>NW_028227273.1:54380453-55754203 GCF_978045245.1 Mus caroli
ATTAGAGAATCACATTCAAATACAAAATAGAAACTTGAGGCAGCTGTAGCAATATTCAGATTAATAAATCAAGTGTTTATTTAATGCATGATCAATTGTAGGAAGAAACAGTCAAAGATAATAAAACTGAGTGCGAAAGCAGTCACTGGTTGACCTTTATGTGAACAGGTAGAGACAAGCACAAGGAGATTAGTGAGAACTCCACAGGGATTTATATCTTTTGTCATACTTCAGTGTTATGTAGTTTGGAACCAATTCCAAGGAAAAGCAAACTGCAAATTAGACAAAACTCAGCTTTTGTGTTGGGGATAGAAACACTGGTTTAGTGGTTTCCAGTGTATTTCTCAAAGTTCTTTATACTGGGATAAAATAATAAAGAAGATGAAAATAGTTCTCTTACTTCTGACTCACCTACTTACTAACCAAATATTGTTATTGTAATGCCAGTGTGGTCATTTCCTTCCTGTGTTTGAATTTATCTTTACCCTCTTGAGCATCAGGACCAAACTTATCTCCAATCTGTCATGAAAACTATTGTATTCAACTTGAACCATATTATGTTCATTAACTTAATCTAAACACTCTTAACCAAGTATTTTTCATCAATATGTCATTCTAAATAAGTATTCTGTGTTAAGTTAATTGACACATTTTAAATAGAATGGTTCACATTCGTATATAATTCCATGTCTTCAAGATCTGATGCCCTTCTCTTACCTTTGTGAACTTCTTCATGCTCCTGATGCACATAATTCATTCTGGCACACTTGTATCATAATGAATTTTTTGAAAGGCCATTGAGTTAAAGACATTAGTAAAATAAAATGTTTATGTAGGTTAAATATTCATATCTTCCTTTAGGAGCTAGATAAACTTCCAGTGGGGATGGGGATTATCAAGTTATTTTGAGTAAGAATTTAGGGTCAGGAAAAATGGAGTGAGCATTTAAATTTGTAAGTAGCTACAAAAATATGGAGGTTTGACAAAAGAGAATGAAAGGTATGGATTATAGTATGGATGAATTCAGAAGAAGCCAGGCCACAAAGAAATTTCTTCCTCTAAATGTCAATTTAAAGCCTCAGGACACTAGTGACCATGAGAGGCCTAAGCTATAATATTATATCTACAATGTAAGGCTTACACAGCCTGCTCAGTGAATATCTCAGAGAAGGAAGAAAGACTTAAAAAGCCAAATGACCAGCATGCTTACTGTGAGAACCTATTGCTACACAACATGAAAGATGAACCCATAATATCTTAACAACATTCCTGCAGAGGACCTGGGCTTGGCTTCTAACAGTGACATGGAATCTCACTACCATCCCCAAGTACAGTCCCCAGAAGATCTGAAATCCCCATCCAGCCTCTGAAGACATTGCATACATAATACACAAGCACACACCCAAGCAATACCCAAATACATAGAAATAAATACTAAAAACAATTATTGACAGAAGAATATCAGCATTGTGATATCACCAGTCAATGTGAAAATGTGAATGGGGAAATTCAAGACTCAACATCCTTAATCATCAGGGAAATGCAAATCAAAACAACCCTGAGATTCCACCTCACACCAGTCAGAATGGCTAAGATCAAAAATTCAGGTGACAGCAGATGCTGGTGAGGATGTGGGGAAAGAGGAACACTCCTCCATTGTTGGTGGGATTGCAAGCTTGTACAACCACTCTGGAAATCAGTCTGGCGGTTCCTCAGAAAATTGGACATAGTACTACCGGAGGATCCAGCAATACCTCTCCTGGGCATATATCCAGAAGATGTCCCAACCGGTAAGAAGGACACATGCTCCACTATGTTCATAGCAGCCCTATTTATAATAGCCAGAAGCTGGAAAGAACCCAGATGTCCCTCAACAGAGGAATGGATACAGAAATTATGGTACATTTACACAATGGAGTACTACTCAGCTATTAAAAAGAATGAATTTATGAAATTCCTAGCCAAATGGATGGACCTCGAGGGCATCATCTTGAGTGAGGTAACACAATCACAAAGGAACTCACACAATATGTATTCACTGATAAGTGGATATTAGCCCAAAACTTAGGATATCCAAGATATAAGATACAATTTGCTAAACGCATGAAACTCAAGAAGAATGAAGACCAAAATGTGGACACTGTGCCCCTTCTTAGAATTGGGAACAAAACACCCATGGAAGGAGTTACAGAGACAAAGCTTGGAGCTGTGATGAAAGGATGGACCATCTAGAGACTGCCCTATCCAGGGATCCATCCCATAATCAGCTTCTAAACGCGGACACCATTGCATACACTAGCAAGATTTTGCTGAAAGGACCCAAATATAGCTGTCTCTTGTGAGACTATGCAGGGGCCTAGCAAACACAGGAGTGGATGCTCACAGTCAGCTATTGGATGTATCACAGGGCTCCCAATAGAGAAGCTAGAGAAAGTACCCAAGGAGCTAAAGGGATCTGCAACCCTATAGTTGGAACAACATGATGAACTAACCAGTACCCCAGAGCTCTTGTCTCTACCTGCATATGTATCGAAAGATGGACTAGTTGGCCATCACTGGAAAGAGAGGCCCATTGGACTTGCAAACTTTATATGCCCCAATATACGGGAATGCCAGGGCCAAAAGAATGGGAATGGGTGGGTAGGGAAGTGGGGGGCGCTATGGGGGACTTTTGGGATAGCATTGGAAATGTAATTGAGGAAAATATGTAATAAAAAATATTAAAAATTAAAAAAAAAAGAGTTACAGGCAATCAGTGAGAATGAGAGGTGGAAAATCAGTTTTCTCTAGGGATATGCTCTCTGATAGGCTACCAAATCTCAAGTGATCAGTCTTAAAACCGCATACAGATTGTAATATTCAATAGGCTCAGAAGGCTTTGTGTCAGTGAGTGTGTAAAAGTAGAAATTATAAAGGAAGAGGTTATGAATTTGACAGGGAGTTTTGGAAGATGAAACCAGGTGAAGCAGAAATGGGGAAAGGAGAAGTGTTAGCCTGTGCTTTTATTAATTGGAGAACTGAGTTCCTTGATGTTAAGAGAGATTAATGGCTAATGATTGTTAATTTCAGTTACTTTAATGTTGGTTTTGAGTGTGTGTGTGTGTTTGTGTGTGTGTGCACGTACACACACACATGCATCTTTTCCTTCTGTTTTGCTTGGGTGGAATTACTTATTTCTTGTACTTTCTTGTGTATAGCTAATCTCCTTGAGTTGGAGTTTTCCTTCAAGTATTTTCTGTAGGGCTAGATTTGTGGATAGATATTACTTAATTTTTTTCTTTTATCTTATTTTATCCATCTATGATGATTGAGTGTTTTGTAGGGTACAGTAGTGAAGGTTGGCTTCTGTGGTTTCTTAGAGGCTGTAAAACATTTGTCCAGGTTCTTCTAGGTTTTAGAGTCTCTGTTGAGAACACAGGTGTTATTCACAAAAGTTTGCATTTGTATGTTTCTTGCCCTTTTTCTCTTGCAGTTTTGAATATTCTGTCTTTGCTTTGAAGATTGTTTTTGATTATTATGCTATGGGAGGATTTTTCATGGTTCAGTCTACTTGGTGTTCTGTATACCCTTTGTATGTTTATAGACATCACTTCCTTTAGGTTAGGGAAATTTTCTTCTATGATTTTGTTGAGAATACAGGGTTTTGGAGCTAGGACTCTTCACCTTCTTCTATTCCTATTACTGCAAGATTATATCTTTTAATAGTTTCCCAGATTTTCTGAATATTTTGTGTAAAAATATATATTTTTTAAATTTAACATTTTCTTTGACAGAGGTATCAACTTCTTTTATAGTATCATTTACAGCTGAAATTATCTCTTCCATCTCTTATATTCTGTTGATGATGCTTGCATCTGTTCTTCTGTTCTCTTTTCTAGGTTTTCCATCACCAGGATTCTATCAGATTGTTTTTTCTATATGGGGTCTGTTTTCATTTTCTGGTCCTGAAGTGTTTTATTAATTGCGTTTTATTAATTTTCTTCATCTGTTTAATTATATTTTCCTGTACTTATTTTAGGGATTTATTCATTTCTTCTTTAAAGAATCTATTATTTTTATAAGGTTGTATTCAAGGTCATTTTGTTGTGCTTCAGTTTTGTTAGACAATGAAAAACTTGCTGAAGATGGATAGCTTTTTTTTTTTTTTTTTTTTAAGTTGCCACCTAATTTCTGGTTCACGTTGATTGTGTTTTTACACAGGCCTTCAGCCATCTGGTAGTCCAAGAATGTTCCTGGTTTAGCAGATGTCAGGGAGGTGAGCCTTATCTGGATAGTTCTGGTGAAGCAGCTCTCTGGTGCGGAGCTTCGGACTGGATGTTCTTGGTGTAGCAGTCCTAGATGTTCCATGTGTTGTACGCCTGGAGGTGACTAGCAGAGCATCAGCCAGAGAATTGAACTCTAGGGACAGCTCATACCTAGCTCTGAAAGGAGAATTGTAAATGAGATAAATGCAGTGTTTTTGTATAAAATTATCAAAAGCATTTAATTTAAAATTTTAAGTAAAAATCAGAATAAAAGGAGACTTGTTCTCAGTGAAAATAGTCCAAATATTGCATTCCTACTACATCACAAACACTAGTGATTAGAATGTTTGGTTATGCTAATTAAGCTGTATCTTGAAAGACACTCCTAAAGAAAACCTTATTCTAACTGAGGCTAGCTGAAGAAAAACCCACGGTGATCTTGCAATTAGGGCATAGGCCATTGCCGAGTTGCAGAAGGCAATATCAAGCCTTTTAGACAGCAAATTTGCTTTGATCAAGAGGTCCAAAATGTTGATACTACTAATAAACTATATAATGATAAATAAAAGTGATAGACATCATAGATAAGACAGGCAACAAGGTATTACTCAGAGCAAACATGAAACATTCTATTTTAGTGTTCTTTAGGCAGCTTTAGAATGTAGGAACATTGTAAAGAAAGCCACTGCAAACTTACATGTTGCAGCCCTTCCCAGGATTCTACCTTATATGACTTGGAATTCATAGAATCTAAGATTGATAAGGAAGGATAAACAGTAAAGATTTTCATGCAGAATAGAAAATATGAACAAAGAACTCAATCATGATTCTATAGTATTTTAGCATTAGCAATGAGTCATAATATAATAAGATATTCCTTAGTAAAATTTGCTTTAGATAGTCAAACTTAAATGAAAACTTCTCTATTGTTTTTGTTCTTAGTGGAAAACTTTCTTATTTCTCCCACTAAACAGCAACCTATTCCAGAGAATTCAACATTATCTGTTTTGAGACTCTATTATTTTATAAGACAACTATTTTCAAAAACTTTTCTTGTCCTTATGTCCTTACACTACCTTGTAGAACAAATAATGTTACTAATATAACTAACAGAATGATTGTTGATTTAAGCATCAAGTATACCCCATTCATAGTACATCTTTGACATCCACATTATAATAGTTGATTACCAAGAGGTTATTTTAAAATATGTATTTTGTTAATTCTTTGAAATTTTCATATAGAGATTTTTGATATTTATCCCTCTCTCTAATCTTCTCCCAGTTTACATCCATTTTATATCCATCCAACTCTGTGTCTATTTAAACCCACCAAGTCCTATTAGTGTTACCTAAGTATTTGTACTGTGTATCCATACACTGAAGCACTATAGACCTATCAGAAGCCACATCATTTTGAACTGATTTGCTCTCACATAGAAGAATTTCAAAAAGATAATTTCCAGCATTAAGAAAACAATGCGTAAATTACTGTAAGCCCCATTTATGTTTTCTGAGTATTCCTGAAATCCCATCACAATATATAGTTTCTTTCTTTTTTATTTTATTTTAATTAGATATTTTCTTCATTTATATTTCCAATGCTATCCCAAAAGTCCCCCATACCCTCCCCCCCCTACTCCCCTACCCACCCACTCCCACTTCTTGGCCCTGGTGTTTCCCTGTACTGAGGCATATAAAGTTTGCAAGACCAATGGGCCTCTCTTTCTACTGATGGCCAATTAGGTCATCTTCTGATACATATGCAGCTAGAGACACGAGCTCCAGGGGGTACTGGTTAGTTCATATTGTTGTTCCACCTATAGGGTTGCAGACCCCTTTAGCTCCTTGGGTACTTTCTCTAGCTCCTCCATTGGGGGCCCTGTGATCCATCCAATAGCTGACTGTGAGCATCCACTTCTATGTTTGCCAGGCCCCGGCATAGCCTCACAAGAGACAGCTATATCAGGGTCCTTTCAGCAAAATCTTGCTAGTGTGTGCAATGGTGTCAGCATTTGGAGGCTGATTATGGGATGGATCCCAGGGTATGGAAGTTTCTAGATGGACAGTATATAGTTTCAATTGTATGAGGCACAGAGAATTATTAAAGTATAAGCTGCTTGGTAGTTATAAGCTGTAAATGTGTGTTAAGGGAAGCATGAACTCAGTAGTAGCAACCTTATATATGAAAATGACTAGTGGAGGACTAGAAGAATTGTATTTTCCTCTTCTGTTATCCTTTGCCTTTTCCTGTACAGAAGTAGTTTCTTTTAGTGATCACATTTAGAATCTACATGTTGCCCATAATTTTTTTCATAAATAATGGGAGAAATGCTCTTTATAATGATTTATCTTGATGTTAGCCTTCATGAGATATTAAGTACAATTTCTTCTACAGAGTTAGAAAAATTCTGTAATTGTATGACCATCATACTAATAGGAATACACACACACACACACACACACACACACACACACACACACATATATATATATATATATATATATATATAAACTGTACCTATAGCATTACATACTCTGGTACAAATAAAATAGCAATAAATAAAATAGTATTTGAAAATAAAACGTATAAAAACAATACTTCTGTATTTTTATCATGAGGGATTTTTAGAAAAAGCCAAACTCATAGGCCACAGCAGAACTACAAGACATATTCACTAAGGAGAATATGTAATAGAAATGTAGCTCAACAACTGATAACTGAATTCTGATCTGTAGCATAAGAAATAATTGTTGAGGGAAGGGATTAAAAGAAAGTGAAGGACAAAGCTAAAACAAAGCAAAAATATTCAGTGTTGGGTGAAATCTGTCAATTTCTTATTTAATGAATCAACTTGCTTTTTCATAATTATTTTTCAAGAAACACATCATCTTACGCATCAATTTAATATAAAATAAATTACATGAGCCTGTTTGCACATGCCATGCATTATTATTTTAAATATGCTTACAACAGTCAGACAGTTGTTCAACATTTGCTAACTAAGAGTGGGTTAGCTGGGTCCTCAAGTAGAACTATTTCCAATTTTCTGGGAAATCTGCAGACTGACTTCGAAAGTGGTTTTACACTTTGCAGTTCCACCAGCAATTGAGGAGTGTTCCTCTTTCTCTACATCATTGAAAGCATCTGTCGTCTCCTGAGTTTTTGATCTTAGCCATTCTAATTTGTGTGAGGTGGAATCTCAGGGTCGTTTTGTTTTGCATTTCCCTGATAACTAAGGATGTTGAACATTTTTTTTATTGGATATTTTATTTATTTACATTTCAAATGTTATCCCCTTTCCTAGTTTCCCCTCCAGAAACCCCCCATCCCATTTCTTCCTCCCCTCCATCTATGACAGTGCTCCACAACCCTTCTACTCCTCCCTCCCTATCCCGGCATCCCGTTACATTGGGGCATCAGGTCTTCTCCAGACCAAGGGCCTCTTCTCCCATTGATGTCCAACAAGGCCATCCTCTGCTACATATGCAGATGTAGTCATGGGTCTCTCCATGGTTTATTTTTTGGTTTGTGGTTTAGTCTCTGGAAGCTCTGTGAGTTCTGGTTGGGTGATATTGTTGTTCTTCCTATTGAGTTGCAAATCCCTTCAGATCCTTCAGTCCTTTCTCTAAATTTTGCATTGGGTTTAAGTGCTTCTCAGCTATTGGAAATTCCTCAATTCAGAATTCTTTGTTTAGCACAGTACCCCATTTAAAATTATGGTTCTTTGATTCTCTGGAGTCTAACTAATTGAGTTCTTTGTATATTTTAGATATTAGCCCTCTATTGGATGTAGGGTTGATAAAGATCTTTTCCATTTTGTCCTATAGACAATGTCCTTTCCTTTACAGAAGCTTTTCAATTTTATGACCTCAATTTTGTCAATTGTTGATCTTAGAGCATGAGCCATTGTTGTTCTGTTCAGGAAAATATCCCCTGTGCCCATTTGTTCCAGACTTTCTCCACTTTCTCTTCTATTAGATGCAGTGCAACTGATTTTATGT
This sequence comes from Mus caroli, assembly GCF_978045245.1. NCBI lineage: Eukaryota > Metazoa > Chordata > Mammalia > Rodentia > Muridae > Mus > Mus caroli. Next base: position 54,388,702 of record NW_028227273.1, read on the forward strand.
GAAGATCCTTAATCTACTTGGACTTGAGCTTTATAAAAGGAGATAAGAACAGATCAATTTGCATTCTTCTATATGTCAACTGCCAGTTGAAACAGCACCATTTGTTGAAAATCAACATTCCACTCAGTACTTCACTGAAACAGAAAGAGCGATTCTCAAATTCATCATGAACAACAAACAAACAAACAAAGATTGAAAAATAAACATTCCCAACAATAAAAAACTTCTAGGGGAATCACCATCCCTGAACTCAAGCTGTACTATAAAGCAATAGTGATAAAAACTGCATGATATTGGTACAGAGACAGGCAGGAAGATCAATAGAATAGAAGACCCAGAAATAAATTCACACACCTATAGGCACTTGATCTTTGACAAAGAAGTCAAAACCATCCAGTGAAGAAAAGACAGCATTTTCAAGTGAGGGGTTCTTATCATGTGTTGCTGGAGGCCATCCCTTGCCCTTAATTATTAATTATTGGTTCCTCTTGAGGTTGTGGAGCAAAAAGAGCATCTGCAGGGGCAGTGTTGCTGTTCAATAATAAAATGTTTACCTCTCTTCAGTCTTAGTCACTTTGCTGCTGTAGCTTACCTGCCTGAGTTTCTCTGAGGCCAGATACTGCAGTCTTTGGGTTTTAGCCCCTCATCCTAAAGCAGCAGGAGATTAATTAAAGTAGCTTTTGTTCTATCTTCACAGGAATTTCAGCACTCTAACTTTTAGCCAGCTAGTTGAAGTCTTAGGAAGAAAGTAGGAACATTTTGAAAAGTGATTTTAATCTTTGTTTCTAAGTTCTTTCTAAAAAGTTTTTATTTCTTATGAAAGTTAACTAAGAATTTTGTTTTTAAGGGTCAAAAATTCTGACCCAGAATTGTTGTTGTCTAAAAGAACCACAGGAACAAAAATGGAGAAGAGACAAAGACAAAGTAGGTCCTGTGTCAGGTCCATATTGGGATCTAATTCTAGTGGAGGCTCTAAGGCATGACACTATTGCTGATGCTATGGTGTGCTTACAGAAAGGAGCTCCTAGCACGGCTGTCCTGGGAGAGGCCCAACAAGCAACTGACTTATACCCAACTAATTGACTATTGTAGTAGTCAGGGACTAAGATAAAGAGAGAGAGAGAGAGAGAGAGAGAGAGAGAGAGAGAGAGAGAGAGAGAGAGAGAGAGAGAGAGAGAGAGAGAGAATAAGTTAAAGACGATGTCTACATAAAGCACTATCACAACTTAATAGCCTAGTTCTGTGTGATACAATATAATAAGAAAAAAATGTTTCTCTCTCTAAAATGTTCTTTATTTCTATTTTAAACAGAGATCTCCCTGCTCTCTTCTCCTAAACTTGCTCTTCCCTCCTGCTCTGATTTAACAATGCCCTTGCTCTGAATTCTTTAATCCCAATACCCTTTTACCTAATGCCTTTACATCTCAGTTCTTCTTGAGTTTAATTTCTTCTCTTTGTTCTCACCATTAATATATCTCTCAGAATATATGATTACATGATAAAAAGTTCACAAATTTACACATAAATTCAACATAAATTGAAAAAGAAGTTTACAACAGAGAAAGTTTACAGGCATATGGATTCACAGTAATTATCTTGCTAAACATTCATTATCTGTCATTAAATCTACATGTTCATTGAATGTTAAAAATCCTAATTTTGTGACTAAGGTATTAGTGAAGTTTTGTATAGATAAACCTCATCAATATTTTATCTTCTGTCCTTGCACCTATAGTAAATCATTAGTTCCATTTTTATGACCTTTGGTTAATAGGTTTACAACATCTTTGAATGGTCTAAGTTGTAGATGCCTGCTTGCTATCTCAGAAGAAATGAACTCACAACACTTGAAGACTGACAGTGTTCTCACTGCAATTTTGACATCAGAAAGGACTTAATAGAAGTCCAATTATAAAAGAGCTTAACAATTATGAAAACAATTTTAGAAATTCTTATAAGAACATCATCATTAAGAATTAAGAAGTCGCCAGGAGTGGTGGTGCACGCCTTTAATTCCAGCACTTGGGAGGCAGAGGCAGGTGAATTTCTGAGTCCAAGGCCAGTTTGGTCTACACAGTGAGTTCCAGGACAGCCAGGGCTATACAGAGAAACCCCCACCACCAAAAAAAAAAAAAAATCAAAAACAAAAAGGAATTAAGAATTCATCAGTTTGTCTATATAGGATCACTACAAGACAGTCCATCTTTCTTGTTCTGCAAATATCAGCCCAAAAAGGAGAACTATGTGTGTGTGCACGCGCACACACACACACACACACACACGTGTATATATATATATATATATATACACATATATATATATGTATATATATATATACAGAAAAAGCATATTAACAGAAGAAATGATATTTATGATGCTTTCTCAGATGTAATCTTTTTAGCCTTGCCTAGAGGAAAAGTTCATCATTAACTTTGACAGGCCATGGTGGAACCATCACAGGAAGATGATCCATGAGTTTTTAGCTTCTCCTGGATGGCTCTTGGTAGTGTGGTTACAAAGGTTTCAAGACATTTTTATTGTTAAGGAAAGAATCAGAGGCAGTAACATTCTTAAAAAACACTTTAATGAGAATGATGAACTGTGTTACACTTTTTCTTCTGTTCAGTCATATGAGAAAAGTGCTAAGATTACTTGGAAATATTCATTAAATTTTGATGTTAAGCGACCTTTTGTGTGGTTATAGGCACCATACTGTTTATTTTACCAAAGGAAAACAAATTTTCCTTTATATATTATGCTGCTCACCTTTTATATCCTCACAGGATTACCTACAGACATTTACTGTTCAAGTAATAAAACATATATGTCTTCCTTTCTCATACTTTCCACAACAATGAAGAGTTAATCTTTACTAATTGCTTACACATGCAAATACACTTAACTTACATATTTAGACATAAGACATTGGAAGTAATTAATTCCTGTACATCTAAACATTTATGATAAAACAAATTTCAGTGAATCCCATATGGACATCAAATGGGTGGGTAGGGAAGTGGGGGGCGCTATGGGGGACTTTTGGGATAGCATTGGAAATGTAATTGAGGAAAATATGTAATAAAAATATTAAAAATCAAAAAAAAAAAACAAATTTCAGTGAATCCCATATGGACATCAAAATTAGTGGATGTTCTTATACAAATGTCAAAGCTTACAATGCTATGGTTAAGTTTATGTTATTCATTTGTGAGGAATTACAGTTTTACTTCTGTGCTACTGTTATGATATCCCTAATTACCAAGAGTCCATTATTTCTAGTATTAGTTTCAGTATTGAAGTATTTTTTAAATTTAATCTTTAATTATTATGTCTTTTACAATCTAGATTTTATTTCCCTCCTGAACCACCCTCAAACTGTTCCAAATATCATACCTCCTCCCTGTCTCCATCTCCATAAGGATGTAGTTATCCCTACCCACCACCCTACCAGTCCTCTAAACTCCCTGAGACCACCAGTCTCTTGAGGGTTAGGTGCTTCTTCTCTGACAGAACCCAGACCTATCAGTCCTCTGCTGTATATGTGTTGGGGGCCTCATATCAGCTGGTGTGTGCTGCCTGGTTGTTGGTCAAGTGTCTGAGAGATTTTGGGGGTCCAGGTTAACTGAAACTGCTGGTTGTACAGGGTTGCCCTCCTCCTCAGCTTCTTCCAGCTTTTCCCTAATTCAACCACAGGGGTCAACAACTTCTTTCCATTGGTTGGGTGCAACCAATGGAAAATCTGTATCTGACTCTTTCACCTGTTTGTTGGGTCTTTCAGAGGGCAATCATGATAAGGTCGCTTTTTTTTGTGAGTGTTCCATAGCCTCAGTAATAGTGTAAGCCCTTGTGACCTCCCCTTGAGCTAGATTCCACATTGGGCCTGTCTCTAGACCTTCTTTTCTTTAGGCTCCTCTCCATTTCCACCCCTGTATCATTCATAATATTAAATGAGTACTATGTGTTGACAGAAATCAAGAAACCTTTTAAATAACAGATTAATTTACCACTGATCTTATACTTTAGAAAAGTCACTGCAGACCTTGATTTTAGCTATCTAGGGAGCTTTAATAGAAAATATTAAATACAGAATACATTCCTAACCAATGAAATTATTAGTTTGACAACAAGGAATATTTTTTAACGAAGTCTCTCTCTCTCTCTCTCTCTCAATCTCTCTCTCTCTCTCTCTCTCTCACACACACACACACACACACACACACAATATAAACACAATATACACACAATATACACACAAGCAAATATACTATCTTCATTTTTTACATTCTCCCCTTTTTACTCTGCCTTCTTCTCCTTTGTTCTCCTTCCCAAGAAGTTAAGATAACTAACTACACATGGGGTTGAGGTTGTTATTTATTGCTCAGTAAAGAGGGGTTATGAGTTTCTGTATCTCTATAATGTATTTTTGCCTTAATCTACTGGTGTTGACATAAACTGTAGAAGAGTTAAGTTACAGAGGAAAAACAACGTTTATTTTGGACCATTGTTGGAGCAGCAGAGAAGTCAATATCCTGGTGCTGGCTGGCATCTTACTGTGGAAAGCCTATAAATGTTGAAAAGAGTTTCCATAGGAAATGAGACAATAAAATGACATTGTCACCACACTAACAATTAATGATCCAGTGCTGAAACAAACAGAAGGTGATCTCAAAAGAAAATCATTGTTCTTTTTCAAAGGTCCACCATAACTCTCACATAGTTATGCATACTAATGACAATGGATGAGTCATGTATATGAAAGATGTCTGAACTATTCAAACTACTTTTTTATAAAATGTTCTTTATAACACTGAAAATGCCATAGTATAATAGATTCTGTTTATGTATCCCAAAGAAATGATATCAAAGAAAGAAGGACTCTGTTCTCAGAAGTTGTATGTGTTGGCTAACAATGTTTACTTATAACTGGCCCTGATCAAGAGATTTCCTTGGATCAACAAGTGTCAACAGTCTCACCATCCTGGGGAAGATTTATCTACATACTGATATTTAATGTGACTTACTGTAGGTAAAATATGTTTTTACCTCATCCTAGATAATAAAAAATCAATATAACATGATTTAGTCATTCAGGCATGTTTTTCTAAGTGAATATTTTAGTTATGCTTATATGATTTTATCAAATAGTCAGATACATGGAGCGTACCTATCCAGAAAATAGCAAATGTTTTCTTTAGTCACCTTAACATTGTTCCTGACAGTCTTGAAGCTAGCATAAAAGAGAACTTAAAGCTAAAATACTTAAAATCAAAATTAACAACAAGTTACACAATGGATAAAATTACGTATTTTTTTATGTGAAATAGTTAGGCACAATCATCTATGTACTGAAAAATATAAAAGAAGAAATATAATTTGCACTATGGTTATCTGTGCAGAATACCAAACATTACAGAAAATAAGAAGGGGATTTAGTGATATAGACATTTAAACCTATATTTGTAGCTTTAAATAAAATTAAAATATGCACTGAGTAGATTCTGTTCTATGGTACATCTTGTTCACATAGACAGGTGAACATATAGACGTGTCATAATATACATATACATTATACTTGAGATTCTTGAAATGTCTTTCAGGACTATGTATGTACTACTTGAGACTGGTAAATTATTCTCTAGTATTGATCAAAACACATTTGTTAACGTAATTGCCTACGGTATTTGGGGTCAGTATTCTATACTGCTTCATTTTTGTAACATGGAAAAAGCTTAGAAAACATGAAACCTTGTGTAGATCTACACACACAATAAAAGCAATTTGATATGTTGCACAATATCATGTTTAACACCACTCAACCAGAAAATAAAGGCCAATGCTGGTGGCTTTAAAGATAACTGGAGTTCTTTATCAATATATTCTTGAAGGCATTATCACATTACATTTTCAAAGGTATAAGACACAGTTGTTTTCCAAAGCATTCAACAATTAGGTTTGGACACTTCACTTTCTGTGAGGAAATCTTGAATTCTCAAGAGACCTTGAAAGGTATAAGTCCACACTCATTCTTTTTTTTTTTTTTATTTATTAGCTATTAATTTATTGCACACATTCAGACATCACCAGTGTTTCTGTCAAGATTCAGTGAATAGGGAGTGATGAGAGAAAAGTGGATATGGTGAGCGCTTGGTCTGTATTCAGCTGAAATCTCTCCAGACTTGTTGCTTTCAGACTCTTGCCCTGCTTGTTCTTGAAAATGTCCCCATCCTTGTCACAAGCCCTTCTTCTATTTACTGCCAGGGTGGTTTCTGCGGTAGTCACAAGCACAGATAATGAAGCCCGTGTGGATCCCTTTGTGTTATGGTTAAGTGACTCCTCTTTCCATTCTGTTGCCAGTTTGTGACTGAGGCATTCCACAGCCTGTCTTTTCACTCTCCTTCAGTCCACACTCATTCTTAAAGGGACATTTTTTTAATTGGGCATGTATGTGTATCTAATTGCTTTTGAGTAAAGGTATACTCATGTAAATATGTGTTCGTGGAGACTAGAAATTGTCCAATCCTCTGCAGTTACAAGCAATAGTAACACACCATACAGAGCTAGAAGAAACAAAACTCATTATTCTAAGTAAGAGCATGAAGTACTCTAAATCCAAGTCACCTTTGTAGCCCCTATAAAAGAAAAAATATCCTCACAGCTCTGGTAAGATAAAAATTATAAGATTAAAAGGTTTTGAAGCATTTACTGGCAAATATATACATACATTATATTCAGTAGATGAGCATGAAAGAGTCAGTAAAATTTGTTTCTAATATACAGTCATCACATGATGTCAAAATGTCAGTTCGATGACCAGCAGTAAAATCTGGCATGACAAATCCTGTGTCATACCTCGCTAACCAAGACCAGCTTGCACAAGCAGATTGTGCCAAAACAGGAACTAATGCAGAGTATAAATAGACAGCTGAGACTCTTGTCTGATGTCACCTTTCTTCTTCCTGCAGGACAACACCTCATTCTACTCTGAAGCCAGCAGTAAGTCATTCTCCTTTATTATGAGATCAAGTTCCTAATGGAATACATTTACAACTAAACAACAGTGAAATTTTACAGCTAATTACTGCATGTGTGGTTGTTATCAGAATCATACTGATAATTTTAATGAGAACAATTGTTTGTATTTTATCATATAAAGTGATATACATGATTATACAGCGTATTTGTTTGTCTTGGAAATAATATTGTAAAGAGATAATGGGAATGAAACTTCTTTTAACTCTAAAATCAGAAATAATGTCTATGAATTTTTTCCAAGAAGTTCTGTTAGTGGTATCTCTACTAAGACTACAACTTAGCAGTGTAGGGATTTTATTTAAAATGTATTTCTGTACAGTGATACAAATGTTTTTAGAATATGGATGTGAAGGTATCCTTGCCACTGATTTTAAATTTATCAAAAGAATATTATAGCAGTGAACTTGGAAAAAATATGCTATTGATGATCATCAGCAGAAAATATAAATTGTCCATAAAATATATTCAAGACAAGCAAAAAACAAAACATATAGTGTTTCTGGTCATAGGTGAATATATTCTGGTAGCTTATAATTTAATTACATGTATAAATTATGTATATATGTTATATGACAGAGCACGTAAGAACTTTGTGTTTGGGGCAAACAAAAATGTTTCTGGAAAATATTAGGATTTCAAGGAACTACTCAATGTCTATCAGAAAGAAATTATATGCTACTGCAGAAGATAATAACTCCAAAGAGCATTTATGGATGTTTTTTTCCATGTGTCTAAATCATGTGCTCTGTTTTTTTATATTTGAACCTACAGTGCCTGTCAATGTATCTAGACTTCCGAATTTGGATAAAAAGTAGTCAAAGTGACAATAAGTAGAAATCCTGAAAGGTATTAGATAAAGGGATGCAAATTTATGAGACAAAGGGTGGATTGCAGAAATGTGTGTCAGAAATTTCTAGAACAGTGCTACTGCTTAGCAAATTCAAGGAAGCAAGGACATTCCTTCTTGGAAAAAAATATTTTGTAGGAATTGACAGATTGTTTTTGCAACATTTTGTCCATAGTGATTTCTAGCAGTTTGGATGAACTTATGCCCTCTGTTGACTGAATCATACCTCAGAAAAACATGTCAAAGCAATCAAGAGTGACAATTACCATATTATATTGGAATTTATAAAATATTACAGTAGATAATTGGAAGAATATGATCCATTAGAATCATGTTATTTTTCCTGTAATGTGATCATCCTATGTAATTCTGAAGGGGTTTTATTGACATACTTTCATGTCTACATATCCTTCAAAGCATTGCAACTTCTGGCTTTCAGAACTGAGGGTTTTAAGATGGTGCTTCTATTTCACTTCTGTTACCTGAGTTCCTATGGGAAACCTCATTACTAAATCTCTAATACTGAGATTGCTCATGTGTAGAGTGTAGTATTTAGTCACAGTGTCTCCCAAATAGGTTTTTATGAGTTTGAAATGAATCCCATAAAGAGTCACATGACAAGTGACACCAAGCTATAGTCATAGTATCTATGTTATTGTGAGTGTCTAAGTTATGGCAAGGGGTGCTTTGACACATTTCATAAAAATTACTTATTTATGCCTTGTATTCATTCCACAAATTAATTGTAGAGTAAGGAAAACTTTTCTTACTGGTTAGGGGAAACTATTTTCCTAACAAATTTAAAAAGTAAAGTGTGAGTGCAGTCAAGATGGCTCAGTAGAGAATGCACCAGGTATACAAGCTTGGGGGTCATAGTTCAAATCATCAAGCCCATCTAAAATCCAGATGGGTGTGGCTACATGCTATTTATATCTGGCAGAAGGATGAGGCAGAATGTACTTGGAACAAGTTATGGAGTCAGAGCAACTGAAATGGTGAGATCTGAGAGCTCTGCTAGATCTTGTCTCAACTTACAGGGTGAAAAGCAATTGCCTCAGATCTCTATATGCAAGCATACATATATACTTGCATAGTGGCATACCTTCAAATGTTTGTGTGTGTGTGTGTGTGTGTGTGTGTGTGTGTGGCAGGATGTTTTGCATTATACCATTAATAAGAAGATGTGTTCCAAATTCTTTGTTTCAAAATGAAGAGTAAAAACCTTTAGTGAATAATTAACAAACAAATAAACATCATATCCTCAGTAGAGAACATTCTGGCTAGTTTTATCTCAACTTGATACAGCCAGTGTTATTTGAGTGGAGGATACTACAGTTGAGTGAACACTTCTAAATGATCAGGCTGTGTGCAGGCAAATTTTTAGGCAATTTTCTCAATTACTAGTTGAGGAAGTCGGCCTCATTCCATTTTGGGTAGATCCACTTCTGTGCTGGTAACCCTAAGCTCTATAAGAAATCAAGCTAAGGAAATCATTGGGAACAAACCAATAACATCACCTGTGCATGGTGACTGCACCAAACCTGCCTCCAGCTTCCTTTTGTGTTTGAGGTCCCATTTTGGCTTCTCTCAGTGAGCTGTGGTTTGGGACATATAAGCCATATAAACCCTCTCCAAGTTGTTTGTGGTCATGCTGTTTCACCACAGCAATAATAACCAGAACCAAGACATAGATTTACCCAGGTTTTTGAAAAACAAAACAAAACAAACAGACAGAACCTGATAGGAGTGATATGGCAGATTCTCAGTTCTAATTGGAATATGTATTCCTAACAGTATATTTATAAAGGGGTAGGAAACACTTATCCAGAATGGGCTTAGTCATACCATGTTAGTGCCCTGTCATGGTAATAACTGGAAGCTATTGATATTCTTGGAAGGACAAAGAAAGAATTGCTAGACTCCTAGAACCTGAAGAAAGGACCTACATTGCTTTCAGCTCAGAGCATTTGTAGTTGTGTTTCTCTGAACCCAATGCACTAAACATCATAATGCATGCCTTGTTCTCTTCTTTGTTCTCTAGCCATGGCATTAATGCTTGTGCTGTTCTTCCTGGCTGCTGTACTGCCCCCATCCCTTCTTCAAAATAGCTCTCAGGTATGAGTAAGCTTTATTATCTTATCAGAACAATTTAGGCAGCTATGAGGGCTATGCAATTAAGTAACTAGACAACTAGGTCACTCTTCAATTTTTTTTCCTTTGATTTTTTTTGAGTCAGGCTTTCTCTGTATGACACAGAACTCACTCCATAATCCAGGCACCTGCCCTTGCCTCCCAAGTGCTGGTATTAAAGGTGTGTGCAAACACTGACCAGCCTTCAAAATTTTAAAAGACTAGAGTCTGTAGTATCACAAATTACTCATTGATAGTTCAGAGCAGCTGACATTATTTTAAAATTATGGCAAATGTACTTGTAGCCCTAATTACAAGTGAATATTAAACATGGTTAGTTAGGTTGATTAAATTAAATATTTATGCTTATGCTATATCTAAATAAATAGGCATGCATTCATTACACAAAATAAATATTAAAGAAAAGGCTGGAGACAAATATATCATAATAAATATTGTATGAAGAACAATTAAGTTGTATTTTTGCAATATTGTTTAAATATAAATATTGATATTAATTTAAAATACCCTTTTCTTTTTAATGTGGTCAAGAAATAAAATGTACACATAATATTTGAACTATATTTGTATTGAATGTTTTATGTCTCTGGATTTATTTCCTAACAGTTAATGTTTTAAGAATTGTTATTAATTTATTTAATCTATTTCAGTGTGGTCCTCACAGAAACTTCATATTATATTTCAAACAGCACAACTTCAACATATATATATATATATACATATATATATATATATATATTTGTATCTCATTTTCATAAATATTGTGTGAAAGATTATTTTTCTATTTTCAAGTTTAAAAATTTTCTAGAATATAGGTAGGGGTGATGCTAAAAATCACTTGCCTAGAATGCACAAATCCCTGGGATTGATCCTCAGCAACACACACAAACACACACATGCACATTCACACAGAGCTGTTAAGTACATCTACAATGCAAGTAATAAAAATGAGCCAAATATTAACTATTTATAATATGTTCTTTTATTTAGATATTCCCAGTGAGGTTGAGCCATTCTTTTACATGATGGAGTATGTAGGACTAGCCAAGATATTCCTGATCTTGCTAGAAAGCTACTAAAAGTTAAAAGCATTGCACATTTCTGTAACCCTCATACTCTTCTCTGGTCTGGGCATTGGAGACAACTGGAATTCTTCAATAATAGGGAGTGCCAATTACTGGATAAACTTGTTTTGGAATGTAAGCTCTATGGTTTACTTTTTTTGTTACCATATCCAAATTAGAAATCTAGACACTATTTATAATATAGGTGTTTATTGACGTTGTTCATATTGTCAGTTTCTTAAACTGATTCTGTTTTATTGCACCTTTGAACTATCTATGCTCCCTCCATTCCTTCCTAAAGCCTCACTTTTTCCTTTGGTCCACTGATACCTCTTCAGAGAATTTCAAGATACAAATAGCAGAGCAATTTAGAGTCACCTTTGATGAATGAAGTTTTCTTTGAGAGTTATCATGAAGAACTGATTTCCCTGACATTCATTTCCATTCCTGTCTTAAATTTGTGCTGTTGTAATTATTAGGTCATATTACCTACTCAATATAAACCCTTTAACTAGTTTTTATCCTTACATTTCCGTGTTAATTGTATCGCTTTTAAAATATTACCATTGTCTGTCAAGAAAATAGAAGCACACTTATTGTCTCTTGCAGTTTTCAAAACCAAGGAAGGTAGGAAAAAAAAGCAGAAAATAATAATGGCTTTCTCATAAACCATATATTTTGTCTGTTTAGTGGATATTAGCCCAGAAACCTAGAATACCCAAGATACAACTTCCAAAACACAAGAAAATCAAGAAGGAAGATCAAAGCGTGGATACTTCATTCCTCCCTAGAATAGGAAATAAAATATCCATGGAAGGACTGGCAGAGACAAAGTTTGGAGCTAAGATGAAAGTATGGACCATCCAGAGACTGCCCCACCTGGGGGTCCGTCCCATAATCAGCCACCAAATGCAGACACTATTGCATAAGCGAGCCAGATTTTGCTGAAAAAACCCTGATATAGCTGTCTCCCGTGAGGCTTTGCCAGTGCCTGGCAAATATAGAAGTGGATGCTCACAGTCATTTATAGGATGGAACACAGGACCCCTAATGTAGGAGCTAGAGAAAGTATCCAAGAGCTGAAGGGGTCTGCAACCCTATAGGTGGAACAACAATATGAACTAATCAGTATCCGCAGAACTCATGTCTCTAGGTGCATATGTAGCAGAAGATGGCCTAGTTGGCCATCATTGAGAAGAGAGGCCCCTTTGTCTATAAAACTTTATATGCCCTAGAACAGGGGAAAGCCAGGACCAAGAAGTAGAAGTGAGTGGGTAGGGGAGCAGGGCGAAGGGAGGGTATAGGGAACTTTTGTGATAGCATTTGAAATGTAAATGAAGAAAATACCTAATATCTTATATATATATATATATATACATATATATATATATGAAGGATATATATATATATATATCCTTCAAAAAGAAAACAAGAAAAAAAAAGAAAGTTAACAACCTTAAGTAGGGTTTTCAGTTGAAATAGAATATCCAAGGAGATATTTCTTAGTGGATAAGCAAATTTTATACTCTTGCAAAGTATATTTTGGTTTCTATTACCTATCTCAAGTTGCCTAAATTCACCTGTAACTCCAACTCCAAAGGATCTACTATACTCCTCTGGCCTCTCCAGGCTCTTTACTCATCTACACAAACAAATATACTTAGTTAAAAACAAATACTTTTAGAAAATGATGCCTTTTCCTTAATAAGTAAATACTGAACATTATTGTTACTTTACTTTTTAATAAAATATGAGGATTTTCCAGCAACGACTTAAAAATGTACATTCTTTCTGTCTTATAAATCACTACTTGTGGCTGAAAAACAACAACAACAAAAAAAAAAAAACAAAGAAAAAAAAAAGATTCACTAGCTGTGAGATAGTCCTTGGCTCAAGGCATTCATTGGTGCTCTCAGAACATAAAACAACAGCTAGATGTGGACATTTTGCAAATACTGGCAACACAGTGTGAATAGATCTATGTGGCAAATGTCTGCAGAAATTTGAGGGAACTAAGGACTACAGGAAAGAGAAGCAATTTATCCAAGAAGTAAGATAAAATGTATGTGCAGTTCTGTCCACTGATAATTAAGCACTAACATCTTGCTCTACACTGTAGAAGAAGAGAGGATTTGAAGTATACTTCCATCAGCAAGGGGTATTTATATCTCTGCCAATTCTTATATCACTTTACCTATCTGTCCCACACAAACACAAACATGTGTAACTAAATATCAGCTTCTGAGTTAACAACAGGTTTATTAGTGTTCATTAAATTGTAAAGCCAGTAATACTCAAGAATTTCAAGAATCCATTGCTTACAAATTGACATGGATATTATATTAGACAATACCCTTTGGAGTGATCACAAAATTGTACTACATATAAAAATTCTCTTACTGTAATAGATAATTGAATGCATACATGTAGTGTGTCTAGACCTCCATAGTCTTACAAGCCTTCAAACTCTCTGTCAAAGTCTGGATATCTCTTTCAAAGATGTATAATAAATTATGTGTTTCATTCCTTAACACTTCCTTGCTATCGCCTAATTGTGTGGAAATGACTTAAGGTTCTCTACAATGCATAACTATCGTTATATTTTCTTAAATAAAATTTGATATTTGTAGCCTAGAAAAAATTTTTACTTTTTTTTTTTTACTTTTACTTTGGCATGCCATGAATTCATGCTTTATTCTCAAATTTCTGTTTCAAATGTTTCTGTTGAAAAGTAAGAGATGTTTTTAAGTTTTAGTTTCAAGGTCAAAGTCTAATATTTCTGAGCACTTGAATAATGACCTTCATTTACCTTAACCATTTTTTTACCAGTTTATGTAACCTTATCATACACTAATGTGACTTTCATTTTATTTCCCTTTAGGAAAACAGTCTTGAGAATCTTTCAACCACTAAAATATCAGTCCAAGAAGAGATTGTAAACAAGCACAACCAATTGAGACGAATGGTTTCTCCATCTGGCAGTGACTTACTAAAAATGGTGAGGGATCACATCAGGGCAGTGCATTTGGAGAGCTGTGTTTTGATCCTGCTGATAGCACCTGTGTTGTTTAAAAGTGTTTGGCTCTACTTTAGTATCTATTTATTAAAATACTTATTGTTTTGTTCATGTGCGTGAATATCTATGTCTGTATATCTATATATTATGACATGTAAGACCCAAGTTCATTTTCTCCTTCTTTGTCTTCAGCCATGATATGATTAGAGTAGAATTTACTAAATTCCCTTTATAACAGTGACTCACTGGTGTTATGGAGCTATATCAATTACAGCCACAGAACTAAAAATAAACCTTTTTACTTTTCTCTTTAGTGATAAGGCACTGTGTTATTGCCTCTCCCTCTCTTAATCTAGGGTCAGAACATGACCTTTCATCTAAACTGTCTTCTGACATGGATCCAGATCTAAAGCCTATATTTTTTAAAAATTCATTCAACTTGTAGAAAGAGAAACTAGCATTTATGAGGTAACTTTTTACAGGTGTGAAAATAGTCTTAGTGATTCCTGTAGTACAGCAACTGTGTAAAGTCTTTATGGTTACTGGTGTGATCTCAGTAAGTCATTATACTATTAAATAATTTAGTATCTTTGGTGATCTTAGGAAGACAGACTACTTGGACTTCTTTGAAATAGAAAAAGGCATACATAAGTGGGATGAACATTGTATATAGGTTATGAAACTACCAAGCAGACAATGACACAGGGAAAAGTGTGTGGAAAGTATGTGAAGAGGAAGGAAATAGAACATGTGTGACATCAAAGGGAAACTGTGCGTGAGAGAGCATGGGAGGATGAGCAGGCTCAGGAAGATGGGAGCAAAAAGCATGTAAAAATAAGCTTATTATAAATGTCACAATGAAAGTTGGTCGTACACTAACATAAAAATTTAGATATATACTATTATATTTATTGACTATGATGAAGTTCATATGGTGCCTACAGAAATCTTGCAGTGATATAAGCTAGTCCTACCAGCCTGCCTGCAAAGATAATGTGCCTTTGAAGATGTATTATTATTTATAGCTATCTCCTTTTTTTTTCTCTCTAGGAATGGAACTATGAAGCTCAAGTGAATGCTCAGAAATGGGCAGACATGTGTACATTCAGTCACAGTCCTATAGAACGCAGGACAACTAGTATGTGAACTCAAAATCACTTATGTATGAATGGAGAATAACATAGGAGGTCCCAGTTTCTCATATTGTGTTAACAAAACTTTTCAAAATGAACACCTATTTTGATACTGTCTTTTAAAAGAATTTAAACATCTTTGGACCAGAATGTCTCAGAGAGGCTCCATATTATGCTAATTGGCTGTTTTATATTTTACAAAAATTGTCTCAGACCATGCCAGCTTTGTGTCTTATAACTAGATCACAAGTGAAACAAGGTAGGGATCATCTCTTTATCTCCTTTAAAGTTTACTAGCAAGATGTTGTCGAAAGGACCCTGATATAGCTTTCTCTTGTGAGGCTATGCCGGGGCCTAGCAAACACATTAGTGGATGCTCACAGTTAGCTATTGGATGGATCACAGGGCCCCCAATGGAGGAGCTAGAGAAGGTACCCAAGGAGCTAAAGGTGTCTGCAACCCTATAGGTGGAACAACAATAAGAACTAACCAGTACTCCCTGGAGCTCCTGTCTCTAGCTGCATATGTATCAGAAGATTGCCTAAATGGCCATCAGTGGAAAGAGAGGCCCATTGGTCTTGCAAACTTTATATGCCTCAGTACAGGGGAATGCCAGGGCCAAAAAATGGGAGTGGGAGGGATAGGGGAGTGTGGGGGAGAGTTTAGGGGACTTATAGGGTAGCATTGGAAATGAAAATGAAGAAAATACCTAATTAATAAAATAAAATAAAATAAAATAAGATTAAAGGATGAAACTACAAATTAAAGTAATATGATGGGGCTTGAAATTAGAATCTCCTTTTAATTTTATCCTATTAGTTTTTATTTATGTGTATGTGTGTCTTGTGTATATTTATGCACATGTGAATGTATGTGCTTAATCAGAAGAGTGACTCTAGAGATCAGAAGGCATTGTATTTTCGGGAGCTGAAGTTACAGTGGTTTTGACCCATTCCATGTGGATGCTACAAGTTGAATTCAAGTGTGCTAAAGTAGCAGGATATGCTCTTATCTGTTCAGGGGCTTTTCCAGCCCTCTGTAATTAGAATTTCTAAATTTCGATCATTTAAGCCAGTATCTGATCTACCTTGTTTTGTTGTTTTCTTTTTGTTTTTATATTGTTTATTTGTTTGTTTGTTTGTTTTTAGTCAGGGTTTCTCTCTGTATTCCAGGCTATTCTGGAACAGAGTCTGTAGACCGGGCTAGCCTCAAACTCATGGAGATCTACCTGCTTCTGCTTCTAGAGTGCTGAGATTAAAGATATCTCCATAAGTGGTAGCTTCTCTGATGATGTGGCTTGTTCATGTTTATAAGATATATTTTTAATTATAAAAATGTATTTTATCTGAGCAACTCATTCTTCATTTTTTTCTCAAAAAAAACCCAAATATTTTCATTAGCTTTCATTACTTCTTTTGTTGTTTTTGGTTTGGTGGAATACAGATCTCACTGTATAGTACAGGAGTTCTTCAAATACATAATCTTGTGTAAGATAGCAATGTGTATGTGGCAAATTCTGTCTTCATTTTTGGTGACAGCAACTTATGTACATTCTGGGTAGCTGATAATTATATTAAGTTAAAAATATATTATTAGACATAATCTTTGCATGAGGATGTATAGAAATTATGAGAACATAAATAAATGGACTATGAGATACAGTACTTCTTGAAACATTACAAATGGTAATCTCTGGATGAATTTGAAAATCATTTAATTATCTCTTATTAAGGTTGTACTTCATAGCTATCACTATTTTAATCACATAGTGTTTAAAATGTTTATTTTAAGTGCTTTAACATTCAGTTAATGTATAAATTAATTTTGAATTTGCAGAAATTGAGAAAATACTAATCTATTTATTGGGTGTTAAAGTTGATTTTTCTCCATTCTTGGAAGAATATTTAGCTCATGAAATTTTAATTTTATACTTAAGGCATGACCGATAAATGTTAAAAGTATTGTTTCTTCTATTTTTGTTTGATTTGTACTTGTAAGTAATGACTATGAAAAGGCTTACACAAAACAATCATGCTAAATATGTATCAATTCACATGAAAAACATCTCTAGTTAGAACAGAAGAGAAATTAAATAAGTTAGTATTTTTATTTTCTAAGACTTCAAATCAACATTTGTTACATATGAAACAAACATACAAAATACACCCTCCCTCATACATATTCACACAGGTATGCTGAATTTAATGTGTCAATGAATCAATTTAAGAAGAGAAGCTACTTAGAAAAAAGACTTCTGTATCTATTCAGTTCATATGCTGTTCAGCCCACAAATTGAATGTCTGTGGCTACTGTTCAGATGAATGATCAAGTCTGAAGCTTGCCTCTTATGAAATAATCAAAAGTAACTGTGAGCAATGTCTTTAAAGAGCAGTAATTCTGCTTTGTATAGCCTCCCTCTATCTCCCACTCCCTCTCTCCCTCTCTCTCTTCTTTTTTTCTTTCCTGCTGCCTTAATGATTGGTCTATTTCTTTCCCAAAGATTTAAGATGTGGTGAGAATTTGTTCATGTCATCTTACCTTGCATCATGGTCTTCTGCAATCCAAGAATGGTATAATGAATACAAAGATCTTACGTATGATGTTGGCCCAAAGCAACCTGATAGTATAGTCGGACATTATACTCAGGTAAGAAAAAATATTTTCTCTATAAATGAGAGGCAAGAAAATTATTGGAATTACTTGATCAGGGCTGCACATCAGCTTTTTTGGCTCCTGAAGGAGAATGAGAACAATTTTCCCAAAGTTTTCTTTCCAGAACCCCTGACAGCTGATTTCCAGACAAATGAGGTGACTGCATTAGCAAGAATTATACAATTGTGCCTCAATTCAGGCCACTGTCAAATAGTGCGTACCAAAGCTAAGAGAGAAAGTAAAGTGCTAAGGGGATTCTGAATGGCTGATTGGAGAGAAGATCCAGATATGGTATAGGCAGATGTCTAAGTCAAGGGTTGGTTTGTTTGTTTGTCCAATAAAACATCATGAGAAAAAGCAAAGTGGGGAGGAAAGGGTTTATTTGGTTTATACTTCTAGGTTGCTGTTCATCACCAGAGGAAGTCAGGACAGGAATTTAGACACTGCAGAAACCTGGAAGCAGGAACTGATACAGTTGTGTTGGAGGGTGTTACTTGAATGCTTCCTGTGCCTTGTCAGCCCTCTTACTTATAGAATCTAGGACCACCAACCCAGGGATGGGCCAACAACCATGAGCTGGGAAGTCCTTCATTGATTAGTAACTATGACTTACATCTATATCTTCAGGAGGCATTTTCTCACTTGAGGCTTCTTCTTCTCTGATGACTCCAACTTTGTCAAGTTGCTACACAAAACAACCAGTACAACTGTCCCCTTGTCAAATTAACACACAAGCAAATGCATTACTTTTGAACCACAAACTTTTTTTTCTTATTTATCTCCAACAAATTACGTTTATATACAAATAACTTTAAAAGTCCCACAGTATTTACAAATTTAAAAGCATAAAAATTTCAATCTCATTAAAAATTCAAAATGTCTTCTAAAAGTATAAAGTTTCTCAGTAGTCCATTCTTGTAAAAATCTAAATTAAATGTAATGTATTTTTCAAGAGGGAAGAAGCACAGCATGATCACAATCTGAAACAAGCAACTGCTAAACCCCAACAGTTTAAATAACTCAATGCCCAGTGTCTGGGATCCACACATGACCTTCTGGGCTCTTCCAAATGGCTTGGATCACCACTCTATCTCTGTCTCCTGTGACTAGGCAGCTTGTCTTCTAGGCTCCTGCTGGCTCCATTTCACTGATGTTGCTGTTATTGGTGGTGGTGGCATGGTATTATAATTTCCAAAAATACTGAGGTCTTCTGCTACAACTGGGCTGTAATTTCAGGTATAGCATTTCATAGGCTCTCTACCTGATACCAAGTCTCAAATTCAATGCATGACATATTCAGTCCTAGTTCTTCAACTGCCACTGAGGTTTCACCTTCATTAATGGCCTCTCCTGACCTCTAAGAATGCCAAACTTCAGCTATTCTCCATGTATCTTCCATGCCTTCAAAATTAGTAACATTACCAAGTCTAGCAGCCAGCAAAAGGTACAACTTTGGCCACATAATCTGGAATGTGGCTTCTCAGTGCCCTCAGGGAAACACTTCCCAGCAGATTTCAACTTAGTGATGATAGTCACTTCTTTTTTTTTTTTTATTAGGTAATTTCCTCAATTACATTTCCAATGCTATCGAAAAAGTCCCCAATACACTCCCCCCCCCCCAGTTCCCCACCCACCCACCCCCACCCCTTGGCCCTGGCATTCCCCTGTACTGGGACATATAAAGTTGGCAAGTCCAATGGGCCTCTCTTTCTAGTGATGGCCTACTAGGCCATCTTTTGATACAAATGCAGCTAGAGACAAGAGCTCTGGGGTACTGGTTAGTTCATAATAATGATCCACCTATGGGGTTGCAGTTCCCTTTAGCTCCTTGGGTACTTTCTCTAGCTCCTCCATTGGGGGCCCTGTGATCCATCCAATAGCTGACTGTGAGCATACACTCCTGTGTTTGCTAGGCCCCGGCATTGTCTCACAAGAGACAGCTATATCTGGGTCCTTTCAGCAAAATCTTGCTAGTGTATGCAATGGTGTCAGCGTTTGGAAGCTGATTATGGGATGGATCCCTGGATATGGCAGTCTATCACCACTAATCTTATCTCCAGCTGACCAACATCAACTGTCCTCAAAACATGAAGGTTTACTTCAGTAGTTCTGGTATCTCATTAGAGACAGTTGATTATTTATTTATTTATTTATTTATTTATTTATTTATTTATTTATTTATTTATTTTTTGCTCTAGATAACAAGAACTGCAGAAACTTAAAGTAAAATAGAAAATGGCCCTAATGACCCTAATAGAGTCTTTATTCTTCCCTTTGAAATTTCACATGCCAGGCCTTCCTCTTCGGTACTGTTCAACATTCTTATCTTTCAAGTTATTAAATCATCCCTCAGGTTTTTTAATGTAAAATGGCTTTTCTAGCTCAAAGTTCCAAAGTCCTTTCAAAATCCTCCCTAAAATATGGTCAGGGATGTCACAGCAATACCCCACTATGGTTTTACCAAAATATATCTGCAATATATTCAGGGTTCTCTAGAGTCACATATCTTATGGAACGAATCTCTCTCTCTCTCTCTCTCTCTCTCTCTCTCTCTCTCTCTCTCTCTCTCTCTCTCTCTCTGTCTGTCTCTGTCTCTCTCTGTCGCTTTCACATTTATATTTGAGATCCTAAAAGGATATACCTCAAGTGATACTGCTAATTATTCTAAATTTACAATGCATTTAGGGTTGTATGAGGGGTAGCTATATCATATTACATATTATTATGACCTAGTTATTGTTTATGCATTTGTGATTCTACAAAGGATAGTAATATCTTATTAGGTATTATTATCACCTAGTTATTGTTTGCATTTGAACCTGAAATATTATTTGCGTCAAAATGACAAGGGGTGGATTATGATCAGTTGCCAACATGACCATATCTGGAATGAACTATAACCAAAAAAAGAACACATATCTGTTTTCTGGATCTGAAGGCTAAAAGACAATATGTCTTTTATCAGGATCTTGAGTCTGGAAGACAGAAGCTTTTGATGAGGATACTGAGGTGGGATCACACACACACACACACACACACACACACACACACACACACACACTTTTTGATCTGTATCAACATATGCCTTTAATCCAGATCTTAAGGCATACCTTTAATCTGGGCCATATCTTCTGCTAGAGGCCTATATAAGGACAATGAAAAAAGAAAAGGTTCTTTCACTCTTTACTTGCTTATATTTTCTTGTCCAGCATGTTCATTGGAGTCTACTATTTTAGGATTCTGGGTTCTACAGAAGACCAGTTGAAATATGCATCCATGTAAGATTGAGCAACTACTAGATTTTTGGAGTTGCCATTCACAGCTGGTCATTGCTTGGTTAGTTGGATTGCAGTCTGTAAGTCATTACAATACACATACACATTCATTTCATAAGTTCTCTGACTCTAGAGATCCTTGACTAATGTAGCAGCAAACAACTCCAATTCCTTGATCTGATCAGATCCTACAGGCTGAGATACTTGAGCTGAAACCTGGTTTCAGGAAGGAACCAGAAAATTCAAGATCAGATCTCTACACAGAAGCACTCACCACACACAACTTTCAGGAAATATAAATGATTACTGAGTGGTAGCCTTTGTCCAGGCTTGACCAGAAAGGTTTGCAAGTCAGTCATGATCTCTGTCCAATAGGGAAGGCAGATACTCATGGCCATGTGTTAGCATCCAACTGAACACCTCTTCTGTGATTCTGGGAGGAATTCATGGACCCTTGGTTGGCTGACTAGGAATTGACATAATATCCATGTTATTCTCTTGTAGTTTATTGTAGTTAGGAAGCAGAGAAATTCTACATCTTACCAGGGTCTTCCTGGTATCCATGGCTTTATGATGTCTTTCATTTTTGACATGAAGATCATTGGCCTCACCCTAGCCTTTGCTTTCTCATATTCTTGGAAACTGTCAAAAATGCACTTGAAGAATAC
The DNA here is from genome assembly GCF_978045245.1 of Mus caroli. Classification (NCBI taxonomy): domain Eukaryota; kingdom Metazoa; phylum Chordata; class Mammalia; order Rodentia; family Muridae; genus Mus; species Mus caroli. The sequence continues at coordinate 54,410,540 of NW_028227273.1, forward strand.
CAGAGTTCTTGAGATGAGGCAGGAACAGTTTCTAGCCTCCCTAAACTCCCCTATGTGCTTTCTGTAAGCTTTACTGGAGTAGCTTATTAAAAAATAGCCTCTGATTGCTCTTTTAACATTTGTAGTCTGATTCAATCATTTAATTAAGTCCAGAAGGCATATAGCAGCAAATTATACCAAATGTTTTTTAAGTTTACATTGTCTAATTGTTTTTCTGCATTATTTTTTTTCACTGACATATGCTCCATATTCATTCCTGGGTGTGCAGGTTGTTTGGAATTCAACTTTCCAAGTTGCATGTGGAGTTGCTGAATGCCCTGAAAATACACTGAGATACTTTTATGTTTGTCAATATTGTCCTGTGTAAGTATGCAATTTAAAGTTCATTTTCAACAACATCAAATGCAATTTAACCTTTTTAATTGTCATAGTGCAAAAAATGATAAAAGATTTACATTAAACATGGAAAGGGAAATTCAAATTTTTAAATACTCCCCTTTGTTGAAACTTACTATACAAAATTTGTGAAATGGCTAACTCATCAGTTCTATAAATCACACTCAGAAACTTTCAACCTATGCTTAATTTTTTTTTCTCTTCCCTCTTCAGTTGGAGTTTTCTGTACTCATGGTGACCACAAAACATAGGGATAGTCACAGTCAAATTTTCAGTTATGGCTAAGTTTATACTTTACAAAGGAATCTGTTAATATTAGGAAAAGGGTGATCATTACTGAATAACACAAGATAGTGATCGCAGAGTTTCCACTAAACTAGTCCTACTTCTGATTATATAGGCTGTTATATTTTCTTATAGTTATTTATCTTTTGAGAATTTCATAACGGAGTACTAAATTTGCATAATTTTTATCCTTTCCATCTCTTCCTCCCAATCTTCCAAGCCCACATTCCCTCTCAAATTCATGAGGCCATCTGTAAATTATATTGTTATACACATACATGTTCTATACATAGAATGTATGTGTATAACATGTATTTGTATAACAATATAATTTACATACATATATACACACACATAATACCATTGATTTCATTTAGTGTTGCTCTGATGTTTAAGTGTTTCGGGTTGACCACCTTGTACAGGAAAACCTATCATGAGACTCCACCCTGGAGATTCCCTTTCTCAATATCCATGATTATGCAAAACTCTTTATCCAAAGCATATATAGCTTTTGGTTGCCTCTCAGTACTTGAAGATGAGACCCTTTTGGTGAAAATATCACACACTTCAGAAACAGTAGGTAGAGGAAGTGAACTGGAACTGACTTGGAAGGCTACTTGCTGTAGACCATCTCTCATAGTATGAGAATATGCTATGAAAACTTCCAAAGGTGAAAATAATCAACAATTATATCTTCCTGTAAAGCCATAACAATGACCAGTCCAGTTGCTATTGCTTTCAAGGCCTTATGTTTATGGATCTATGGATCTGTGATTCTGGGAGGAATTCATGGACCCTTGGATGGCTGACTAGGAATTGACATAATATCCATGTTATTCTCTTGTAGTTTATTGTAGTTAGGAAGCAGAGAAATTCTACATCTTACCAGGGTCTTCCTGGTATCCATGGCTTTATGATGTCTTTCATTTCACATGTGCACATATCCACAAAGACCAGAAAAGAGCATTAAATCCCTTGGATCGGGAGTAAAAAGTGGTTATGACCTATTTTACATGGGTGTTGGGAATCAAATTAGAATCCTCTGCAAGAACAGCAAATTTTCTTAACCACTGGACCATCTTTCCAACCTCTTGTTGCTACCTTATAACTATAAGAATTTATTAAATCAGACAGCAAAGTCATTTTTAGAAGTCTTTAAAGTATTTTAAATAATTAAGAAAGATATAATCTTAACTCTTTGCTTCTCAGAATTTCCTAAAAATTCTAAAAAACAAAAATCCCATTCATTCAGATCTTGATTTTGAAATTAAAAACTTACTAAAGAAACAGAAATAAACCGTTTGTACTCTTCATTTAAAAAGTGAAAGGGATGAATGTATATTCATAACCTGCCAACTTTTTTCATTTAAAAAGATTGTAATCACATTTGCATGTCTTTCTGTCCAGGAGTGGTTTGTGCACATTGGGGCAGATGTCTGTGGGAGCCAGAGGCATCAGATTGCCTAGAACTGGCATCACAGACAGTTGCAACCCAACTGAAATGGGTACTGGGAATCAAACTCCAAGTATTGCCCAAAGAAATAGGCACTCTGAAGGGCTGAGACATCTCCCCACGTTTATTTGTATCTTTTCTTATAGGAAACCTATACAAGAGGAGGGTGAGAGTTTTTCTAAATCAAATTTTTAAATGATTCAATTGTATACTGTAGGTAATACAGATGGTGAAGCATGTCAGTTCAAGAGAAAGATTATGAAAGAATTTTCAAGCATGTTTCTGTTATTAAGTATAATGCAAGGAAAGAAGCTACTGGAATCCATCCATCTGTCAGGTCAAATGAGAAGCATCTTGAACCTAGGAGAGTCAGATATGAATAAAGAGAAGCAAGTGACACAGGTTGTGCAATACTTTGCTTTTTCTATTAGATTGCTCATAGACTCTATATGCTGTGTTCTGCATATAGAGTAGTGGTTATGCTAAAAGCCCTTGGACTGCACACACACACACACACACACACACACACACACACACACACACAGACATAGACACAGACAGACAGACAGACACACACCTTGATGCAATGAAGAATCTGAATTTTCCTATGACAATCAGTAAAGTGATAGTCCTAACTAGGCAGTGTAGCCACAAGTACTGCTAAGTTTAGATGATTTATTATAAAATCTCTTACTTGAATATCCTCATTTTTGATAAGCATAAATTCTCATACCTTCCTGCTACATTTAGAGACTATCAAACCTTCATATGCATGGGGCCTTTCAGAATTACTCATTTAAGTTCTTGAAACTCAACCTGTCACTTGGTAACCTGTTCTATATTACAGGATTTACAGCTTTTTTCTGTACCTACCTAATCTATGAAAGTAGCTTTTCCACATAACCTATATTGCACTGTCTTAGGAATTTTCCAGGCTTATCAAGTAATGAAGAGGGTATTTTAACATTAAAATATCTCTAGAATTTTAGACTCTATTTCAGTTTCTCAGGTTCTAAAATAATGGTTGATGAAAAAAGTATGCATGGATTAATTATTTCCTTACTATACATCTATGTCAGAATTCTCTTAGAAAATGTTAGGTTTTTGTTATGGTATTCTATTGAAGGTTTGTAACAGTAATTCAAATATATATATATATAATTACATGTCTAAATCTATGAATCTATCATCTATCTATCTATCTATGGAAATTTATGATTATATGTCTGAATCTATGAATCTGTCTGTCTGTCTGTCTGTCTATCTATCTATAATTTGGTGATATATGCAAACAGTGTGTAATGAGAAAAATTAAAATCATCTGATGATTTTGCATATCGAATTTCAGAGGCAATTATCAAGGAAGGCTATACACACCTTACACAGTAGGAGCGCCGTGTGCCAGTTGTCCTGATCACTGTGAAGATGGGCTGTGCAGTAAGTTTATTAACATAATATTAATATAATAACATAGAATGACAACCTGCTTTAAGATTTAATACTTGCAAAAGACAAAAACGTACTTAACATCATTTAAAATTTTTCAAGTAGTTCATTTATCCCCTTTTCTTCAGAATCACAGCTCTCTCCTCCTCCCTCACACAGCCCCTCCCCCACCCCTCCCATTCACCTCTTAGAAGTAGGAGGTAACACCTTGGGTACCAGCTCACTGTGGCAGCTTAAGTCACTAAATCACAGCAGGACTAGGCACATCATCTCCTACAGAGGCCAGAAAAGGGGAACAAGATAAACAAGGAGATACAGTATAAGCATAAGAACCCCTCCAGTTGTTTTGGAAACTTACAAATGTCAAGTTGCACATCTCCTACATATGTTAACATCATTTTATTTTTGAATGACAGATTTTCTTTTGTTTAAGATGTGTGTACTTTTGACATTGAAAAAAGTAATATTTCATTTAGTTTAAAGAAACCATTAAAATCAGTGAACACTTGAAACTATACTGGAATAGTTGCTACTGGAGTCTACAAAAATATTTCTGAGGATGTAATTTAATACAATTTAAAGTGAAGTTTCTTAGTCTCAAAGTTGGCATTTTAAAAAGAGGAAGCATTACAAATTTATGGAGTTGAAATAATAAAACCTGAGTCAGCCCTGAGAAAGAAAACAGATACTAAATTTTTTTGCCCACCAAGAAGCTTAGCACAATAAATTTTTAGGATGCTCCAGAGCATCAATGGATTTTTTTTTATTAAATTCCATTTTTGTTTACTTGTGAATGTATTTGTGTCTTTCTAAAAAGTCCAAGCATACACATATGTGTCATGGCACATATGTGTGATTATGTGTTGAAGTTAGAGGACAGTTTATATGGACTTGTTCTCTCCTTCCATGATATGAGTATGGGAGACTGACAGCAAATCACCAGGTTTAGTGTCAAGTACTTTACCCTGCACCATCTCCCTGGCACAGGATGTGATTTGAAACCATCCATTTAATCAATCATTACATGTTTTTCTTTAGACAACTTTTCTGTGAAGTTTTAGAGTCTAAATAAAAGCTATGCATAGATTACAAACTATAGTATTTCATCACAGAAATGGAGTAAGATGGATGCCATAGTATTCCATTTTAAGTCTTATTATGTAAATACATACAAAACATAAATGTAATCTCACCATTTTGTTGGCAGAGGAAGGAGAATCAGGAGTTCAAATCAGGGTTGGAATGTGGATCAAACTCCTGGTCATCTCAGGCTACACAAAAAAACCTAAAACAGCAATAAAGTATAAAAGTGGAATATGGTACCAAAATTAATATGTTACATTCTGGTGGCAACTTTCTAGAATTTTTGTGCATTTCTGAATGGATTTTGGAATTCTTCATAATTGATTTGTATAGATAATATTTTTATGTACTAGTAATATCAATAATATACACTAAAGAAGAAAGGGCCATACATTCACAACTTTGCTTTGCGCTAATAAAACAGCCCATCCTATTAGTAAAAGCCAATTGAAGGACTTTAAACAAGAATAGAAAAGTGAAAATCCTTAATTTTTATTTTTGCCTTTCATATAATTATTTATCTGTGATTTAGGCTGTTGTTAGTTTTGAAATAGGTTCTCATCACATAACCAAAGCTCATCTAAAAATCAGTGCTCCTGTTCTTCCTATACCTTTCTCCCAAGTGTTGTGGAAATTGTGTTTTATAAAGAGCTCTTAGAAAAAGCATAATGAAAGAGCCAAATATGAAGTGTAGATTCAGAATCATACAGTCATCTTTACAATATTATTGCAAAAGTTATGAAATTTGATTGTGGAGAGAGAAAGGACATAGAATAATAATATATTTTCGTTAATTGTACTTGTTCAATGCTGATGAATATATAATCTATGAGGGAATGGAAAGAGGATTGGGCATGTGCCTGCAGTAATACTTCTTGGGGTATGAAATTAGCAGTAACCTGATTGTATGAGCTTGGTTTTGGTATGAGTAAAACAATGAGACATTGTTTCCATAAATACCATAGTGCAGATGATAAAGAAGACCTTATTTTCAATTCTTTGGTAACTGGGAGTTGCCAATTCTCTGAGAATGTATGAACTGAATGTAAATTTGTGAGCTCTGAATACATATCAAAGACATGACGAAGATTATAGGGTAATGAATTTAGAATAAGTTTTCTTTGAGTTTGTAGTCATTGGTGAATATCTGCATATAAGTGTTTAATAATCAGATCAACCTTTTCCACAATATACCTTTCCAAATCTGTATTCATAAGATTACCTCCTCTGACATGAAAAAGAGAACATCCTAGAATGAAAATGTCTATAACATGTCATTTTAAGGGCCAGCCTCAGCAGTTTTGCTGACCCCTCCCCTATGGCTAGCCCTGTGTGCTGTCTCCTTGATCCCTAGGCTAGCTTCCTAGGCTAACCAAACCAGTTTAACCCAAAATGCTTGAAGCTACTGCTCACATTTTTCAGACCATTCCCTCCTCCCCTATGGCTGGCCTGCAGAAAGCCAGCTACTACTCACTCAGTTCCCTGTAGCCCCATGAAATAAAAACACTAAAGACTGATATTATATTAGCCAGATTTATAACAGTAAATCTCCAACCTAAAAACACCCATGCAAACAACACACAACTCAGTTAATATAAATGCAAGCAGAATGCCTATATTGGGAAAATATACCCTACACTCTTATATTACTTAGCTATGAAATCCCTATCTACTCGTACTTCCTCCAGGCCACATGAGTCTGCTCCAACTTCTACCTCTTCCTCCATCATCTTCTTTCCCCACACTGCTCTTCTCTTCTTCCTCCTTCTCTCGCCTCTCTAAAACTTTCATCTCTGCCTTTCCTTCCACTGCCCAATCACAAGCTCTATCTTTTAAGATTATATCTGACATCACCTGAGTATGTGATCTACTCCTCCTCTAGGCACTCCTCTTGAGGGAGCAGATAATAAAAAATGCAATCCACAAGACATGTCTAGTATATTCATAGAAAGAGGCCACTAGGCACAGTTGATAAAGAACATTTTAAAGAAACTTGTTGTGCTGAGAATATTTAAATATTTAAATAGTTTAAATATTAACACTATTAAAATTTAAAAGTACTTGCATAATAACCACCATTTTAGTGAGGTTCTTTTTCAATGCTTATTTTTATTTCATATTATGACTATTTGGTAGCATTTATGTTCATGTGTTTATATGTACCACATTCGTGCTTGTTTACCCTGGAGACCAGAAAAAAAAATAATAAGGCATTGGAACTGAAGGTGGTCATAAGCCCCCATGTGGACGGTGAAAACCAAAACCAGGTTTTCCATAAGAATATCTAAGGATTCTAATCAATAATCCATCCTTACAACAGCTAGATAGTCTAGTTCTACAAAGAACCACTCAGTTTAATTTTCTTGAGCTTTTGTGAATTAAGAAATCCAACAATTTCACAAAGCTGCAGTTTAAAAGATAGCCATTCATTTGCTCAATCCCCTGTTCTAATTCATATAAGTATTATTTTATTGCCGTTAACAGAGGAAAATAATAATGAAGTAATGAATATTTTTCTTTATTTCAGCCAATAGTTGTGGACATGAAGATACATATAATAACTGTAAAGATCTGAAGAAGATGCTATCCTGTGAACATGCACTTCTTAAAGAAGGTTGCAAAGCTACATGCCTCTGTGAAGGCAAAATTCACTAAATTTCCTATACAGGTAGCCAGGACCATGTAGAGAAATATCATACCCTCCAGTGAGGCTTATCACATCCCACCAAGAAAGTATAGATTTAGTACATTGAAATAATTCCAGATGGTAAAGATTCTGTTTCTTCCTGTTTTACAGAAATAATTTACACCAAATATTTTAAAATAACAAATTTGATAATACCTTTGTACCTTGACATATGAAATCTGTGACACATTTACGGAGTAAAGCCTAACCCAGGATTATACATTGTCTGTATGACTAAAGTCACTAAAACTCATATGAGTAATGTTCCCAGAGCACAATGAAGTAAGGGAATAGAAAACATATAGTTCCTGTGTAACAGTCAGTCATCTTTTCTAGCTCTACCTAGTTAAATCTCTCTGGAGAAAATTCACGTTAATTGTCTTTTAATTTTTTTCTCACTATTCATTATTCTCCACGTTCATCATAATCAGTGGTTTAAATTCTAAACTACTATTTACATTTTAGTTGTATTTTTTTAAAGAATGATATAAAATCTACTTTAATGAGCAGAATTTATAGAGTTTGCTTATTCAGGGGACAATGACCTTTGTTGCTTTAGAAAAATAATAAATCTTAATCTCGGCATGTTAATCTTCTCTTAGTATTTATTTAAACTGGTTATTTGGAGTTTGATTTTTTTAATTTTTAATATTTTTATTACATATTTTCCTCAGTTACATTTCCAATGCTATACCAAAAGTCCCCCATAGCGCCCCCCACTTCCCTACCCACCCATTCCCATTCTTTTGGCCCTGGCATTCCCCTATATTTGGGCATATAAAGTTTGCAAATCCAATGGGCCTCTCTTTCCAGTGATGGCCGACTAGGCCATCTTTCGATACATATGCAGCTAGAGACAAGAGCTCCGGGGTTCTGGTTAGTACGTCCTGTTGTTCCAACAATAGGGTTGCAGATCCCTTTAGCTCCTTGGGTACTTTCTCTAGCTTCTCCATTGGGAGCCCTGTGATCCATCCAATAGCTGACTGTGAACATCCACTCCTGTTTTTGCTAGGCCCCAGCATCGTCTCACAAGAGACAGCTATATTTGTGTCCTTTCAGCAAAATCTTGCTAGTGTATGCAATGGTGTCAGCGTTTAGAAGCTGCTTATGGGATGGATCCCTGGATACGGCAGTCTCTAAATGGTCCATCCTTTCATCACAGCTACGAACTTTGTCTCTGTAACTCCTTCCCTGGGTGTTTTGTTCCCAATTCTAAGAAGGGGCACAGTGTCCACACTTCGGTCTTCATTCTTCTTGAGTTTCATGCGTTTAGCAAATTGTATCTTATATCTTGGGTATCCTAAGTTTTGGGCTAATATCCACTTATCAGTGAATACATATTGTGTGAGTTCTTTTGTGATTGTGTTACTTCACTCAAGATGATGCCCTCGAGGTCCATCCATTTGGCTAGGAATTTCATAAATTCATTCTTTTTAATAGCTGAGTAGTACTCCATTGTGTAAATGTACCATAATTTCTGTATCCATTCCTCTGTTGAGGGACATCTGGGTTCTTTCCAGCTTCTGGCTATTATAAATAGGGCTGCTATGAACATAGTGGAGCATGTGTCTTTCTTACCGGTTGGGACATCTTCTGGATATATGCCTAGAAGAGGTATTGCTGGATCCTCCGGTAGTACTATGTCCAATTTTCTAAGGAACCGCCAGACTGATTTCCAGAGTGGTTGTACAAGCTTGCAATCCCACCAACAATGGAGGAGTGTTCCTCTTTCTCCACATCCTCGCCAGCATCTGCTGTCACCTGAATTTTTGATCTTAGCCATTCTGACTGGTATGAGGTGGAATCTCAGGGTTGTTTTGATTTGCATTTCCCTGATGATTAAGGATGTTGAACATTTTTTCAGGTGCTTCTCTGCCATTCGGTATTCCTCAGGTGAAAATTCTTTGTTCAGTTCTGAGCCCCATTTTTTAATGGGGTTATTTGACTTTCTGGAGTCCACCTTCTTGAGTTCTTTATATATATTGGATATTAGTCCCTACTCCAATATGACATTTTAACATTTATGATATCTTTTACTTATTTATTTACATTAAAGTTGTCAGCCTACAGGAGTATTTATTCTAATCAATATATACCTCAATTAATAATCAATAGTGAATCCAGTTTAGCAAGTACTCATGACCTTACTCTACCATGCTATATATAATATATAGACCTATGCCAGGTCACACATCCTCTATACAGTCTGGTGAGCACTGTGAAGTTTAGCTCAATCATAAATTCTCAACATTCAGATTCAGTTATCCTAGATGGACATTGTGGCCTGGGCTAATTCTGAAGCACCATAGACTATAACATCAGGCATAAAACAAATGAAAGTAATCCCTGGACTCAATGCAAAAACAGAATATGTGCAGCCTAAGTACCAACATCCTATCCCCACAGATCCACTAGTCTTACAGAAATATTTCCCATACAGAATTTCTTAAGGGTACAAAATCTAAAAAAAAAAAAAAAAAAAAGAAAAGGAATTTGAGAATTTTAAAGATGACATGAACAAACATCTCAAAACCAACTAACCCAACAAACTCAAAACCAACCAACCCAACAAACAAGCAAGCAAAACAATGAATATACTGACAAATGAAATGATGAAGATAATTCAGGATTTAAAAACTACATTTAGTACAAGAAAGAAACTCCACCTGAATTAATAATGAGATTAAGAAACTAACAAAAGCTCAGGAGGAGCAAGGTAGAATTAATTAGATAGATGATAGAATGTTAGGACTTAGAGAAAAAAAAAACTGAAGAATTAGGTCCTTCAAGCAAAGTATATGGGAAATTAAACACACACACACACACACACACACACACACATAGAGGAAGAAAGCATGCAAAAAAAAAAATCGTGTACTATGTAAACACCAAATCTTGGAATTATAGGCATTGAAGACAGAGAAAAATCTCAAATCAATGGCATAGACTATAATTTCAACAAGATCACAGACTCCAAATTAAGCACATGCATATTCATACTTACCCAGGAAGCTCATATAACTCCAAGTAAATAAAACAAGAAGAGAGATTCTCACTAAATATGTTTAAAGCACTAAATATTTAGAAAATAGAGAGAATCCTGAAAGCCAAAAAGTAAAGAACATAGGTAAAATATAAATGACAACTCATCAATTGAGTGGGTGATTCCTCAATAGAAACCATAAAATTGAGAGGAGCCTGGAGCAACGTATTTCATATTGTAAAAGACTATGAGTGTCATCCTAGATTCTAGTCCTCAGTAAACGTATCTCAATAGCTAAAAGAGAAATAAAGAAAATTTCATGATAAAGAAAAAGAATTCATGCCCACAAAATTAGACCTAGAAATAATACCTCAGACTGAGAAGAATAAGAAAAGAGTAGAGGTAATAAAAAGAGAATAGATGAAATTATAACTACTGAAACACAAATTACAACTAAGAACACAAACAATAGTAACAACAAACAACAGCAAGAAGAACAGCACCAACAAAACGAAAGGAAAAAGACAATCAAAAACACCAAGGCAAAACAAAACAAAATGGTTACTCTCCTCCAGAGAAAATTGTGTCTATTTCATTCAGAGCTCTGATAGGATAAAATTTATTTGATTAAAAGTTTTTGAAGCATTTACTGGCAAATATATACATATATTATATTCAATAGATGAGCATGAAAGAGCTAGTAAAATTTGTTTCTAATATACATACACTAAATGATTGGATCTCTAGTTCCTTTGCCTCTCTTGGTTTTCTTTTCTTGTCTTGGTTTTGTTTGCTTTTATTTTCTTTATTGTTGTTGTTGTTGTTGTTGTTGTTGGCCTGGCTTGTACAATTATAATATGATGGTTTTTTTCTTTGACTTCAATTATATTTTGTTAAATAATTAAGAAATTCAGAAATATTATCTGGTATATTGTATTTTTCCTCTATTTTAAACCAGTTTTTGTTTTGTCTCTTTTTTTCTGAGCTTATAAATATTCTGCTGTTCCAACTTCCTTTATTTTGATATTATTTATATTACATGTGTTCTTTGACAATTTTCTATACTTAGATGATGTATTCTAATGACTTTCAAAGCCATTGCACTTGTCTATTTACTGTTTAACCCCTTTGACACAATTACACCTTCCTCACAACCACTTTTCTTACATTTATACCTTTGTCTTTTATCACACACTCTTTTTAACTACATAGTCTGTGTGATAGCAAGTTTGGATCTGGACTTTTAACTCTGTTGGTTTCATGTATAAGTCTTCTAATAAGTCCTTTCCCCAGAATACACTGGTAAATAATAGTTTAGCAAAGTTGAGCAAAGGGTACTATGACCCATCATTGATACATGGCTGACCAGTGACCAGCTCATTCTTGCCTAGGCCCAACTGAAAGCAACATCAATTACTTTGGGTCACCATGGTGAGGATTGTACATAGTAGAAGATAACATTTTGTGGCAGGGCAGTGGTGGAACAGACCTTTAATCCCTGCACTTGGGAGGCAGAGGCAGGCAGATTTCTGAGTTCTAAATCAGCCTGGTATACAGAGTGAGTTTCAGTACAGCCAGGGTTACACAGAGAAACCCTGTCTGAAAAAAAGGGTTGCTGTGGAGCAGGGCAGGGCAGGGGGAGGGTATAGGGGACTTTTGGAGAGGTAACTAGCATTTGAAATGTAAATGAAAAAAGTATGTAATAAAAAAAAAGAAAAGCAAAAAAAAAAGAGTGTATTTGTTCCTTACCATACTGTAATAAAGGACTCTGACATTAAAAAAAAAAAAAAAAAAAAGGAAAGGAAAGGAAAAAAAAGAATAAAAATTTAACATTTTGAAGTCCTTCTCCTGATTTATGGTTCAACAAAGGTTTTTTTTTTTTCCTTTTTTTTTTTTCACAGTGCTCCCTGAAACTTAGAGGAGAAGGTATAAATGTCTATTTTAGGACTGTACACTCAGCCATCATTTAATATCAACATTAAACAATTATAAGTATCTTGTGTTTATTACAAAGGGAACACACTGATGGAAAGAGCATGAACTGACACATTTGACCATGGTAAGAAAGTATTTACAAGGCACTAGGGCCATGTCAACTTACTTATACAGCAATATCATGCTACCAATCAGTGCTTAAGACGTCTTCATGTATAATTTTTTGACGGAGTTTACAGTAAGATGCATGAATTTATCCCCATGGAGTGGACATCAAATGCCAACAGAGACCATGTAGTTACATCCATAACAATCACACTATTACCACACAGGTGAGGACATCTTGCCTGTCAGTTTGGCACTGTACAGTTCACAGTTAAGACCAAGGAGACACCTCTTATACTTTGCTACTAGATTATCGAACTTACACAGGAATCAGGTGAATCACAGGTTAGTTTTGACAGCACAAGTTACAGAATTGTTTTCATTTATTCCCATTATTGTCAGTAGGGAGATTGTCTCGTATAACATGGGAGGCTTAAAAAAGTACTCTTTTGACTTTAAATACCAGGTTTGAGCAATAGCAAGCAGGGTCAACCATGAGAAAAGAATGGGAGTGAAAGATGCAGGAAGGATCTTGGGAGAGGGTGAAGGGAAGGGGAGCAGTGAGCAGATGTAAAGTCAGTAAGTAAGAAACTAATTAAATAAATTAAATAAAAAATGTGCTCTCTCTAGCTAGATAACATATTCACAACAAAGTGAAGAGAATCTGTTACCAAATGTATTTTGTGAGTAATATCTGAGGGAAATGAAGTTTCTGACCACCTCTCACTGTGGTAGTCTAAGTATCAATGTATCCTTCATGTGCAAAGGAGTCAGGTACCTAAGCAGTACGAAGGCCACATCTCCATGAGTATTTACTCCATTGGCTTCCATATTTCATGCTGTTTCATTGTCTAGATCTTTTAGAAAAATGAAGAAGCTCTTTCTCATGGTGTCGGTGTGTGGGCGGGCACGTGCGCGCGCATGTGTGTGTGTGTGCATTATGTTTTACCAAAGTTGTTTTTTCAACTCTAAGAATACACTGTAGGCCATCACCAATATTAAGATGATTTCACAATAGAGACATAAGTAATTAAAAAAATATACCACTGTAATATATATCCCCCAGCGAGTTATTTAGAGTTTCCAATTGGTGCTCATCTTAATTTTTGAAAATTAATTGTTAGCACAAAATGGTCTTCAAATTGTTTTTATTTTAAGCACTTTTCTTACTGGTTTTGTGTATTTTGTGATAGATTTTGGTAATTACAGCACTATAGGCTTTAGTAAGACCTATAGGAAGATGAGTGATATCCACTTTTCAACTTTCTGTGTTGCCATGGTTACAACCTTCTAGCTGATACTTAGAGGAAGGTTGCACTATATACTGTACACATTACAAACTGTGTAGATGATTGTCAGAACAATATTACATGAACTAGTGCTTCTGTAGAAGGGATAGATTACTCCCACATGAGTGTTTGTCAAGATTTTACTTATCCCATAGAGGGTTTTGATACAGACATGCAGCATCATTTGGTAAGGGTGGTATTCAGAACCCTATTACACAATAAAGCATTTAGGAATAAATACTCAGTGTAAATTGAATAAATATTTTATCTTGACTCAAGTATTGTAATAAATATGGTTGAAATTTGACATCTCCACGAAATAGATTATTTTATTTATTCTGTAACATTTGAATATAGGCACATTCTAAGATCATGTGAAGATACATCCAAGCCATTATCGGCACGGGTATACATTGAAATAAAGGGATTATATATTGTTTAGGCATATTCTAGCCAAGTGGGTAGAGAGAGAACAGTCTAGATAATTCTTCTTTGAGAAAAATAGTAGATGGTCATACACATAAAGTTTGCTGACCTGCCCTTCAGCTCAGTTAAGGAATAAGATTGCATGTATCTAAGAGTGAAAGTATGATTGTTCTAATTTTTCTTTTTTTGATGGAAATCACAGGCCTATGTAAAGCAGTTGCCAAGAGAATGATCACAACCAAACTGTTTTTAAACTATGAAATTTTTAAAATTATATACACTTGATGACACATGGAAAACATATCCTGCCTAGGATTTACAATATCAAAGAAAATGAACTACAGAACAAGTAAATATCAGAGTGGGTGTGGGTATGAAAAATACTGAAATAAAATAATGTGACAACACTGTAATCTCTAAAATAATGTGACAGACATGGAAGAAACAACAAAAGGGGTTTCTGTTAACATATTAAACATAGTAAGAAGGAGTAATTAAAATAATGGCCCTTTAGACCAATGAGAACTTTGAGCAAGGGAACATAGCACTCAGTAAGCTGAATAGGAGTTCAAGATCACCCGAGCTACATAAAATGACTCCATGTAAGACAAAGAATCAAAACACAAACAGTAGCCTGAATCATAAATTTGTTCACAAAACCCCAAAATACTAAACCAAAATTCCAGGCATATTTAGGAAAAATACTTGTGAGTATATTAATATTAGCTGATATGATCATGTATAGATTTATGAAATTGGTTTGCATAATTGTGCTATGTTTTATATTGCCGGTTATAATTATGCATATTTAAAGTAGTTGGATTTATTAAATCATCTAAAGAAAACGGTTTTGGGGATCCATCCCAAAATCAGCCACCAAACACAGACACTATTGCACATGCCAGCAAGATTTTGCTGAAAGGATCCTGATATAGCTGTCTTGTGTGCTGCTTTGCGAGTGCCTGGCAAATACAGAAGTGGATGCTCATGGTCATCTGTTGGATGGAACACAGGGCTCCCAATGTAGAAGGTAGAGAAAGATCCCAAGGAGCTGAAGGAGTCTGCAACCCAATAGGTGGAAAAACAATATGAACTAACCAGTATCCCCAGAGCTCGTGTCTCTAGCTGCCTATGTAGAAGATGGCCCAGTTGTCCATCGTTGGGAAGAGAGACCACTTGGTCTTGCAAACTTCATATGCCCCAGTACAGGTGAACACCAGGTCCAAGAAGTGGGAGTGGGTGGGTAGGGGAGCAGGGAAAAGGGAGGGTATAGAGAACTTTCAGGATAGTATTTGAAATGTAAATGAAGAAAATATCTAATAAAAAATTGGGAAAAAATACGGTTTTAAAGTTGCAATTAATATTTAGCCACAAGATGGTAACATGACTTTCATTGTGTGGAGTTGTTTTGTCCTGCTTGTAATTAACTCACATTTGCATTCCTTTGAATATGATTGTGCATTTGTTTTTTACACAGTTAAAACTAATTATAAACTAAAATAATTATTTTTGCAGTATTATTAACAAAGATGAATGAATCCTCTCTCTGTCCATTGGCTTTACTTTTGATAATATATTTTCCTGCAATGTAGGGTTTCAACATCATGAAATATATGATAAAAATGAAAGCTGAGTGCTTAGACTATGACAAATTGGAAGCCCTTGTTACTTTGATATAAGCAGAAACTATTTGGAATGGCATGTCCTCTCCTAGGAGCCCAGAAAGTCCATTGAATTGGCCCTTTCTCCTTCATGACCTATTAATTTGTCTCTGAGAAGCCAAAAGGGCAAGTGTAGTGTCATGTTTATTTCTTCTTTGATAATCGTTCACAAGTTTCATCCATCTTTTCTGTAGTTGTTAGGTAAGATTGTACCTAGTCCCTGTAATTTCTTATTAACTTTGTGTGAAAATTTATGAAATTCTTGGGCGAATGGATGTATCTGGAGGATATCATCCTGAGTGAGGTAACCCAGTCACAAAAGAAGTCACTTGATATGCACTCACTTATATGTGGATATTAGCCCAGAAATTTAGAATATCCAAGATATAATTTGCAAAACACATGAAACTCAGGAAAAAGGAAGACCAAAGTGTGGCTACTTCATTCCTCCCTTGAATAGGGAACAAAATACCCATGGAAGGAGTTACAGAGACAGAGTTTGGAGCAGAGCCTGAAGGGATGATCATCCAGAGACTGCCCCACGTGTGGATCCACCCCATAAATAACCACCAAACCCAGACCATAGGCAAATTCCAACAAATGAGTACTGACAGGAGTCTGATATAGCTGTCTCCTGGGAGGCTCTGCCAGTGCCTGGCAAATACAGAAGTGGATGCTCACAGTCATCAATTGAATGGAGCACAAGGTTCTCAATGAAGGAGCCAGAGAAGTACATAGGGATCTGAAGGTAACTGAAGCCCAATAGAAGGAACATCAATATGACTTACCAGTACCTTCAGAGCTCCTTGGAACTATGTTATCAATCAAAGAAAACACATGATGGAACTTGTGGCTCTAGCTATATATGTAGCAAAGGATTACATCATCGGTCAGCAATGGGAGGACAGGCCCTTTTTCCTGTGAAGACTCTATTCTCCAGTACAGGGGAATTCCAGGACCAGGAATGGGAGTGGATGGGTTGGGGAACAAGGGCAGAGGGGAGGGGATAGGGGATAGGGGATTTTCGGAGTGGAATCTAGGAAAGGGGATAACATTTGAAATGTAAATAAAGAAAATATCTAATAAAAAATTTTAAAAAAGAAAATACCTCAGTATAATGATATACAGTCAAGCCCATTAAGGAAAGAACATTTGAATAACATCTTTCTTATAGCATTTAGAAATTGACATAAAAAATGCCAAACAAACCATAATTCGCTGCTTGTTTATGAAAGATATTTGTGAATATATTAAAGTTGTCTGATTTTCTCATATTTATTTGTAACAGTTTGCGTAATAATACTAGTTATAAAATTACAATTTATACATTTGTACATATTAATTATTCAGTTTTCTTATGAGTTCAAGGAAAGTATTGAAAAATTGAAGTTAACATGTAACCACAAGATGGCAACATTGCTCACTGTGTGAGGTGGTTTTCCTGATGCTAATTAACTGAGTTTTTACTTTAGTTTCAGTATGATTGATCATTAATTTTCTATACACATGAAGCAATATTATCCATATTAAAATATATATTTGTACAACATTAGAAAAGGAAGCTGTATATGATATTTAAAAAAAGGTTCTGTCTTTACATTTGGGTGTTTTCTTATCAGTGCAAAGAATGTTCTGAATAGGGTGGTGGCCCAGGTAGACATCCTCAATCCAATATGAGCTCATGTTAAACTAGTGATGCAGGAAATGGAAAAATATTGTAAACAGTGAGAGCTAAATGCTTAGAATATGGAAAATTGGAAGAGCTTCTGTACTTGGATATGGGCAGAAAATATTTTGATTTTCATGTTCCATCCTCAGAGCCCACAAAGTCCACAAAAGTGGCCTTTTCTTTCTTTCTTTCTTTCTTTCTTTCTTTCTTTCTTTCTTTCTTTCTTTCTTTCTTTCTTTCTTTCTTTCTTTTCTTTTCTTTTTTTTTTTTTTTTTTTTTTTTGGTTTTTTTCGAGACAGGGTTTCTCTGTATAGCCCTGGCTGTCCTGGAACTCACATTTTAGACCAGGCTGGCTTCGAACTCAGAAATCCGCCTGCCTCTGCCTTCTGAGTGCTGGGATTAAAGGCGTGCGCCACCACACCCAGCAAAAGTTGCCTTTTCATCCCCATGAACTGGAAATTTTTGTCCAGGAGTCCAAATAGGCAAAGTTAAGCTCATTTTTATTCATCTCTCTGAGCATGTTTCCTAAATATCAGCCATCTTCTCTGTTGTTTTAGGAGATATTCTATTTGGTCCCTGCCATTCCTCCTTTATCTCAAGTGAAAATTCAAATATTTGAAATCAATAGTTCTTCCATGACACATTTAAGTGATAGGTAATTGCATTTGAATTTTAGTTTGTCATTTTCCCAATATTTTAACATACCAACATTTATTTATTTATTTATTTATTTATTTATTTATTTATTTATTTAATACTTGTTTTTTCATTCACATTACATATTCTAAACCAGACCCCACATCCAGGAATTAGGTGCATCCTCTCCTACTTAGGACAGACAAGGCAGCCTAGTTAGGAGACAGATCTACAGGTAGGCAACAGAATAAGGGACATAACCCACTCCAGTTGTTGGGCAACTTACATGAAGACCAAGATGTACATCTGCTACATATTTGTGGGGTTCCAGGCTATGCTCCCTCTTAGGTTGATGGTTCAATATCTGGGGCTTATAAGAGGCCAGGTTAGCTGAATCTGTTGATCTTCTTGTGGAGTCCTTATCCTCTTGGGATCCTTCAATCCTTTTCCCAGCTCTCCCTAAAGAACCCTAGAGTTCATTCTAATGTTTGGCCGTGGGTCCATGCATCTGTTTCCATTGGCTGCGTGGTAGATCCTCTGAGAGGACAGTTATGCTAGACTCCTGTCTACAAGCAAAACAGAGTATGATTAATAATGTCAGGGATTAGTTCTTGTTCATGTGAAGTGTCTGAATTTGGATTAGTCATTGTTTGGCTGTTCTCTCAGTCTCTGATCCATTTTTGTGCCTGCACATCTTGTAGGCAGGAAACATTTTGGGTCAAAGGTTTTGTAGGTGGGTTGCTGTCCTTATCTCTCCACTGAAAGTCCTGGCTAAAGTAGGTGATGACTTAAGGCTCCATATGTTCTACTGCTAAGTTTTATCTAGTTTCACACCAAGCACTCTCTGGGGCTTCCACAAGTGCAGGTCCCTGTTGCATCCTATAGATGCCTCACTACCTGCCCTCAGCCTATTTTCATTCTCTCTCCTCTGTTTTTACTACATCTGAACATCCTTCCTCACCCAAGTCCCCTCTCCATCCACTCTGTCTCCCAGTTCCCTCTTTCCATATACCTTCATTATCTATTTTATTTACTTCTGAGAAAAATTAAAGCATCCTTACTTGGGCCCACTTTTTTTGGTTGTTTCTTTGGCTTTGTGGATTGTAGTATGGTTTTCTCATACTTTATGACTAATATCTACGTATAAGTGAGTACATACCAAGTATCTTTTAGAGTCTAGGTTACCTTATTTTGGATGATATTTTCTAGTTGTATCCACTTGCCTTTAAAATTCTTGATGTCTTTCTTTTTAATATACTCTGGTGATTTCACTGGAACTGCTCTCCATTCTGACTGGTCAAATAAAGGCTAGAGCCAATACTTGGGCAGAGGGATGAAAGAAAAGTTTGGGCTTGAGGTCTCAAAGATAGAGGAGGAGGAAGTGGAAGGAAGATGGAGCAGAATCACATAGCCTAGAGAAGCCTCAAGTAGCAAGGGGTCTCATAGCTAAGGAATATATATATATATATAAATATATATATATACATATATATGTATATATATGCCCAATCTAGGCATATAAGATTATAAATATAACTATAATATTCTCATAGCTGGGAAAATTAGTATATATATATATATATATATATATATATATATATATACCCAATCTAGGCACATAGTTTATAAATATAATAACTGAGTTGTGTGTGCTTTTATTCAGGCTTACTCGGGCTAGAAATTACCATAACAGATGTCTTTGATGTGTTCTTGGAATCAATTTGTATTTTAGTATTTTTATATCCATGTTCATATAGTAAATAAGTCTGAAAATATTCTTTGTTGAGTCTTTGCATGGTTTAGGTATGAGGGTGACTGACTCATATAGTGAGTTTGGCTCTGATACTTCACTTTCCATTTGGTGGAATATTTTTAGGAGTATTACTATTAGCCTTTCTTTGAAACTCTGATAGAATTTTGCACTAAAACCATATGGACTTTGTGTTTTTTGGTTGCAAGAGATTTAATGACTGTTTCTATTTCTTTAGGGATTATAGGACTGTTTATATACTTTACCTGATCTTAATTTAACTTTAGTCAGTGGTATCTGTCTAGAAAATCATTCGTTATTAACATTTTCCAATTTTCTGGAGTGTAAGCTTTTGAAGTAAGACATAATTATTCTTTGGATTCTCAATGTGTGTTGTTATGTCTCCCTTCTGATCCATGAGTTTCTTTATTTGGATTCTGTCTCTTTGTTGGTTATTTGAATTAAGGTTTTGTTGAGTTTCTCAAAGAACAAGCTCTTAGCGTTGTTGATTTTATATATATATATATATATATATATATATATATATATATATATATTAGGTATTTTCCTCATTTACATTTCCAATGCTATCTCAAAAGTCACCCATATCCTCCCCCCTCACTGCCCTACCCACCCATTTCCACTTTTTGGCCCTGGCATTCCCCTGTACTGGGACATATAAAGTTTGCATGACCAATGGGCCTCTCTTTCCAGTGATGGCCGACTAGGCCATCTTTTGATACATATGCAGCTAGAGACAAGAGCTTTGGGGTAATGGTTAGTTCATAAGATTGTTTCACCTATAGGGTTGCAGTTCCCTTTAGCTCCTTGGGTGCTTTCTCTAGATACTCCATTGGGGACCCTGTAATGCATCCAATAGCTGACTGTGAGCATGCACTTCTGTGTTTGATAGGCCCTGGCATAGTCTCACAAGAGACAGCTATATCAGGGTCCTTTCAGCAAAATCTTGCTAGTGTATGCAATGGTGTCAGCATTTGGAGGCTGATTATGGGATGGATCCCTTAATATGGCAGTCTCTATATGGTCCATCCTTTTGTCTCATCTCCAAACTATGTCTCTGTAACTCCTTCCATGGGTGTTTTGTTCCCAATTCTAAGAAGGGGCAAATTGTCCACCCTTTGGTCTTCCTTCTTTTTGAGTTTCATGTGTTTCACAAATTGTATCTTATATCTTGGGTATTCTAAGTTTCTGGGCTAATATCCACTTATCAGTGAGTACATATTGTGTGAGTTCTTTTGTGATTGGGTTACCTCACTCAGGATGATGCCCTCCAGGTACATCCATTTGCCTAGGAATTTCATAAATTCATTCTTTTTCATAGCTGAGTAGTACTCCATTGTGTAAATGAACCATATTTTCTGTATCCATTACTCTGTTGAGGGGCATCTGGGTTCTTTCCAGCTTCTGGCTATTATAAATAAGGCTGCTATGAACATAGTGGAGCATGTTTAATTTTTACTAGTAGGATCATCTTCTGGATATGTGCCCAGGAGTGGTATTGCGGGATCCTCCAGTAGTACCATGTCCAATTTTCTGAGGAACGGCCATACTGATTTCCAGAGTGGTTCTACAAGCTTGCAATCCCACCAATAATTGAGGAGTGTTCCTCTTTCTCCACATCCTCCCCAGCATCTGCTGTCAAATGAATTTTTGATCTTAGCCATTCTGACTGGTGTGAGAGGGAATTTCTGGGTTATTTTGATTTGCATTTCCCTGACGATTAAGGATGCTGAATATTTTTTTCAGGTGCTTCTCAGCCAATCGGTTTTCCTCAGGTGAGAAATCTTTGTTTAGCTCTGAGCCCCATTTTTAATGGCGTTATTTGATTTTCTGGAGTCAACCTTCTTGAGTTCTTTATATATATTGGATATTAGTCTCCTATCTGATTTAGGATAGGTAAAGATAGATTCCCAATCTGTTGGTGGCTTTTTGTCTTATTGATGGTGTCTTTTGCCTTACAGAAGCTTTGCAGTTATATGAGGTCCCATTTATGGATTCTCGATCTTACAGCACAAGCCATTGCTGGTCTATTCATGAATTTTTAGATGATAATATATATATATATATATATATATATATATATATATATATATTTGTGAGAGTGTGCAATCCCACTTGCAAGGTTTTTGAAATCATCCAAATTTATCTTTGGACTCAATAAAATTAGACAAAAGTTATTCATTTGTAAAAAGCAGAGCCTCTCCATTTTGATGCAGCTCAAGCAGCCAGAGATCTACTAGGACAATCGCAGCATTGGTTTCCTTCTTGGCCTGTACTACTACAACACAACATTACTATTTGTCATACTTCTTATAGTCTTGCTCTTCTATTTACTGCTACCATGTGTCCTTTGGTACATGTCATAATTTTTACATCTGAAGAGTTAGATACATGGCTACCATCTAAAAACATCCTCCTCTCCAGTTTGACTGAATATGGCCAATGATAGGTAAGAATGTTCTTGATATCCTATCAACCTAAGACATAACAAACATGAATGCTATGTATACTTCCACAATGAGTAAGAAGGAGCAATATAAACAGCAACCTAAGACAGGTATATTCAGCTGGAATATCCTTTATTATATAAAATAAAATGGGGGAATTGTGAAAAGCCAGATTATTGCCAAGACAGCAGTATGTGTAGCAAATACCATGAGATCATTCTATGTAGCCAAGGTCAGAGCAGTGTGTGCAGCCAAGAGGAAGTCCTATCTATGTTTAGTGATTAGAGAAACATTCTCAAGAAGAACTTAGTTTGCTGAAGTGCTTATAAACTGAAGCTGAAGAATTAAACTTTGAGCTATGATCAGAACATTGTCTTGGCTTCATTTTCCCTTGCCCTCTGTCATTTTCATTTCCAGCCTTCCTTTCAGGTGATCCCTGCTCAACCAAAAGCCACTAGAGAGCTAAATGTTACCTGTGGAGGCAGTAGGCTTCTGGAGATGCACCAAGAGTTGTTAGTCCCTGATGACTTCAATCTGCTGGTATTCATCAGTGGCAGCAGGGATGCAGGTGGAGTTGTGACCCTGGTAATGGAGTGCAGGGGACAGAGCAGGGCAGAGCTTCCTGCTGCTGCTGAGTTTTCCCAGAGTGGTGAGCAGGCAGGGCTTAGGGGTAAGGGTCTTGCCTGGTCATCTCTAATGGCTGCAGGCAACTGTAATTATGTTTAGTGTTGTGCATGAAGATTGAGCATAGAGCAGGGATAGGTTGGAACTTTGATACAGGTATCTCTGTCTTCACCATCGAGGTCTCTTAGTTCTGTTCCAAAGGTTAGCATATCTAGATGAACAGTGGAAGACATAGAAATTCCAGGTTTGCCAGGCTGGGTTCCAGCAGCTCTACCCAGAATAATAATTTTCCTATTAATTAATTAAATTATTCAGTCTACATCTCAATATCTGCCTTCCTTCTCCCAGTACCCCTCCAACAGCTCCTTCCTCCATTTCTCCTTTTCCTCTGATAAGGGGGAGACCCCCCTTGGTTACCATCCCCTCTGGTAAATCAATAATTTTTAATGGATCCATGTGTGTGTGAGTGTGTTTGCTTATGTATCTTATTTACTCTGGTTTCATAAGTCTCTGATTTTAGGTATGTCCTAATTATCATGAAGTATATTTTCATTCTTTGTAATGTCTCATAAGTTCTGCCTTTTTATCTCTCCTTTTACATACCTCTCTAATTTATATATTTCTTCATTTACCATTTGTACAGTTTTTTCATATCATGCTTTAAATATGTCACCTCTGCAGACTGGAATCTTTCATTCAATAACATGCATGTTTTATTCTCTTTTATCATATCCAATTTCCTCAATTTTCACAGCCTGAGCAGTCAATTTTATTTAGAATTGAATAACATTCAGTTGTTTAGACTAACCATAGCCCATTAAACCATTTGCCTATTCAGAGATATATGGACTACTTTCAAGTTTTGTCAGTTGTTAGCCAGGATTTTACAAATATACAAAAGAGGCTTTAATGTGGCTATGGTATCAAAATTCCTTAGGTGTCTTCCAAGAGGAGTACTTACTGGTTCATATGTTAAGACTACCTTGATATATTTTATTAGAAATTTGTTAGGGACAATTTTTTTCTTTCCTTGGATGCCTTTTTATGATTTCCTTATATATATATATATATATATATATATATTTTTTTTTTTGTTTCATCTTTTTATCACATTTCAAAATTTGCCCATGTGTATGTATGTATGTGTGTGTGATTGTGTGTTTTACATAAAACTAAATATGTGTTCATGTGCATCTTCGTTCATTTGGGTGCAAATGCCTATATGACATAGTATATTTATGGAAGTGAGAGAAGAACTTTCTTTTGGTGTCAATCCTAGCACTGTTTGTGATGGGTTATCCTCCTTATGATGCAACCAAGCTAGCTGACCATCTACTTTTTAGAAGTTCCTATGTATTCTTCTCCCTTTACCCAGGAAAGGCACAGTGTGGATAGAGATACTCATACTGCTGAATCTTCCTTTGTGTGAGTTCTCGTCATATAAATTCAGGTTGTCATACTTACTTTGAAGCAAACACGTTTAGTTACTGGGCAACCTGCTCCACTTTTATTTCAATAGTGTGTTAGGTCTGTGTTTGCAGTAGCAATCATTTATCAAAATGTATATTACACATATTTTTAGTGCAATATTTGTCGTCCTATCGATTTTGAAATAATCTTGTACACAGAGATTTACTTTGGTGAAGACATGATAGTCAAGTATATTTTTCCTGAGAGTTTACTTTTTGTTTTTAACCAAAAAAGCTAGATACTCCTGAACTCCTCCCATGGCTTCTTAAAGCTCTTCTAATGCTGTTTATTTTGTGATTTGATTTGAATGAACTTCTGTAAGGGATGGGAGCATCATTATTCACATGTTCAACCAATTATTCTACCAATCTTGAGAAGCCTATATCTATTACACTTAATGTCAATTTTTGCTTCTGGGTCAGTATTTTTTAATGAGTCTTTATTCACTGGCTAGTGTGTGTGTGTGTGTGTGTGTAAGTGTGTGTGTGTGTGTGTGTGTGTGTTTAATTGTGTCTGTGTTTTCAACAAGTTTTTCTTTTGGAAATACTGAATAGCAAAGTATTAAAAACTATGTTTTTCTTTTCCAATGTAAAGAACTAAAAGTGACTGAAGCTGGGTATTTCTTTTCATCTCTCATATTGATGCATTTGAAACCCCTAATATACCCAGTTTGGTTTAAAGAAAATAATTTAAAACAATTCCTTCTACAGTAGAAAAAAATACTTCAACATACTGGACACAACAAATCTACTAAGAGGAAACAATAAAGTACAGATGCAAGCTTATGATAGTCTTGCTTTCTGTACTACATGGAGTCCTGAATCCCTTGCTGAAGAGATTGCTGTGCCCATAATCAAAATCGGTGTCTTTATATGAAATCATGTAGCTAAAATATTGTCACACAGGCATGCACAGAGGCCTATCATCTGGGAAATTTTAGAGTCTGTTAAGTTGACAGTTAACACTATCACAATGTTATTATATCCATTAGTTCTGACATGTTGAAACATACTTGTTAGCATAAGACTTCCACAAAATTCAGTCTGGACAAGATTAACTTCATGGGGAAAATG
Organism: Mus caroli; assembly: GCF_978045245.1. Classification (NCBI taxonomy): domain Eukaryota; kingdom Metazoa; phylum Chordata; class Mammalia; order Rodentia; family Muridae; genus Mus; species Mus caroli. The sequence continues at coordinate 54,435,978 of NW_028227273.1, forward strand.
CTCATGAGGGACCTCCTTTATGAGGTATGGTTATCAATTAAGAGAAGCTAGAAGTAGGAATGGAATGTTATTTTCTTCAGAAGTTTAGCCACTGCAAAGTAAGGTACACTTGAACAAACTACTTTCCATCCATGCTTACGTGTACAATCATAACTAAACTTTGTGTCACACATACACACACACACACACACACACACACACACAAGCTGATGGAGTCATATGGGGACCAAGAAGGGTTTCAGAAGAAGGGGAAGAGAAAAGGAAATGGATTGGAAACAACTTAAATTCACTGTATAAATATAAATGAACAAAGAATAGTATATACATGCATATTATCTTTTTTCTTCATTGGATTTCCATAATAAATTGATGATGTAGTACTATGATAAATCAAGATGGTGTGGGAGTGCAAGTCAGGGTTAGAGCATCCACAAAACATAATAATGTGCTTTGATCACCAGCATCATTTCAAAAGGAGGAAACAATGAACAGTCACTGAAACAAACAGCAGTGATACACACTGGGAAATAAAGTAACCCCAATAATGACTATAGAAGCCATATTGTAATAGCCGTTACAACAGGAATGGTGAGGTTGGAGACAACACAAAACAGAAGATCATCAAAAGAATATAAGGAAGAGAGAAAAAAAATCTAATAATGGGAGAATAAAATTGGAAGTAGAGATCTTCCAATCTCACTTAGTCCCGAGGAGGAAGGCACAGTCTGCTATCTGAGGGGGACCTCCATTCCCCTACCACCTCTACACCCACCTTTATCAGACCTTGGGATACTGAACTATACAGGTAATCTTCCCTTTCCAAAACCATTTTCCCTGTATGTTGAGACCTGCAGAAGAAGTCAAGATGCCCCGAGGATCCTGCTGTTGAAAAGGGAATTAAATTCTCCCCTCATTCTCACCTACATCAGAGCTACAGAACCTGGACCATAGGGATAAGCTTCACTTCCACAACAAATCTTCCCTGCTCACTGTGTTCTCTGGGACACTCCAAGCTGCCCTAAGCAGCCTGCTATATGCTCTGGACCCCACTTCTTCCCACACCTCTTTGTCTACCTTCATCAGAGCTGTGGATTCTGAAACATACAGGTTAACCTCTCATTCCCCAACTATTTTCCCTGCTCACTGAGTCTTCTGGGTTACCCCAAGCTGCCTTGAGCAGTCTATTAGCAAAGGTGGACATCCATTCTCCTGCAACCTCTCTGTCTATCTTCATTAGATCTATAGTTCCTAAAAAACACAGACCTTGTGGATCCTGAACCATACAGACATGCAGATACAAAAACAAAAACAAAACAAAAAAAACCAAAACCCTTAAAAATATATAAGAAATAAAATTAAACAGGTGAAGAAAATAAATATAACTGTGGAATACCTGTAAGTGGAAATAGAAGCAATAAAGAAAACATAAACTGAGGACATCCTGGAGATGGAACACCTAGGGAAGGGAACAGGCACAGCAGATGCAAGCAAAACCAGCAAAATACAGAAGATGAAAGAGAGAGTGTGAGGCATAGAAGATACAACAGAAGAAATTACTATGTCTGTCAAAGATGTTAAATATAAAACCTTCCTGAGAGAAAAACATCCAGGAAACCTGGGGTACTATGAAAAGACCTAGCCTCAGAACAATAGGAATAGAAGAATGCAAAGAGTCCCAGCTCCAAGGCCCCAAAATTTTTCAACAAAATCATAGAAGAAAAATTTCCAAACCTAAATAAAGAAAGACCTATAAACATGCAAGGAGCTTATAGAACACCAATTTGTCAGGGCAGAAAAGGAAGTTCTCCCACCACTCAAAAATCAAAACACAAAATTTACAGAAGAAAATATTAAAATCAGCTTGGGGAAAAGGGCAGCTAACATACAAAGGCAGACTTCTCAGAATTATACCAGAATTCTCAACAGAAACTCTGGAAGCTAGAAAAACTTAGACAGATATTTTGCAGCCTCTGAAAAGCCAAAGATCCCAACCTAGAAGCATAAACCCAATCTGAATAGAAGAAGAAAATAAGATAATTTAATAAAAATCAATATTCAAACAGTATCTATCCACAAATCCTTCCCTACAGGGAATACTAGAAAGAAAACTACAACCCAAGGAGGATAACTACAAGAAAAGAAGTGAATCCATACCAGCAAATTCAAAAGTGCACGCACACATACACTCCACCATCACCATTACGACCAATAACAAAATCAAAATAACAGGAAATAATAATCACTGGGGTTTATTTCTCAAACTCATAGGACTCAATTCCCTAATAAAATACAGAGGCTAATAAAATGGATGTTAAAACAGGATCTTTCATTCTTCTGTATAGAAGAAACAAGCCTCAGCAATAAAGATAAAAGTTACCTCACAGTAAAGGGCTGGAAAAATTGCCACACCCACTCCAGTGAAGTCAGCTTGGTAGACCTAAAAGCTTGGAAGCAGTCACGAGGCAAAGAGTTTCACGGAAACTTAGTCTCCTGGAACCTTGACAATCACATAGCCCACATACTCAAACCCTGTCCCCGAGTTAGTCTGGTGTATGGATCTTTGTGCTGTCTTGTATTATAGGTGCTTCCAAGCAATGATTTTACAAATAATTAAATCAGGTTGAATTTTACTCGCCGGCCTTCATCAATGACCTAGAAAGTGCTTGAAGCCAACTTTGAGCTTGGAATTCAGTAAGAATGTTTCCTATTCAGTAACACTCAAATTTTCTTATAGTAGAGACAGTGAAACTGATCAGGCATTACAATTTACTTGAATAGAGCTAGAAAGCTCAGGGCTAGTCTACATAGTAATTACTTAGGAAAATAGCCCAGTCACACCCAATCACAGGAATACACAATGGCCTAGGAAATGGGTGGGTTGTAGTATTATTCCTGAAAGGGTTAGTAGAAGGGAATTCCCCTGATGCAGGTTTTTTCACTAGTCCCAGAGGAATAGCATAATCAGGTATTTACTAAATGACCCCTGGTGGTGGGTTTAGCAATAGACTAGCATTTTATCAGAGCATTCACCTGGCTCCTGTGATTAGCTGATCTTAATTTGGGTTGTTTCTATTCTCAGCTGTAAACAAGGACTGGGTCCACCATCTTTTTATGTATACATTTTCTTTGTTTTGTGTTTAGAACCAGTGTACCTTGATGAATGTATTCGCCTAGCATTCTTATTTTTCTGTATAAAAAGCCTGCTGTTTGATTGGAGAAAATACATTCAGATGTGGCACTCCCTTGTGTCTGTGTCCATTTGTCATCTTTTTCATCGCCAACTCCATGCCTGCCAGTAACGGGAATCCCAATTTTTTTTCTGCAGATTGAGGAAGGCTGAATGAGCCTAGAAAGTGACAAAAAAAGTTTTCCAAGCAAATGGACACAAGAAATTAGCTGATGAAGCCATTCTAGTATATAATAAAATAGCCTTTAAACCAAAACTATGAACCCAGAATCTTCATGATCCTGGTGCCCATAATTCATTTTGGCACACATATATCATAATGAATTTCATTAAAGTCCATGGAGATAAAGACATTAATAAAATAAAATGTAAATGTAGGTTAAATAATCATATCTTCCTTTAGAAACTGGATAAGAGTGCAGTGGGGAGGGGGACTATCAAATTAGTCTGAGTGAGAATTTAGGGTCAGGAAAAATGGGCTAAGCATGTTAATTTGTAAGTAGTTACAAAAATATGGAGATTTGACAAAAGAGAATGAAACGTATGGATTATAGTATGGATGAATTCAGCAAAAGCTTGAACACAAAGAAATTTCTTCCTCTAAATGGCAAGAGCCTCAGGACACTAATGACCATGAGATGCCTAAGCTATAATATTATATCTACAATATAAGGCTTACACACCATACTCAGTGAATATCTCAGAGAAGGCAGAAAGACTTAAAAAGCCAAATGACCAACATGCTTACTGTGAGAACCTATTGCTACACAACATGAAAGATGAACCCATAATATCCTAACAACATTCCTGCAGAGGACCTGGGTTTGGTTTCTAACAGTGACATGGAAGCTCACTACCATCCCCAAGTAGAGATCCCAGAAGATCTGAAATCCCCATCCAGCCTCTGAGGACACTGCACACATAATACACAAGCACACACCCAAGCAATACCCAAATACATAGAAATAAATATTAAAAACAATTATTGACAGAAAGATACCAGCATTATGATATCACCAGTCAATGTGAAAATGTGAATGGGGAAATTCAAGACTCACTCCTAGATGAAGAGTTACAGGCAATCAGTGAGAATGAGAGGTGGAAAATCAGTTTTCTCTAGGTATGTGCTCTCTGATAGGCTACTAAATCTCAAGTGATCAGTCTTCAAAATGCATACAGAGGGAAATGAAGAGGTTATGAATTTGACAGGGAGTTGTGGAAGACAAAACCAGGTGAAGCACAAAATGGGAAAGGAGAAGTGTTAGCCTGTGGTTTTATTGATTGGAGAACTGAGTTCCTTGATGTTGAGAGATATTAATGAACAATGATTGTTAATTTCTGTTATTTTAATGTTGGTTGTGAGTGTGTGTGTGTGCGTTTGTGTGTGTGTGCACGCACACACACACACACAAATGCATGTTTTCCTTATTCTGTTTTGCTTGGGTGGAATTACTTATTTCTTGTATTTTCTAGTGTATAGATAATCTCCTTGGGTTGGAGTTTTCCTTCAAGTATTTTCTGTAGGGCTAGATTTGTGGATAAATATTATTTAAGTTTTTTTCTATTATCTTATTTTATCCATCTATGATGATTGAGTGTGTTGCAGGGTACAGTAGTGAAGGTTGGCTTCTGTTTTTTGTTAGAGGCCGTAAAATATATGTCCAGTCTCTCTAGGTTTTAGAGTCTCTGTTGAGAATTCTGGTGTTATTCAGAAAACCTTGCATTATTATGTTTCCTGGCCTTTTTCTCTTGCAGTTTTGAATATTGTCTTTGTTTTTAAGGTTGTTTTTGTTTATTATGCTGTGGGAGGATTTTTTATGGTTCAGTCTACTTGGTGTTCTGTAAACTCTTTGTATATTTATAGACACCTCTTCCTTTGGTTAGGGAAATTTTCTTCTATGATTTTTTTGAGAATACAGGGCCTTGGAGCTATGACACTGTACCTTCTTCTATTCCTATTATTGTGAGATTACATCTTTTAATAGTTTCCCAGATTTCATGAATATTTTTTTTTTAAGATTTATTTATTATATGTAAGTACACTGTAGTTGTCTTCAGACACTCCAGAAGAGGGCACCAGATCTCATTATGGATGGTTGTGAGCCACCATGTGGTTGCTGGGATTTGAACTCTGGACCTTCGGAAGAGCAGTCGGGTGCTCTTACCCACTGAGCCATCTCACCAGCCCCTCATGAATATTTTATGTAAAGAATATATTTCTTTTGATTTTACATTTTCTTTGAATGAAGTATCAACTTCTTTTATAGTATCATTTATAGCTGAAATTCTCTCTTCCATCTCTTTTATTCTGTTGATGATGCTTGCATCTGTTTTCCTGTTCTCTCTTCTAGTTTTTCCATCGCCAGGATTCTATCAGATTGTTTTTCTCTATATGGGGTCTGTTTCCATTTTGTGGTCTTGAAGTGTTGTACTAAATTTCTTCATCTGTTTAACTGTATTTTACTGTGTTTATTTGAGGGATTTATTCATTTCTTCTTTAAAGGAATCTAATATCTTTATAAGGTTGGATTCAAGGTCATTTCCTTGTGCTTCAGTTCTGTTAGAATATGAAAGACTTACTGACGATGAATATTTCCTGGTTCATATTGATTGTGTTTTTACACAGGTCATCAGGCATCTAATTGACCAAGAATGTTCATGTTTCAGCAAAAGGTGAGCCTAATCTGGATTTTTCTGGTGAATCAGCACTCTGGTGGGAAGCTTCAGACTGGATGTTCTTGGTATAGCAGGCCTAGATGTTCCATGTATTTTATGCCTATAAGAGACTAGCAGAGCATCAGCCAGAGAATGAAACTCTAGGGACAGCTCATATCTAGCTCTGAAAGGAGAGTTGTGAATGAAATAAATGCAGTATTTATGTATAAAATTATCAAAGCATTTAATTTAAAATATTAAGTAAAAATCAGAAAAAGGAGTCTTTTTCTCAGTGAATATAGTCCAAATATTGCATTCCTAGTACATAATATACACTAGTGATTAGAATGTTTTGTTATTCTAATTAAGCACTATCTAGAAAGACACTACTGAACAAAATCTTGATATAACTGTGGCTAGTTGAAGAAAAACCCATGGTGATATTGCAAATAGGGCAATTTCCACTAAAAACTAACCTAACCCACATAATTCAACATTATATGTTTTAAGACTGTATTATTTTATAAGACAACTCTTGTCAAAAACTTTTATTAGCCTTACATTACCATGTACAACTAATAATGTTACTAATATAACTAACAAAATCATTGTTGTTTTAAGCATCAAGCATACCCCATTCATAGTATATTTCGGATATCCATATTAAAATATTTGATCACCAAGAGCTTACTTTAAATTATGAATTTTATTAATTTTTTGAAATTTGCATATATAGTATTTTGATATTTATTCCTCTCTCTAATCTTCCCCCAGCTTTCATCCATTTTATGTCCATCCAACTCTGTGTCTATTTAAACCCACCAAGTCATATTAGTGTTTCCTTGTACTGTATATCCATACACTGAAGCACTATAGATCTACCAGAAGCCACATCATTTTTACCTGCTTTGCTCTCATGTAGAATTACAAAAAGATAATTTTCAGCATTAAGAAATCAATGTGTAAATTTCTGTAAGCCTCATTTATGTTTTTTGAGTATTCCTGAAATCCCATTACAGTATGTAGTTTCAATTATATTAGGCATAGGGAATTATTAAAGTATAAGCTGCTTGGTAATTATAAGCTGTAAATGTGTGTTAAGGGAAGCATACACTCAGTAATAGCAACCTCGTATATGAAAACGACTGATGGAGGACTGGAAGATATTGTATTTCCTCTTCTGTTATCCTTTGCTTTTTCCTGTACAGAAGTAGTTCTTTTACTGATCAACTTTAGTATCTACATGTTGCCAATAATTTTTTCATAACTAATGGGAGAACTGCTCATTATACTGATTTATCTTGATCTTAGTCTTTATGAGATATTAAGTACAATTTCTTATACAGAGGTAGAGAAATTCTGTAATTGTTTGTACATCAAACAAATAGGAGTATATATATATATATATATATACATATATATATATATATATATTTGTGTGTGTATGTATTTATATTCATACATACATGTAATTTTATATATACATATATAAAATTACATACTCTGGTAGCAATAAAATAACAATAAATAAAATAGTATTTGACAATTTTTAAAAATCTATATTTTTATCATAAGAGATTTTTAGGAAAAGCCAAACTCATAGGCCACAGCAGAACTGCAAGACATATTCACTAAGGAGATCATGTAGTAGAAATGTAGCCAACAACTGATACCTGAAGTCTGATCTGTAGCATAAGAAATAATTTTTGAGGGAAAGGATAAAAAGAAAGTGAAGGCCAAAACTAAAAGAAAACAAAAATCTTCAGTGTTGGGTGAAATCTGTCAATTTCTTATTTAATGAATCAACTTGCTTTTCCATAATTATTTTTCAAGAAACATATCATCTTACACATCCATTTAATATAAAATAAATTACATAAACCCCTTTGCACATGCCATGAATTATTATTTTAAATATGCTTATAACAGTCAGATATTTGTTCAACATTTGCTAACTAAGAGTGGAAATGAGGGTCCTCCAGTAGAAATATTTCCAATCTTCTGGGTAATCTCCAGACTGACTTCCTAAGTGGTTTTACACTTTGCAGTCCTACCAGCAATGGAGGAGTGTTCCTGTTTCTCTACATCCTTGACAACATCTGTTGTCTCCTGAGTTTTTGATCTTAGCCATTCTAGTTTGTTTGAGGTGGAATCTCAGAGTCTTTTGGGTTTGCATTTCTCTGAAGACTAAAGATATTGAACATTTTTTCATTGGATATTTTACTTATTTACATTTCAAATGTTATCCCCTTTCCTAGTTTCCACTCCAGAAACCCTGCATCCCATTCCTTCCTGAATTAATCTGGATCCCTGAGACCTCTCAGTTACTGGAACTACAACCAGGCAGCACACACCAGCTAATATGAGTCCCCCAACACAAATATAAAGGAGAGGACTGCCAGGTCTGTGTTTAGTAAGTGATGTATCTAATACTCAAGAGACTTGAAGCCACAGGAAGTTTAGAGGTTTGATTGGGTGGGGGTCAGGTGTACGACATCCTCATGGAGACACAGTGGTGCGGAAGAGGTATGGGATGTGGAACAGTCAGAGGGTAGACCAGAAGAGGTATAAAATCTGGAGTTTTAAATGGAAAAAAAATATAAAAATGACTTATTAATGTTGCAACACAAACTGTAGATTCATTGTACAATTGCTTAGTCACATGAATTGCCTGCACTTTTATATATGTTTATATATCAAATAATGACAATAATATATATGTCATTTTATATATAGTTAATGATTGTAATATACACATGTGACATTATTGATAATACTACAGAAAACCTATGAAGTGTAATATTCCTGCCTTCAGGGTTGATTCCTCTATTTAGAGTCCAAGCTACTCTTTGATCTGAAACCATCTGCACTTTGTGATACTTTTCATTCCCTACAAACAAATGTATAATTTTTTCTTTCTTGATTGTACAGAGAAGGTTGGATTCTCTCTCCATATCAGAGAAATATACTATTAAAATACAGTACAAAATACAGGCATGGTTTGGCCTGGATGACAAACACAACAAATTTACCAACTACGTACTCTTTAAAAAAAAAACCAAACATTATCCAATATAATGTGTTGCATATTTCAAAAACTGGTTTATCTCAAAATTGGACCTATTTAATTGTTGGAATATTCAGTTCAGATAATAGTAATTTTGCAGTTTCATTTTCTTGTAAGCAACTGAAACAATAGTTTCACATTATATTATGTTCTAAAGTATTTAATATCAATTTTAAATCTAATTTATAAAATTGGTTCTCATGATAGCAAAAGTTAAATATATTTTCTCTATATGTGTTTTATATATATATATGCATATATATATATATATATAAATAATCTGCTGAAGAATATATGAAATCTATTAAAATGACATTTTGACAATTTAATAATTAAACCTTTTAATTATATTATTTTAAAAATTGGTTTCCCCTCTAAAGATCCTCTAACCACTTCCACCCTCCTGAAATGGGATAACATTTGAAATGTAAAGAAAGAAAATGTCTAATAAAAAAAAGATAGTAGATTATTTTAATACACTATACACTGATTACAATTCATTCTCTCTCATCTCCTCACATTTCTACCTACTTTCCCTCCTCTCTGGATCCAATATGTTTCTGAATTTCATTAGAAAAGAATAGTCTTAGTCATCTTATTATATAGGGAGAAGGTTAGACTCATAATCAAAATATAAGATATAAGTTTTTTTTTAAAGAGAAAACTTTTAAAGTATATACATTTGTAGGACATTTTAAAGTTGTAAAATGTTTTATATTGTATTGTAGATATCAGTGTATGACCTTGGGGATGATTAAGAAAGGAAAGATTATGTATGGCTTAGCAGTGATGTATTTGTGTGTCAAGTTGACAATGTGTCAACTGTTCTGTCTAGTTTTATGTCAATTTCAGAAAAACCAAGACAGATTTTTGACCTAGATATACATTTTCTTTGATAAAATTGTAAATTAGAGTGTGTCAATAATATCTATTCCAGTATATTATTTTGTTTGTGCATAGAAAGACTAATGATTTTAATGCTGATATTATAACCGGCTTGATGGCTAAAGAAATGGATCTTGTGTAAACATGAAAATAAAAATAATTTGATTTTAAATCATCGGAGTGCCTAGATTATTGATAAAAGTTATAAAAGCAAATGTGTGGGCAATAGTGTTAACCAGAACTTACTTATATATGTGGAATAGTTATCACACAATTTACCATGTAATAACATTATAGGCTTGTTTTTCCTGAAGAGCATTAACGTTCTTGCTATATTCTAATTTACCAATACCTTGTTCATCATGAAAAATGGAATAAATAACTAAGGGACCATGTAATATACTCCATTAACATGAACTCACATGTTTACATATGGGTTTGAAACTTCCTTTTTATTTTCCTTCATGTATAAATTTTTATTTACAAAACTAAAATGAATTTCAACAATTGGACTGTATATTTTTTGAATGTGTTCTCTTTCCTTTTTTATTCTTGGATATTTTCTATATTTACATTTGAAACGTTTTCACCTTTCCATGTTTCCCCTTTGCAAACCACCTATCGCATCCCCTCTCTCCCTCCCCTTGCCTCTATGATGGTGCTCCCCTACCCACCCACTCCCATCCTCCCTCCCTGGCTGTGTATGAAGGTGCTAGATCCACTTGGACTTAGCCTTTGTACAGGGAGAGAAGAATGGATCAATGTGCATTCTTCTACATAATGACTTCCAGTTGAACCAGAACAGTTTGTTGAAAATGCTGTCCTTTCCCTCACTGGATGGTTTTAGCTACTTTGTCAAAGTTTAAATGACCATAAGTGTGTGGGTTTATTTCTGGGTCTTCAGTTCTATTCCATTGTTCTACCTGCTGGTCAATGTACCAAAACCATGCAATTTTTATCACTACTGCTCTGTTGTACAACTTGAGGTACAGGTAACTGATTTCCCCAGAAGTTCTTTTATTGTTGAGAAGAGTTTTCTTATCCTGTTTTTGTTTGTTTGTTTGTTTGTTTGTTTTTAATCCAGATGTATTTGGAAATTGCTCTTTCTAACTCTGTTGAAAAATTGATATGAAGAGTTTTGATGGGGATAGCACTGAATCTGTAGATTGCTTTCAGCAAGATGGCCATTTTTGTTATATTAATTCTGCCAATCCATGAGCATGTGAGATTCTTCCATCTTCTGAGCTGCCCAATTTTTTTCTCCAGAGACTTGAAGTTCTTATCCTATAGATCTTTCACTTGTTTAGTTAGAGTCACACCAAGGTATTTTATATTATTTGTCACTGTTGTGACAGGTGTCATTTCTCTAATTTCTTTCTCAGCCTGTTTATCCTTTGTATAGAGGAAGGTCACTGATTTGTTTGAGTTAATTTTATCTAGGTAATTTGCTGAAGATGTTAATCAGTATTAGGGGTTTTCTGGTGGAGTTTTTCGGTCACTTAAATATACTATCATACCATCTGCAAGTTTGATTTCTTTTATTCCAATTCATTTCCCTTTGTCCTCTTTGTTGTCTCATTGTTCAAGCTAAAACTTCAAGTATTATATTGAATAGATGAGAGAGAGGGCATGCTTCTCTAGTCCCTGATTTAGTGGGATTGTTTCAAGTTTGTTTCTCTCCATTTAGTTTGAGGTTGGCTACTGGTTTGCTGTATATTGCTTTTACTAGGTTTAGTTATGGGTTTTGAATTCCTGAACTTTCCAAGACTTTTAACAAGAAAGGAATGTTAAATTTTTTCAAATGATTTTTTAGAATGTAATGAAATGATCATGTGTTTTTTTCTTAAGTTTTTTATGAAGTGGAATTATATTGATGGATTTTCATATATTGAACCATCCCTGCATCCCTCTGATGAATCCTACCTGATTATGGTGAATGATCTTTTTGATGTACTCTTGGATTCCTTTGCCAAGTATTTTATTGAGTATTGTTGTATTGATATTCATAAGGGAAATTGATCTGAAGTTCTATTTCTTTGCTGGGTCTTGTTGTAGTTTAGTATCAGAGTAATTGTGACTTCATTGAAAAAATTGGGGAGTATTCATTGTATTTACTTTTTTTTTTGGCTGAGGGACTTTTGATGACTGCTTCTATTTCTTTAGGGATTATGAGTATGTTTACAAGGTATTTATGATCCTGTTTTACTTTGATAATTGGTATCTATATAGAAAATTGTCCATTTCATCCAGATTTTCCAGTTGTGTTGAGTATGTGCTTTTGCATTAGGATCTGTTGATTTTAAAAAAAATTCCTCAGTTTCTGTTATTCTATCTCCTTTTTCATTCCTGATTTTGTTAATTTGGATACAGTCTTGTGCCCTCTGGTTAGTCTGGCTAAGGGTTTACCTATCCTGTTGACTTTCTCAAACTACCAGCTACTAGATTTGTTGATTTTTTTGTTTAGTTTTATTTGTTTCTACTTGGTTCATTTCAGCCCTGAGTTTGATTATTTCCTGACATCTAATCCTCGTGTGTGCATTTGCTTCTTTTTGTTTTAGAGCTTTCATGTTTGTTGTTTAGCTGGTAGTATATGATTTGTCCAGTTTCTTTTAGGAGGCACTCAGAGCTATGACTTTCTGTCTTAGCACTACTTTCATTGAGTAGTATAACTTTGGGTGTGTTGCACCTTAATTTTCATTAAATTCTAAAAACTCATTTCTTTCTTCATTTCTTCCTTGACCAAGATATCATTTAGGAGAACTTGTTAAGCTTCCATGTGAATGTGTGCTTTATGTTTATTTTGCTGCTGTTGAAGACCAGCCTTAATCCATAGTCATCTCATAGGAGGAATATGATTATCTCATCTTCTTACATCTGTTGAGGTCTGTTTTATGACTGATTATATGGTCAATTATGAAGAAGGTATCATGATGTTCTGAGAAGATGGTATATTGTTTTAATTTAGGATGAAATGTTCTACAGATATCTGTTAAATACATTTGATACATAACTGCTGTTAGTTTCACTGTGTCTGTTAATTTGCATTTCCCTAATCTGTCCATTGATGACAATGGGCTGTTCAAGTCTCTCACTATTACTGTGTGAGGTGCAATGTGTGCTTTGAGCTTTAGTAAAGTTTCTTTTATGAATATGGGTGCCCTTGCATTTGAAGAATATATGTTGATAATTGAGAATTCCTCTTTGTAGAATTTTCCTTTGGTGTGTATGAAGTGTCCTTCCATAACTTTTTTGATGACTTTTGGTTGGAATTTATCTTTACCTGATATTAGAATGTCTACTTAAGCTTGTTTGTTGAGAAATTTTTTTCATCCCTTTACTGTGAGGTATTGTCTTTGACACTGAGGTGTGTTTCCTGTATGCAGCAAAATGGTGGGTCCAGTTTATTTATCCCATCTATTAGCTATTAGTCTCTGTCTTTTCACTAGGGAATTGAATCCATTGATTTTAAGAGATATTAAGAAATAGTGACTGTTTCTTCCTGCTATGTTTGTTGTTATTTTTATGTTTGTGTGGTTATCTTCTTTTGGGTTTATTGAAATAAGTTTATTTTCTTGCTTTTTCTAGGCGTTGTGTTGGCGTTTTCCATCTATTATCCATTGTATGGCTTGTTTTGTGGAAAGATATAGTGTAAATTTGGTTTTGTCAAAGAATACCTTAGTTTCTATGTCTATGGTAATTGAGGGTTTTGCTGGATATAGCAGTCTGGACTAGCATTTGTTTTCTCTTAGGGTCTGTATGAGATCAGCCCAAGATCTTCTAGCTTTCATAGTCTCTGTTGAGAAACCTGGTGTAATTCTGATAGGTCTGGCTTTATATGTTACTTGTTCTTTTTAAATTACTTATTTTAATATTCTTTCTCTGTTTTGTGTATTTGATGTTTTGACTATTATGTGATGAGAAGAATTTCTTTCCTATTCCAATCTATTTGGAGTTCTATAGGCTTCTTATACATTAATGTGCATTACTATCTTTAGGTTAGGGAAGTTTTCTTTTACAATTTTGTTGAAGATATTTAGTGGCCCTTTAAGTTGGGAATCTTCATTCCCTTCTATACTGATTATCCTGAGGTTTGGTCTTCTCATTGTGTCCTGCATTTCTGGGATGATTTTGTTAAGAGCTTTTTGCATTTTCCATTTTCTTTGACTGTTGTGTCAGTGTTTTCTATGGTATCTTCTGCACCTGAGGTTTTCTCTTCTAGCTCTTGTATTTTGTTCCTAATGCTTACATCTATTACTCCTTTTCTCTTTCCTAGATTTTCTATATTCAGTGTTGTCTCTGTTCGGGTTTTCTTTACTGTTTCTATTGCCATTTTTACATCCTGGATGGTTCAGTTCCTTCACTTGTTTGGTTCTGTTTTCCTGTAATTCTTTAATGGATTTTTGTGTTTCACCTTTAAGGGCTTCAAACTGTCTACCTATGTTTTTCTGTATTTCTTAAAGGGAGTTGTTTATATCTTTCTTAAAGTCCTCTATCATCATCATGAGATGTGATTTTTAAATCAGAGTCTTTCTTTTCTAGTGTGTTGAGTTAACCAGGGGTCGTTGTGATGGAAAAACTGGGTTCTGATGATGTCTTTGAATTGGTTTTTGTTGTTTAAGTTCTTGAGCTTGCCTTTCATCATCTGGTTATCTCTGGTGTTAGCTGGTCTTGCTGTTTCTGACTGTGGTTTTTTTCCTCCTGCAAGCCAGTATCAGTACTCCTAGCAGACAAGTTCTCTGGGAAGAGTTTTTATATGGATAAATTTGGCACATATTAAGCTCTTGGGTGCAGACAGAAACCAGAAAGATAGTGTCCCAGCTGATCCTTGGTTCTTGTGTCTTGATGACTCTGGGAATGTCCTGCTTGGTCCAGGAACTTGAAGAGATGTAGTGGTCTTACCTGTGCTACCAGGCTCCTCTGTGCTCCTGAGAGAACACTTTTTTCCTGGTAGTGTTTATGTATGTAGCTCTGTGGCACAGGATCAGTTCTAGGAGCAGATGTAAACAGGAAGGCCAATGTCCATGGCATCTCCTCTGTTCCTGTTTGCAGAGGGAACTGTGTGGTTTCCTTTGAGCAGCAGTGGTGGTCTTACCTATACTCACAGACTTGTCTGCATTCCTGGGCGGTTAGCTCACTCAGTTTGAAACTTTCTAACAATCATGTAGGAAGTTATTTTTCCTTACATTGAAGAATATAAGCACAAATCAGTAAGGTATTATTAAAGGCTAGAACTTGTCTTTTAAAATGCTGTGCATAAAGTACAAACATGTAAATATTTTTTAAAGTTTCTATAAATATAAATTAATATTTAATTGGATTTTTGTGATTAAAATGCAATTCATTAATAAGGAATACTTTATATATGTAGAATCATCTAACTTTTGCAACTTTGGTTATACCTTTTAAAAGGCAAAACAGAATATATCACACAATTTGGAATTAATACTGTAGTTCTGATTTTTCCAATAGGAGATTAATATATATTACAATTCCAGAGCATGAATGTAGTGAAAGTATCTCTCAGAAAGAACATTCAAATATACAACATATATGGATTTAATGTGCAAGTCATTAGATACCAAGAAAACTTGCATAGTGCAAATGCTATCTATTTCTAAATCTCTCTTCTCATTCATATGTATATTCTGTGTGCCAGAACATCATTCCATTTCCTCCCATACAAAAGGTTTAAGGTCAGAATTATCCAGTCATTTGTACTACAATTGTTTCTTACAAAGACCTGTGGGGTTTACCTTACTTCTCAATTTGATTGAGCTGTCAAGTGATACACTAACAGGTTGCATTCCAAGAAAAATGCAGGCAGCAGAATCCTATAATCTAAAACTAATCCTGGAGATAGAAGGAACCATTGTAGCACATGTATGTTTCTCTCATTTTCTTGATACCGTAAAGTGTGCAACTTGTGCCAGCATGACTTTCACCATGTAGGAAGTGGAGTGAGTGATTGAAACATTTTCTTTGGGGGAAAAAAGGCTGCATTTTGCCTGAGCAATATAAGGTGGTATTAGTGAACAGTGGTTCTTCTGTAGAGAAGATGCACCACAAAGAAAATGTAAAGAAAGTACCCCTCTCCCCAAATAGGCTGAGGCATAAAATAAAGGTCAGCAGTGTAAGACATGAAAACTGAGTTAGAAGTAATCTTAAGAGCATACTCTATAGGAGTAATTCATTTCAAGAACCTCCTTAGGATGGGAATCATGCTTAAAACCATAGAACTATTGGGCAAAATAATCAGGAGTATGAAGACAACCAGTTGAAGACAAGAAGATTTTGAGGCCAGGCAGAGAAGAAGTGGTCATTACAGACCGGAAGGCTCTGTACTAAAAAGAATTTTCCTTTCTTCACAAGAAACATTGGCCAAAGATATCACTTGATTATCTAATATTATCTGACTTCATCCAATTTTATAGCATGAAAAAAAAAAAACCTATATCCACAGTCAATGATCTCATGTAGGCAGATGATCATTTTTAAAAGTCTACAAATAAATATTTATGTTTTTGTGAACACTGGAATAAATAACAAATTTCTAGGGCATGTTAATAATCCAGTGAGGTCTAAATGCTTTTTCTCATCTTGACGACAAGTATTTTAGAGATAAGCTTTTGTGATATGATATTTAATCCTCAAGCTTTGTACTGAAAAGCAAGGGGACTTTTTGGAAGTGGGTTAAACATTAATTTCAAAGAGGAAAGGATTGCCTCCTAATGAGTCACATAGCATTTAGTTATTTGGGAGTTATTAGATAATCACAGTCAAATATCAAACAGATACTTGAATAAGCTGTAGAAATATTCAGATAATTAAGTCAAGTATTTCTTTAATGAATGATCAATTGCAGGAGGAAACAGTCGAAGATAATAAAACTGAGTGCCAAAGCAGTCACTGGTTGACCTTTATGTGAACAGGTAGAGACAGGCACAAGGAGATTACTGAGAACTCCGCAGGGATTTATATCTTTTGTCATACTTCAATGTTATGTAGTTTGGAACCAATCCCAAAGAAAAGCAAACTGCAAATTGTACTAAACTCAGCTTTTGTGTTGGGGATAGAAAGACTGGTTTTGTGGTTTCCAGTGTATTTCTCTAAGTTCTTTATACTGGGATAAAATAATATAGAAGATGAAAATAGTTTTCTTACTTCTGACTCATCTAGTTACTAAACAAATATTGTTATTGTAATGCCAGTGTGGTCATTACCTTCCTGTGTTTGAATTTATCTTTACCCTCTTGAGGATCAGGACCAAACTCATCTCCAATGTGTCATGAAAACTACTGCATTAAACTTGAACCATACTATGTTCATTAACTTTATCTAAATATTCTTAACCAAGGATTTTTCATCAATGTATCATTCTAAATAGGTATTCTTTGCTAAGTTAATTGACATATTTTAAATAGAATGGCTTACATTCGCATATAATTCCATGTCTTGAGATCTGATGCCCTTCTCTTGCCTTGGTGAGCTTCTTCATGATCCTGATGAACATAATTCATTCTGATACTCACGTATCATAATGAAATTTTTTAAAGGCCATGGAGTTAAAGACATTAATAAAATAAAATAAAAATATAGGTTAAATTTGCATATCTTCCTTTAAGTGTTGGATAAGAGTCCAGTGGGGAGGAGGACTATCAAGTTAGTTTGAATGAGAATTTAGGGTCAGGAAAAAATTGGGCTAAACATGTTAATTTGTAAGTAGCTACAAAAATATGGAGGTTTAACAAAAGAGAATGAAAGATATGGATTATAGTATGGATGAATTCCGAAGAAGCCAGACCACAAAGAAATTTCTTCCTCTAAATGGCAATTTAGAGCCTCAGGACACTAGTTACCATGAGATGCCTAAGCTATAATATTATATCTACAATATAAGGCTTACACACCATGCTCAGTGAATATCTCAGAGAAGGCAAAAAGACTTCAAAGCCAAATGGCCAGCCTGCTTACTGTGAGAACCTATTACTACACAACATGAAAGATGAACCCATAATATCTTAACAACATTCCTGCAGAGGACCTGGGTTTGGTTTCTAACAGTGACATGGAAGCTCACTACCATCCCCAAGTACAGTCCCCAGAAGATCTGAAATCCCCATCCAGCCTCTGAAGACACTGCACACATAATACACAAGCACACACCCAAGCAATACCCAAATACATAGAAATAAATATTAAAAACAATTATTGACAGAAGAATACCAGCATTATGATATCACCAGTCAATGTGAAAATGTGAATGGGGAAATTCAAGACTCAATCCTAGATGAAGAGTTACAGGCAATCAGTGAGAATGAGAGGTGGAAAATCAGTTTTCTCTAGGGATATGCTCTCTGATAGGCTACCAAATCTCAAGTGATCAGTCTTAAAACCGCATACAGATTGTAATATTCAATAGACTCAGAAGGCTTTGTGTCAGTGAGTGTGTAAAAGTAGAAATTATAAAGGAAGTGGTTATGAATTTGACAGGGAGTTTTGGAAGACGAAACCAAGTGAAGCATAAATGGGGAAAGGAGAAGTGTTAGCCTGTGTTTTTATTAATTGGAGAACTGAGTTCCTTGATGTTGAGATATAATAATGACCAATGATTGTTAAATTCTGTTATTTTAATGTTGGTTTTGTGAGTGTGAGTGTGTGTGTGTGTGTGTGTGTGTGTGTGTGTGCGCGCGCGCGCATGCACGTGGGGAATTACAGGCTGGTCTCCAATTAAGCTGAGGTCTGAACCCTTATGGTCAAAATTCACCTACATGACATGGTAGGAGTTCCCATATGCTCCTGGAACTCTGGCCCTTGCCTTGGCCACCTCAAACAACCCCCACAAGAGATGCATGGTTAGTAGTCATGTAAGCAATGGCCAAAGCTTCTGACCTTAAGGCTAAACTCCTCCCCAGTTACCTAGCAACAGTGAAGACTATAAAAAGGGGTGCTCAGCATTCCTGGCTCTCTTTTGTCCCTTTACTTCTCATCACTCCTCTTCCCTTTCTCTTTGTCTTCTCTCCTCTCCTCTCCTCCTCTCCTCTCCTCTCCTCTCCTCTCCTCTCCTCTCCTCTCCTCTCCTCTCCTCTCCTCTCCTCTCCTCTCCTCTCCTCTCCTCTCCTCTCCTCTCCTCTCCTCTCCTCTCCTCTCCTCTCCTCTCCTCTTCTCTCCTCTTCTCTCCTCTTCTCTCCTCTTTTCTCTTTCTCTCTATCCTTCTCTCTCTCTGTCTCTCTGTCTCTCTCTGTGTCTGTATTTGTCTCTGTCTCTCTCTCCTCTTGTTCTCCTGCATTTCTACAAAAAATCTTTTAAACCACAGAGAGCCTCTGCCCTTCAAGTTCCAACGCTCACTATGGTCAGTGTTGGGAACTTTTCCCCCAATTCCCTCTCTACCATAACTCTGGCAGCTTTTGCAAAGTAACTCTGGGGGGGAGTATCCCCAGGCAGGGCTGCCCTTTGGCCACCCCCTGAAGAGTGGGATAGAGGAATGCCCACCCAGGGATGAGTGGATAGGGTAGCAGCCCTCCAACTCCTGACTGCCCAGAGAATAGGAAAATTCTGGTTAGGCATCGGGCATCTTTTTCCTATCCCACTTCACCCCGATCCTCCCCACCCCGGACCCCTCCCTTTATTTTGTTCCCAACATATGCACACACACACATGCATGTTTTCCTTATTTTGTTTTTGCTTGTTTTGACTTTCTTATTTCTAGTGGTTTCTTGTGTATAGCTAATCTATTTGGGTTGGAGTTTTCGTTCAAGTATTTTCTGTAGGTCTAGATTTGTGGATAGATATTTAAGTTTTTTTATTTTTTTCTTTTATCTTCTTTTATCCATCTATGGTGATTGAGAGTTTTTCAGGGTACAGTAATGAAGGTTGGCTTCTGTGGTTTCTTAGAGGCTGTAAAACACTTGCCCTGGCTCTTCTAGGTTTTTGAGTCTCTGTTGAGAATTCAGTAGTTATTCAGAAAAGTTTGCTTTTATATGTTTCTTGGCAGTTTTGAATATTCTATCTTTGTTTTGAAGATTGTTTTTGATTATTATGCTGTGGGAGGATTTTTTATGGTTAAATCTACTTGATTTTCTGTAAACTCTTTGAATGTTTATAAACATATCTTCCTTTAGATTAAGGAAGTTTTCTTCTATGACTATGTTGAGAATACAGGGCCTTGGAGCTAGGACTCTACCTTCTTCTCTTTCTATTATTGCAAGATTACCTCTTTTAATAGTTTCCCGGATTTCCTGAATATTTTGTGTAAAGAATGTATATATATATATTGATTTAGTATTTTCTTTGACTGTGGTATCAAGTTCTCTTTTAGTATCATTTACAGCTGAAATTCTCTTTTCCATCTCTTGTATTTTGTTGATGATGCTTGCATCTGTTTTCCTGGTCTCTTTTCTAGGTATTCCTTCGCCAGGATTCTATTAGATTATTTTTTATCTTTATGGGATCTGTTAACATTTTCTGTTCCTGAAGTGTTTTATTAATTTTCTACATCTGTTTAATTGTATTTTCCTGTATTTATTTGAGGGGTGTATTCATTTCTTCTTTAAAGGAATCTATTATCTTTATAAGGATGGATTCAAGGTCATTTCCTTTTGCTACAGTTCTGTTAGAATAGGAAAGACTTGCTGACGATGGATAGCTTTTTTTTTTTTTTTGAAGTTGCCACATATTTCCTGGTTCATATTAATTGTGTTTTTACACAGGCCTTCAGCCATCTGGTTGTCCAAGAATGTTCTTGGTTCAGCAAATGTCAGAGAGGTAAGCCTAATCTGGATATTTGTGGTGAATCAGCACTCTTGTGGGAAGATTCAGACTGGATGTTCTTGGTGTAACAGGCGTAGATGTTCCGTGTATTGTATGCCCAGTGGAGACCAGCAGAGCATCATTCAGAGAATGGAACTCTAGGGACAGCTCATACCTAGCTCTGAAAGAAGAGGTGTGAATGAGATAAATGCAATTTTCTTATAAAATTATCAAAAGCATTTAATTTAAAATTTTAAGTAAATATTAAAGTAAAAAGACTTTTTGCAGTGAATATAGTCCAAATATTGCATTCCTAGTACACCATAAACACTAGTGCTTAGAGTATTTGGTTATTCTAATTCAGCTCTCTCTAGAATGACACTACTAAACAAAACCTTGAGGTAACTGTGGCTAACTGAAGAAAAACCCATGGTGATCTTGCAAATAGGGCATAGGCCATTGCTGAGTTGCAGAAGGCAATGTAATGCCTTTTAGACAGCAAATTTGCTTTGATCAAGAGGTCCGAAATGTTGATACTACTAATAAACTATATAATGATAAATGAAGTGTTAGAATTTAGAGATAAGACAGGCAACAAGGTATTACTCATAGCAAATATGAAACATCTTATTTTTATGATTTAGGAAGCCTTAGAATGTAGGAACAACATAATGAAGGCCACTGCAAAATTTCAAGTTGCGGCCCATCCCAGGATTCTACCTTACATGACTTGGAATTCATAGACTCTACGATTGATGAAGGAAGGATAAACAGTAAAGATTTTCATGCAGAATAGAAAATATAAACAAAGAACTCAATCATGATTCTATAATATTTTAGTATTAGCAGTAAGAATCATAATATCATAAAATATTCCTTAGTTAAATTTGCTTTAGTTAGCCAATTTTAAATGAAAACTTCTCTACTTTTTTGTTCTTAGGGAAAAAACTTCTTCCACTAAAAAGTAACCTATTCCAGAGAATTCAACATTATCTGTTTTGAGACTCTATTATTTTATAAGACAACTACTTTCAAAACCTTTTCTTGGCCTTACACTACCTTGTAGAACAAATAATGTTACTAATATAACTAACAGAATGATTGTTGTTTTAAGATTCAAGTATATCCCATTCATAGTACATCTCTGATATCCATATTGTAATATTTAATCACCAAGAGCTTACCTTAAAATATGAATTTAATTTATTTATTTGAAATTTGCATATACAGGATTTTGATATTTATCCTTCTCTCTAATCTTCTCCCAGCTTAGTTGCATTTTATATCTATACAACTCTTTGTCTATTTAAACCCACTAAGTCATATTAGTGTTTCCTATATATTTGTCCTGTGTATCCATACACTGAAGCACAATAGACTTACCAGAAGCCACATCTTTTGAACTGCTTTGCTCTCAAATAAAATTTCAAAAAGATAATTTCCAGCATTAAGAAATCAATGTGTAAATTACTGTAAGCCCCATTTATGTTTTCTGAGCATTCCTGACATCACATTACAGTATATAATTTCATGCACTAAGTAATAGCAATTTTTACCTGTACATAAATAGTTTCTTTTACTGATTACCTTTAGTATCCACATGTTACCAATAATTCTTTTCATAACTAATGGGAGAACTGATGATTATAATGATTTATCTTGATGTTAGTCTTTATGAGATATTAAGTACAATTTCTTATACAGAGCTAGACAAATTCTGTAATTGTATGTACATCAAACAAATTGGAGTATATATATGTGTATATATATGTGTGTGTATTTATTTATTTATTTATATATTTATATATATGTACCTATATCTTTACATACTCTAGTAGCAATAAAATAACAACAAATAAAATAGTATTTGAAAATGAAAAAAACAATTTTTCTATATTTTTATCGTGAGAGATTTTTAGGAAAAGCCAAACTCATAGGCCACAGCAGAACTGCAAGGAATATTCACTAAGGAGAATATGCAATAGAAATGTAGCTCAACAACTTTTAACTGAATTCTGATCTGTGTGTAAGAAATAATTGTTGAGGGAAAAGGTTAAGAAAATGAAGGACAAAGCTAAAACAAAATAAAAATCTTCAGTGTTGGGTGAAATCTCTCAATTTCTTATTTAATGAATCGACTTGCTTTTTCATAATTATTTTTCAAGAAACACATCATCTTATGCATCAATTTTAATATAAAATAAATTTCATAACCCAGTTTGCACATGCCGGGCATTATTATTTTAAATATGCTACTGCTACAACTGTCAGACAATTGTTCAATATTTGCTAACTAAGAGTGGGATAGCTGGGTCCTCAAGTAGAACTATTTCCAATTTTCTGGGAAATCTGCAGACTGACTTCCAAAGTGGTTTTACACTTTGCAGTCCCACTAGAAAAAGAGGAGTGTTCCTCTTTCTCTACATCCTTGACAGCATCTGTTGTCTCCTGAGTTTTTTATCTTAGCCCTTCTAAATTGTATGAGGTGGAATCTCAGGGTCATTTTGGCTTGCATTTCCCTGATGACTTAGTATGTTAAACAATTTTTTATTGGGTATGTTATTTATTTACATTTCAAATGTTATCCCCTTTCCTAGTTTCCCCTCCAGAAACCCCCCATCCCATTTCTTCTTCCCCAGCATCTATGACAGTGCTACTGAAGCCATCTACTCCTGCCTCCCTAACCCAGCATTCTCTTATATTGGGGCATCAGGCCTTCTCCTGACCAAGGGCCTCTTCTCCCATTGAAGCCCTACAAGACCATCCTCTACTACATATGCTGTTGCTGCCATTGATCCCTGCATGTTTATTCTTTGGTTGTTGGTTTAGTCCCTGGAAGATCTGAGACATCTGGATGGGTGATATTGTTGTTCTTTCTATTGTGTTGAAAATCCCTTCAGATCCTTCAATCCCTTCTCTAACTTATCCATTGCATTTACATTCTTCTCAGCTATTGGAGATTCCTCAATTCAGAATTATTTGTTTAGCACAGTACCCCATTTTAAAGTATAATTATTTGACTCTCTGGAGTCTAATTACTTGAGTTATTTGTATATTTAGAGTTGGTAAAGATCTTTTCCATTTTGTCTTATAGACAATGTCCTTTGCTTTACAGAAGCTTTTCAATTTTATGACGTCACTTTTGTCAATTGTTGATTTTAGAGCATGAGACACTGTTGTTCTGTTCAGGAAAATGTCCCCTGTGCCCATGTGTTCCAGAAATTCTCCACTTTCTCTTCTATTAGATGCAATGCAACTGATTTTATGTGAAGATCTTTAATCTACTTGGACTTGAGCTTTATAAAAGGAGATAAGAACAGATCAATTTGTATTCTTCTATGAGCCAACTGCCAATTGAACCTGCACCATTTGTTGAAAATCAACATTCCAACTTATTTCTTCATTGAAACTGAAAGAGCAATTCTCAAATTCATCGGGAACAACAAACAAACAAACAAACAAAATATAGAAAAAAAATATTCTCAACAGTAAAAAACTTCCAGAGGAATCACCATCCCTGACCTAAAGCTATACTACAGAGCAATAGTGATAAAAACTGCATGGTATTGGTACAGAGAAGATCAAAAGAATAGAAGACCCAGAAATAAACCCAGACATGTATAGAGTCACTTGATCTTTGACAAAGAAGCCAAAATCATCCAGTGTAAAAAAGAGAGCATTTTCAAGTGAGGGGTTCTTATCATGTGTTGCTGGAGGCCATCCCTTGCCCTTAATTATTAATTATTGGCCTCTTGAGGTTGTGGAGCAGAAAGAACATCTGCAGGGGCAGGGTTGCTGTTCAATAATAAAATGTTTACCTCTCTTCAGTCTTAGTCACTTTGATGCTCTGGCTTACCTGCCTGAGTTTCTCTGAGGCCAGATACTGCAGTGTTTGGTTTTTAGCCCCTCATCTTAAAGCAGCAGGAGATTCTTGAAATGCCTTTCAAGACTATGTATGTACTACTTGAGACTTGTAAATGATTCTCTTGTATTTATCAAAACACAATTCTTAACAGCATTGCCTAGGGTATTTGGAGTCGGCTTTCTATCCGGCTTCATTTTTGTAGCACGGAAAAAGCTTAGAAATCATGGAACCTGTGTAGATCTACACACTGGAAGCAATTTGATATATTGTTCAATAGTATGTCTAACACCAGTCCACCAGAAAATATATTCCAATGCTTGTGGCTTTAACGATAACTGGAGTTCTTTATCAATATACTCTTGAAGGCATTATCACATTGAATTTTCAAAGGTTCAGGAAAAAATTATTTTCCAATGCATTCAACAATTTCCTAATTTCAACAATTAGGTTTGGACACTTCACTTTCTGTGAGGAAATCTTAAATTCTCAAGAGACATGAAAGATATAATTTCACACTCATTCTTAAAGGGACAATTAGTGTTCAATTGTTCATGTATGGGTATCTATTTGCTTTTGAGTAAAGGTATACTCATGTAAATATATGTTCATGGAGACTAGAAATTGTCCAATCCCCTGCAGTTACAAGCAATAGTGACACACCATACATAGCTAGAAGAAACAAAACTCATTATTCTATTTAAGAGTATGAAGTACTCTAAATCCAAGTCACCTTTGTAGACCCCTTAAAAAATCCTCACAGCTCTGATAAAATAAAAATTATTTGATTAAAAGTTTCTGAAGCATTTCCTGGCAAATATATACATACATTGTATTCACTACATGAGCATGAAAGAGCCAGTAAAATTTGTTTCTAATATACAGTCATCACATAATGTCAAAATGTCAGTTAGATAACAAGAAATAAAATCTGGCATGACAAATCCTGTGTCATACCTGGTTAACAAAGATGTGCTTCCACAAGCAGATTTTGCCAAAACAGGAACTATGCAGAGTATGTATAGACAGCTGAGACTCTTGTCTGATGTCACCTTTCTTCTTCCTGCAGGACAACGCCTCATTCTACTCTATAGCCAGTAGTAAGTCATCCTCCTTTATTATGAGATCAAGTTCCTAATGGAATACATTTACAACTAAACAACAGTGAAATTTTACAGTTAATAACTGCATGTGTGGTTGTTATCAGTATCATATTGATAATTTTATTGAGAACAATTGTTTATATTTTATCATATAAAGCGATATGCATGATTATACAGCTTAATTATTTATCTTGGAAATAATATTGTAAAGAGATAATGGGAATGAAACTTTTTAACTCTAAAATCAGAAATAATGTCTATGAATTTTTCCAAGTAGTTCTGTTAGTGGTATCTTTACTAAGACTACGATTCAGGAGTGTAGGGATTTTATTTAAAATCTATTTCTGTACAGTGATATAAATGTTTTTAAAATATGGGTGTGAAGGTATCCTTGCTACTGATTTTAAATTTATCAAAAGAATATTATAGCAGTAAACTTGAAATAAATGTGATATTGATGATCATTAGCAGAAAATATAAGTTGTCCATAAAATAATTCAAGACAAGCAAAAAACAAAACATACAGTGTTTCTGGTCTTAGGTGAATATATTCTGGTTGCTTATAGATTAATTACATGTATGAATTGTGCATATATTTTATATGACTGAGCACATAAGAACTTTGTGTTTGTGCAAACAAAAATGTTTCTGGAAAATATTAGGATTTCATGGAACTATTCAATGCCTATCAGAAAGAAATTATATGATACTGCAGAAGATATTAACTCCAAAGAGCATTTATGGATGTTTTCTTCCATGTGTCTCAATGATGTGCTCTGCTTTTTTATATTTGAACCTACAGTGCCTGTCAATGTATCTAAACTTCTGAATTTGGATAAAATGCAGTCAAAGTTATAACAAGTATAAATCCTGAAATCTATTAGATAGAGGGATGCAAATTTATGAGACAAAGGGTGGATTGCAGAAATGAGTGTTAGACATTTCAAGAATTGTACATCAGGACCAGTTCAGAATTTCAATGCTACTGCTGAGCAAATTCAAGGAATCAAGGACATTCCTTCTTGGAAAAAATTATTTTGTAGGAATTGACAAGAGTGTTTTTGCAACATTTTTGTCCATATTCATTTCTAGCAGTTTCGTAGAACATATGCTCTCTATTGACTAATTCATACCTCAGAAAAACATGACAAAGCAATCAAGAGTGACAATTACCATATTATATTGGAATTTAGAAAATATTACAGTAGATAATTGGGAGAATATGATCCATTAGAATCGTGTTATTTTTCCTGTAATGTCCTCATCATATGTATTTCTGCAGGGATTTTATTGACATATTTCCATGTGTACATAACCTTCAAAGCATTGTAATTTCTGGCTTTCAGAACTGAATGCTTTAAGATGGTGCTTCTATTTCACTTATGTTACCTGAGTTCTTTTTTTTTTTATCAGTTTTCTTTTTTTTTGATATCTTTTTTATTACATATTTTCCTCAATTACATTTCCAATGCTATCCCAAAAGTACCCCATACCCTCCCCCACCACTTACCTACCCACCCATTCCTATTTTTTGGCCCTGGCATTCCCCTCTACTGGGGCATATAAAGTTTGTGTGTCCTATGGGCCTCTCTTTCCAGTGATGGCCAACTAGGCCATCTTTTGATACATATGCAGCTAGAGTCAAGCCTATGGATAATAGGAGTTACCTGAGTTCTTATGGGACACCTCATTACAAAATCTCTAATGCTGTGATTGCTCATGTGTAGAGTGGAATATTTAGTCACAGTGTCTCCCAACTATGTTTTTATGAGTTTGAAATGAATCCCACAGAGAGTCACATGATAAGTGACACCAAGCCCATAGTCACAGTATCTATGTTATTGTCAGAGCCTAAGTTATGGCAAGGAGTGCTTTGACACATTTCATAAAAATTAGTTATTTATGCATTGTATTCATTCCACATAGATCTTTACTTATTAATTGTAGAGAAAGAGAAACTTTTCTTACTGGTTAGGGGAAACCATTAGCCTAACAAATTTAAAAGTGTGAGTGCAGTCAAGATGACTCAGTAGAGAATGCACCAGGTATACAAGCTTGGGGGTCAGAGTTCAAATCACCAAGCCCATCTAAAATCCAGATGGGTGTGTCTACATGCTATTCATATCCAGGAGAAGGCTGAGGCAGAATGTACTTGGAACAAGTTGTGGAGTCAGAGCAACTGAAATGGTGAGACCTGAGAGCTCTGCTAGATCTTGTCTCAAATTACAGGGTGAAAAGCAATTGCCTCGGATCTCTATATGCAAGCATACATATATATTGCATAGTGGCATACATTTAAATATTTGTGCATGTGTTTGTGTTTATGTGGCAGGCTGTTTTGCAATATACCATTAATAAGAAGATATGTTCCAAATTCTTTGTTTCCAAATGAAGAGAAAACACTTTTAGTGAATAATTAACAAACAAATAAACATCATATCCTCAGTAGACAACATTCTGGCTAGTTTTATTTCAACTTCATACAGTCAGTGTTATTTGAGTGGAGGATATCCCAGTTGAGAGAACACTTCCAAATGAGTAGGCTGTATGCAGGCAAATTTTTAGGAAATTTTCTCAATTATGAGTTGAAGAAGTAGGCCTCATTCCTTTTTGGGTAGTGCCAATTCTAGGCTGGTGGCCCTAAACTCTATAAGAAAGTAAGCTAAGCAAATAATTGGGAACAAGTCAGTAACACCTGTCCATGGTGTCTTCATCAACCCTGCCTCCAGCTTCCTTCTGTGTTTGAGGTCCCACTTTGGCTTCTCTCAGTGAGCTGTGATTTGGAAATATAAGCCATATAAACCCTCTCCAAGTTGTTTGTGGTCATGCTGTTTCATCACAGCAATAATAACCAGAACAAAGACATAGATTTTACCCAGGTTTTTGAAAAAAAAAAAGATTCTGACAGGAGTGATATGATACATTCTCACTTCTACTTGGAAGATGTATTCCTAACAATATATTTATAAAGGGGTAGGAAACACTTATCAAGAAATGGTTAGTCTTAACTTGTTAGTGCCCTGTCATGGTAACAACTGGAAGACCTTGATATTGTTGGAAGGAAAAAGAGAGAATGGTTAGACTCCTAGAACCTGATGAGAGGACCTACATTGATTTCATCTCAGAGCATTTGTAGGTGTGTTTCTCAGAACCCAATGTACTAATCATCATAATGCATGTTTTTGTTCTCTTCTTTGTTCTCTAGCCATGGCATTAATGCTTGTGCTGTTCTTCCTGGCTGCTGTACTGCCCCCATCCTTTCTTCAAGATAGCTCTCAGGTAAGGGTAAGCATTATTATCTTATCAGAACAATTTAGGCAGGTATGAAGGCTATGCAAATAAGCAACTAGACAACTAGATCACTCTTCAATTTTTTTTTTCTTTTGATTTTTTTTGAGTCAGGCTTTCTCTGTATAACCCAGAACTCACTGTGTAGACCAGGCTGGCCTTGAACTCAGAAATCCACATGCCCCTGCCTCCCATATGCTGGTATTCAAGGTGTGTGTCAACACTGCCCAGTCTTCAAATTTTTAAAAGACCAGTGTGTGTAGTAATCACAAAGTACTCATTGATAGTTCAGAACAGTTGACATTATTTTAAAAGTGTGGTAAAAGAACTTGTAGCCCTAATTACAAGTGAATATTG
This sequence comes from Mus caroli, assembly GCF_978045245.1. NCBI lineage: Eukaryota > Metazoa > Chordata > Mammalia > Rodentia > Muridae > Mus > Mus caroli. The sequence goes on from NW_028227273.1 coordinate 54,465,128, forward strand.
AATATGTTTATTTAGGTTGATTAAATTAAAATACTTATATTTATGCAATATCTAAAGGAATAGGCATGCATTCATTACACAAAGATAATATCAAAGAAAAGACTAGAGACAAATATATCATAATACATTTTGTATAAAGAACCATTAAGTTGTATTTTTTCAATATAGATTAAATATAAATATTGATATTAATTTAAAATACCCACTTCTTTTTAATGTGGTCAAGAAATAAAAGTTACACATGATATTTGAAATATATTTGTATTGGAATTTTCCTATCTCTAGATTTATTTCTTTTTTTTAATTTTTTAATTTTTAATATTTTTATTACATATCTTCCTCAGTTACATTTCCAATGCTATCCCAAAAGTTCCCCATAGCGCCCCCCACTTCCCTACCCACCCATTCCCATTCTTTTGGCCCTGGCATTCCCCTATATTGGGGCATATAAAGTTTGCAAGTCCAATGGGCCTCTCTTTCCAGTGATGGCCGACTAGGCCATCTTTCGATACATATGCAGCTAGAGACAAGAGCTCCGGGGTTCTGGTTAGTACATCCTGTTGTTCCAACAATAGGGTTGCAGATCCCTTTAGCTCCTTGGGTACTTTCTCTAGCTTCTCCATTGGGAGCCCTGTGATACATTCAATAGCTGACTGTGAACATCCACTCCTGTGTTTGCTAGGCCCTGGCATCGTCTCACAAGAGACAGCTATATTTGGGTCCTTTCAGCAAAATCTTGCTAGTGTAGTTTCTGTTTTAAGAATTGTTATTATTTTATGTAATCCATTTCTGTGTGGTCCTCACTGAAACTTTGTATTATATTTCAAATAGCACAACTTCATTATATGTATAATATATATATCTTTTTCATAGATATTTTGTGAAAGATTATTTGTCTATTTTCAAATTTAAAAGTTTGCTAGATTATAGCTAGGGATGACACTAAAAAACACTTGCTCAGAATGAATAAATCCCTGGGATTAATCCTCAGGCACATAGACACACACACACACACACACACACACACACACACACACTCTAACATTCACACAATGCTGTAAGTACATCTACAATGCAAACAATAAATATGAGCCAAATATTAACTATTTATAATATTTTCTTTTATTTAGATATTACCAGTGAGGCTTAGCCATCCTTTTAAATGATGGAGTATGTAGGAATAGCAAAGATATTTCCCATCTTGTTAGAAAGCTACTAAAATTAAAAGCCTTCTATATTGCTGTACCCTCATACTCTTCTCTGGTCTGGGCATTGGAGACAACTGGAATTCTTCAAGAATAGGGAGTGCCAATTACTGGACAAACTTGTTTTGGAATATAAGCCTCATGGCTTATTTTCTTTTTGGTTACCATATCCAAATTAGAAATCTAGACACTATTTATAATATAGGTGTTTATTGACATTGTTGGTATTGCTAGTTTCTTAAACTGATTCTGTTTTATTGCACCTTTGAACTATCTATTCTCCCTCCATTCCTCCTAACCACTCACTTTTTTTCATTGGTCTACTGATATCTCTTCAGAGAATTTCAAGATACAAATAGCAGAGCAATTCAGAGTCACCTTTGATGAATGAAGTTTTCTTTGAAAGTTATCATGAAGAACTGATTTCCCTGACATTCATTTCCATTCCTGTCTTAAATTTGTGCTGTTATAATTATTAGGTCATATTACCTACCCAATATAAACCCTTTAACTAGTTTTTATCCTTATATTTCCGTGTTAATAATATCTCTTTAAAAATATTACCATTGTCTGTCAAGGAAAGAGAAGCACGCTTATTGTCTCTTCAAGTTTTCAGTGACCAAGAAAGGTAGAAAAAAGCAGAAAATAATAATGGCTTTCTCATAAAAGTATATTATGGCTTTAGAAAGGTAACAACCATAAGTAGGGTTTTCAGTTGAAATGGAATATCTAAGGAGATATTCCTTTGTGGATAAGCACATTTACTACTCTTGCAACGTAAATTTTGGTTTAAATTACCTATCTCAATTTGCCTAAATTCATCTGTAACTCCAACTCCAAAGGATCTGCTATGCTCCTCTGTCCTCTACATGTGTTTTTCTCATCTATACAAACGTATACACTTAGTTAAAAACAAATACGTTTAGAAAATTATGCCTTTTCCTCAATAAATAAATACTGAATATTATTGTCACTTTACTTTATAACATGATATGAGAATTTTCCAACAACGACTTAAAAACATACATTCTTTCTGTCTTAAAAATCACTACTTGTTAAGAAAAAAATTCACTAGCTGTGAGAAAGTCCTTGGCTCAAGGCATTCATTGGTGCTTTCAGAACATAAAACAACAGCTAGATGTAGACATTTTGCAAATACTGGTAATACAGTATGATTAGATCTATGTGACAAATGTCTGCAGAAATTTGATGAAACTAAGGACTACATGAAAGAGAACCAGCTTATCCAAGAAGTAAGATGAAATGTATGTGCAGGTCTGTCCACTGATAATTAAGCACTAACATCTTGCTCTACACTGTAGAAGAAGAGAGGATTTGAAGTATACTTCCATCAGCAAGGGGTATTTAGATCTCTGCCAATTCTTATACACTTTACCTACCTGTCCCACACAAACACAAAAACGTGAAACTAAATATCAGCTTCTGAGTTAACAACAGGTTTATTTATGTTCACTAAACTTTAAAGCCAGTAATACTCAAGAAGTTCAAGAACCCATTGCCTACAAATTGACATAGATATTATATTAGACAATACTCTTTGGAGGGATCACAAAATCATATTACATATAAAAATTCTCTTACTGAAATAGATAATTGAATCCACACATATAGTGTGTCTAGACCTCCATAGTCTCACAAGCCTCCAAACTCCGTATCAAAGACTAGATATCTCTTTCAAAGATGTATAATAAATTATGTGTTTCATTTCTTAAAACTTCCTTGCTATAGCCTAATTGTGTGGGAATGACTTAAGGTTCTCTACCATGCATGACTATTGTTATAGACTTTTCTTTTTCTTTTTTTTCTTTTTTTTTGTTTGGTTTTTCGAGACAGCATTTCTCTGTATAGCCCTGGCTGTCCTGGAACTCACGCTGTAGACCAGGCTGGCCTCGAACTCAGAAATCCGTCTGCCTCTGCCTCCCAAGTGCTGGGATTAAATGCATGCGCCACCACGCCAGGCGTTATAGACTTTTCTTAAATAAAATTTGATATTTGTTGATTAGAAAAGGTTTTTACTTTTTTTTTTTTTTTTTTTTTTTACTTTTACTTTGACATGCCATGAATTCATGCTTTATTCTCAAAATTTCTGTTTAAAATGTTTCCGATGAAAAGTAACAGATGTTCTTAAGTTTTAGTTTCAAGGTCAATGTCTAATATTGTCTGAGCACTTTTATAATGAACTTCCTTCACCTGAGACATCATTTTCACCAGTTTATGTAACCTTATCATACACTAATGTGACTTTCATTTTATTTCCCTTTAGGAAAACAGTCTTGAGAAACTTTCAACCACTAAAAACTCAGTCCAAGAAGAGATTGTAAGCCAGCACAACCAATTGAGACGAATGGTTTCTCCACCTGGCAGTGACTTACTAAAAATGGTGAGGGCTCACACCAGGGCAGTGCATTTGGAAGAGCTGTGTTATGCTAATTGGCTGTTTTATAGTTTTATAGTTTATAAAATTGTCTCTGACCATGCCAACTTTGTGTCTTATAAATAGATCACAAGTGAAACATGGTAGGGATCATCTCTTTCTCTCCTTTAAAGATTGAAGGATGAAACTACTAATTAAAGTAATATGATGGGGCTTGAAATTAGAATCTCCTTTTAATTTTATCCTATTAGTTTTTATTTATGGGTATGTTTGTCTTGGGTATATTTATGCACTTTTGAATGTATGTGCTTAATCAGAAGAGAGTCTATAGACATCAAAAGGAATTGTATTTTTGGGAGCTGAATTTACAGTGGTTTTAACCCATTCCATATGGATGCTACAAGTTGAATTCAAGTGTGCTAAAGTAGCAGGATAGGCTCTTATCTGTTCAGGTGCTTTTGCAGCCCTCTGTAATTAGAATTTCTAAATTTCGATCATTTAATCGAGTATCTGATCTACCTTGTTTTGTGATTTTCTTTTTGTTTTTATATTGTTTGTTTGTTTGTTTGTTTGTTTGTTTTTAGTCAGGGTTTCTCTCTGTATTCCAGGTTGTCTGGAACAGAGTCTGTAGACCAGGCTAGCCTCAAACTCATGGAGATCTACCTGTCTCTGCTTCTAGAGTGCTGAGATTAAAGACATGTACATAAGTGGTAGCTTATCTGATGATGTGGCTTGTTCATGTTCATAAGATATATTTTTAATTATAAAAATGTGTTTTATCTGAGCAACTCATTCTTCATTTTTTTCTCAGAAAACATCAAATATTTTCATTATCTTTCTTTACTTTTTTTTTGTTTTTGATTTGGTGGAATACAGATCTCACTGTATAGTACAGGATGTCTTCAAATACATAATCTTGTGTAAGACAGCAATGTGTATGTTCCAAACTCTATCTTCATTTTTGGTGACAGCAACTTATGTACATTCTGGGTAGCTGATTAGTATATTATGTTAAAAATAAATTATTAGACATACTCTTTACATGAGGAAGTATAGAAAGTATGAGAACATAAATAAATGGACTATAAGATATATTACTTCTTGAAACATTACAAATGGTAATCTCTGGATGAATTTGAAAATCATTTAATTATCCATTATTAAGGTTGTACTTCTTAGCTATCATTATTTTAATCACATAGTGTTTAAAAAGTTTTATTTTAAGTGGTTTAACATTCAGTTAAAGTATAAAGTAATTTAGAATTTGCAGAGACTGAGAAAATACTAATCTATTTATTGGGTGTTAAAAGTTGTTTTTTTCTCCATTCTTGGTAGAATATTTAGCTCATGAAATTTTAAATGTTAACATATTGTTACTTCTATTTTTGTTTGTTTTGTACTTGTAAGCAATGACTATGAAGAAGGCTTACACAAAACAATCATGCTAAATATGTAACAATTCCCATAAAAATCTCTAGTAGAACAGAAGAGAAATTAAATAAGTTAGTTGTTTGTCTTTTTGAAGACTTTACATCAACATTTCTTACATATGAGACACACATACAATATTACACACTCCCTCACACGTTTTCACACAGGTATGGAGAGTTTAATGTGTCAATGAATCAACTTAAGGAGAGAAGCTACTTAGAAATAAGACTCTGTATCTATGCAGTTCATATGCTGTTCAGCCCACAAATTGAATGCCTGTGGCTACTGTTCAGAAGAATGATTAAGTCTGAAGCATGCCTCTAATGAAATAATCAAAAGCCACTGTGAGCAATGTCTTTAAAGACCAGGAATTCTGCTTTGTATAGCCTCTCCTCTCCTCTCCTCTCCCTCTCCTCTCCCTCTCCTCTCCCCCTCTCCCTCTCCTCTCCCCCTCTCCCTCTCCCTCTCCCTCTCCCTCTCCCTCTCCCTCTCCCTCTCCCTCTCCCTCTCCCTCTCCCTCTCCCTCTCCCTCTCCCTCTCCCTCTCCCTCTCCCTCTCCCTCTCCCTCTCCCTCTCCCTCTCCCTCTCCCTCTCCCTCTCCCTCTCCCTCTCCCTCTCCCTCTCCCTCTCCCTCTCCCTCTCCCTCTCCCTCTCCCTCTCCCTCTCCCTCTCCCCTCTCCCCTCTCCCCTCTCCCCTCTCCCCTCTCCCCTCTCCCTCTCCCTCTCCCTCTCCCTCTCCCTCTCCCTCTCCCTCTCCCTCTCCCTCTCCCTCTCCCTCTCCCTCTCCCTCCCCTCCCCTCCCCCCCCTCTCTCTCTCTCTCTCTCTCTCTCTCTCTCTCTCTCTCTTTCCTGCTGCCTTAACAATTGGTCTATTTCTTTCCCATAGATTTAAAATGTGGTGAGAATTTGTTCATGTCATCTTACTTTGCACCATGGTCTTCTGTAATCCAAGGATGGTATAATGATTACAAAGATGTTACATCTGGTGTGGGCCCAAAGCAAAATGACAGTGTGGTCGGACATCATACTCAGGTAAGAAAAAAATATTTTCTCTATAAATGAGAGGCAAGAAAGTATTTGAATTACCTGATCACGGCTGCACATCAGCTTTGTTTGGCTCCTGAAGGAGAATGAGAACAATTTCCCAAAAGTTTTCATTCCAGAACCCCTGACAGCTGATTTCCAGACAAATGAGGTGACTATATTAGCAAGAATTACACAATTGTGCCTCAATTCAGGCCACTGTCAAATAGTGCCTACAAAAGCTAAGAGAGAAAATAAAGTGCTAAGGGGATTCTGAATGGCTGATTGGAGAGAAGATCCAGATATGGTATAGGCAGATGTCTAAGTCCAGGGTTAGTTTGTTTGTTTGTCCAATAAAACAATATGAGAAAAAGCAAATTGTTTATTTCGTTTATACTTCTAGGTTGCTGTTCATCACCAAAGCATGTGATGGCAGGAACTTAGACACTGCAGGAGACTGGAAGCAGAAGCTGATACAGATGCTATGGAGGGTGTTACATCTATGCTTCCTGTGCCGTGCTCAGCCCTCTTTGTTATAGAATCTAGGACCACCGACCCAGGAATGGCCCAACAACCGTGAGCTGGGAAGTCCTTCATTGATCAGTAACTATGACTTACATCTATATCTTAGGGAGGCATTTTCTCCCCTGAGGCTTCTTCTTCTCTGATGACTACAACTTTGTCAAGTTGCTACAAAAAACAACCAATAGAACTGTCCCCTTGTCAAGTTGACACACAACCATATGCATTACTTTTAAGCCACAAGCTTTTTTTTTTCTTATTAACCACAAAATCTCACATGTAAATACAAATAACTTTAAAAAGTCCCACAGTATCTACAAATTCAAAAGCATTAAAATTTCAATCTCCTTAAAAATTCAAAATCTCTTCTAAAAGTTTAAAGTTTTTCAGTAGTCCATTCTGGTAAAAATCTAAATTAAATGTAATGTATTTTTCTTTCTTTTTTTTTTAAATTTTTAATATTTTTTATTACATATTTTCCTCAATTATATTTCCAATGCTATCCCAAAAGTCCTCCATACCCCCCAATTCCCTACCCACCATTCCCATTCTTTTGGCCCTGGCATTCCCCTGTATTGGAGCATATAAAGTTTGCAAGTCCAATGGGCCTCTCTTTCCAGTGATGGCCGACTAGGCCATCTTTCGATACATATGCAGCAAGAGACAAGAGCTCTGGGGTACTGGTTAGTTCATCATGTTGTTCCCCCTATAGGGTTGCAGATCCCTTTAACTCCTTGGGTACTTTCTCTAGCTTCTCCATTGGGAGACCTGTGATCCATCCAATAGCTGACTGTGAGCATCCACTTCTGTGTTTGCTAGGCCCCGGCATAGTCTCACAAGAGACAGCTATATCTGGGTCCTTTCAGCAAAATCTCGCTAGTGTATGCAATGGTGTTAGCGTTTGGAAGCTGATTATGGGATGGATCCCTGGATATGGCAGTCTCTAGATGGTCCATCCTTTCATCACAGCTCCAAAATTTGTCTCTGTAACTCCTTCCATGGGTGTTTTGTTCCCAAATCTAAGAAGAGGCATAGTGTCCACAGTTTGGTCTTCATTCTTCTTGAGTTTCATGCGTTTAGCAAATTGTATCTTATATCTTGGGTATCCTAAGTTTTGGGCTAATATCCACTTATCAGTGAATACATATTGTGTGAGTTCCATTGGGATTGTGTTACCTCACTCAAGATGATGCCCTCCAGGTCCATCCATTTGGCTAGGAATTTCATAAATTCATTTTTTTAATAGCTGAGTACTACTCCATTGTGTAAATGTACCATAATTTCTGTATCCATTCCTCTGTTGAGGGGCATCTGGGTTCTTTCCAGCTTCTGGCTATTATAAATAAGGCTGCTATGAACATAGTGGAGCATGTGTCCTTCTTACGGGTTGGGACATCTCCTGGATATATGCCCAGGAGAGGTATTGCTGGATCCTCTGGTAGTACTATGTCCAATTTTCTGAGGAACCGCCAGACTGATTTCCAGAGTGGTTGTACAAGCTTGCAATCCCACCAACAATGGAGGAGTGTTCCTCTTTCTCCAAACCCTCGCCAACATCTGCTGTCACCTGAATTTTTGATCTTAGCCATTCTGACTGGTGTGAGGTGGAATCTCAGGGTTGTTTTGATTAGCATTTCCCTGATGATTAAGGATGTTGAACATTTTTTCAGGTGCTTCTCTGCCATTCGGTATTTCTCAGGTGAGAATTCTTTGTTCAGTTCTGAGCCCCATTTTTTAATGGGGTTAATTGATTTTCTGGAGTCCACCTTCTTGAGTTCTTTATATATATTGGATATTAGTCCCTTATCTGATTTAGGATAGGTAAAGATCCTTTCCCAATCTGTTGGTGGTTTTTTTGTATTATTGATGGTGTCTTTTGCCTTGCAGAAGCTTTGCAGTTTCATGAGGTCCCACTTGTCAATTCTCAATCTTACAGCACAAGCCATTACTGTTCTATTCAGGAATTTTTTCCCTGTGCCCATATCTTCAAGGCTTTTCCCCACTTTCTCCTCTATAATTTTCAGTGTCTCTGGTTTTATGTGAAGTTCCTTGATCTACTTAGACTTGACCTTAGTACAAGGAGATAGGAATGGATCGATTCGCATTCTTCTACATGATAACAACCAGTTGTGCCAGCACCATTTGTTGAAAATGCTGTCTTTCTTCCACTGGATGGTTTTAGCTCCCTTGTCAAAGATCAAGTGACCATAGGTGTGTGGGTTCATAGCTGGGTCTTCAATTCTATTCCATTGGTCTACTTGTCTGTCACTATACCAGTACCACGCAGTTTTTATCACAATTGCTCTGTAGTAACACTTTAAGTCAGGCATGGTGTTTCCACCAGAGGTTCTTTTATCCTTGAGAAGAGTTTTTGCTATCCTAGGTTTTTTGTTATTCCAGATGAATTTGCAGATTGCTCTTTCTAATTCGTTGAAGAATTGAGTTGGAATCTTGATCAGGATTGCATTGAATTTAAAAGCATAAAAATTTCAATCTCATTAAAAATTCAAAATCTCTCCTAAAGTTTAAATTTTTCAGTAGTCCATTCTTGTAAAAATCTAAATTAAATGTAATGTATTTTTCAAGAGGGAAGAAGCACAACATAATCACAATCTGAAACAAGCAACTGCTAAACCCCAACAGTTTAAGTAACTCAATGCCCAGTGTCTGGGATCCACACATGACCTTCTGGGCTCTTCCAAATGGCTTGGATCACCTCTCCATCTCTGTCAGGCAGCTTGTCTTCTAGGCTTCTGCTGGCTCCATTTCACTGATGTTGCTGTTATTGGTGGTGGAGGCATGGTATTTTAATTTCCAAAATGCTGAGGTCTGCAGCTGCAACTGAGCTGTAATTTCCCGAAATAGCTTTTCATAGGCTATCTTTCTGGTACCAAGTCTCAAATTCATTGCATGACCCCTTCAGTCCTGGCCCTTCAACTGCCACTGAGGTTTCACTTTCATCAATGGCTCTAAGAATGCCAAACTCTCCTTGCCTCTAAGAATTCCAAACTTCAGCTATTTTCCATGAATCTTCCATGCTTTCAAAATTAGTAACATTGCCAAGTCTAGCAGGCAGCCAAAATTACAACTTTGGCCACATAATCTGGAATGCAGCTTCTCTGTGCTCTCAGGAAAACACTTTCCAGCAGATTTCACCTTCATGATGATAGTCACTTCTTAATCACCACTAATCTTATCACCAGCTGACCAACATCAACTGTCCCGAAAACATAAAGTTTTACTTCAGTAGTTCTGGTATCTCATTAGTAACAGCTGATTTTGTTTTTTTTAGCTCTAGCTAAGAAGAACTGCAAAATCTTAAAGTAAAATAGAAAATGACCCTAATAGAGTCTTTAATTTCCTTTGAAATTTCACATTCGTAAAATGTGAAATTTTACGAATTTCGGTACTCTTCAGTTCTGTTCAACATTCTTATCTTCCAAGCTCCTAAATCTTCCCTCAGATCTTTTAATATACAATGGATTTTCTAGCTCAAAGTTCCAAAGTCCTTTCAAAATCCTCCCTAAAATATGGTCAGGGATGTCACAGCAATACTGCACTATGGTTTTACCAAAATCTGTAATATATTCAGGGTTCTCTAGAGTCACATAACTTAGGGATAGAATCTCTCTCTCTCTCTCTCTCTCTCTCTCTGTCTGTCTGTCTCTTTCACATTTATATTTGAGATCCTAAAAGGATGTACGTCAAGGGACAGTGCTACCTATTCTAAATTTACAATGCATTTAGGGTTGTATTAGGGGTAGCTGTATCATATTACACATTATTGTGACCTAATTATTGTTTATGAATTTGTGATTCTACAATGATAGTCATATCTTATTAGGCATTATTATCACCTAGCTATTGTTTGCATTTGGACCTGAAATATGATTTGTGTCAAAATGACGAGGGGTGTATTATAATTGGTTGCCAACATGACCATATCTGGAATGAATTATAACCAAAAAGAACACATACCTGTTTTCTGGATCTGAAGGCTAAAAGACAATATGTCTTTTTTCATGATTTTGAGTTTGGAAGACACAAGCTTTTGATGAAGATACTGAGGTGAGATCACACACACATACACACAGTTTTTGATATGTATCAACATACTCTTTAATCCAGATGTTCAGGCATACCTTTAATCTGGGCCTTATTTTCTGCTAGAGGCCTATAAGTACAAAGAAAAAAGAAAAGGTTCTTTCACTTTTACCTGCTTATATTTCCGTCTCTAGCATGTTCACTGGAGTCTACTTATTTAGGATTCTGGGTTATAGAGAAGACCATTTGAAATACTATCAATGTGGTATTGAGCAACTACTAGATTTTTGGGCTTGTCATTCACAGCTGGTCATTGCTTGGTTAGTTGTATTGCAGTCTGTAAGTCATTAAAATTAACATACACATTTATTTCATAAGTTCTGTGACTCTAGAGATCCTTGACTAATGTAGCAGCAAACAACTCCAATTCTTTGATCTGATCAGATCCTACAGGCTGAGATATTTGAGCTGAAACCTGGTTTCAGGAAGGAACCAGAAAATTCAAGATCAGTTTTCTACACAGAAGCACTCACCACACACAACTTTCAGAAAATATAAATGATTAATAAGTGATAGCCTTGGTCCAGGCTTGACCAGAAAGGTTTGCATGTCAGTCATGAAATCTGTCCAATTGGGAAGGCAGATACTCATGGCCAGGTGTTAGCATCCAACTGAACACCTCTTCTGTGATTCTGGGAGGAATTCATGGAACCTTTGATGGCTGACTAGGAATTGACATGATATCCAGGTTACTCTCTTGTAGTTTATTGTCACGTGCCTAAAAGATAGGAAGCAGAGAAATTTTACATCTCACCAGGATCTTCCTGGTATCCATGGCTTTATGATGTCTTTCATTTTGACATGAAGATCATTGGCCTCACCAATCCGTTTGCTTTCTCATCATCTTAGAAACTGTCAAAAATGCACTACAATAACAACAAAGTTCTTGACATAAGGCAGGAACAGTTTCTAGCCTCCCTAAACTCCCCTATATGCTTTCTGTAAGCTTTACTGGAGTAGGTGATTAAAAAATAGGCTCTGAGGGCTCTTTTAACATTTGTAGTCTGATTCAATCATTTAAGTAAGCCCAGAAGGCATATAGTAACAAAGTATACCAAAGGTGTTTTAAGTTTACATTGTCTATTTGTTTTTCTGCATTATTTTTCTCTGACACATGTTCCATATTCATTCCTGGGTGTGCAGGTTGTTTGGAATTCAAATTTATAAGTTGCATGTGGAGTTGCTGAATGCCCTGAAAATCCACTGAGATACTTTTATGTTTGTCACTATTGTTCTGTGTAAGTATGCAATTTAGAGTTCATTTTCAACAACATCAATTTCAATTTAACATTTTTAATTGTCATAGTGTAAAAAATGATTAAAGATATACATTAAACATGAAAGGGAAATGCAAACTTTTAAATACTTCACTTAGTTGAACTTACTATTACAAAATTCATGAAATGGCTAACTCATCAGTTCTATAAATCACACTCAGAAACTTTCACCCTATGCTTAAATTTTTTTTTCTTTTTCCCCTTCGGTTGGAATGTTCTGGATTCATGGTGACCACAAAATATAGAGATTGTTACTGTCAAATATTCAGTTATGGCTAAGTTTATACTTTACAAAGGAATCTGTTAATACTAGGAAAAGGGTGATCATTAGTGAATAACCCAGGATAGTGATTGCTGAGTTTCCACAAAAGTAGTCCTATGTCTGATTATATAGGCTGTTATCTTTACTTATAGTTATTTGTCTTTTGAGAATTTCATAAAGGAGTACTAAATTTGCATAATTTTCACCCTTCCAACTATTTCTCCCAATCTTCCAAGCCCACATTCTCTCTCAAATTCATTATGCCATCATTAAATTATATTGTTATACACCTACATGTTCTATACATATATGCATATATAATAGCATACATTTATACGTATATGTATGTATAACACACACACATTGTACCATTGAGTTAAGTTAGTATTGCTCTGATGTTTAAGTGTTTGTGGTTAACCACTTTGTACTGGATAACCTACCAAGAGTCTCCACCCTGGAGATTCCCTTTCTCAACATCCATGGTTATACAAAACTCTATCCAAAGCAATATAGCTTTTGATTGCCTCTCAGTCCTTGAAGAAGAGACCCTTTTCCTGAAAATATCACACACTTCAGAAACAGGAGGTAGAGGAAGTGAACTGGAACTGACTTGGAAGGCTACTTCCTGTAGACCATCTCTTGTAGTATTAGAATACGCTATGAAAACTGCCAAGGGAGAAAATAATCAACAAATATATTTTCCTGTAAAGCCATAACAATGACCAGTCCAGTTGCTATATTTTCAAGGCCTTGTGTTTATGGATCTATTTATGCATGTGCACATATCCACAAAGACCAGAAAAGAGCATTAAATCCCCTGAACCTGGAGTTAAAAGTTGTTATGACCTATTTTCCATGGGTCTTGGGAATCAAATTTGAATCATCTGTGAGAACAGCAAATTTTCTTAAGCACTGGACCATCTTTCCAACCTCTTGTTGCAAACTTATACCTATAAGAATTTATTAAATCAGACTTCAAAGTCGTTTTAAGAAGTCTTTAAAATATTTTAAATAGTTAGGAAAGATAAAAATCTTAACTCTTTGTTTCTCAGGATTTCCTAAAAATACTAAAAAAATCCATCCATACAGATCTTGATTTTAAAATTAAAAACTTACTAATGAAACAGAAATAAACCGTTTGAACTCTTCCAAACATTCCAGTGAATAGGACGAATGTATATTCATAACATGCCAACGTTTCTCATTTAAAAAGATTGTAATTACATTTGCATGTCTCTCTGTCCACATGTGGTTTGGCACAGTGGTGCAGATGCCCTTGGCGGCCAGAGGCATCAGATTGCCTGGAACTGGCATCACAGACAGTTGTAATCCACCTGAAATGGGTACTGGGAATCAAACTCCATGTATTGCCCAAAGAAATAGGCACTCTTAAGTGCTGAGACATCTCCCCAGCTTTATTTGTATCTTTTCTTATAGGAAACCTATACAAGAGGAGGGTGAAGGTCTTTCTATATCAATTTTTAAAATGATTCTATTGTATACTGTAGGTAATACAGATGGTGTAGCATGTCAGTTCAAGAGAAATATTATGAAAGAATTTTCAAGCATGTTTCTGTTATTAAGTATAATACAAGGAAAGAAGCTACTGGAATCCATCCAGCTGTCAGGTCAAATAAGAAGCATCTTGAACCTAGGAGAGTAACATATGAATAAGGAGAAGCAAATGACTGAGGTTGTGCAATACTTTGTCTTTTCTCGTAGATTGCTCATAGATTCTATATGTTGTGCTCTGCATATAGAGTAGTGGTTATGCTAAAAGCCCTTGGACTGCACACACACACACACACACACACACACACACACACACACACACACAACTTGATGCAATGAAGAATCTGAATTTTCCTAGACAATCAGTAAAGTGATAGTCCTAATTAGGCGGTGTAGCCACAATCAGAGAGTACTGCTATGTTTAGAAGATATTTATAAAATCTCTCATTTTAATATCCTCATTTTTGATAAGCATAAATTCTCATACCTTCCTGCTACATTTAGAGACTATCAAACCTTCATATGCATGGGGCCTTTCACAATTACTCATTTAAGTTCTTGAAACTCAACCTGTCACTTGATAACCTGTTCTATATTACAGGATTTACAGCTTTTTTCTGTACCTACCTAATCTATGAAAGTAGCTTTTCCACATAACCTATATTGTACTGTCTTAGGAATTTTCCAGGCTGATCAAGTACTGAAGAGGGTATTTTAACATTAAAATCTCTCTTAACTTTTAGACTTTATTTCTGTTTCTCAGGTTCTAAGATAATGGTTGACGAACAAAGTGTGCACGGATTAATTACTTCCTTACTATACATCTATGTCAGAATTCTCTTAGGAAATGTTAGGTTTTTGTTATGGTATTCAATTGAAGGTTTGTAACAGTAATCCAAGTATATATATGATTATATGTCTAAATATATGAATCTATCTATCTATCTATCTATCTATCTATCTATCTATCTATCTATCTATCACCTACCTATCTATCTATAGACATATATGATTATGTTTGAATCTATGAATCTATCTATCTATATATCTATGTATAATTTGATGATATATGCAAACATTAGTGTGTAAAGAAAAAAATTAAAATCATCTGATGATTTTGCAGATCGAATTACAGTGGCCATTATACAAGCAGGACATACCTAGCTTACACAGCAAGAGCACCATGTACCAGTTGTCCTGATCATTATGAAGATGGACTGTGCAGTAAGTTTATTAAAATACCAATATAACAACATAGAATGACAATCTGCTTTAAGATTTAATACTTGCAATAGACAAAAATGTACTTAACATCATTTAAATTTTTTCAATTAATTTATTTACTCCCTTTTTATCTCAATCACAGCTCCCTCCTCCTCCCTCACACAGTCCCTCCTCCACCCCTCCCCTTCACCTCTGAGAAGTAGGAGGTGACCCCCTGGGTACCAGCCCATTATGGCAGCTTAAGTCACTAAATCACAGCAGGACTAGGCACAACTTCTCCTACTGAGTCCAGGCAAAGTGATCAAGATCAACAAGGAGATACAGTTTAAGCATAATACCCCCTCCAGTTGTTTTGGAAACCTAAAAAAGTTAAGTTGTACATCTCCTACATATGTTAACATCATTATTTTGAATGACAGATTTTCTTTTGTTTAAGATGTGCATACTTTTGACATACAAAATATTAATATTTAGGTTAGTGTAAAGAAACATTTAAAATCAGTGAACACTTGTAACTATATTGGAATTTTTGCTACTAATGTCTACAGAAGTATTTCTGAGGATGTAATTTAATACAATTTAAAGTGAAGTTTCTGATTCTCAAACTTGGCATTTTAAAAAGAGGATGCAGTACAAGTTTATGGAGTTGAAATAATAAAACCAGAGTCAGCACAGAGAAAGAAAACAGATACTAATTTTTTTTTGCACAGCAAGAGCTTAGCACAATAAATTTTTAGGCTACTCCAGAGCATCAATAGGTTTTTTTTTTTATTAAATTCAATTTTATTTACTTGTGAATGTATTTGTGTCTTTCTAAAAAGTCCAGACATACACATGTGTGTCATGGCACATATGTGTGATTATGTGTTGAAGTTAGAGGACATTTCATATTGAATTGTTCTCTCCTTCCATGGTATGAATATGGGAGACTGACAGCAAATCACCAGGCTTAGTGTCAAGAGCTTTAACCTGAGCCATTTCCCTGGCCCTGCAACAAAGTGTTTATAAAAATGGAATATGGTACCAAAATTAATATATTACATTGTGGTGGAAACTTGCTAGTTTTTTTTTGTGAATTTCTGAATGAATTTGGGATTTCTTCATGACTGATTTGTATAGATAATATTTTCTATGTACTAATGATATCAATAATGTTAACTAAAGAAGAGAGATTCATACATTCACAACTTTGCTTTGTGCTTATAAAACACCCCATCCTATTAGTAACAGCCAATTGAAGGACCTTAAACAAGAATAGAAAAGTAAAAATCCTTATTTTTTTATTTTAGCTATTTATAAATTTACTTATTTGTGATTTATGCTGTTATTAGTTTTGAAATAGTTTCTCACTATATAACCAAAGCTCACCTGAAATCAGTGCTCCTGGTCTTCCTATACCTATCTCCCAAGTGTTGTGGAAATTGTGTTTTATAAAAGCTCTTAGAAAAAGCATAATGAAAGATCCAACTATGAGGTATCGATTCAGAATCATACAGTCATCTTTACATTATTATTGCAAAAGTTATGAAAATTGATTGCAGAGAGAGAAAGAATATAGAATAATAATGTATTTTTGTTAATTGTACTTGTTCAATGCTGAATAAATATATCATCTATGTGGGACTGGAAAGAGGATTGTGCATGTGCCTGTAGTAATACTTCTTGGGGTATGACATTAGCAGTAACCTGATTGTAGGAGCTTGTTTCCATAAATACAATGGTCCAGAAGATAAGCAAGATCTTATTTTGAATTCTTTGGTAAATGGAAGTTTCCAATTTTCTGAGAGTGTATGAGCTGAATGTAAATTTGTGAGCTCTGGATACATATCAAAGACATGACGAAGATTATAGATTAATGAATTTAGAATAAGTTTTTTTTTTTGAGTTTGTAGCTATTGGTGAATATCTGCATATAAGTGTCTAATAATCAGATCAACCTTCTCCACTACATATCTTTCCAAATCTGTATTCATAAGATTACCTCCTCTGACATGAAAAAGAGAACATCCTAGAATGTAGTTAATGTCTGTAGCATGTCATTTTAGGGGCCAGCCTCAGCAGTTTTGCCTAGCCCTCCCTGCTCCCCCTATGGCTAGCCCTATGTGCTGTCTCCTGGATCCCTAGGCTAGCTTCCTAAACTAACCAAACCAGTTTAACCCAAAATGCTTGAAGCTACTGCTCACATTTTTTAGACCGTCCACCCACTATGGCTGGCCTGCTCAAAACTAGTTTCTACTCACTCAGATCCCCTTAGCCCCATGAAATAGAAACACTAAAGTCTGATATTATATTAGGTAGATTTATAACAATAAATCTCCAACCCAAAATCACCCATGTAAAGAACACACAACTCAGTTAATATAAATCCAAGCAGCATGCCCATATTGGGCAAATATGCACTACACACTTATATTATTCAGCTATGAAGTCCTTATCTACTTGCACTTCCTCCAGGCCTCATGAATCTGCTCCAACTTCTACCTCTTCCTCCATCATCTTCTCTCTGTGTTCACACACTGCTCTTCTCTTCTTCCTCCTTCTCTCCCCTCTCTAAAACTTTCAGCTCTGACTTTCCTTCCACTGCCCAATCACAGGCTTTAGCCTTTAAGATTATATCTGACATCATCTGAGTATGTGATATACTCCACCTCTGGGCACTCCTCTTGAGAGAGTAGATAATACAAAAAGCAATACATAAGACATGTCTAGTATATTCATAGAAAGAGGCCACTAGGCACAGTTGATATAGAACATTTTAATGAAACTTGTTTTGCTGAGAATATTTAAATATTTAAATAGTTTAAATATTAACAATATTAATTTTTAAAAATACTTGTATAATAATCACATTTTTGTGATGTTCTTTTTTAATGCTTATTTTTTATTTCATATTATGAAATTTGGTTGCATTTTTTTTAAATTTTTAATATTTTTATTACATATTTTCCTCAGTTACATTTCCAATGCTATCCCAAAAGTCCCCCATAGCGCCCCCCACTTCCCTACCCACCCATTCCCATTCTTTTGGCCCTGGCATTCCCCTATATTGGGGCATATAAAGTTTGCAAGTCCAATGGGCCTCTCTTTCCAGTGATGGCCGACTAGGCCATCTTTCGATACATATGCAGCTAGAGACAAGAGCTCCGGGGTTCTGGTTAGTACATCATGTTGTTCCAAGAATAGGGTTGCAGATCCCTTTAGCTCCTTGGGTACTTTCTCTAGCTTCTCCATTGGGAGCCCTGTGATACATCCACTCCTGTGTTTGCTAGGCCCCTGCATCGTCTCACAAGAGACAGCTATATTTGGGTCCTTTCAGCAAAATCTTGCTAGTGTATGCAATGGTGTCAGCGTTTAGAAGCTGATTATGGGATGGATCCCTGGATACGGCAGTCTCTAAATGGTCCATCCTTTCATCACAGCTCCAAACTTTGTCTCTGTAACTCCTTCCCTGGGTGTTTTGTTCCCAATTCTAAGAAGGGGCACAGTGTCTACACTTTGGTCTTCATTCTTCTTGAGTTTCATGCGTTTAGCAAATTGTATCTTATATCTTGGGTATCCTAAGTTTTGGGCTAATATCCACTTATCAGTGAATACATATTGTGTGAGTTCTTTTGTGATTGTGTTACTTCACTCAAGATGATGCCCTCCAGGTCCATCCATTTGGCTAGGAATTTCATAAATTCATTCTTTTTAATAGCTGAGTAGTACTCCATTGTGTAAATTACCATAATTTCTGTATCCATTCCTCTGTTGAGGGACATCTGGGTTCTTTCCAGCTTCTGGCTATTATACATAGGGCTGCTATGAACATAGTGGAGCATGTGTCCTTTTTACCGGTTGGGACATCTTCTGGATATATGCCCAGGAGAGGTATTGCTGGATCCTCCGGTAGTACTATGTCCAATTTTCTGAGGAACCCCCAGACTGATTTCCAGAGTGGTTGTACAAGCTTGCAATCCCACCAACAATGGAGGAGTGTTCCTCTTTCTCCACATCCTCCCCAGCATCTGCTTTCACCTGAATTTTTGATCTTAGCCATTCTGACTTGTGTGAGGTGGAATCTCAGGGTTGTTTTGATTTGCATTTCCCTGATGATTAAGGATGTTGAACATTTTTTCAGGTGCTTCTCTGCCATTCAGTATTCCTCAGGTGAGAATTCTTTTTTCAGTTCTGAGCCCCATTTTTTAATGGGGTTATTTGGTTGCATTTATGTTCATGTGTTTATGTGTACCACATTCGTTCTTGTTTACCCTGGAGAACAAAAACAGGCATTGAAACTGAAGGTACAGGAGGTCATATTCCCCCACATGTATGGTGAATACCAAAACAAGTTTCTCCATAAGAATATCAAAGGCTCCTAAGCATAATCCATCTAGATAGCCCAGTTCTACACAAAACCACTCAATTTAATTTTCTTGAGCTTTTGTGAGTAAAGAAATCAATTACACAAAGCTGCACTTTAAAATAGATCCACTAATTTGCTTAATCCCCTGTTCCAATTCATATAAGTATTATTTTGTTGCCATTAACAGAGGAAAAAAATAATAAATCAATGAATATTTTTTCTTTATTTCAGCCAAGAGTTGTCAATATATGGATATGGCTTCTTGGTGTAAACGTCTGATAAGCATCTGTAAAAATCCATTTCTTCTAAAATATTGCCTACCTACATGCTGCTGTTAAGGCAAAATTCATTAAATTTCCTGTACAAGCTGCCGGGACCAAGTTGAGAAAGATCATACTCTCTAGTGAGGATTATCACATCCCACCAAGAATGTATAGATTTACTACATTTAAAGAATTCCAGATGGTAAAGATTGTGTTTCTTCTTCTATTTCTTTCTATTTTGCAGAAATCATTTAGCCCAAATATTTTAAAGTAACAAAATTGATAATAACCTTGGACCTTGACATTTGAAATATGTGACACATTCATGGAGTCAAATCTAGCCCATGACTATACATTGTCTGTATGACTAAAGTCACTAAAACTCATATGACTAATGTTCCAAGAGCACAATGAAGTAAGGGAATAGAAAACATATAGTTCTTTGTAATAGTCAGTCATCTTTTGTAGCTCTACCTACTTAACTCTCTCTCTGGAGAAAATTCACATTAATTGTCTTTTATTTTTTTCTCACTATTCATTATTCTTCACATTCAACATAATCAGTGGTTTAAACTCTAAAATACCATTTACATTTTAGTTGTTTTTTTTTTTTTTTTTTTTTTTTAAGAATGATATAAAATATACCTTAATGAGCAGAATTTGCTTGTTCAGGAGACAATGACCTTTGTTGCTTTAGAAAAAAAATAAATCTTAATCTTGGTATATTAATCTTCTCTTAGTATTTATTTAGACTGGTTATTTGGGCTTTGCTTTCTCCAATATGACATTTTAATATTTATGATATCTTTTACTTAATTATTTATTTACATTAAAGTTGTCAGCCTTCAGAAGTGTTTATTCTAATCAATGTATATCTCATTTAATAATTAATAGGGAATCCAGTTTGGCAAATACTCCTCACATTACTCTACCATGCTATATAGAATGTATAGACCTATGCCAGGTCACACATCCTCCATACAGTCTGGTGAGCACTGTGGAACTTAGCACATTCATAAGTTCTCAACATTCATATTCAGTTATCCTAGTTGGACATCCTGTAGCCTGGGCTAATTCTGAAGTACCATAGAATATAACATCAGGCATAAAACCAATGAAAGTAATCTACATTCCCTGGTCTCAATACAAACACAAAATATGTGCAGCCTAAGTACCAACACCCTATCCCCCCAGATCCACTAGTCTTATAGAAATATTTCCGAAAAAGAATTTTTTAAGAGTACAAATCAAAAAGCAATAAAAACCTTGAGAATTTTAGAGAAGACATGAACAAACATGTCAAAACTAACTAACCCAACAAACAAGCAACGAATATTCTGACAAATGAAATGATGAAGATAATTCAGGATTTTAAAACTATATTCAGTAAGAGAAAGAAACCCCCCCTGAATTTATAATGTGATTAAGAAACTAACAAAAGATCAGGAGAAGGAAAGTAGAATGGGTTAGATAGATGACAGAATGTCAGGATTTAGAGGAAAAAACACTGAAGAATTAGGTCCTTCAAGCAAAGAATATAGGAAATTAAATACACACACACACACATAGATGAAAGAAGTGTGCAAAAAAATGTGTACTATGTAAACAACAAATCTTGGAATTATAGGCATTGAAGACAAAGAAAAATCACAAATCAATGGCATAGACTACAATTTCAACAAGATTAAAGACTCTAAATTAAAGACAGACATATTCATACAGACACAGGAAGCACTCATGACTACAAGTAGATAAAAGCAGAAGTGAGATACTCACTAAATAGTATATTTAAAGCACTCAATATTTAGAACATAGAGAGAATCCTGAAAGCTAAAAAATAAAGAACCTAGATCAAATATAAAAGACAACTCATCAAATGATTGGGTTATTCCTCAATAGAAACTACAAAATTAAGAGGAGCCTGGAACAATTTATTTCATATTCTAAAACACTATGAGCGTCATCCTAGATTCCTGTCCTCAGTAAACATACCTCAATTGCTAAAAAGTAAATAAAAATTTATGATAAAGCAAAAGAGTTCATGCGCACAAAATTAGACCTAGAGTGAGTGCTTGAAATAATACTTCAGACTGAGAAGAATAAGTAAGGATTAGAGGTAATAAAAAGAAAATAGATGAAATTATAACTACTGAAAAACAAATTACAACTAAGAACACAAACAATAGCAACAACAAACAACAGCAAGAAGAACACCAACAACAAAACCAAAGGAAAAAGACAAATAATCCAAAACACCAAGGCAAAACAAAACAAAATGGCTACCCTCCTCCCAAGAACATTGTGTCTATTTTGTATTTCCCAAGTACTTTCTGAGTATGTGTCCTGTGCTAGACTGCAGTTAATACATCCAGTAACATTCCACTGGAGAAAATTGTTTTTCTCTATGATCTTTGTCTTTTTGGGGGTAACAGGGAGAGAAACAATATGATGTTTGAGTGGATAGAGAATCAGAGAGAATTGGAAGAATTTTAGGGAGGAGAACGATAATAAAATCAAAACAGAATATACTTAAAATAAAATTTTAAAGAAGGGGCCAGAGAGATTTCTCAGTGGTTAGGAGCACTAGTTTCCTTGCAGAGTTCCTGTGTTGAATTCACAGCAACCAAATGGTCCCTCACAAGTGTTTGTAACATCAGTTCCATGGGATCTGATACCCTTACACAAACAAACATACAGGCAAAACACTAATGCACAATAAATAAATAAATAAATAAATAAATAAATAAATAAATATGAGAGAGAGGGTGAGAGAAGGGGGGAAAGAGAGAGAGAGTGAGTGAGAGAGAGAGAGAGAGAGAGAGAGAGAGAGAGAGAGAGAGAAGAAGAAGAAAGAAAGAAGTGATGTATGCCTTTATTCCCATCACTGGGGAGGAAGAGACAGGAAATTTCTGTGTATTCAATTCGAGGTCTACAAAGCTAGTTCAGAACAACCAGGCCTGTAACAAAGAAAGACTATCAAAGAAAAGAAAAGAAAAAAAAAAGAAAAGAAAAAGGAGAGAATGAAAGAAAGGAAAAGAAAAGAAAAGATAGGAAAAGAAAAGAAAAGGAAAGGAAAAAGGAAAATAAAAAGAAAAATCAAATGGACAAGTATCAACACAGGTACTTTGGGAAAAAAAAACTGAATAGTTATGGCCTCTATCCTACAATCAAAAGGACAGGTTAGTTGAATGAATTAAAAAACAAAATGCATCCTTTTGTTCTCTACAAAGCCTTATCTTTCCTTTAAAGAACAGAACTACTTTAAGGAGAAAATATGAAGGAAAAAAAAGGATTCTAAGGATCAGGAAGCAATCAGGTGCCTCTGTCCTTGTACTAGACAAAGCAAACATTAAAATAAAACAAATCATACTGAAGAAGGACAGTTCATCCTAAACAAGGTAACAATTAAGCAAAAGAGATTGAACTCCTAAACATATATGAACCAAATGCTCAGGCATCAAGCTTCATCAAAAGCGTATTACTATATTTTAAATCATTTTCTTTCTTCCTTCTCTTCTCTTCTCCAGTCCCTCCCATGTGCTCTCCATTTGTTCACTTGCAATCAATCAATCAATCAACCAATCAAATGCCTTCAGAACAGGCTCTTTGAGATATAGATTATCATATATTTAATCCCTAGGAATGTGTATACCCAATACATGTTTATAGCATTCTGGTGAAGATCTAAAACCCCTGTTTTTCTGTCACTTGAGCCAGTGTCTTAAAAACACTGTCTACTAGAAAAATATCAAGCCCCTTATTTTATCTATATTTTGAAAATAAGACTTTTATTAAAGCGTCAACAGTACCCAATGGTTAAGCATAACATTAATAAAAAGTTATATACAGACTTTAAAAAGTGTCCTAGTGGAAATGAAGTACATAAATTAACAACAACACAATAATAGGTGATATAATTACTCCATTTTCTCCTATAAGAAAAGTCATGTAGAAAAATAATAGACAATAACATCAGAACTAAATAGCATCATATATGATAGTGGACCTAACAAATTTCTATAGAATATTTTTTGAAACACATAAACATGTACATTTTACTTAGTCTATTTATAATGGGCCATATCTTGGAACACGAAGCAAATTTTAACACATTCAGATAAACTGGCATAACTTTGTGCATTCTATATAAATATATGCATTAAAAATTTTAAATCAGCTGCAAACAAAGCTCTAGTAATTATATAAATTCATGAATATTAAATGACACATTACTGAATGATGAATAAATTTTTAAAAAAGAAGTCACAAAAATACTAAAACTTTTCTCTAGTTCAAAATGAAAATAAAAGCAAAACACACCCCCCAAAAAAATCCTTAGGTGGATTAAAAGCAGTCCTAAGGGGGAATTCATACTTCTAAGTGTCTCTAAATATTGCATAGACTAAAAACAAATTAATTCCGAATGCAACTAAAAAAATTTGGAAAAAGAAAGAACAGGCCAAAGCTAAGTCCAGTAGGCATCAAGAAGTAATAAAATCAGAGCATAAATTATTGAAATAAACGTTACCAAAAAAAATCAATGAATCTCTGAGCTAGTTTTTAAAGAAATAAAGATTTGAGTTTTTTAAATTAAAAATATAACATAGAAAGCGACTTGGTTCAGTTAACCAGAAAAATAGGAAAAGTTGATCCACAATAACAGAATGAGAGATTTTCAAGGAGACATTACCATAAACACTAAAGAAACATTGAGTAGTATAAAGTATTCCTTTAAAAAAAAGTATATTTTACTATTTTAGAATGTCTAGATTCAACCAAATACCAAAGTTAAATAATGTGAAAACAGAAACACAGCTATAATAATTGGGAACAGATGACAAGGTAATAGGAAGTCTATGACAAAACAAAGAAACAATGGAACAGAAACAGAAAGAAATAAAGGAAGAAAGAAAGAAAGAAAAAAAGAAAGAAAGAAAGAAAGAAAGAAAGAAAGAAAGAAAGAAAGAAAGAAAGAGAGAGAGAGAGAAAAGAACCACTATCAAAACTTTCTTACAAAGTCCATATAACTCTAGTACAGAAGCCAGGTATAGAAATCACAGAGGTGCAGGAGGAGAAGGAGGAGATGGAAAGGGAAAGGGAAAGGGAAAGGGAAAAAAGGAAAGGGAAAAGGGGAAAGGGAAAAAGGGAATGGGAAAAGGGAAAAGGGAAAGGGAAAGCAAAAGGGAAAAAGGCAAAAAGGGGAAAAGGGGAAAAGGGAAAAAGGGAAAAAGGGAAAAAGGGAAAAAGGGGAAAAGGGAAAAAGGGAAAAAGGGAAAAAGGGAAGGGGAAGGGAAAGGGAAAAGGATAGGGAAAGGGAAAGGGAAAGAGAAAGAGAGGATTAGAGATAAGTAGGGAGAAGGAAACAGAGAATAAAATAATTATTCTAATTATACATAATATATTATATATATTATAATATACTATAAATAAAATCATATATCTTCTAGTACATATATAACATTAAGTATTATATTATACTATACAATTAATATAAATTGTACAAAAATATAATACATTATATAACCAAATATATATAATTAAATTATTTACCATATATAATTAAACACATACATTATATATCATATAATATGCATAATAAATATATAATAGAATATTATATATAATATAATATAACCATGATATATTCAATCACATATAATATATGATATATAATTCATGATACATGTTACATGATATATGATGTTACAGGATAAAATAATAATTATTAGAATAATTAATAATAATAATAATGTTTAATATTATTGTTGTTGTTTTTTATTGAGGTCAATATTCCTCATGAGTACTGTAAATACCCTCATTATAAATTGAATATGGGCACATGTCAAATAAGTCATTGGCATGGATCAATTTGACTTTATTCAGGAGATGTAGATTGATTAAAGACACATAAAAATAAATGGAATAAATCATATAAATTACTAAAATACAAATGATCACTTTAACTTCTCAATATATATGTAGAAAAGACCTTTGCCAACATCCATCAAGACTTCATGCGAAAAGTCCTAGAAAGTGTAGGGCAGGAGGGAACATACAATATAATAAAAGCTTTATATGACAAAACCAAAACTAACTTTATCCCAAATGAAGAAAAACCCAGTTATATCATTCCATCAGGGACAATACAGGGCTGTCCACTATCCTAACACCTTTACAACATAGTGCTTAAAGCAGCAGCTACATCAATAAGACTAGAAGAAAACTAAAAGTATACAAATAGAAAATGAGGTCACATTATCACTATTTTTCAATTATATACTTAGATGCCTAAATTCCAACAGAAATATTTTGCAATTATCAACATTATAGCAAAATAGGACACAAAATTACCTTACAAATAGTACCCTGTACACACAGCAATAACAACATACTGAAAGATATGGCACACTGACACAATAGCCTCAAAAATAAATAAATAAGTAAACAAACAAACAAATAAAATGTAGGATAAAATTAAGGTAAAATACCTCAACAATGGAAACTAAGAGATGAGCAAGGCATTATAATATGAAAATACTTTCCACATTCACAGACTTGTATAGTTAATATTGTTGTAGTCCTACAGACACCATGCCATCACATAAAAAATGCACAAGACATCATAGAAACAGAACAACAAACCTGCAAATTTTCACATGGTGACTCCAAAGGTCCTAGGCAGCCCAAGAAATCCTGAACAAAAAAAAGCAGAGCTAGAGAGACACTGTACCAGTTTCATTATTCAACCAGCCATAGTGGGTTTTTGAAATTTTTTTCTTATTTATTCTCATTTCCTGTAGAAGACATCAACTCAAGTATCACATATTTTATATTTTGTTTCTAAATTATACAAGGAGTAAGCAAAACAAAGAAGAAATAAAAGGCATAATGGCCTACCTTCTGAATCTGAAAGAACTGAGATGTTCTTCCGGGCTATTCTCCCACAGAAGCCAGAAAGCTTTCTCTCACTGAAGTCTAAAAATAGACAGATAGATAGATAGATAGATAGATAGATAGATAGATAGATAGATAGATAGATAGATAGATGAACAAAATTAAAAGAATAAACTAAGGTAACAAAAAATATATGATTCCTACTCAAAACTAGAGTATATCACAAAGTCTAATAGCAGTTCATGACCTCAGCAGAAATATTTATCAAGGATAAAAGACTTGTATTATGCTGCCTTGGACTACAAACAAAACAAAAACAGTACTTTCTTTTCAAATATTCATTATTTGTACTGCAGAGGATTTTACTCATTATAATTAGAGATTGGATGTGGGGAAGAATTATGGGGATTTTGTTTGTTTGTTTGTTTTCTTCTTTTTGGTAATCTTATGGTTAGGTATGCTTTATTTTCTAATTGATTTGAAAGAGGATATAGAAACAAAAGACAGGAGAAAAACAATCTGGCCTTTTGATACTTATTTGAAGGCTTTCTAATTTCCCAACTCTAACCCCAAGCTCTCAGTTTTACTGTTTAGTATTCTAGGCTGGCAGTTTGTGTCTGTACCAGGCAAAACGTTCCAAATCAAGATAGACAGGATGGAGAACCAATCACAGAGCTGGATTTCCTTTCAAATTCTACCAATGGCAATTGTGCAGGATACTTTGAACTCACAAAGAAAGGCGGGGCCAAGATTAAGCGTTAAAAATCACCACCAAGCCAGCCTCCCAGCAGCAGTAAAGAGGCTGTTGTGCATACCATCAAGATGGCTCTTTCTGCTAAGTTGACTCTGGACAAAGTGGATCTTATGGGAAAAAAGAGTAATCATGAGAGTAGACTTCAACGTTCCCATGAAGAATAACCAAATTACAAACAACCAGAGAATCAAGGCTGCCATCCCAAGTATCAAGCACTGTCATTGTTACTGCCATTGCAGTGTCTGCAGCATCCGCGGTTACTGCAGGAATTGCTATGGCCTATCAAGTCAATATTGCTGATACCATAAGTCAGATAACAGAAAAAAATGTCTGAGGCATTGCTTACCCTGCAAAGCGTGGATTCTCATATTGCCTCAGGATTAATATTAGTGAATCAAATAGTAGATATTTTACAACATAATGTGGAACAGATGATAGATATCATACACATGAGTTGTATGGCATCAACTTTACATATGTGCATTACTCCTGTTAGGTATACTAATGACTCTTTTATTAAAAGTACAGATTTATCAAATTATCTGAAGGGGAACAGGTCACAGAAGCTGGAAAATTTGCAGACGAAGCTGCAGACACAGATCCTGAACCTTAATGGAACCAGAGTGGAACCAGTGACCCTTGGAGACTTCACCTCTTGGCTTACCTCTGCATTTTTTATTATTATTTTTTTTATTTTAAAGACTGGGTGGGAGTTGTTTTGTTTGGTGCAGCCTTATGTTGTGGCCTAGTGTCCATGCTTTGGTTGGTCTGCAAGCTCAGGTCTCAACAGAAACGTGACAAGGTCGTAATCACTCAAGCACTTGTGGCCATTGAACAAGGGGCCTCCCCTGAAATTTGGCTATCCATGCTTAAGACTTAATTGGCATCTGAGTTCTCTGCCCTTGCACCCAATGGATCTGCAGATCCATTGCGCTGGGATGAGAGAGACTCAAAACCCCACTAATTCATTTTTTGGCTGGCCTCTTTTGGAGAGTTCACCCTAGGCTATTTAGCAGTTATTGTCACGCAGCACTCTGGTATCCCGAGACTGGCAACTTTCCTCGTGCACAGAACAACCTAAGACAATGCGTCCAGTGGTGATAGGGTTACCCGATAATGGGTAAGGCTGTGACATTAGAGGAACGGCCTAAAACAGGGGCCACAGCAGATGGACGTAACTGAAGAGGCCTAGACCAGCCTTGTTTTAATAAAACTAAAAGGGGGAGATGTGTGGAGCCGCTATAACACTTGCCATCACAAGATGGCGCTGACTTCCGCAGTGCATTATGCCACTTAAACAATAGAACAAGTTATGGTGTGCATGTGCAAGGGTAAATGCGCGCGCCAAGTCTTTGCCCACCCCTAGGCATTTCTATGAGATCGTGGGTGAGCAACCAGTCAGGCATTGACACGTCACCCCAGGGGGTATAAAAAGCAACACCTTTTCTGAGGCTCTTTGTCTTCCTCATCAATATGTAATAAAGATTAACTATGGAAGGAACTTGTGTCCCCTGTGCTTTCCTGTGGGCGGGAACATTAGCACTGGATAGGGAACCAGACTTCAAGGGTCGTGGAGGGAACCCTCTAACATTTTCTTGAGCAAGGGTTGGAGACATCTGTAATGTCAAGACAAGCTTTAACTCCACTCTGCTGAGTGATAAAAGACATTTGGAATTGGGACCTAAGGGACAAGTTTAGCAGAGCCTTGATAAATAAATAGCAAAAGTCTTAGTTATTAGCCATTTGACTGCCTTAGGAGACATGAACACAGGCCTCTGAGATGACCACACTGTACAGTTCTAGAATGAGGACGTGGTTTACCATAAATACCATTCAGTACTTCTAGATGTTCTTTAACTACTTCAGAAGACAACTGCAATGCATACACTCACGGAAAACACCTTTGATAAAATCGGAATTAAGCTGTCTTTTAAGTACAAAATGGAGTACTACTCAGCTATTAAAAAGAATGAATTTATGAAATTCCTAAGAAAATGGATGGACTTGAAGGGCATCATCCTGAGTGAGGTAACCCAATCACAAAGGAACTCACACAATATGTACTCACTGATAAGTGGATATTAGCCTAGAAACTTAGGATACCCAAGATATAAGATACAATTTGCTAAATGCATGAAACTCAAGAAGAACGAAGACCAAAGTGTGGACACTTTGCCCCTTCTTAGAATTGGGAACAAAACACCCATGGAAGGAGTTACAGAGACAAAGTTTGGAGCTGTGACGAAATGATG
Organism: Mus caroli; assembly: GCF_978045245.1. Taxonomy (NCBI): domain Eukaryota; kingdom Metazoa; phylum Chordata; class Mammalia; order Rodentia; family Muridae; genus Mus; species Mus caroli. The sequence goes on from NW_028227273.1 coordinate 54,494,591, forward strand.
GACCATCTAGAGACTGCCATATCCGGTGATCCATCCCATAATCAGCCTCCAAACCCTGACACCATTGCATATACTAGCAAGATTTTGCTGAAAGGACCCAGATATAGCTGTCTCTTGTGAGACTATACTGTGGCCTAGCAAACACATAAGTGGATGCTCACAGTCAGCTATTGGATGGATCACAGGGCCCCCAATGGAGGAGCTAGAGAAAGCAACCAAGGAGATAAAGGGATCTGCAACCCTATAGGTGGAACAACATTATGAACTAACCAGTACAACGGAGCTCTTGCATCTTGTATCTAAAGATGGCCTAGTTGGCCATCACTGGAAAGAGAGGCCAATTGGACTTGCAAACTTTATATGCCCCAGTACAGGGGAATGCCAGGGCCAAAAAGTGGGAATGGGTGGGTAGGGGAGTAGGGAGGGGAAGGGTATGGGGGACTTTTGGGATATCATTGGAAATGTAAATGAGGAAAATATGTAATAAAAAATATAAAAAAAGAAAAAAAGAAAAATGAAACTGGTTAGAACCTCCTTAAAGGGCATTACAATTCCTATTTTATACCTCCCCCAGCCCCGGGCCAGAAATCCTATGGTGTGTCAGTTAAGACTGAAGGTCATAAACCACTCAATGAGGTTATAAACTCTCAGAGTTTTCTTTCTAGTTGCCTACTTTTTAACATATTGACAAAAAAACTGCGGCTTCCCAACCGAGGAATAAAATGGCAGCATGCAAGTTCTCTGCTACATGATTAAGGAAGGAAGGGGACATACTTCTACCCCAGTTCTACACACAGAATGATTTGGTTTGAGATTTAAGACAGGAGGCACCTTTAATATGTCCTGTAAGATGTTAACCAGAGAAAGACAGTCTCCCTGACATCGGGTTTACTCAGATCACCTCTGGGTTTCTTCTCACTGCTTCTGTGTGGCTACCGGAGTGGGACAAAGTTTCCATGTTTCTCTTCCGGGTCTTTCTATATGTGTTTCTTCTGAGTCTGCAAACGGTTTTCCCAACAGCCCTAAGGTTTCCAAATTCAGTATGTGATTCTGAAACACCTACTGACCATTCTTAGGGCAAGAAGAAAGGAGAAGGGAAAACATTATGGACTAACCTCAGAGCACCTGGCTCTTGCCTACTTCTGTCTTAACTTGGCTGAGCTGACTGCCACTGCTATCAAGGGAACACATGTGTATTGAGAGGTCAGCTACTGTTTAAGAGGCTTTGCCCAGAAATGCCATTGACACTTTCAGCAGGATGGATGCTGCCATCTTACCTCCTCCACTGACTCCCTTCTCCTCCACCACCTCCCTCCTAATCCACTTGGGTCAGGCCTGACCCAGGTGCCACTGCTGCCACCCAATCTTAAAATTAGTTTATGAAATAAATAAAAAAAAATGTCAGCATTTCAGTATTGAGAAAATAAATCTGTAAAAGCTCATTTTAAAAGTAAGAAAGCAGCCGGGCATGGTGGCACATACCTTTAATCCCAGCACTCAGGAGGCAGAGGCAGGCAGATTTCTGAGTTCGAGGCTACCTGGTCTACAAAGTGAGTTCCAGGACAGCCAGGGCTATACAGAGAAACCCTGTCTTCACAAACCAAAACAAAAAACAAACAAACAAACAAACAAAAAGTAAGAAAGCATGTAAGAAACAGAAATATTGTTAGTTGCTTCTCAGCCCTTCTATATTCCTCAGTTGAGAATTCTTTGTTTAGCTATGATCCCCATTTTTTAATGGGGTTATTTGATTTTCTGAAGTTCACATTCCTGAGTTCTTTATATATATTGGATATTAGTCTCCTATCTGATTTAGGATAGGTAAAGATCCTTTCCCAATATGTTGGTGGCCTTTTTGTCTTATCGACAGTGTCTTTTTGCCTTACAGAAGCTTTGCAATTTTATGAGGTCTCATTTGTCGATTCTCGATCTTACACCACAAGCCATTGCAGTTCTATTCAGGAATTTTTCCCCTGTGCCCATATCTTTGAGGCTTTTCCCCACTTTCAGCTATTGGATGGAACACAGAGCCCCCCCCCCCCCAGTGGAGGAGCTAGAGAAAGTACCCAAGGAGCTTTTTGAGTTTCATATGTTTTGCAAATTGTATCTTGTATCTTGGGTATTCTAAGTTTCTGGGCTAATATCCACTGATCAGTGAGTACATATCATGTAAGTTCTTTTGTGATTGGGTTACCTCACTCAGGATGATGCCTTCCAGGTCCATCCATTTGCCTAGGAATTTCATAAATTAATTGTTTTTAATAGCTGTTTAACACTCCATTGTGTAAATGTACCACATTTCGTGTATCCATTCCTCTGTTGAGGGACATCTGGGTTCTTTCTAGCTTCTGGCTATTATAAATACAGAAAATGTAGTACATTTCTACAATGGAGTACTACTCAGCTATTAAAAGTGAATTTGTGAAATTCCTAGGCAAATGGATGGATCTGGAGGGTATCATCCTGAGTGAGGTAACCCAATCACATCATATGTACTCACTGATAAGTGGATATTAGCCCAGAAACTTAGAATACCCAAGTTACAAATTGCAAAGCACATTAAACTCTAGAAGAATAAGAACCAAAGTGTTGACACTTTGCCGCTTCTTAGAATTGGAAACTAAACACCCATGGAAGGAGTTACAGAGACAAAGTTTGGAGTTGAGACACTGCCGCACATGGGAATCCATCCCATAATCAGCCACCAAACGCAGACACTATTGCATATGCCAGCAAGATTTTGCTGAAAGGACCCTGATATAGCTGTCTCTTGTGAGGTTATGCCAGTGCCTGGCAAACATAGAAATGTATGCTCACAGCTATTAGATGGAACACAGAGCCCACAATGGAGGAGCTAGAGAAAGTACCTAAGGAGCTGAAGGGGTCTGCAACCCTATAAGTGGAACAACAATATGAACTAACCAGTACCCCCAGAGTTCATGTCTCTAGCTGCATATGTAGCAGAAGATGGCCATCATAGGGAAGAGAGGCCCCTTGGTCTTGCAAACATTATATGTCCCAGTACAGGGGAACACTAGGGCTAAGAAGTGGGGGTAGATGTGTAGGGGAACAGGGCCAGGAGGGTATAGGGGACTTTCAGGATAACATTTGAAATGTAAATGAAGAAAATACTTAATAAAAATTGGAAAAAGAAAAAAAAAGAAACAAATACTTATTGATTGGTTAGGTTATAATTTTATTTTTTTAATTCTAAATTCAGCTGCAAAAAATAGGACGTTTTCTTCAATTTTAACTGTGCACATCTGATAGAATCCTTGGGGGCAGAATTGGAAATCAATTAACTTTACATTAAACACTGTGCTTCCATGAACCTTCTGTAGGATTTTATCTCAGGAATTCATTCTCTTGTTACAGGTCCAGAACCCCTACTCTGGCACTCCTTTCCAAGATGTTTTCAGTGCTGAAATCTTATATAATTTGTTACTGTCTCTTTGTGCTTGCCCGTTTCTTCAATTTTGAGTGATGAATCCTTTTTATTTTATGCAGGAATAGAAACCCTGACCAATCAGTACCAGTATAGTGGTGTATTCCTGTGACAACCTGACCATGTTTTGAGGAAGACTGTGAAAGGATTTTGCAACTTTGAGCTAGAAGAACCGTTGAATATAAAGAGCTTTGTGGGTTGTTCTGTAGGAGCTTGGAAGATAATGATGAGAACAGTGTAAATGATGGAAGCCTGGCTTGTGAAATTTCATAGGGAAGATTAAGACTCTTAGCAGGGCCATATTTTGATTGTGAAGATTCTGTGGTTCTGGTTAGCTGGGGCTGAAGAATCAGCTGTGATTTACAAGATACCAGAACTACTAAAGTGAAAACCTTGCATTACTGGGACTATTGATGCTGGTTAGCTGGAGCTAAGAAATTAGCCGTGATTAAGAAGAGACCAGCATCATTGAAGTGAAATCTTCTGAGTAGCATTTTCTGGGAGTACAGAGGCTGTTTTCCAGAGATAGCCAAGGTTATACCTTGCACTGTGGCTGCACTTGGTAATGTGTAAGAGTCATGCAGGTGGTACTGGTTTTGAAGGAATGAAGGGGTCATGAAGAGCAGCTGAGAGAATGTGAGCACTGTGAGAGGCTGTGGAAGGTCATTGGTGAAGGTGCAGCATCAGTTGCAATTAATGGCCCAGAACTGCAGGGTTCATGCAAAGGAGTTGAGGCTTGGCACCATGAAGAGAGCCTATGAGAGGCTATTGGTGAAGCCTAGTTACAGTGGAAGACAGCAGTGTTTTGGAGACCCCAGTACTTGGAGATGACCATCAAGAACAGCAGCAGCAGTGGAGTATAGGCAGCTGGAACCTAGAAGACAAGGTGTGTGCTACAGAGGGCAGAGCTGTAGAAGTGATCCAAGCCCTTGGAGGAGCCTAGAAGATCATGAGTGGATCCCAGACATTGGATGGTTGGAGTTTGCTTTTGAATGTGACTTTGCCCTGATATTTTTCCTTCTTGAAATAAGAAGGTATTTTAGTGGAGCCCAGTTAACAGACTTGGAATTTTTAAAAGACTTTGAATTTTAAAAATGATATTTGATATTTTACAGAGATTGAACTTTTAATACATAGAAAATGTGGGACTTTTAAAGTTATTTAGCTCTTGGGGATGAACAAGAAAGTAAGGATTGAGGGTTAATAGTAATGTGTTTTTGTGTCAAGTTGACAAGGGGTCAATTTTACTGGCTGGTTGTGTGTCAACTTGACACAGGCTGGAGTGATCACAGAGAAAAGAGCCTCAGTTGGGGAATTGCCTCCATGAGATACAGCTGTAAGGCATTTTCTCAATTAATGATGGGGGAGGGGGGCTCATTGTGGGTTGTGGCATCCCTGGGCTGGTAGTCTTGGGTTCTATAAGAGAGCAAGCTGAGCAAGTCAGGTGAAACAAGTCAGTAAATACCATTCCCCATGGCCTCTGCTTCCTGACCAGCTTGAGTTCCAGTTCTGACTTCCTTATGTGATGATGAGCAGTGTTGAAGTGTAAGCAATTTTCTATGCATCTTGCTTCTTGCTCATAATGTTTGTGAAGGAATAGAAACCCTAAATAAGACAAATAATTAAAAATATTTTGCAGAAACTAAGTAAAAGTACTAATTGAACTAAGAAAAATTATTAATATTGCTTCATTAAAAAATATCCTTAGTTTTGAGTTTTATAGGACTTAATGATTTGAGAGATATTACTTCAAAATTCCAAATGGTTCTCATTCACCAATAACATATTGTGTGATTGGTAAGTTTGTTAACAGTAAGGATTTGACATAATTCAAAATATTTTCCATTTCATTTGTATTTCACAAATTTTTGCAATTCACCCTTTTCCTTCTGTAATCTGTCCAAGATACCATGTTGTGTTCTATTATCCCAGTACACTGAGATTTAGAGGAGGGCATAGGTAAAAGGGAGAGTGAGCACCCCTCTCCTCAGGCCATTTCACATCTCTCTTCCTCTGATTAATCTCTAGTTACTTGGAATTCTTTCTCAGTATCTTTATTTTTTATGAGTTTTTTTTTCCCAGAACCCTTGTACTTCAATTACATTTTAAAGAAAATCCCACAGCTTGAAGATTGTAAACCCACCCCCCTCCAGCCTGAAACAGGCTGATCCAGACTTTGACCTTGCTGTCACTAAGAAGGAGAGGACCTTGGGTGGAGACTTCCTGCCTAGATGGCTCAATTGTTCATCCAATGCTGCTGTTCTCCTTCAAGACATCTCTACCTACTGAGAGGCCAATGAGATATTCTGGAGGCTACACCCTATCACCTGCAGCTGGTTCCAGGCTCCAAGAATGAATTAGCCGGGGATGAGCCTCTCCTACTTTATAAGCACAGTTTGCTATTAAACATTTGAGGCTTGATCAGGAACCTTGTCTTGGCTTCCATTTTTCTCTTGACCGTCTAGCTTCTGTCTTTTCAGCCCCAGTTTGCCTCCCAGGAGTAATTCCGGTCCATGTGAGCCGAGGGATGGCTCCCAACAGAAGATGAAATTCTTTTTTTCATGATTAGACCCATATTATCTCATTCTCTGAAGTAGCTGGGCTTATTGGCTGAGTAAATATACAAAAGACTAATTACTGTAGCTTTCTTTAATATCTTTTATATGGGCTTCAGGTCTTTTTAAAAAAATAGTTAATTTTATTGATTATTTTGGAATCTCATTTTATTCCCCCAATCACACTGGCCTCCCAGTATTGATATGCCTGTCCTCCATTCCCCTTGACTTATCCCCTCCACAAAAAAAAAAAAAAAAATTCTTCTCAAATTCCATTGGAATTGGTTAAAAAAAAAAGTCCATATATATTCCGCAATAAATGGTCAAGGGAGGTTGAGTCTTTCTCTGCCTTCATCCAAACCAAAATTAATCAGAGGAAGAGAGATGTGAAGTGGCCTGAGGAGAGGGGTGCTCACTCTCCCTTTTACCTATGCCCTCCTCTAAATCTCAGTGTACTGGGCTGCTGAGTGGCGTGCACAGCTCCACCACAAACATCAACATGGATTCAGGAAGCAGCCCTGACCATGGGCCACAAGATGGTCTTAGATGTGCAATACTGCCACTAACTCAGCTTCATAGATGTTGGGAGCAGCAGCATTGACCACTAACACCAACATGGACTCCAGTGACATCTTGGACTAAATGGTTTTTAGAGGTGGTCCAATACAGAAAGTGAAACATTCCTTATTGCCCATTGTCAGGTGATTCCAAAGCTGGGCAGGAGGACCCAGGGCTGAGTCTGTGTCTGCCGAATCTAGAAGCTGTTCTAGACCATCCCACTGACCCTACTGTTCAATGACAGCATGTATACCTAAGGCCTTCCTTACTTGTAACCATCCTGTCACTAGTTCTACCTCTCACCCAAGCTCATTCACTGCTCTGTTTTTCTATCTTTTTTACCTCTCTAACACATGTTTGTTCCTTGTAATGGAACTTGTGGGTTTTCATGCACGTCTCCCAACAACTGGAACTGAGCTGAACTTGACTATGTACTCTCCTTGTTGATCCTGTTTCCTTAACTGGGCTGCCTCTTCTGACCTTAGACGAAGCAGATATAACTAGTCTTACAATGACTTGATGTCCCAGAGTAGGTTGGTACAAATGCGGGCCTACCCCTAATGAGAGGAGAAGGGGAATAGAGGGACTGAAATAAGGGGGTAGGATTAGGATGTAAAGTGAATTAAAAAAATAAATGAAAAAAGTATAAATCAATTTAGTTTTGGTTTTAGATATTTTTATTTCTTCAATTTTTTTATTATCTGGAGTGACTGAAATAAAAAATATAATTGAGAACTATCCTTATTGTCATTGTGGAAATGGCTTTAAGATAAATTGGTCAGATGAATATTATTGCTTCCCACTTTTCAAATGGTAAATAATTGACATTGATAAAACAGACAAGCCCAGAGAATCTGTCCAGAATGTTCAAGATTTGGTATATTATACAACATGGCTGTTCTATGGAAGAACACCTAGGACATAACTATGTGTACCTCTTGATCTCTTCATACAATGTGAGCACAAAGGTACCACCCATGCCTCTGAAAACATTGGACCATGCACCCTTGAAAACAGCCTTGCTTTCTTTATTGTGAGCGATCTTTGGCCGGTAGTCAAGCATACCTGTACTGACACAGTAAAGCCTTGGTACAAGCCCTTAATTTGTAGATCTTCACCGGGCAGTAATCAAGGCCTTTGAATTCCCTTACAGTTCCAGCTTTGCCCACATCAGCTGCTAGACAGGTACGGGCAATATCAAGAGGGTACACAAAGCACAATGATGTGGCCCCAGCTGTACCACCTGATGCCAGGTCCCTGCAAATTAGCGCCAAAACTGGGTCCTTTTGTCCACACCAACCAGAAAGATCTGCTCGTATTTATCTTTGAAAGCAAAGTTGAGGGTCTGGGTGGGGAAGTATCTGATGACATTGGCCAGGTTCCCACACCAGAAGGACAGGACTCCCTGTTCCTTGGGGACACAAAACAACACGTCTATTATGTCCTTGTATTCTTTATCTGCTTTGATTTGCTTCCTGGCATACTGCAGCTGCAGGAACATCTTGACCCACTCGATGGGTACTACTACCATCTGGCCAGGGCCATTTGACCAGCCAAGAAGTCCTTGGCAAAGGACACTGGAGCATCTATCTTAAAAGCAAAAAAGAAAATGCTGTCTTTTTTTCACTGGATGGTTTCAGCTCACTTGTCAAAGATCTAGTGACCATAGGTGTATGGGTTCATATCTGGGTCTTCAATTCTATTTCATTAATCTACCAGTCTGTCACTGTACCAGGACCATGCAGTTTTTATCACAATTACTCTGTAGTACTGCTTGAACTCATGCATGTTGATTCCACAAGAAATTCATTTATTGCTGAGAATCATTTTTGCTATCCTAGGTTTTTTGTTAATCCAGATGAATTTGCAAATTTCTCTTTCTAACTCAGTGAAGAATTGAGTTGGAAATTTTATGGGAATTGCATTGAACTTGAAGATTGCTTTAGGGAAGATAACCATTTTTACTATATTAATCCTGCCAATCCATGACCATGGGAGATCTTTCCAACTTCTGAGATCTTCTTTGATTTCTTTCTTCAGAGACTTGAAGTTCTTATCATACAGATCTTTCACTTCCTTAGAGTCACACCAAGGCATTTTATATTATTTGTAAGTACTGTGAATGGTGTTGTTCCCATAATTACTTTCTCAGCCTGTTTATCCTTTGGGTGGAGAAAGGCCACTGATTTGTTTGAGTTAATTTTATATCCAGCTACTGCACTGAAACTGCTTATCAGGTTTAGGAGTTCTCTGGTATAATTTTTAGGGTCAATTATATATACTATAATATCATGTGCAAATAGTGTTATTTTGACTTCTTCTTTTCCAATTTTTATCTCCTTGATCTCCTTTTATTGTCTAATTGCTCTGGCTAGGACTTTGAGTATTGTAATAAATACTTTGGGAGAAAGTGTGCAGCCTTGTCTAGTCCCTGATTTTAGTGGGATTGCTTCAAGATTCTTTCCATTTAATTTGATGTTGGCTACTGGTTTGCTGTATATTGATTTTATTATGTTTAGGTATGGGCCTTGAATTCCTGATCTTTCCAAGACTTTTATCATGGATGGGTGTTGGGTTTTGTCAAATGCTTTCTCAGCATCTAACGAGATGATCATGCGGTTTTATCTTTGAGTTTGTTTATATAGTGGATTACATTCATGGATTTCCATAAATTAAACCATCCCTCTAAACTGGGATGAAGTCCACTTGATCATCGTGGATGATCATTTTGATGTGTTCTTGGATTCAGTTTGCGAGGATTTTATTGAGTATTTTTGCATCGATATTCATAAGGGAAATCGGTTCTAGGTTCTCTTTCTTTGTTGGGTCCTAGAGTGGTTTTGGTATCAGAGTAATTGTGGCTTCTTAGACTGAATTGGGTAGAGTACCTTCTGTTTCTATACTGTGGAATAGTTTGAGGAGAACTGGAATTAGGTCTTCTTTGAAGGTCTGATAGAACTCTGCACTAAACCCATCTTACCCTGGGCATTTTTTGGTTGGGAGACTATTAATGACTGCTTCTATTTCTTTAGGGGATTTGGGACTGTTTAGATCTTTAAGCTGATACTGATTTAAATTTGGTACCTGGCATCTCTCTAGAAAATTGTCAATTTCATACAGGTTTTCCAGTTGTGTTGAGTATACCCTTTTAGTAGGATCTGATGATGTTTAGGATTTCCTCAGGTTCTGTTGTTATGTCTCCTTTTCAATTTCTGATTTTGGTTTTTGTTGTTGTTGTTTGTTAGTTAGTTTGTTTGTTTTTTATTTGGTTTTTCGAGACAGGGTTTCTCTGTGTAGCCCTGGCTGTTCTGGAACTCACTTTGTAGACCAGACTGGCCTCAAACTCAGAAATCCACTAGCATCTGCCTCCCCAGTGCTGGGATTAAAGGTGTGTGCCTCCATGCCCGGCCTGATTTTGATAATTAGCATACTGTCCCTGTGCCGGATAGTTAGACTTGCTAAGGGTCTGTCTTGTTCATTTTCTCAAAAAAACAAAAACAAAAACAAAAACAAAAAACAAAAAGCAGCTCCTGATTTGATGCATATATAAATATAGAAAGATCTTAGAAGTGGAATTTTAAAGAACAGTTGCAAGTTTTGCCAAATACTACTAATATTTTCTAATTCTTTAATCTATTTTCCCTTTTTCTCTTCAATAAGAAAATACAATCAGAATGAATTGCATAACTAGTCTATTTAAACTCACTCAAACCCTCTTTTGTGAAATGGACAATTTTGTATTTCACTGAAGATTAAACAACCACTGATATTTGCTCACAATGTCCCTTCTCAGAGAGTCACCAAGTCCTATATCCTTTATATGCTGCTAATGTCCAATAAGTGTGGGATATACTCTCCTTTCTTCAAGAACACATATAAATGAATTACTTTATAAATTAAAGTTATGATGTTTTGTTTTGAATACTGTGTGTACATTCAAAAGAGTTAAAAATCTGTTAAGTACATGATTTGTTTGAAATTTTTAATTGTCTGAAAGACGATGTGTCATTATCAGCAACAGTCCAGTGCACTCTACATTTTTTATATCATTTACTTTTGTTTCCTCTCTTTAATCATCCTCGATATTCTGTAATGCCCACTTTCAAGTTTACTGCCTGCTTTTTTATTGAATTTATGACCAAAATTTCAGTCAACATATCCCTACAGAGACCTCTATTGTATCTTTCCTTATTCTTTCTAGTAGACACCAGTCACTTCGCGGGATCAAGAAATCATTCAGGTCCACCTAGATCCACATACATCCAGTGTTCATAACCTTCTAGTGTAGGAGCCTTAATCTTGTAATTTCTCTCCTGATCAGCTTCATGTTCCAGTTAGCTCAGAAGTCCTTAAGGTTCTGTGTATATTTCAAGGACTGTGGCTCTGATGTATCTCTAGCCACTGTAATTTTAGCATTTTCAATACTTTCATCTTACCATAGAACTTGCTCTCAGAATCCACTGTCTTAGCTGGAATTGCTTTGTCCCCAGGCTTTCATGTCAAGCCAGTTCCTGTTGCAGGTTCCTGTGTTTCAGGTGTTCTAGGCATATTCCCCTTTCATAGGTAACAGGGCAGGCCTAGAGTAGTGTATTAAAGCTTTTTTTTTCTTGGCTATATTTCACAAGAGAGTTTTTTTTTTTAATACAGATTGTCTTTTATCTTCTGGTAATTTTACATCAGAATATTTAAGTGTGTGAAAGTGAAATGGGACAGCAGCCCTGAGAAATTTCTCAGCATTTGCTTGGTGTGTCAGTAAACCACTATTTTCTTTGTTTCTGTCTGTCCTTTCTTAGGGAATTTTTTCCTTGTCACTTTTAAGTAAAAACATTCGGAAGGAGATTTTCCCTCTCTTCTAAACTTTTTGTCTAGCATTTTAAGTCACAATTTGCTTTTCCCATTCTAACTGTATTAAGCAATATTTGGGCCTTTTCTCTAGCTTTTCTTATTATCCTTTTTTATGCAATGTTCTCTTGCCTTTCAATGTTTTTCATATATGGTTTTACGATGTTTTTCAGATTTATGATGATTTAGTAAAATGATTATTGCTTGCTCTTATTCTACCATTTTCATCAACAAATATTTCGGTAAAGGAAAACTACTTATATTGACATTATTAGGTAATCTGGATATTTCATATACACATGATTCAGATTAGACAGATCATTGTAATGATATGAAAGGTCTATGGGCAAATAAAACAGAATAATACAGCAATTAAGCATGGGAGATTGAGCATATGAAAAATTCAGATAATTAAAAATATTTTCGAGAAAATATATAAAATGTGTTAATTGAACTAAGAAAAAGTATTAATATGGTCAGTTTATTTCAAAATATTAATTTTTAGAGTTCATAGATATAAAAGAAATATGAAGACATTACATCAAATTGCAGATGCCATTGATTTTTGATAACATATTCTATTATATGTTTTCACTTTAGCCAGCATATTTTGTCTTGCCCTGTGCCTTTCTCCCTCCCTCCCTCCGTCCATCCCTACCTTCCTCCCTCCTTCTCTCTCTCTCTCTCTTTCTTCTTTTTACTTATTCACTTTTTATCCTGCTCACTACCCCACTTCTAGTAATCTCCTCAAACAGTCCTTCCCTCTTCATCGTGTCCCTTGTCCTTGGGGCAAACAGGACCCCATTGGGTATATCTCTACCCTGACACATCAAATCTCTGTGATGCTAGGCACATTCTCTTCAACTGAGATCAGCCAATGTATCCCAGCTAGAACATATCCCACAGACAGGCAACTGGGGCTTTTGGAATAGCCCCAGTTTCAGTTTTTTGTTATCCATAGGATGATCAAGTTGCATATCAGCTACATATGTGCTGTGAAGTCTATGGCCAATCCTTGTATGTTCTTTCATTTGTGGTTCAGATTCTGAGAGCCCAAGGGTCCAGGCTAGTTGATTCTGTTGGTCTTCCTTTCGAGTTTCTATCCCCTCAGAGGCCACAATCCTTCCTCTTGTTCTTGCATAAGAGTTCCTAAGCCCCATCCACTGTTACTCTCTCAGTCTGAGTCTGAGTCTGCTGGTGGGTGGAGCTTCTCAGACAATAGCCATAATAGATTCCTGTCTGCAAGCATAACAGAATACCATTAAGAGTGTTAGGGACTAGTGCTTGCTCATGGGATGGATCTCAAGTTGGGCCAGTTAGTGTTTGGCCTTGTTTCTCTGTTTTCAAAAGTCTCTGTTGTATCACCTGTCCCTTCATTTCTTAAAGGCAGGCTAAGTTTTTGGTTGAATGTTTTGTGGGTGTCCTTATCACTCCATTGGGTTTCTTTTCTGTCTGCAGAAGGTAGCTTATTCAGGTTTCCTATACACAATTCTGTGAATTACAGCTAAGGTCACCCCTATTGTTTCTTGGATGTCCACCATATGCCATTTCCTAGGTCTCTGCCTCTTTCTGGAGAGGTCTGTACCTCCTCACCCCTGGAAGTTGCAGATTTCTATTCATTCTAATGGCAATCTGACCATCCCTGCTGTTTCTATCAACATGTCATCCTGTACCCCCCCATTCCCTTAACAATTTCCTCTCCAACAAAGTTGCATCCCTATATCTGCCTGTTATGACTATCTTAGTTCCCCTTTATGAGTGAAATTGAAGTACCATATTTTTATTAGGTATTTTCCTCATTTACATTTCCAATGCTATCCTAAAAATCCCCTGTACCCTACCCCCCCACTCCCACTTCTTGGCCCTATGTTCCCCTATAATAAGGCATATAAAGTTTGCATGACCAATGGGCATCACTTTCCACTGATGGCCAACTAGGCCATCTTCTGATACACCTGCAGCTAGAGACACAAGCTCCGGGGGGTATTGGTTAGTTCATATTGTTGTTCCACCTGTAGGGTTGCAGATCCCTTTAGCTCCTTGGGTACTTTCTCTAACTCCTCCATTGGGGGCCCTGTGATCCATCTAATAGCTGACTGTGAGCATCCACTTCTGTGTATGCTAGGACCCGGAATAGTCTCACAAGAGACAGCTATATCAGGGTCTTTTCAGCAAAATCTTGCTAGTGTATGCAATGGTGTCAGCATTGGGAAGTTGATTATGGGATGGATCCCCGGATATGGCAGACTCTAGATGGTCCATCCTTTCGTCTCAGCTTCAAACTTTGTCTCTGTAATGCCTTCCTTGGTTGTTTTGTTCCCAGTTCTAAGAAGGGGCAAAGTGTCCACATTTTGGTTTTCTTTCTTCTTGAATTTCATGTGTTTTGCAGATTGTATCTTGTATCTTGCATATTTTAAGTTTGTGGGCTAATATCCACTTATCAGTGAGTACATATGTCAGTTCATTTGTGACTAGTTTACCTCACTCAGGATGATGCCCTCCAGGTCCATCCATTTAACTAGGAATTTCATAAATTCATTCTTTTTAATAGCTGCATACTACTCCATTGTGTAAATGTATGACATTTTTTGTATCAATTCCACTGTTGAGGGACATCTGGGTTCTTTCAAGCTTCTGGCTATTATAAATAAGGATTCTATGAACATAGTGGAGCATGTGTCCTTCTTACCAGTTGGAACATCTTCTGGTTATATGCCCAGGAGAGGTATTGCAGGATCCTCCAGTAGTACCATGTACAATATTCTGAGAAACCACCAGACTAATTTCCAGAGTGGTGGTACAAGCTTGCAATCCCACCAACAATGGAGGAGTGTTCCTCTTTCTCCACATGCCCTCCAGCATCTGCTGACACCTGAATTTTTTATCTTAAACATATGACTGGTGTGAGGTAGAATCTCAGGGTTGCTTTGATTTGCATTTCCCTGATGATTAAGAATGCTTACCATTTATTTCTGGTGCTTCTCAGCCATTTGGCGTTTTTCAGAATTCTTTGTTTAGCTCTGAGTCCCATTTTTTTAATGGGGTTATTTTATTTTCTGGGATCCAGCTTCTTGAGCTCTTTATATATATATATTGGATATTAATCCCCTATCTTACTTAGGATAGGCAAATATCCTTTCCCAATCTGTTGGGGGCATTTTTGTCTTATTGATGGTGTTCTTTGCCTTAAGAAGCTTTGCAATTTTATGAGGTCCCATTTGTCCATTCTTGATCTTACAACATAAGCCATTGCTGTTCTATTCAGGAATTTTTCCCCTGTGCCATATCTTTGAGTCTTTTCCCCACTTTCTCCTCTGTAGTTTTCACTGTCTCTGCTTTTATGTGGAGTTCCTTGATCCACGTAGATTTGACCTTAGTACGAGGAGATAGGAATGGATCAATTCACATTCTTCTACATGATAACCACCAGTTCTGACAACACCATTTGTTGAAAATGCTATCTTTTTTCCACTGGATGGTTTTAGCTCCCTTGTCAAAGATCAAGTGACCATAGGTGTGTGGGTTCATTTCTGGGTATTTAATTCTATTCCATTGGTCTACTTGTCTGTTGCTGTACCAGTACCATACAGATTTTTTTTTATCACAATTGCACTGTAGTACAGCTTTAGGTTGGGCATGGTGATTCCCCCAGAGGTTCTTTTATCCTTGAGAAGAGTTTTTGCTATCCTAGTTTTTTTGTTATTCCAGATGAATTTTCAGATTTCCCTTTCTAATTCGTTGAAGAATTGAGTTGGAATTTTGATGGAATTTGATGGAATTTTGCATCTGTAGATTGCTTTTGGCAAGATAGTCATTTTTACTATATTGAGCCTGCCAATCCATGAGAATGGGAGATCTTTCCATCTTCTGAGATCTTCTTTAATTTCTTTCTTCAGAGACTTGAAGTTCTTATCATACAGATCTTTCACTTCCTTGTTAGAGTCATGCCAAAGTATTTTATATTATTTGTGACTATTGAGAAGGGTGTTGTTTCCCTAATTTCTTTCTGAGTCTCATTATTCTTTGTGTAGAGAAAGGCCATTGACTTGTTTGAGTTAATTTTATATCCAGCTACTTCACCGAAGCTGTTTATCGGGTTTAGGAGTTCTGTGGTCAAATTTTTAGGGTCACTTATATATACTATCGTATCATCTGCAAAAAGTGATATTTTGAATTCTTCCTTTCCAGTTTCTATTCCCTTGATCTCCTTTTGTTGTCGAATTGCTCTGGCTAGGATTTCAGGTACAATGTTGAATGGGTAGGGAGAGACTGGGCAGCCTTGTCTAGTCCCTGATTTTAATGGGATTGCTTCCAATTTCACACCATTTACTTTGATGTTGGCTCCTGGTTTGCTGTAGATTGCTTTTATACTGTTTAGGTATGGGCCTTGAATTCCCTTCTCTTTCCAAGACTTTTATCATGAATGGGTGTTGGATTTTGTCAAATGCTTTCTCTGTGTCTAAGGAGATGTTCATGTGGTTTCTGTCTTTGAGTTTGTTTATATAATGGATTACATTGATTAATTTCTGTATATTAAACCATCCCTGCATCACTGGAATAAAACCTACTTGGTTAGGATTGATGATTGTTTTAATATGATCTTGGATTCGGTTAGCGAGAATTTTATTGAGTATTTTTAAATCGTTTTTCATAAAGGAAATTGGTCTGAAGTTCTCAATCTTTGTTGGGTCATTCTGTGTTTTAGATGTGAGAGTAATTGTGGCTTCATAGAATCAATTGTGCAGAGTACCTTCTGCTTCTATTTTGAGGAATAGTTTGTGCAGTACTGGGATTAGATCTTCTTTGAAATTCTGATAGAACTCTGCACTAAACTCATCTGGTCCTGGGTTGTTTTTGGTTTAGGAGACTATTAGTGACTGCTTCAATTGCTTTAGGGGATATGGGACTGTTTTGATCATTACATTGATCCTGATTTAACTTTGGTACCTATATCTGTCTAGAAATTTGTCCATTTCATCCAGGCTTTCCAGTTTTGTTAAGTATAGCCTTTTGTAGAGGATCTGATGGTGTTTTGGATTTCTTCAGGATATGTTGTTATGTCTCCCTTTTCATTTCTGATTTTGTTAATTAGGATGCTGTCCCTGTGCCCTCTAGTGAGTAAGGCTAAGTTTTATCTATCTTGTTGATTTTCTCAAAGAAGCAGCTCCTCGTTGGGTTGATTTTTTGAATAGTTCTTCTTGTTTCCACTTCGTTGATTTAACTCCTGAGTTTGATTATTTCCTGATGTCTACTGCTCTTGGGTGAATTTGCTTCCTTTTGTTTTAGAGCTTTTAGGTGTGCTGTCAATCTGCTAGTGTGTGCTCTCTCTTGTTTCATTTTGGAGGCACTCAGTGCTACGAGTTTCCCTCTTAGAAATGCTTTCATTGTGTCCCATATATTTGGGTATGTTGTGTCTTTGTTTTCATTAAATGCTAAAAAGTCTTTTATTTCTTTCTTTATTCCTTCCTTGACCAATGTATCATTGAGAAGAGTGTTGTTCATTTTCTACGTGAATGTTGGCTTTCTATTATTTATGTTGTTACTAAAGATCAGTCTTAGTCCATGGTGGTCTGAATGGATGCATGGGACAATTTCAATACTTTTGCATCAGTTGAGGCCTGTTTTGTGATCAATTATATGGTCAATTTTGGAGAAGGTCCCCTGAGGTTCTGAGAAGAAGGTATATCCTTTTGTTTTAGGATAAAATGTTTTGTAGATATCTGTTAAATCCATTTGTTTCATAACTTCTGTTAGTTTCACTGTGTTTAAGTTTCTGTTTCCATGATCTGTCCATTGATTAAAGTGGCATGTTGAAGTATCCCTCTATTATTGTGTGAGGTGCAATGTGTGCTTTGAGCTTTACTAAAGTTTCTTTAATGAATATGGCTGCTCTTGCATTTGGATTATAGAGATTAAGAATTGAGAGTTCCTCTTGGAGGATTTTACCTTTGATGAGTATGAAGTTTCCCTCCTTGTCTTTTTTTGATAACTTTGGTTTGGAAGTCGATTTTACTAGATATTAGAATAGCTACTCCAGCTGGTCTCTTCAGACCATTTGCTTGGAAAATTGTTTTTCAGCCTCTCACTCTGAGGTAGTGTCTTTCTTTTTCCCTGTGATGGGTTTCTTGTAAGCAGTAAAATGTTGGGTCCTGTTTGTAGAGCCAGTCTGTTAGTCTATGTCTTTTTATTGGGGAATTGAGTCCATTGATATTAAGAGATATTAAGGAAAAGTAATTGTTGCTTCCTATTATTTTTATTGTTAGAGTTGGCATTTTGTTTTTGTGGCTATCTTCTTTTTAGTTTGTTGTCTTCTTTTTGTAGGGCATGGTTTTCATCCTTGTATTGTTTTTTTTTCTGTTTTTATCCTTTGAAGGGCTGGATTCCTGGAAAGATAATGGATGAATTTGGTTTTGTCATGGAATACTTTGGTTTCTCCATCTATGGTAATTGAGAGTTTGGCTAGCTATAGGAGCCTGGGCTCGCATTTGTGTTCTCTTAGTGTCTGTATAATTTCTGTCCAGGCTCTTCTGGCTTTCATAGTCTCTGGTGAAAAGTCTGTTATAATTCTGATAGGACTGCCTTTATATGTTACTTGACTTTTTCCCTTATTGCTTTTAATATTCTATCTTTATTTAGTGCATTTGTTGTTCTGAGTATTATGTGACGGGAGGAATTTCTTTTCTAGTCCAGTCTATTTGGAGTTCTGTAGGCTTCTTGTATGTTCATGGGCATGTCTTTCTTTTGGTTTGGGAAGTTTTCTTCTATAATTTTGTTGAAGATATTTGCTGGCCCTTTGAGTTGAAAATCTCCATTCTAATCTACTCCTATTATCTGTAGGTTTGGTTTTCTCATTGTGTCCTAGATTTCCTGGATGTTTTGAGACAGGATGATTTTGCATTTTGTATTTTCTTTGATTGTTGTGCCAATGTTCTCTATGGAATCTTCTGCACCTGAGATTCTCTCTTCCATCTCTTGTATTCTGTTGCTGATGCTCACATCTATGGTTCCAGATTTCTTTCCTATGGTTTCTATCCCCAGCTTTGCCTCACTTTGGGTTTTCTTTATTGTGTCTACTTCCCTTTTTAGGTCTAGTATGATTTTATTCATTTCCATCACCAGTTTGGACCTACTTTCTAGTTTTTCTTTAAGGACTTGTACCTGTTTGGTTGTGTTTTCATGTTTTTCTTTAAGGATTGTAACTCTTTAGCAGTGTTCTTCTTTATTTTTCTAAGTGAGTTATTAAAGTCCTTCTTGATGTCCTCTAACATTATCATGAGGTATGCTTTTAAATCCGTGTCTAAGTTTTCGGGTGTGTTGGGGTGCCCAGCACTAGGTGAGGTAGGAGTGCTGCATTCTGATGATGGTGAGTGGTCTTGGTTTCTGTTAGTAAGATTCTTATGTTTGCTTTTCACCATCTGGTATTCTCTGGAGTTAGTTGTTATAGTTGTCTCTGGTTAGAGTTTGTTCCTCTTGTGATTCTGTTAGCCTCTATCAGCAGGATAACTGGGAGACTAGCTCTCTCGAGTTTAGGTGGTCAGAGCACTCTTTGCAGGTAAACTCTCCTTGCAGGGAAGGTACCCATATATCTGTCTTTCCAACCTGCCTCCTGGCAGAATTTGTGTTCCACTCACGAGAGGTCCTAAGATCGCTTGGTGTCTCCTCTAGGGATCTTTGGGGTGTCTGATGACTCTGCGCTCAAGGTGACCGGGTGCTGGCACTGACCGGAAGGGACCTGTCACCCTGTCAGGCCAGGTTTTCTGCTTCCCTAATGAATGCTGTCTCAGGTCCTGTGTGATTGGTTTGGAACAGAAGTTGTGTTCCACTCACCAGAGGTCCTAAGATCCCTTGGAGAGTCTCTGGGGACCTTGGGGATGTCCGTTGACTCTGTGCCCAAGGTGACTTGGTGCTGGCGCAGACAGGAAGGGACTTATGACCGAGGTATCATTTCTTGTTCTTTCTTCTTCTCTAGCTTCTTTGAATCTGTGGAGTTTAGAATATCTACCCTGTAATTTATGGCCAATATCCAATTACAATTGAGTAATTGAGTAGAGAGCTTCTACAGCTGATAAACACCTTCAGCAAATGCCTGGACAGAAAATTAATTAGAAGTAGTCAGAATCTCTTTTTATTTTTATGAAAATAAAAAATGAACTGAAAAAGAAATTAGGGAACAACAGCCTTTTCTTCAGCCATGGATAATACAAAACATCTCAGGGTAATTAGCCATGCAAGTGAAAGATCTGTTTAACAAGAACTTAAAGTCCCCAAAGAAACAAATTGAAGATGAGTATGTGGAGCAAGGGGAACACTCCTCCAGTGCAAATTTATGCAACTACTCTGGAAATAAATTCGATGGTTTCCTCAGAAAATGGGTAACAGTTTTACTTCAAAGCCAAGCTATACAACTCCTGAGCGTGTACCCAAAATATACTCTTCTATATAACAAGGATACTTGCTTAGCTATGTTCATAGCAGCTTTATTCATAATAGCCACAAACTGGATACAACCTAGATGTCCCTCAAGTGAAGGGTGGATAAAGAAAATATTGTACCTTTACCCAATGGAATACTATTCAGATATTAAAAACAAAACCATTATTAATTTATCTCAACTTCTTAAATAGTAAAACCTCTTCTTATGCTAGTGTTATACATAGGAGCTTTGCCCATTGACTTGAAAATTCAGAATTGATTGCATCCAATTTACTAATGTTAATTTGATGGATCTTCTTGACTTTTTCACTGTCCACAAAGTTGTAGACTGGAGCTTATGCAGATTATGAAATCCCAGTACTTTGTAATCATTACAGCATCTCTCTATGACATTCTGTCCTTAGGCAACCAAAACTCATATGCATTTCACAATGCAGAAAAAAAAATCCTTTGTTCCATATCCACAAATCATCAAGATTTTAACAACTCCATTCAAAGGTCCAAGTCCCTTTTAGAACACAAGAAAAATTCACAGTTTTAAACCCTTGAAAATTTTACTGTAGATGTAATATATTTACTCAATTATATACCACATAAAATTAAACCTGTTTCAAAAAGAAAAAAAAAATAAAATAGGAAGAAGTAACCACACCAAAATAAACACTAAAGTCTGTATATAAAATCTTCTAATTTGTAGCTCTGTGGTTAGTTATTAATGTTTATGTGACTAAGATCTGTGGGCTAGTAACCACGAAGGGGATAAATAGTAAAAGGTCAATAAAAAGAATGAGGAAAATTTGGGTTGAAGAGGTAATGGGGAAGGGGAGAGGCAGATAGACATGAAAGGCATTTGAAAGGAAGTATGGAAACATAGTGTGAAAATGCCATAATATATCTGAATTCAGTACTATTGAAGTCTTCAAATGACGACTTTAACTGTATGAAAGGATTTTGTCCTGTTATATATTAACACAGTTTATATTTATTTTTGCATATGATATTTTATTCTTTCTACACATTTGAGGCAAATTATCTGCATTAAATAATTATTAGTACAATATTAGGAACAAAGGTAGATGAAATTAAAAACGTAAAAGATCCTGTATTTTCCATTATTTTCTTTTTTTTGAAATTAGAAAATTTTATGATATTTTTATTAGATATTTTCTGTTTACATTTCAAATGTTATGCCCTTCCCTGGTTTTCCCTCCAAATCCCCCTAACGCCTCCACTCTCTCCCTGATCACCAACCAACTCACTCCTGCTTCCTTTATAAATACATAATGAGTTGCATTGAAAAAACATATTGGTTATTTTATTTTATTTTATTTTATTTTATTTTATTTTGTAACCGAATGAGGATTTTTATTATCCTAACATGTTGGGGATTCCCCTCTTAGCACACAGGCCAGAGGACAGACCCATAACAAAAAAAGAACACACGTTTTATAACTTTGTAAGGGCCGGATATAGGCACCAGGGTAGTTTGGCTTATTATTTTTTTTGTTTTGTTTTTGTTTTTTTTTGTTTTTGTTTTTCTTCCTTTTTTCTTTTTTATTAGGTATTTTCCTCATTTACATATCACATGCTATCCCAAAAGTCCCCCATACCCCCCCCCCCCACTCCCCTACCCACCCATTCCCACTTTTTGGCCCTGGCGTTCCCCTGTACTGGGGCATATAAAATTTGCAAGTCCAATGGGCCTCTCTTTCCAGTGATGGCCATCTAGGCCACCTTTTGATACATATGCAGCTAGAGTCAAGAGCTCCGGGGTACTGGTTATTTCATAATGTTGTTCCACCTAGAGAGGTTGCAGTTCCCTTTAGCTCCCTGGGTATTTTCTCTGGCTTCTCCATTGGGGGGTCCTGTGATCCATCCAATAGCTGACTGTGAGCATCCACTTATGTGTTTGCTAGGCCCCAGTGTAGTCTCATTAGAGACAGCTATATCAGGGTCCTATCAGCACAATCTTACTAGTGTATGCAATGGTGTCAGCATTTGGAGGCTGATTATAGGATGGATCCCTGGATATGGCAATCACTAGATGGTCCATCCTTTTGTCTCAGCTCCAAACTTTGTCTCTGTAACTCCTTCCATGGGTGTTTTGTTCCCAATTCTACGAAGGGGCAAAGTGTCCACACCTGGGTCTTCCTTATTGAGTTTCATGTGTTTTGCAAATTGTAACTTATATCTTAGGTATTCTGGGTTTCTGGGCTAATATCCATTTATCAGTGAGTACATATCATTTGAGTTCTTTTGTGATTGGGTTACCTCACTCAGGATAATGGCCTACATGTCCAACCATTTTCCTAGGAATTTCATAAATTCATTCTTTTTAATAACTGAGTAGTACTCCATTGTGTAAATGTACCACATTTTCTGTAACCATTCCTCTGTTGAGGGGCATATGTGTTCTTTCCACCTTCTGGCTATTATAAATAAGGCTGATATGAACATAGTGGAGCATGTTTCTTTCTTACTAGTTGGAACATCTTCTGGACATATGCCCAGGAGAGGTATTGCAGGATCCTCCAGTATTACCAGGTCCAATTTTCTGAGAAAACTCCAGACTAAATTCCAGAGTGGTTGTACAAGCTTGCAATCCCACCAACGGTGGGGGAGACTTCCTCTTTCTCCATATCCTCGCCAGAATCTGCTGTCACTTGAATTTTTGATCTTAGCCATTTTGACTGGTGTGACTTGGAAACTCAGGGTTGCTTTGATTTGCATTTCCCTGATGATTAAGGATGCTGAACATTTTTTCAGGTGTTTCTCCGCCATTCGGTATTCCTCAGGTAAGAATTGTTTAGCTCTGAGCCCCATTTTTTAATGGGGTTATTTGATTTTCTGGAGTCCACCTTCTTGAGTTCTTTATATATATTGGATATTAGTCCCCTATCTGATATATGATAGGTAAAGATCTTTTCCCAAACTGTTGGTGGTCTTTTTGTCTCATTGACAGTGTCTTTTGCCTTGCAGAATCTTTGCAGTTTCATGAGGACCCACTT
The DNA here is from genome assembly GCF_978045245.1 of Mus caroli. Lineage (NCBI taxonomy): Eukaryota > Metazoa > Chordata > Mammalia > Rodentia > Muridae > Mus > Mus caroli. The sequence continues at coordinate 54,517,432 of NW_028227273.1, forward strand.
GTCAATTCTCAGTCTTACAGCACAAGTCATTGCTGTTCTATTCAGGAATTTTTCCCCTGTGCCCATATCTTCGAGGCTTTTCCCCACTTTCTCCTCTATAAGATTCAGTGTCTCTGGTTTTACGTGGAGTTCCTTGATCTACTAAGGTTTGACCTTAGTACAAGGAGAAAGGAATGGATCAATTCACATTCTTCTACATGATAACCACCAGTTGTGCCAGCACCATTTGTTGAATGCTGTCTTTCTTCCACTGGATCTTTTTTGCTCCTTTGTTGAAGATCAAGTGACCATAGGTGTGTGGGTTCATTTCTGTGTCTTTAATTCCATTTCATTTGTCTACTTGTCTGTCACTATACTAGTACCATGCAGTTTTTATCACAATTGCTCTGTAGTAAAGCTTTAGGTCAGGCATGGTGATTCCACCAGATATTCTTTTATCCTTGACAAGAGTTTTTGCTATCCTAGGTTTTTTGTTATTCCAGATAAATTTGCAGATTGCTCTTTCTAATTCGTTGAAGAATTGAGTTGGAATTTTGATGGAATTTGCATTGAATCTGTTGATTGCTTTTGGCAAGATAGCCATTTTTACAATGTTGATCCTGCTAATCCATGAGCTTGGGAGATCTTTCCATCTTCTGAGATCTTCTTTAATTTCCTTCTTCAGGGACTTGAAGTTCTTATCATACAGATCTTTCACTTCCTTAGTTAGAGTCACGCCAAGATATTTTATATTATTTGTGACTCTTGAGAAGAGTATTGTTTCCCTAATTTCTTTCTCAGCCTGTTTATTCTTTGTGTAGAGGGAGGCTATTGACTTGTTTGAGTTAATTTTGTATCCAGCTACTTCACTGAAGCTATTTATCAGGTTTAGGAGTTCTCTGGTGAATCTGCAAAAAGTGATATTTTGACTTCATATTTTCCAATTTGTATCCCCTTGATCTCCTTTTGTTGTCCAATTGCTCTGGCTAGGACTTCAAGTACAATGTTGAAGAGGTAGGGAGAAAGTGGGCAGCCTTGTCTAGTCCCTGATTTTAGAGGGCTTGCTTCCAGCTTCTCACCATTTACTTTGATGTTGGCTCCTGGTTTGCTGTAGATTGCTTTTATCATGTTTAGGTATGAGCCTTGAATTCCTGATCTTTCCAAGACTTTTTATCATGAATGGGTGTTGGATCTTGTCAAATGCTTTCTCCTCATCTAATGAGATGATCATGTGATTTTTGTCTTTGAATTTGTTTATATAATGGATTACATTAATGGATTTCCGTATATTAAACCATCTCTGCATCCCTGGAATAAAACCTACTTGGTCAGGATGAATGATTGTTTTAATGTGTTCTTGGTTTCCGTTAGTGAGAATTTTATTGAGCATTTTTACATCCATATTCATAAGGGAATTGGTCTGAAATTCTCAATCTTTGTTGGATCTTTCTGTGGTTTAGGTATCAGAGTAATTGTGGCTTCATAGAATGAGTTGGGTAGAGTACCTTCTGCTTCTATTTTGTGGAATAGTTTGTGCAGAACTGGAATTATATCTTCTTTGAAGGTTTGATAGAACTCTGCACTAAACCCATCTGGTCCTGTGCTTTTTTTGGCTGGGAGTCTATTAATGACTGCTTCTATTTCATTAGGGGATATGGGACTGTTTAGATCATTAACTTGATCCTGATTTAACTTTGGTATCTGGTACCTGTCTAGAAATTTGTCCATTTCGTCGAGGTTTTCCAGTTTTGTTGAGTATAGCCTTTTGTAAAAGGATCTGATGGTGTTTAGATTTCTTCAGGATCTGTTGTTATGTGTCCCTTTTTATTTCTGATTTTGTTAATTAGGATGCTGTCCCTGTGCCCTCTAGTGAGTCTAGCTAAGGGTTTATCTATCTTGTTGATTTTTCTCAAAGAACCAGCTCCTTGTTTGGTTGATTTTTTGAGTAGTTCTTCTTGTTTCCACTTGGTTGATTTCACCCCTGAGTTTGATTATTTCCTGCCATCTACTCCTCTTGGGTGAATTTTCTTCCATTTTTTCTAGAGCTTTTAGTTGTGTTGTCAAGCTGCTAGTGTGTGCTCTCTCTAGTTTTTTTTGGAGGCACTCAGAGCTACGAGTTTCCCTCTTAGAAATGCTTTCATTGTGTCCCATTGGTTTGGGTATATTGTGGCTTCATTTTCATTAAACTCTAAAAAGACTTTAATTTCTTTCTTTATTCCTTCCTTGACCAATGTATCATTGAGAAGAGTGTTGTTCATTTTCCACGTAAATGTTGGCTTTCCATTATGTATGTTGTTATTGAAGATCAGCCTTAGTCCATGGTGGTCTGATAGGATGCATGGGAAAATTTCAATATTTTCCTATCTGTTGAGGCCTGTTTTGTGACCAATTATATGGTCAATTTTGGAGAAGGTCCCCTGAGGTTCTGAGAAGAAGGTATATCCTTTTGTTTTAGGATAAACTGTTCTGTAGATATCTGTCAGATCCAATAGCTTCATAACTTCTGTTACTTTCACTGTGTCCTTGTTTAGTTTCTGTTTCCATGATCTGTCCATTGGTGAAAGTGGTGTGTTGAAGTCTCCCACTGGAGACTTCCCACTGGAGGTGCAATCTGTGCTTTGAGCTTTACTAAAGTGTCTTTAATGAATATGGCTGCCCTTGCATTTGGAGCATAGATATTCAGAATTGAGAGTTCCTCTTGGAGGATTTTACCTTTGATGAGTATGAAGTGCCCCTCCTTGTCTTTTTTGATAACTTTGGGTTGGAATTCAATTTTATTCGATATGACAATGGCTACTTCAGCTTGTTTCTTCAGACCATTTGCTTGGAAAATTGTTTTCCAGCCTTTCACACTGAGGTAGTGTCTGCCTTTTTCCCTGAGATCTATTTCCTGTAAGCAGCAGAATGTTAGGTCCTGTTTGTGTAGCCAGTCTGTTAGTCTATGTCTTTTTATTGGGGGAATTGAGTCCATTGATGTTAAGAGATATTAAGGAAAAGTAATAGTTGCTTCCTTTTATTTTTGTTGTTAGAGATGGCATTCTTTTCTTGTGGCTGTCTTCTTTTTGGTTTGTTGAGTGATTACTTTCTTGCTTTTTCTTGGGCGTGATTTCCATCCTTGTATTTTTTTTTTTTTTCTGTTATTATCCTTTGAAGGGCTGGATTCGTGGAAAGATAATGTGTGAATTTGGTTTGTCATGGAATACTTTGGTTTCTCCATCTATGGTAATTGAGAGTTTGGCTAGCTATAGGAACCTGGGCTGGCATTTGTGTTCTCTTAGTGTCTGTATAACATCTGTCCAGGCTCTTCTGGCTTTCATGGTGTCTGGTGAAAAGTCTGGTGTAATTCTGATAGGCCTGCCTTTATATGTTACTTGACCTTTCACCCTTACTGCCTTTAATATTCTCTATTTATTTAGTGCATTTGTTGTTCTGATTATTATGTGTCGGGAGGAATTTCTTTTCTGGTCCAGTCTATTTGGAGTTCTGTAGGCTTCTTGTATGTTCATGTGCATGTCATTCTTTAGGTTTGGGAAATTTTCTTCTATATTTTTTTGAAGATATTTGCTGGCCCTTTAAGTTGAAAATCTTCATTCTCATCAACTCCTATTATCAGTAGGTTTGGTCTTCTCATTGTTTCCTGGATTTTCTGGATGTTTTGAGTTAGGATCTTTTTGTGTTTTGTATTTTCTTTGATTGTTGTTCTGATGTTCTCTATGGAATCTTCTGCACCTGAGATTCTCTCCTCGATTCTTGTATTCTGCTGTTGATGCTCGCATCTATGGTTCCAGATTTCTTTCCTAGGTTTTCTATCTCCAGCGTTGCCTCACTTTGGGTTTTCTTTATTGTGTCTACTTCCCTTTTTATGTCTTGGATGGTTTTATTCAATTCTATCACCTATTTGGTCGTGTTTTCCAGCAATTCTTTAAGGAATTTTTGAGTTTCCTCTTTAAGGTCTTCTACCTGTTTAGCTGTGTTCTAATGTATTTCTTTAAGTGAGTTATTAAAGTCCTTCTTGATGTCCTCTACCATCATCATGAGATATGCTTTTAAATCCTGGTCTTGCTTTTCAGTTGTGTTGGGTTGCCCAGGACTAGGTGGGGTGGGAGTGCTGCGTTGTGATGATGGTGAGTGGTCTTGATTTCTGTTAGTAGGATTCTTATGTTTGCCTTTTGCCATCTGGTAATCTCTGAAGCTAGTTGTTATAGTTGTCTCTAGTTAGATCTTGTTCCTCAGGTGACTCTGTTAGCTTCTATCAGCAGACCTGGGAGACTAGCTCTCTCCTTAGTTTCAGTGGTCAGAGTATTCTCTGCAGGGAAGCTCTCTTCTTGCAGGGAAGGTGCCCAGATATCTGGTGTTCCAACCTGCCTCCTGGCTTAAGTTGTGGTCCACTCACCAGAGGTCATAAGATCCCAAGGAGGTTTCTTTCAGGACCTTGGGGGTGTCCAGAAACTCCTCATGCAAGGAACCCCGGTGCTGGAGTGGACTGGAAGGGACTTGTGCCCCTGATCAGGCCGGGTTATCTGCTTCCTTAATTAATGCAGTTTCAGGTCCTGTGTGATTGGATTGGAGCAGATGCTGTGTTCCACTCACCAGAGGTCTTAGGATCCAGTGGGGGATCCTGTGTGGGTCCTTCCGGGTGTTCTGAAACTCTGCGGGCAAGGCATCCGGATGCTGGAGTGGACCAGAAGGGACGTGTGCCCCTGATCAACCAGGGTTATCTGCTTCACTAGTTAATGCAGTCTTAGGTCCCACACAATTGGATTGGAGCAGACGCTGTGTTCCACTCACCAGAGGTCTTAGGATCCAGTGAGGGATCCTGTTGGGTCCTAGCGAGTGTCAGAGACTTGATCTTAGTCTTTATGAGATATTAAGTACAATTTCTTATACAGAGCTAAAGAAGTTCTGTAATTGTATGTACATCAAATAAATAGGAATATATATATATATATATATATATATATATATATATACATATAGAGAGAGACATATATCATTACATAGTCTGGTAGCAATAAAATAACACTAAATAAAATAGTATTTGAAAACAAAAAAACAATTTTTCTATATTTTTATCATGAGAGATTTTTAGGATAAGACAACCTCATAGGCCACAGAAGAACTGCAAGACATATTCACTAAGGAGAACATGTAGTAGAAATGTAGCTCAACAACTGATACCTGAATTCTGATCTGTAGCAAAAGAAATAATTGTTGAGGGAAAGGATTAAAAGAAAGTGAAGGACAAAGCTAAAACAAAATAAAAATCTTCAGAGTTGGGTGAAATCTGTCAATTTTTATTTAATGAATCAACTTGCTTTTTCATAATTCTTTTCAAGAAACATATCATCTTACAATCCATTTATTATAAAATAAATTACATAAGCCTGTTTGCACATGCCATGCATTATTATTTTAAATATGGTTACATCAATCAGATAGTTGTTCAACATTTGCTAACTAAGAGTGGGATAGTGTGTCCTCCAGTACAACTATTTCCGATTTTCTGGAGAATCTCCAGACTGACTTCCAACGTGGTTTTACACTTTGCAGTTCCACCAGCAATGGAGGAGTGTTCCTGTTTCTCTACATCCTTGACAGCATCTGTTGTCTCCTGAGTTTTTGATCTTAGCCATTCTAATTTTTTGAGGTGGAATCTCAGAGTCGTTTTGGTTTGCATTTCTCTGAAGACAAAAGATATTGTACATTTTTTTATTGGATATTTTATTTATTTACATTTCAAATGTTATCCCCTTTCCTAGTTTCCACTCCAGAAATCCCCCATCCCATTCTTTCCTGAATTAATCTGTACTCCTGAGACCTCTCAGTTACTGGAACAACAACCAGGCAGCACACACCAGCTGATATGAGTCCCCCAACACAAATATAAAGCAGAGGACTGCCAGGTCTGTGTTTAGTCAGAGAAGATGCATCTAACACTCAAGAGAGTGGAGGCCCCAGGAAGTTTAGAGGTTTGATTGGGTTGGGGTCAGGGAAGGACTTCCTCAGAGAGACAGAGTAGTGGGGAGGAGGTATGGGAGATGGAACTGTAGGAGGGTGGATCAGAAGAGGAATAAAATCTGGCGTTTTAAATGAAAAAAAATATAAATGACTTATTAATGTTGCAACACAAACTGTGGATTCATTGTACAATTGCTTAGTCACATGAAGTGCCTGCACCTTTCTATATGTTAATATATAAAATAATGACAATAATATACATATGTCATTATGTATAGTTAATTACTGTAGTATACACATGTGACATTATTATACATACTACAGATAACCTATGAAGTGTAATATTCCTGCCTTCAGGGTTGATTCCTCTATTTAGAATCCAGGCTTCTCTTTGATCTGAAACCATCTGCACTTTGTGATCCTTTTCATTCCCCACAAACAAATGTATAATTTTTTTTTCTTTCTTGATTGTACAGAGAAGGTTGGATTCTCCCTCCATATCATAGAAATATACTGTCAAGATATGGTACAAAATACAGTCATGGATGGCCTGGATGACAAACACAACAAATTTACAACCTACATACCCTTTTAAGAAAACAAACATTATCTAACATAATGTGATGCATATTTCAAAAACTGGTTTATCACAAAATTGGACCTAATTAATTATTGAAATGTTCAGTTCAGGTAATAGCAATTTTGTAGTATTTTCTTGTAAGCAACTGAAACAATAGTTTCACATTAGGTAATGTTCTAAAATATTTAATATCAATTTTAAATCTAATTTGTAAAATTGGTTCCCATGATAGCAAAAGTTAAATATATTTTCTCTATGTGTGTTATATATTTTAAAACTGCTGTAGAATATATTAAATCGACGGCTGCTGAGGGCAGGCGGCTGGCGGCATTTGAGGCCCCACCTGCGACATGAGGGGCCTTTGGTAGGCTGGGGGCACCTGGTAAGCGGCCGGGTCCAGAGCCTCGGGAGCTCGCCTTTCTGGAGACAGAGCTGGAGGCGGATGGTTGGGCTGTGCCTCAGGGCCTGAGCGGCGACCAGGCGGGGCTGCCATGCTCGCCCTGCCTGTCATCTACACACATTTTTTTTGGGTGAGTAGAGAGGTTGCTCTGCCCAGCGATGGATCCGAGGAGAGAGCCCGGGAGCGGGGCAAGGGGGTGTCACTGAGTTCGCGGTGCCCACCCGATGTCCGCCGGCCCGCCATCCCCCGAAGCCACCGTCCATGTCCCCAGACCCCACGCCATGCCACAGGCATGGAAAGCAGGCCGGCCGCTCTCACCTTCCTCCTACCTAACTGGCTGGGCTTCTCCAGGGACAAATGTGTCCTGGGATCACAGTGGAGCCCTTACCAGCATGCTCCCCTCCAGAGCAGAGATCTCTACCCACCCCCTGGCTCTACCGCCAACATTCCAACTCATTTCTTCACTGAAACAGAAAGAGCAATTCTCAAATTCATCGGGAATAACAAACAAACAAAAAGATAGAAAAAAAATTAAACATTCTCAACAATAAAAAACTTCTAGAGGAATCACCATCCATGACCTAAAGCTGTACTACAGAGCAATAGTGATAAAAACTGCATGGTATTGGTACAGAGAAGATCAAAGGAATAGAAGACCCAGAAATAAACCCACACACCTATAGTCACTTGATCTTTGACAAAGAAGCCAAAACCATCCAGTGAAATAAAGACAGCATTTTCAAGTGAGGGGTCTTTATCATGTGTTGCTGGAGGCCATCATTTGCCCTTAATTAGTAATTATTGGTTCCTCTTGAGGTTGTGGAGCAGAAAGAGCATCTGCAGGGGCAGGGTTGCTGTTCAATAATAAAATGTTTACCTCTCTTCAGTCTTAATCACTTTCCTGCTGTAGCTTACCTGCCTTAGTATCTCTGAGGCCAGATACTGCAATTTTTAACTTTTAGCCCCTCATCTTAAAGCAGCAGGAGATTCTTGAAATGCCTTTCAAGACTATGTATGTACTACTTGAGACTGGTTAATTATTCTTTTGTATTTATCAAAACACAATTTTTAACATCATTGCCTAGGGTATTTGGGGTCAGTATTCTATCCTGCTTCATTTTTGTAACATGGAAAAAAGCTTAGAAATCATGAAACTTGTGTAGATCTACACACTCAATGAAAGCAATTTAATATGTTGCTCAATATTATGTGTAACACCATTCCACCAGAATGCAGTCAGTCTCAAGCATGAAAATGATGGAGAACCAAAGGATAGTGCACTGTGGCTCCTCAAGTCTGCACAGTGGGAAAACAAAGACAGTTCTTTGATTATAGTTAGATCAAGAAAATAACACCCACATTCCCAACACTTGGGAGGCTGAGATGAATCAAGATTGCCAGCCTGGGTATCTTAAGTCCAAAAGAAAGGGGCCTGGTGAGGTGGCTCTGTGGTTAAGATTGGCACTGTTCTTGGGTTTGCTCCAAGACTTCTACACCCGTAAGGCTTCCATGGACAGTGCGTTCACATGCACACACAGACATAATTAAAAATAAATGTGAAAAGAATATGGCCTGCAACTCACTATGCAGCATGGACTGGCCTTAGGTGGTGGGTCCTTCAACCTCTTTCAGAGTTCTGGGATTACAGGCATGCAGCCACTATACATAGCCTAAAAATAACTCCTTAAATAACACTGGAGTGTCATAAATTAGGAGAGGAGACCAGAAGAGAAAGAGAAATGGACAGTTGAAACTGAGTTCTTCCAGCTGGTCCACAAACAAGTTGTCTGGGCCAATTATCTAATCGTTTCAAGTTTCACCAACCTTGTGCTAGAGCTAGAGGATTCCCAGTGCCCTTTAGGTCCCATTTTCAGTTTTTTGTTTTGATAAAAGGTCTAATGTAGCTGAGGCTAACCAAGATCTCCCACTGGCTGAAGATACTGTCAAACTTCTGGTCCTCCTGCCCCTGCTTTCCTAGAGCTAGGATTAATTATAAGCTAGGCAAGCAGTCTACCAACTGAACTACATTCCCAGCACACAGACTCACCTTTATCTGTTTTCAGAGAGTCTCACTATGTAGCCAAGATTATTCTAAATTCTCAGTCCTTTTGTCCCAGGCCCTAGGAGCTGGCATTAAAGGCATATGCCCTGATGCCTGTTTCCTGAATGTAGTTTTAAAGGAACCATTTGAAGACAGATGAAATTTTTAGTTTCACCTTTTTTTTTTGGAGGGGGGGAAATGGGGGGTCAAGACAGGGTTTCTCTGTGTATCCCTGCTTGTCCTGAAACTCACAGAGATCCACCTGCCTCTGCCTCCTGAAAGCTGGGATGAAAGGCGAATGCCACCACTGCCCAGCAATTTTAATTTTGTATAAATGAAAAAAAAATATGAAATCTATTAAAATGACATTTTGACTATTTAATAATTAAACCTTTTAATTATATTATTTTAAAAATTAGTTTCCCCTCTGAAAATCCCCTAACCACTTACCCCCTCCTGAAATGGGATAACATTTGAAATTTAAATAAAGAAAATTTCTAATTAAAAAAAAGTGGATTATTTTCATACAGTATATACTGATTACAATTCCTACTCTCTCAACTCCTTACATTTCTACCCACCTTCCCTCCTCTCAGGATCCAAAATCTTTCGGTTTCATTAGAAAAGAACAATCTTAGTCATCTTATTATATAGGGAGACGATTAGACTCATAAGTAAATTATGAGAACTAAGCTGTTTATTTATTTTTTTTTAAAGAGAGAAAACGTTTAAAGTATATACATTTGTAGGACTGGGGGACTTTTTAAAGTTGTAAAATGTTTTATATTGTATTGTAGATATCAGTGTATGATCTTGGGGATGATTAAGAAAGGAAAGGTTATATATGGCTTAGCAGTGATGTACGTGTGTATCAAGTTGACAAGGTGTCAACTCTTCTGGCTAGTTTTATGTCAATTTCAGAAAAAACAAGACAGATTTTTGACCTAGATATATATTTTCTTTGAAAAAATTATAAATTAGAGTGTGTCCATAATATCTATTTCAGTATATAATTTTGTTTGTGTGTAGAAACACTAATGATTTTAATGTTGATATTAACCTGCTGGATGGCTAAAAAATTGATCTTGTGTAAACATAAAAATAAAAATAATTTGATTTTAAATCATCTGAGACCCTAGATTATTGATAAAAGTTATAAAAGCAAATGTGTGGGCAATAAGTGTTAACCAGAACTTACTTATATATGTGGAAGTTATCACACAATTTACCATGTAATAAAAATATAGGCTTGTTTTGCCTGAACAGCATTAACTTTCTTGCTATAATCTAATTTACCAATACCATGTTCATCATGAAAAATGGAATAAATAACTAAGGGACCATGTAATATACTCCATTAACTTGAACACACATGTTTATATCTGGGTTTGAAACTTCCTTTTTTTTTCTTCATGTGTACATTTTTTTATTTACAAAAACTAAAAAAGTTTCAACAATAGACTGTATGTTCTTTGAACGTGTTCTCTTTCCTTTTTTTTTTTTTTGATATTTTCTTTATTTACATTTGAAGTGTGTTCCCCTTTCCAGGATTCCCCTTTGCCAGCCACTTATCACATCCCCTCTCTCCCTCCCCTTGCCTCTATGATGGTGCTGCAGTACCCTGCCACCCCACTCCCATCCTCCTGTCCTGGCATTCCCTACACTGGGGCATTGAACACCATCAGGCACTATGGACTCTCCTTCTACTTATATCCAACAAGGCCATCTTCTGCCACATATATGCCCAGCTCCATAGGTCGCTCCATGTGTATTCTTTGGTTGGAGGTCCAGTCCCCAAGAACTCCAAGTTTTCTGGCCTGTTGATACTGTTGCTCCCTCCATGGGGTTACAAACCACCTCAACTCCTTCAGTCCCTTCTCTATCTCCTCAATCAGTAACGCCCATGCTCAGTCCAATGGTTTATTGCGAGCTTCATCCTCCATATATGTCAGGCTTCTCAGGAGACAATTATACCAGGCTTCTACCAGCAATCACTTCCTGCCATTCACAATAAAGTCTGGGTTTGGTAGCTGTATATAGGATGGATCCCCAAGTGGGGCATCCCAGGATGGCCTTTACTTCAGTCTGTTTTCCACACTTTGAATATTTCCTCCTGTGAATGTTTTGTTCACTCTTCTAAAAACCACTTAAGCATCCAGAGTTTGGTCTTCCTTCTTCTCAGGCTTCATATGGACTTGAATAGAATTTTGTGTGTTCTAGACTTTTGGACTAATATTCATATATCAGTGACTACATACCTCGTTTGTTGCTTTGAGACTGAATCACCTCACTCAGGATGATATTCTCAAGTTCAATCCATTTGACTGAATTTCAAGAATCTGTTGTTTTTAATGGCTGAGTAGTATTACATTGTGTAAATGTACCACATTTTCTGTACCTATTCCTGTGTTGAGAGACATCTTGGTTACTTCCAGCTTCTCACTCTTATAAATAAGGCTGCTATGAACATAGTGGAGCATGTGTCCTTATTGCATGTTGGAGCCTCTTCTGAGTATATGCCCAGGAGTGGTATAGTTGCGTCATCAGGTAATTTTATGTCCAGTTTTCTGAGGAACCACCAGACTGTTTTCCAGAGTGGTTGTACAGGTGTGCAATCCCATCAATAGTGGAGGAGTGTTCCTCTTTCTCCACATCCTTCCCAGCAACTGCTGTCCCCTCAGTGATTTATCTTAGCCATTCTGACTAGTGTGAGGTGGACTCTCAGGGTTGTTTACATTTGCATTTCCCTGATGACCATGAATGTTGAATATTTCTTTAGGTGCTTCTCAGACATTCAGTCTTCCTCAATTGAGAATTCTTTGTTTAGCTCTGTAACACGTTTTTAAATAGGGTTATTTGGTTCTCTGGTGTCTAATTTCTTGAGTTCTTTGTATATATTGAATATTAGCCTTCTATTGGATGTAGGATTGGTAAAGATCTTTTCCCAATATGTTGATTGCTGTTTTGCCCTAGTGACAGTGTCCTTTGCCTTACAGAAGATTTGCAAGTTTATGAGGTCCCTTTTGACAATTCTTGATCTTAGAGCATAAGTGTACTGACTAGTTTTGTGACAACTTGACACAGATTGAGTTATCACATATATAGGAGCTTCAGTTGAGGAAATGCCACCCATGGGATCCAACTGTCAGACATTTTCTCAATTAGTGATCAAGGGGGAAAGACCCCTTGTGGGTGGTGCCATCTCTGGGCTGGTAGTTTTGGTTCTATAAGAGAGCAGGCTGAGCAAGCCAGGGAAAGCAAGCCAGTAAAGAACATCTCTCCATGGCCTCTGCATCAGCTTCTGCTTTCTGAACTGCTTGAGTTTCAGTCCTGAACTTCCTTGGTGAAGAACAGCAGTATGGAAGTGTAAGCTGAATAAACCCTTTCCTACCAAACTTGTTTCCTGGTCATGATGTTTGTGCAGGAATAGAAACTCTGACTGAGACAATAAGCCATTGGTGTTCTGTTCAGGAACACTTCCCCTGTACCCATGTGTTTAAGATTTTTCCCCACTTTCTCTTCTATTAGTTTCAGTTTATATGGCTTTGTATGAATGTGCTTGATCCACTTGGACTTGGCCTTTGTACAGGAAGATAACAATGGATCAATGTGCATTTTTCTACATAATGACCTCCAGTTGAACCAGAATAGTTTGTTGAAAATGCTCTCTTTTTTCCCACTGGATGTTTGTAGCTACTTTGTCAAAGATCAAGTGACCATAAGTGTGTGGGTTTACTTCTGGGTCTTCAGTTCTATTCCATTGATCTACCCCGCTGGTCAATGTACCAAAACCATGCAGTTTTTTATCACTATTGCTCTGTTGTACAGCTTGAGGTCCAGGTAACTGATCCTCCCAGAAGTTCTTTTATTGTTGAGAATAGTTTTCTTATCCTGTTTTTTTTTTTTTTTGTTTTTTTTTTTTATTCCATATGAATTTGGAAATTGCTCTTTTTAACCCTATGAAGAATTGATATGAAGAATTTTGATGGAGATAGCACTGAATCTATAGATTGCTTTCAGCAAGATGGCCATTTTTGTTATATTAATTCTGCCACTCCATGAGCATGTGAGATCTTTCCATCTTCTGAGATCTCCATTTTTTTCTTCAGAGACTTGAAGTTCTTATCATATAGATCTTTCACTTGTTTAGTTAGAGTCACAAAAGGTATTTAATATTATTTGTCACTATTGTGACAGGTGTCATATCCCTAATTTCTTTCTCAGCCTGTTTATCCTTTGTATAGAGGAAGGTCACTGATTTGTTTGAGTTAATTTTCTATCCAGCTACTTGGCTGAAGATGTTAATGGTTATTAGGGGTTTTCTGGTAGAGTTTTGGGGTCACTTAAGTATACTATCATATCTTCTGCAAGTTTGATTTCTTTTATTCCAATTTATTTCCCTTTGTCCTCTTTGTTGTCTCATTGTTCAAGCTAAATCTTCAAGTATTGTATTGAATAGATGAGAGAGAGGGCATGCTTCTCTAGTCCCTGACTTAGTGGGATTGTTTCAAGTCTGTTTCTCTCCATTTAGTTTGAGGTTGGCTACTTGTTTCCTGTATATTTCTTTTACTAGGCATAGTTATGGGTTTTGAATTCCTGATCTTTCCAAGACTTTTAACAAGAAAGGAATGTTAAATTTTGTCAAATGATTTTTTTTTCAGAATCCAAGGAACTGATCATGTGGTTTTTTCTTAAGTTTTTTTAAAAGTGGAATTACATTGATGGATTTTCATATATTGAACCATCCCTGTATCCCTCTGATGAAGCCTACCTGATTATGGTGTATGATCCTTTTGATGTATTCTTGGATTCTTTTCCCAAATTGAGTATTTTTGCATAGATATTCATAAGGGAAATTGGTCTGAAGTTCTATTTATTTGCTGGGTCTTGGTGTAGTTTTGGTATTAGAGTAATTGTGACTTCATGGAAAATATTGGGGAGTGTTCATTTTATTACCACTTTGTGGAATAAATTGAAAAGTATTGTAATTAGGTATTCTTTGAAGGTCTGGTAAAGTTCTGCACTAAACACATCTGGTCCTGGGCTATTTTTTTTTTTTTTTTGGTTGAGGGACTTTTGACAACTGCTTCTATTTCTTCAGGGATTGTTAGACTGTTTAGATGGTATTTATGATCCTGTTTAACCTTGTAATTGGTATCTCTAAAGAAAATGGTCCATTTCATCCAGATTTTCAAGTTGTGTTGAGTATATGCTTTTGTAGTAGGATTCTGTTGATTTTTTAAAATTTCCTCAGTTTCTGTTATTCTATCTCCCTTTTCATTCCTGATTATGTTAATTTGGATACAGTCTCTGTGCCCTCTGGTTAGTGTGGCTAAGGGTTTATCTATCTCATTGACGTTCTCAAAGTACCAGCTACAATTTTTGTTGATTTTTTGTATAGTTCTATTTGTTTCTACTTGGTTCATTTCAGCCATGAGTTTGATTATTTCCTGACATCTAATCCTCTTGGGTGAATTTGCTTCTTTTTGCTTTAGAACTTTCAGGTTTGCTCTTCAGCTGGTAGTATATGATTTGTCCAGTTCCTTTTTGGAGGCACTCAGAGCTATGAGTTTCTGTATTAGCACTACTTTCGTTGAGTCCTATAAATTTGGGTATGTTGGACCTTAATTTTCATTAAATTCTAAAAACTCATTTCTTTCTTTTTTTCTTCCTTGACCAAGATATCATTTAGGAGAACTTCTTAAGCTATCATGTGATGTGGGCTTTATGGTTGCTGTGTTGCTATTGAAGACCAGACTTAATTTATAGTCATCTCAAAGGAGGAATATGATTATTTCAATCTTCTTACATTTGTTGAGGTCTGTTTTGTGACAGATTATATCTTCAATTATGAAGAAGGTATCATGATGTTCTGATAAGAAGGTATATTGTTTTGATTTAGGATGAAATGTTCTATAGATATCTGTTAAAAACATTTGGTACATAACTACTGTTAGTTTCACTGTGTCTCTGTTAATTTGCATTTCCCTATTCTGTCCATTGATGACACTGGGCTGTTCAAGTCTCCCACTATTACTGCATGAGGCACAATGTGTGCTTTGAGCTTTAGTAAAGTTTCTTTTATGAATGTGGGTGCCCTTGCATTTGAAGAATAGATGTTGAGAATTGAGAGTTCCTCTTTGTAGATTTTTCCTTTGATGTGTATGAAGTGTCCTTCCATATCTTTTTTGATGATTTTTGGTTGGAAGTCGACTTTACCTGATATTACAATGTCCACTTCAGCTTCTTTCTTGGAAAAACTTGCTTGGAATTTTTTTTTCAGCCCTTTAATGTGAGGTATTGTCTTTGAAACTGAGGTATGTTTCCTGTATGCAGCAAAATGGTGCTTCCAGTTATGTATCCAGGCTATTAGCTGTTAGTCTCTGTCTTTTCACTGAATCCATTGATTTTTAAGAGATATTAAGGAATAGTGACTGTTTCTTCCTGCTATGTTTGTTGTTATTTTTATGTTTGTGTGATTAACTTCTTTTGTGTTTATTGAAAAAAGACACTTTCTTGCTTTTTCTAGGTGTTGCGTTGGTGTTTTCCATCGATTATCCTTTGTATGGCTTGTTTTGTGGAAAGATAGTATGTAAATATGCTTTTGTCAAAGAATACCTTGGTTTATCTATCTATGGTAATTGAGGGATTTGCTGGATATAGCAGTCTGAACTAGCATTTGTTTTCTCTTAGGGTCTGTATGAGTTCTGCCCAAGATCTTCTAGCTTTCATAGTCTCTGTTGAGAAGTCTGGTGTAATTCTGACTGGTCTGTCTTTATATGTTACTTGATCTTTTTAAATTACTGATTTTAATATTCTTTCTGTGTTTTGTGTATTTGATGTTTTGAATATTATGTGATGAGAGGAATTTCTTTTCTATTCCAATCTATTTTGAGTTCCGTAGGTTTCTTGTATGTTAATGGGCATTTCTTTCTTTAGGCTAGGGAAGTTTTCTTTTATAATTTTGTTGAAGATATTTAGTGGCCCTTTAAGTTGGGAATCGTCACTCCCTTCTATACCTATTATCCTGAGTTTCAGTCTTTTCATTGTGTCCTGTATTTCTGGGATGTTTTTGTTAAGAGCTTTTTGCATTTTCTTTGACTGTTCCATCGATGTTTTCTATGTTATCTACTGCACCTGAGGTTTTCTCTTCTATCTCTTTTTTTTTTGTTGTTGGTAATGCTTACATCTATTACTTCAGATCTCTTTCCTAGGTTTTCTATCTTCAAAGTTGTCTCTGTTTGTGATTTCTTTACTGTTTCTATTGCCATTTTTACATCCTGGATGGTTCAGTTCCTTCACATGTTTGGTTGTATTTTCCTGTAATTCTTTAACAGATTTTTGTGTTTCACCTTTAAGGGCTTCAACCTGTCTACCTGTGTTTTTCTGTATTTCTTTAAGGGGATTATTTATATCCTTCTTACAGTAATCTATCATCATCATAAAATGTGATTTTTAAATCAGAGTCTTTCTTTTCTGGTGTGTTGAGTTAACCAGTGGTCATTGTGATGGAAAAACTGGGTTCTGATGATGTCAGTGCTTTGGTTTTAGTTGCTTTTGTTCTTGAGCTTGCTTTTCACCATCTGGTTATCTCTAGTGTTAGCTGTTCTTGCTGTCTCTGACTGTGGATTTTTCCTCCTGCAAGCCAGTATCAGTACTCCTAGCAGACAAGTTCTCTCTGGGAAGAGTTTTTATGTGGAGAAACGTGGCACATGTTCAGCTCAGGGGTGCACACAGAAACCAGAAAAATACTGTCCCAGCTGATCCTTGGTTCTTTTGTCTTGATGACTCTGGGAATGTCCCACTTGGCCCAGGAACTTGAAGAGATGTGGTGGTCTTACCTGTGCTACCAGGCTTCTCTGTGCTCCCCGGAGAACAATTTTTTCCTGGTAGTGTTTTTGTATGTAGCTCTTTTGCACAGGATCAGATCTAGGAGCAGATGGAAACAGGAAGGCCACTGTGCAAGGCATTTCCTGTGGTCCTATTTACAGAGGGAACTGTGTGGTTTTCTCTGAGCAGCAGTGGTGGTCTTACCTGTACTCACAGACTTGTCTGCACTCCTGGGAATTTAGCTCACGCAGTTTGAAACTTTCTAACAATCATGTAGGAAGTTATTTTTGCTTACATTGACGAATATAAACACAAATCAGTAAGGTATTATTTAAGGCTAGAACTAGTCTTTTAAAATGCTGTGACATAAAGTACAAACATGTAAATATTATTTAAAGTTTCTATAAATATAAATTAATATTAAATTGGATTTTTGTGCTTATAATGCAATTCATTAGTAGGGAATACTTTATATATGCAGAATCATCTATCTTTTGCAACTTTGCTTATACGTTTTACAAGGCAAAACAGAATATATCACACAATTTGGAAATAATACTATATTTATGATTTTTCCCATAGGAGATTAACATATATTACAAGTCCAGAGCATGAATGTAGTGAGAAGTATCTCTCAGAAGGAACATTCAAATATACAAAATATATGGATTTAGTGTGCAAGTCATTAGATACCAAGAAAATTTGCATAGTGCAAATGCTATCAATTTCTAAATCTCTCTTCTCATTCATATGTATATTCTGTGTGCCAGAACATCATTCCATTTCCACCCATACAAAAGGTTTAAGGTCAGAGTTGTCCAGTCATTTGTACTAGAATTGTTTCTTACAAAGACCTGTGGGGTTTACCTTACTTCTCAATTTGATTGAGCTAAAAGACATTTAGGAAATTGATAAACCTTACAACTATGTACTTCTGTAAGGAAGTGTCAAGAGATACACAAACTGGTTGCATTCCAAGAAAAATGCAGGCAGCAGAATCCTATAATGTAAAATAAATAATGGAGATAGAAGGAGCCATTGTAGCACATGTGTGTTTCTCTCATTTTCTGGATACCATAAAGTGAGCAACTGCCAGCATGACTTTCCACCACATAAGAAGTGGAGTGAGTGATTGAAACAGCTTTTTTGGGGGAAAAAGGCTGTATTTTGCCTGAGCAATATAAGGTTGTATTAGTGAACAGTGGTTCTTCTGTAGAATAGACACACCACAAAGAAAACATAAATTATGCACCCCTCTCCCCAAATTGGTTGAGGCATAAAATAAAGGTCAGCAGTGTAAGACATGAAAACTGAGTTAGAAGTAATTTTCAGAGCATACTCTATAGGAGTAATTCCTTGCAAGAACCACCTTAGGATGGGAATCATGCTTAAAATCATAGAACCATGAGGCAAAATAGTCAGGAGTATGAAGACACCCAGTTGAAGACAAGAAGATTTTGAGGCCAGACATAGAGAAAGTGGTCATTCCAAACCAGAAGGCTCTGTACTAAAAAGAATTTTCTTTCTTCACAAGAAACATCGGCCAAAGACATCACTCATCACTTGATTATCTAATATTATCTGACTTCAACAAATTTTATAGCAGGAAAAGAAACTATATTCACATTCAGTGATCTCATGTAGGCAGATGATCTTTTTAAAAAGTCTACAAATAAATATTTATGTTTTTGTGAACACTGGAATAAATAACAAATATCTAGGGCATGTTAATAATCCAGTGATGGCTAAATGCTTTTTCTCATCTTGACGACAAGTATTTTAGAGATAAGTCTTTGTGATATGATATTTAATCCTCAAGCTTTGTACTGAAAACCAAGGGGGACTTTTTGGAAGTTGGTTAAACATTAATTTCAAAGAGGAAAGGATTGCCTCCTAATGAGTCACATAGCATTTGGTTATTTGGGAGTTATAAGAGAATCACAGTCAAATATCAAACAGATACTTGAAGAAGCTGTAGAAATATTCAGATAATTAAGTCAAGTGTTTCTTTAATGAATGATTAATTGCAGGAAGAAACAGTCGAAGATAATAAAACTGAGTGCCAAAGCAGTCACTGGTTGACCTTTATGTGAACAGGTAGGACAGGCACAAGGAGATTAATGAGAACTCAGCAGGGATTTATATCTTTTGTCATAAGTCAATGTTATGTAGTTTGGAACCAATCCCAAGGAAAAGCAAACTGCAAATTGTATGAAACTCAGCTTTTGTGTTGGGGATAGAAACACTGGTTTTGTGGTTTCCAGTGTACTTCTCAAAGTTCTTTATACTGGGATAAAATAATAAAGAAGATGAAAATAGTTCTCTTACTTCTGACTCATCTAGTTACTAACCAAATATTATTATTGTAATGCCAGTGTGGTCATTACCTTCCGGTCTTTGAATTTATCTTTACCCTCTTGAGGATCAGGACCAAACTTATATCTAATCTGTCATGAAAACTATTTCATTCAACACGAATCATACTATGTTCATTAAACTTATCTAAACAATCTTAACCAGGTATTTTTCATCAATGTGTTATCCTAAATAGGTATCCTTTTTAAGTTAGTCAACATATTTTGAATAGAATGGATTACATTTGCATATAATTCCATGTCTTTGAGATCCGATGCCTTTCTCTTGCCTTTGTGAGCTTCTTCATGATCCTGGTGAACATAATTCATTCTGGCCAACATGTATCATAATGAATTTTTATAAAGGCCATGGAGTTAAAGACATTAATAAAATAAAATGTAAGTGTAGGTTAAATATTCAAATGTTCCTTTAGTAGTTGAATATGATTCCAGTGGAAGGCGGGGAGGACTATCAAATTAGTTTGAGTGAGAATTTAGTGTCAGAAAATAATGGGCTAAGCATGTAAATTTGTAAGTAGCTACAAAAAGAAAGAGGTTTGACAAAAGAGAATGAAAGGTATGGATTATAGTATGGATGAATTCAAAAGAAGCCAGGCCACAAAGAAATTTCTCCCTCTAAAGGGCAATGTATCGCCTCAGACACTAGTGACCATGAGATGCCTAAGCTATAATATTATATCTACAAGGTAAGGCTTACACACCATGCTCAGTGAAAATCTCAGAGAAGGCAGAAAGACTTAAAAAGCCAAATGACCAACATGCTTAATGTGAGAACCTATTGCTACACAACATGAAAGATGAACCCATAATATCCTAACAACATTCCTGCAGAGGACCTGGGTTTGGTTTCTAACAGTGACATGGAAGCTCACTACCATCCCCAAGTACAGATCCCAGAAGATCTGAAATCCCCATCCAGCCTCTGAGGACATTGCATACATAATACACAAGCACACACCCAATCAATACCCAAATACATAGAAATAAATATTAAAAACAATTATTGACAGAAGAATATCAGCATTGTGATATCACCAGTCAATGTGAAAATGTGAATGGGGAAATTCAAGACTCACTCCTAGATGAAGAGCTACAGGCAATCATTGAGAATGAGAGGTGGAAAATCAGTTTTTTCTAGGTATACGCACTCTGATAGGCTACTAAATCTCATGTGATCAGTCTTAAAAACACATACAGAGTATAATATTTATAGACTCAGTAGGCTTTGTGTCAGTGAGTGTGTAACAGTAGTAATTATAAAGGAAGAGGTTTTGAATTTGACAGGGGGTTGTGGAAGACGAAACTAGGTGAAACAGAAATGGGGAAAGGAGAAGTGTTAGCCTGTGTTTTTATTAATAGGAGAACTGAGTTCCTTGATCTTGAGAGATATTTATGACCAATGATTGTTAATTTCTGTTATTTTAATGTTGGTTTTGAGTGTGTGTGTGTGTGTGTGTGTGTGTGTGTGTGTGTATGCATGTGGGGAATTGCAGGTTGGTCTCCAGTTAAGCTGTGGTCTGAATCCTGATGGTCATAAATCACCTATATGATATGGTAGGTGTTCCCTCATGCTCCTGGAACTCTGGCCCCTGCCTAATGTTCTACCTCCAACAACCCCTACAAGAGAAGCATGGTTAGTAGTCATGTAAGCAATGGCCAAATCTTCTGACCTTCAGGCTAAACTCCTCCATAGTTACCTAGTTTCAATGAAGACCATAAAAAATATTCAGGAAATCCAGGAAACTATTAAAAGAGTTAACCTCACACTAATAGAAATAGAAGAAGGTAGAGTCCTAGCTCCAAGGCCCTGTATTCTCAACAAAATCATAGAATAAAATTTCCTTAGCCTAAAGGAAGAGATGTCTATAAATATTCAAAGAGATTACAGAAAACTAATTAGATTGAACAATAAAAAATCCTCTCAAAGCATAATAATAAAAAACATGACTTGGAATTCAGAGACTCTAATATTGATAAAGGAAGGATAAACAGTAAATATTTTCATGCAGAATAGAAAATATGAACAAAGATCTCAATTATGATTCTATAATATTTTAGAATTAGCAATAAGAGTCATTATATAATAAAATTTTCCTTAGTTAAATTTGTTTTAGTTAGCCAATTTTAAATGAAAACTTCTCACTTTTTTGTTCTTAGTGAAAAACTTTCTTCTACTAAAATGTAACCTATTTCAGAGAATTCATCTTTATCTGTTTGAGATTGTATTATTTTATAAGACAACTACTTACAAAAACTTTTCTTGACCTTACACTACCTTGTAGAACCAATAATGTTACTAATATAACTAACAGAATGATTGTTGTTTTAAGATTAAAGTATACCCCATTTATCGTACATCTCTGATATCCATATTGTAATATTTAATCACCAAGAGCTTATTTTAAGATGAATTTATTTATTCTTTGAAATGTGCATATATAGAATTTTGATATTTATCCTTCTCTCTAATCTTCTCCCAGCTTAGATGCATTTTATATCTATACAACTCTATGTCTATTTAAACCCACCAAGTCATATTAGTATTTCTTATATATTTGTCCTGTGTGTCCATACACTGAAGCACTATAGACCTACCAGAAGCCACATCTTTTGAACTGCTTTGCTCTCACCTAGAATTTCAAAAAGATCATTTCCATTTTTAAGAATTCAATGTCTAAATTACTGTAAACCCCATTTACGTTTTCTGAGTATTCCTGACATCCCATCACAGTATATAATTTCAGTTATATAAGGCATAGGGAATTATTAAAGTATAAGCTGCTTGATAATGTTGAGCTCTAAATGTGTGTTAAGTGAAGCATGAACTCTGTAATAGCAATTTTATATATGAAAATGACTAATGGAGGACTACAAGCTGTTGTATTTTCCTCTTCTGATATCCTTTGCCTTTTCCTGTACATAAATAGTTTCTTTTACTGATTACCTTTAGTTACAACATGTTGCCAATATTTCTTTTCATAACTAATGGGAAAACTGATCATTATAAAGATTTATCTTGATGTTAGCCTTTATGAAATATTATGTACAATTTCTTATACAGAGCTAGAGAACTTCTGTAATTGTATGTACATCAAACAAATTGGAATATATATATATATGAATATATATACATATATATTCATGTATATATATGTATGTGTGTGTTTGTGTGTGTGTGTACCTACAACATTACATACTCTGGTAACAATAAAATAACAATAAATAAAATAGTATTTGAAAATAAAAAAACAATTTTTCTATATTTTTTTGTGAGAGATTTTTAGGAAAAACCAACCTCATAGGCCACAACAAAACTACAAGATATATTTACTAAGGAGAACATGTAGTAGAAATGTAGCTCAACAACTTTTAACTGAATTCTGTTCTGTAGCATAAGAAATAATTGTTGAGGGAAAAGGTTAAAAAAAAATTAAATACAAAGCTAAAACAAAATAAAAATCTTCAGTGTTGGGTGAAATCTATCAATTTCTTATTTAATGAATCAACTTGCTTTTTCATAATTATTTTTCAAGAAACACATCATCTTACATATCAATTTTAATATAAAATAAATTACATAAACCAGTTTGCACATGTCATGCATTATATTTTATATAAGCTACAACTGTCAGACAGTTGTTCAACATTTGCTAACTAAGAGTGGGATAGCTGGGTCCTCAAGTAGAACTCTTTCCAATTTTCTGGGGAATCTGCAGATTGACTTCCAAAGTGGTTTTACACTTTGCAGTCCCACTGGCAATAGAGAAGTGTTCCTCTTTCTCTACATCCTTGACAGCATCTGATGTCTCCTGATTTTTTTATCTTAGCCATTCTAAATTGTGTGAGATGGAATCTCAGGGTCGTTTGGTTTGCATTTCCCTGATGACTTAGTATGTTAAAGAATTTTTATTGGGTATTTTATTGATTTACATTTCTAGTGTTATTCCCTTTCCTAGTTACCCCTCCAGAAACCCCCCATCCCATTACTTCCTCCCCTGCATCTATGACAGTGCTCCTGAACCCATCTATTCCTGCCTCCCTAACCTGGCATTCCCTTATATTGGGGCATCTGGCCTTTTCCAGACCAAGTGCCTCTTCTCCCATTGAAGTCCTTCAAGGCCATCATCTGCTACATATGCTGTTGCAGCCATGGTTCCCTCCATGTTAATTCTTTGGTTTTTTATTTAGTCCCTGGAAGCTCTTGGAGGTCTGCTTGGGTGATATTGTTGTTCTTCCTATTGAGTTGCAAATCACTTCAGATCCTTCAGTCCTTTCTCTAACTTTTCCATTGGGTTTAAGTGCTTCTCAGCTATTGGAGATTCCTCAATTCAGAATTCTTTGTTTAGCACAGTACCCCATTTTAAAGTATGGTTCTTTGACTCACTGGAGTCTAATTACTTGAGTTCTTTGTATATTTTGGATATTAGCCCTGTATTCTATGTAGGGTTGGTAAAGATCTTTTCCATTTTGTCCTATAGACAATGCCCTTTGCTTTACAGATGCTTTTCAATTTTATGACCTCAATTTTGTCAATTGTTGATCTTAGAGCATGAAACACTGTTGTTCTGTTCAGGAAAATGTCCCCTGTGCCCATGTGTTCCAGACATTCTCCACTTTCTCTTCTAGTAGATGCAGTGCAACTGATTTTATGTGAAGATCCTTAATCTACTTGGGCTTCAGCTTTATACAAGGAGATAAGAACAGATCAATTTGCATTCTTCTTTGTGCCAACTGCCAATTGAACCAGCACCTTTTGTTGAAAATCAACATTCCAACTCATTTCTTCACTGAAACAGAAAGAGCAATTCTCAAATTCATCGGGAACAACAAACAAACAAACAAACAAACAAAAAGATAGAAAAAAAATTCTCAAAAATAAAAAACTTCTAGAGGAATCACCATCCATGACCTAAAGCTGTACTACAGAGCAGTTGTGATAAAAACTGCATGGTATTGGTACAGAGAAGATCAAAGGAATAGAAGACCCAGAAATAAACCTGCACACCTATAGTCACTTGATCTTTGACAAAGAAGCCAAAACCATCCAGTGAAATAAAGACAGCATTTTCAAGTGAAGGGTTTCTATCATGTGTTGCTGGAGGCCATCATTTGCCCTTAATTAGTAATTATTGGTTCCTCTTGAGGTTGTGTAACAGAAAGGGAATCTGCAGGGGCAGGGTAGCTGTTCAATAATGAAATCTTTACCTCTCTTCAGTCTTAATCAATTTCCTGCTGTAGCTTACCTGCCTTAGTTTCTCTGAGGCCAGATACTGCAATCTTTAACTTTTAGCCAGTCATCTTAAAGCAGCAGGAGATTCTTGAAATGCCTTTCAAGACTATGTATGTACTACTTGAGACTGGTAAATTATTCTTTTGTATTTATCAAAACACAATTTTTAACATCATTGCCTAGGGTATTTGGGGTCTATATTCTATCCTGCTTCATTTTTTTTAATTTTTAATATTTTTTATTACATATTTTCCTCAATTACATTTCCAATGCTATCCCAAAAGTCCCCCATAGCGCCCCCCACTTCCCTACCCACCCATTCCCATTCTTTTGGCCCTGGCATTCCCCTATATTGGGGCATATAAAGTTTGCAAGTCCAATGGGCCTCTCTTTCCAGTGATGGCTGACTAGGCCATCTTTCGATACATATGCAGCTAGTGACAAGAGCTCTGGGGTACTGGTTAGTTCATCATGTTGTTCCAACTATAGGGTTGCAGATCCCTTTAGCTCCTTGGGTACTTTCTCTAGCTTCTCCATTGGGAGCCCTGTGATACATCCAATAGCTGACTGTGAGCATCCACTCCTGTGTTTGCTAGGCCCCTGCATAGTCTCACAAGAGACAGCTATCTTTGGGTCCTTTCAGCAAAATCTTGCTAGTGTATGCAATGGTGTCCGCATTTAGAAGCTGAGTATGGGATGGATCCCTGGATATGGCAGTCTCTAGATGGTCCATCCTTTCATCACAGCTCCAAGCTTTGTCTCTGTAACTCCTTCCATGGGTGTTTTGTTCCCAATTCTAAGAAGGGGCACAGTGTCCACATTTTGGTCTTCATTCTTCTTGAGTTTCATGCGTTTAGTAAATGGTATCTTATATCTTGGATATCCTAAGTTTTGGACTAATATCCACTTATCAGTGAATACATATTGTGTGAGTTCCTTTGTGATTGTGTTACCTCACTCAAGATGATGCCCTCCAGGTCCATCCATTTGGCTAGGAATTTCATAAATTCATTATTTTTAATAGCTGAGTTGTACTCCATTGTGTAAATGTACCACATTTTCTGTATCCTTTCCAGCCACAGCGGAGCCACAGAGCCGCTGCTTCATTTTTGTAGCATGGAAAAAAGCTTAGAAATCATGAAACTTGTGTAGATCTACACACTCAATGAAAGCAATTTAATATGTTGCTCAATATTATGTGTAACACCATTCCACCAGAAAATATATTCCAATGCTGGTGGCTTTAAAGATAACTGGAGTTCTTTATCAATATACTGTTGAAGGCATTATCACATTGAATTTTCAAAGGTACAGGAAACAATTATTTTCCAACGCATTCAACAATTTACTAATTTCAACAATTAGCTTTGAACACTTCACTTTCTGTGAGGAAATCTTAAATTCTCAAAAGATCATGAAAGGTATAATTTCACACTCATTCCTAAAGGGGCAATTAGTGTTAAATTGTGCATATATGGGTATCTATTTGCCTTTGAGTAAAGTTATGCTCATGTAAATATGTGTTCATGGTGACTAGAAATTGTCTAATCCCCTGCAATTACAAGCAATAGTAACACACCATACATAGCTAGAAGAAACAAAACTCATTATTCTATGTAAGAGCATGTAGTACTCTAAATCCAAGTCACCTTTGTAGCCCACTTAAAGGGAAAAAATCCTCACAGCTCTGATAAGATAAAAATTATTTGATTAAAAGTTTTTGATGCATTTCCTGGCAAATATATACATAAATTGTATTCACTAGATGAGCATGAAAGAGCCAGTAAAACTTGTTTCTAATATACAGTCATCACATGATGGTCAGTTAGATGACCAGCAATAAAATCTGCCATGATAAATCCTGTGTCATACTTGGTTAACCAAGATGTTCCTGCACAAGGAGATTGTGCCAAAACAGGAACTATGTAGAGTATAAATAGACAGCTGAGACTCTTGTCTGATGTCACCTTTCTTCTTTCTGCAGGACAGTGCCTCTTTCTACTCTGAAGCCAGTAGTAAGTAGTTCTCCTTTATAATGAGATCAAGTTCCTAATGGAATACATTTACAACTAAACAACAGTGAAATTTTACAGTTAATTACTGCATGTGTGGTTGTTATTAGAATCATACTGATAATTTTATTGAGAACAATTGTTTATATTTTATCATATAAAGTGATATACATGATTATATAGCTTATTTGTTATCTTGGAAATAATATTGTAAAGAGATAATGGGAATGAAACATTTTAACTCTAAAATCAGAAATAAAGTCTATGAATTTTTTCCAAGTAGTTCTGTCATTGGTATCTCTAATAAGACTACAACTTGGGAGTGTAGGGATTTTATTTAAAATCTATGTCTGTATAGTGATACAAATATTTTTAGAATAAGGATGTGAAGGTATCCTTGCCACTGATTTTAAATTTATCAAAAGAATATTATATCAGTGAACTTGAAAAAAATATGCTATTGATGATCATCAGCAGAAAATATAAATTGTCCATAAAATACATTCAAGACAAGCAAAAAAAGAAAACATATAGTGTTTCTGGTCATAGGTGAATATATTCTGATAGCTTATAGTTTAATTACATGTATAAATTATGTATATATCTTATATGACAGAGCACATAAGAACTTTGTGTTTGGGGCAGACAAAAATGTTTCTGGAAAATATTAGGGTTTCATGGAACTATTTAATATCTATCAGATAGAAATTATATGCTACTGCAGAAGATAATAATTCCAAAGAGCATTTATGGATGTTTTCTTCCATGTGTCTAAATCATGTGCTCTGCTTTTTTATATTTGAACCTACAGTGCCTGTCCATCAATGTATCTAAACTTCTGAATTTGGATAAACAGCAGTCAAAGTTATAACAAGTATAAATCCTGAAATCTATTAGATAAAGGGATGCAAATTTATGAGACAAAGGGTGGATTGCAGAAATGAGTGTCAGAAATTTCTAGAATTATACATCAGGCACAGTTCAGAATTTCAATGCTACTGCTTAACAAATTCAAGGAAGCAAGGACATTCCTTTTTGGAAAAATATTTTGTAGGAATTGACAGATTGTTTTTGCAACATTTTGCCCATAGTGATTTCTAGCAGTTTGGATGAACTAATGCTCTCTTTTAACTGAATCATACCTCAGAAAAACATGACAAAGCAATCAAGAGTGACAATTATCATATTATATTGGAATTTATAAAATATTACAGTAGATAATTGGAAAAATATGATCCATTAGGATCATGTCATTTTTCCTGTAACGTGATCATCCTATGTAATTCTGCAGGGGGTTTATTGACATACTTTCATGTCTACATAACCTTCAAAGCATTGCAATTTCTGGCTTTGAGAACTGAAGGCTTTAAGATGGTGCCTCGATTTCACTTCTGTTACCTGAGTTCTTATGGGAAACCTCATTACTAAATATCTAATACTGAGACTGCTCATGTGTAGAGTGGAATATTTAGTCACAGTATCTCCCAACGAGGTTTTTATGAGTTTGAAATGAATCCCATAAAGAGTCACATGACAAGTGACACCAAGCCCATAGTCATAGTATCTAAGTTATTGTGAGTGCCGAAGTTATGGCAAGGGGTGTTTTGACACATTTCATAAAAACTACATATTTATGTGTTTTATTCATTCCTCATATTAATTGTAGAGTAAGAAAAACTTTTCTTAATAGTTAGGGGAAACCATTTGCCTAACAAATTTAAAAAGTAAAGTGTGAGTGCAGTCAAGATGGCTCAGTAGAGAATGTACCAGGTATACAAGCTTGGGGGTCATAGTTCAAATCATCAAGCCCATCTAAAATCCAGATGGGTGTGGCTACATGCTATTCATATCCGGCAGAAGGCTGAGGCAGAATGTACTTGGAACAAGTTATGGGGTCAGAGCAACTGAAATGGTGAGATCTGAGAGCTCTGCTGGATCTTGTCTCAACTTATAGGGTAAAAAGCAATTGACTCATATCTCTATATGCAAGCATACATATATATTGCATAGTGACATACATTCAAATGTTTGTGCGCGTGTTTGTGTGTGTGTGTGGCAGGATGTTTTGCATTATACCATTAATAAGAAGATGTGTTCCGCCAGCCGGAGGACAGTGACCTGCCCTGCAGAGAGCGCCATCTTGGCTCCGGGACTCCGCCTTGGTCTGTACAGGTTAGAGTGAGGACCACAGAGGCAGACAGCTTCTGGGACAGGCAGGAGCCACAGAGCTGCTGAGGCAGCACCCTTTTGGGGCCGCAGACATCTGGCACCCTCCCAGTCAGAGGACAGTGACCTGCCCTGCAGAGAGCGCCATCTTGGCTCCGGGACTCCGCCGAGCTTAGTCTGTACAGGTCAGAGTGGGGACCACGGGGGCAGATGGCTTCTGGGACAGGCGGGAGCCACAGAGCTGCTGAGGCAGCACCCTTTTGGGGCCGCAGACATCCGGCACCCTCCCAGCCGGAGGACAGTGACCTGCCCTGCACAGAGCGCCATCTTGGCTCCGGGACTCCGCCGAACTTAGTCTGTTCAGGTTAGAGTGAGGACCACAGAGGCAGACAGCTTCTGGGACAGGCGGGAGCCACAGAGCCGCTGAGGCAGCACCCTTTTGGGGCCGCAGACATCCGGCACACTCCCAGCTGGAGGACAGTGACCTGCCCTGCACGGAGCGCCATCTTGGCTCCGGGACTCCGCCGAACTTAGTCTGTACAGGTCAGAGTGAGGACCACAGAGGCAGACAGCTTCTGGGACAGGCGGGAGCCACAGAGCCGCTGAGGCAGCACCCTTTTGGGGCTGCAGACATCCGGCACCCTCCCAGCCAGAGGACAGTGACCTGCCCTGCAGGGAGCGCCATCTTGGCTCCAGGACTCCACCGAACTTAGTCTGTACAGGTAAGACTGAGGACCACAGAGGCAGAAAGCTTCTGGGACAGGCGGGAGCCACAGAGCCGCTGAGGAAGCACCCTTTTGGGGCCACAGACATCCGGCACCCTCCTAGCTGGAAGACAGTGGTCTGCCCTGCACAGGAGCCCTCTGCCTCAGGAGCAGGGAGCACATCTTGGATCCAGGACTCCACTGAACTTAGGAACTTAGTCTGCACAGCTGAGAGTGTGCACCACAGAAGCCTACAGCTTCTGTGACCTGCCAAAGCAACACAGCATCTGGGAAAGGTCCTGTATTCCGCCTTCTTCTTCGGCCAGGAGGAGGTCCAAACGCCAGATATCTGTATACCTTCCCTTTAAGAGGAAAGCTTGTCAGCAGGGAGTGCTCTAACCACTGAAACTCAGAGGAGAGAGCCTGGCTCCCAGGTCTGCTGACAGAGGATACTCAGAATCACCAGAAGAACAACCTCTGAACAGAGACAACTATAACAACTCCAGAGATTACCAGATGGCGAGAGGTAAAGGTAAGAATCTTACTAACAGAAACCAAGACCACTCACCATCATCAGGACCCAGCACTCCCACTTCGCCCAGTCCAGGGCACCCCAACACACCTGAAAAACTAGACCTGGATTTAAAAGCATATCTCATGATGATGGTAGAGGACATCAAGAAGGACTTTAAAGAACTACAGGAGAACATGGCTAAAGAGTTACAAGTCCTTAAAGAAAAACAGGAAAACACAACCAAACTGGTAGAAGTCCTTAAAGAGAAACAGGAAAACACATCCAATCAGATGATGGAAATGAACAAAACCATACTAGACCTAAAAAGGGAAGTAGACACAATAAAGAAAACCCAAAATGAGGCAACACTGGAGATAGAAACTCTAGGAAAGAAATCTGGAACCATAGATGCAAGCATCAGCAACAGAATACAAGAGATGTAAGAGAGAATCTCAGGTGCAGAAGATGCCATACAGAACATCGGCACAACAATCAAGGAAAATGGAAAATTCAAAAAGATCCTAACTCAAAACATCCAGGAAATACAGGACACAATGAGAAGACCAAACCTACGGATAATAGGAGTGGATGAGAATGAAGATTTTCAACTCAAAGGACCAGCAAACATCTTCAACAAAATTATAGAAGAAAACTTCCCAAATCTAAAGAAAGAGATGCCCATGAACATACAAGAAGCCTACAGAACTCCAAATAGGCTGGACCAGAAAAGAAATACCTCCCGACACATAATAATCAGAACAACAAATGCACTAAATAAAGATAGAATACTAAAAGCAGTAAGAGAAAAAGGCCAAGTAACATATAAAGGCAAGCCTATCAGAATTACACCAGATTTTTCACCAGAGACTATGAAAGCCAGAAGATCCTGGACAGATGTTATACAGACACTAAAAGAACACAAATTCCAGCCCAGGCTACTATACCCAGCCAAACTCTCAATTAACATAGATGGAGAAACCAAAGTATTCCACGACAAAACCAAATTCACACATTATCTCTCCACGAATCCAGCCCTTCAAAGGATAATAACAGAAAAAAAACCAATACAAGGACAGGAACTGAAAGAGTTAATTACTGGACACCTGAACTCTCCATGAACTCTTCAGCTCAGAGTTCTCTTACCCCTCCCATCCAGAGATAGTTCCCGGAGCACTCCTGAACTTTTTACCCCAAGGTACCCCCTCCCAATTAGAAACTGCTCCAAGAACATTTTTTAGATAAAGGGGTCTCCTGGAAAAAACCTAGTCCTACCCCTCCTAACTGAAGACTATGCCAAGAACATTTTTGAGATAGGGGCCTCCTGGTACTATCCCAGAATGTTCCAATAGATCGAGTACATTGCCAAAATATAGGACACGACCCCTTGGTTATGTAAAGCCCCTTGGCAGAACACCTTGGTGACGTAAAACTTGTACTTTTTACCTGGCTATTTCCTATAAAAGCTTGTGAAAAGTTTGGGCTAATTGCCGAATCTCCTCTGCGAGTTTCGACCCCAGATATCTGGTATATGTGCTTTCTGTCAGCTTTCTTGTCGTTGCTATATTAAATCTTACCCTCTATACATCTTAAGTACCGGTCTCAGTGTCTTCTTGGGTGCGCGGCTGACCCGAGGCTTGAGTAAGTGCCTCCCTTTGGGAGTTTTGAGTCTTTCATTTGGTGCATTGGCTGGGAATCAGCGCGTTTACCCAGAAGTCCTGGACCCACTCAGAAGTAAGATTTACTGTTCTGCTTTGGTCTGGTGTCTGTGTTCTGTTAGTTTCTGAGAGGCCAGGTAGGCCATTCTGTATGAGCGATCGCTGTTTCGGTTTTGCAGACGCTCAGTGTGCAATGTGCACAGTGAGACCGCGCTCCGGGTAGAAGCGTAGGGTGTGGACAAAAGACAGACGTGTCCAGGAGGTGTCCACCGTCTGTGCGCCCTGGGAGACGTCCCAGGAGGACAAGGGGAGGACTAAGGACGCTTAGTGGACCCCTCTGGAGACCGGGTGGGTTCGAGTCCCACCTCGTGCTTCAGGGTGCGAGATCGTGGGTTTGAGTCCCACCTCGTGCTTCAGGTTGCGAGATCGTGGGTTCGAGTCCCACCTCGTGCTTCAGGGTGCGAGATCGTGGGTTCGAGTCCCACCTCGTGCTTCTGGTTGCGAGATCGTGGGTTCGAGTCCCACCTCGTGCTTTGGTTTTTTCTTTTGTCTAAGTCTCGTGTCTGCTCTCGTGTCTGCTATTATTCTAGAAATGGGACAATCTGCTGGGTGTGTAGGTGTGGAACTGCTGCATTTGTGTATTCTGAGATTGTGGGTTTATTCTGGCAGTGGCTGTGAGAGGACGACTGTCTATGGCCTCACGGTCTACACCCCAAAAGGTGTTCCAAGGGAGACCCTGGAAGGAGTGCCCAGGGTACAGAACAGTCAAAAAGACCTGGCTGTTGCCTGGCAGAGTGAAAAAGAGAGAGAATGTACTCTCTGCCAGAGCGGGAGTGGATGTGGAATCCGACCCCGTCAGAAAGTGGCGTTTGGCTGGTTGTGTTTTGGTCACGTGACAAGACTGTGTGTGTGTGTGTGTGTGTGTTAACCCTTTGTCGACTGTAGACTTGGACTGACGTCAGGACAGAATTTGTCAGCAATGGTTTTAAAAAGGAAAAAAAGAGAAAAAAGAACCATCAGGCCGGTCTTGCCCACCGCGCTCTCGGCGAGGCAGTGCCAGCGGCTCGCAGCGGGCAGGCAGCGCCGGCCAGCCTGGCTGCGGGGCCATCGTGGGGCAAGACCAGCTGCCACCGGCCGACAGGGGCAGCACACGGTCCGCACTCGGCTGGGGAGCCCCAGGCTGTTCAAAAGAGAATCTAGATGCAGAGCCGGCTTTGGCGGCGCAGTTATGCTGGTGGTGAGTGCGGCCGCCTGCCGGTCCCGGAGTGGCCGTGAAGCCTGCCACAGCTGGGGAGGGGCCGACTACAGCCGCCGTCCCTCCTTTGGCCCCCCCAGAGTCTGCCCGCACTCCCTTGTGCCTGCCTGGCTGCGTGCTCCCTCCCCAAAGACAGTGCAGAGAGCACAGGGCGTTTATCAGGTAGTTAAATAGTTAAATTGCCCCTCATTGGCTCCTCCCGGAGTCTGCGCACAGGTGCCCGCCCACACTCCCTCCCTTGTGTCCGACGCCCGCGCCGCCGCCGCTGCTGCCCCCACCGCAGCCGCTGCCGCCCCGACCGGCGGCGGGGCCGTTTCGCAGGAGGAGGCTGCTGTCTGCGCTCCGCCAGGCCCGCCGCCGCCTCCGGGCCATGCGGGAGGACAGTACAGAGAGTAACAAGTGGTTAAGTTCCCCCTGCCTGCCAGTGTTTGTTTGCCATTCCCACATTTCCGCCGCGGCGCGCGGCGGAGACGACTCGGCGCTTGGCTCTTCCCTGTCCATTCGCCGTTACTGAGAAAATCCTGGTTAGTTTCTTTCCCTCCGCTGACTAGTATGCTCGAGTTCAGCGGGTTGCTGCGTCTGATCTGAGGACGCCACAAGGTTCCCTGGTTGCTTCTCATTTCCCTGTCCCCTGTATCCTGTCTCTTGTTAACTGTTAACAGAAAAAAAATTGTGTTCATTTTGAAATATCAGTGGTCTGATGTGAAAACTGCACTCCCTTCTCTGCCCCATGTGTTTTCTCTTCTCAGGCACTGCCCTGAGTTGCTGGCAGTGAATCTGTTTTAAGCTCCGGTGAGGGAGACATACAAGGTAAGGAGCACCTGACTGCCAGGCTCTGTTGAGGGTCTCGTCTCTGTGGGACTAGAAAAATGTCCCATCAATCTGACCTAGGTTATGAAAAGTTACAAAAGTTAAGAGAAAGATAGAGGTCTGCAAAGAAGAATTGAGAGCAAAGCTTCAGCAGACTCAAAAGAAATAGGTTAACAGTAAAAAGAGGTAAACTATGAAAAAGTTAAGTGACAGAATATAGATGTAATAATTAGATCCATTGCAGTTAAGAAACAGGAGCAAAGAGAGATAAACGACAAAGACTAGAACCTAGCAAAGTGACACTTGCTAATAATACTAGCACTTAGAGATGATCTGTAAGAAATAAGGAGTTAGAAAATTTTTAAAAGAAGATAAGAGAAATAAAATGCTGGTCACAGGAGTTAGGGAAGCAAGAAAACTTAGTACCTGGCAACAAAAAAAGCAAGCCTTTGGCTAAAGATCAAAGTGTTTACTGTCCTAACAAAAAGAAGAAGAGCCCCCCCTCAAGACAAAACCCTTCACCTGTTCGTGGCTAAAAATAAAGAGATAGAAGAAGGGGTGCTAACACAGAAGCTGAGTCCTTAAAAGAGACCGGTGGTCTACCTGTTGATGCAACTAAAAAGAGACTGTGTTTTCATATTCCTCCACTAACCAATGCAAAGCAAGTTTAAAAGGTTCCTGGACACTGCAGGCCTTTGCAGACTGTGGATTCCAGGTTTTGCTGAATTAAAAAGATAAACAGCCCCTCGTATAAGAAAGAACAACCTTGGATGGCCTTAGATGCTATTGAGACTGCCCTAATGTTGTCCCCAACTTTGGGACTCCTAAATGTGACTGAGAACAAAAATATTGCTAAAGAGGTTCTTACTCAGAAATTGGGACCCTAAAAGACCAGTGGCACTTGAAAAATTAGACCTGGTGACTGAGGGATGGCCTGCTTGTCTGCATATAGTGGCTTCTGGTCAGAGACACATGATTCAATTGTTTCCCTGGCTGATGGACACATTATTAGAGCTTTTTTGACAGAACAAGTGACTTTTGCTTCCCCTGCTAACCTGCTGAGTCTTCACCTACTCATCGAAGGAACTTTGGTTCAGAAGGCTGAACTCCTGGCGCTAACCCAAGCCCTGCGGTTGGCTGAAGGCAGAGACATCAAAGACAAAGAAGAAATTCTGGCCCTCCTAGAAGCTCCTGCCAAGTACGTGAGTTTCTGGGAACGGTGGGCTTTTGCAGATTCTGGACTAAAGAAAAAGTCCCATTCACCTGGACTGAGGAACACCAAAAAGCCTTTGACAGCATAAAGGCAGCCTTGCTTGCAGCCCCCGCTCTGGCTTTGCCAGATCTGACTAAGCCTTTTACCCTACACGGATGGCAGTAGCCTCATGGTTAAAGGTAAGCAGAAGGCGGGGACAGCAGTGCAGCAGTGGACAAAAAGCAGGTGATCTAGGACTTCAGCCCAAAAAGCTGAACTTGTGGTTTTGATACAAGCTCTATAAATGACACTGACAGCGGGTATGCTTTTGCCACTGTATGGAACAATATGCAGACAAAGAAAGCTGTTGACATCTGCAGAAAAAGACGCTCTCAATATGGATAAATGATACTGCTCACATAGTCATCAAGAAGACTATTAAAGAAAATTTTTTCCAAGGTTCAGAGTGCCAAAAGCAATGGTTGCCCAGGCCTTGGAGGTTGTCAGAACACAGATCTGGGACCAGATCAAAGAAGCTCATGCACCTGAGACTACAGCAGTTCGGTCCTTGTCAGATGACATCGCACCGGCACTCTTGAGCCTCGGTGGAAAGGACCATATCTGATACTGTTAACAACTCCACGCCTCCCACGTCAAGAAGGCTCCTAGCCAGGGTAGAGGCAACCATGAAGACAACTGGACGGTGGCAACTACTGACAATCCTCTTAAACTTCGCTTGTGTCGTGGGGGCCACCCTAAGCCTAGGGAACGACAACCCTCTTGCCCCAATTCAACAGTCATGGGAAGTGCTTAATGGGGAGGGAAACATTGTATGGGCAATCACTGCAGCACATCCCCCTTGGACTTGGTGGCCTGATCTCACACCTGACATTTGTAAGTTAGTAGCAGGATCTCCCAATTGGGACCTCCCTGACCATACTGATCTTACTAACCCACCCCCTGAACAGCGGTGTGTTTCAGGTGGAATAGGGAACATGTATGGGTGTTCAGGGCAGTTCTACCGGGCTAATCTTAGAGCTGCACAGTTTTATGTTTGCCCTGGTCAGGGTCAAAACAAAGAGCTTCAACAAAAATGTGGGGGGGCATCAGATTATTTCTGTGGCAAATGGACATGTGAAACGACAGGGGATGCCTACTGGAAGCCTTCCTCTGACTGGGATCTAATCACGGTAAAACGAGGTAGTGGTTATGATAAGCCATATCAAGGAGAAAGAGATCCCCATAAATACCCAAACTATGGCAACCTCCATCCAAATGAGGCCGCCATAGGAGCTTATGGGTGTGCTACTGAAAACAGCCCCCCAGGACCATGCAAAGGTAAATACTGCAACCCCCTACTTATAAAATTCACTGAAAAAGGAAAACAAAATCGTTTAAGTTGGCTTAAAGGAAATAAGTGGGGTTGGCGTGTATCCAGTCCACCGAGAGACCCTGGGTTCATTTTTACAATCAGGCTAACAGTGAGACCTTCCCTATCGACCTTAGTTTCCCCACCGCCCCTAGATACAAAAAGCCGTCTGGTCAGTCTAGTTCAAGGAGCTTTTTTAGTGTTGAATAGGACTAATCCTAATATGACTCAATCATGTTGGTTATGCTATGACTCTAGGCCCCCTTATTATGAAGGAATTGCTCAGATCAGGACTTATAATACTACTTCAGATCATTCTCAATGCCTTTGGGGAGAAAACAGAAAGCTGACTCTGGAAGCAGTTTCAGGAAGTGGACTCTGTTTAGGCCAGGCACCTCAGGATAAACGGCACCTTTGTAATCAGACCCAGAACATCCAGCCTAGCAAAAGTAGTCAGTATCTGGTGCCTCCCATAGACACAGTATGGGCTTGCAATACCGGTCTCACTCCTTGTGTATCTCTATCTGTTTTTAATAGTTCCAAAGACTTCTGCATTTTAGTTCAGCTTATTCCTAGACTCCTGTATCATGATGATAACTCCTTTTTAAATAAGTTTGATCATCGGGTCCGTTGGAGAGGAGAGCCCATTACCTTAACCCTGGCAGTACTTTTGGGATTGGGAGTAGCAGCGGGAGTAGGTACAGGGACCGCTGCCTTAATTCAGACCCCCCAATACTATGAAGAATTACGTACAGCTATGGACATTGATATTAGAACTATAGAACAGTCTATAACTAAATTAGAAGAATCTTTAACTTCCCTGTCTGAAGTAGTGCTGCAAAATAGGAGGGGATTAGACTTATTGTTCCTTAAAGAAGGAGGACTTTGTGCTGCCCTAAAAGAAGAATGTTGTTTTTATGTTGATCATTCAGGAGTAATCAAAGACTCTATGGCCAGACTTAGAGAACGCCTAGATATGCGTAAGAGAGAGAGAGAAAGCCAACAAGGATGGTTCGAAAGCTGGTTTAATAAGTCCCCTTGGCTTACCACTCTCCTCTCCTCCATAGCAGGACCCTTAATTATACTTATGCTTTTGCTCACTCTCGGCCCCTGCATTCTTAATAAGTTAGTGGCTTTTGTCAGAGAAAGAATAAATGCAGTGCAGGTTATGATATTAAGGCAACAATATCGGGTCCTTCAGGAAGCCGGTACCCAGCTCTAAGATTAGAGCTTGTCCCTAAAAGAAGGGGGGAATGAAAGAGTTAATTACTGGACACCTGAACTCTCCATGAACTCTTCAGCTCAGAGTTCTCTTACCCCTCCCATCCAGAGATAGTTCCCGGAGCACTCCTGAACTTTTTACCCCAAGGTACCCCCTCCCAATTAGAAACTGCTCCAAGAACATTTTTTAGATAAAGGGGTCTCCTGGAAAAAACCTAGTCCTACCCCTCCTAACTGAAGACTATGCCAAGAACATTTTTGAGATAGGGGCCTCCTGGTACTATCCCAGAATGTTCCAATAGATCGAGTACATTGCCAAAATATAGGACACGACCCCTTGGTTATGTAAAGCCCCTTGGCAGAACACCTTGGTGACGTAAAACTTGTACTTTTTACCTGGCTATTTCCTGTAAAAGCTTGTGAAAAGTTTGGGCTAATTGCCGAATCTCCTCTGCGAGTTTCGACCCCAGATATCTGGTATATGTGCTTTCTGTCAGCTTTCTTGTCGTTGCTATATTAAATCTTACCCTCTATACATCTTAAGTACCGGTCTCAGTGTCTTCTTGGGTGCGCGGCTGACCCGAGGCTTGAGTAAGTGCCTCCCTTTGGGAGTTTTGAGTCTTTCAGAACCACGCCCTAGAAACAACAAGATGGTAATCCCTCAACAAACCGAAAAGAAGACAGCCACAAGAACAGAATGCCAACTTTAACAACAAAAATAACAGAAAACAACAATTACTTTTCCTTAATATCTCTTAATATCAATGGACTCAACTCCCCGATAAAAAGACATAGACTAACAAACTGGCTACACAAACAAGACCCAACATTTTGCTGCTTACAAGAAACTCATCTCAGAGAAAAAGATAGACAGGACCTCAGAATGAAAGGCTGGAAAACAATTTTCCAAGCAAATGGTCTGAAGAAACAAGCTGGAGTAGCCATTCTAATATCAGATAAGATTGACTTCCAACCCAAAGTCATCAAAAAAGACAGGAAGGGGCACTTCATACTCATCAAAGTTAAAATCCTCCAAGAGGAACTATCAATCCTGAATATCTATGCTCCAAATACAAAGGCAGCCTCATTCATTAAAGAAACTTTAGTAAATCTCAAAGCACACATTGCACCTCATACAATAATAGTGGGAGACTTCAACACACCACTTTCACCAATGGACAGATCATGGAAACAGAAACTAAACAGGGACACAGTGAAACTAACAGAAGTTATGGATCAAATGGATCTGGCAGATATCTACAGAACATTTTACCCTAAAACAAAAGGATACACCTTCTTCTCAGCACCTCATGGTACCTTCTCCAAAATTGACCACGTAATTGGGCACAAAACAGGACTCAACAGATACAAAAACATTGAAATTGTCCCATGCATCCTATCAGATCACCATGGACTAATGCTGATCATCAATAACAAAATAAATAATAGAAAGCCAACATTCACATGGAAACTGAACAACACTCTTCTCAATGATACCTTGGTCAAGGAAGGAATAAAGAAAGAAATCAAGGACTTTTTAGAGTTCAATGAAAATGAAGCCACAACATACCCAAACTTATGGGATGCAATGAAAGCATTTCTAAGAGGAAAACTCATAGCTCTGAGTGCCTCCAAAAAGAAACTAGAAAGAGCACACATTAGCAGCTTGACAACACACCTAAAAGCACTACAACAAAAGGAAGCAAATTCACCCAAGAGGAGTAGATGGCAGGAAATAATCAAACTCAGGGGCGAAATCAATCAAGTGGAAACAAGAACTATTCAAAGAATCAACCAATCAAGGAGCTGGTTCTTTGAGAAAATCAACAAGATAGATAAACCCTTAGCCAGACTAACTAGAGGGCACAGGGAAAGTATTCTAATTAACAAAATCAGAAATGAAAAAGGAGACATAACAACAGATCCTGAAGACATCCAAAACACCATCAGATCCTTCTACCAAAGGCTATACTCAACAAAACTGGAGAACCTGGATGAAATGGAGAAGTTCCTAGACAGATACCAGGTACCAAAGTTGAACCAAGATCAGGTTAATGATCTAAACAACCCTATATCCCCCAAAGAAATAGAAGCAGTCATTAATAGTCTCCCAACCAAAAAAAGCCCAGGACCAGATGGGTTTAGTGCAGAGTTCTATCAGACATTCAAAGAAGATCTAATCCCAGTTCTTCACAAACTATTCCACAAAATAGAAACAGAAGGTACTCTACCCAACTCATTCTATGAAGCCACAATTACTCTGATACCTAAACCACAAAAAGACCCAACAAAGATAGAAAACTTCAGACCAATATCCCTTATGAATATTGATGCAAAAATACTCAATAAAGTTCTTGCTAACCGAATCCAAGAACACATCAAAACAATCATCCATCCTGACCAAGTAGGTTTCATCCCAGGGATGCAGGGATGGTTCAATATACGGAAATCCATCAACGTAATCCAGTATATAAACAAACTCAAAGACAAAAACCACATGGAAATCTCGTTAGATGCAGAAAAAGCATTTGACAAGATCCAACACCCATTCATGATAAAAGTCTTGGAAAGATCAGGAATTCAAGGCCCATACCTAAACATGATAAAAGCAATATACAGCAAACCAGTAGCCAACATCAAAGTAAATGGTGAGAAGCTTGAAGCAATCCCTCTAAAATCAGGGACTAGACAAGGCTGTCCACTTTCTCCATACCTATTCAACATAGTACTTGAAGTCCTAGCCAGAGCAATTCGACAACAAAAGGAGATCAAAGGGATACAAATTGGAAAAGATGAAGTCAAAATATCACTTTTTGCAGATGATATGATAGTATATATAAGTGACCCTAAAAATTCCACCAGAGAACTCCTAAACCTGATAAAGAGCTTCGGTGAAGTAGCTGGATATAAAATTAACTCAAACAAATCAATGGCCTTTCTCTACACAAAGAATAAACAGGCTGAAAAAGAAATTAGGGAAACAACACCCTTCTCAATAGTCACAAATAACATAAAATATCTTGGCGTGACTCTAACTAAGGAAGTGAAAGATCTGTATAATAAAAACTTCAAGTCTCTGAAGAAAGAAATTCTAGAAGATCTCAGAAGATGGAAAGATCTTCCATGCTCATGGATTGGCAGGATCAACATTTTAAAAATGGCTATCTTGCCAAAAGCAATCTACAGATTCAATGCAATCCCCATCAAAATTCCAACTCAATTCTTCAACGAATTAGAAAGTGCAATCTGCAAATTCATCTGGAATAAC
This sequence comes from Mus caroli, assembly GCF_978045245.1. Classification (NCBI taxonomy): domain Eukaryota; kingdom Metazoa; phylum Chordata; class Mammalia; order Rodentia; family Muridae; genus Mus; species Mus caroli. The sequence continues at coordinate 54,557,991 of NW_028227273.1, forward strand.
AAAAAACCTAGGATAGCAAAAACTCTTCTCAAGGATAAAAGAACCTCACCATGCCAGACCTATAGCTTTACTACAGAGCAATTGTGATAAAAACTGCATGGTACTGGTATAGTGACAGACAAATAGACCAATGGAATAGAATTGAAGACCCAGAAATGAACCCACACACCTACGGTCACTTGATCTTCGACAAGGGAGCTAAAAACATCCAGTGGAAGAAAGACAGCATTTTCAACAAATGGTGCTGGCACAACTGGTTGTTATCATGTAGAAGAATGCGAATCGATCCATTCATATCTCCTTGTACTAAGGTCAAGTCTAAGTGGATCAAGGAACTTCACATAAAACCAGAGACACTGAAACTTATAGAGGAAAAAGTGGGGAAAAGCCTTGAAGATATGGGCACAGGGGAAAAATTCTTGAATAGAACAGCAATGGCTTGTGCTGTAAGATCGAGAATTGACAAGTGGGACCTCATGAAACTGCAAAGCTTCTGCAAGGCAAAAGACACCATCAATAAGACAAAAAAACCACCAACAGATTGGGAAAGGATCTTTACCCTATCCTAAATCAGATAAGGGTCTAATATCCAATATATATAAGGAACTCAAGAAGGTGGACTCCAGAAAGTCAAATAACCCCATTAAAAAATGGGGCTCAGAATTGAACAAAGAATTCTCACCTGAAGAATACCAAATGGCAGAGAAACACCTGAAAAAATGTTCAACATCCTTAATCATCAGGGAAATGCAAATCAAAACAACCCTGAGATTCCACCTCACACCAGTCAGAATGGCTAAGATCAAAAATTCAGTTGACAGCAGATGCTGGCGAGGATGTGGAGAAAGAGGAACACTCCTCCATTGTTGGTGGGATTGCAAGCTTGTACAACCACTCTGGAAATCAGTCTGGCGGTTCCTCAGAAAATTGGACATAGTACTACCGGAGGATCCAGTAATACCTCTTCTGGGAATATATCCAGAAGATGTCCCAACCGGTAAGAAGGACACATGCTCCACTATGTTCATAGCAGCCCTATTTATAATAGCCAGAAGCTGGAAAGAACCCAGATGCCCCTCAACAGAGGAATGGATACAGAAATTATGGTACATTTACACAATGGAGTACTACTCAGCTATTAAAAAGAATGAATTTATGAAATTCCTAGAAAAATGGATGGACCTGGAGGGCATCATCTTGAGTGAGGTAACACAATCACAAAGGAACTCACACAATATGTATTTACTGATAAGTGGATATTAGCCCAAAACTTAGGATACCCAAGATATAAGATACAATTTGCTAAACGCATGAAACTCAAGAAGAATGAAGACCAAAATGTGGACACTGTGCCCCTTCTTAGAATTGGGAACAAAACACCCAGGGAAGGAGTTACAGAGACAAAGTTCGGAGCTGTGATGAAAGGATGGACCATCTAGAGACTGCCATATCCAGGGATCCATCCCATAATCAGCTTCTAAATGCTGACACCATTGCATACACTAGCAAGATTTTGCTGAAAGGACCCAAAGATAGCTATCTCTTGTGAGACTATGCAGGGGCCTAGCAAACACAGGAGTGGATGCTCACAGTCAGCTATTGGATGGATCACAGGGCTCCCAATGGAGAAGCTAGAGAAAGTACCCAAGGAGCTAAAGGGATCTGCAACCCTATAGTTGGAACAACATGATGAACTTACCAGTACCCCGGAGCTCTTGTCTCTAGCTGCATATGTATCGAAAGATGGCCTAGTCGGCCATCACTGGAAAGAGAGGCCCATTGGACTTGCAAACTTTATATGCCCCAATATAGGGGAATGCCACGGCCAAAAGAATGGGAATGGGAGGGTAAGGAAGTGGGGGGCGGTATGGGGGACTTTTGGGATAGCATTGGAAATGTAATTGAGGAAAATATTATAATAAAAAAACACAATGAAAAAAAAAAGTAGGCAGATACCAAAAAAAAAAAAGAAGATGTGTTCCAAATTCTTTGTTTCAAAATGAAGAGAAAAATCTTTTAGTGAATAAATAACAAACAAATAAACATCATATCCTCAGTAGACAACATTCTGGCTAGTTTTATCTCAACTTGATACAGCCAGTGTTATTTGAGTGGAGGATACTCCAGTTGAGAGAAAACTTCCAAATGATCAGGCTGTATGCAGGCAAATTTTTAGGAAATTTTCTCAATTACTAGTTGAGGAAGTAGGTCTCATTCCATTTTGGGTAGTGCCACTTCTATGCTGGTGGCCCTAAGCTCTATAAGAAAGCAAGCTAAGCAAATCATTGGGAATAAGTCAGTAACAACACCTGTTATGGTGTCTTTATTAAACCTGCCTCCAGCTTCCTTCTGTGTTTGAGGTCCCACTTTGGCTTCTCTCAGTGAGCTGTGATTTGGGATATATAAGCCATATAAACCCTCTCCCAGTTGTTTGTGGTCATGCTGTTTCATCACAGCAATAATAACTAGAACTAAGACATAGATTTTACCCAGGTTTTTGAAAAAAAAAAAAGATTCTGACAGGAGTGATATGACACATTCTCACTTCTACTTGGAAGATGTATTCCTAACAATATATTTATAATGGGGTAGGAAACACTTATCCAGAAATGGTTAGTCATAACTTGTTAGTGCCCTGTCATGGTAATAACTGGAAGACCTTGATATTCTTGGAAGGACAAAAAAAGAATTGTTAGACTCCTAGAACCTGAAGAGAGAACCTACATTGATTTCATCTCAGAGCATTTGTAGGTGTGTTTCTCAGAACCCAATGTACTAAACATCATAATGCATGTTTTTGTTCTCTTCTTTGTTCTCTAGCCATGGCATTAATGCTTGTGCTGTTCTTCCTGGCTGCTGTACTGCCCCCATCCCTTCTTCAAGATAGCTCTCAGGTGTGGGTAAGTTTTTTTATCTTCTCAGAACAATTTAGGCAGCTAGGAGGGCTATGCAAGTAAGTAACTAGACAACTAGATCACTCTTCAATTTTTTTTTTTATTTTTTATTTTTTTGAGTCAGGCTTTCTCTGTATAACCCAGAATTCATTCCATAGACCAGGCTGGCCTTGAACTCAGAAATCCATCTACCCTTGCCTTCCAAGTGCTGGGATTAAAGGTGTGTGCCAACACTGACCAGCCTTCAAAAATTTAAAAGACCAGAGTCTGTAATAATCACAAAGTACTCATTGATAGTTCAGAGCAGTTGACATTATTTTAAAGTTGTGGCAAATGTACTTGTAGCCCTAATTACAAGTGAATATTAAACATGGTTAGTTAGGTTGATTAAATTAAAATTGTTATGCTTATGCTATATCTAAATAAATAGGCATGCATTCATTACACAAAATAATTATTTAAAAAAGGCTAGAGACAAATATATCATAAGAAATGTATGAAGAACCATTAAGTTGTATTTTTGCAATATAGTTTAAATATAAATATTGATATTAATTTAAAATACCCTTTTCTTTTTAATGTGGTCAAGAAATAAAACGTACATATATTATTAGAAATATATTTGTATGGGATTTTTCATGTCTCTGGATTTATTTCCTAATAGTTTCTGTTTTAAGAATTGTTATTAGTTTATTTAATCCATTTCAGTGTGGTCCTCACAGAAACTTCATATTTTATTTCAAATAGCACAACTTCAACATATATATATTTGTATCTCATTTTCATAAATATTGTGTGAAACATTATTATTCTATTTTCAAGTTTAAAAGTTTGCTAGAATATAGGTAGGGATGATGCTAAAAAACACTTGCCTAGAATGCATAAATCCCTGGGATTGATCCTTAGCAACATATACACACACACACTCACATTCACACAGATCTGTTAAGTACATCTTCAGTTCAAACAATAAAAATGAGCCAAATATTAACTATTTATAATATGCTCTTTTATATAAATATTCCAAGTGAGGCTTAGCCATCCTTTTAAATAATGGAGTATGTAGGACTAGTAAAGATATTCCCGATCTTGTTAGGAAGCTACTAAAAGTTAAAAGCATTGCACATTACTGTAACCCTTATGCTCTTCTCTGGTCTGGGCATTGGAGACAACTGGGATTCTTCTACAATAGGGAGTGTAAATAACTGGATAAACTTCTTTTGGAATATAAGCTATATGTTTATTTTGTTGTTGTTACCAATCCAAATTAGAAATCTAGACAGTATTTATAATCTAGGTGTTTATTGAAGTTGTTCGTATTGCCAGTTTTTTAAACTGATTCTGTTTTATTGCACCTTTGAACTATCTATGCTCCCTAAATTCCTTCCTAACACCTCACTTTTTTCTTTGGTCTACTGATATCTCTTCAGAGAATTTCAAGATACAAAAAGCAGAGCAATTCAGAGTCACCTTTGTTGAATGAAGGTTTCTTTGAGAGTTATCATGAAGAACTGATTTCCCTGACATTCTTGTTCATTCCTGTCTTAAATTTGTGCTGTTGTAATTATTAGGTCATATTACCTACCCAATATAAACCCTTTAACTAGTTTTTATCCTTACATATCTGTGTTAATAGTATCACTTTTAAAATATTACCATTGTTTGTCAAGAAAATAGAAGCACACTTATTGTCTCTTGGAATTTTCAGTAACCAAGGAAGGTAGGAAGAAAAGCAGAAAATAATAATGGCTTTCTCATAAACCATATGTTTTGTCTGTTTAGTGCATATTAGCCCAGAAACCTAGAATACCCAAGATACAACTTCCAAAACACAAGAAAATCAAGAAGGACAACCAACACATGGATACTTCATTCCTCCCTAGGATAGGGAATAAAATATCCATGGAAGGACTTGCAGAGGCAAAGTTTGGAGCTAAGATGAAAGGATGGATCATCCAGAGACTGCCCCACCTGGGAGTCCATCCCATAATCAGCCACCAAAAGCAGACACTATTGCCTATGCCAGCAAGATTTTGCTGTAAAGACCCTGATATACCTGTCTCCCATGAGGCTTTGCCAATGCCTGGTAAATATAGAAGTGGATGCTCACAGTCATTTATAGGATGGAACACAGGACCCCTAATGTAGGAGCTAGAGAAAGTACCCAAGAGCTGAAGGGGTCTGCAACCCTATAGATGGAACAACAATATGAACTAATCATTACCTGAAAAACTCATGTCTCTAGGTGCATATGTAGCAGAAGATGGCCTAGTTGGCAATCACTGAGAAGAGAGGCCCCTTTGTCTATAAAACTTTATATGACCTAGAACAGGGGAAAGCCAGGACCAAGAAGTAGGAGTGATTTGGTAGGGGAGTAGGGGGGGAGGGTATAGGGGACTTTTGTGATAGCATATATATATATATATATATATATATATATATATATATATATATATATCCTTCAAAAAGAAAAAAAGAAAAAAAAAAAGAAAGTTAACAACCTTAAGTAGGGTTTTCAGTTGAAATAGAATATCTAAGGAGATATTTCTTAGTGGATAAACAAATTTACTACTCTTGCAAAGTATATTTTGGTTTCTATTACCTATCTCAAGTTGCCGGAATTCACCTGTAACTCCAACTACAAAGGATCTACTATGCTCCTCTGGCCTCTACATGAACTTTTCTCATCTATACAAACATATACACTTATTTAAAAGCAAATACTTTTAGAAAACGATGCCTTTTCCTCAGTAAATAAATACTGAAAGTTATTGTTACTTTGCTTTATAATAAAATATGAGGATTTTCCAGCAATGACTTAAAAATGTATATTCTTTCTGTCTTAGAAATCACTACTTGTGGCTTAAAAAAAGAGTTCACTAGCTGTGAGATAGTCCTTGGCTCAAGGCATTCATTGGTGTTTTCAGAGTATAAAACAACAGCTAGATGTAGACATTTTGCAAATACTTGCAATATAGTGTGAATAGATCTATGTGGCAAATGTCTGCAGAAATTTGAGGGAACTAAGGACTACACACAAGAGAAGCAACTTATCTAAGAAGTAAGATAAAATGCATGTGCAGGTCTGTCCACTGATAATTAAGCTATAACATCTTGCTCTACACTATAGAAGAAGAGAGGATTTGAAGTATGCTTCTATCAGCAAGGGGTATTTATATCTTTGCAAATTCTTATATCACTTTTCCTACCTGTCCCACACAAACACAAAAAAATGTGTATCTAAATATCAGCATCTCCGTTAACAAAAGGTTTATTTGTGTTCATTAAATTATAAAGCCAATAATACTCAAGAATTTCAAGAACCCATTGCCTACAATTGACATGGATATTGCATTAGACAATACTCTTTTTAGTGATCACAAAATCGTATTACATATAAAAATTCTCTTACTGTGATAGATAATTGAATGCACACATGTAGTGTGTCTAGACCTCCATAGTCTCACAAGCCTTCAAACTCTGTGTATAGTCTGGATATCTCTTTCAAAGATGTATAATAAATTATGTGTTTCATTCCTTAATGCTTCCTTGCTATAGCCTAATTGTGTGGGAATGACTTAAGGTTCTCTACCATGCATGACTATCTTTATACTTTCTTAAATAAAATTTGATATTTGTAGCCCAGAAAAAGTTTTTACTTTTTTTTTTTTTGTACTTTTACTTTGGCATGCCAGGAATTCATGCTTTATTCTCAAATTTTCTGTTTAAAATGTTTCTGTTGAAAAGTAAGAGATGTTTTTAAGTTTTAGTTTCAAGGTCAATGTCTAATATTGTCTGAGCACTTGAATAACGACTTTCATTCACCTTAACCATTATTTTCACCATTTTATGTAACCTTATCATACACTAATGTGACTTTCATTTTATTTCCCTTTAGAAAAACAGTCTTGAAACAATTTCAACCACTAAAACATCAGTCCAAGAAGAGATTGTAAGCAAGCACAACCAATTGAGACGAATGGTTTCTCCATCTGGCAGAGACTTACTAAAATTGGTGAGGGCTCACATCAGGGCAGTGCATTTGGAGAGCTGTGTTTTGATCCTGCTGATAGCACCTGTGTTGTTTAAAAGTGTCTGGCTCTATTTTAGTATCTATTTATTAAAATACTTATTGTTTTGTTCATGTGCGTGAATATCTATGTCTGTATATCTATATATTATGACATGCATGTAAGACCCAAGTTCATTTTCTCCTTCTTTGTCTTCAGCCATGATATGATTAGAGTAGAATTTACTAAATTCCCTTTATAACAGTGACTCACTGGTGTTATGGAGCTATATCAATTAGAGCCACAGAACTAAAAATAAACCTTTTTACTTTTCTCTTTAGTGATAAGGCACTGTGTTATTGCCTCTCCCTCTCTTAATCTAGGGTCAGAACATGACCTTTCATCTAAACTGTCTTCTGACATGGATCCAGATCTAAAGCCTATATTTTTAAAAAATTCATTCAACTTGTAGAAAGAGAATCTAGTATTTATGAGGTAACTTTTTACAGGTGTGAAAATAGTCTTAGTGATTCCTGTAGTACAGCAACTGTGTAAAGTCTTTATGGTTCCTGGTGTGATCTCAGTAAGTCATTAGCCTATTAAATAATTTAGTATATTTGATGATCTTGGGAAGACAGACTACTTGTATTTCTTTGAAATAGAAAATGGCATACATAAGTGTGATGAACACTGGATATAGGTTATGAAACTACCAAGCAGACAATGACACAGGAAAAAGGTACTGCGGAAGGTATGGGAAGAGGAAGGAAATAGAACATGTGTGATATCAAAGGGAAACTGTAGGTGAGAGGGCATAGGAGGATGAGCAGGCTCAGGAAGAAGGGAAAGAAAAGCATTTAAAAATAAGCTCATTATAAATGTCACAATGAAAGTTGATAGTATATATACTAACATAAAAATTTAGATATATACTATTTTATTTACTGATTATGATGAATTTCATATGGTGCTACAGATATCTTGCAGTGATATAATCTAGTTCTACCAGCCTACCTGCAAAGATAATGTGTCTTTGAAGATGTATTATTACTTATAGCTATCTCCTTTTTTTTTCTCTCTCTAGGAATGGAACCATGATGCTCAAGAAAATGCTCAGCAATGGGCAGACAAGTGTACATTCAGGCACAGTCCTATAGAACGCAGGACAACTAGTATGTGAACTCAAAATCACTTATGTTTGGATGGAGAATAACACAGGAGGGCCCAGTTTCTTGTATTGTGTTAACAAAACTTTTCAAAGTGAACACCTATTTTGATACTGTCTTTTAAAAGAAGTTAAACATCTCTGGACCAGCATGTCTCAGAGAAGCTCCATATTATGTTAATTGGCTGTTTTATATTTTACAAAAACTCTCTGACCATGCCAGCTTTGTGTCTTGTAACTAGATCACAAGTGAAACAAGGTAGGAATTATCTCTTTCTCTCCTTTAAAGATTACTAGCAAGGTGTTGTCAAAAGACCCCGATATAGCTGTCTCTTGTGAGGCTATGCGGGGGCCTAGCAAACACATAAGTTGATGCTCACAGTTAGCTATTGGATGGATCACAGGGCCCCCAATGGAGGAGCTAGATAAAGTACCCAAGGAGCTAAAGGGGTCCGCAACCCTATAGGTGGAACAACAATAAGAAGTAACCAGTACCCCCTGGAGCTCGTGTCTCTAGCTGCATATGTATCAAAAGATGACCTAGTCGGCCATCAGTGGAAAGAGAGGCCCATTGGTCTTGCAAACTTTATATGCCTCAGTACAGGGGAATGCCAGGGCCAAGAAATGGGAGTGGGGAGGGAGGGTTTAGGGGACTTATGGGGTAGCATTGGAAATGAAAATGAAGAAAATACCTAATTAATAAAATAAAATAAAAAGATTAAAGGATGAAATTACAAATTAAAGTAATATGATGGGGCTTGAAATTAGAATCTCTTTAATTTTATCCTATTAGATTTTATTTATGTGTATGTGTGTCTTGTGTATATTTATGCACATGTGAATTTATGTGCTTAATCAGAAGAGTGACTCTAGAGATCAGAAGGCATTGTATTTTCAGAAGCTGAAGTTACAGTGGTTGTAACCCATCCCATATGAATGATACAAGTTGAATTCAAGTGTGCTAAAGTAGCAGGATATGCTCTTATCTGTTCAGGTGCTTTTCCAGCCCTCTGTAATTAGAATTTCTAAATTTCGATCATTTAAGCCAGTATCTTATCTATCTTGTTTTGCTGATTTCTTTTTCTTTTTATATTGTTTATTTGTTTGTTTGTTGGTTTTTAGTCAGGTTATCTCTCTTTATTCCAGGTTGTTCTGGAACAGAGTCTGTAGACCGGGCTAGCCTCGAACTCATGGAGATCTACCTGCTTCTGCTTCTATTGTGCTGAGATTAAAGACATGTACATAAGTGGTAGCTTATCTGATGATGTGGCTTGTTCATGTTTAAAAGATATATTTTTAATTATAAAAATGTATTTTATCTGAGCAACTCATTCATTTTTTCTCAAAAAAAATCAAATATTTTCATTAGCTTTCATTACTTCTTTTATTGTTTTTGGTTTGGTGGAATACAGATCTCACTATATAGTACAGGAGGTCTTCAAATACATAATCTTGTGTAAGGTAGCAATGTGTATGTGCCAAACTCTGTCTTCATTTTTGGTGATAGCAACTTATGTACATTCTGGGTACCTGATAATTATATTAAGTTAAAAATAAATTATTAGACATAATCTTTACAAGAGGAAGTATAGAAATTATGAGGACGTAAATAAATGGACTATGAGATATAGTACTTCTTGAAACATTAGAAATGGTTATATTCTGGATGAATTTGAAAATCATTTAATTATCTCTTATTAAGGTTGTACTTCGTAGCTATCACTATTTTAATCACATAGTGTTTAAAATGTTTATTTTAAGTGCTTTCACATTCAGTTAATGTATAAAGTAATTTTGAATTTGCAGAGATTGAGAAAATACTAATCTATTTATTGTGTATTAAACGTTGGTTTTTCTCCATTCTTGGAAGTATATTTAGCTCAAGAAATTTTAATTTTATACTTAAGGTATGACTGATAAATGTTAAAATTATTGTTCCTTTTATTTTTGTTTGTTTTGTACTTGTAAGTAATGACTATAAAGAAGGCTTACACAAAGCAATCATGCTGAATATGTAACAATTCACGTGAAAAAAAATCTCTAGTTAGAACAGAAGAGAAATTTAATAAGTTAGTATTTGTCTTTTCTAAGACTTCAAATCAACATTTGTTACATATGAAACAAACATACAAAATACACGCTCCCTCATACATATTCACACAGGTATGCTGAATTTAATGTGTAAATGAATCAATTTAAGAAGAGATGCTACTTAGAAAAAAGACTTCTGTATCTGTTCAGTTCATAAGCTGTTCAGTTCACAAATTGAATGCCTGTCCCTACTGTTCAGATGAATGATCAAGTCTGAAGCATGCCTCTTATGAAATAATCAAAAGTAACTGTGAGCAATGTCTTTAAAGAGCAGAAATTCTGCTTTGTATAGCCCCCCTCTCTATCTCCCACTCCCTCTCTCTTCTTCTTTTTTTTTTTTCTTTCCTGCTGCCTTAATGATTGGTCTATTTCTTTCCCATAGATTTAACATGTGATGAGAATTTGTTCATGTCATCTTACCTTGCATCATGGTCTTCTGCAATCCAAGAATGGTATAATGAACACAAAGATCTTATGTATGATGTTGGCCCAAAGCAACCTAATAGTATGGTCGGACATTATACTCAGGTAAGAAAAAATATTTTCTCTATAAATGAGAGGCAATAAAATTATTTGATTTACTTGAACAGGAGTGCACATCAGCTTTGTTTGGCTCCTGACGAGAATGAGAAAAATTATCCCAAAGTTTTCTTTCCAGAACCCCTGACCGCTGATTTCCAGACAAATGAGGTGACTTCTTTAGGAAGAATTATATAATTGTGCCTCAATTAAGGCCACTGTCAAATAGAGCCTACCAAAGCTAAGAGAGAAAAAAAGTGCTAAGCAGATTCTGAATGGCTGATTGGAGAGAATATCCAGATATGGTATAGGCAGATGTCTAAGTCAAGGGTTGGTTTGTTTGTTTGTCCAATAAAACATCATGAGAAAAAGCAAAGTGGGGAGGAAAGTGTTTATTTGGTTTATACTTCTAGGTTGCTGTTCATCACCAGAGGAAGTCAGGACAGGAATTTAGACACTGCAGAAACCTGGAAGCAGGAGCTGATACAGTTGTGTTGGAGGGTGTTACTTGAATGCTTCCTGTGCCTTGTCAGCCCTCTTTCTTATAGAATCTAGGACCACCAACCCAGGGATGGGCCAACAACCATGAGCTGGGAAGTCCTTCATTGACTAGTAACTATGACTTACATCTATATCTTCAGGAGGCATTTTCTCACTTGAGGCTTCTTCTTCTGTGATGACTCCAACTTTTTCAAGTTGCTACACAAAACAACCAGTATAACTCTCCTCTTGTCAAGTTAACACACAATCATACACTTTACTTTTGAGCCACAAATTTTTTTCTAATGTATCCCCAACAACTTACATTTATATACAAATAACTTAAAACGTCCCACAGTATTTACAAATTTAAAAGCATAAAAATTTCAATCTCATTAAAAATTCAAAATCTCTCCTAAAGTTTAAAGTTTTCAGTAGTCCTATCTGGTAAAAATCTAAATTAAATGTAATGTATTTTTCAAGAGGGAAGAAACACAGCATGATCACAATCTGAAACAAGCAACTGCTAAACCGCAAGAGTTTAAATAACTCCATGCCCAGTGTAGGGGTTACACACATGACTTTCTGGGATCTTCCAAATGGCTTGGATCACCTCTCCATCTCTGTCCCCTGTGACTCAGGCAGCTTGTCTTCTAGGCTCCTGCTGGCTCCATTTCATTGATGTTGCTGTTATTGGTGGTGGTGGCATGGTATTACAATTTCCAATTTCTGAGATCTTCTGCTGCAACTGGGCTGTAATTTCATGAGTAGCTTTTCATAGGCTCTCTTTCTGGTATCATGTCTCAAATTCAATGCATGACCTCTTCAGTCCTGGTTCTTCAACTGCCACTGAGCTTTCACCTTCATCAATGGCCTCTCCTGGCCTCTAAAAATGCCAAACTTCAGCTATTCTCCATGAATCTTCCATGCCTTCAAAATTAGTAACATTACGAAGTCTAGCAGCCAGCAAAAGGTAAAACTTTGGCCACATATTCTGGAAGGCAGCTTCTCTGTGCTCTCAGGGAAACACTTCCCAGCAGATTTCACCTTACTGATAATAGTCACTTCTTAATCTCCACTCACCTTATCTCCAGCTGACCAACATCAACTGTACCAAAAACATGAAGGTTTACTTCAGTAGTTCTGGTATCTCATTAGTGACAGCTGATTTTATTTTTCTCCAGCTAACAAGAACTGCAGAAACTTAAAGTAAAATAGTAAATGGCCCTCACGATCCTAATAGAGTCTTTAATCTTCCCTTTGAAATTTCACATGCCAGACCTCCTTCTTTAGTACTGTTCAGCATTCTTATCTTCCAAGTTTCTAAATCTTCCCTCAGATCGTTTAATGTACAATGGCTTTTCTAGCTCAAAGTTCCAAAGTCCTTTCAAAATCCTCCCTAAAATATGGTCAGGGATGTCACAGCAATACCCCACTATGGTTTTACCAAAATATATCTGCAATATATTCAGGGTTCTCTAGAGTCACATATCTTATGGAATGAATCTCTCCCTCTCTCTCTTTCTCTCTCTCTGTCTGTCTGTCTCTTTCACATTTATATTTTAGATCCTAAAAAGATGTATCTCAAGTGATACGGCTACTTATTCTAAATTTACAATGCATTTAGGGTTGTATGAGGGGTAGCTATATCATATTACACATTATTATGATAATTATTGTTTATGCATTAGTGATTCTACAAAGGACAGTCATATCTTATTAGGCATTATTATCACCTAGTTATTGTTTGCACCTGAGATATGATTTGTGTCAAAATGACAAGGTGGGATTATGATCGGTTGCCAACATGACCATATCAGGAATGAACTATAACCAAAAAAGAACTCATATCTGTTTCCTGGATCTGAAGGCTAAAAGAAAATATGTCTTTTATCAGGATCTCGAGTCTGGAAGACACAAGCTTTTGATGAGGATACTGAGGTGGAATCACACACACACACACACACACACACACACACACTTTTTGATCTGTATCAACATAAATATTTAATCCAGATCTTGAGGCATACCTTTAATCTGGGCCATATCTTCTGCTAGAGGCCTATATAAGGACAATGAAAAAAGGAAAGGTTCTTTCACTCTTTACTTGCTTATATTTTCTTGTCCAGCATGTTCACTGGAGTCTACTTTTTTAGGATTCTGGGTTCTACAGAAGACCAGTTGAAATATGCATCCATGTAGGATTGAGCAACTACTAGATTTTTGGAGTTGCAATTCATAGCTGGTCATTGCTTGGTTAGTTGGATTGCAGTCTGTGAGTCATTACAATACACATACACATTCATTTCATAAGTTCTCTGACTCTAGAGATCCTTGACTAATGTACCAGCAAACAACTCCAATTCCTTGATCTGATCAGATACTACAGGCTGAGATACTTGAGCTGAAACCTGGTTTCAGGAAGGAACCAGAAAATTCAAGATCATATCCCTACACAGAAGCACTCACCACACACAACTTTCAGGAAATATAAATGACTACTGAGTGGTAGCCTTTGTCCAGGCTTGACCAGAAAGGTTTGCAAGTCAGTCGTGATCTCTGTCCAATTGGGAAGGCAGATACTCATGGCCATGTGTTAGCTTCCAACTGAACACCTCTTCTGTGATTCTGGGAGGAATCATGGACCCTTGGATGGCTGACTAGGAATTGACATGATATCCAGGTTATTCTCTTTTAGTTTATTGTCACGTACCTAGAAGTTGGGAAGCAGAGAAATTCTACATCTTACCAGGGTCTTCCTGGTATCCATGGCTTTATGATGTCTTTAATTTTTGACATGAAGATAATTGGCCTCAGCCTAACCTTTGCTTTCTCATATTCTTTTTTATTTTTAATATATTTTATTATGTATTTTCCTCAATTACATTTCCAATGCTATCCCAAAAGTCCCCAATACCCTCCGCTGTCCATCCCACTTTCCTAACCACCCATTCCCATTTATTTTGGCCCTGGCATTCCTCTGTACTGGGACATATAAAGTTTGTGTGTCCAATGGGGCTCTCTTTCCAGGGATGGCTGACTAGGCCATCTTTTGATACATATGCAGCTAGAGTCAAGAGCTCCGGGGTACTGGTTAGTTCATAATGTTGTACCACCTCTAGGGTTGCAGATCCCTTTAGCACCTTGGTTGCTTTCTCTAGTTCCTCCATTGGGAGCCCTGTGATCCATCCACTAGCTGACTGTGAGCATCCACTTATGTGTTTGCTAGGCCCCTGCATAGTCTCACAAGAGACAGCCATATCTGGGTCCTTTCAGCAAAATCTTGCTAGTGCATGCAATGGTGTCAGCATTTGGAAGCTGAATATGGGGTGGATCCCTGGGTATGGCAGTCTCAAGATGGTCCATCCTTTCTTCATAGCTCCAATCTTTGTTTCTGTAACCGCTTCCATTGATGTTTTGTTCCCAATTCTAAGAAGAGGTACAGTGACCCCACTTTGGTCTTCATTCCTCTTGAGTTTCATGCGTTTAGCAGATTGTATCTTATATCTTGGCTATCCTAAGTTTTTTGACTAATATCCACTTATCAGGGAGTACATATTGTGTGAGTTTTTGTGATTGTGTTACCTCACTCAGGATGATGCCCTCCAGGTCCATCCATTTGCCTCGGAATGTTATAAATTCATTCTTTTTAATAGCTGAGTAGTACTCCATTGTGTAAATGTACCACATTTTCTGTATCTATTCCTCTGTTGAGGGGAATCTAGGTTCTTTCCAGCTTCTGGCTATTATAAATAAGGCTGCTATGAACATAGTGGAGCATGTGTCCTTCTTACCGATTGAGACATCTTTTGGATATATGCCCAGGAGAGGTATTGCAGGATCCTCCAGTAGTTCTGTGTCTAATTTTCTAAGGAACCGCCAGTCTGATTTCCAGAGTGGTTGTACGAGCTTGCAATCCCACCAACAATGGAGGAGTATTCCTCTTTCTCCACATCCTCGCCAGCATCTGCTGTAACCTGAATTTTTGATCTTAGCCATTCTGACTGGTGTGAGGTGGAATCTCAGGGTTATTTTGATTTGCATTTCCCTGATGATTAAGGATGTTGAACATTTTTTCAGGTGCTTCTCAGCCATTCGGTATTCCTCAGGTGAGAATTCTTTGTTTAGCTCTGATCCTCATTTTTAATGGGGTTATTTGATTTTCTGGAGTCCACCTTCTTGATTTCTTTTTATATATTTGATATTAATCTCCTATCTGATTTAGGATAGGTAAAGATCCTTTCCCAATCTGTTGGTGGTATTTTTGTCTTATTGACGGTGTCTTTTGCCTTGCAGAAGCTTTGCAGTTTCATGAGGTCCCATTTGTCAATTCTTGATCTTACAGTGCAAGCCATTGCTCTTCTGATGAGGAATTTTTCCCCTCTGCCCATATCTTCAAGGCTTTTCCCCACTTTTTCCTCTATAAGTTTCAGTGTCTCTCATTTTATGTGAAGTTCCTTGATCCACTTAGATTTGACCACATGAGTTTGCTCCAACTTCTACCTCTTCCTCCATCATCTTCTGTCCCCACACTGTTCTTCTCTTCTTCCTCCTTCTCTCCCCTCTCTAAAACTTTCAGCTCTGCCTTTCCTTCCACTGCCCAATCACAAGCTCTATCTTTTAAGATTATATCTGACATCACCTGAGTATGTGATCTACTCCTCTGGGCACTCCTCTTGAGGGAGCAGATAATAAAAAAAGCAATCCACCAGACATGTCTAGTATATTCATAGAAAGAGGCCACTAGGTACAGTTGATAGAGAACATTTTAAAGAAACTTGTTGTGCTGAGAATATTTAAATATTTAAATAGTTTAAATATTAACACTATTAAAATTTAAAAGTACTTGCAAAAATAACCACCATTTTAGTGAGGTTCTTTTTCAATGCTTATTTTTATTTCATATTATGACTATTTGGTAGCATTTATGTTCATGTGTTTATATGTACCACATTCGTGCTTGTTTACTCTGGAGACCAAAAAAAAAAAAGGCAATGGAACTTGGAACTGAAGGTGCAGGTGGTCATAAGCCCCCATGTGGACGGTGAAAACCAAAACCCGGTTCTCCATAAGAATATCAAAGGATTCTAATCAATAATCCATCCTTACAACAGCTAGATAGTCTAGTTCTACAAAGAACCACTCAATTTAATTTTCTTGAGCTTTTGTGAATGAAGAAATCAAACAATTACACAAAGCTGCAGTTTAAAAAATATCCATTCATTTGCTCAATCCCCTGTTCTAATTCATATAAGTATTATTTTATTGCTGTTAACAAAGGAAAATAATAATGAAGTAATGAATTTTTTTCTTTATTTCATCCAATAGTTGTGGATATGGAAATAAGTATACTAACTGTGAAGATCTGAAGAAGATGCTATCCTGTGAACATGCACTTCTTAAAGAAGATTGCAAAGCTACATGCCTCTGTGAAGGCAAAATTCACTAAATTTCCTGTACACATAGCCAGGACCATGTAGAGAAAGATCATACCCTCCATTTAGGCTTATCACATCCCACAAAGAAAGTATAGATTTAGTACATTGAAATAATTTCAGATGGTAAAGATTCTGTTTCTTCTTCTATTTCTTTCTATTTTACAGAAACCATTTATGCCAAAAAATTTAAAATAACAAATTTGTTAATACCTTTGTACCTTGACATATGTAATCTGTGACACATTTACGGAGTCAAGTCTAGCCCATGATTATACATTTTCTGTATCACTAAAGTCACTAAAACTCATATGAATAATGTTCCCAGAGCACAATGAAGTAAGGGAATAGAAAACATATAGTTCCTGTGTAATGGTCAGTCATCTTTTCTAGCTCTACCTAGTTAACTCTCTCTGGAGAAAATTCACATTAATTGTCTTTTAATTTTTTTCTCATTATTCATTATTCTCCACATTCATCATAATCAGTGGTTTAAATTCTAAACTATTTGTCTTAGTCAGGGTTTCTATTCCTGCACAAACATCATGACCAAGAAGCAAGTTGGGGAGGAAAGGGTTTATTCGGCTTACACTTCCATACTGCTGTTCATCACCAAAGGAAGTCAGGACTGGAACTCAAGCAGGTCAGAAAGCAGGAACTGATGCATAGGCCATGGAGGGATGTTCTTTACTGGCTTGCCTCCCCTGGCTTGCTCAGCCTGCTCTCTTATAGAACCAAGACTACCAGCCCAGAGATGATCCCACCCACAAGGGGCATTTCCCCCTTGATCACTAATTGAGAAAATGCCTTACAGTTGGATCTCATGGAGGCATCTCCTCAACTGAAGCTCCTTTCTCTGTGATAACTCCAGCTGTGTCAAGTTGACACAAAACTAGCCAGTACACTACTATTTACATTTTAGTTGTATTTTTTTAAGAATGATATAAAATCTACTTTAATAAGCAGAATTTATAGAGTTTGCTTATTCAGGGGACAATGACCTTTGTTGCTTTAGAAAAATAATAAATCTTAATCTTGGCATGTTAATCTTCTCTTAGTATTTATTTAAACTGGTTATTTGGAGTTTGTTTATTCCAATATGACATTTTAATATTTATGATATCTTTTACTTATTTATTTACATTAGAGTTGTCAGCCTACAGAAGTATTTGTTCTAATCAATGTATACCTCAATTAATAATCAATAGTGAATCCAGTTTAGCAAGTACTCATGACCTTACTCTACCATGCTATATATAATATATAGACCTATGCCAGGTCACATATCCTCTATACAGTCTGGTGAGCACTGTGAAGCTTAGCTCATTCATAAATTCTCAACATTCAGATTTAGTTATCCTAGCTGGACATCTTGTGGCCTGGGCTAATTCTGAAGCACCATGGAATATAACATCAGGCATAAAACCAATGAAAGCAATCCCTGGTCTCAATGCAAAAACAAAATATGTGAAGCCAAAGAACCAACATCCTATCCCCCCAGATCCACTAGTCTTAAAAAATATATATATTTCCCAAACAGAATTTCTTAAGGGTACAAAGTCTAAAAAAAAAAAAAAAAAAAAAAAAAAAGAAAAGAAAAGAAAAGGAATTTGAGAATTTTAAAGACAACATGAACAAACATCTCAAAACCAACTAACCCAACAAACTCAAAACCAACCAACCCAACAAACAAGCAAGCAAAACAATGAATATACTGACAAATGAAATGATGAAGATAATTCAGGATTTAAAAACTACATTTAGTAAAAGAAAGAAACTCCACCTGAATTAATAATAGGATTAAGAAACTAACGAAAGCTCAAGAGGAGGAAGGTAGAATGGATTAGATAGATGATAGAATGTTAGGACTTAGAGAAAAAAAACCTGAAGAATTAGGTCCTTCAAGCAAAGTATATGGGAAATTAAACACACACACACACACACACACACACACACACACATAGAGGAAGGAAGCATGTAAAAAAATATTGTGTACTATGTAAACACTAAATCTTGGAATTATAGGCATTGAAGACAGAAAAATCCCAAATCAATGGCATAGACTATAATTTCAACAAGATCACAGACTCCAAATTAAGAACATACATATTCATACTTACCAAGGAAGCTCATATAACTCCAAGTCAATAAAACAAGAGGAGAGATTCTCACTAAATATGTTTAAAGCACTAAATATTTAGAACATAGAGAGAATCCTGAAAGCTGAAAAATAAAGAACATAGGTAAAATATAAATGACAACTCATCAATTGAGTGGATGATTCCTCAATAGAAACCATAAAATTGAGAGGAGCCTGAAGCAAAGTATTTCGTATTCTAAAAGACTATGAGTGTCATTCTAGATTCCAGTCCTCAGTAAACATATCTCAATAGCTAAAAGAGAAATAAAAAAAAAATCATGATAAAGAAAAAGAATTCATGTCCACCAAATTAGACCAAGAAATAAAACTTCAGACTGAGAAGAATAAGTAACGAGTAGAGGTAATAAAAAGAGAATAGATGAAATTATAACTACTGAAACACAAATTACAACTAAGAACACAAACAATACTAACAACAAACAACAGCAAGAAGAACTCCACCAACAAAACCAAAGGAAAAAGACAATCTAAAACATCAAGACAAAACACAACAAAACGGCTACTCTCCTCCCAAGAAAATTGTGTTTATTTCATTCACAGCTCTGATAGGATAAAAATTATTTGATTAAAAGTTTTTGAAGCATTTACTGGCAAATATATACATAAAAGTATATAATATGTATACATATATTCACAAGATGAGCATGAAAGTGCTAGTAAAATTTGTTTCTAATATACATACACTAAAGGATTAGATCTCTGTTTCCTTTGCCTCTCTTGGTTTTCTTTTCTTTTTTTTCTTTTCATTTTTCTTTTCTTCCTTTCTTTCTCTCGTTCTCTCTCTCTCTCTTTCTTTCTTTTTTTCTTTCCTTCTTTCTCTCTCTTTCTTTCTCTCTCTCTCTCTCTCTCTCTCTCTCTCTCTCTCTCTCTCTCTCTCTTTCTTTCTCTCTTTCTTTCTTTTTTGTTGGCCTGTCTTGTACAATTACAATATGATGGTTTTTGCTTTGACTTCAATTATATTTTGTTAAATAATTAAGAAATTCAGAAATATTATCTGGTATATTGTATTTTTCCTCTATTTTAAACCAGTTTTTATTTTGTCTCTTTTTTTCTGAGCTTATAAATGTTCTGCTGTTCCAACTTCCTTTATTTTGATATTATTTATATTACATGTGTTCTTTGACAATTTTCTATACTTAGATGATGTATTCTAATGACTTTCAAAGCCATTGCACTTGTCTATTTACTGTTTAACCCCTTTGACACAATTACACCTTCCTCACAACCACTTTTCTTACATTTATACCTTTGTCTTTTATCACACACTCTTTTTAACTACATAGTCTGTGTGATAGCAGGTTTGGATCTGGGCTTTTAACTCTGTTGGATTCATTTATAAGTCTTCTAATAAGTCCTTTCCCCAGAATACACTGGTAAATAATAGTTTAGCAAAGTTGAGCAAAGGGTACTATGACCCATCATTGATACATGGCTGACCAGTGACCAGCTCATTCTTGCCTAGGCCCAACTGAAAGCAACATCAACTACTTTCGTCACCATCGTGAGGATTGCACATACTAGAAGATAACATTTTGTGGCAGGGAAGTGGTAGAACAGGCCTTTAATCCCTGCACTTGGGATGCAGATGCAGGCAGATTTCTGAGTTCTAGATCAGCC
This sequence comes from Mus caroli, assembly GCF_978045245.1. Lineage (NCBI taxonomy): Eukaryota > Metazoa > Chordata > Mammalia > Rodentia > Muridae > Mus > Mus caroli. The sequence goes on from NW_028227273.1 coordinate 54,578,363, forward strand.
TGGTCTACAGAGTGAGTTCCAGGAAAGCCAGGGTTACACAGAGAAACCCTGTCTGAAAAAAAGGGTTGCTGCAGAGCACCGCAGGGGGAGGGTATAGGGGAATTTTGGAGAGGAAACTAGGGAAGGAAATAGCATTTGAAATGTAAATGAATAAAGTATCTAATAAAAAAAGAAAAGCAAAAAAAGAAAAAAAAGAAAAAGAAAAAAAAAAGGAAAGGAAAAAAAAGAAAAAAGAATAAAGAAGTTAACATTTTGAAGTCCTTCTCCTGATTTATGGTTCAACAAAGGTTTTTTTTTTCTTTTCTGTTTTTTCACAATGCTCCCTGAAACATAGAGGAGATGGTATAAATGTCTATTTTAGGACTGTACACTCAGCCATCATTTATTATCAACATTAAACAATTATAAGTATCTTGTATTTATTACAAAGGGAACACTTTGATGGAAAGAGCATATACTGACACATTTGAACATGGTAAGAAAGTATTTACAAGGCACTAGGGCCATGTCAACTTACTTATACAGCAATATCATGCTACCAATCAGCGGTTAAGACTTCTTCATATATAATTTTTTTACTGAGTTTACAGTACGATGCATGAATTTATTCCTATGAAGTGGACATCAAATGCCAACAGAGAGCATGTAGTTACATCCATAACAATCACACTATTACCACACAGGTGAGGACATCTTGCCTGTCAGTTTGGCACCGTACAGTTCACACTTAAGACCAAGGAGACACCTCTCATATTTTGCTACGAGATTATCGAACTTAGACAGGAATCAGGTGAATCACAGGTTAGTTTTGACAGCACAAGTTGCAGAATTATTTTCATTTATTCTCATTATTATCAGTAGGGAGATTGTTCCTGTATAACATGGGAGGCTTAAAAAAGTGCTCTTTTGACTTTAAATGCCAGGTTTGAGCAATAGCAAGCAGAGTCACCCATGAGAAAAGAATGGGAGTGAAAGATGCAGGAAGGATTTTGGGAGAGGGTGAAGGGAAGGGGAGCAGTGAGCAGATGTAAAGTCAATAAGTAATAAACTAATTAAATAAATTAAATAAAACAGTACTCTCTCTAGCTAGATAACATATTCACAACAAAGTGAAGAGAATCTGTTACCAAAATGTGTTTTGTGAGGTAATATCTGAGGGACATGAAGTTTCTGACCACCTCTCATTGTGGTAGTCTAAGTATCAATGTATCCTTCATGTGCAAAGATGTCAGGTACTTAAGCAGTACGAAGGCCACATCTCCATGAGTATTTGCTCCATTGGCTTCCATATTTCATGCTCTTTCATTGTCTAGATCTTTTAGAAACATGAAGAAGCTCTTTCTCATGGTGTCTGTGTGTGAGTGTGTGTGTGTGTGTGTGCATTATGTTTTACCAAAGTTGGTTTTTCAAGTCTGAGAATACTCTGTAGGCCATCACCAATATTAGGATGATTTCACAATAGAGGAATAAGTAATTAAAAAAATATATACCACTGTAATATATATCCCCAATTGGTGCTCATCTTAATTTTTGAAAATTAATTGTTAGCACAAAATGGTCTACAAATTGTTTTTATTTTAAGCACTTTTCTTACTTGTTCTGTTTATTTTGTGACAGACTTTGGTAATTCCAGCACTATAGACTTTAGTAAGACCTATAGGAAGATGAGTGATATCCACTTTTCTTTCTTTCTTTCTTTCTTTCTTTCTTTCTTTCTTTCTTTCTTTCTTTTTTTTTTTTTTTTGTTTGGTTTTTTGAGACAGGGTTTCTCTGTGTAGCCTGGCTGTCCTGGAACTCACTTTGTAGACCAGCAGGCTGGCCTCGAACTCAGAAATCTGCCTGCCTCTCTCTCCCAAGTGCTGGGATTAAAGGAGAAAGGAGTGCGCCACCACGCCATGCTGGATATCCACTTTTCAACTTTCTGTGTTGCCATGGTTACAACCTTCTAGCTGATACTTAGAGGAAGTTTGCACTATATACTGTACACATTACAAACTCTGTAGATGATTGTCAGAACACTATTACATGAACTAGTGGTTCTGTAGAAGGGATAGATTACACCCACATGAGTGTTCATCAAGATTTTTCTTATTCCATAGAGGATTTTGATACAGACATGCAGCATCATTTGGTAAGGATGGTATTCAGAACACTATTACACAATACAGCCTTTAGGAAAAAATAATCACTCAGTATAAATTGAATAAACGTTTTATCTTGACTCAGCTATTGTAATGAATATGGTTGAAATATGACATCTCCACGAAATAGATTATTTTATTTATTCTGTAACATTTGAAAATATAGGCACATTCTAAGATCATGTGAAGATACATCCAAGCCATTATCAACACTGGGTATACATTGAAATAAAGGGATTATATATTGTTTATGCATATTCTAGCCAAGTGGGTAGAGAGAGAACGGTCTAGATAATTCTTCTTTGAGAAAAATAGTAGATGGTCATACACATAAAGTTTGCTGACCTGCCCTTCAGCTCAGTTAAGGAATAAGATTGCATGTATCTAAGAGTGAAAGTATGTTTATTTCTATTTTTTTCTTTTTTTGATGGAAGTCAAAGGCCTATGTAAAGCACTTGCCAAGAGAATGATCACAACCAAAATGTTTTTAAACTATGAAACTTTAAAAATTATAAACACTTGAAGAGACATGGAAAACATATTCTGCCTAGGATTTACAATATCAAAGAAAAAGAACTACAGAACAAGTAAATATCAGAGTGGGTATGGGTATGAAAGACGCTGAAATGAAATAATGTGGCAGCACTGTAATCTCTAAAATAATGTGACAGACATGGAAGAAACAACAAAAGGGGTTTCTATTAACAAATTAAACATAGTAAGAAGGAGTAATTAAAATAATGGCCCTTTAGAACAATGAGAAATTTGAGCAAGGGAATATAGCACTCGGTAAGCTGAATAGGAGTTCAAGATCTTTGGTTCCAGGACTCCTCAGAAAGTAGTCTGCACAGGTGAGAGTGTGCACCACAGAAGCAGACAGTTTCTGGGACAGGTAGGAGCCACAGAGCTTCTGAGGCAGCGCCTTTTTCGGGCTCCAGACATCCAGCCACCCTCCCGGCCAGAGGACAGGTGACCATCCAACCCGGGAGGATTTTGCCTCAAGATCTGTGAGAGCCATCTTGATTCCGGGACTCCTCCAAAAGCTGTCTGCACAGGTGAGAGTGTGGAATACAGAAGCTAACAGCTTCTGTGACAGGCCAAAGCAACACAGCTTCTGGGAAAGATTCTGTTTTGGGCCTTCATCTTTGGTCAGGAAGAGATCCACAGGCCAGATATATGTGCACCTTCCCTGTGAGAGGAGAGCTTGCTTCCAAAGAGTGCTCTGACCACTAAAACTCAGAGGAGAGAGATAGTCTCCCAGGTCTGCTGATAGAGGGTAACAGAATCACCAGAGGAACAATCTCTAAACAGAGACAACTATAACAACTAACTCCAGAGAGTACCAGATGGCAAAAGGTAAAAGTAAGAATCTTACTAACAGAAACCAAGATCACTCACAATCATCAGAACCCAGCACTCCCAGTTCGCCCAGTCCAGGGCACACCAACACACCCGAAAACCTAAACCCAGATTTAAAAGCTTATCTCATGATGATGGTAGAGGACATCAAGAAGGACTGTAATAAATCACTTAAAAAAATACAGGGGAACACTGCTAAACAGGTAGAAGACATTAAAGAGGAAGCACAAAAATCCCTTAAAGAATTGCAGGAAAACACAATCAAACAGGTGATGTATTGAATAAAACCATCCAAGACCTAAAAAGGGAAGTAGACACAATAAAGAAAACCCAAAGTGAGGCAACGCTGGAGATAGAAACCCTAGGAAAGAAATCTGGAACCATATATGTGAGCATCAGCAACAGAATACAAGAGATTGAAGAGAGAATTTCAGGTGCAGAAGATTCCATAGAGAACATCTGCACAACAATCAAAGAAAATGGAAAATTCAAAAGATCCTATCTCAAAACATCCAGGAAATCCAGGACACAATGAGAAGACCAAACCTACGGATAATAGGAGTAGATGAGAATGAAGATTTTCAACTCAAAGGACCTGCAAATATCTTCAACAAAATTATAGAAGAAAACTTCCCAAATCTAAATAAGGAGATGCCCATGAACATACAAGAAGCCTACAGAACTCCCAATAGACTGGACCAGAAAAGAAATTCCTCCACACACATAATAATCAGAACAACAATTGCACTAAATAAAGATAGAATACTAAAAGCAGTAAGGGAAAAAGGTCAAGTAACATAAAGGCAAGCCTATCAGAATTACACCAGATTTTTCACCAGAGACTATGAAAGCCAGAAGGGCCTGGACAGATGTTATACAGACCCAAAGAGAACACAAATTCTAGCCCAGGCTACTATACCCAGCCAAACTCTCAATTACCATAGATGGAGAAACCAAAGTATTCCACAACAAAAACAAAATTCACACATTATCTTTCCAAGAATCCAGCCCTTCAAAGGATAATAATAGAAAAAACCAATACAAGGATGGAAACCACATCCTAGAAAAAGCAAGAAGGTAATCCCTCAGCAAACCTAAAAGAAGACAGCCACAAGAACAGAATGCCAACTCTAACAACAAAAATAATAGGAAGCAACAATTACTTTTCCTTAATATCTCTTAATATCAATGGACTCAACTCCCCAATAAAAAGACATAGACTAACAGACTGGCTACACAAACAGAACCCAACATTTTGCAACTTACAGGAAACTCACATCAGAGAAAAAGATAGACACTACCTCAGAATGAAAGGCTGGAAAACAATTTTCCAAGCAAATGGTCTGAAGAAACAAGCTGGAGTAGCAATTCTAATATCTAATAAAATCAACTTCCAACCCAAAGTCATCTAAAAAGACAAGGAAGGGCACTTCATACTCATCAAAATTAAAATCCTCCAAGAGAAACTTTCAATTCTGAATATCTATGCTCCAAATACAAGGGCAGCCACATTCATTAAAGAAACTTTAGTAAAGCTCAAAGCACATATTGCACCTCATACAATAATAGTGGGAGACTTCAACACACCACTTTCACCAATGGACAGATCATGGACACAGAAACTAAACAGGCACACAGTGAAACTAACAGAAGTTATGAAACTAATGGATCTGACAGATATCTACAGAACATTTTATCCTAAAACAAAAGGATATAACTTCTTCTAAGCACCTCATGGTACCTTCTCCAAAATTGACCACATAATTGGTCACAAAACAAGCCTCAACATATACAGAAATATTGAAATTGACCCATGCATCCTATCAGATCACCATAGCTTAAGGCTGATCTTCAATAACAAAATAAATAATAGAAAACCAAAATTCACGTGAAAACTGAACAACACTCTTTTCAATGATAACTTGGTCAAGGAAGAAATAAAGAAAGAAATTAAGGACTGTTTGGAGTTTAATGAAAATGAAGCCACAACATACCCAAACTTATGGGACATAATGAAAGCATTTCTAAGAGGAAAACTCATAGCTCTGAGTGCATCCAAAAAGAAACTAGAGAGAGCACACATTGGCAGCTTGACAACACACCTAATAGCTCTAGAACAAAAGGAAGCAAATTCACCCAAGAGGAGTAGACTGCAGGAAATAATCAAACTCAGGGGTGAAATCAACCAAGTGGAAACAAGAAGAACTATTCAAAGAATCAACTAATCAAAGAGCTGGTTCTTTGAGAAATCCAACAAGATAGATAAACCCTTAGCCAGACTCACTAGAGGGCACTGGGAAAGCATCCTAATTAACAAAATCAGAAATGAAAAGGAACACATAACAACAGATCCTGAAGATTTCCAAAATGCATTCAGATCCTTCTACAAAAGACTATACTCAACAAAACTGGAGAACCCGGATGAAATGGATAAGTTTATAGACAGATACCAGATACCAAAGTTAAATAAAGATCAGGTTAATGATCTAAACAGTCCTATATCCCCTAAAGAAATAGGAGCACTCATTAATAGTCTCCCAACCAAAAAAAGCCCAGGACCAGATGGGTTTAGTGCAGAGTTCTATCAGACCTTCAAAGAAGGTCTAATCCCAGTTCTTCACAAACTATTCCACAAAATAGAGACAGAAGATACTCTACCCAACTCATTATATGAAGCCACAATTACTCTCATACCTAATCCACAAAAAGACCCAATGAACATAGAGAACTTCAGACCAATTTCCCTTATGAATATCAATGCAAAAATACTCAATAAAGTTCTCGCTAACCGAATCCCAGAACACATCAAAACACTCATCCATCCTGACCAAGTAGGTTTCATCCAAGGGATGCAGGGATGTTTCAGTGTACGGAAATCTATCAACGTAATCCAGTATATAAACAAACTCAAGACAAAAACCACATGATCATCTCATTAGATGCGGAGAAAGCATTTGACAAAATCCAACACCTATTCATGATAAAAGTCCTGGAAAGATCAGGAATTCAAGGCCCATACCTAAACATGATAAAAGCAATCTACAGAAAACCAGTAGCCAACATCAAAGTAAATGGTGAGAAGCTGGAAACAATCACACTAAAATCAGGGACTAGACAATGCTGTCCACTCTCTCCCTACCTATTCAACATTGTACTTGAAATCCTAGCCAGAGCAATTAGAAAACAAAAGGAGATCAAGGTGATACGTATTGGAAAGGAAGAAGTCAAATATCACTTTTTGCAAATGATATGATAGTATATTTAAGTGCCCCTAAAAATTACACCAGAGAACTCCTAAACCTGATAAACAGCTTCAATGAAGTAGCTGGATATGAAATTAAGTCAAACAAGTCAATGGCCTTTGTACACAAAGGATAAACAGGCTAAGAAAGAAATTACGGAAACAACACCCTTCTCAATAGTCACCAATAATATAAAATACCTTGGCGAGACTCTAACTAAGGAAGTGAAAGATCTGTATGATAAGAACTTCAAGTCTCTGAAGAAAGAAATTAAAGAAGATCTCAGAAGATGGAAAGATCCCCCATGCTCATGGATTGGCAGGATCAACATTGTAAAAATGGCTATCTTGCCAAAAGCAATCTAAAGATTCAATGCAATCCCCATCAAAATTCCAACTCAATTCTTCAACGAATTAGAAAGGGCAATCTGCAAATTCATCTGGAATAATAAAAAACCTAGGATAGCAAAAACTCTTCTTAAGGATAAAAGAACCTATGGTGGAGTCACCATCCCTGACCTAACGCTGTACTACAGAGAAATTGTGATAAAAATTGCATGGTACTGGTATAGTCACAGACAAGTAGACCAATGGAACAGAATTGAAGACCCAGAGATGAACCCACACACCTATGGTCACTTGATCTTGGACAAGGAACCTAAAACCATTTAGTGGGAAAAAGACAGCATTTTCAACAAATGGTGATGGTACAGCTGGAGGTTATCATGTGGAAGAATGTGAATTGATCCATTCCTATCTCATTGTATTAAGATCAAATCTAAGTGGATTAAGGAACTCCACATAAAACCAGAGACACTGAAACTTATAGAGTAAAAAGTAGGGAAAATCCTCGATGATATGGGTACAGGGGAAATATTCCTGAATAGAACAGCAATGGCTTGTGCTGTAAGATTGAGAATCGATAAATTGGACCACATAAAGTTGCAAAGCTTCTGCAAGGCAAAAGACACCGTCAATAAGACAAAAAGACCACCAACAGATTGGGAAAGGAACTTTACCTCTCTCAAATTAGATAGGGCACTATTATCCAATATATATAAAGAACTCAAGAAGGAGGACTGCAGAAAATCAAATAACCCCATTAAAAAATGGGGATCAGAACTGAATAAAGAATTCTCACCTGAGGAATACCGAATGGCAGAGAGGCACCTGAAAAAATGTTCAACATCCTTAATAATCAGGGAAATGCTAATCAAAACAATCCTGAGATCCTACCTCACACCAGTCAGAATGGCAAAGATCAAAAATTCAGGTGACAGCAGATGCTGGCAAGGATGTGGAGAAAGAGGAACACTTCTCCATTGTTGGTGGGATTGCAAGCTTGTACAACCACTCTGGAAATTAGTCTGGCGGTTCCTCAGAAAATTGGACATAGTACTACCAGAGGATCCTGCAATACCACTCCTGGGCATATATCCAGAACATGTCCCATCCGGTAAGAAGGTCACATGCTCCACTATGTTCATAGCAGCCTTATTTATAATAGCCAGAAGCTGGAAAGAACCCACATGCCCCTCAACAGAGGAATGGATACAGAAAATGTGGTACATTTACACAATGGAGTACAACTCAGCTATTAAAAATAATGAATTTATGAAATTCCTAGGCAAATAGATGGACCTGGAGGGCATCATCCTGAGTGAGGTAACACAATCACAAAGGAACTCACACAATATGTACTCACTCATAAGTGGATATTAGCCCAGAAACTTAGGATACCCAAGATATAAGATACAATTTGCTAAACACATTAAACTCAAGAAGAACGAAGACCAAAGTGTGAACTCTTTGACCCTTCTTAGAATTGGGAACAAAACGCCCATGGAAGGAGTTACAGACACAAAATTTGGAGCTGCAACGATAGGATGGACCATCTAGAGACTGCCATATCCAGGGATCATCCCATAATCAGCTTCCAAATGATGACACCAATGCATACACTAGCAAGATTTTGCTGAAAGGACCCAGATATAGATGTCTCTTGTGAGAATATGCCGGGGCTTAGCAAACACAGAACTGGATCCTCACAGTCAGCTATTGGATGGATTACAGGGCCCCTAATGGAGGACCTAGAGAAAGTACCCAAGGAGCTAAAGGGATCTGCAACCCTGTAGGTGGAACATCATTATGAACTAACCAGTACCCCTGAGCTCTTGACTCTAGCTGCATATGGATCAAACGATGGCCTCATCAACCATCACTGGAAAGAGAGGCCCATTGGACTTTCAAACTTTATATGCCCCAGTACAGGCGAACACCAAGGCCAAAAAGTGGGAGTGGGTGGGTAGGGGAGTGGGGGGGATGGTATGGGGGACTTTTGGGATAGCATTGGAAATGTACATGAGGAAAATGCCTAGTAAAATATATATATATATATTTTATTTAAAAATTTATTTATAAATTATTATTTATATATATATATATATATATTTATTTAAAAAGGAGTCAAGATCACCCTGAGCTACATAGAATGACTCCAATGTAAGACAAGAATCAAAACACAAACAGTAGATTGAATCAAATATTTGTCCACAAAACCCCAAAATACTAAACCAAAATTCAAGGCATATTTATGAAAAATACTTGTCTGTATATTAATATTAGCTCATATGGTTATATATAGATTCATGAAAATGGTTTGCATAATTGTGCTATGTTTAAATTACAGGTTATAATTATGCATATTTAAAGTATTTAGTTGGATTTATTAAATCAGCTAAAGAAAACGGTTTTGGGGATCCATCCCCAAATCAGCCACCAAACACAGACACTATTGCACATGCCTGCAAGTTTTTGCTGAAAGGATTCTGATATAACTGTCTTGTGTGCAGCTTTGCGAGTGCCTGGCAAATACAGAAGTGGATGCTCATGGTCATCTATTGGATGGAACACAAGGCACTCAATGTAGGAGGTAGAGAAAGACCCCAAGGAGCTGAAGGGGTCTGCAACCCTATAGGTGGAACAACAATATGAACTAACCAGTATCCCCAGAGCTTGTGTCTCTAGCTGCATATGTAGAAGAAGAAGGCCCAGTTGGCCATCAATGGGAAGAGAGACCACTTGGTCTTGCAAACTTCATATGCCCCAGTACAGGTGAAAGCCAGGGCGAAGAAGTAGGAGTGGGTGGGGAGGGGAGCAGGGCGGTGGGAGGGTATAGGGGACTTTCAGGATAGTATTTGAAATGTAAATGAAACAAATATCTAATAAAATATTGGAAAAAAATACGGTTTTAAAGTTGCAATTAACATTTAGCCACAAGATGGTAACATGACTTTCATTGTGTGGAGTTGTTTAGTCCTGCTTGTAATTAACTCACATTTGCATTCCGTTGAATATGATTGTGCATTTGTTTTTTACACACTTAAAACTAATTATAAACTAAAATAATTATTTGTGCAGTATTATTAAACGAAGATGGATGAATCCTCTCTCTGTCCATTGGCTTTAGTTTTGATGATTTATTTTCCTGCAATGTAAAAAACATTCTAGATAACTTGGTGGTTCAGATTCAAATATTCAAACCAATAGAGTTCAATATATAACTAAAATTTCAGCATCATGAAATATATGTAAAAATGAAAGCTGAGTGCTTAGACTATGACAAATTGGAAGCCCTTGTTACTTTGATATAAGCAGAAACTATTTGGAATGGCATGTCCTCTCCTAGGAGCCCAGAAAGTCCATTGAATTGGTACTTTCTCCTTCATGACCTAGAAATTTGTCTCTGAGAAGCCAAAAGGGCAAGTCTAGTGTCATGTTTATTTCTTCTTTGATAATATTTCACAAGTTTCATCCATCTTTTCTGTAGTTATTAGGTAAGATTGTACCTAGTCCTTGTAATTTCTTATTAACTTTGTGTGAAAATTTATGAAATTCTTGGGCAAATACATGTATCTTGAGGATATCATCCTGAGTGAGGTAATCCAGTCACAAAAGAAGTCACTTGATGTACACTCACTTATATGTGGATATTAGCCCAGAAATTTAGAATACCCAAGATATAATTGGCAAAACACATGAAACTCAGGAAGAAGGAAGAGCAAAGTGTGGCTACTTCATTCCTCCCTAGAATAGGGAACAAAATACCCATGGAAGGAGTTACAGAGACAGAGTTTGGAGCAGAGCCTGAAGGGATGATCATCCAGAGACTGCCCCACGTGGGGATCCACCCCATAAACAACCACCAAACCCAGACCATAGGCAAATGCCAACAAGAGAGTACTGACAGGAGTCTGATATAGTTGTCTCCTGCGAGGCACTGCCAGTGCCTGGAAAATACGGAAGTGGATGCTCACAGTCATCTATTGAATGGAGCACAAGGTTCTCAATGAAGGAGCCAGAGAAGTACATAGGGATCTGAAGGTAACTGAAGCCCAATAGAAGGAACATTAATATGACTTACCAGTACCTTCAGAGCTCCTTGGAACTATATTATCAATCAAAGAAAACACATGATGGAACTTGTGGCTCTACATATATATGTAGCAAAGGATTACCTCATCGGTCATCAATGGGAGGACAGGCCCTTTTTCCTGTGAAGACTCTATTCTCCAGTATGGGGGAATTCCAGGACCAAGAATGGGAGTGGATGAGTTTGGGAACAGGGGCAAAAGGGGGGAAGGGAGGGGATAGGGGATTTTAAGAGTGGAAACTAGAAAAGGGGATAATATTTGAAAAGTAAATAAAGAAAATATCTAATAAAAATTTTTAAAAAAGAAAATACCTCAATGTAGTGATATACAGTCTAGCCCATTAAGGAAAGAACATTTGAATAACATCTTTCTTATCGCATTTAGAAATTGACTTAAAAAATGCCAAACAAACCATAATTCACTGCTTGTTTATGAGAGATATTTGTGAATATATTAAAGTTGTCTGATTTTCTCATATTTATTTATAACAGTTTGCATATTAATACTAGTTATAAAATTACAAGTTATACTTTTGTACATATTAATTATTCAGTTTTTTTTATGAGTTCAAGAAAAGTATTGAAAAATTGAAGTTAACATGTAACCACAAGATGGCAACATTGCTCACTTTGTTTTTTTTTTTTTTTTTTTTTTTTTTTTTTTTTTTTTATTACATATTTTCCTCAATTACATTTCCAATACTATCCCAAAAGTCCCCCATAGCGCCCCCCACTTCCCTACCCACCCATTCCCATTCTTTTGGCCCTGGCATTCCCCTATATTGGGGCATATAAAGTTTGCAAGTCCAATGGGCCTCTCTTTCCATTGATGGCCGACTAGGCCATCTTTCGATACATATGCAGCTAGAGACAAGAGCTCCAGGGTTCTGGTTAGTACATTATGTTGTTCCAACAATAGGGTTGCAGATCCCTTTAGCTCCTTGGGTACTTTCTCTAGCTTCTCCATTGGGAGCCCTGTGATACATCCAATAGCTGACTGTGAACATCCACTCCTGTGTTTGCTAGGCCCAGGCATCGTCTCACAAGAGACAGCTATATTTGGGTCCTTTCAGCAAAATCTTGCTAGTGTATGCAATGGTGTCAGCGTTTAGAAGCTGATTATGGGACGGATCCCTGGATACAGCAGTCTCTAGATGGTCCATCCTTTCATCACAGCTACGAACTTTGTCTCTGTAACTCCTTCCCTTGGTGTTTTGTTCCCAATTCTAAGAAGGTGCACAGTGTCCACACTTTGGTCTTCATTCTTCTTGAGTTTCATGCGTTTATCAAATTGTATCTTATATCTTGGGTATCCTAAGTTTTGGGCTAATATCCACTTATCAATGAATACATATTGTGTGAGTTCTTTTGTGATTGTGTTACTTCACTCAAGATGATGCCCTCCAGGTCCATCCATTTGGCTAGGAATTTCATAAATTCATTCTTTTTAATAGCTGAGTAGTACTCCATTGTGTAAATGTACCATAATTTCTGTATCCATTCCTCTGTTGAGGGACATCTGGGTTCTTTCCAGCTTCTGGCTATTATAAATAGGGCTGCTATGAACATAGTGGAGCATGTGTCCTTTTTACCGGTTGGGACATCTTCTGGATATATGCCCAGGAGAGGTATTGCTGGATCCTCCAGTAGTACTATGTCCAATTTTCTGAGGAACCGCCAGACTGATTTCCAGAGTGGTTGTACAAGCTTGCAATCCCACCAACAATGGAGGAGTGTTCCTCTTCCTCCACATCCTCGCCAGCATCTGCTGTCACCTGAATTTTTGATCTTAGCCATTCTGACTGGTGTGAGGTGGAATCTCAGGGTTGTTTTGATTTGCATTTCCCTGATGATTAAGGATGTTGAACATTTTTTCAGGTGCTTCTCTGCCATTCGGTATTCCTCAGGTGAGAATTCTTTGTTCAGTTCTGAGCCCCATTTTTTAATGGGGTTATTTGACTTTCTGGAGTCCACCTTCTTGAGTTCTTTATATATATTGGATATTAGTCCCTTATCTGATTTAGGATTGGTGAAGATACTTTCCCAATCTGTTGGTGGTTTTTTTGTCTTATTGATGGTGTCTTTAGCCTTGCAGAAGCTTTGTAGTTTCATGAGGTCCCACTTGTCAATTCTCGATTTACAGCACAAGCCATTACTGTTCTATTCAGGAATTTTTCCCCTGTGCCCATATCTTCAAGGCTTTTCCCCACTTTCTCCTCTATAAGTTTCAGTGTCTCTGGTTTTATGTGAAGTTCCTTGATCCACTTAGACTTGACCTTAGTACAAGGAGATAGGAATGGATCGATTCGCATTCTTCTACATGTTAACAACCAGTTGTACCAGCACCATTTGTTGAAAATGCTGTCTTTCTTCCACTGGATGTTTTTAGCTCCCTTGTCGAAGATCAAGTGACCATAGGTGTGTGGGTTCATTTCTGGGTCTTCAATTCTATTCCATTGGTCTATTTGTCTGTCACTATACCAGTACCATGCAGTTTTTATCACAATTGCTCTGTAGTAGAGCTTTAGGTCCGGCATGGTGATTCCACCAGAGGTTCTTTTATCCTTGAGAAGAGTTTTTGCTATCCTAGGTTTTTTGTTATTCCAGATGAATTTGCAGATTGCACTTTCTAATTCGTTGAAGAATTGATTTGGAATTTTGATGGGGATTGCATTGAATCTGTAGATTGCTTTTGGCAAGATAGCCATTTTTACAATGTTGATCCTGCCAATCCATGAGCATGGGAGATCTTTCCATCTTCTGAGATCTTCTATAATTTCTTTCTTCAGAGACTTGAAGTTTTTATTATACAGATCTTTCACTTCCTTAGTTAGAGTCACGCCAAGATATTTTATATTATTTGTGACTATTGAGAAGGGTGTTGTTTCCCTAATTTCTTTCTCAGCCTGTTTATTCTTTGTGTAGAGAAAGGCCATTGATTTGTTTGAGTTAATTTTATATCCAGCTACTTCACCGAAGCTGTTTATCAGGCTTAGGAGTTCTCTGGTGGAATTTTTAGGGTCCCTTATATATACTATCATATCATCTGCAAAAAGTGATATTTTGACTTCATCTTTTCCAATTTGTATCCCTTTGATCTCCTTTTGTTGTCGAATTGCTCTGGCTAGGACTTCAAGTACAATGTTGAATAGGTATGGAGAAAGTGGACAGCCTTGTCTAGTCCCTGATTTTAGAGGGATTGCTTCAAGCTTCTCACCATTTACTTTGATGTTGGCTACTGGTTTGCTGTAGATTGCTTTTATCATGTTTAGGTATGGGCCTTGAATTCCTGATCTTTCCAAGACTTTTATCATGAATGGGTGTTGGATCTTGTCAAATGCTTTTTCCGCATCTAACGAGATGACCATGTGGTTTTTGTCTTTGAGTTTGTTTATATACTGGATTATGTTGATGGATTTCCGTATATTGAACCATCCCTGCATCCCTGGGATGAAACCTACTTGGTCAGGATGGATGATTGTTTTGATGTGTTCTTGGATTCGGTTAGCAAGAACTTTATTGAGGATTTTTGCATCAATATTCATAAGGGATATTGGTCTGTAGTTTTCTATCTTTGTTGGGTCTTTTTGTGGTTTAGGTATCAGAGTAATTGTGGCTTCATAGAATGAGTTGGGTAGAGTACCTTCTGTTTCTATTTTGTGGAATAGTTTGTGAAGAACTGGGATTAGATCTTCTTTGAAGGTCTGATAGAACTCTGCACTAAACCCATCTGGTCCTGGGCTTTTTTTTTGGTTGGGAGACTATTAATGACTGCTTCTATTTCTTTGGGGGATATAGGGCTGTTTAGATCATTAACCTGATCTTGATTCAACTTTGGTACCTGGTATCTGTCTAGGAACTTCTCCATTTCATCCAGGTTCTCCAGTTTTGTTGAGTATAGCCTTTGGTAGAAGGATCTGATGGTGTTTTGGATGTCTTCAGGATCTGTTGTTATGTCTCCTTTTTCATTTCTGATTTTGTTAATTAGGATGCTTTCCCTGTGCCCTCTAGTGAGTCTGGCTAAGGGTTTATCTATCTTGTTGATTTTCTCAAAGAACCAGCTCCTTGATTGGTTGATTCTTTGAATAGTTTTTCTTGTTTCCACTTGGTTGATTTCACCCCTGAGTTTGATTATTTCCTGCCTTCTACTCCTCTTGGGTGAATTTGCTTCCGTTTGTTCTAGTGCTTTTAGGTGTGTTGTCAAGCTGCTAATGTGTGCTCTCTCTAGTTTCCTTTTGGAGGCACTCAGAGCTATGAGTTTTCCTCTTAGAAATGCTTTCATTGCGTCCCATAAGTTTGGGTATGTTGTGGCTTCATTTTCATTGAACTCTAAAAAGTCCTTAATTTCTTTCTTTATTCCTTCCTTGACCAAGGTATCATTGAGAAGAGTGTTGTTCAGTTTCCACGTGAAGGTTGGCTTTCTATTATTTATTCTGTTATTGAAGATCAGCCTTAGTCCATGGTGATCTGATAAGATGCATGGGACAATTTCAATATTTTTATATCTGTTGAGGCCCTCTTTGTGACCAATTATGTGGTCAATTTTGGAGAAGGTACCATGAGGTGCTGAAAAGAAGGTATATCCTTTTGTTTTAGGATAGAATGTTCTGTAGATATCTGCCAGATCCATTTGATTCATAATTTCTCTTAGTTTCACTGTGTCCCTGTTTAGTTTCTGTTTCCATGATCTGTCCATTGGTGAAAGTGGTGTGTTGAAGTCTCCCACTATTATTGTATGAGGTGCAATGTGTGCTTTGAGATTTACTAAAGTTTCTTTAATGAATGTGGCTGCCTTTGTATTTGGAGCATAGATATTCAGGATTGATAGTTCCTCTTGGAGGATTTTACCTTTGATGAGTATGAAGTGTCCCTCCCTGTCTTTTTTAATGACTTTGGGTTGGAAGTCAATCTTATCAGATATTAGAATGGCTACTCCAGCTTGTTTCTTCATGCCATTTGCTTGGAAAATTGTTTTCCAGCCTTTCATTCTGAGGTAGTGTCTATCCTTTTCTCTGAGATGAGTTTCCTGTAAGCAGCAAAATGTTGGGTCTTGTTTGTGTAGCCAGTTTGTTAGTCTATGTCTTTTTATCGGGGAGTTGAGTCCATTGATATTAAGAGATATTAAGGAAAAGTAATTGTTGTTTCCTGTTATTTTTGTTGTTAAAGTTGGCATTTTGTTCTTGTGGCTGTCTTCTTTTAGGTTTGTTGAGGGATTACCTTCTTGTTGTTTCTAGGGTGTGGTTCCTGTCCTTGTATTGGTTTTTTTCTGTTATTATCCTTTGAAGGGCTGGATTCCTGGAGAGATAATGTGTGAATTTGGTTTTGTCATGGAATACTTTGGTTTCTCCATCTATGTTAATTGAGAGTTTGGCTGGGTATAGTAGCCTGGGCTGGAATTTGTGTTCTTTTAGTGTCTGTATAATATCCGTCCAGGATCTTCTGGCTTTCATAGTCTCTGGTGAAAAATCTGGTGTAATTCTGATAGGCTTGCCTTTATATGTTACTTGGCCTTTTTCTCTTACTGCTTTTAGTATTCTATCTTTATTTAGAGCATTTGTTGCTCTGATTATAATGTGTCGGGAGGTATTTCTTTTCTGGTCCAGTCTATTTGGAGTTCTGTAGGCTTCTTGTATGTTCATGGGCATCTCTTTCTTTAGATTTGGGAAGTTTTCTTCTATAATTTTGTTGAAGATGTTTGCTGGTCCTTTGAGTTGAAAATCTTCATTCTCATCCACTCCTATTATCCGTAGGTTTGGTCTTCTCATTGCGTCCTGTATTTCTTGGATGTTTTGAGTTAGGATCTTTTTGCATTTTACATTTTCCTTGATTGTTGTGCTGATGTTCTCTATGGAATCTTCTGCACCTGAGATTCTCTCTTCCATCTCTTGTATTCTGTTGCTGATGCTCGTATCTATGGTTCCAGATTTCTTTCCTATGGTTTCTATCTCCAGTGTTGCCTCATTTTGGGTTTTCTTTATTGTGTCTACTTCCCTTTTTAGGTCTAGTAAGGTTTTGTTCATTTCCATCATCTGTTTGGATGTGTTTTCCTGTTTTTCTGTAAGGACTTCTACCTGTTTGATTATGTTATCGTGTTTTTCTTTAAGGATTTGTAACTCTTTAGCAGTGTTCTCCTGAAATTCTTTAAGGGATTTTTGTGCTTCCTCTTTATTGTCTTCTGCCTGTTTAGCAGTGTTCTCCTGCATTTCTTTAAGTGTGTTATTAACGTCCTTCTTGAAGTCCTCTATCATCATCAGGAGATATGCTTTTAACTCCGTGTCTAACTTTTCCGGTGTGTTGGGGTGCCCTGGACTGGGCGAAGTGGGGGTGCTGGGTTCTGATGATGGTGGGTGGTCTTCGTTTCTGTTAGTAAGATTATTACGTTTACCTTTCGCCATCTGGTAATCTCTGGGGTTAGTTGTTATCGTTGTCACTGTTTAAAGATTGGAGCAGAAGCTGTGTTCCACTCACCAGCAGTCTCTAAATCCTGCGGCGGGGGTCGTGGGTAGCTGATGGTACCCCGGTGCTGGTCCAGCCGGAAGAGGCCTGTGGTCCTACTCAGGCCGTTTTTCTGCTTCCCTAACTAATGCAGTCTCTGGTCCCGCGTGCAATTGGATTGGAGCAGAAGCTGTGTTCCACTCTCCAGAAGTCTTAAGATCCTGTGGTGGGTGTTGTGGGTAGCTGGTGAGTGTCAGCCGACCATGCGCCCCAGCTGCCCAGGTGCTTTTCTGACCGGAAGAGGGTTGTGGCCCTATGTAGGCTGGATTTCTCTTTCCCCAACCAGCGCAGTCTGAGGTCCCGCGTGATTGGACTGGAGCAGAAGCTGTGTTCCACTCACCAGCAGTCCCAAAATCCTGCGGCGGGGGTCGTGGGTAGCTGGCGGGTGTCAGGCAACCCTGCGCTCCTGCTACCCCGGCACTGATCCGGCTGGATGAGGCCTGTGGCCCTACTCAGGCCGGTTTCTGCTTCCCTAACTAATGCAGTCTCAGGTCCCGCGCAATTGGATTGGAGCAGAAGCTGTGTTCCACTCACCAGCAGTCCCAAAATCCTGCGGTGGGGGTCGTGGGTAGCTGGCGGGTGTCAGGCAACCCTGCGCTCCCGCTACCCCGGCGCTGATCCGGCCGGATGAGGCCTGTGGCCCTACTCAGGCCGGTTTCTGCTTCCCTAACTAATGCAGTCTCAGGTCCCGCGCAATTGGATTGGAGCAGAAGCTGTGTTCCACTCACCAGCAGTCCCAAAATCCTGCGGCGGGGGTCGTGGGTAGCTGGCGGGTGTCAGGCAACCCTGCGCTCCCGCTACCCCGGCACTGATCCGGCCGGATGAGGCCTGTGGCCCTACTCAGGCCGGTTTCTGCTTCCCTAACTAATGCAGTCTCAGGTCCCGCGCAATTGGATTGGAGCAGAAGCTGTGTTCCACTCACCAGCAGTCCCAAAATCCTGCGGCGGGGGTCGTGGGTAGCTGGCGGGTGTCAGGCAACCCTGCGCTCCTGCTACCTGGCACTAATCCGGCTGGATGAGGCCTGTGGCCCTACTCAGGCCGGTTTCTGCTTCCCTAACTAATGCAGTCTCAGGTCCCGCGCAATTGGATTGGAGCAGAAGCTGTGTTCCACTCACCAGCAGTCCCAAAATCCTGCGGCGGTGGTCGTGGGTAGCTGGCGGGTCCATTGCTCACTTTGTAAGGTGGTTATCCTGGTGACAATTAACTGAGTTTTTACTTTAGTTTCAGTATGATTGATCATTAATTTTCTATACACATGAAGCAATATTATCCATACTTAAATATATATTTGTACAACATTAGAAAAGAAAGGTGTATATGAAATTTAAAAAAAGGTTCTGTCTTTATATTTGGGTGTTTTCTTATTACTGCAAAGAATATTCTGAATAGTGTGGTGGCCCAGGTAGAAATCCTCAATCCAATATGAGCTCATGTTAAACTAGGGATGAAAGAAATGGAAAGATATTGTAAAGAGTGAAAGCTAAGTGCTTAGAATATGGAAAATTTGAAGAGTTTCTGTACTTGGATATGGGCAGAAAATGTTCTGATTTTCATGTTCCATCCTCAGAGCCCACAAAGTCCACAAAAGTGGCCTTTTCATCCCCATGAACTGGAAATTTTTGTCCAGGAGTCCAAATAGGCAAGGTTAAGCTCATTTTTATTCATCTCTCTGAGCATGTTTCCTAAATATCAGCCATCTTCTCAGGTGTTTTAGGAGATATTCTATTTGGTCCCTGCCATTCCTCCTTTATCTCAAGTGAAAATTCAAATATTTGAAATCAATAGTTCTTCCATGACACATTTAAGTGATAGGTAATTGCATTTGAATTTTAGTTTGTCATTTTCCCAATATTTTAACATACCAACATTTATTTATATATTTATTTATTTATTTATTTATTTATTTATTTAATACTTGTTTTTTTCATTCACATTACATCCTAATACTAGACCCCACATCTAGGGTATTAGATGCATTCTTTCTGCATCCTCTCCTACTTAGGACAGACGAGGCAGCCTAGTTAGGAGACACAGATCTAAAGGTAGGCAACATAATAAGGGACATAACCCACTCCAGTTGTTGGATAACTTACATGAAGACCAAGATGCATATCTGCTACATATTTGTGGGGTTCTAGGCTATGCTCCCTCTTAGGTTGATGGTTCAATATCTGGGGGCTTGTAAGAGGCCAGGTTAGCTGACTCTGTCGATCTTTTTGTGGAGTCCCTATCCTCTTGGGATCCTTCAATCCTTTTCCCAGCTCTCCCAAAAGAACCCTAGAGTTCATTCTAATGTTTGGCTGTGGGTCCATGCATGTGTTTCCATTGGCTGCTTGGTGGATCCTCTGAGAGGACAGTCATGCTAGACTCCTCTCGACAAACAAAACAGAGTATGATTAATAGTGTCAGGGATTAGTTCTTGTTCATGTGAAGTGTCTGAATTTGGGTTAGTCGTTGTTTGGCTGTTCTCTGAGTCTCTGATCCATCTTTGTGCCTGCACATCTTGTAGGCAGGAAACATTTTGGGTCAAAGGTTTTGTAGGTGGGTTGCTGTCCTTATTTCTGCACTGAAAGTCCTGGCTACAGTAGGTGATGACTTAAGGCTCCATATGTTCTACTGCTAAGTCTCATCTAGTTTCACCCCATGCACTCTCTGAGGGTTCCACATGTGCAGGTCTCTGTTGCATCCTATAAATGTCTCACTATCTGCCCTCAGCCTACTTTCATTCTCACTCCAGTTTTTACTACATCTGAGCACCCTTCCTCACCCTAGTCCCCTACCCATCCTCTCTGTCTCCCACTTTCCTCTTTCCATATACCTTCATTATCTATTTTATTTCCTTCTGAGAAAGGTTTAAGCATCCTTACGTGGGCCCCCCTATTTTTTCTGCTTCTTTGGGTCTGTGCATTTTAGTATGGTTTTCTTATATTTTATGACTAATATCTACGTATAAATAAGTACATACCATGTATGTCTTTTAGAGTCTCAGTTACCTCATTTTGGATGTTATTTTCTAGTTGTATCCACTTGCCTTTAAAATTCATGATGTTTTTCTTTTTAATTTACTCTGGTGATTTTACTGAAACTTTTCTCCATTCTGACTGGTCAAATAAAGGCTAGAGCCAATACTTGGGCAGAGGAAAGAAAGAAAAGGTTGGGCTTGAGGTCTCAGAGATAAAGGAGGAGGAAGTGGAAGGAAGATGGAGCAGAATCACATAGCCTAGTGAAGCCTCAAGTAGCAAGGAGTTTCATAGCTAAGGGAAAAAAAATATATATACACACACACACATACCTATATATATATATATATATATATATATATATATATATACATATATATATGTATATATATTTGGCATATATATATATGCCTAATCTAGGCATATAAGATTATAAATATAATAGCTATAATATTCTCATAGCTGGGAAAATTAGAATATATATATCCAAATCTAGGCATATAGTTTGTAAATATAATAACTGAGTTGTGTGTGTTTTTATTCAGGCTTACTCGGGCAACAAATTACCACAACAGATGTCTTTGATGTCTTCTTGGAATCAATTTGTATTTTAGTATTTTTACATCCATGTTCTTAAGGCAAATAAGTCTGAAAATATTCTTTGTTGAGTCTTTGCATGGTTTAGGTATGAGGGTGACTGACTCATATAATGAGTTTGTCCATGCTACTTCTCTTTCTACTTGGTGGAATATTTTTAGGAATTTTACTATTAGCCTTTCTTTAAAACCCTGATAGAATTCTGCACTAAAACCTTATGTACTTTGGGTTTTTTGGTTGCAAGAGATTTAATGACTGTTTCTATTTCTTTAGGTATTATAGGGCTGTTTAAATAGTTTACCTGATCTTAATTTAACTTTAGTCAGTGGTATCTGTCTAGAAAATCATTCATGTCATTAAGATTTTCCAATTTTCTGGAATGTAAGCTTTTGAAGTAAGACATGATCATTCTTTGAATTCTCAATGTGTGTTGCTATGTCTCCCTTCTCATTAATGAGTTTATTTGCATTATGTCTCTTTGTCTGTTGGTTATTTAGATTAAGGGTTTGGCTATCTTGTTGAGTTTCTCACAGAACAAGCTCTTAGCTCTGTTGATTCTTTTTTATTCTTTTCTTTGTTTCTATTTGATTGATGTCAGCCCTGATTTTATTTCCTACCTTCTACATCTCTTTGGTGTGATTCCCCCCCCCCAGAGGTTTCAGGTTATTCTAGACCTTTTAATTTGCCAGTATAAGAAATTTCTAATTTCCTTATGGAGGAATTTAGTGCTGATAACTTTTCTCTTAGCACTACGTTAACTGTATAAGGTAAGTTTGGGCATATTGTCCCTTCATTGTCATTGGATTCCTAAAAGTTTTTAATTTCTTGATTTCTTCCCTGACCCAGTAATTAATGAGTACAGGGTTGTTCAGTTTCTATGTGTTTGTAGGATTTCTGTTGCTGAAATCCAGCTTAATCCATGGTGGTCAGATAGGACACAAGGAGTTATTTCAATTTTCTTGTGTCTGTTGAGGCTTGCTTTGTTACCAATATATGTTCCATTTTTGCAGAAGGTTATATGAGGTGCTGAAGAAAAAAAAATCTTTTTTTTTTTTTGAGATGTTCTCTAGATACTAGTTAGGTTCATTTCATTCATTAACTCAGTTAGTCTCATTATTTCCCCGTTTAGGTTCTGTCTCAATGACCTGCCCATTGGTCAGAGTGGGGTGTGAAATATCCCATTATTAATGTGTAAGGTATATTGTGTGATCTAAACATTAATAATATATTTTTCTTTACAAATGTGTGTGACCTTGCATTTGGGATATAGATGTTCAGAATCGATATGTTCTTTTGGTGGATTTTTTTCCTTGTTCAGGATCAAGAGACCATGGCCATCTCTTTTGATTATGTTAGTTGAATGCTTATGATATTATATATTAGAATGGCTTGTCCATCCTGTTTCTCAGGTCCATTTGCTTTGTAAATCTTTTTTCTAGCCCTTTACACAAAGATAATTTCTACCTTTGTTGCTGACATGTATTTCTTATATGTTGCAGGATTATGGATCCTATTTACATATGCACTCTATTAGCTTGTGTCTTTTTTGTTGGGGGGGAGGACTTAAGACCACTGATGTTGAGAGAAATTAATGATCAATGATTGTTAGTACCTGTCACTTTGATGTTGGTGTTGGTTTTCTGGTTGTTTCTGTTTCTGCCTCTGTGTGTGTTTGTATATGTGTTACTATGTCTGTCTCTCTCTTTGTGTGTTTCTACTTTTGTTTGTGCTGGTTTGTAGTAACATATTTCTTGTGTTATATAGGGTGTGGTTTCCCTGACTGTGTTGGGAGTTTTCCTTCTAGTGTTCTCAGTTGTTCTGGATTAGTTTAAATGTAGTGTTTTTTTTTTCCCCCTCTGTCTATGGCGATTGAAAATTTTGATAGGAGTGATCCGCCCTGCAGGGAGCGCCATCTTGGCTCCAGGGCTCCGCCGAACTTAGTCTGCACAGGTGAGAGTGAGGACCACAGAGGCAGACAGCTTCTGGGACAGGCAGGAGCCACAGACACGCTGAGGCAGCACCCTTTTGGGGCCGCAGACATCCGGCACCCTCCCAGCTGGAAGACAGTGGTCTGCCCTGCACAGGAGCCCTCTGCCTCAGGAGCAGGGAGCACATCTTGGATCCAGGACTCCACTGAACTTAGGAACTTAGTCTGCACAGCTGAGAGTGTGCACCACAGAAGCTGACAGCTTCTGTGACCTGCCAAAGCAACACAGCATCTGGGAAAGGTCCTGTTTTCGGCCAGGAGGAGGTCCAAACGCCAGATATCTGTACACCTTCCCTTTAAGAGGAAAGCTTGTCTGCAGGGAGTGCTCTAACCACTGAAACTCAGAGGAGAGAGCCTGTCTCCCAGGTCTGCTGACAGATGATACTCAGAATCACCAGAAGAACAACCTCTGAACAGAGACAACTATAACAACTCCAGAGATTACCAGATGGCGAGAGGTAAACGTAAGAATCTTACTAACAGAAACCAAGACCACTCACCATCATCAGGACCCAGCACTCCCACTTCGCCCAGTCCAGGGCACCCCAACACACCTGAAAAACTAGACCTGGATTTAAAAGCATATCTCATGATGATGGTAGAGGACATCAAGAAGGACTTTAAAGAACTACAGGAGAACATGGCTAAAGAGTTACAAGTCCTTAAAGAAAAACAGGAAAACACAACCAAACTGGTAGAAGTCCTTAAAGAGAAACAGGAAAACACATCCAATCAGATGATGGAAATGAACAAAACCATACTAGACCTAAAAAGGGAAGTAGACACAATAAAGAAAACCCAAAATGAGGCAACACTGGAGATAGAAACCCTAGGAAAGAAATCTGGAAACATAGATGCGAGCATCAGCAACAGAATACAAGAGATGGAAGAGAGAATCTCAGGTGCAGAAGATTCCATAGAGAACATCTGCACAACAATCAAGGAAAATGTAAAATGCAAAAAGATCCTAACTCAAAACATCCAGGAAATACAGGACACAATGAGAAGACCAAACCTACGGATAATAGGAGTGGATGAGAATGAAGATTTTCAACTCAAAGGACCAGCAAACATCTTCAACAAAATTATAGAAGAAACTTCCCAAATCTAAAGAAAGAGATGCCGATGAACATACAAGAAGCCTACAGAACTCCAAATAGGCTGGACCAGAAAAGAAATACCTCCCGACACATAATAATCAGAACAACAAATGCTCTAAATAAAGATAGAATACTAAAAGCAGTAAGAGAAAAAGGCCAAGTAACATATAAAGGAAAGCCTATCAGAATTACACCAGATTTTTCACCAGAGACTATGAAAGCCAGAAGATCCTGGACAGATGTTATACAGACACTAAAAGAACACAAATTCCAGCCCAGGCTACTATACCCAGCCAAACTCTCAATTAACATAGATGGAGAAACCAAAGTATTCCATGACAAAACCAAATTCACACATTATCTCTCCAGGAATCCAGCCCTTCAAAGGATAATAACAGAAAAAAACCAATACAAGGATGGGAACCACACCCTAGAAACAACAAGAAGGTAATCCCTCAACAAACCTAAAAGAAGACAGCCACAAGAACAGAATGCCAACTTTAACAACAAAAATAACAGGAAACAACAATTACTTTTCCTTAATATCTCTTAATATCAATGGACTCAACTCCCCATAAAAAGACATAGACTAACAAACTGGCTACACAAACAAGACCCAACATTTTGCTGCTTACAGGAAACTCATCTCAGAGAAAAAGATAGACACTACCTCAGAATGAAAGGCTGGAAAACAATTTTCCAAGCAAATGGTATGAAGAAACAAGCTGGAGTAGCCATTCTAATATCTGATAAGATTGACTTCCAACCCAAAGTCATCAAAAAAGACAGGGAGGGGCACTTCATACTCATCAAAGGTAAAATCCTCCAAGAGGAACTATCAATCCTGAATATCTATGCTCCAAATACAAAGGCAGCCTCATTCATTAAAGAAACTTTAGTAAATCTCAAAGCACACATTGCACCTCATACAATAATAGTGGGAGACTTCAACACACCACTTTCACCAATGGACAGATCATGGAAACAGAAACTAAACAGGGACACAGTGAAACTAACAGAAGTTATGGATCAAATGGATCTGGCAGATATCTACAGAACATTTTACCCTAAAACAAAAGGATATACCTTCTTCTCAGCACCTCATGGTACCTTCTCCAAAATTGACCACGTAATTGGGCACAAAACAGGACTCAACAGATACAAAAATATTGAAATTGTCCCATGCATCCTATCAGATCACCATGGACTAAGGCTGATCTTCAATAACAAAATAAATAATAGAAAGCCAACATTCACGTGGAAACTGAACAACACTCTTCTCAATGATACCTTGGTCAAGGAAGGAATAAAGAAAGAAATCAAGGACTTTTTAGAGTTCAATGAAAATGAAGCCACAACATACCCAAACTTATGGGATGCAATGAAAGCATTTCTCAGAGGAAAACTCATAGCTCTGAGTGCCTCCAAAAAGAAACTAGAAAGAGAACACATTAGCAGCTTGACAACACACCTAAAAGCACTAGAACAAAAGGAAGCAAATTCACCCAAGAGGAGTAGATGGCAGGAAATAATCAAACTCAGGAGCGAAATCAATCAAGTGGAAACAAGAAGAATTATTCAAAGAATCAACCAATCAAGGAGCTGGTTCTTTGAGAAAATCAACAAGATAGATAAACCCTTAGCCAGACTCACTAGAGGGCACAGGGAAAGCATTCTAATTAACAAAATCAGAAATGAAAAAGGAGACATAACAAGAGATCCTGAAGACATCCAAAACACCATCAGATCCTTCTACCAAAGGCTATACTCAACAAAACTGGAGAACCTGTATGAAATGGAGAAGTTCCTAGACAGGTACCAGGTACCAAAGTTGAACCAAGATCAGGTTAATGATCTAAACAGCCCTATATCCCCCAAAGAAATAGAAGCAGTCATTAATAGTCTCCCAACCAAAAAAAAAGCCCAGGACCAGATGGGTTTAGTGCAGAGACCTTCAAAGAAGATCTAATCCCAGTTCTTCACAAACTATTCCACAAAATAGAAACAGAAGGTACTCTACCCAACTCATTCTATGAAGCCACTATTACTCTGATACCTAAACCACAAAAAGACCCAACAAAGATAGAAAACTTCAGACCAATATCCCTTATGAATATTGATGCAAAAATACTCAATAAAGTTCTTGCTAACCGAATCCAAGAACACATCAAAACAATCATCCATCCTGACCAAGTAGGTTTCATCCCAGGGATGCAGGGATGGTTCAATATACGGAAATCCATCAAAGTAATCCATATATAAACAAACTCAAAGACAAAAACCACATGGTCATCTCGTTAGATGCGGAAAAACATTTGACAAGATGCAACACCCATTCATGATAAAAGTCTTGGAAAGATCAGGAATTCAAGGCCCATACCTAAACATGATAAAAGCAATCTACAGCAAACCAGTAGCCAACACCAAAGTAAATGGTGAGAAGCTTGAAGCAATCCCTCTAAAATCAGGGACTAGACAAGGCTGTCCACTTTCTCCATACCTATTCAACATAGTACTTGAAGTCCTAGCCAGAGCAATTCGACAACAAAAGGAGATCAAAGGGATACAAATTGGAAAAGATGAAGTCAAAATATCACTTTTTACAGATGATATGATAGTACATATAAGTGACCCTAAAAATTCCACCAGAGAACTCCTAAACCTGATAAACAGCTTCGGTGAAGTAGCTGGATATAAAATTAACTCAAACAAATCAATGGCCTTTCTCTACACAAAGAATAAACAGGCTGAGAAAGAAATTAGGGAAACAACACCCTTCTCAATAGTCACAAATAATATAAAATATCTTGGCGTGACTCTAACTAAGGAAGTGAATGATCTGTATAATAAGAACTTCAAGTCTCTGAAGAAAGAAATTCTAGAAGATCTCAGAAGTTGGAAAGATCTCCCATGCTCATGGATTGGCAGGATCAACATTTTAAAAATGGCTATCTTGCCAAAAGCAATCTACAGATTCAATGCAATCCCCATCAAAATTCCAACTCAATTCTTCAACGAATTAGAAAGTGCAATCTGCAAATTCATCTGGAATAACAAAAAACCTAGGATAGCAAAAACTCTTCACAAGGATAAAAGAACCTCTGGTGGAATCACCATGCCAGACCTAAAGCTTTACTACAGAGCAATTGTGATAAAAACTGCATGGTACTGGTATAGTGACAGACAAATAGACCAATGGAATAGAATTGAAGACCCAGAAATGAACCCACACACCTATGGTCACTTGTTCTTCGACAAGGAAGCTAAAACCATCCAATGGAAGAAAGACAGCATTTTCAACAAATGGTGCTGGCACAACTGGTTGTTAACATGTAGAAGAATGCGAATCGATCCATTCCTATCTCCTTGTAATAAGGTCAAGTCTAAGTGGATCAAGGAACTTCACATAAAACCAGAGACACTGAAACTTATAGAGGAGAAAGTGGGGAAAAAACCTTGAAGATATGGGCACAGGGGAAAAATTCTTGAATAGAACAGCAATGGCTTGTGCTGTAAGATCGAGAATTGACAAGTGGGACCTCATGAAACTGCAAAGCTTCTGCAAGGCAAAAGACACCATCAATAAGACAAAAAAAAACCACCAACAGATTGGGAAAGGATCTTTACCTATTCTAAATCAGATAAGGGTCTAATATCCAATATATATAAGGAACTCAAGAAGGTGGACTCCAGAAAGTCAAATAACCCCATTAAAAAATGGGGCTCAGAACTGAACAAAGAATTCTCACCTGAAGAATACCAAATGGCAGAGAAGCACCTGAAAAAATGTTCAACATCCTTAATCATCAGGGAAATGCAAATCAAAACAACCCTGAGATTCCACCTCACACCAGTCAGAATGGTTAAGATCAAAAATTCAGGTGACAGCAGATGCTGGCGAGGATGTGGAGAAAGAGGAACACTCCTCCATTGTTGGTGGGCTTGCAAGCTTGTACAACCACTCTGGAAATCAGTCTGGCGGTTCCTCAGAAAATTGGACATAGTACTACCGGAGGATCCAGCAATACCTCTCCTGGGCATATATCCAGAAGATGTCCCAACCGGTAAGAAGGACACATGCTCCACTATGTTCATAGCAGCCCTATTTATAATAGCCAGAAGCTGGAAAGAACCCAGATGTCCCTCAACAGAGGAATGGATACAGAAATTATGGTACATTTACACAATGGAGTACTACTCAGCTATTAAAAAGAATGAATTTGTGAAATTCCTAGCCAAATGGATGGACCTGGAGGGCATCATCTTGAGTGAGGTAACACAATCACAAAGGAACTCACACAATATGTATTCACTGATAAGTGGATATTAGCCCAAAACTTAGGATTTCTAAGATATAAGATACAATTTGCTAAACGCATGAAACTCAAGAAGAAGGAAGACCAAAATGTGGACACTGTGCCCCTTCTTAGAATTGGGAACAAAACACCCATGGAAGGAGTTACAGAGACAAAGTTTGGAGCTGTGATGAAAGGATGGACCATCTAGAGACTGCTGTATCCAGGGATCCATCCCATAATCAGCTTCTAAACTTGGACACCATTGCATACACTAGCAAGATTTTGCTGAAAGGACCCAAAGATAGCTGTGTCTTGTGAGACTATGCAGGGGCCTAGCAAACACAGGAGTGGATGCTCACAGTCAGCTATTGGATGTATCACAGGGCTCCCAAGGGAGAAGCTAGAGAAAGTACCCAAGGAGCTAAATGGATCTACAACCCTATAGTTGGAACAACATGATGAACTAACCAGTAAGCCGGAGCTCTTGTCTCTAGCTGCATATGTATCGAAAGATGGCCTAGTTGTCCATCACTGGAAAGAGAGGCCCATTGGACTTGCAAACTTTATATGCCCCAATATAGGGGAATGCCACGGCCAAAAGAATGGGAATGGGTGGGTAGAGAAGTGGGGGGCGCTATGGGGGACTTTTGGGATAACATTGGAAATGTAATTGAGGAAAATATGTAATAAAAATATTAAAAATTAAAAAAAAGAAAGTTTTGATAGGTGTAGTATCCTGGTCTGTCATTTCTGAACCCTTAGAGACCACATGACATCTGCCCAGGCATTCTGGCCTTTAAAGCCTCTGTTTGAGGAATATGCTGGAATTTTACTCAACTTGCATTTATATATTACTTTTTCTTCATGTGTTTCACTTTTTAATATTTTTTTATTCTTGACATTTATTGTTTTGATTATTATATAGCAGGAATGTCTTTTTTTCCCTCCACTCTATTTGGTCTTCTCCAAGTGTCTTGAATATTTATAAGTATTTAGGTTAGGGAATTTTTCTTTTATGATTTTCTTGAGGATTTTTTCGGGTCCCTTGAGTTGGGAATCTTCTCCTTCTCTTTCTTTTATTCCTAAAGTTTGTTATAGTGTTCCAAATATCCTGGATGTTTTGTGTTAGAAGCTTAACTGAAGGATTTTCTTTGACAATTTCTTCTATTGTATCTTCCAGACCTGAGATTTTCTCTTCTATCACCAGCATTCTTATGGTGATACATGTATTTATAATTCCTGTCCCTTTTTTTTTGTACTCCATATCGAATATTGTCTCAGTTTACTTCTAATTTCAGGTCTTGAACAAATTTGTTCATTTCTTTCTCCTTTCTGGTTGGATTCTCCTGTTTGTCTTCATATTTATCTGTTTCTTCTTTAAGGACCTTTACATCATTATCTGCGTTTTTCTATATTTCTTTAAGGAGTTTATTAATTTTCTCTTTAAGGGCCTTTATCATCATCATAAGATCAGATTTAAAGTCATTTTCTTGAGATTTGGGTATGTCAGAGCATTCGTGGCTTGATCTAGGACAGCTGATTCTGGCAGTGCTTTATTGCTCTGGCTTTTGATTATGTTCTTATATTGACCTTTAACCACCTTGTTGTCTATAGTTTTGACAGGCCTTGTAGTGCCTGATGAGAGCAGGCCTTTGGGGATGCAGATAGAGATTGTTACTGTGGAAAGTCAGAGTACTGCCATGAGAGCAGTCTCTGTATCCAAGGTCAAAGAGTAGTGTGTGAAGCCAAGAGGAACTCCTATCTATGTTTAGTCTTCAGAGAATTTTTCTAAAAAAGAACTTTGTTTGCTGAAGTGCTTATAAGCTGAAGCTGCAGAAATAAACTTTGAGCCTTGATGAGAATATTGTCTTGGCTTCATTTTCTCTTGTCCTCTGTACTTTTCATTTCCAGCCCTCCTTTCAGGTGATCCCTGCTCAAGCATAACCTGCTGAACAGCTTCAGGTGGCACCTGAACAAGAACCCTGAAAATGGAGGACCTGCTGAGAAATGCTGCTTTAGTTGGAGCACTCTAGAACAAAGAGAAAGCAAATGACAATTCTGAGTCCAGGTAATCAACTATACAGATTATTACGTCTTTCTTATAGTCAGCCTGTTAGCATGTCTTATTTTATGTGGCATAAGATTTTCCTGCAGTTGTAGGGACTGTACTTGGGGAAATAATTAGGCTGAAAGAGTGCTTACCCAGCGCCACCTTATATAGGGCAGTTGCAGCTCAATGGGGTGGGGAAATACAAAAACTGCTTTTGTTCATAGGCTAAAAGTGCTGCTTCAAGTGAGTAGAGTATGTTTAAAGAAAGCAAAAACCAAACCAAAAACAAACAAACAAACAAACAAAAATGAAAACAAAACAAAAAACCAAACCAGACATTAATAAATTTCTTAGCTCAAATAAATTCATGTTGTCCTCGGTTCCTGGAGTAAGGAATGGTAACTATATTAACTCAGAAAAAATGAAAAAGAAAAAGAAAATAATTCAGATTATTCTTTTTTTTTTTTAAAGATTTATTTATTCATTATATGTAAGCACACTGTAGCTGTCTTCAGACACTCCAGAAGAGGGTGCCAGATCTCATTACGGATGGTTGTGAACCACCATGTGGTTGCTGGGATTTGAACTCTGGACCTTCGGAAGAGCAGTCGGGTGCTCTTAACCACTGAGCCATCTCACCAGCCCAATTCAGATTATTCTTAACAGATCATTAAACCATTCACAGACATGAAAAAATCCTGGTAGATAATTTTTCTTTGTGGGCTTTAATCAGGGATGCTTTTGATCCTCACCATGAGTCTCAATAAATGAAAGAATTAATTAGACAAGCTGAGGAGGAATTGAGGAGATTTAAAAAGCTGGGTGCTGGAGAGCAACTATCAGTAGCTGCCACTGTTCTTCTTCTCCCTTCTCTGGCAGAATTCCCAGAAAAAGGAGATGAAGAGTGAGACCTTCATTATGAGAGAAAGGTTTCAGAAAAGCAGTTATTCCCTGTCTGGGATGCTTTGGCAAAAGAGAAGGAAAATGAATGTAAGCTATTTCAGAGCTTTACTAGTGACAGGAGGAAGTATTGATGTGTCCTGCTTACTCTCTGGCTCCTATTGGAGAAATGCTTAGTTCTCGTTCGGGTTCTCTTAAGTAGGATATCTGGGTCTCTTTGGGATATTTAGTTCTCTTACCTCCCTGACTAGTGTTTGTCCTTGACATGCCAATCTGTCCCTGTCTGTTAATTTATGTTTGATTTTGCTTTGTTGTTTGAATGATTGTTGTTCTTTGTTTCATGTTCAAAAGAAAAAATATGGTTAAAACTTTATCTGCTGGCTGTCTAAAAACCAAACCAAAAACAAACAAACAAACAAACAAAAATGAAAACAAAACAAAAAACCAAACCAGACATTAATAAATTTCTTAGCTCAAATAAATTCATGTTGTCCTCGGTTCCTGGAGTAAGGAATGGTAACTATATTAACTCTCAGATATCCAGTAGCATTCTGCTTTGAAAAGCATATGGAGACATGCATTCCTATTCTTGGTAATTAATTTCTCTATTGATAGTGAAATTTCCTCCAGCAGTCATACCCATCAACTTAGTGTTGTTTACCATTACCAAAACATGGTAAGGAATGGTAACTATATTAACTATATTAAATTGTTTTAAAACTAAAACAATTTAGTTTTAAATTGTTTAGGAAAGAAAAAAGAAAAAAGAAGAAAAAGTTTCATTTTCAGAATATAAACTAATAAGTTACCCTGCATCTGTAGCTGGGTGCCAAGCATAGTTAGAGAACCCCTCCAAGGAGTAGATTGTCTGCAGGAACGACACACACACACACACACACACACACACACACACACACACACACATATATATATATATATATATATATATATATAAATTAGGTATTTTCCTCATTTACATTTCCAATGCTATCCCAAAAGTCCCCCCATACTCTCCCCCCCACTCCCTTACCCACCCACTCCCACATTTGGCCATGGCATTCCCCTGTATTGGGGCATATAAAGTTTGCAAGTCCAATGGGCCTCTCTTTCTAGTGATGGCGGACTAGGCCATCTTTTGATATATATGTAGCTAGAGTCAAGAGCTCTGTGGTACAGTTAGTTCATAATGTTGTTCCACCTATAGAGTTGCAGATCCCTTTAGCTCCTTGGGTACTTTCTCTAGCTCCTCCATTGGGGGCCCTGTGATCCATTCAATAGCTGATTGTGAGCATGCAGGAACCACTCTTAAAGAACCCTGCAGCTTCTTGGCTTCTATGGTAAGGGACCTGATGGTGTTTTTCCTAATGATTTAATACTGAGATTCCCTATACTCTTCAAGAACAGGGCATTGTGGCCCAGGTACTGTAGAACTTTAAAACAATATATTCATAATATTAAAAGGGGGAATTATATCACTGTACTCCACAAATTATTTAAATCATGCTCTTTTTATTTTGAAATTTTAACATTTGGATGCCAAGGAACTCTCTTAGTTCCTATGTCTAGGTGAAATGAAAGAACCTACTTACTGTCATGTGGCACGATCCTACTCAGGCATTAATATGGAAGAGAGAGCAGGTTAATAATTTTTATGCAGGATGATGAAGGAGTATGGCATTTCCAGAGTAGTTATTGAGACATTCTGATGCTGGGACAAAGAATGATGCTGATTGTGAGCTTGTAGATTGCCCTGATAATGATGATAGGGAAGCAGTATTGAGACTATGTCCCTGATCTATCCCTTTTACATCCAATGGTAAGGGAAGGCCCAGAAGTTTTGGTAATGGTAAACAACACTAAGTTGATGGGTATGACTGCTGGAGGAAATTTCACTATCAATAGAGAAATTAATTACCAAGAATAGGAATGCATGTCTCCATATGCTTTTCAAAGCAGAATGCTACTGGATATCTGAGAGTATCTCCTTCTACATTGCAGGAAATAATGATCTTGACTCATGCAAAGATAGTTTAAATGGCTTTTGAGTAACTTTACCTACAGGCCTAGAGGCTGAGAAATACCAGGCATCACAGAATTTTCTGCATTGTGGGATGAGAGAACATACAAATATCACAAATCCCTGGAAAAGTTGTGCAGGAATAAGACTGTGCTTTATCAGCCTCATGGGACTGGACTCAAGATTTTGGACTGGTTGGAATATAGAAGAGTGGCTATTAAGACCAATTATGCTACTGGCTGGCTGTATCCACCTAGCCTCCTCTCCTAAACTTTGTTTGCTAGCCTCTGGTGGACTCGCTCAGAATATCAGCAAGGTTATATTGGGTGCTGTCTTAGATAATGTGAGTGTTCAGCTTAAAGATCAAGTCCATGTTTGATGGAAGGGCCTATTGCAACATGTGTTCATGTTCCTTACGTTCGGTTAGTAGGAAATATTAGCATTATTCTACATTCTGAATATAATACTTTTGATATGTCTTCTTTTGTATTTAATTTGATTGATTGTGTTGAAAAGCCTATGCTAAGCATTCTGTAATGATTTTATAACCTGCTTTTTTGATGGTTTTTGTAAATTTTACTGAAGATTGGTTTGATGCCAAGGGTTTACAGGTAATTGAAGAGTTAACAAAGGCATTAGCCATGATTGGTGTACTGGCTAGTTTTGTGTCAACCCTACACAGCTGGAGTTATTACAGAGAAAGGAGCTTCAGCTGGGGAAATGCCTCCATGAGATACAACTGTAAGGCATTTTCTCAATTAGTGATCAAAGGGGGAGGCCCCTTGTGGGTGGTGCCATCTCTGGGCTGGTAGTCTTGGGTTCTATAAGAGAGCAGGCTGAGCAAGCCTGGGGAGGCAAGCCAATAAATAACATCCCTCTATGGCCTCTGCATCAGCTCCTGCTTCTTGACCTGCTTGATTTCCAGTCCTGACTTCTTTGGTGTTGAAGAGCAGCAGGGAAGTGTAACCCAAATAATCCCTTTCCTCCCCAGCTTGCTTCTTGGTCGTGATGTTTGTGCAGGAATAGAAATCCTGACTAAGATAATTGGTTTATTATAGCAATAATAACCCAATGTAGTGTAGTAGTTTTGATTGCTTTAATAACCACTGCAACTACAGTTGATATTGCCCTATCCCAAAGTATGCAAACAGCTCAATTTGTACATGGTTTATCCAGAAATGTTTCCATGGCATTGCATACTCAGGAGAATATAGATGATAAGGTGCAATAGAAATTGATGCCCTACTTGAGATGGTTTATTTCTTGTGAGAAGAAATACAAGGGTTAAAAATACAAACTAGATTTAGATGTCATGCTAGTTTTCAATGAATTTGTGTACAACAAAAAATTTTAAATGATACAATATATATTTGGGTGAGTGTGCAATCCCACTTGCAAGGTGTTTGGAATCATCCAAATTTATCTTTGGACTTAATAAAATTAGACAAAAAGTTATTCATTTGGAAAAAGCAGAGCCTCTACATTTAGATGCAGCTCAAGGAGCCAGAGACCTAATAGGACAATCGCAGCATTGGTTTCTTTCTTTGCCTGCACTACTAAAACACAACATTGCTGTTGTCACACTTGTTATAGTATTGCTCTTTTATTTACTGCTACCATGTGTCCTTTGGTACATGTCATAATTTTTACATCTGAAGAGTTGGATACATGGCTACCATCTAAAAACATCCTCCTCTCCAGTTTGACTGAATATGGCCAATGATAGGTAAGAATGTTCTTGATATCCTATCAACCTAAGACATAACAAACATGAATGCTATGTATGCTTCTACAATGAGTAAGAAGGAGCAATATAGACACCAACCTAAGACAGGTATATTCAGCTGGAGTATCCTTTATTAAATAAAATAAAAAAGGGGGAATTGTGAAAAGCCAGAATATTGTCAAGAAAGCAGTCTGTGTAGCCAGTGCCATGAGATCACTCTGTGTAGCCAAGGTCAGAGAGTAGTGTGTGCAGCCAAGAGGAAATCCTATCTATGTTTAGTCTTTAGAGAAACTTTCTAATGAAGAGCTTTGTTTGCTGAAGTGCTTATAAGCTGAAGCTGAAGAATTAAACTTTGAGCCATGATCAGAACATTGTCTTGGCTTCATTTTCTCTTGCCCTCTGTCATTTTCATTCCCAGCCCTCCTTTCAGATGATTCCTGCTCAACCATAAGCCACTAGACAGCTAAGTGTTACCTGTGGAGGCAGTAGGCTTCCGGATATGCACAAAGAGGTGGTAGTCACTGATGATTTCAATCTGCTGGTATTCATGGGTGGCAGCAGAGATGCAGGTGGAGTTGTGACCCTGGTAAAGGAGTGTAGGGGCAGAGCTTCCTGCTGCTGCTGAGTTTGCCCAGAGGGGTAAGCAGGCAGGGCTTAGGGGTAGGAGTCTTGCCTGGCCATCTCTAATGGCTGCAGGCATCTGAAATTATGTTTAGAATTGTGCATGAAGATTGAGCACAGAGCAGGGATAGGTGGAACCTTTGATACAGGTATCTCTCTCTTCACCATCCAGGGCTCTTAGTTCTGTTCCACAGGTGAGCAGATCTAGATGAACAGTGGAAGACATAGAAATTCCATGTTTGCCAGGCTGGGTTTCCAGCATCTGTACCCAGAATAATAATTTTCTTATTAATTAATTACATTATTCTGTCTACATCTCAATATCTGCCTTCCTTCTCCCAATATCTACCCCTCCAACAGATCTTCTCCCATTTCTCCTTCTCCTCTGATAAGGGGGAGACCCCCCTTGAGTACCATCCCACTCTGGTAAATCAATAATTTTTAA
The DNA here is from genome assembly GCF_978045245.1 of Mus caroli. Classification (NCBI taxonomy): domain Eukaryota; kingdom Metazoa; phylum Chordata; class Mammalia; order Rodentia; family Muridae; genus Mus; species Mus caroli. Next base: position 54,614,732 of record NW_028227273.1, read on the forward strand.
TGGACCCATGTGTGTGTGAGTATGTTTGCATGTGTATGTACATGGTATATTTGTGTGTTGTGTTTGTGTGTGTGTGTGTGTGTATGAGTGTGTGTGTATGTGTAAATGTTTCTTTGTCTGGGTGCAATGTCCAAATCCCATAGCACCTGTATGGAAATCAAATTATATCCATGCTAGAACTTATACCTGCCTTGTTTCTTAAAATTATAAATATATTTAATTATTAGATTATTTTAGGTGTATGTGAACATTCATAATATAAGGATTTACATGGTCCTGCTTACTGATACATGTTCCTAATGATCAATATTCTTCTCCAAATTTAATATTAGTGTAATGAGGCTATATTCACTGCTCTCATTTAAAGTACCTATCTTATGTATCTTATTTACTCTGGTTTCATAAGTCTCTGGTTTTAGATATGTGCTAATTATCATGAAGTATATTTTCATTGTTTGTAATGTCTCATAAGTTCTGCCTTTTTATCTCTCCTTTTACATACCTATTATGTACTCTAATTTATTTATTTCTTCATTTACCATTTCTACAGGTTTTTCATATCATGCTTGAAATATGTCACCTCTGCAAACTGGAATCTTTCATTTAATAACATGCATGTTTTATTCTCTTTTATCATATCCAATTTCCTCAATTTTCACAATCTGAGCAGTCAATTTGTTTTAGTACTGAATAATATTCAGTTGTTTAGACTAACCATAGCCCATTAAACCATTTGTCTATTCAGAAATATATGGACTACTTTCAAGTTTTGTCAGTTGTTAGCCAGGATTTTACAAATATCCATAAATAGGCTTTAATGTGGCGATGATATCAAAATTCCTTGGGTGTCTTCCAAGAGGAGTGCTTACTGGTTCATATGTTAAGACTACCTTGATATATTTTATTAGAAATTTGTTAGGGATAATGTTTTAATGTTTTCCTTTCCTTGGATGCCTTTTTATGATTTCCTGTTATATGTGTATTTTGTTTCATCTTTTTATCACATTTCAAAATTTGTGCATGTATATGCATGCGTGTGTTTGTGTGTGTGTATTTGTGTGTTACATAAAGCTAAGTAATCGTTCATGTGCATCTTCCTTCATTTGGGTGCAAATGCCTATATGACATAGTATATATATATATATGGATGTGAGTTAAGAGCTTTCATTTGGTGTCAGTCCTAGCACTGTTTGAGATGGGTTATCCTCCTGTTGATGCAACCAAGCTAGCTGACCACCTACTTTTTAGAGGTTCCTATGTATTTTTCTCCCTTTACCCAGGAGAGGCACAGTGTGGACAGAGATACTCATACTGCTCAATCTTCCTTTGTGTGAGTTATCGTCATATAAATTCAGGTTGTCATACTTACTTAGAAGCAAATTCTTTTAGTTACTGGGCAATCTGCTCCACTTTAATTTCAATACTGTGAGAGGACTGTGTTTGCAGTAGCAATCATTTATCAAAATGTATATTACACATTTTTTTATTGCAATATGTGTCTTCCTATTGACTTTGAAATAATCTTTTACACAGAGATTTACTTTGGTGAAAACATGGTAATCAAGTATATTTCTCCTAAGAAGATACTTTTTGTTTTTAACCAAATAAGCTAGATAATCCTGGACTCCTCCTATGGCTTCTTAAAACTCTTCTAATGCTGTTCATTTTGTGATTTGATTTGAATGAACTTCTGTAAGAGATGTGACCATCATTATGCACATGTACACCCAATAATTCTATGGATCTTGAGAAGCCTATATCTATTACACTTAATGACATTTTTTTTGCTAGTGGGTCAGTAATTTTTAGTGAGTCTTTATCCACTGGCTAGTGTATGTTTGTGTTTGTGTGTGTGTGTGTGTGTGTGATTATGTGATTTTTGATTGTGTGTGTGTTTTCAACAAGTTCTTCTTTTGGAAATACAGAATAGCAAAGTGTTAAACACTAGTCATATGCTTTTCTTTTCCAATGTAAAGAACTAAAAGTGGGTATTTCTTTTCATCTCTCATATTTATGTATTTGAAACCCCTAATATACCCAGTTTGATTTAAAGAAAATAATTTAAAAGCATTCCTTCTTGAGTAGAAAAAAATACTTCAACATACTGGACACAACACATCTATTAAGAGAAACAATGAAGTACAGATGCAAGCTTTTGATAGTCTTGCTTTGCCTACTTCATGGAGTCCTGAATCCCGTGCTGAAGGGGTGGTCCTGCCCATAATCAAAATCAGTGTCTTCATATGAAATCATGTAGCTAAAATATTGTCACATAGGCATGCACAGAGGCCTACCATCTGGGAAATTTTAGAGTCTGTTAAGTTGACACTAACACTATAACAGTGTTATTACATCTATTAGTTCTGACATGTTGAAACATACTTGTTAGCATAAGACTTCCGCAAAATTCAGTCTGGGCAATATCCATATTGATGGGGAAAATGCTCATGAGGTCCCTCCTTTATGAGGTATGGTTATCAATTAAGAGAAGCTAAAGTAGGAATGGAATGTTAGTTTGTTTAGAAGTATAGCCACTACAAAGTAGGCTACACTTGAACAAACTATTTTCCATCCATGCTTACGTGTACAATCATAACTAAACTTTGTGTCACACACACACACACACACATACATACAAAAGCTGAAGGAGTCTTATGGGGACCAAGAAGGGTTTCAGAAGAAGGGGCATGAGAAAAGGAAATTGTTTGGAAACATCTTAAATTCACTGTATAAATATATATGAACAAAGAATAATATATACATGCATATTATCTTTTTTCTTCATAGGATTTCCATAATAAATGTATGATGTAGTACTGTGATATATCAAGATGGTGTGGGACTGCAAGTCAGGGTTAGAGCATCCACAAAACGTAATAATATGCTTTGATCACCAGCATCATTTCAAAAGGAAGAAACAATGAACAGTCACTGAAACAAACAGCAGTGATACACACTGCGAAATAAAGTAACCCCAATAATGACTATAGCAGCCATACTGCAACAGCTGTTACAACAGGAATGGTGATGTTGAAGACAACACAAACCAGATCATCAAAAGTATATAAGGAAGAGAGAAAAAAATATAATAATGGAAGAATAAAATTGGAAGTAGAGATCTTCCAATCTCACTTAGTCCCCAGGAGGAAGGTACAGTCTGCTATCTGAAGGGGACTTCCATTCCCCTACCACCTCTACACCCACCTCCATCAGACCTGAGGAGACTGAACTATGCAGGTATGCTTCCCTTTCCAAACCCATTTTTCCTGCTTATTGAGACCTATAGAACAAGTCAAGTGCCCTGAGGAGCCTGCTGTTGTAGAGGGAATTCCATTCTCCCCTCACTCTCACCTACATCAGAGCTATAGATCCTGGACCATATGGATAAGCTTCATTTCCACAACAAATCTTCCCTGCTCACTGTGTTCTCTGGGCCACTCCAAGCCGCCCTAAGCAGCCTGCTATATGCTCTGGACCCCACTTCTTCCCACACCTCTGTCTACCTTCATCAGAGCTGTGGATCATGCAACATACAGGTTAACCTCTCATTCCCCATCGATTTTCCCTGCTCACTGAGTCCTCTGGGGCACCCCAAGCTGCCTTGAGCAGTCTATTAGCAAAAGTGGACATCCATTCTCCTACAACCTCTCTGCCTACCTTCATTTGATCTATAGTTCCTAAACCAGACAGACCTTGTGGATCCTGAACCATACAGACCTGCAGATAAAAACAAAAATTAAAACAAAAGCAAAACCCTTAAAAATATATAAAAAAATACAATTAAACAGGTGAAGAAAATAAATAAAACTGTGGAAGACCTGAAAGTGGAAATAGAAGCAATAAAGAAAGCACAAACTGAGGACATCCTGCAGATGAAAGACCTAGGGAAGGGAACAGGCACAACAGATGCAAGCAAAACCTGCAAAATATTGGAGATGAAAGAGACAGTCTGAGGCATAGAATATACAACTGAACAAATTGCTATGTCTGTCAAAGATGTTAAATATAAAAACTTCCTGAGAGAAAATCATCCAGGAAACCTGGGGTACTGTGAAAATTTCTAGCCGCAGAACAATAGGAATAGAAGAATGGAAGAGTCTCAGCTCCAAGGCCCGAGAATGTTTTCAACAAAATCGTAGAAGAAAACTTTCCAAACCTAAAGAAAGAAAGACCTATAAACATAAAAGAAGCTTATAGAACACCAATTAGACTGGGACAGAAAAGGAAGTCCTCCTAGGACCCAAAAATCAAAACACAAAATTTACATAACAAAATATTAAAGTCAGCTCAGGGTAAAGGGCAGCTAACATACAAAGGCAGACCTATCAGAATTATACCAGAATTCTCAACAAAAACTCTAAAAGCTACAAAGAACCAGACAGATATTTTGCAACCTCTGAAAAGCCAAAGATCCCAATGTAGAATACTATAGCCAATCTGCATAGAAGAAGAAAATAAGATAATTTAATACAAATCAATATCAAACAATATCTATCCACAAATTCTTCCCTACAGAAAATACTAGAAGGAAAACTACAACCCAAGGAGGATTACTACAAGAAAAGAAGTGATTCCATACCAGCAAAATCAAGAGTGCACACATATATACACTCCACCATCACCACTACCACCAAAATCAAAATAACAGAAAATAACAATCACTGGTGTTTATCTCTCAACCTCACAGGACTCAATTCCCTAATATAATACAGAGGCTAATAAAGTGGATGTGAAAACAGGATTGTTCATTCTTCTGTATAGAAGAAACAAGCCTCAGCAATAAAGATAAAAGTTACCTCACAGTAAAGGGCTGGAAAAATTGCTACATCCACTCTAGTGAAGTCTGCTTGGTAGACCTAAAAGCTTGGAAGCAGTCATGAGGCAAAGAGTTTCACAGAAACTTAGTCTCCTGGAACCTTGGCATTCCCATAGCCCACATACTCAAACCCTGTCCCCGAGTTAGTCTGGTGTATGGATCTTTGTGCTTTCTTGCATTATAGGTGCTTCCAAATAATGATTTTTCAAATACTTAAATCAGGTTGAATTTTACTCCCCAGCCTTCACCAATGTCCTAGAAAGTCTTTGAAGCCAACTCTGAGCTTAGAATTCAGTAAGATTATTGCCTATTCATTAACACTCAATTTTTTTATAGTAGAGGCAGTGAAAATAATCCGGTATTACAATTTACTTGAATAGATCTAGAAAGCTCAGGGCTAGTCTACATAGTAATTACTAAGGACAATAGCCAAGTCATACCCAAAGACAAGAATAGACAATGGCCTAGGATATAGGTGGGTTGTAGTACTATTCATGAAAGGGTTAGTAGAAGGGAATTCCTCTGGTGAAGGTTTTTTTCACTAGGCCCATAGGAATAGCATAATCAGGTATTTAGTAAAGGACCCCTGGTGATGGGTTTAACAATAGACTAGCATTGTATCAGAGCATTCACCTGGCTCTTGTGTTTAGCTGATCTTAATTAGTGTTGATCCTACTCTCAGTTGTAAACAAGGCTTGGCTCTTGCTTCTTTTTATGTATATATTTTCTTTGTTTTCTGTTTAGAACCAGTGTACCTTGATGGATGTATTTGCCTATTCTTCTTGTTTTTCTTCTGTATTAAAATCCTGGTGTTTGCTTGGAAAAAATACATTCAGATGTGGCACTCCCTTGTGTCTGTGTCTGCTTGTTACCTTTTTCATCACCAACTCCATGCCTGCCAGTAACGGGAACCCCAAATTTTTTCTGCATTTTGAGGGAGACTGATTGAGCCCGGAGCATGACAAAAAAGTTTTCCAAGTAATTGAACACAAGAAATTAGTTGGTCAAGCCATTCTAATATTTAATAAAATAGCCTTTAAACCAAAACTAATCAAAAGAGAAAGTGAAGGACACATCATACTCATCAAATGAAAAATATACCAAGATTGTATTTCAATTCTGAACATCTATGCCCCAAACACAAGGGCACCCACATTTTTAAAGGAAGCACTGCTAAAGCTTAAATTGCAAATCAAACCCTACACAACAATAGTGGGATATTTCAACAGCCCATTCTCAACAATTAACAGAACACACAGACAAAAACTAATAGAATAATGAAACTAACCTACATTATATATCACATGGACATAAGAGAACTCTATGGAATATTTCCCCAAAACGAAAGAGAATATAACTTCTTAGCACATTATGAAATCTTCTTCAAAATTAACAATATAGTTGGTCACAAAGCAAAGCTCAACAGATACAAGAAAATTGAAATAATTCCTTGTATCTTATCAGACCTCCATAGACTAAAGCTGGACTACAACAATAACATAAACACTGGAAACCTACACACTCATGGAAATTGAAAAACTTTCTACACAATGACAAGTGGTCAGCAAAGAAATAAAGAAGGAAATTAAAGGCTTTCTAAGTTGTAAAGAAAAAGAACGCACAACATACCCCAAATTATGGGACTCAGTGAAAGCAATGCTAAGAAGAAAGTTCATAGCACTAAGCAAGCTCTTCCATAAAGCATTCAGAAAGTTCTCACACCAGAAATCTAAAAGTACACCAAAGCTCTAGGTTAAATAAAGCAAGCCAACCAAAGAGAAGTAGAATGCAGGAAATAATCAAGATCAGGACTAAATCAATCAATCAAACAATCAGTGTGAAACAAAGAAAATAATAAAATGAATCAATGAAACTAAGAAAACCCTCCAATCCACAGAATTAGAAAAGCTGAAAGAATTTGAGCCAAGATCAGGTAAACTATTTAAACAGCCCTAGAGTATCTAAAGAAATAGAAACTAAAATTCTCTCAACCAAAAGGAGCCCAAGGCTATATGGATTTAATGCAAAATAACACCAGACTTTCAATGAAGAGCTAATAGCAATACTCCTCAAACTACTCTACAAACTTAAACCAGAAGGAACACTTCCAAATTCATCCTATGAACCCAGAATCTTCATGATCCTGGTGCGCATAATTCATTCTGGCAAACATGTATCATAATGACTTTTTTTAAAGGCAATTGAGTTAAAGATATTAATAAAATAAAATGAAAATGTAGGTTAAATATTCATATCATCCTTTAGGAGCTGGATAAGATTCCAGTGGGGAGGAGGACTATCACGTTAGTCTGAGTGAGAATTTAGGGTCAGAAAAAAATGGGCTAAGCATGTTCATTTGTAAGTAGCTACAAAAATATGGAGGTTTAGCAAAAGAGAATGAAAGGTATGGATTATAGTATGGATGAATTCAGAAGAAGCCAGGCCACAAAGAAATTTCTTCCTCTAAATGGCAATTTAGAGCCTCAGGACACTAGTGACCATGAGATGCCTAAGATATATTATATCTACAATGTAAGGGTTACACACCATGCTGAGTGAATATCTCAGAGAAGGCAGAAAGACTTAAAAAACCAAATGACCAGCATGCTTACTGTGAGAACCTATTGCTACACAACATGAAAGATGAACCCATAATATCTTAACAACATTCCTGCAGAGGACCTGGGTTTGGTTTCTAACAGTGACATGGAAGCTCACTACCATCCCCAAGTACAGTCCCCAGAAGATCTGAAATCCCCATCCAGCCTCTGAAGACATTACACACATAATACACAAGCACACACCCAAGCAATACCCAAATACATAGAAATAAATATTAAAAACAATTATTGACAGAAGAATACCAGCATTGTGATATCACCAGTCAATGTGAAAATGTGAATGGGGAAATTCAAGACTCACTCCTAGATGAAGAGCTACAGACAATCAGTGAGAATGAGAGGTGGAAAATCAGTTTTCTGTAGGAATGTGCTCTCTGATAGGCTACCAAATCTCAAGTGATCAGTCTTAAAAACACATACAGAGGGTAATATTAAATAGACTCAGAAGGCTTTGTGTCAGTGAGTCGGTAAAAGGAGTAATTATAAAGGAAGAGGTTATGAATTTGACAGAGAGTTGTGGAAGATGAAATCAGGTGAAGCAGAAATGGGGACAGGAAAAGTGTTAGCCTGTGTTTTTATTAATTGGAGAACTGAGTTCTTTGATGTTGAGAGATATTAATTACTAATGATTGTTAATTTCTGTTATTTTAAGGTTGGTTGTAAGTTTGTGTGTGCGTGTGTGCGTGTGTGTTTGTGTTTTCCTTATTCTGTTTTTGCTTGGGTGGAATTACTTATTTCTTGTACTTTCTTGTGTAGAGCTAATCTCCTTGGGTTGGAGTTTTCCTTCAAGTATTTTCTGTAGGGCTAGATTTGTGGATAAATATTATTTAAGTTATTTTTTTCCTCTTACCTTATTTTATCCATCTATAGTAATTGAGTGTTTTGCAGGGTGCAGTAGTGAAGGCTGATTTCTGTGGTTTCTTAGAGGCTGTAAAACATTTGTCCAGGCTCTTCTAGGTTTTAGAGTCTCTGTTGAGAATTCAGGTGTTATTCACAAAAGTTTGCATTTGTATGTTTCTTGGCCTTTTTCTCTTGCAATTTTGAATATTCTCTGTTTTGAAGGTTGTTTTTGTTTATTATTCTGTGGGATGATTTTTTTTTATTATGGTTCAGTCTACTTGGTGTTCTGTATACTCTTTTTATGTTTATAGACATCTCTTCCTTTAGGTTAGGGAAATTGTCTTCTATGATTTTGTTGAGAATACAGGGCCTTGGGGCTACGATTCTTCACATTCTTCTATTGCTATTATTGTGAGGTGACATCTTTTGATAGTTTCCCAGTTTTCCTAAATATTTTGTGCAAGGAATATTTTTTCTTTTGATTTAACGTTTTCTTTAAGTGAGGTATAAACTTCTTTTATAGTATCATTTACAGCTGAAATTATCTCTTCCATCTCTTGTATTCTGTTGATGATGCTTGCATCTGTTTTCCTGGTCTCTTTTCTAGGTTTTCCATCTCCAGGATTCTATCAGATTGTTTTTTCTTTATGGGTTCTCTTTCCATTTTTTTCTCCTGAAGCATTTTATTAATTTTCTTCATCTGTTTAATTGCATTTTCCTGTATTTATTTGAGGTATTTATTAATTTCTTCTTTAAAGGAATCTATTATCTTTATACGGTTGGATTCAAGGTCATTTCCCTGTGCTCCAGTTCTGTCAGAATATGAAAGACTTGCTGACGATGGATAGCTTTTTTTTGAAGTTGCCACATATTTCCTGGTTCATATTGATTGTGTTTTTACACAGGCCTTCAGCCATCTGGTTGTCCAAGAATGTTCTTGGTTCAGCAAATGTCAAGGAGGTGAGCCTAATCTGGATATTTCTGGTGAAGCAGCACTCTGGTGGGAAGTTTCAGACTGGATGTTCTTGGTGTAACAGGCCTAGATATTCCGTGTATTGTATGCCTATAGGAGACTAGCAGAGCATCAGCCAGAGAATGGAACTCTAGGCACAGCTCATACCTAGCTCTGAAAGGAGAGGTGTGAATGAAATAATTGCAGTATTTATGTATAAAATTATCAAAGTATTTAATTTCAAATTTTAAGTAAATTCAGAATAAAAGGAGTCTTTTTCTCAGTGAATATAGTCCAAATATTGCATTCCTAGTACATCATAAACACTAGTGCTTAGAATGTTTGGTTATTCTAATTAAGCACTATCTAGAAAGACACTACTAAACAAATCCTTGATGTAACTGTGGCTAGCTGAAGAAAAACCCATGGTGATCTTGCAATTAGGGCATAGGCCATTGCTGAGTTGCAGAAGGCAATGTGAAGCCTTATAGACAGCAGAAGTTTCTTTGAACAAGAGGTCCAAAATGTTGATACTACTAATGAACTATATAATGATAAATAAAAGTGATAGACTCAGAGACAAGACAGGCAACAAGGTATTACTCATAGCAAACATGAAACATGCTATTTTTGTTTTTTTTTTTTCAGCCTTAGAATGTAGGAAGAATGTAAAAAGGCCACTGTAAACTTTGTTGTTGCAGCCCATCCCAGGATTCTACCTTATATGACTTGGAATTCATAGACTCTAAGATTGATAAAGGAAGGATAAACAGTAAAGATTTTCATGCAGAGTGGAAAATATGAACAAAGAACTCAATCATGATTTTTTAGTATTTATCATTAGCAATAAGAGTCATGACATAATAAGATATTCCTTAGTAAAATTTGCTTTAGATAGCCAAACTTAAATGAAAACTACTCTATTATTTTGTTCTTAGTGAAAAACTTTCTTCTTTCTTCCAATAAAATTAACCTATCCCAGAGAATTCAACATTATCTGTTTTGAGACTGTATTATTTTACAAGACACCTCTTGTCAAAAACTTTTATTGGCCGAACACTACCGTGTAGAACTAATAATGTTACTAATATAACTAACAGAATGATTGTTATTTTAAGAATCAAGTATACCCCATTCATAGTACATCTCTGATATCCATATCATAATAGCTGATCACCAAGAGCTTATTTTAAAATATGAATTTTATTAATTCTTTTAAATTTACATATGTAGAATATTGATATTTATCCCTCTCTCTAAACTTCCCCCAGCTTTCATCCATTTTATATCCATCCAACTCTGTGTCTATTTAAACCCACCAAGTCATATTAGTGTTTCCTATATATTTGTACTGTGTATCCATACACTGAAGCACTATAGACCTACCAGAAGCCACATCTTTGTGAACTGCTTTGCTCTCACATAGAAAAATTTCAAAAAAGATAATTTCCTGCATTAAGAAATCAATGTGTAAATTACTGTAAGCCCCGTTTATGTTTATTGAGTATTCCTGAAATCCCATTACAGTATATAGTTTCAATTATATTCGGCAAAGGGAATTATAAAAATATAAGCTGCTTGGTAGTTATAAGCTGTAAATGTGTGTTACAGGAAGCATGCACTCAGTAATAGCAACCTCATATATGAAAACGACTGATGGAGGACTGGAAGATATTGTATTTCCTCTTCTGTTATCCTTTGCTTTTTCCTGTACAGAAGTAGTTTCTTTTATTGATCACCTTTAGTATCTACATGTTGCCAATAATTTTTTCATAACTAATGGGAGAATTACTCATTATACTGATTTATCTTGATCTTAGTCTTTATGAGATATTAATTACAATTTCTTATACAGAGCTAAAGAAGTTCTGTAATTGTATGTACATCAAGTACATAGGAATATATATATATACATATATATACATACATATACATATATCATTACATAGTCTGGTAGCAATAAAATAACAATAAATAAAATAGTATTTGAAAACAAAAAAACAATTTTTCTATATTTTTATCATGAGAGATTTTTAGGAAATCCAACCTCATAGGCCACAGCAGAACTGCAAGACATATTCACTAATGAGAACATGTAGTAGAAATGTAGCTCAACAACTGATAACTGAATTCTGATCTTTGTGCATAAGAAATAATTGTTGAGGGAAAGGATTAAAAGAAAGTGAAGGACAAAGCTAAAACAAAATAAAAATATTCAGTGTTGGGTGAAATCTGTCAATTTCTTATTTAATGAATCAACTTGCTTTTTCATAATTTTTTTCAAGAAACATATCATCTTACACATCCATTTATTATAAAATAAATTACATAAGCCTGTTTGCACATGCCATGCATTATTATTTTAAATATGCTTACATCAATCAGATAGTTGTTCAACATTTGCTAACTAAGAGTGGGATAGTGTGTCCTCCAGTAGAACTATTCCCAATTTTCTGGGGAAATCTCCAGACTGACTTCCAAAGTGGTTTTACACTTTGCAGTCCCATCAGCAATGGAGGAGTGTTCCTGTTTCTCTACATCCTTGACAGCATCTGTTGTCTCCTGAGTTTTTGATCTTAGCCATTCTAGTTTGTTTGAGGTGGAATCTCAGAGTCGTTTTGGATTGCATTTCTCTGAAGACTAAAGGTGTTGAACATTTTTTAATGGATATTTTATTTATTTACATTTCAAATGTTATCCCCTTTCCTAGTTTCCACTCCAGAAATCCCCCATCCCACTTTTTCCTGAATTAATCTGTACCCCTGAGACCTCTCAGCTACTGGAACAACAACCAGGCAGCACACACCAGCTGATATGAGTCCCCCAACACAAATATAAAGCAGAGGACTGCCAGGTCTGTGTTTAGTTAGAGAAGATGCATCTAACACTCAAGAGACTTAAAGCCACAGGAAGTTTAGAGGTTTGATTGGGTTGGGGTCAGGGGTAGGACTTCCTCATGGAGACAGAGTAGTGGGGAGGAGGTATGGGAGGTGGAACAGTCGGAGTGTGGACCAGAAGAGGAATAAAATCTGGCGTTTTAAATGGAAAAAAATATATAAAAATGACTTATGAATGTTGCAACACAAACTGTGGATTCATTGTAAAATTGCTTAGTCACATGAAGTGCCTGCACCTTTCTATATGTTAATATATAAAATAATGACAATATTATATATGTCATTATATATAGTTAATTACTGTAGTATACACATGTGACATTATTGTAAATACTACAGATAACCTATGAAGTGTAATATTCCTGCCTTCAGGGTTGATTCCTCTATTTAGAATCCAGGCTTCTCTTTGATCTGAAACTATTTGCACTTTGTGATCCTTTTCATTCCCCACAAACAATTGTATAATTTTTTTTTTCTTTCTTGATTGTACAGAGAAGGTTAGATTCTCCCTTCATATCATAGAAATATACTGTCAAAATATGGTACAAAATACAGTCATGGATGGCCTGGATGACAAACACAACAAATTTACAAGCTACATACACTTTTAAGAAAACAAACATTATCTAACATAATTTGTTGCATATTTCAAAAACTGGTTTATCACAAAATTGGACCTAATTAATTATTGGAATGTTCGGTTCAGGTAATAGCAATTTTGTAGTATTTTCTTGTAAGCAACTGAAACAATAGTTTCACATTATGAAATGTTCTAAAATATTTAATATCAATTTTAAATCTAATTTGTAAAATTGGTTCTCATGATAGCAAAAGTTAAATATATTTTCTCTATATGTGTTATATATTTTAAAACTGCTGTAGAATATATGAAATCTATTAAAATGACATTTTGACTATTTAATAATTAAACCTTTTAATTATATTATTTTAAAAATTAGTTTCCCCTCTGAAAACCCCCAACCCCTTCCCCCCTCAGAAATGGGATAACATTTGAAATGTAAATAAAGAAAATTTCTAAATAAAAAAAAGTAGATTATTTTCACACAGTATATATATATATATATATATATATATATATATATACTGATTACAATTCCTACTCTCTCATCTCCTTACATTTCTACCCAACTTCCCTCCTCTCTGGATCCAAAATATTTCAGTTTCATTAGAAAAGAACAATCTTAGTCATCTTATTATATAGGGAGACGATTAGACTCATAAGTAAATTATGAGAACTAAGCTGTTTTTTTTTATTTTTTTAAAGAGAGAAAACTTTTAAAGTATATACATTTGTAGGACTGGGGTACTTTTTAAAATTATAAAATGTTTTATATTGTATTGTAGATATCAGTGTATGATCTTGGGGATGATTAAGAAAGGAAAGGTTATGTATGGCTTAGCAGTGATGTACTTGTGTATCAAGTTGACAAGGTGTCAACTGTTCTGGCTAGTTTTATGCCAATTTCAGAAAAAACAAGACAGGATTTTGACCTAGATATATATTTTCTTTGAAAAAATTGTAAATTTGAGTGTGTCCATAATATCTATTTCAGTATATAATTTTATTTGTGTGTAGGAAAACTAATGATTTTAATGTTGATATTATAGCCTGCTGAATGGCTAAAAAAATTGATCTTGTGTAAACATAAAAATAAAAATAATTTGATTTTAAATCATCAGAAAGCCTAGATTATTGATTAAAGTTATAAAAGGAAATGTGTGGGCAATAAGTGTTAACCAGAACTTACTTATATATGTGGAATAGTTATCACACAAATTACCATGTAATAAAACTATAGGCTTGTTTTGCCTGAACAGCATTAACTTTCTTGCTATAATCTAATTTACCAATACCATGTTCATCATGAAAAATGGAATAAATATCTAAGGGACCATGTAATATACTCCATTAACTTGAACACACATGTTTATGTCTGGGTTTGAAACTTGCTTTTTTTTTCTTCATGTATTCATGTATACATTTTTTATTTACAAAAACTAAAATAAATTTCAACAACTGGACTATATGTGTTTTTAAAGTGTTCTCTTTCCTTTTTTTTTGGATATTTTCATTATTTACATTTGAAATGTTTCCCCTTTCCAGGATTCCCCTTTGCCAGCCACCTATCACATCCCCTCTCTCCCTTGTCTCTATGATGGTGCTCCCCTACCTCCCCACTCCCATCCTCCTGTCCTGGTATTCCCTACACTGGGGCATTGAACACAGTCAGGCACTATGGACTCTCCTTCTACTGATATCCAACAAGGCCATCTTCTGCCACATATATGGCCAGCTCCATAGGTCGTTCCATGTGTATACTTTGGTTGGAGGTCCAGTCCCCAGGAACTCCAAGTTTTCTGGCCTGTTGATACTGTTGCTCCCTCCATGGGGTTACAAACCACCTCAGCTCCTTCAGTCCCTTCTCTATATCCTCAATCAGTGACGCCCATGCTCAGTCCAATGGTTTATTGCGAGCTTCCTCCTCCATATATGTCAGGCCTATCAGGAGACAGCTATACTAGGCTTCTACCAGCAATCACTTCCTGCCATTCACAATAAAGTCTGGGTTTGGTACCTGTATATAGGATGGATCCCCAAGTGGGGCATCCCCAGATGGCCTTTACTTCAGTCTGTTTTCCACATTTTGAATATTTCCTCCTGTGAATGTTTTGTTCACTCTTCTAAAAACCACTTAAGCATCCAGAGTTTGGTCTTCCTTCTTCTCAGGCTTCATATGGCCTTGAATAGAATTTTGGGTATTCTAGACTTTTGGGCTAATATTCATATATCAGTGACTACATACCTTGTTTGTTGCTTTGAGACTGAATCACCTCACTCAGGATGATATTCTCAAATTCAATCCATTTGACTGTGAATTTCAAGAATCTGTTGTTTTTAATGGCTGAGTAGTATTACATTGTATAAATGTACCACATTTTCTGTACCTATTCCTCTGTTGAGAGACATCTTGGTTACTTCCAGCTTCTCACTCTTATAAGTAAGGCTACTATGAACATAATGGAGCATATGTCCTTATTGCATGTTGGAGCCTCTTCTGAGTATATGCCCAGGAGTGGTATAGCTGTGTCATCAGGTAATATTATGTCCAGTTTTCTGAGGAACCACCAGACTGTTTTCCAGAGTGGTTGGACAGGTGTGCAATCCCACCAGCAGTGGAGGAGTGTTCCTCTTTCTCCACATCCTTCCCAGCAACTGCTGTCACCTCAGTGTTTTATCTTAGCCATTCTGACTAGTGTGAAGGGGGACTCTCAGGGTTGTTTACATTTGCATTTCCCTGATGACCATGAATGTTGAATATTTCTTTAGGTGCTTCTCAGACATTCAGTCTTCCTTAATTGAGAATTCTTTGTTTAGCTCTGTAACACATTTTTAAATAGGGTTATATGGTTCTCTGGAGTCTAAATTCTTGGGTTCTTTGTATATATATTGAATATTAGCCCTCTATTGGATGTAGGATTGGTAAAGATCTTTTCCCAATATGTTGATTGCTGTTTGGCCCTAGTGACAGTGTCCTTTGCCTTATAGAAGATTTGCAAGTTTATGAGGTCCCTTTTGTCTATTCTTGATCTTAGAGCATAAGTGTACTGGCTAGTTTTGTGTCAACTTGGCACAGCTGGAGTTATCACAGATAAAGGAGCTTCAGTTGAGGAAATGCCAGTCATGAGATCCAACTGTCAGCCATTTTCTCAATTAGTGAATAAGGGGGAAAGACCCCTTGTGGGTGATGCCATCTCTGGGCTGGTAGTCTTGGTTCTATAAGAGAGCAGGCTGAGCAAGCCAGGGAAAGCAAGCCAGTAAATAACATCCCTCCATGGCCTCTGCATCAACTTCTGCTTTCTGACCTTCTTGAGTTTCAGTCCTGAACTTCCTTGGTGATGAACAGCAGTATGGAAGTGTAAGCTGAATAAACCCTTTCCGTACCAACTTGTTTCCTGGTCATGATGTTTGTGCAGGAATAGAAACCCTGACTAAGACAATAAGCCATTGGTGTTCTGTTCAGGAACACTTCCCCTGTACCCATGTGTTTAAGATTTTTCCCCACTTTCTCTTCTATTAGATTCAGTTTATCTGGCTTTGTATGAATGTGCTTGATCCACTTGGACTTGGCCTTTTGTACAAGAAGATAAGAATGGATCAATGTGCATTCTTCTACATAATAAGCTCCAGTTGAACCGGAAGATTTTGTTGAAAATGCTCTCTTTTTTCCCACTGGATGGTTTTAGCTACTTTGTCAAAGATCAAGTGACCATTAGTGTGTGGGTTTACTTCTGGGTCTTCAGTTCTATTCCATTGATCTACCAGCTGGTCAATGGACCAAAACCATGCAGTTTTTATCACTATTGCTCTCTTGTACAGCTTGAGGTCCAGGTAACTGATCCTCCCAGAAGTTCTTTTATTGTTGAGATAGTTTTCTTATCCTGTTTTTTTGTTTGTTTGTTTGGTTTTTTTTGTTGTTTTTTATTCCAGATGAATTTGGAAATTGCTCTTTCTAACCCTATGAAGAATTGATATGAAGAATTTTGATGGAGATAGCACTGAATCTATAGATTGTTTTCAGAAAGATGGCCATTTTTGTTATATTAATTCTGCCAATCCATGAGCATGTAAGATCTTTCCATCTTCTGAGATCTCCATTTTTTCTTCAGAGACTTGAAGTTATCATATAGATCTTTCACTTGTTTAGTTAGAGTCACACAAAGGTATTTAATATTATTTGTCACTATTGTGACAGGTGTCATTTCCCTAATTTCTTTCTCAGCCTGTTTATCCTTTGTATAGAGGAAGGTCACTGATTTGTTTGAGTTAATTTTCTATCCAGCTACTTGGCTGAAGATGTTAATGAGTATTAGGGGTTTTCTGGTGGAGTTTTGGGGTCACTTAAGTATACTATCATACCATCTGCAAGTTTGATTTCTTTTATTCCAATTTATTTCCCTTTGTCCTCTTTGTTGTCTAATTGTTCAAGCTAAATCTTCAAGTATTATATTGAATAGATGAGACAGAGGGCATGCTTCTCTAGTCCCTGTTTTAGTGGGATTGTTTCAAGTCTGTTTCTCTCCATTTAGTTTGAGGTTGGCTACTTGTTCCCTGTATATTGCTTTTACTAGGCATAGTTATGGGTTTTGAATTCCTGATCTTTCCAATACTTTTAACAAGAAAGGCATGATAAATTTTGTCAAATGATTTTTTTTTCAGAATCGAATGAAATGATCATGTGGTTTTTTTCTTAAGTTTTTTTATGAAGTGGAATTACATTGATGGATTTTCATATATTGAACCATCCCTGCATCCCTCTGATGAAGCCTACCTGATTACGGTGAATGATCCTTTTGATGTATTCTTGGATTCCTTTCCCAAATATTTTATTGAGTATTTTTGCATCGATATTCATAAGGGAAATTGGTCTGAAGTTCTATTTATTTGCTGGGTCTTGGTGTAGTTTTGGTATCAGAGTAATTGTGACTTCATGGAAAAAATTGGGGAGTGTTCATTGTATTACCATTTTGTGGAATAGATTGAAGAGTATTGTAATTAGGTATTCTTTGAAGTTCTAGTAAAGTTCTGCACTAAACACATCTGGTCCCGGGCTATTTTTTTTTTTTTTCTGATTGAGGAACTTTTGCTGACTGCTTCTATTTCTTTAGGGATTGTGAGACTGATTAATGATATTTATGATCCTGTTTAACTTTGTAATTGGTATCTCTAAAGAAAATGGTCCATTTCATCCAGATTTTAGAGTTGTGTTGAGTATACACTTTTGTAGTAGGATTCTGTTGTTTTTTTAAAATTTCCTCAGTTTCTGTTATTCTACCTCCCTTTTCATTCCTAATTTTGTTAATTTGGATACAGTCTCTGTGCCCTCTCCTTAGTCTGGCTAAGGGTTTATCTATCTCGTTGACTTTTTCAAAGTACTAGCTACTAGTTTTGTTGATTTTTTTTGGTTTAGTTTTATTTGTTTCTACTTGGTTCATTTCAGCAATGAGTTTGATTATTTCCTGACATCTAATCCTCTTGGGTGTATTTGCTTCTTTTTGCTTTAAAGCTTTCAGGTTTGCTGTTCAGCTTGTAGTATATGCTCTGTCCAGTTCCTTTTTGGAGGCACTCAGTGCTATGAGTTTCTGTATTAGCACAACTTTCGTTGAGTCCTATAAATTTGGGTATGTTGCACCTTAATTTTCATTAAATTCTAAAAACTCATTTCTTTCTTTTTTTCTTCCTTGACCAAGATATCATTTAGGAGATCTTCTTAAGCTTCCATGTGATGTGGGATTCATAGTTGCTTTGTTGCTATTGAAGACCAGACTTAATTCATAGTCATCTCATAGAAGGAATATGATTATTTCATTCTTCTTACATTTCTTGAGGTCTGTTTTGTGACAGATTATATCTTCAATTATGAAGAAGGTATCATGATGTTCTGATAAGAAGGTATATTGTTTTGATTTAGAATGAAATGTTCTATAGATATCTGTTAAAAACTTTTGGTACATAACTGCTGTGCTAGTTTCACTCTGTATCTGTTAATTTGCATTTCCCTAATCTGTCCATTGATGACAATGGGCTGTTCAAGTCTCCCACTATTACTGTGTGAGGTGCAATGTGTGCTTTGAGCTTTAGTAAAGTTTCTTTATGAATGTGGGTGCCTTTGCATTTGAAGAATAGATGTTGAAAATTGAGAGTTCCTCCTTTTAGATTTTTCCTTTGATGTGTATGAACTGTCCTTCCATATCTTTTTAGATGACTTTTGGTTGGAAGTCTACTTTACCTGATATTACAATGTCTACTATAGCTTGTTTCTTGGAAAAACTTGCTTAGAAAAATTTTTTCAGCCCTTTACTGTGAGGTATTGTCTTTGACACTGAGGTATGTTTCCTGTATGCAGCAAAATGGTGGGTCCAGTTATGTATCCAGGCTATTAGTCTCTGTCTTTTCACTGAATCCATTGATTTTTAAGAGATATTAAGGAATAGTGACTATTTCTTCCTGCTATGTTTGTTGTTATTTTTATGTTTGTGTGGTTAACTTCTTTTGGGTTTATTGAAAGATTACTTTCTTGCTTTTTCTAGGCGTTGTGTTGGTGTTTTCCATCTATGGCTTGTTTTGTGGAAAGATAGTGTGTAAATTTGGTTTTGTCAAAGAATACCTTGGTTTCTCTATCTATAGTAATTGAGGGTTTTGCTGGATATAGCAGTCTGAACTAGCATGTGTTTTCTCTTAGGGTTTGTATGAGATCTGCCCAAGATCTTCTGGCTTTCATAGTCTGTTGAGAAGTCTGGTGTAATTCAGACTGGTTTGTCTTTATATGTTATTTGATCTTTTTAAATTACTGATTTAAATATTCTTTCTCTATTTTGTATATTTGATGTTTTGACTATTACGTGATGGGAGGAATTTCTTTTCTATTCCAATCTATTTTGAGTTCTGTAGGCTTCTTGTATGTTAATGGGCATTTCAATCTTTAGGTTAGGGAAGTTTTCTTTTATAATTTTGTTGAAGATATTTAGTGGCCCTTTAAGTTGGGAATCTTCATTCCCTTCTATACATATTATCCTGAGGTTCAGTCTTTTCATTGTGTTCT
The DNA here is from genome assembly GCF_978045245.1 of Mus caroli. Classification (NCBI taxonomy): domain Eukaryota; kingdom Metazoa; phylum Chordata; class Mammalia; order Rodentia; family Muridae; genus Mus; species Mus caroli. The sequence goes on from NW_028227273.1 coordinate 54,634,480, forward strand.
GCATTTCTGGGATGTTTTTGTTAAGAGCTTTTGGTATTTTCTTTGACTGTTGTGTCAATGTTTTCTATTGTATCTACTGCACCTGAGGATTTCTCTTCTATCTCTAGTATTTTGTTGGTGATGCTTACATCTATTATTTTAGATCACTTTCCTAGGTTTTCTATCTTCAAAGTTGTCTCTGTTTGTGATTTCTTTACTGTTTCTATTGCCATTTTCACATCCTGGATGGTTCACTTCCTTCACATGTTTGGTTGTATTTTCCTGTAATTCTTTTTTTTTTTTTCCACTGTTTTTTTTTTATTTCATATTTTCCTCAATTACATTTCCAATGCTATCCCAAAAGTCCCCCATACCGCCCCCCACTTCCCTACCCTCCCATTCCCATTCTTTTGGCCCTGGCATTCCCCTATATTGGGGCATATAAAGTTTGCAAGTCCAATGGGCCTCTCTTTCCAGTGATGGCCGACTAGGCCATCTTTCGATACATATGCAGCTAGAGACAAGAGCTCCGGGGTACTGGTTAGTTCATCATGTTGTTCCAACTATAGGGTTGCAGATCCCTTTAGCTCCTTGGGTACTTTCTCTAGCTTCTCCATTGGGAGCCCTGTGATCCATCCAATAGCTGACTGTGAGCATCCACTCCTGTGTTTGCTAGGCCCCTGCATAGTCTCACAAGAGACAGCTATCTTTGGGTCCTTTCAGCAAAATCTTGCTAGTGTATGCAATGGTGTCAGCGTTTAGAAGCTGATTATGGGATGGATCCCTGGATACAGCAGTCTCTAGATGGTCCATCCTTTCATCACAGCTCCGAACTTTGTCTCTGTAACTCCTTCCCTGGGTGTTTTGTTCCCAATTCTAAGAAGGGGCACAGTGTCCACATTTTGGTCTTCATTCTTCTTGAGTTTCATGCGTTTAGCAAATTGTATCTTATATCTTGCGTATCCTAAGTTTTGGGCTAATATCCACTTATCAGTGAATACATATTGTGTGAGTTCCTTTGTGATTGTGTTACCTCACTCAAGATGATGCCCTCCAGGTCCATCCATTTGGCTAGGAATTTCATAAATTCATTCTTTTTAATAGCTGAGTAGTACTCCATTGTGTAAATGTACCATAATTTCTGTATCCATTCCTCTGTTGAGGGACATCTGGGTTCTTTCCAGCTTCTGGCTATTATAAATAGGGCTGCTATGAACATAGTGGAGCATGTGTCCTTCTTACCGGTTGGGACATCTTCAAAGTAAATGGTGAGAAGCTTGAAGCAATCCCTCTAAAATCAGGGACTAGACAAAACTGTCCACTTTCTCCATACCTATTCAACATAGTACTTGAAGTCCTAGCCAGAGCAATTCGACAACAAAAGGAGATCAAAGGGATACAAATTGGAAAAGATGAAGTCAAAATATCACTTTTTGCAGATAATATGATAGTATATATAAGTGACCCTAAAAATTCCACCAGAGAACTCCTAAACCTGATAAACAGCTTCGGTGAAGTAGCTGGATATAAAATTAACTCAAACAAATCAATGGCCTTTCTCTACACAAAGAATAAACAGGCTGAGAAAGAAATTAGGGAAACAACACCCTTCTCAATAGTCACAAATAACATAAAATATCTTGGCGTGACTCTAACTAAGGAAGTGAAAGATCTGTATAATAAGAACTTCAAGTCTCTGAAGAAAGAAATTCTAGAAGATCTCAGAAGATGGAAAGATCTTCCATGCTCATGGATTGGCAGGATCAACATTTTAAAAATGGCTATCTTGCCAAAAGCAATCTACAGATTCAATGCAATCCCCATCAAAATTCCAACTCAATTCTTCAACGAATTAGAAAGTGCAATCTGCAAATTCATCTGGAATAACAAAAAACCTAGGATAGCAAAAACTCTTCTCAAGGATAAAAGAACCTCTGGTGGAATCACCATGCCAGACCTAAAGCTTTACTACAGAGCAATTGTGATAAAAACTGCATGGTACTGGTATAGTGACAGACAAATAGACCAATGGAATAGAATTGAAGACCCAGAAATGAACCCACACACCTACGGTCACTTGATCTTCGACAAGGGAGCTAAAAACATCCAGTGGAAGAAAGACAGCATTTTCAACAAATGGTGCTGGCACAACTGGTTGTTATCATGTAGAAGAATGCGAATCGATCCATTCCTATCTCCTTGTACTAAGGTCAAGTCTAAGTGGATCAAGGAACTTCACATAAAACCAGAGACACTGAAACTTATAGAGGAGAAAGTGGGGAAAAGCCTTGAAGATATGGGCACAGGGGAAAAATTCTTGAATAGAACAGCAATGGCTTGTGCTGTAAGATCGAGAATTGACAATGGGACCTCATGAAACTGCAAAGCTTCTGCAAGGCAAAGACACCATCAATAAGACAAAAAAACCACCAACAGATTGGGAAAGGATCTTTACCTATCCTAAATCAGATAAGGGTCTAATATCCAATATATATAAGGAACTCAAGAAGGTGGACTCCAGAAAGTCAAATAACCCCATTAAAAAATGGGGCTCAGAATTGAACAAAGAATTCTCACCTGAAGAATACCAAATGGCAGAGAAGCACCTGAAAAAATGTTCAACATCCTTAATCATCAGGGAAATGCAAATCAAAACAACCCTGAGATTCCACCTCACACCAGTCAGAATGGCTAAGATCAAAAATTCAGGTGACAGCAGATGCTGGCGGGGATGTGGAGAAAGAGGAACACTCCTCCATTGTTGGTGGGATTGCAAGCTTGTACAACCACTCTGGAAATCAGTCTGGCGGTTCCTCAGAAAATTGGACATAGTACTACCGGAGGATCCAGCAATACCTCTTCTGGGCATATATCCAGAAGATGTCCCAACCTGTAATTCTTTAACAGATTTTTGTGTTTCACCTTTAAAGGCTTCAACCTGTCTACTTGTGTTTTTCTGTATTTCTTTAAGGGAATTATTTATATCCTTATTACAGTCCTCTATCATCATCATGAAATGTGATTTTTAAATCAGAGTCTTTCTTTTCTGGTGTGTTGAGTTAACCATGTGTCATTGTGATGGGAAAAACTGGGTTCTGATGATGTCAGTGCCTTGGTTTTTGTTGCTTATGTTATTGAGCTTGCTTTTCACCATCTGGTTATCTCTAGTGTTAGCTGTTCTTGCTGTCTCTGACTGTGGATTTTTCCTCCTGCAAGCCAGTATCAGTACTCCTTGCAGACAAGTTCTCTCTGGGAAGAGTTTTTATATGGAGAAACGTGGCACATGTTCAGCTCAGGGGTGCACACAGAAACCAGAAAAATACTGTCCCAGCTGATCCTTGGTTCTTGTGTCTTGATGACTCTAGGAATGTCCCACTTGGCCCAGGAACTTGAAGAGATGTGGTGGTCTTACATGTGCTACCAGGCTTCTCTGTGCTCCCCGGAGAACACTTTTTTCCTGGTAGTGTTTTTGTATGTAACTCTGTTGCACAGGATCAGATCTAGGAGCAGATGGAAACAGGAAGGCCACTGTCCAAGGCATTTCCTATGGTCCTGTTTGCAGAGGGAACTGTGTTGTTTTCTCTGAGCAGCAGTGGTGGTCTTACCTGCACTCACAGACTTGTCTGCACTCCTGGGATGTTAGCTCACTCAGTTTGAAACTTTCTAACAATCATGTAGGAAGTTATTTTTCCTTACATTGAGGAATAGAAGCACAAATCAGTAAGGTATTATTTAAGGCTAGAACTAGTCTTTTAAAATGCTGTAACATAAATTACAAACATGTAAATATTTTTAAAGTTTCTATAAATATAAATTAATATTTAATTGGACTTTTGTGCTTAAAATGCAATTCATTCATAAGGAATACTTTATATATGCAGAATCATCTAACTTTTGCAACTTTGGTTATATCTTTTACAAGCAAAACAGAATATATTACACAATTTGGAAATAATACTGTCGTTCTGATTTTTCCCATAGGAGATTAATATATATTACAATCCAGAGCATGAATGTAGTGACAAGTATCTCTCAGAAGGAACATTCAAATATACAACTTATATGGATTTAGTGTGCAAGTCATTAGATACCAAGAAAATTTGCATAGTGCAAATGCTGTCTATTTCTAAATTTCTCTTCTCATTCATATGTATATTTTGTGTGCCTGAACATCATTCCATTTCCTCCCATACAAAATGTTTAAGGTCAGAATTATCCAGTCATTGTACTAGAATTGCTTCTTACAAAGACCTGTGGGGTTTACCTTACTTCTCAATTTGATTGAGCTAAAGGACATTTAGGAAATTGATAGACCTCACAACTATGTACTTCTGTAAGGAAATGTCAAGATATACACAAACAGGTAGCATTCCAAGAAAAATACAGGCAGCAGAATCCTATAATCTAAAACAAATAATGGAGATAGAAGGAGCCATTGTAGCACATGTAAGTTTCTCCCATTTTTTGGATACCATAAAGTGAGCAACTTGTGCCAGCATGACTTTCCACCATGTAGGAAGTGGAGTGAGTGATTTAAACAGCTTCTTTGGGGGGAAAGAAAGGCTGTATTTTGCCTGAGCAATATAAGGTGGTATTAGTGAACAGTGGTTCTTCTGTAGAATAGTCACACCACAAAGAAAACGTAAAGTAAGCACCCCTCTCCCCAAATTGGTTGAGGCATAAAATAAAGGACAGCAGTGTAAGACATGAAAACTGAGTTAGAAGTAATTTTCAGAGCATACTCTATAGGAGTAATTCCTTTCAAGAACCTCCTTAGGATGGTAATCATGCTTAAAACCATAGAACCATGGGGCAAAATAGTCAGGAGTATGAAGACACCCAGTTGAAGACAAGAAGATTTTGAGGCCAGGAAGAGAGGAAGTGGTCATTTCAGACCAGAAGGCTCTGTACTAAAAAGAATTTTCCTTTCATCACAAGAAACATTGGCCAAAGATATCACTTGATTAACTAATATTATCTTACTTCAACCAATTTTATAGCATGAAAAAAAAACTATATTCACAGTCAGTGATCTCATGTAGGCAGATGATCATTTTTAAATTCTACAAATAAATATTTATGTTTTGTGAACACTGGAATAAATAACAAATTTCTAGGGTATGTTAGTAATCCAGTGATGGCTAAATGCTTTTTCTCATCTTGACGACAAGCATTTTAGAGATAAGTTTTTGTGATATGATATTTAATCCTCAAGCTTTGTACTTTAAACCAAGGGGACTTTTTGGAAGTTGGTTAAACATTAATTTCAAAGAGAAAAAAATTGCCTCCTAATGAGTCACATAGCATTTGGTTATTTGGGAGTTATTAGAGAACCACAGTCAAATATCAAACAGATACTTGAAGAAGCTGTAGCAATATTCAGATAAGTCAAGTGTTTCTTTAATGAATGATCAATTGCAGGAAGAAACAGTCGAAGATAATAAAACTGAGTGCCAAAGCAGTCACTGGTTGACCTTTATGTGAACAGGTAGAGACAGGCACAAGGAGATTAGTGAGAACTCAGCAGGGATTTATATCTTTTGTCATAAGTCAATGTTATGTAGTTTGGAACCAATCCCAAGGAAAAGCAAACTGCAAATTGTATGAAACTCAGCTTTTGTGTTGGGGATAGAAACACTGGTTTAGTGGTTTCCAGTGTATTTCTCTAAGTTCTTTATACTGGGATAAAATAATAAAGAAGATGAAAACAGTTCTCTTAGTTCTGACTCATCGAGTTACTAACCAAATATTATTATTGTAATGCCAGTGTGGTCATTACCTTCCTGTGTTTGAATTTATCTTTACCCTCTTGAGGATCAGGACCAAACTTATCTCCAATCTGTCATGAAAACTATTGCATTCAACATGAATCATATTATGCTCATTAAATTTATCTAAACACTCTTAACCAAGTATTTTTCATCAATGTGTTATTCTAAATAAGTATTCTTTGTTAAGTTAATAGACATATTTTAAATAGAATGGCTTACATTTGCATATAATTCCATGTGTTTGAGATCCAATGCTTTCTCTTGCCTTTGTGAGCTTCTTCATGATCCTGGTGAACATAATTCATTCTGGCCCAAATGTATCATAATGAATTTTTATAAAGGCCATGGAATTAAAGACATTAATAAAATAAAATGTAAGTGTAGGTTAAATATTCATATGTCCCTTTAGGAGTTGGATAAGATTCCGGGGGGGAGGGGAGGACTATCAAATTAGTTTGAGTGAGAATTTAGTGTCAGAAAAAAATGGGCTAAGCATGTTAATTTGTAAGTAGCTACAAAAAGAAAGAGGTTTGACAAAAGAGAATGAAAGGTATGGATTATAGTATGGATGAATTCAAAAGAAGCCAGGCCACAAAGATATTTTTCCCTCTAAAGGGCAATGTAGCACCTCAGGACACTAGTGACCATGAAATACCTAAGGTATAATATTATATCTAAAAGGTAAGGCTTACACACCATGCTCAGTGAATATTTCAGAGAAGGCAGAAAGATTAAAAAAGCCAAATGATCAGCATGCTTACTGTGAGAACCTATTGCTACACAACATGAAAGATGAACCCATAATATCTTAACAACATTCCTGCAGAGGACCTGGGTTTGGTTTCTAACAGTGACATGGAAGCTCACAATCATCCCCAAGTACAGTCCCCAGAAGATCTGAAATCCCCATCCAGCCTCTGCGGGCCTTGCACACATAATACACAAGCACACACCCAAGCAATACCCAAATACATAGAAATAAATATTAAAAACAATTATTGACAGAAGAATACCAGCATTATGATATCACCAGTCAATGTGAAAATGTGAATGGGGAAATTCAAGACTCACTCCTGGATGAAGAGCCACAGGCAATCAGTGAAAATGAGAGGTGGAAAATCAGTTTTTTCTAGGTATACGCACTCTGATGGTATACTAAATCTCATGTGATCAGTCTTAAAAACACATACAGAGTGTAATATTAAATAAACTTAGTAGGCTTTGTGTCAGTGAGTGTTTAATAGTAGTAATTATAAAGGAAGAGGTTATGAATTTGACAGGGAGTTGTGGAAGACGAAACTAGGTGAAACAGAAATGGGAAAAGGAGAAGTGTTAGCCTGTGTTTTTATTAATTGGAGAACTGAGTTCCTTGATATTGAGAGATATTTATGACCAATGATTGTTAATTTCTGTTATTTTAATGTTGGTTTTGAGTGTGTGTGTGTGTGTGTGTGTGTGTGTATGGCCATGTATGTGTGAAATTGCAGGTTGGTCTCCAGTTAAGCTGTGGTCTCAATCCTGATGGTCATAATTCACCTATATGACATGGTAGGTGTTCTCTCATGCTCCTGGAAGTCTGGCCCCTGCCTAATGATCCACCTCCAACAACCCCTACAAGAGAAGCATGGTTAGTAGTCATGTAAGCAATGGCCAAATCTTCTGACCTTCAGGCTAAACTCCTCCCCACTTACCTAGCTTCAGTGAAGACCATAAAAAGGGGTGCTCAGCCCTCCTTGCTCTCTTACTCTTACTCCTTTGTCCCTTTTCTTCTCACTCCACTTCCCTTTCTCTTTGTCTCCTCTCCCCTTCCCTCCCCTCCTCTCCCCTTCCCTCCCCTCCCCTCCCCTCCCCTCCCCTCCCCTTCCCTCCCTTTTCCTCCCCTCCCCTCCCCTCTCCTTCCCTCCCCTCCCCTCCCCTCTCCTGTACTCTCCTCTCCTCTCCTCTCCTCTCCTCTCCTCTCCTCTCCTCTCCTCTCCTCTCCTCTCCTCTCCTCTCCTCTCCTCTCCTCTCCTCTCCTCTCCTCTCCTCTCCTCTCTAGTTTCTCTTTCTCTCTAGCCTTCTCTCTCTCTGTCTCTCTGTCTCTCTGTCTCTGTGTCTGTCTCTCTGTCTCACTCTCCTGTCATTCTCCTGCATTTCTATAATAAAGCTTTTAAACCATAGAAAGTCTCTGCCCTTCTAGTTCCACTGCTTACTCTTGTCAGTGTTGGGAACTTCCCCTATTCCCTCTCTCCCATAGCCCTGGTGTCTTTAGCAAAGTAGCTCGGAGGGGGGGGGGTATCCACAGGCAGGGCTGCCCCTTGACCACTCCCTGAAGAGTGGGATAGAGGAATGCCCACCCACGGATGAGTGGATAGGGTAGGTAGCAGCCATCCCATGCCTGACTGACCAGAGAATAGGAAAATTCTGTTTGGGCATCAGCATCTTTTTCCTATCCCACTTCTCCCTGGTCCTCCCCACCCATTCCCCCTTCCTTTATTTTGTTCCCAAGATATGCACACACACACACATGCATGTTTTCCTTATTTTATTTTTGCTTGTGTTGAATTACTTATTTCTTGAGGTTTCTTGTGTATAGCTAATCTATTTGGGTTATAGTTTTCCTTCAAGTAATTTCTGTAGGGCTAGATTTGTGGATAGATATTATTTAAGTTTTTAGTTTTTTTCTTTTATCTTCTTTTATCCGTCTATGGTGATTGAGAGTTTTTCAGGGTACAGTAGTGAAGGTTGGCTTCTGTGGTTTCTTAGAGTCTGTAAAACACTTGCCCTGGCTCTTCTAGGTTTTTGAGTCTCTGTTGAGAATTCAGGAGTTATTCAGAAAAGTTTGTTTTTGTATGTTTCTTGGCAGTTTTGAATATTCTATCTTTGTTTTGAAGATTGTTTTTTATTATTATGCTTTGAGAGGATTTTTTATGGTTCAATCTAATTGGTTTTCTGTAATCTCATTGAATATTTATAGATATCTCTTCCTTTAGGTTAAGGAAATTTTCTTCTATGATTTTGTTGAGAATACAGGTCCTTGGAGTGAGAACTCTACCTTCTTCTATTTCTATTATTGTGAGGTTACCTCATTAATAGTTTCCTGGATTTCCTGAATATTTTGTGTAAAGAATATATATAGTGTTTTCTTTGACTGTGGTATCAACTTCTCTTATAGTACCATTTACAGCTGAAATTCTCTCTTCCATCTCTTGTATTCTGTTGATGATGCTTGCATCTGTTTTCCTGGTCTCTTTTCTAGATTTCCCATCTCCAGGATTCTATCAGATTGTTTTTTCTTTATGGGTTCTGTTTCTTTTTTCTGCTCCTGAAGCATTTCATTAATTTTCTTCATCTGTTTAACTGTATTGTCCTGTATTTATTTGAGGGATTTATTCATTTCTTCTTTAAAGGAATCTATTATCTTTATAAGGTTGGATTCAAGGTCATTTCCTTGTGCTTCAGTTCTGTCAGAATATGAATGACTTGCTGACGATGGATAGCTTTTTTTTTGAAGTTGCCACATATTTCCTGGTTCATATTGATTGTGTTTTTACACAGGCCTTCAGCCATCTGGTTGTCCAAGAATGTTCTTGGTTCAGCAAATGTCAAGGAGGTGAGCCTAATCTGGATATTTCTAGTGAAGCAGCACTCTGGTGGGAAGCTTCAGACTGGATGTTCTTGGTGTAGCAGGCCTAGATGTTCCATGTATTATATGCCTAGAGGAGACTAGCAGAGCATCAGCCAGAGAATGGAACTCTAGGCACAGCTCATACCTAGCTCTGAAAGGAGAGGTGTGAATGAAATAATTGCAGTATTTATGTATAAAATTATCAAAGTATTTAATTTCAAATTTTAAGTAAATTCAGAATAAAAGGAGTCTTTTTCTCAGTGAATATAGTCCAAATATTGCATTCCTAGTACATCATAAACACTAGTGCTTAGGATGTTTGGTTATTCTAATTAAGCACTATCTAGAAAGACACTACTAAACAAATCCTTGATGTAACTGTGGCTAGCTGAAGAAAAACCCATGGTGATCTTGCAATTAGGGCATAGGCCGTTGCTGAGTTGCAGAAGGCAATGTGAAGCCTTATAGACAGCAAAAGTTTATTTGAATAAGAGGTCCAAAATGTTGATACTACTAATGAACTATATAATGATAAATAAAAGTGATAGACTCAGAGACAAGACAGGCAACAAAGGTATTATTCATAACAAACATGAAACATCCTATTTTTCTGGGTTTTAGGAAGCCTTAGAACATATGAACAACATAATGAAGGCCACTGCAAAATTTCATGTTCCAGCCCATCCTAGGTTTCTACCTTATATGACTTGGAAATCAGAGACTCTACGATTGATGAAGGAAGGATAAACAGTAAAGATTTTCATGCAGAATAGAAAATATGAACAAAGATCTCAATCATGATTCTATAATACTTTAATATTAGCAATAAGAGTCATAATATCATAAAATATTCCTTATTTAAATTTGCTTTAGTTAGACAATTTTAAATGAAAACTTCTCTACTATTTTGTTCTTAGTGAAAAAGTCTCTTCTACTAAAACGTAACCTATTCCAGAGAATTCAGTATTATCTGTTTGAGACTGTATTATTTTATAAGACAACTACGTACAAAAACTTTTCTTGGCCTTATATTACCTTGTAGAACAAATAATGTTACTAATATAACTAACAGATTGATTGTTGTTTTAGTATTCAAGTATACCCCATTTATAGTACATCTCTGATATCCATATTGTAATATTTAATCACCAAGAGCTTATTTTAATGTATGAATTTTATTTATTCTTTGAAATTTGTATATGCATAATTTTGATATTTATCCTTCTCTCTAATCTTCTCCCAGCTTAGATGCATTTTATATCTATACAACTCTATGTCTATTTAAACCCACCAAGTCATATTAGTGTTTCTTATATATTTGTCCTCTGTGTCCATACACTGAAGCACTATAGGCCTACCATAAGCCACATCTTTTGAACTGCTTTGCTCTCACATAGAATTTCAAAAAGATAATTTCCTTCATTAAGAATTCAATGTGTAAATTACTGTAAGCCCCATTTATGTTTTCTGAGTATTCCTGACATCCCATCACAGTATATAATTTCAATTATATTAGGCATAGGGAATTATTAAATTATAAGCTGTTGATAATTATAAGCTCTAAATGTGTGTTAAGGGAAGCATGCACTCTGTAATATCAATTTTATATATGAAAATGACTAATGGAGGACTAGAAGCAGTTGTATTTTCCTCTTCTGTTATCCTTTGCCTTTTCATGTACATAAATAGTTTCTTTTACTGATTACCTTTAGTATCAACATGTTGCCAATAATTCTTTTCATAACTAATGGGAAAACTGCTCATTATAAAAATTTATCTTGATGTTAGCCTTTATGAGATATTAAGTACAATTTCTTATACAAAGCTAGAGAACTTCTCTAATTGTATGTACATCAAATAAATTGGAATATATATATACATATATATTCATGCATATATACATATATATGTGTGTGTTTGTGTGTGTGTGTGTGTGTGTGTGTGTACCTATAACTTTACATACTTTGGTAGCAATAAAATAACAATAAATAAAATAGGATTTGAAAATAAAAAAACAATTTTTCTATATTTTTTTGTGAGAGATTTTTAGGAAAAACCAACCTCATAGGCTACAGCAGAACTACAAGACATATTCACGAAGGAGAACATGTAGTAGAAATGTAGCTCAACAACTTTTAACTGAATTCTGTTCTGTAGCTTAAGAAATAATTATTGAGGGAAAAGGTTAAAAAACATTAAGGACAAACTAAAACAAAATAAAAATCTTCAGTATTGGGTAAAATCTGTCAATTTCTTATTTAATGAATCAACTTGCTTTTTCATAATTATTTTTCAAGAAACACATTTTACATATCAATTTTAATATAAAATAAATTACATAAACCAGTTGCACATGTCATGCATTATTATTTTAAATATGCTAAAACTGGCAGACAGTTGTTCAACATTTTCTAACTAAGAATGGGATAGCTGGGTCCTCAAGTAGAACTCTTTCCAATTTTCTGGGGAATCTGCAGACTGACTTCCAAAGTGGTTTTACACTTTGCAGTCCCACTGGAAATAGAAAAGTGTTCCTCTTTCTCTACATTCTTGACAGCATCTTATGTCTCCTGATTTTTGATCTTAGCCATTCTAAATTATGTGAGATGGAATCTCAGGGTCGTTTGGTTTGCATTCCCCTGATGACTTAGTATGTTAAAGAATTTTTATTGGGTATTTTATTTATTTACATTTCAAGTGTTATCCCTTTTCCTAGTTACCCCTCCAGAAACCCCCCGTCCCATTACTTCCTCCCCTGCATCTATGACAGTGCTCCACAACCCTTCTACTCCTGCCTCCCTATCCTGGCATCCCGTTACATTGGAGCATCAAGTCTTCTCCAGACCATGTGCCTCTTCTCCCTTTGAAGTCCTTCAAGGCCATCATCTGCTACATATGCTGTTGCAGCCATGGGTCCCTCCATGTTTATTCTTTGGTTTGTGGTTTCTTGTACCTGGAAGAGCTGAGAGGTCTGCTTGGGTGATATTGTTGTTCTTCCTATTGAGTTGCAAATCCCTTCAGATCCTTCAGTCCTTTCTCTAACATTTCCATTGGGTTTAAGCACTTCTCAGCTACTTGAGATTCCTCAATTCAGAATTCTTTGTTTAGCACAGTACCCCATTTTAAAGTATGGTTCGTTGACTCTCTGGAGTCTAATTACTTGAGTTCTTTGTATACTTTGGATATTAGCCCTCTATTCGATGTAGGGTTGGTAAAGATCTTTTCCATTTTTTCCTATAGACAATGTCCTTTGCTTTACAGATGCTTTTCAATTTTATGACCTCAGTTTTGTCAATTGTTGATCTTAGAGCATGAGACACTGTTGTTCTGTTCAGGAAAATGTCCCCTGTCCCCATGTGTTCCAGACATTCTCCACTTTCTCTTCTATTAGATGCAGTGCAACTGATTTTACGTGAAGATCCTTAATCTACTTGGGTTTGAGCTTTATTCAAGGAGATAAAAACAGATCAATTTGCATTCTTCTTTGTGCCAACTGACAATTAAACCAGCACCATTTGTTGAAAATCAACATTCCAACTCATTTCTTCACTGAAACAGAAAGCAATTCTCAAATTCATCGGAAACAACACACAAACAAACAAACAAACAAAAAGATAGAAAAAAGAAAAAACATTCTCAATAATAAAAAAACTTCTAGAGGAATCACCATCCATGATCTAAAGCTGTACTACAGAGCAATAGTGATAAAAACTGCATGGTATTGGTACAGAGAAGATCAAAGGAATAGAAGACCCAGAAATGAACCCACACCCCTATAGTCACTTGATCATTGACAAAGAAGCCAAAACCATCCAGTGAAAAAAGACAGCATTTTCATGTGAGGGGTCTTTATCATGTGTTGCTGGAGGTCATCATTTTCCCTTAATTAGTAATTATTGGTTCCTCTTGAGGTTGTTGAACAGAAAGTGCATCTGCAGGGGCAGGGTAGCTGTTCAATAATGAAATGTTTACCTCTCTTCAGTTTTAATCACTTTCCTGCTGCAGCTTACCTGCCTTAGTTTCTATGAGGCCAGATACTGCAGTCTTTAACTTTTAGCCCCTCATCTTAAAGTAGCAGGAGATTCTTGAAATGCCTTTCAAAACTATGTATGTACTACTTGAGACTGGTAAATTATTCTTTTGTATTTATCAAAACACATTTCTTAACATCATTGCCTAGGGTATTTGGGGTCAGTATTTTATCCTGCTTCATTTTTGTAACATGGAATAAAATTAGAAATCATGAAACTTGTGTAGATCTACACTCTCAATTAAAGCAATTTAATAGGTTGCTCAATATTATGTGTAACATCATTCCACCAGAAAATATATTCCAATGCTGGTGGCTTTAAAGATAACTGGAGTTCTTTATCAATATACTTTTGAAGGCATTATCACATTGAATTTTCAAAGGTACAGGAAACAATTATTTTCCAACGCATTCAACAATTTCCTAATTTCAACAATTAGCTTTGAAAACTTCACTTTCTGTGAGGAAATCTTAAATTCTCAAGAGATCATGAAAGGTATAATTTCACACTCATTCTTAAAGGGGCAATTAGTGTTAAATTGTGCATGTATGGGTATCTATTTGCCTTTGAGTAAAGTTATGCTGATGTAAAAATGTGTTCATGGAGACTAGAAATTGTCTAATCCCCTGCATTTACAAGCAATAGTAACACACCATACATAGCTAGAAGAAAGAAAACTCATTATTCTATGTAAGAGCATGAAGTACTCTAAATCCAAGTCATTTTTGTAGCCTCCTTAAAGGAAAAAAATTCCTCACAGCTCTGATAAGATAAAAATTATTTGATTAAGAGTTTCTGAAGCATTTCCTGGCAAATATATACATACATTGTATTCACTAGATGAGCATGAAAGAGCCAGTAAAACTTGTTTCTAATATACAGTCATCACATGATGTCAAAATGTCAGTTAGATGACCAGCAATAAAATCTGGCATGACAAATCCTGTGTCATACTTGGTTAAAGAAGATGTGCTTGCAAAAGCAGATTGTGCCAAAACAGGAACTATGTAGAGTATAAATAGACAGCTGAGACTCTTGTCTGATGTCACCTTTCTTCTTCCTGCAGGACAACGCCTCATTCTACTCTGAAACCAGCAGTAAGTAGTTCTCCTTTATTATGAGATCAAGTTCCTAATGGAAAACACTTACAACTAAACAACAGTAAAATTTTACAGTTAATTACTGCATGTGCGGTTGTTATCAGAATCATACTGATAATTTTTTAGAACAATTGTTTATATTTAATCATATAAAGTGATATACATGATTTTATAGCTTATTTGTTATCTTGGAAATAATTTTGTAGAGAGATAATGGGAGTGAAACTTTTTAACTCTAAAATCAGAAATAATGCCTATGAATTTTTTCCCAGCAGCTCTGTTAGTGATATCTTTAGTAAGACTATGATTCAGGAGTGTAGGGATTTTACTTAAAATCTATTTCTGTACAATGATATAATTTTTTTACAATATGGATGTGAAGGTATCCTTGCCACTGATTTTAAATTTATGAAAAGAAAATTATAGCAGTGACCTGGAAAAAGATGTGCTATTGATGATCATTAGTTGAAAATATAATTTGCCCATAAAATACATTCAAGACAAGCAAAAAACAAAACATATAGTGTTTCTGGTCATAGGTGAATATATTCTGGTAGCTTATAGAATAATTACATGTAGAAATTTTGTATATACCTTATATGACAGAGCACATAAGAACTTTGTGTTTGGGGCAACCAAAAATGTTTCTGGAAAATATTAGGATTTCATGGAACTATTCAATGTCTATCAGAAAAAAATTCTATGCTACTGCAGAAGATAATAACTCCAAAGAACATTTATGGATGTTTTCTTCCATGTGTCTCAATGATGTGCTCTGCTTTTTTATATTTGAACCTACAGTGCCTGTCAATGTATCTAAACTTCTGAATTTGGATAAAAAGTAGTTAAAGTTACAATAAGTATAAATCCTGTAAAATATTAGATAAAGGGATGCAAATTTATGAGACAAAGGTTGGATTACAGAATCGAGTGTTAGAAATTTCAAGAATTGTACATCAGGCCCAGTTCAGAATTTCGGTACTACTGCTGAGCAAATTCAAGGAAGCAAGGACATTTCTTCTTGGAAAAAAATTGTTTTGTAGGAATTGACAAAAGTATTTTTGCAACATTTTTGTCAATAGTGATTTCTAGCAGTTTGGTAGAACATATGCTCTCTGTTGACTAATTCATACCTCAGAAAAACACAACAAAGCAATCAAGAGTGACAATTACCATATTATATTGAAATTTAGAAAATATTACAGTAGATAATTGAGAGAACATGATCCATTAGAATCATGTTATTTTTCCTGTAATGTGCTCATCCTATGTACTTCTGCAGGGGTTTTATTGACATATGTCCATGTCTACATATCCTTCAATGCATTGCAATTTCTGGTTTTCAGAACTGAAGGCTTTAAGATGGTGCTTCTATTTCACTTCTGTTACCTGAGTTCTTATGGGACAACTCATTACTAAATCTCTAATACTGAGATTGCCCATGTGTAGAGTGGAGTATTTAGTCACAGTGTCTCACAACTAGGTTTTCATGAGTTTGAAATGAATCCCATAGAGAGTCACATGACAAGTGACACCAAGCCCATAGTCATAGTGTCTATGTTATTGTGAGTGCCTAAATTATGGCAAGGGGTGTTTTGACATATTTCATAAAAATTACATATTTATGCATTGTATTCATTCCACATATTAATTATAGAGTATTAAAAAATATTCTTAATGGTTAGGGCAAACCATTTGCCTAACAAATTTAAAAAGTAAAGTGTGAGTGCAGTCAAGATGGCTCAGTAGAGAATGCACCAGGTATACAAGCTTGGGGGTCATAGTTCAAATCATCAAGCCCATCTAAAATCCAGATGGGTGTGGCTACATGCTATTCATATCTGGCAGAAGGATGAGTCAGAATGTACTTGGAACTAGTTAGGGAGTGAGAGCAACTGTAATGGTAAGATCTGAGAGCTCTGCTAGATCTTGTCTCAACTTATAGGGTAAAAAGCAATTGACTCAGATCTCTATAAGCAAGCATACATATATATTGCATAGTGACATACATTCAAATGTTTGTGCATGTGTTTGTGTGTGTGTGGCAGGATGTTTTGCATTATACCATTAATAAGAAGATGTGTTCCAAATTCTTTGTTTCAAAATGAAGAGAAAAAACTTTTAGTGAATAAATAACAAACAAATATACATCATATCCTCAGTAGACAACATTCTGGCTAGTTTTATTTCAACTTGATACAGCCAGTGTTATTTGAGTGGAGGATACTCCAGTTGAGAGAAAACTTCCAAACCATCAGGCTGTATGCAGGCAAATTTTTAGGAAATTTTCTCAATTACTAGTTGAGGAAGTAGGCCTCATTCCATTTTGGGTAGTGCCACTTCTAGGCTGGTGGCCCTAAGCTCTATAAGAAAGCAACCAAGCAAATAATTGGGAACAAGTCAGTAACAACACCTGACCATGGTGTCTTCATCAAAACTCCCTCCAGCTTCCTTCGGTGTTTGAGGTTCCACTTTGACTTCTCTCAGTGAGCTGTGATTTGGGACACATAAGCCATATAAGCCTCTCCAAGTTGTTTGTGGTCATGCTGTTTCATCACAGCAATAATAACCAGAACTAAGCCATAGATTTTACCCAGGTTTTTGGAAAATAAATAAAAAAGATTCTGACAGGAGTGATATGATACATTCTCACTTCTTTTTGGAAGATGTATTCCTAACAATATATTTATAACGGGGTAGGAAACATTTATCCAGAAATGGTTAGTCATAACTTGTTAGTGCCCTGTCATGGTAATAACTGGAATACATTGATATTCTTGGAAGGACAGAGAAAGAATTGTTAGACTCCTAGGACCTGAAGAGAGGACCTACATTGATTTCATCTCAGAGCATTTGTAGGTGTGCTTCTCAGAATCCAATGTACTAAACATCATAATTCTCTTCTTTGTTCTCTAGCCATGGCATTAATGCTTGTGCTGTTCTTCCTGGCTGCTCTACTGCGCCCATCCCTTCTCCAAGATAGCTCTCAGGTATGGATAAGGTTTATTATCTTCTTAGAACAATTTAGGCAGTTATGAAGGCTATGAAATTAAGCAATTAGACAACTAGAACAGTCTTCATTTTTTTCTTTTGATTTTTTTTTTTGAGTCAGGGTTTCTCTGTATGACCCAGAACTCACTCTGTAGGCCAGGCTGGCCTTGAACTCAGAAATCCACCTGCCCCTGCCTCCCATGTGCTGGTATTAAAGGTGTGTGCCAACACTGCCCAGTCTTCAAAATTTTAAAAGACCAGAGTGTGTAGTAATCACAAAGTACTCATTGATAGTTCAGAACAGTTGACATTATTTTAAAGTTGTGGCAAAAGAACTTGTATCCCTAATTACAAGTGAATATTGAACATGGTTAGTTAGGTTGATTAAATTAAAATTCTTACATTTATGCAATATCTAAAGGAACAGGCATGCATTCATTACACAAAGATAATATCAAAGAAAAGACTAGAGACAAATATATCATAATACATTTTTTATAAAGAACCATTAGGTGGTATTTTTGCAATATAGATTAAATATAAATATTGATATTAATTTAAAATACCCAATTTTTTAAATGTGGTCAAGAAATAAAAGTTACACGTGATATTTGAACTATATTTTTATTGGAATTTTCCTATCTCTGGATTTATTTCTTAATAGTTTCTGTTTTAAGAATTGTTATTATTTTATATAATCCATTTCTGTGTGGTCCTCACAGGAACTTTGGATGATATTTCAAATAGCACAACTTCATCATATGTACACACACACATACATACATATATATATGTGTGTGTGTATATATATATATATATATATATATATATATATATATATATATATATGTATCTCTTTTTCATAGATAATTTGTGAAAGATTATTTGACTATTTTTAATTATAAAAGTTTGCTAGAATATAGCTAGGGATACACTAAAATCACTTGACGAGAATGCAAAGATCCCTGGGATTGATCCTCAGCCACATAGACACACACACACACAAACACACACACAGACTAATATTCACACAATGCTGTAAGTACATATACAATGTAAACAATAAACATGAGCCAAACATTAACTATGTATTATATTTTCTTTTATTTAGATATTACCACTGAGGCTTTGCCATCCTTTTAAATGATGGAGTATGTAGGACTAGCAAAGATATTTCCCATCTTGTTAGAAAGCTACTAAAAGTTAAAAGCCTAGCACATTGCTGTACCCTCATACTCTTCTCTGGTCTGGGCATTAGAGACAACTGGAATTCTTCAAGAATAGGGAGTGCCAATTACTGGACAAACTTGTTTTAGAATATAAACTTCATGGCTTATTTTTTTTTTTGTTACCATATCCAAATTAGAAATCTAGACACTATTTATAATATAGGTGTTTATTGACATTGTTGGTATTGCTAGTTTCTGAAACTGATTTTGTTTTATTGCACATTTGAACTATCTATTCTCCCTCCATTCCTTCCTAAGCTCTCAATTTTTTCATTGGTCTACTGATATCTCTTCAGAGAATTTCAAGATACAAATAGCAGAGCAAGTCAGAGTCACCTTTGATGAATGAAGTTTTTTTTGAGAGTTATCATGAAGAACTGATTAACCTGACATTCATTTCCATTCCTGTCTTAAATTTGTGCTGTTGTAATTATTAGGTCATATTTCCTACCCAATATAAACTCTTTAACTAGTTTTTATCCTTATATTTCCGTGTTAATAGTATCTCTTTAAAAATATTACCATTGTCTCTCAAGGAAAGAGAAGCACACTTATTGTCTTTTGGAGTTTTCAGTAACCAAGGAAGGTAGAAAAAAGCAGAAAATAATAATGGCTTTCTCAGAAAACATATATTATGTCTTTAGAAAGGTAAGAACCTTAAGTAGGGTTTTCAGTTTAAATGGAATATCTAAGGAGATATTCCTTCATGAATAAGCACATTTACTACTCTTGCAAAGTAAACTTGGTTTCTATTACCTATCTCAATTTGCCTAAATTCATTTGTAACTCCAACTCCAAAGGATCTGCTATGCTCCTCTGGCCTCTATATGCAGTTTCTCATCTATACGAACATATACACTTAGTTAAAAACAAATGCTTTTAGAAAATTATGCCTTTTCCTCAATAAATAAATACTGAACGTTATTGTTACTTTACTTTATAATAAAATATGAGGATTTTCCAACAACGACTTAAAAACATACATTCTTTCTGTCTTAAAAATCACTACTTGTTAAGAAAGAAAATTCACTAGCTGTGAGAAAGTCCTTGGCTCAAGGCATTCATTGGTGCTCTCAGAACATAAAAAACAGCTAGATGTAGACATTTTGCAAATACTGGCAATACAGTACGATTAGATCTATGTGTCAAATGTCTGCACAAATTTGACGAAACTGAGGACTACATGAAAGAGAACCAACTTATCAAAGATTAAGATAAAATGTATGTGCAGGTCTGTCCACTGATAATTAAGCACTAACATCTTGCTCTACACTGTAGAAGAAGAGAGGATTTGAAGTATACTTCCATCAGCAAGGGGTATTTATATCTTTGCCAATTCTTATATCACTTTACCTACCTTTCCCACACAAACACAAAAATGTGTAACTAAATATCAGCTTCTGAGTTAACAACAGGTTTATTTGTGTTCATTAAATTGTAAAGCCAGTAATACTCAAGAAGTTCAAGAACCCATTGCCTACAAATTGACATGAATATTATATTAGACAATACTCTTTGGAGTGATCACAAAATCATATTACATATAAAAATTCTCTTACTGTAATAGATAATTTAATCCACACATATAGTGTCTCTAGACCTCCATAGTCTCACAAGCCTCCAAACTCCGTATCAAAGTCTGGATATCTCTTTCAAAGATATATAATAAATTAAGTGTTTCATTTCTTAAAACTTCCATGCTATAGCCTTATTGTGTGGGAATGACTTAAGGTTCTCTACAATGCATGGGTATTCTTATAGACTTTTCTTAAATAAAATTTGATATTTGTTGCTTAGAAAATGTTTTTACTTTTTTTTTTTACTTTCACTTTGACATGCCATGAATTCATGCTTTATTCTCAAAATTTCTGTTTAAAATGTTTCCGATGAAAAGTAACAGATGTTCTTAAGTTTTAGTTTCTAGGTCAATGTCTAATATTGTCTGAGCACTTTAATAATGAACTTCATTCACTTTAGCCATCATTTTCACCAGTTTATGTAACCTTATCATACACTAATGTGACTTTCATTTTATTTCCCTTTAGGAAAACAGTCTTGAGAAACTTTCAACCACTAAAAAATCAGTCCAAGAAGAGATTGTAAGCCAGCACAACCAATTGAGACAAATGGTTTCTCCATCTGGCAGTGA
Organism: Mus caroli; assembly: GCF_978045245.1. NCBI lineage: Eukaryota > Metazoa > Chordata > Mammalia > Rodentia > Muridae > Mus > Mus caroli. The sequence goes on from NW_028227273.1 coordinate 54,655,337, forward strand.
CTTACTAAAAATGGTGAGGGCTCACACCAGGGCAGTGCATTTGGAGAGCTGTGTTTGGAGTCTGGTGATAGCATCTGTGTTGTTTGAAAGAGTCTGGCACTATTGTAGCATCTATTTTTTAAAAATATGTATTGTTTTGTTCATGTGCATGACTATGTATGTATGTGTCTATATATTATGACATGTAAGATCAGAGTTCTTTCTCTCCTTTGTCTTCAGCCATGATATGATTAGAGTAGAATTTACTAAATTCCCTTTATAATAGTGAATCACTGGTGTTATGGAGCTATATCAATTGCAGCCACAGAACGAAAAATAAATCTTTTTACTTTTCTCTTTAGTGATAAGGCACTGTGTTATTGCCTCTCCCTCTCTTAATCTAGGGTCAGAACTTGACCTTTCATTTAAACAGTCGTCTGACTTGGATATAGATTTGAAGCCTATATTTCTTTTAAATTCACTCAACGTGTAAAAAGAAAAACTAGTATTTATGAGGTAACTTTTGACAGGTGTGGAAATAGTGTTTTCCCCATAGTTAGTGCTCCCTGTAGTACAGCAACTGTGTAAAGTCTTTATGGTTCCTGGTGTGATCTCAGTAAGTCATTAGCCTATTAAATAATTTAGAATATTTGGTGAGCTTGGGAAGACAGATTACTTGTATTTCTTTGAAATAGAAAAAGGCATACATAAGTGGGACGAACGCTAGATATAGGTTATGAAAATACCAAGCAGACAATGAAACAGGGAAAATGTACTGTGGAAGATATTCGAAGAGGAAGGAAATAGAACACGTGTGACATCAAAGGGAAACTGTGGGTGAGAGGGCATAGGAGGATGAGCATGCTCAGGAAGACGGTAGAGAAAACCATGTAAAAATAAGATCATTATAAATGTCACAATGAAAGTTGGTAGTATATACACTGACCTAAAATTTTAGATATATAGTATTATATTTATTGACTATGATGAAGTTCATATGGTGCCTACAGAAATCTTGCAGTGATATAAGCTAGTCCTACCAGCCTACCTGCAAAGATAATGTGCCTTTGAAGATGTATTATTATTTATAGCTATCTCCTTTTCTTTTTCTCTCTAGGAATGGAACTATGATGCTCAAGTGAATGCTCAGCAATGGGCAGACAAGTGTACATTCAGTCACAGTCCTATAGAACTCAGGACAACTAGTATGTGAACTCAAAATCACTTATGTATGAATAGACAATAACACAGGAGGGCCCAGTTTCTCGTATTGTGTTAACAAAACTTTTCAAAGTGAACACCTATTTTGAAATTGTCTTTTAAAAGAAGTTAAACATCTCTGGAACAGAATGTCTCAGAGAGGCTACATATTATGCTAATTGGCTGTTTTATGTTTTACAAAAACTCTCTCTGACCATGCCAGCTTTGTGTCTTGTAACTAGATCACAAGTGAAACACGGTAGGGATCATATCTTTCTCTCCTTTAAAGATTAAAGGATGAGACTACTAATTAAAGTAATATGATGGGGCTTGAAATTAGAATCTCTTTTTAATTTTATCCTATTAGTTTTTATTTATGTGTATATGTGTCTTGTGTATATTTATGCACATGTGAACGTATGTGGTTAATCAGAAGAGTGACTCTAGAGATCAGAAGGCATTGTATTTTCGGGAGCTGAAGTTACAGTGGTTTTAACCCATTCCATGTGGATGCTACAAGTTGCATTCAAGTGTGCTAAAGGAGCAGGATATGCCCTTATCTGTTCAGGTGCTTTTCCAGCCCTCTGTAATTAGAATTTCTAAATTTCGATCATTTAAGCCAGTATCTTATCTACCTTGTTTTGTTGGGTATTTTTATATTGTTTATTTGTTTGTTTTTTTGTTTTTTGTTTTTAGTCAAGGTTTCTCTCTGTATTCCAGGTGGTTCTGGAACAGAGTCTGTAGACCATGCTAGCCTCGAGCTCATGGAGATCTGCCTACCTCTGCTTCTAGAGTACTGAGATTAAAGACATGCACATAAGTGGTAGCTTATCTGATTATGTGGCTTGTTCATGTTTATAAGATATATTTTTAATTATAAAAATATTTTTTATCTGAGCAACTCATTCTTCATTTTTTCTCAGAAAATATCTAATATTTTAATTATCTTTCATTACTTCTTTTATTGTTTTTGATTTGGTGAAATACAGATCTCACTGTATAGTACAGGATGTCTTCAAATACATAATCTTGTGTAAGACAGCAATTTGTATGTGCCAAACTCTGTCTTCATTTTTGGTGACTACAACTTATGTACATTCTGGGTAGCTGATAATTATATTAAGTTAAAAATAAGTTATTAGACATACTCTTTACATGTGGAAATATAGAAAGTATGAGAACATATATAAATGGACTATGAGATATAGTACTTCTTGAAACATTAGAAATGGTAATCTCTGGATGAATTTGAAAATCAATTAATTATCCATTATTAAGGTTGTATGTACTTCTTAGCTAGCATTATTTTAATCACATAGTATTTAAAAAGTTTTATTTTAAGTGCTTTAACATTCAGTTAAAGTATAAAGTAATTTTGAATTTGCAGAGATTGAGAAAATACTAATCTATTTATTGGGTGTTAAAAGTTGGTTTTTCTCCATTCTTGGAAGAATATTTAGCTCATGAAAATTTAAATTTATACTTAAGGCATAACCTATAAATGTTAAAATATTGTTTCTTCTATTTTTGTTTTTTTTTTTGTACTTGTAAGTAATGACTATAAAGAAGGCTTACACAAAACAATGATGCTAAATATGTAAAAATTCACATAAAAATCTCTAGTTAGAACAGAAGAGAAATTTAATAAGTTAATATTTGTCTTTTCTAAGACCACACATCAACATTTCTTACATATGAGAAAAACATACAAAATTACACACTCCTTCACACATTTTCACACAGGTATGGAGAGTTTAATGTGTCAATGAATCAACTTAAGGAGAGAAGCTACTTAGAAATAAGACTTCTATATCTATGCAGTTCATATGCTGTTCAGCCCACAAATTGCCTGTGGCTACAGTTCAGATGAATGATCAAGTCTGAAACATGCCTCTAATGAAATAATCAAAAGTCACTGTGAGCAATGTCTTTAAAGAACAGGAATTCTTCTTTGTATAGTCCCCCTCTCTCTCTCTCTCTATCTCTCTCTCTCTCTCTCTCTCTCTCTCTCTCTCTCTCTCTCTCTCTCTCTCTCTCTCTCTCTCCCTCCCTCCCTCCCTACCTCCCTCCCCCACCCTCTCTCTCTCTGTTTTTTTTTTCTTTCCTGCTCCCTTAATAATTGGTCTATTTCTTTACCATAGATTTAAAATGTAGTGAGAATTTGTTCATGTCATCTTACCTTGCACCATGGTCTTCTGTAATCCAAGGATGGTATAATGAATACAAAGATGTTACGTTTGGTGTGGGCCCAAAGCAAAATGATAGTGTGGTCGGACATCATACTCAGGTAAGAAACAATATTTTCTCTATAAATGAGAGGCAAGAAAATTATTTGAATTACTTGATCAGGGCTGCACATCAGCTTTGTTTGGCTCCTGAAGGAAAATGAGAACAATTTTCCTTAAGTTTTCTTTCCAAAACCCCTGTCAGCTGATTTCCAGACAAGTGCGGTGACTGCATAAGCAATAATTATACAATTGTGTCTCAATTCAGGCCACTGTCAAATAGTGCCTACCAAAGCTAAGAGAGAAAATAAAGTGCTAAGGGAATTCTGAATGGCTGATTGGAGAGAAGATCCAGATATGGTATAGGCAGATGTCTAAGTCAAGTGTTGGTTGGTTTGTTTGTCCAATAAAACATCATGAGAAAAAGCAAAGTGGGAAGGAAAGTGTTTATTTGGTTTGTACTTCCAGGTTGCTGTTCATCACCAAAGGAAGTGAGGACAGGAACTTAGACACTGCAGGAACCTGGAAGCAGGAGCTGATACAGATGCTATGGAGGGTGTTACTTGTATGCTTCCTGTGCCTTGTTCAGCCCTCTTTCTTATAGAATCTAGGACCACAGACCCAGCGATGGGCCAACAACCATGAGCTGGGAAGTCCTTCATTGATCAGTAACTATGACTTACATCTATATCTTAGCGAGGCATTTTCTCACCTGAGGTTCCTTCTTCTCTGATGACTACAACTTTGTCAAGCTGCTACACAAACCAACCAGTAGAACTGTCCCCTTGTCAAGTTGACACACAACCATCTCTATTCCTTTTAAGCTACAAACTTTTTTTCTTATTTATCCTCAAGATCTCACATTTAAATACAAATAACTTTAAAAAGTCCCACAATACCTAAAAATTCAAAATGTCTTCTAAAAGTTTAAAGTTTTTCAGTAGTCCATTCTGGTAAAAATATAAATTAAATGTAATGTATTTTTCAAGAGGGAGGAAGCACAGCATGATCATAATCTGAAACAAGCAACTGCTAAACCCCAACAATTTAAATAACTCAATGCCTAGTGTCTGGGATCCACACATGACCTTCTGGGCTCTTCCAAATGGCTTGGATCACTTCTCCAACTCTGTATCCAGCGACTTAGGAAGCTTGTATTTTAGAATTCTGCTGGCTCAATTTCACTGATGTTGCTGTTATTGGTGGTGGTGGCATGGTATTTTAATTTCCAAAATCCTGAGGTCTTCTGCTGCAACTGGGCTGTAATTTCAGGAATAGCTTTTCATAGGCTCTCTACCTGATACCAAGTCTCAAATTCATTGCATGACCCCTTCAGTCCTGGGCCTTCAACTGCCACTGAGGTTTCACCTTAATTAATGGCCTCTCCTGGCCTCCAAGAATGCCAAACGTCAGCTATTTTCCATGAATGCCAAAGTCAGCTATTTTCCATGAATATTCCATGCCTTCAAAATTAGTAACATCGCCAAGTCTGGCAGGCAGCAAAAGGTACAACTTTGGCCACATAATCTGGAAGGAAGCTTCTCTGTGCTCTCAGGGAAACACTTCCCAGAAGATTTCACCTTAGTTTTGCTCTAGCTAACAAGAACTGCAGAATCTTAAAGTAAAATAGAAAATGACCCTAATAGAGTCTTTAATCTTCCCTTTGAAATTTCACATGCCAGGCCTCCCTCTTCAGTACTGTTCAACATTCTTATCTTCCAAGCTCCTAAATCTTCCCTCAGATCTTTTAATATACAATGGCTTTTCTAGCTCAAAGTTCCAAAGTCCTTTCAAAATCCTCCCTAAAATATGATCAAGGATGTCACAGCAATACCCCACTATGATTTTACCAAAATATATCTGCAATATATTCAGGGTTCTCTAGCGTCACATATCTTATGGAATGAATCTCTCTCTCTCTCTCTCTCTCTCTCTCTCTCTCTCTCTCTCTCTCTCTCTCTCTCTCTCTCTCTCTCTCTCTCTTTCACATTTATATTTGAGATCCTAAAAGGATGTACCTCAAGGGATACTGCTACCTATTCTAAATTTATAATGCATTTAAGGTTGTATTAGGGGTAGCTATATCATATTACAAATTATTGTGATCTAATTATTGTTTACGCATTTGTGATTATATAAAGGATAGTCATATCTTATTTGGCATTATTATCACCTAGTTATTGTTTGCATTTGGACCTGAAATATGTTTTGTGTCAAAATGACTTGCAAGGGATGGATTATGATTGGTTGCCAACATGACCATATCTGGAATGAACTACAACCAAAAAAGAACACATATCTGTTTTCTGGATCTGAAGGCTAAAAGACAATATGTCTTTTTTCATGATTTTGAGTTTGGAAGACACAAGCTTTTGATGAAGATACTGAGGTGGGATCACAAACTCACACACACACACACACACACACACACACACACACACACACACACACACACACACTTTTTGATCTGTATCAACATATTCTTTAATCCAGATCTTGAGGCATACCTTTAATCTGGGCCTTATTTTCTGCTAGAGGCCTATATAAAGACAATGAAAAAAGAGAAGGTTCTTTCACTCTTTACATGCTTATATTTCCTTCTCCACCATTCACTGGAGTCTACTTCTTTAGGATTCTGTGTTATACAGAAGACCATTTGAAATATGTATTAATGTAGTATTGAGAAACTACTAGATTTTTGGACTTGCCATTCACAGCTGGTCATTGCTTGGTTAGTTGGATTGCGGTCTGTAAATCATTACAATACACATACACATTCATTTCATAAGTTCTATGACTCTAGAGATCCTTGACTAATGTAGCAGCAAGCAACTCCAATTCCTTGATCTGATCAGATCCTACAGGCTGAGATACTTGAGCAGAAACCTGGTTTCAGGAAGGAACCAGAAAATTCAAGATCAGATCTCTACACAGAAGCACTCACCACACACAACTTTCAGGAAATATAAATGATTACTGAGTGGTAGCCTTTGTCCAGACTTGACCAGAAAGGTTTGCATGTCAGTCATGAAATCTGTCCAATTGGGAAGGCAGATACTGATGGCCATGTGTTAGCATCCAACTGAACACCTCTTCTGTGATTCTGGGAGGAATTCATGGACCCTTTGATGTCTGACTAGGAATTGACATAATATCCAGGTTATTCTCTTGTAGTTTATTGTCACATGCCTAGAAGTTAGGAAGCAGAGAAATTCTATATCTCCCCAGGGTCTTCCTGGTATCCATGGCTTTATGATGTCTTTCATTTTGACATGAAGCTCATTGGCCTCAGCCCAGCCTTTTGCTTTTTCATCATCTTGGAAACTGTCAACAATGCACTAGAAAACACCAGCGTTTCTGAGATGAGGCTGGAACAGTTTCCAGCCTCCCTAAACTCCCTTATGTGCGTTCTGTAAGCTTTACTGGAGTAGCTAATCAAAATAGGCTCTGAGGGTTCTTTTAACATTTGTAGTCTGATTCAATCATTTAAGTAAGTCCAGAAGGCATATAGTAACAAAGTATACCATCGGTGTTTTAAGTTTACATTGTCTATTTGTTTTTCTGCATTATTTTTTTCTCTGACACATGTTCCATATTCACTCCTGGGTGTGCAGGTTGTTTGGAATTCAAATTTACAAGTTGCATGTGGAGCTGCTGAATGCCCTAAAAATCCACTGAGATACTTTTATGTTTGTCATTATTGTCCTGTGTAAGTATGCAATTTAGAATTCATTTTCAACAACATCAAATGCAATTTAACATTTTTAATTGTTGTAGTGCAAAAAAACGATTAAAGATATACATTATATATGGAAAGGGAAGTGCAAACTTTTAAATACTTCCCTTAGTTGATACTTACTATACAAAATTCATGAAATGGCTAACTCATCAGTTCTATAAATCACACTCAGAAACTTTCACTGTATGCTTAAATTTTTTTTCTTTTTCCCCTTCTGTTGGAGTTTCTGGACTCATGGTGACCACAAAATATAGGATTTGTTACTGTCAAATATTCAATTATGGCTAAGTTTATACTTTACAAAGGACTCTGTTAATACTAGGAAAAGGGTGATCATTAGTGAATAACCCAGGATACTGATTGCAGAGTTTCCACTGAAGTAGTCCTACGTATGATTATATAGGCTGTTATCTTTCCTTGTAGTTATTTATCTTTTGAGAATTTTATAAAGGAGTACTAAATTTGCATAATTCTCACCCTTCCAACTATTCCTCCCAATCTTCCAAGCCCACATTCCCTGTCAAATCCATTATGCCATCTTTAAATTATATTGTTATACACCCACATGTTCTATACATATATGCATATATCATAGCATACATCTATACATATATGTATATATAGCACACACATAGTACCATTGAGTTAAGTTAGTAGTGCTCTGATGTTTAAGTGTTTGGGGTTGACCACTTTGTACTGGATAACCTACCAAGAGTCTCCACCCTGGAGATTCCCTTTCTCAACATCCATGATTATGCAAAACTCTATCCCAAGCAATATAGCTTTGGTTGCCTCTCAGTACTTGGAGATGAGACCCTTTTGCTGAAAATATCACACACTTCAGAAATAGGAGCTAGAGGAGGTGAACTGGAACTGACTTGGAAGGCTACTTCCTGTAGACCATCTCTTGTAGTATTAGAATATGCTATGAAAACTGCTAAGGGAGAAAATAATCAGCAATTGTATTTTTCTGTAAAGCCATAACAATGAATAGTCCAGTTGCTATTTTTCAAGGTCTTATGTTTATGGATCTATTTATGCATGTGCACATATCCACAAAGACCAGAAAAGAGCATTAAATCCCCTGGACCTGGAGTTAAAAGTGGTTATGACCTATTTTCCATGGGTCTTGGGAATCAAATTCAAATCCTCTGTGAGAAGAGGAAATTTTCTTAACCACTGGACCGTCTTTCCAACCTCTTGTTGTTACCTTATACCTATAAGAATTTATTAAATCAAACTTCAAAGTCGTTTTAAGAAGTCTTTAAAATATTTTAAATAGTTAGGAAAGATAAAAATCTTAACTCTTTCTTTCTCAGAATTTCCTAAATATACTAAAAAAACCCATTCATCCAGATCTTGATTTTAAAATTAAAAGCTTACTAATGAAACAGAAATAAACCGTTTGAACTCTTCCAAAAATTACAGTGAATAGGACGAATGTATATTCATAACATGCCAACGTTTTTCATTTCAAAAGATTGTAATTATATTTGCATGTCTCTCTGTCCACGTGTGGTTTGTGCACATTGATGTAGATGTCTGTGGGGGCCAGAGTTATCAGATTGCCTGGAACTGGCATCACAGATAGTTGCAATCCACCTGAAATGGGTACTGGGAATCAAAACTCCATGTATTGCCCAAAGAAATAGGCACTCTTAGGTGCTGCGACATCTCCCCAGCTTTATTTGTACCTTTTCGTATAGGAAACCTATACAAGAGGAGGGTGAAGGTCTTTCTATATCAATTTTTAAAATGATTCCATCGTATACTGTAGGTAATACAGATGGTGTAGCATGTCATTTCAAGAGAAATATTATGAAAGAACTTTCAAGCATGTTTCTGTTATTAAGTATAATACAAGGAAGGAAGCTACTGGAAATCATCCAGCTGTCAGGTCAAATAAGAAGCATCTTGAACCTAGGAGAGTCAGATATGAATAAAGAGAAGCAAGTGACAGAGGTTGTGCAATACTTTGTCTCTTCTCTTAGATTGCTCATAGACTCTATATGCTGTGTTCTGCATATAGAGTAGTGGTTGTGCTAAAAGCCTTTGGACTGTACACACACACACACACTCACACACACACACACCTTGATGCAATGAAGAATCTGAATTTTCCTATGACAATCAGTAAAGTGATTGTCCTAATTAGGCAGTGTAGCCACAATCAGAGAGTACTGCTATGTTTAGAAGATATTTATAAAATCTCTCACTTGAATATCCTCATTTTTGATAAGCATAAAGTCTTATAACTTCCTGCTACATTTAGAGACTATCAAACCTTCATATGCATGGGGCCTTTCACAATTACTCATTTAAGTTCTTGAAACTCAACCTGTCACTTGGTAACCTGTTCTATATTACAGGATTTACAGCTTTTTTCTGTACCTACCTAATCTATGAAAGTAGCTTTTCCACATAACCTATATTGCACTGTCTTAGGAATTTTCCAGGCTTATCAAGTAATGAAGAGGGTATTTTAACATTAAAATCTCTCTTAACCTTTAGACTTTATTTCAGTTTCTCGGGTTCTAAGATAATGGTTGATGAAAAAAAGTGTTCATGGATTGATTACTTCCTTACTATACATCTATGTCTGAATTCTCTTAGAAAATGTTAGGTTTTTGTTATGGTATTCAATTGAAGGTTTGTAACAGTAATCCAAATATATATATATATATATATATATATATATATATATATGTATATATATATATTTACATGTCTAAATCTATGAATCTATCTATCTATCCTTCTATCTATCTATCTATATATCAACTATCTATCCATCTATCTATCTATAATTTGATGATATATGCAAACATTAGTGTGTAAAGAGAAAAATTAAAATCAACTGATGATTTTGCAGATCGAATTACAGTGGCCATTATCCAAGCCGGCCATACCTAGCTTACACAGCAAGAGCACCATGTGCCAGTTGTCCTGATCACTGTGAAGATGGGCTGTGCAGTAAGTTTATTAACATACCAATATCACAACATAGAATGACAATCTGCTTTAAGATTTAATACTTGCAATAGACAAAAATGTACTTAACATCAGTTAAATTTTTTCAATTAATTTATTTACTCCCAATTTATCTCAATCACAGCTCCCTCCTCCTCCCTCACACAATCCCTCTTCCACCCTTCCCCTTCACCTTTGAGAAGTAGGAGTTGACCCTCTGGGTATCAGCCCACTGTGGCAGCTTAAGTCATTAAATCACAGCAGGACTAGGCACAACTTCTCCTACTGAGGCCAGACAAGGGGAACAAGATCAACAAGGAGATACAGTGTAAGGATAAGACCCCCTCCAGTTGTTTTGGAAACCTGCAAAGGTTAAATTTTACATCTCCTACATATGTTAACATCATTTTTTATGAATGACAGATTTTCTTCTGTTTAAGATGTGTGTACTTTTGACATACAAAATAGTAATATTTAGGTTAGTGTAAAGAAACATTTAAAGTCAGTGAACACTTGTAACTATATTGGAATTTTTGCTACTGAAGTCTACAAAAGTATTTCTGAGGATGTAATTTTATACAATTTAAAGTGAAGTTTCTTATTCTCAAACTTGGCATTTTAAAAAGAGAATGCAGTACAAATTTATGGAGTTGAAATAATAAAACCAGAGTAAGCACAGAGAAAGAAAACAGATACTAAATTTTTTTGCACAGCAAGGAACTTAGCACAATAAATTTTTAGGCTACTCCAGAGCATCAATAGATTTTTTTTATTAAATTCAATTTTATTTACTTGTGAATGTATTTGTGTCTTTCTAAAAAGTCCAGGCATACACATGTGTGTCATGGCACATATATGTGATCATGTGTTGAAGTTACAGGACAGTTTAAATGGAATTGTTCTCTCCTTTCATGGTATGAATATGGGAGACTGACAGCAAATCACCAGTCTTAGTGTCAAGAGCATTACCCTGAGCCATTTCCCTGGCCCAGCAACAAAGTATTTATAAAAATGGAATATGGTACCAAAATTAATATATTACATTCTGGTGGAAAACTTGCTAGAATTTTTGTGCATTTCTGAATGAGTTTGGGAATTCTTCATGAGTCATTTGTATAGATAATATTTTGTATGTACTTATGATATCAATAATATAAACTAAAGAAGAGAGATCCATACATTCACAACTTTGCTTTGTGCTTATAAAACACCCCATCCTATTAGAAACAGCCAATTGAAGGACTTTAAACAAGAATAGAAAAGTAAAAATCCTTATTTTTTATTTTAGCTATTTATAAATTTACTTATTTGTGATTTAGGCTGTTATTATTTTTGAAATAGGTTCTCATTATATAACCAATGCTCACCTAGAAATCAGTGCTCCTGGTCTTCCTATACCTTTCTCCCAAGTGTTGTGGAAATTGTGTTTTATAAAGAGCTCTTAGAAAAAGGATAATGAAAGAGCCAACTATGAGGTTTAGATTCAGAATCATACAGTCATCCTTACATTATTATTGCAAAAGGTATGAAAATTGATTGCAAAGAGAAAGGACATAGAATAATAATATATTTTTGTTAATTGTACTTGTTTAATGCTGATGAATATATCATCTATGTGGGAATGGAAAGAGGATTGTGCATGTGCCAGTAGTAATACTTCTTGGGGTATGAAATTAGCAGTAACATGATTGTAGGAGCTTGTTTCCATAAATACAATGGTCCAGATGTTAAATAATATCTTTTTTTAATTCTTTGGTAATTGGGAGTTTCCAATTTTCTGAGAGTGTATGAGCTAAATGTAAATTTGTGAGCTCTGGATACATATCAAAGACATGACAATCTTATAGGGTAATGAATTTAGAATAAGTTTTCTTGAGTTTGTAGCTATTGGTGAATACGGTATGTAAGTATCTAATAATTAGATCAATCTTCTCCACTACATACCTTTCCAAATCTGTATTCATAAGATTACCTCCTCTGACATGAAAAACAGAACATCCTAGAATGAAGTTAATGTCTATAACATGTCATTTTAAGGGCCAGCCTCAGGGATTTTGCCTAGCCCTCCCCAATCCCCCTATGGCTAACCCTATGTGCAGTCTCCTAGATCTCTAGGCTAGCTTGGTAAGCTAACCAAACCAGTTTAACCCAAAATGCTTGAAGCTACTGCTCACATTTTTCAGACCATCCATCCCCTATGGCTGGCCTGCAGAAAGCCAGCTACTACTCACTCAGTTCCCCTTAGTCCCATGAAATAAAAACACTAAAGACTGATATTATATTAGGTAGATTTAAAACAGTAAATCTCCAACCCCAAAAACACCCATGCAAAGAACACATAACTCAGTTAATATAAATTCTGGGCAAATATACCCTACACTCTTATATTACTCAGCTATGAAATCCCTATCTACTTTTACTTCCTCCAGGCCATATGAATCTGCTCCAACTTCTACCTCTTCCTCCATCATCTTCTCTCTCTGTCCACACACTCCTCTTGTCTTCTTCCACCTTTCTCCTCTCTCTAAAACTTTCAGCTCTGCCTTTCCTTCCACTGCCCAATCACAGGCTCTAGCCTTTAGATTATATCTGACATCATCTGAGTATGTGATCTACTCCTCCTCTGGGCACTCCTCTTGAGGGAGTAGATAATACAAAAAGCAATCCACAAGACATGTCTAGTATATTCACAGAAAGAGGCAACTATGCACAGTTGATATAGAACATTTTAATAAAACTTGTTTTGCTGAGAATATATAAATAGTTAAATATTTAAATAGTTTAAATATTAACTATATTAAATTTTAAAAGTACTTGCATAATAACCACCATTTTAGTGATGTTCTTTTTAATGCTTATTTTTTATTTCATATTATGAATATTTGGTTGCATTTATGTGCATGTGTTTATGTGTACCACATTCATGCTTGTTTACCCTGGAGACCAAAAACAGGTATTGGAACTGAAGGTGCAGGTGGCCTTAAACTCCCATGTCGATGGTGAATACCAAAACCAGGTTCCCCATAAGAATACCAAAGGATCCTAATCAGTAATCCATCTTTACAACAGCTAGACAGTCCAGTTCTACAAAGAACCACTTAATTTAATTTTCATGAGCTTTTGTGAGTGAAGAAATCAATCAATTACACAAAGCTGCAGTTTAAAAGATATCCATTTATTTGCTCAATCCCCTGTTCCAATTCATATAAATATTATTTTGTTGCCATTAACAGAGGAAAATAATAATGAAGTAATGATTTTTTTTCTTTATTTCAGCCAAGAGTTGTAAATATCAAGATTTTTATCCTAAATGCAAATATCTGATGATGAAGCTATCCTGTAACCATCCACTGCTTATACAAAGGTGCCAAGCTACATGCCGCTGTAAAGACAAAATTCACTAAGTTTCCTGTACACACAGCAAGGACCAAGTAGAGAAAGATGATATGCTCTATTCATGCTTTTCACATCCCACCAAGAATGTATAGATTTAATATATTGAAATAATTCCAGATGGTAAAGGCTCTGTTTCTTCTATTTCTTTCTATTCTGCAGAAATCATTTACCCCAAATATTTTAAAATAACAAATTTGATAATACCTTTGGACCTTGAATATGAAATATGTGACACATTTATGGAGTCAAATCTAGCCCATGTTTATACACTGTCTGTATGACTAAAATCACTGAAATTCATATGAATAATGTTCCCAGAGCACAATGAAGGAAATAGAAAACATATAGTTCCTCTGTACTGGTCAGTCATCTTTTCTAGCTCTACCTAGTTAACTCTCTCTGGAGAAAATTCACATTAATTGTCTTTTATTTTTTTTTCTCACTATTCATTAATCTTCACATTCATCATATGTAGCCTCCCCTTCCCCAGCTTCCCAGCCTTAAGGGTTCCACTGTTTACACCTGGATGGAGCTTGCAGGCTCAATCGTTCTGCCACGCCCACTGCTGGAACCTGCCATTTTGCTGTTCCGAAGCCATCACGTGGTCACCCTGCTATTGGACCCCAAGATTATTTGGCAGGAATTGGGCTCCTCCCCCTTCCTTCATAACTGAGTGCCGGAATAGTAAAAATTGAACCTTGAGCAGAGACCTTGTCTTGGTTCCTTCCTTATCTCGCGCAGCCCAGCCCCTCTTCTCTTCCAGGTTTCCAAAATGCCTTTCCAGGCTAAAACCCAGGTTGTGATCTACTGGCTAGACACAACAATCATAATCAGTGGTTTAAATTCTAAACTACTATTTACATTTTAGTTGTTTTTTTTTGGGGGGGGGTTGTTTTTAAGAATGATATAAAAAGTACCTAAGTCAGCAGAATTTGCTGGTTCAGGGGACAATGACCTTTGTTGCTTTAGAAAAAAAAAATCTTAATCTTGGCATATTCATCTTCTCTTAGTATTTATTTAAACTGGTTATTTGGGCTTTGTTTACACCAATATGACATTTTAATATTTTACTTAATTATTTATTTACATTAAAGTTGTGAGCCTTCAGAAGTGTTTATTTTAATCAATGTTTACCCCAATTAATAATCGATAGTGAATCCAGTTTGGCAAGTACTCCTGACATTACTCTACCATGCTATATACAATGTATAAACCTATGCGAGGTCACACATCCTCCATACAGTCTGGTGAGCAGTGTGGAGCTTAGATCATTCTTAAAAACTCAACATTCAGATTCAGTTATCCTAGCTGGACATCTTGTGAACTGGGCTAATTCTGAAGTACCATAGAATATAACATCGGGCATAAAACCAATGAAAGTAATCTACATTCCCTGGTCTCAATGCAAAAACAAAATGTGTGCAGCCTAAGAACCAACACCCGATCCCCACAGATCCACTAGTCTTACAGAAATATTTTCCAAAGAGAATTTCTTTTTTTTTTATTAGGTATTTTCCTCGTTTACATTTTCAATGCTATCCCAAAAGTCCCCCATACCCACCCTCCCAATCCCCCCAAAGAGAATTTCTTAAGGGTACAAAATCTAAGAAAAAAAAAAAAGGAATTTTGAAGAAGACATGAACAAACAGCTCAAAACCAACTAACCCAACTAACTCAAAACTCAAAACCAACTAACCCAACAAACAAGCAAGCAAAACAAAGAATATACTGACAAATGAAATGATGAAGATAATTCAGAATTTAAAAACTATATTCAGTAAAAGAAAGAAACTCCACCTGAATATATAATGGGATTAAGAAACTAACAAAAGCTCTGGAAAAGGAAGTTGAATGGATTAGATAGATGATAGAATGTCAGGATTTAGAGAAAAAAAAACTGAAGAATTAGGTCCTTAAAGCAAAGAATATAGGAAATTAAATACGCACACACACACACACACACACACACACATATAGAGGAAGAAAGCATGCAAAAAAAATCGTGTACTATGTAAACACCAAACAAATCTTGGAAGTATAGGCATTGAAGACAGAGAAAAATCCCAAATCAATGGCATAGACTATAATTTCAACAAGATAACAGACTCCAAATTAAGCACATAATAATCATTCTTACACAGGAAGCTCATATAACTCCAAGTAAATAAAACAAGAAGAGAGATTCTCACTAAATATGAATAGAGCTCTAAATATTTAGAACATAGAGAGAATCCTGAAAGCTGAAAAATAAAGAACATAGGGCAAATATAAAAGACAACTCATCAAATGATTGGGTGATTCCTCAGTAGAAACCATGAAATCAAGAGGAGCCTGGAGCAATGTATTTCATATTCTAAAAGACTATGGGTGTCATCCTAGATTCCAGTCCTCAGTAAACATATCTCAATAGCTAAAAGAGAAATAAAAAAATTCATGATAAAGCAAAAGAATTCATGCCCACCAAATTAGACCTAGAAATAAAACTTCAGACTGAGAAGAATAAGGAAAGAGTTGGGGTCATAAAAAGAGAATAGATGAAATTATAACTACTGAAAAACAAATTACAACTAAGAACACAAACAATAGTAACAACAAACAACAGCAAGAACACCACCAACAAAACCAAAGGGAAAAGAAAAAACAATCAAAAACACCAAGGCAAAACAAAACAAAATGGCTACTCTCCTCCCAAGAACATTGTGTCTATTTCATTCACAGCTCTAATAGGATAAAATTTATTTGATTAAAAGTTTTTGAAGCATTTACTGGCAAATATATACATATATTATATTCAATAGATGAGCATGAAAGAGCTAGTAAAATTTGTTCCTAATATACATACACGAAATGATTGGATCTCTATTTCCTTTGCCTCTCTTGGTTTTTTCTTTTCTTTTCTTTTCTTTTCTTTTCTTTTCTTTTCTTTTCTTTTCTTTTCTTTTCTTTACTTTTCTTTTCTTCCTTTTTTTTTGTCGTTGTTGACTTGGCTTGTACAATTACAATATGATGGTTTTTGCTTTGACTTCAATTATATTTTGTTAAATAATTAAGAAATTCAGAAATATTATCTGGTAAATTATATTTTTCCTCTATTTTAATCCAGTTTTTATTTTGTCTCTTTTTTTCTGAGCTTATAAATGTTCTGCTGTTCCAACTTCCTTTATTTTGATATTATTTATATTACATGTGTTCTTTGACAATTTTCTATACTTAGATGAAGTAATCTAATGAATTTCAAAGCCATTGCACTTGTCTATTTACTGTTTAAACCCTTTGACACAATTACACCTTCCTCACAACCACTTTTCTTACATTTATACCTTTGTCTTTTATCACACACAATTTTTAACTACATAGTCTGTGTGACAGCAGGTTTGGATCTGGACTTTTAACTCTGTTGGATTCATTTATAAGTCTTCTAATAAGTCCTTTCCCCAGAATACACTGGTAAATAATAGTTTAGCAAAGTTGAGCAAAGGGTACTATGACCCATCATTGATACATGACTGAACAGTGACCAGCTCATTCTTGCCTAATCCCAACTGAAAGCAACATCAACTACTTTGGGTCACCATCGTGAGGATTGTACATAGTAGAAGATAACATGTTGTGGCTGGGCAGTGGTGAAACAGGCCTTTAATCCCTGCCCTTGGGAGGCAGAGGCAGGTGGATTTCTGAGTTCTAAATCAGGCTGGTGTACAGAGTGAGTTCCAGGAGAGCCAGGGTTTCACAGAGAAACCCTGTCTGAAAAAAAAGGGTTGATGAGGAGCAGGGCAGGGGGAGGGTATAGGGGACTTTTTGAGAGGAAACTAGGGAAGGGGATAGCATTTGAAATGTAAATGAAAAAAGTATCAAATAAAAAAAAAAAAGAAAAGCAGAAAAAAAAAAAGAATGTAGTCTTTCCCTACCAGACTGAAATAAAGTACTCTGACCATTAAAAAAAAAAAAAAAAAAAAAAAAAAAAAAAAAAAAAAAAAAAAAAACAGCAAAGGAAAGGTAAAAAAGAAAAATTAATAAAGAAGTTAACATTTTGAAGTCCTTCTCCTGATTAATGGTTCTACAAAGGTTTTTTTTTCTTTTCTGTTTATTCACAATGCTCCCTGAAACTTAGAGGAGATGGTATAAATGTCTATTTTAGGACTGTACACTCACCCATCATTTATTATCATCATTAAACAATTATAAGTACCTTTTGTTTATTACAAAGGGAACACTCTGATGGAAAGAGCATGTACTGTCACATTTGACCATGGTAAGAAAGTATTTACAAGGCACTAGGGCCATGTCAACTTACTTATACAGCAATATCATGCTACCAGTCAGTGCTTAAGACGTCTTCATGTATAATTTTTTGACGGAGTTTACAGTAAGATGCATGAATTTATCCCCATGGAGTGGACATCAAATGCCAACAGAGACCATGTAGTTACATCCATAACAGTCACACTATTACCACACAGGTGAGGACATCTTGCCTGTCAGTTTGGCACCGTACAGTTCACAGTTAAGACCAAGGAGACACCTCTCATATTTTGCTACTAGATTATCAAACTTAGACAGGAATCAGGTGAATCACAGGTTAGTTTTGACAGCACAAGTTACAGAATTATTTTCATTTATTCTCATTATTGTCAGTAGGGAGATTGTGTATAACATGGGAGGCTTAAAAAAAAGTACTCTTTTGACCTTAAATGCCAGGTTTGAGCAATAGCAAGCAGGGTCATCCATGAGAAAAGAATGGGAGTGAAAGATGCAGGAAGGATTTTGGGAGAGGGTGAAGGGAAAGGGAGCAGTGAGCAGATGTAAAGTCAATAAGTAAGAAACTAATTAAATAAATTAAATAAAAAAAGTACTCTCTCTAGCTAGATAACATATTCACAACAAAGTGAAGAGAATCTGTTACCAAAATGTGTTTTATGAGTAATATCTGAGGGAAATGAAGTGTCTGACCACCTCTCACTGTGGTAGTCTAAGTATTAATGTATCCTTCATGTGCAAAGAAGTCTGGTACCTAAGCAGTAAGAAGGTCACATCTCCATGAGTATTTGCTCCATTGGCTTCCATATTTCATGATGTTTCACTGTCTAGATCTTTTAGAAAAATGAAGAAGCTCTTTCTCATGGTGTCTGTGTGTGTGTGTCGCGCGCCCGCATTATGTTTTACCAGAGTTGTTTTTTCAACTGTGAGAATACACTGTAGGCCATCACGAATATTAGGATGATTTCACAATAGAGACATAAGTAATTAAAAAAAAATATATACCACTGTAATATATATCCCCCAGTGAGTTATTTAGAGTTTCCAATTGGTACTCATCTTAATTTTTGAAAATTAATTATTAGCACAAAATGGTCTTCAAATTGTTTTTATTCTAAGCACTTTTCTTACTGGTTCTGTGTATTTTGTGACAGATTTTGGTAATTACAGCACTATAGGCTTTAGTAAGACCTATAGGAAGATGAGTGATATCCACTTTTCAACTTTCTGTGTTGCCATGGTGACACCTTCTATCTGATACTTAGAGGAAGGTTGTACCATATACAGTACGCATTACAAACTGTGTAGATGATTGTCAGAACACTATTACGTGAACTAGTGGTTCTGTAGAAGGGATAGATTACTCCCACATGAGTGTTCGTCAAGATTTTACTTATCCCATAGAGGGTTTTGGTACAGACATGCAGCATCATTTGGTAAGGGTGGTATTCAGAACCCTATTACACAATAAAGCCTTTAGGAATAAATACTCAGTGTAAATTGAATAAATGTTTTATCTTGACTCAACTATTGTAATAAATATGGTTGAAATTTGACATCTCCACGAAATAGATTATTTTATTTATTCTGTAACATTTGAATATAGGCACATTCTAAGATTATGTGAAGATACATCCAAGCCATTATCAGCACTGGGTATACATTGAAATAAAGGGATTATATATTGTTTAGGCATATTCTACCCAAGTGGATAAAGAGAGAACAGTCTAGATAATTCTTCTTTGAGAAAAATAGTAGATGGTCATACACATAAAGTTTGCTGACCTGCCCTTCAGATCAGTTAAGGAATAAGATTGCATGTATCTAAGAGTGAAAGTATGTTTGTTCTATTTTTTTCTTTTTTTGATGGAAGTCAAAGGCCTATGTAAAGCAGTTGCCAAGAGAATGATCACAACCAAAATGTTTTTAAACTATGAAACTTTAAATATTATATAAACTTGAAGACACATGGAAAACATATTCTGCCTAGGATTTATAATATCAAAGAAAAAGAACTACAGAACAAGTAAATATCAGAGTGGGTGTGGGTATGAAAGATGCTGAAATAAAATAATGTGACAGCACTGTAATCTCTAAAATAATGTGACAGACATGGAAGAAACAACAAAAGGGGTTTCTGTTAACATATTAAACATAGTAAGAAGGATTAATTAAAATAATGGCCCTTTAGAACAATGAGAACTTTGAGCAAGGGAACATAGCACTCAGTAAGCTGAATAGGAGTTCAAGATCACCCGAGCTACATAAAATGACTCCATGTAAAACAAAGAATCAAAACACAAACAGTAGCCTGAATCATAAATTTGTTCACAAAACCCCAAAATACTAAACCAAAATTCAAGGCATATTTAGGAAAAATACTTGTGAGTATATTAATATTAGCTGATATGATTATGTATAGATTTATGAAAATGGGTTGCATAATTGTGCTATGTTTTAAATTACAGGTTATAATTATGCATATTTAAAGTATTTAGTTGGATTTATTAAATAAGCTAAAGAAAGCATTTTGGGGATCCATCCCATAATCAGCCACCAAACGCAGACACTATTGCACATGCCAGCAATATTTTGCTGAAAGGATCCTGATATAGCTGTCTTGTGTGTGGCTTTACTAGTGCCTGGCAAATACAGAAAAGGATGCTCATCGTCATCTATTGGATGAAACATAAGGCCCCCAATGTAGGAGGTAGAGAAAGACCCCAAGGAGCTGAAGGGGTCTGCAACACTAAAGGTAGAACAACAATATAAACTAACCAGTATCCCCAGAGCTCGTGTCTCTAGCTGCATATGTAGAAGAAATTGGCCCAGTTGGCCATCATTGGGAAGAGAGACCACTTGGTCTTGCAAACATCATATGCCCCAGTACAGTGAATGCCAGGGGCAAGAAGTGGGAGTGGGTGTGTAGGAGAGCAGGGCGGGGGGAGTGTATAGGGGACTTTCGGGATAGCATTTGAAATGTATATAAAGAAAATATCTAATAAAATTTTGGAAAAAAATATGGTTTTAAAGTTGCAATTAACATTTAGCCACAAGATGGTAACATGACTTTCATTGTGTGGAGCTGTTTTGTCCTGCTTGTAATTAACTCACATTTGCATTCCTTTGAATATGATTGTGCATTTGTTTTTTACACACTTAAAACTAATTATAAACTAAAATATTTATTTGTGCAGTATTATTAAACGAAGATGGATGAATCCTCTCTCTGTCCATTGGCTTTACTTTTGATGATATATTTTCCTGCAATGTAAGAAACATTCTAGATAACTTGGTGGTTCAGATTCAAATATTCAAACCAATAGAGTTCAATATATAACTAGGATTTCAGCATCATGAAATATATGTAAAAATGAAAGCTGAGTGCTTAGACTATGACAAATTGGAAGCCCTTGTTACTTTGATATAAGCAGAAACTATTTGGAATGGCATATCCTCTCCTAGGAGCCCAAAAAGTCCATTGAATTAGCACTTTCTCTTTCATGACCTAGAAATTTGTCTCTGAAAAGCCAAAAGGGCAAGTGTAGTGTCATGTTTATTTCTTCTTTGATAATAGTTCACAAGTTTCATCCATCTTTTCTGTAGTTATTAGGTAAGATTGTACCTAGTCCCTGTATAATTTCTTATTAACTTTGTGTGAAAATTTATGAAATTCTTGGGCAAATGGATGTATCTGGAGGTTATCATCCTGAGTGAGGTAATACAGTCATAAAAGAAGTCACTTGATATGCACTCACTTATATGTGGATATTAGCCCAGAAATTTAGAATGCCCAAGATATAATTTGCAAAACACATGAAAATCAGGGAGAAGGAAGACCAAAGTGTGACTACTTCATTCCTCCCTAGAATAGGGAACAAAATACCCATGGAAGGAGTTACAGAGACAGAGTTTGGAGCAGAGCCTGAAGGGATGATCATCCAGAGACTGCCCCACATGGGGATCCACCCCATAAACAACCACCACACCCAGACCATAGGCAAATGCCAACAAAAGAGTACTGACAGGAGTCTGATATAGTTGTCTCCTGTGAGGCTCTGCCAGTGCCTGGCAAATACAGAAGTGGATGCTCACAGTCATCTATTGAATGGAGCACAAGGTTCTCAATGAAGGAGCCAGAGAAATACATAGGGATCTGAAGGCAACTGAAGCCCAATAGAAGGAACATCAATATGACTTACCAGTACCTTCAGAGCTCCTTGGAACTATATTATCAATCAAAGAAAACACATGATGGAACTTGTGGCTCTAGCTATATATGTAGCAGATGATTACCTCATCAATGGGAGGAGAGGCCCTTTTTCCTGTGAAGAATCTATTCTCCAGTATAGGGGAATTCCAGGACCAGGAATGGGAGTGGATGGGCTGGGGAACAGGGGCAGAAGGAGGAGAAGGAAGGGTATAGGCGTTTTTCGGAGTGGAAACTAGGAAAGGGGATAACATTTGAAATGTAAATAAAGAAAATATCTAATAAAAATTTTTAAAAAAGAAAATACCTCAATGTAGTGATATACAGTCTAGCCCATTAAGGAAAGAACATTTGAATAACATCTTTCTTATCGCATTTAGAAATTGACTTAAAAAATGCCAAACAAACCATAATTCACTGCTTGTTTATGAGAGATATTTGTGAATATATTAAAGTTGTCTGATTTTCTCATATTTATTTATAACAGTTTGCATATTAATACTAGCTATAAAATTACAAGTTATACTTTTGTACATATTAATTATTCAGTTTTTTTATGAGTTCAAGGAAAGTATTGAAAAATTGAAGTTAACATGTAACCACAAGATGGCAACATTGCTCACTGTGTAAGGTGGTTATCCTGATGACAATTAACTGAGTTTTTACTTTAGTTTCAGTATAATTGATCATAAATTTTCTATACACATGAAGCAATATTATCCATATTAAAATATATATTTGTACAACATTAGAAAAGGAAGGTGTATATGAAATTTAAAAAAAGGTTCTGTCTTTACATTTGGGTGTTTTCTTATCACTGCAAAGAATATTCTGAATAGTGTGGTGGCCCAGGTAGACATCCTCAATCCAATATGAGCTCATGTTAAACTAGTGATGCAGGAAAAGGAAAGATACTGTAAAGAGTGAGAGCTAAATGCTTAGAATATGGAAAATTTGAAGAGTTTCTGTACTTGGATATGGGCAGAAAATGTTCTGATTTTCATGTTCCATCCTCAGAGCCCACAAAGTCCACAAAAGTGGCCTTTTCATCCCCATGAACTGGAAATTTTTGTCCAGGAGTCTAAATAGGCAAGGTTAAGCTCATTTTTATTCATCTCTCTGAGCATGTTTCCTAAATATCAGCCATCTTCTTAGTTGTTTTAGGAGATATTCTATTTGGTCCCTGCCATTCCTCCTTTATCTCAAGTGAAAATTCAAATATTTGAAATCAATAGTTCTTCCATGACACATTTAAGTGATAGGTAATTGCATTTTAATTTTAGTTTTTCATTTTCCCAATACTTTAACATACCAACATTTATTTATTTATTTATTTATTTATTTATTGATTGATTGATTGATTGATTGATTTAATACTTGTTTTTTGATTCACATTATATCCTAATACCAGACCCCATATTTAGGGTATTACATGCATCCTCTCCTAGTTAGGACAGACAAGGCAGCCTAGTTAGGAGACAGAGATCTACAGGCAGGCAACAAAATAAGGGACATAACCCACTCCAGTTGTTGGGCAACTTACATGAAGACCAAGATGCACATCTGCTACATATTTGTGGGGTTCCAGGCTATGCTCCTTCTTAGGTTGATGGTTCAATATATGGGAGCTTCTAAGAGGCCAGGTTAGCTGACTCTGTTGATCTTCTTGTGGAGTCCCTATCCTCTTAGGATCCTTCTATCCTTTCCCCAACTCTCCCACAAGAACCCTAGAATTCCTTCTAATGTTTGACTGTGGGTCCATGCATCTGTTTCCATTGGCTGCTTGGTGGATCCTCTGAGAGGACAGTCATGCTAGACTCCTCTCGACAAACAAAACAGAGTATGATTAATAGTGTCAGGGATTAGTTCTTGTTCATGTGAAGTGTCTGAATTTGGGTTAGTCGTTGTTTGGCTGTTCTCTGAGTCTCTGATCCATCTTTGTGCCTGCACATCTTGTAGGCAGGAAACATTTTGGGTCAAAGGTTTTGTAGGTGGGTTGCTGTCCTTATTTCTGCACTGAAAGTCCTGGCTACAGTAGGTGATGACTTAAGGCTCCATATGTTCTACTGCTAAGTCTCATCTAGTTTCACCCCATGCACTCTCTGAGGGTTCCACATGTGCAGGTCTCTGTTGCATCCTATAAATGTCTCACTATCTGCCCTCAGCCTACTTTCATTCTCACTCCAGTTTTTACTACATCTGAGCACCCTTCCTCACCCTAGTCCCCTACCCATCCTCTCTGTCTCCCACTTTCCTCTTTCCATATACCTTCATTATCTATTTTATTTCCTTCTGAGAAAGGTTTAAGCATCCTTACATGGGCCCACTTTTTTTATTTCCCTTCTTTGGGTCTGGACATTTTAGTATGGTTTTCTTATATTTTATGACTAATATCTACGTATAAGTGAGTACATACCATGTATGTCTTTTAGAGTCTCAGTTACCTCATTTTGGATGTTATTTTCTAGTTGTATCCACTTGCCTTTAAAATTCATGATGTCTTTCTTTTTAATGTACTCTGGTGATTTTACTGAAATTTTCTCCATTCTGACTGGTCAAATAAAGGCTAGAGCCAATATTGGGGCAGAGGAAAGAAAGAAAAGGTTGGGCTTGAGGTCTCAGAGAGAGAGGAGTAGGAAGTGGATAGAAGATGGAGCAGAATCACATAACCTAGAGAAGCCTCAAGTAGCAAGGAGTTTCATAGCTAAGGGATATATATATATATATATATATATATATATATACACACACAAACACATACATACATACATACATATATATATATATGCCTAATCTAGGCATATAAGATTATAAATATAATAACTATAATATTCTCATAGCTGGAAAAAATAGAATATATATATATATGTATATATATATATATATATATATATATATATATATCCCAATCTAGGCATATAGTTTATAAATATAATAACTGAGTTGTGTGTGTTTTTATTCAGGCTTACTCGGGCAACAAATTACCACAACAGATGTCTTTGATGTCTTCTTGGAATCAATTTGTATTTTAGTATTTTTACATCCATTTTTTCTTCATTTGGAAAAAGCAGAGTCTTTACATTTTGATGTAGCTCAAGCAGCCAGAGATCTAATAGGACAATCACAGCATTAGTTTCTTTCTTTGCCTGCAATACTACAACACAACATTGCTGTTGTCATAATTGTTAAAGTATTGCTCTTTTATTTACTGCTATCATTTGTCCTTTGGTACATGTCATAATTTTTACATCTGAAGAGTTAGATACATGGCTACCATCTAAAAACATCCTCCTCTCCAGTTTGACTGAATATGGCCAATGATAGGTAAGAATGTTCTTGATATCCTATCAACCTAAGACATAAAAAACACGAATGCTATGTATGCTTCTACAATGAGTAAGAAGGAGCAATATAGACACCAACCTAAGACAGGTATATTCAGCTGGAGTAACCTCTATTAAATAAAATAAAAAAGGGGGAATTGTGAAAAGCCAGAATATTGTCAAGAAAGCAGTCTGTGTAGCCAATGCCATGAGATCACTCTGTGTAGCCAAGGTCAGAGAGTAGTGTGTGCAGCCAAGAGGAAATCCTATCTATGTTTAGTCTTTAGAGAAACTTTCTAATGAAGAACTTTGTTTACTGAAGTGCTTATAAGCTGAAGCTGAAGAATTAAACTTTGAGCCATGATCAGAACATTGTCTTGGCTTCATTTTCTCTTGCCCTCTGTCATTTTCATTCCCAGCCCTCCTTTCAGATGATTCCTGCTCAACCATAAGCCACTAGACAGCTAAGTGTTACCTGCTGAGGCAGTAGGCTTCCGGATATGCACAAAGAGTTGGTAGTCGCTGATGATTTCAATCTGCTGGTATTCATGGGTGGCAGCAGGGATGCAGGTGGAGTTGTGACCCTGGTAATGGAGTGTAGGGGCAGAGCTTCCTGCTGCTGCTGAGTTTGCCCAGAGGGGTGAGCAGGCAGGGCTTAGGGGTAGGAGTCTTACCTGGCCATCTCTAATGGCTGCAGGCATCTGAAATTATGTTTAGAATTGTGCATGAAGATTGAGCACAGAGCAGGGATAGGTGGAACCTTTGATACAGGTATCTCTCTTCACCATCCAGGGCTCTTAGTTCTGTTCCACAGGTGAGCAGATCTAGATGAACAGTGGAAGACATAGAAATTCCATGTTTGCCAGGCTGGGTTTCCAGCATCTGTAGCCAAAATAATAATTTTCCTATTAATTAATTAAATTATTCAGTATACATGTCAATATCTGCCTTCCTTCTCCCAATATCTACCCCTCCAACAGCTCCTCTCCCATTTCTCCTTCTCCTCTGATAAGGGGGAGACCCCTGTTGAGTACCATCCCACTTTGGTAAATCAATAATTTTTAATGGACCCATGTGTGTGTGAGTGTGTTTGCATGTGTATGTACATGGTATATTTGTGTGGTGTATGTGTGTGAGTGTGTGTGTATGTGTAAATGTTTCTTTGTCTAGGTGCAATGTCCAAATCACATAGCACCTGTATGGAAATCAAATTATATCCATGCTAGAACTTATACCTGCCTTCTTTCTTAAAATTATAAATATATTTAATTATTAGATTATTTTAGGTGTATGTGAACATTCATAATATAAGGATTTACATGGTCCTGCTTACTGATACATGTTCCTAACGATCAATATTCTTCTCCAAATTTAATATTAGTGTAATGAGGCTATATTCACTGCTCTCATTTAAAGTTCCTATCTTATGTATCTTATTTACTCTGGTTTCATAAGTCTCTGGTTTTAGATATGTGCTAATTATCATGAAGTATATTTTCATTGTTTGTAATATCTCATAAGTTCTGCCTTTTTATCTCTCCTTTTACATACCTCTCTAATTTAATTATTTCTTCATTTACCATTTCTACAGGTTTTTCATATCATGCTTGAAATATGTCACCTCTGCAAACTGGAATCTTTCATTCAATAATATGCATATTTTATTCTCTTTTATCATATCCAATTTCCTCAATTTTCACAATCTGAGCAGTCAATTTGTTTTAGTACTGAATAATATTCAGTTGTTTAGACTAACCATAGCCCATTAAACCATTTGTCTATTCAGAGATATATGGACTACTTTCAAGTTTTGTCAGTTGTTAGCCAGTATTTTACAAATATCCATAAATAGGCTTTAATGTGGCGATAATATCAAAATTCCTTGGGTGTCTTCCAAGAGGAGTGCTTACTGGTTCATATGTTAAGACTACCTTGATATATTTTATTAGATATTTGTTAGGGATAATGTTTTCCTTTCCTTGGATGCCTTTTTATGATTTCCTTTTATATGTGTATTTTATTTCATCTTTTTATCACATTTCAAAATTTGTGCATGTATATGCATGCGTGTGTTTGTGTGTATGTGTGTGTTACATAAAGCTGAGTAAGTGTTCATGTGCATCTTCCTTCATTTGGGTGCAAATGCCTATATGACATAATATATATATGGATGTGAGATAAGAGCTTTCGTTTGGTGTCAGTCCTAGCACTGTTTGAGATGGGTTATCCTTCTGATGATGCAACCAAGCTAGCTGACCACCTACTTTTTAGAGGTTCCTATGTATTTTTCTCCCTTTACCCAGGAGCAGCACAGTGTGGATAGAGATACTCATACTGCTCAATCTTCCTTTGTGTGAGTTATCGTCATATAAATTCAGGTTGTCATACTTACTTAGAAGCAAACACTTTTAGTTACTGGGCAATCTGCTCCACTTTTATTTCAATACTGTGAGAGGACTGTGTTTGCAGTAGCAATCATTTATCAAAATGTCTATTACACATTTTTTAGTGCAATATGTGTCTTCCTATCGATTTTGAAATAATCTTTTACACAGAGAGTTACTTTGGTGAAGACATGGTAATCAAGTATATTTCTCCTAAGAAGATACTTTTTGTTTTTAACCAAATAAGCTAGATAATCCTGGACTCCTCTTATGGCTTCTTAAAGCTCTTCTAATGCTGTTCATTTTGTGATTTGATTTGAATGAACTTCTGTAAGGGATGTGACCATCATTAGGCACATGTACACCCAATAATTCTATGGATCTTGAGAAGCCTATATCTATTACACTTAATGACATTTTTTTGCTTGTGGGTCAGTATTTTTAGTGAGTCTTTATCCACTGGCTAGTGTATGTTTGTGTGTGTGTGTGTGTGTGTGTGTTTGTGTGTGTGTGTGTGTGTGTGATTGTGTGATTTTTGATTGTGTGTGTGTTTTCAACAAGTTCTTCTTTTGGAAATACAGAATAGCACAGTGTTAAATACTAGTCATATGTTTTTCTTTTCCAATGTAAAGAACTAAAAGTGGGTATTTCTTTTCATCTCTCATATTTATGTATTTGAAACCCCTAATATACCCAGTTTGATTTAAAGAAAATAATTTAAAAGCATTCCTTCTTGAGTAGAAAAAAATACTTCAACATACTGGACACAACACATCTATTAAGAGAAACAATGAAGTACAGATGCAAGCTTTTGATAGTCTTGATTTGCCTACTTCATGGAGTCCTGAATCCCATGCTGAAGGGGTGGTACTGCCCATAATCAAAATCAGTGTCTTCATATGGAATCATGTAGCTAAAATATTGTCACATAGGCATGCACAGAGGCCTATCATCTGGGAAATTTTAGAGTCTGTTAAGTTGACACTAACACTATAACAGTGTTATTACATCTATTAGTTCTGACATGTTGAAACATACTTGTTAGCATAAGACTTCCGCAAAATTCAGTCTGGGCAATATCCATCTTGATGGGGAAAATGCTCATGAGGTCCCTCCTTTATGAGGTATGGTTATCAAATAAGAGAAGCTAAAGTAGGAATGGAATGTTAGTTTGTTCAGAAGTATAGCCACTACAAAGTAGGCTACACTTGAACAAACTACTTTCCATCCATGCTTACGTGTACAATCATAACTAAACTTTGTGTCACACACACACACACACACACACACACACACACACGTACACAAACAAGCTGAAGGAGTCTTATGGGGACCAAGAAGGGTTTCAGAAGAAGGGGCTTGAGAAAAGGAAATTGATTGGAAACAACTTAAATTCACTGTATAAATATATATGAACAAAGAATAATATATACATGCATATTATCTTTTTTCTTCTTCATAGGATTTCCATAATAAATGTATGATGTAGTACTGTGATAAATCAAGATGGTGTGGGAGTGCAAGTCAGGGATAGAGCATCCACAAAACATAATACTGTGCTTTATCACCAGCATCATTTCAAAAGGAGGAAACAATGAACAGTCACTGAAATAAACAGCAGTAATACACACTGGGAAAAAAAGTATCCCCAATAATGACTATAGCAGCCATACTGCAACAGCTGTTACAACAGGAATGGTGATGTTGAAGACAACACAAATGAGAAGATCATCAAAAGTATATAAGGAAGAGAGAAAAAAATATAATAATGGGAGAATAAAATTGGAAGTAGAGATCTTCCAATCTCACTTAGTCCCCAGGAGGAAGGTACAGTCTGCTATCTGAGGGGGACCTCCATTCCCCTACCACCTCTACACCCACCTCCATCAGACCTGAGGAGACTGAACTATGCAGGTATGCTTCCCTTTCCAAACCCATTTTTCCTGCTTATTGAGACCTATAGAACAAGTCAAGTGCCCTGAGGAGCCTGCTGTTGTAGAGGGAATTCCATTCTCCTCTCACTCTCACCTACATCAGAGCTACAGATCCTGGACCATATGGATAAGCTTCATTTCCACAACAAATCTTCCCTGCTCACTGTGTTCTCTGGGCCACTCCAAGCTGCCCTAAGCAGCCTACTATATGCTCTGGACCCCACTTCTTCCCACACCTCTTTGTCTACCTTCATCAGAGCTGTGGATCATGAAACATACAGGTTAACCTCCCATTCCCCATCTATTTTCCCTGCTCACTGAGTCCTCTGGGGCACCCCAAGCTGCCTTGAGCAGTCGATTAGCAAAAGTGGACATCCACTCTCCTACAACCTCTCTGCCTACCTTCATTTGATCTATAGTTCCTAAACCAGACAGACCTTGTGGATCCTGAACCATACAGACCTGCAGATAAAAACAAAAAATAAAACAAAAACAAAACCCTTGAAAATATATAAAAAATACAATTAAACAGGTGAAGAAAATAAATAAAACTGTGGAAGACCTGAAAGTGGAAATAGAAGCAATAAAGAAAGCACAAACTGAGGACATCCTGCAGATGAAAGACCTAGGGAAGGGAGCAGGCACAACAGATGCAAGCAAAACCTGCAAAATATAGGAGATGAAAGAGACAGTCTGAGGCATAGAATATACAACTGAACAAATTGCTATGTCTGTCAAAGATGTTAAATATAAAAACTTCCTGAGAGAAAATCATCCAGGAAACCTGGGGTACTGTGAAAATTTCTAGCCGCAGAACAATAGGAATAGAAGAATGCAAAGAGTCTCAGCTCCAAGGCCCTAGAATGTTTTCAACAAAATCGTAGAAGAAAACTTTCCAAACCTAAAGAAAGAAAGACCTATAAACATAAAAGAAGCTTATAGAACACCAATTATACTGGGACAGAAAAGGAAGTCCTCCCAGGACCCAAAAATCAAAACACAAAATTTACATAACAAAATATTAAAGTCAGTTCAGGGTAAAGGGCAGCTAACATACAAAGGCAGACCTATTAGAATTATACCAGAATTCTCAACAGAAACTCTAAAAGCTACAAAGAACCAGACAGATATTTTGCAACCTCTGAAGAGCCAAAGATCCCAACCTAGAATACTATACCCAATCTGCATAAAAGAAGAAAATAAGATAATTTAATACAAATCAATATCAAACAATATCTATCCACAAATTCTTCCCTACAGAAAATACTAGAAGGAAAACTACAACCCAAGGAGGATTACTACAAGAAAAGAAGTGATTCCATACCAGCAAAATCAAGAGTGCACACATATATACACTCCACCATCACCACTACCACCAAAATCAAAATAACAGGAAATAACAATCACTGGTGTTTATCTCACAGGACTCAATTCCCTAATATAATACAGAGGCTAATAAAGTGGATGTGAAAACAGGATCATTCATTCTTCTGTATAGAAGAAACAAGCCTCAGCAATTAAGATAAAAGTTACCACACAGTAAAGGGCTGGAAAAATTGCTACATCCACTCTAGTGAAGTCTGCTTGGTAGACCTAAAAGCTTGGAAGCAGTCATGAGGCAAAGAGTTTCACAGAAACTTAGTGTGATGGTTTGTATATCCTTGGACCAGGGAGTGGTACCATCTGAAGGTGTGGCCTTGTTGGAATAGGTGTGACCTAGTTGGAATGGGTGTGTCACTATGGGTGTGGGTATAAAATCCTCACCCTAGTGGAAGTCAGTCTTCCACTAGCAGCCTTTGAATGAAGACATAGAACTCTCAGCTCCTCCTGTGCCATGCCTGCCTGGATACTGCCATGCTCCCACCTTGATGATAATGGACTGAACCCAATTAAATGTTGTTTTTTTTATAAGACTTGCCTTGGTCATGGTGTCTGTTCACAGCAGTAAAACCCTAACTAATACAGAAGTTGGTACCGGGAGTGGGGTATTGCTGTGATAGGCCTGACCATGCTTTTATTTGACAGAATGTGGATTTTGGGACTTTGTATTTGGAAAGCAATGGAATGCTTTAAATGGGGCTTAATGGGTCATCCTAGTAGGAATATGGAAGACTTAGTTGCTGGTAGTAATTTGAACTGTGTTGACCTGGCCCAAGAGATTTCAAAGGAGAAGAATTTCAGAATGTGGCATAAAGACTGGTTTTGTGGTATTTTGGTGAAGAATGTGGCTACTTTTTGCCCTTGTCTGAAAAGTTTGCCTGAGGCTAAGGTGAAGAGACTTGGATTAATTGCATTGACAAAAGAAGTTTCAAAAAAGCCCAGCAGAGACTTTGTTCTCTGGTTAAGTCTTATGAAGAGAAGTTTGAACAAGCATAGCAAGCTTAGAAAGGAAAAATATAAAATATATGGTTTGAGTATTAAAGGAGTACCAGGAAGTGAAATGGAGCAAAATCTTGTGTTCTAGGAGATAAAG
The DNA here is from genome assembly GCF_978045245.1 of Mus caroli. NCBI lineage: Eukaryota > Metazoa > Chordata > Mammalia > Rodentia > Muridae > Mus > Mus caroli. Next base: position 54,687,427 of record NW_028227273.1, read on the forward strand.
ATTAAGGGAGTGGGACCTTGGGGCAAGATCCTACCCAGCTAAATTAAATCCAGGCATAGTGGTACTCACCTTTAATCTCAGGAGACAGGCATGCTGATCTCTGCATTCAAGGTCAATCTACAGAGCAAGAACCAGGATAGCCAAGCTTAGGCAGTGAAGGATTTAGAAAACATAAAGCTAGTGATAATGTAATAGGACAAGGGGATCATGTTCTAGTTCCTGTAAGCAGCAGAACTCGGCAGCTTCAGCCATGTGCTCTAGAGTTAAGAATGGAAGGAACTACTGGGAAAATTGATGCTGGTTAGCTGGAGCAAAGGAATTAGCGGTGATTAAGAAGAGGCCAGCATTGTTGAGGTGAAATCTTCTGGAAAGTGTTTTCTGGGAGCACAAAGAAGCTGTGTTCCAGAGATACCCAAGGTTGTACCTCATGCTGCGGCTGGACTTGGTAATGTGTAAGAGACACTCAGGTGGTACTGCTTGTGAAGGAATGAAGGGATCATGGAGAGAAGCTGAGGCTTAGCACTGTGAGAGGCCAGGGAAGGCCATTGGAGAAGGTGAAGCCTCAGCTGTAGTTGATGGCTTAGGACTGAAGGGGTCATGCAAAGGATTTGAGGCTTGGAACCCTGAAGAGAGCCTATGAGAGGCTATTGGTGAAGCCTAGTTGGTGTGGAATACCCCAGTGTATTGGAGATGTCAGTACCATGGAGTGATCACCAAGAACTGCAGCCGTAGTAGAGTGGATCAACCTGAGCTTAGAGTGCTACAGAGCACAGAGATGGAAAAGTGATGCCAGCCCTTAGGAGGAGTTCAAAAGATCAAGTGGAATCCCAGACACTAAAACAAGAAGCTGTAACATTGAAATTGCCTTGGAGACTCAAAGGTGTTAAAGATGCCAGAGCCATGGGATACATGCTGAGGAAAGCTGCTAACAGGGAGTGGAACCAGCCTAGGAGAAAGCAGTTTGTTGCAGTCAACAAAGGTGAAAAATGAGTGGAGATCTGAAGACCACTTTGACATCAGCCATGGAGATGCAGAGTTTGGAGTTTGCCCAGCTGGTTTCCTGCCTTGCTCTGGAGATTACAGTTAATTAAGTTGGATGAATCTCAGAAGAGACCTTGAACTTTGGACTTTTAACATTGTTGTGACTGCTATAGACTATGAGGACTTTGAAAGTTGGACTAAATGCATTTTGCATTATGCTATGTTTAAGTGTGGCCCCCATAGACTCATGTTTTTGAACAAGTCTATGGGGACCAGGGAGTGGAATGTGATGGTTTGTATATCCTTGGACCAGGGAGTGGCACCATCTGAAGGTGTGGCCTTGTTGGAATAGGTGTGACCTAGTTGGAATGGGTGTGTCACTATGGGTGTGGGTATAAAATCCTCACCCTAGTGGAAGTCAGTCTTCCACTAGCAGCCTTTGAATGAAGACATAGAACTCTCAGCTCCTCCTGTGCCATGCCTGCCTGGATACTGCCATGCTCCCACCTTGATGATAATGGACTGAACCCAATTAAATGTTGTTTTTTTATAAGACTTGCCTTGGTCATGGTGTCTGTTCACAGCAGTAAAACCCTAACTAATACACTTAGTCTCCTGGAACCTTGGCATTCCCATAGCCCACATACTCAAACCCTGTCCCCGAGTTAGTCTGGTGTATGGATCTTTGTGCTTTCTTGTATTATAGGTGCTTCCAAATAATAATTTTTCAAATACTTAAATCAGCTTGAATTTTACTCCCCGGCCTTCACCAATGTCCTAGAAAGTCCTTGAAGCCAACTCTGAGCTTAGAATTCAGCAAGAATGTTACCTATTCATTAACACTCAAATTTTTTTTTATAGTAGAGACAGTGAAAAGAATCAGGCATTACAATTTACTTGAATAGAGCTAGAAAGCTCAGGGCTATTCTATATAATAATTACTTAGGACAATAGCCAAGTCATACCCAAAGACAAGAATGGCCTAGGATATAGGTGGGTTGTAGTACTATTCATGAAAGGGTTAGTAGAAGGGAATTCCTCTGGTGAAGGTTTTTTTCACTAGGCCCATAGGAATAGCATAATCAGGTATTTAGTAAAAGACCCCTGGTGATGGGTTTAACAATAGACTAGCATTGTATCAGAGCATTCACCTGGCTCTTGTGTTTAGCTGATCTTAATTAGGGTTGTTCCTACTCTCAGTTGTAAACAAGGCTTGGCTCTTGCTTCTTTTTATGTATACATTTTCTTTGTTTTGTGTTTAGAACCAGTGTACCTTGATGGATGTATTTGCCTATTCTTCTTGTTTTTCTTCTGTATTAAAAGCCTGGTGTTTGCTTGGAAAAAATACATTCAGATGTGGCACTCCCTTGTGTCTGTGTCCATTTGTCACCTTTTCCATTGCCAACTCCATGCCTGCCAGTAAAGGGAACCCCAATTTTTTTCTGCATTTTGAGGGAGGTTTATTGAGCCCGGAACATGACATAAAAGTTTTCCAAGCAATTGGACACAAGAAATTAGCTGGTCAAGCCTTTCTAATATATAATAAAATAGCCTTTAAACCAAAACTAATCAAAAGAGAAAGTGAAGGACACATCATACTCATCAAATGAAAAATATACCAAGATTGTATTTCAATTCTGAACATCTATGCCCCAAACAAAGAGAAAGTACCCAAGGAGCTAAAGGGAACTGCAACCCCATAGGTGGAACATTATTATGAACTAACCAGTACCCCAGAGCTCTTGACTCTAGCTGCATTTGTATCAAAAGATCGCCTAGTCGGCCATCACTGGAAAGAGAGGCCCATTGGACTTGCCAACTTTATATGCCCCAGTACAGGGTAATGCCAGGGCCAAGGGGTGGGGGTGGGTGGGTGGGTGGGGGACTGGGGGGGGGAGTGTATTGGAGACTTTTTGGATAGCATTGGAAATGTAATTGAGGAAAATACCTAATTTAAAAAAAATAAAATAAATAGATAAAAAAAAAGAAAAAACATGACTTGGACTTAAAAAAAAAAAAGGGCACCTACATTTGTAAAGGAAGCATTGCTAAAGCTTAAATTGCAAATCAAACCCTATACAACAATAGTGGGATATTTCAACAGCCCATTCTCAACAATTAACAGAACAGACAGACAAAAACTAATAGAATATAAAACTAACCTACATTATAAATCACATGGACATAAGAGAACTCTATGGAATATTTCCCCAAAACAAAAGAGAATATAACTTCTTAGCACATTATGAAATCTTCTTCAAAATTATCAATATAGTTGGTCACAAAGCAAAGCTCAACAGATACAAGAAAATTGAAATGATTCCTTATATCTTATCAGACCTCCATAGACTAAAGCTGGACTACAACAATAACATAAACACTGGAAACCTACACAGTCATGGAAATTGAAAAACTTTCTACACAACGACAAGTGGTCAGCAAAGAAATAAAGAAGGAAATTAAAGGCTTTCTAAGTTGTAAAGAAAAAGAAGGCACAACATACCCCAAATTATGGGACTCAGTGAAAGCAATGCTAAGAAGAAAGTTCATAGCACTAAGCAAACTCTTCCATAAAGCATTCAGAAAGTTCTCACACCAGAAGTCTAAAAGTACACCAAAGCTCTAGGTTAAATAAAGCAAGCCAACCAAAGAGAAGTAGAATGCAGGAAATAATCAAAATCAGGACTAAATCAATCAATCAATCAAACAAACAAACAATCAGTGTGAAACAAAGAAAATAATAAAATGAATCAATGAAACTAAGAAAACCCTCCAATCCACAGAATTAGAAAAGCTGAAAGAATTTGAGCCAAGATCAGGTAAACTCTTTAAACAGCACTAGAGTATCTAAAGAAATAGAAACTAAAATTCTCTCAACAAAAAGGAGCACAAGGCTATATGGATTTAATGCGAAATAACACCAGACTTTCAATGAAGAGCTAATAGCAATACTCCTCAAACTACTCTACAAACTTAAACCAGAAGGAACACTGCCAAGTTCATCCTATGAACCCAGAATCTTCATGATCCTGGTGCGCATAATTCATTCTGCAAACATGTATCGTAATGAATTTTTTTAAAGGCCATTGAGTTAAAGATTTTAATAAAATAAAATGAAACTGTAGGTTAAATATTCATATCATCCTTTAGGAGCTGGATAAGATTCCAGTGGGGAGGAGGACTATCAAGTTAGTTTGAGTGAGAATTTAGGGTCAGGAAAAATGGGCTAAGCATGTTCATTTGTAAGTAGCTACAAAAATATGGAGGTTTAACAAAAGAGAATGAAAGGTATGGATTATAGTATGGATGAATTCAGAAGAAGCCAGGCCACAAAGAAATTTCTTCCTCTAAATGGCAATTTAGAGCCTCAGGACACTAGTGACCATGAGATGCCTAAGTTATAATATTATATCTAAAAGGTAAGGCTTACACACCATTCTCAGTGAATATTTCAGAGAAGGCAGAAAGATTAAAAAAGCCAAATGATCAGCATGCTTACTGTGAGAACCTATTGCTACACAACATGAAAGATGAACCCATAATATCTTAACAACATTCCTGCAGAGGACCTGGGTTTGGTTTCTAACAGTGACATGGAAGCTCACTACCATCCCCAAGTACAGTCCCCAGAAGATCTGAAATCCCCATCCAGCCTCTGAGGACATTGCATACATAATACACAAGCACACACCCAAGCAATACCCAAATACATAGAAATAAATATTAAAAACAATTATTGACAGAAGAATACCAGCATTATGATATCACCAGTCAATGTGAAAATGTGAATGGGGAAATTCAAGACTCACTCCTGGATGAAGAGCTACAGGCAATCAGTGAAAATGAGAGGTGGAAAATCAGTTTTTTCTAGGTATACACACTCTGATGGTATACTAAATCTCATGTGATCAGTCTTAAAAACACATACAGAGTGTAATATTAAATAGACTTAGTAGGCTTTGTGTCAGTGAGTGTTTAATAGTAGTAATTATAAAGGAAGAGGTTATGAATTTGACAGGGAGTTGTGGAAGACGAAACTAGGTGAAACAGAAATGGGGAAAGTAGAAGTGTTAGCCTGTGTTTTTATTAATTTGAGAACTGAGTTCCTTGATGTTGAGAGATATTTATGACCAATGATTGTTAATTTCTGTTATTTTAATGTTGGTTTTGAGTGTGTGTGTGTGTGTGTGTGTATGTGTTTGTGTGTGTGTGTGTGTATGGGCATGCATGTGGGGAATTGCAGGTTGGTCTCCAGTTAAGCTGTGGTCTAAATCCTGATGGTCATAATTCACCTATATGACATGGTAGGTGTTCCCTCATGCTCCTGGAACACTGGCCCCTGCCTAATGTTCCACCTCCAACAACCCCTACAAGAGAAGCATGGTTAGTAGTCTTGTAAGCAATGGCCAAATCTTCTGACCTTCAGGCTAATCTCCTCCCCACTTACCTAGCTTCAGTGAAGACCATAAAAAGGGGTGCTCAGCCCTCCTTGCTCTCTTACTCTTACTCCTTTGTCCCTTTTCTTCTCACTCCACTTTTCTTTCTCTTTGTCTCCCCTCCCCTTCCCTCCCCTCCCCTTCCTTCCACTCCCCTCCCCTCCCCTCCCCACTCCTCTCCTCTCCTCTCTCCTTTCTCTTTCTCTCTAGCTTTCTCTCTCTCTGTCTCTCTGTCTCTGTCCCTCTGTCTCTCTCTCCTCTCATTCTCCTGCATTTCTATAATGAAGCTTTTAAACCATAGAAAATCTCTGCCCTTCTAGTTCTACTGCTTACTCTGGTCAGTGTTGGGAACTTCCCCTATTCCCTCTCTCCCATAACCCTGGTGGCTTTAGCAAAGTGGCTGGGGGGGGTATCCCCAGGCAGGGCTGCCCCTTGGCCACCCCCTGAAGAGTGGGATAGAGGAATACCCACCCAGGGATGAGTGGATAGGGTAGGGAGCAGCCCTCCCATGCCTGACTGACCAGAGAATAGGAAAATTCTGTTTGGACATCGGGCATCATTTTCCTATCCCACTTCTCCCCGGTCCTCCCCACTCGTTCCCCCTTCCTTTATTTTGTTCCCAACATATGCACACACACACACACACACACACACACACACACACACACACATGCATGTTTTCCATATTTTATTTTTTCTTGTGTTGAATTACTTATTTCTTGCGGTTTCTTGTGTATAGCTAATCTATTTGGGTTTGAGTTTTTCTTCAAGTAATTTCTGTAGGGCTAGATTTCTGGATAGATATTATTTAAATTTTTATTTTTTTTCTTTTATCTTCTTTTATCCATCTATGGTGATTGAGAGTTTTTCAGGGTACAGTAGTGAAGGTTGGCTTCTGTGGTTTCTTAGAGGCTGTAAAACACTTGCCCTGGCTCTTCTAGATTTTTGAGACTCTGTTAAGAATTCAGGAGTTATTTAGAAAAGTTTGCTTTTGTATGTTTCTTGGCAGTTTTGAATATTCTATCATTGTTTTGAAGATTGTTTTTTATTATTATGCTTTGAGAGTATTTTTTATGGTTCAATCTACTTGGTTTTATGAGTTTTCTTTGAATATTCATAGACATCTCTTCCTTTAGGTTAAGGAAATTTTCTTCTATGATTTTGTTGAGAATTCTGGTCCTTGGAGCTAGGACTCTACCTTCTTCTATTTCTATTATTGTGAGGTTACCTCTTTTAATAGTTTCCTGGATTTCCTGAATATTTTGTGTAAAGAATATATATATATATATTCTTTTATATATATTCTTATATATATATTCTTATATATATTCTTATATATATATATATATATATATATATATATATATATATATATATATATATATATTCTTTACACAAAAAAGAAAAAGATGCCTGATGCCCAAACACTATATATACATAGTGTTTTCTTTGACTGTGGTATCAACTTCTCTTATAGTACCATTTACAGCTGAAATTCTCTCTTCCATCTCTTGTATTCTGTTGATGATTTTTGCATCTCTTTTCCTGGCCTCTTTCTAGGTTTTCCATCACCAGGATTCTATCAGATTGTTTTTTCTTTATGGGTTCTGTTTCCATTTTCTGCTCCTGAAACATTTCATTAATTTTCTTCATCTGTTTAACTGTATTGTCCTGTATTTATTTGAGGGATTTATTCATTTCTTCTTTAAAGGAATCTATTATCTTTATAAGGTTGGATTCAATGTAATTACCTTGTGCTTCAGTTCTGTCAGAATATGAAAGCCTAGCTGACAATGGATAGCTTTTTTTTGAAGTTGCCACATATTTCCTGGTTCATATTGATTGTGTTTTTACACAGGCCTTCAGCAATCTGGTTGTCCAAGAATGTTCTTGGTTCAGCAAATGTCAAGGAGGTGAGCCTAATCTGGATATTTCTAGTGAAGCAACACTCTGGTGGGAAGCTTCAGACTGGATGTTCTTGGTGTAGCAGGCCTAGATGTTCCATGTATTGTATGCCTAGAGGAGACTAGCAGAGCATCAGCAAGAGAATGGAACTCTAGGGACAGCTCATACCTAGCTCTGAAAGGAGAGTTGTGAATGAAATAATTGCAGTATTTATGTATAAAATTGTCAAAGTATTTAATTTCAAATTTTAAGTAAATTCAGAATAAAAGGAGTCTTTTTCTCAGTGAATATAGACCAAACGTTGCATTCCTAGTACATCATAAACACTAGTGCTTAGAATGTTTGGTTATTCTAATTAAGCACTATCTAGAAAGACACTACTAAACAAAACCTTGATGTAACTGTGGCTAGCTGAAGAAAAACCCATGGTGATCTTGCAATTAGGGCATAGGCTGTTGCTGAGTTGCAGAAGGCAATGTGAAGCCTTATAGACAGCAAAAGTTTCTTTGAACAAGAGGTCCAAAATGTTGATACTACTAATGAACTATATAATGATAAATAAAAGTGATAGACTCAGAGACAAGACAGGTAACAAGGTATTACTCATAGCAAACATGAAACATCCTATTATTCTGGTTTTTAGGAAGCCTTAGAACATATGAACAACATAATGAAGACCACTGCAAAATTTCATGTTGCAGCCCATCCCAGGATTCTACCTTATATGATTTAGAAATCAGAGACTCTACGATTGATAAAGGAAAGATACACAGTAAAGATTTTCATGCAGAATAGAAAATATGAACAAAGATCTCAATCATGATTCTATAATATTTTAGTATTAGCAATAAGAGTCATAATATCATAAAATATTCCTTAAATTTGCTTTAGTTAGCCAATTTTAAATGAAAACTTCTCTACTTTTTTGTTCTTAGTGAAAAAGTTTCTTCTACTAAAATGTAACCTATTCCAGAGAATTCAACATTAACTGTTTGAGACTGTATTATTTTATAAGACAACTACTTTCAAAAACTTTTCTTGGCCTTACACTACCTTGTAGAACAAATAATGTTACTAATATAACTAACAGAATGATTGTTGTTTTAAGATTCAAGTATACCCCATTTATAGTACATCTCTGATATCCATATTGTAATATTTAATCACCAAGAGCTTATTTTAAAGATTTTAAAGTATGAATTTTATTTATTCTTTGAAATTTGCTTATGCAGAATTTTGATATTTATCCTTCTCTCTAATCTCCCAGTTTAGATGCATTTTATATCTATACAACTCTATGTCTATTTAAACCCACCAAGTCATATTAATGTTTCTTATATATTTGTCCTGTGTGTCCATACACTGAAGCACTATAGACCTACCAGAAGCCACATCTTTTGAACTGCTTTGCTCTCAAATAGAATTTCAAAAAGATAATTTCAATCATTAAGAATTCAATGTGTAAATTACTCTAAGCCCCATTTATGTTTTCTGAGTATTCCTGACATCCCATCACAATATATAATTTCAATTATATTAGGCATAGGGAATTATTAAAGTATAAGCAGCTTGATAATTATAAGCTCTAAATGTGTGTTAAGGGAAGCATGCACTCTGTAATAGCAATTTTATATATGAAAATGACAAATGGAAGACTAGAAGCAGTTGTATTTTCCTCTTCTGTTATTCTTTGCCTTTTCCTGTACATAAATAGTTTCTTTTACTGATTACCTTTAGTATCAACATGTTGCCAATAATTCTTTTCATAACTAATGGGAAAACTGCTCATTATAAAGATTTATCTTGATGTTAGCCTGTATGAGATATTAAGTTCAATTTCTTATACAAAGCTAGAGAACTTCTGTAATTGTATATACATCAAACAAATTGGAATATATATATGTACATATATATTCATGCATATATATATATATATGTGTGTGTGTGTGTGTGTATGTACCTATAAATTTACATAATCTGGTATCAATAAAATAACAATAAATAAAATAGTGTTTGAAAATAAAAAAACATTTTTTCTATTTTTTTTTTTTTGTGAGAGATTTTTAGGAAAAACCAACCTCATAGGCCACAGCAGAACTACAAGACATATTCACTAAGGAGAACATGTAGTAGAAATGTAGCTTAACAACTTTTAATTGAATTCTGTTCTGTAGCATAAGAAATAATTGTTGAGGAAAAAGGTTAAAAAAATTAAGGACAAGGCTAAAACAAAATAAAAATCTTCAGTGTTAGGTAAAATCTGTCAATTTCGTATTTAATGAATCAACTTGCTTTTTCATAATTATTTTTCAAGAAACACGTCATCTTACATATCAATTTTAATATAAAATAAATTACATAAAGCAGTTTGCACATGCCATGCATTTTTATTTTAAATATGCTACAACTGTCAGACAGTTGTTCAACATTTGCTAAGAGTGGGATAGCTGGGTCCTCAAGTAGAACTATTTCCAATTTTCTGGGGAATCTGCAGACTGACTTCCAAAGTGGTTTTACACTTTGCAGTCCCACTGGCAATGGAGAAGTGTTTCTCTTTCTCTACATCCTTGACAGCATCTTATGTCTCCTGATTTTTTATCTTAGCCATTCTAAATTTTGTGAGATGGAATCTCAGGGTCGTTTGGTTTGCATTCCCCTGATGACTTAGTATGTTAAAGAATTTTTATTGGGTATTTTATTTATTTACATTTCTAGTGTTATCCCCTCCAGAACCCCCCCCCCCCGGCCAATTACTTCCTCCCCTGCATCTATGACAGTGCTCCTAAACCCATCTACTCCTGCCTCCCTATCACGGCATCCCGTTACATTGGAGCATCAGGTCTTCTCCAGACCAAGTGCCTCTTCTCCCATTGAAGTCCTTCAAGGCCATCATCTGCTACATATGCTGTTGCAGCCATGGGTCCCTCAATGTTTATTCTTTGGTTTGTGGTTTAGTCCCTGGAAGAGCTGAGAGGTCTGCTTGGGTGATATTGTTGTTCTTCCTATTGAGTTGCAAATCACTTCAGATCCTTCAGTCCTTTCTCTAACTTTTCCATTGGGTTTAAGTGCTTCTCAGCTATTGGGGATTCCTCAATTCAGAATTCTTTGTTTAGCACAGTACCCCATTTTAAAGTATGGTTATTTGATTCTCTGGAGTCTAATTACTTGAGTTCTTGTATATTTTGGATATTAGCCGTCTATTCGTTGTAGGGTTGGTAAAGATCTTTTCCATTTTGTCCTATAGACAATGTCCTTTGTGTTACAGATGCTTTTCAATTTTATGACCTCAATTTTGTCAATGGTTGATCTTAGCACATGAGACACTGTTGTTCTGTTCAGGAAAATGTCCCCTGTCCCCATGTGTTCCAGACATTCTCCACTTTCTCTTCTATTAGATGCAGTGCAACTGATTTTATGTTAAGATCCTTAATCTACTTGGGCTTGAGCTTTATACAAGGAAATGAGAACAGATCAATTTGCATTCTTGTTTGTGCCAACTGCCAATTGAACAAGCACCATTTGTTGAAAATCAACATTCCAACTCATTTCTTCACTGAAACAGAAAGAGCAATTCTCAAATTCATCGGGAACAACAAACAAACAAACAAACAAAAAGATAGAAAAAAATAAACATTCTCAACAATAAAAAACTTCTAGAGGAATCACCATCCATGACCTAAAGCTGTACTACAGAGCAATAGTGATAAAAACTGCGTGGTATTGGTACAGAGAAGATCAAAGAAATAGACGACCCAGAAATAAACCCACACACCTATAGTCACTTGATCCTTGACAAAGAAGCCAAAACCATCCAGTGAAAAAAAAGACAGCATTTTCTAGTGAGGGTTCATTATCATGTGTTGCTGGAAGCCATCATTTGACCTTAATAAGTAATTATTGGTTCCTCTTGAGGTTGTGGAGCAGACAGCACATCTGCAGGGGCAGGGTAGCTGTTCAATAATAAAATGTTTACCTCTCTTCAGTCTTATTCACTTTCCTGCTATAGCTTACCTGTCTTAGTTTATCTGAGGCCAGATACTGCAGTCTTTTACTTTTAACCCCTCATCTTAAAGCAGCAGGAGATTCTTGAAATGCCTTTCAAAACTATGTATGTACTACTTGAGACTGGTAAATTATTCTTTAGTATTTATCAAAACACAATTCTTAACATAATTGCCTAGGGTATTTGGGGTCAGTATTCTATCCTGCTTCATTTTTGTAACATGGAAAAAAGCTTAGAAATCATGAAACTTGGGCAGATCTTCACAATCAATTAAAGCAATTTAATAGGTTGCTCAATATTATGTGTAACACCATTCCACCAGAAAATATATTCCAATGCTGGTAGCTTTAAAGATAATTGGAGTTCTTTATCAATATACTGTTGAAGGCATTATCACATTGAATTTTCAAAGGTACAGGAAACAATTATTTTCCAATGCATTCAACAATTTCCTAATTTCAACAATTAGCTTTGAAAACTTCACTTTCTGTGAGGAAATCTTAAATTCTCAAGAGATCATGAAAGGTATAATTTCACACTCATTCTTAAAGGGGCAATTAGTGTTAAATTGTGCATGTATGGGTATCTATTTGCCTTTGAGTAAAGTTATGCTCATGTAAATATGTGTTCATGGAGACTAGAAATTGTCTAATCCCCTGCAATTTCAAGCAATAGTAACACACCATACATAGCTAGAAGAAAGAAAACTCATTATTCTATGTAAGAGCATGAAGTACTCTAAATCCAAGTCATCTTTGTTGCCACCTTAAAGGAAAAAAATCCTCACAGCTCTGATAAGATAAAAATTATTTGATTAAGAGTTTTTGAAGCATTTCCTGGCAAATATATACATACATTGTATTCACTAGATGAGCATGAAAGATCCAGTAAAACTTGTTTCTAATATATAGTCATCACATGATGTCAAAATGTCAGTTAGATGACCAGCAATAAAATCTGGCATGACAAATCATGTGTCATACTTGATTAAGGAAGATGTGCTTGGATAAGCAGATTGTGCCAAAACAGGAATTATGTAGAGTATAAATAGACAGCTGAGACTCTTGTCTGATGTCACCTTTCTTCTTCCTGCAGGACAATGCCTCATTCTACTCTGAAACCAGCAGTAAGTATTTCTCCTTTATTATGAGATCAAGTTCAAATTGGAACACATTTACAACTAAACATCAGTGAAATTTTACAGCTAATTACTGCATGTGTGGTTGTTATCAGAATCATACTGATAATTTTATTGAGAACCATTGTTTATATTTAATCATATAAAGTGATATACATGATTTTATAGCTTATTTGTTATCTTGGAAATAATTTTGTACAGAGATAATGGGAGTGAAACTTTTTTTTAATTTTTAATATTTGTTTATTACGTATTTTTCTCAATTACATTCCCAATGCTATCCCAAAAGTCCCCCATACCCCCCCCCACTTCCCTTCCCACCCATTCCCTTTCTTTTGGCCCTGGCATTCCCCTGTGTTGGGGCATATAAAGTTTGCAAGTCCAATGGGCCTCTTTTTCCAGTGATGGCCAACTAGGCCATCTTTCGATACATATGCAGCTAGAGACAAGAGCTCCGGGGTACTGGTTAGTTCATCATGTTGTTCTCCCTATAGGGTTGCAGTTCCCTTTAACTCCTTGGGTACTTTCTCTAGCTTCTCCATTGGGAGCCCTGTGATCCATCCAATAGCTGACTGTGAGCATCCACTTCTGTGTTTGCTAGGCCCTGGCATAGTCTCACAAGAGACAGCTATATCTGGGTCCTTTCAGCAAAATCTTGCTAGTGTATGCAATGGTGTCAGCATTTGGAAGCTGATTATGGGATGGATCCCTGGATATGGCAGTCTCTAGATGGTCCATCCTTTCATCACAGCTCCAAACTTTGTCTCTGTTTAGATCATTAACCTGATCTTGATTCAACTTTGGTACCTGTTATCTGTCTAGGAACTTCTCCATTTCATCCAGGTTCTCCAGTTTTGTTGAGTATAGCCTTTGGTAGAAGGATCTGATGGTGTTTTGGATGTCTTCAGGATCTTTTGTTATGTCTCCTTTTTCATTTCTGATTTTGTTAATTAGAATGCTTTCCCTGTGCCCTCTAGTGAGTCTGGCTAAGGGTTTATCTATCTTGTTGATTTTCTGAAAGAACCAGCTCCTTGATTGGTTGATTCTTTGAATAGTTCTTCTTGTTTCCACTTGATTGATTTCGCTCCTGAGTTTGATTATTTCCTGCCGTCTACTCCTCTTGGGTGAATTTGCTTCCTTTTGTTCTAGTGCTTTTAGGTGTGTTGTCAAGCTGCTAATGTGTGCTCTCTCTAGTTTCTTTTTGGAGGCACTCAGAGCTATGAGTTTTTCTCTTAGAAGTGCTTTCATTGCGTCCCATAAGTTTGGGTATGTTGTGGATTCATTTTCATTGAAATCTAAAAAGTCCTTAATTTCTTTCTTTATTCCTTCCTTGACCAAGGTATCATTGAGGAGAGTTTTGTTCAGTTTCCACGTGAATGTTGGCTTTCTATTATTTATTTTGTTATTGAAGATCAGCCTTAATCCATGGTGATCTGATAGGATGCATGGGACAATTTCAATATTTTTTTATCTGTTGAGACCTGTTTTGTGACCAATTATGTGGTCAATTTTGGAGAAGGTACCATGAAGTGCTGAGAAGAAGGTATATCCTTTTCTTTTAGGATAGAATGTTCTGTAGATATCTGTCAGATAAATTTGATTCATAACTTCTGTTAGTTTTACTGTGTCCCTGTTTAGTTTCTGTTCCCATGATCTGTCCATTGGTGAAAGTGGTGTGTTGAAGTCTCCCACTATTATTGTGTGAGGTGCAATGTGTGCTTTGAGCTTTACTAAAGTTTCTTTAATGAATGTGGCTGCCTTTGTATTTGGAGCATAGATATTCAGAATTCATAGTTCCTCTTGGAGGATTTTACCTTTGATGTGTATGAAGTGCCCCTCCCTGTCTTTTTTGATGACTTTGGATTGGAAGTCAATCTTATCAGATATTAGAAAGGCTACTCCAGCTTGTTTCTTCATACCATTTACTTGGGAAATTCTTTTCCAGCCTTTCATTCTGAGGTAGTGTCTATTTTTTTCTCTGAGATGAGTTTCCTGTAAGCAGCAAAATGTTGGGTCTTGTTTGTGTAGCCAGTTTGTTAGTCTATGTCTTTTTATTGGGGAGCTGAGTCAATTGATATTAAGAGATATTAAGGAAAAGTAATTGTTCCTTCCTGTTATTTTTGTTGTTAAAGTTGGCATTCTGTTCTTGTGGCTGTTTTCTTTTAGGTTTGTTGAGGGATTACCTTCTTGTTTTTTCTAGGGCGTGGTTCCCGTCCTTGTATTGTTTTTTTTTTCTGTTAATATCCTTTGAAGGGCTGGATTCGTGGAGAGATAATGGTGAATTTGGTTTTGTCCTGGAATACTTTGGTTTCTCCATCTATGTTAATTGAGATTTTGGCTGGGAATAGTAGCCTGGGCTGGAATTTGTGTTCTTTAATGTCTGTATAACATCTGTCCAGGATCTTCTGGCTTTCATAGTCTGTGGTGAAAAATCTGGTGTAATTCTGATAGGCTTGCCTTTATGTTACTTGGCCTTGTTCTCTTACTGTTTTTAGTATTCTATCTTTATTTAGTGCATTTGTTGTTTTGATTATTATGTGTCGGGAGGTATTTCTTTTCTGGTCCAGTCTATTTGGAGTTCTGTAGGCTGCTTGTATGTTCATGGGCATCTCTTTCTTTAGATTTGGGAAGTTTTCTTCTATAATTTTGTTGAAGATGTTTGCTGGTCCTTTGAGTTGAAAATCTTCATTCTCATCCACTCCTATTATCCGTAGGTTTGGTCTTCTCATTGTGTCCTGTATTTCCTGGATGTTTTGAGTTAGGATATTTTTGCATTTTCCATTTTCTATGATTGTTGTGTCGATACTCTCTATGGAATCTTCTCCACCTGAGATTCTCTCTTCCATCTCTTGTATTCTGTTTCTGATACTCGCATCTATGGTTCCAGATTCCTTTCCTAGGGTTTCTATCTCCAGTGTTGCCTCATTTTGGGTTTTCTTTATTGTGTCTACTTCCCTTTCTAGGTCTAGTATGGTTTTGTTTCTTTCCATCACCTGTTTGGATGTGTTTTTCTGTTTTTCTTTAAGGACTTCTACCTGTTTGGTTGTCTTTTCCTGATTTTCTTTAAGGACTTCTAACTGTTTGATTGTGTATCCTGTTTTTCTTTAAGGACTTGTAACTCTTTAGCAATGTTCTCCTGTAATTCTTTAAGTGAGTTATTAAAGTCCTTCTTGATGTCCTCTAACAACATCATGAGATATGCTTTTAAATCCAGGTCTAGCTTTTCAGGTGTGTTGGGGTGCCCTGGACTGGGCAAAGTGGGAGTGCTGGGTTCTGATGATGGTGAGTGGTCTTGGTTTCTGTTAGTAAGATTCTTACGTTTACCTTTTGTCATCTGGTAATCTCTGGAGTTAGTTGTTATAGTTGTCTCTGTTTATAGATTGTTCTTCTGGTGGTTCTGATTAATGTCTATCAGCAGACCTGGGAGACAGGCTCTCTCCTCTGAGTTTCAGTGGTTAGAGCACTCTCTGCTGGCAAGCTCTCCTCTTACAGGGAAGGTGCACAGTTATCTGGTGTTTGGACCTCCTCCTGGCCGAAGAAGAAGGCCCAAAACAGGAACTTTTCCAGATTCTGTGTTGCTTTGGCAGGTCACAGAAGCTGTCAGCTTCTGTGATGCACAGTCTCACCTGTGCAGACTAAGTTCCTAAGTTCAGCGGACTCCTGGAACCAAGATGGCGCTCCCTGCTCCTGAGGCAGAGGGCTCCCATGCAGGGCGGACCACTGTCCTCTGGCTGGGAGGGTGCTGCCTCAGTGGCTCTGTGGCTCCCGCCTGACCCAGAAGGTGTCTGCCTCTGTGGTGTACACTCTCACCTGTGCAGGCTAAGTTCCTAAGTTCGGTGGAGTCCTGGAACCAAGATGGCGCTCCCTGCTCCTGAGTGGGAGTGAAACTTTTTAACTCTAAAATCAGAAATAATGCCTATGAATTTTTCCCCAGCAGCTCTGTTAGTGATATCTTTACTAAGACTATGATTCAGGAGTGTAGGGATTTTATTTAAAATCTATTTCTGTACAGTGATATAAATGTTTTTACAATATGGATGTGAAGGTATCCTTGCCACTGATTTTGAATTTATGAAAAGAAAATTATAGCAGTGACCTTAAAATAGATGTGCTATTGATGATCATTAGTTGAAAATATAAGTTGTCCATAAAATACATTCAAGACAAGCAAAAAACAAAACATATAGTGTTTCTGGTCATAGGTGAATATATTCTGGTAGCTTATAGATTAATTACATGTAGAAATTGTGTATATACCTTATATGACAGAGCACATAAGAACTTTGTGTTTGGGGCAACCAAAAATATTTCTGGAAAATATTAGGATTTCATGGAACTATTCAATGTTTATCAGAAAAAAATTCTATGCTACTGCAGAATAACTCCAAAGAGCATTTATGGATGTTTCCTTCCATGTGTCTCAATCATGTGCTCTGCTTTTTTATATTTGAACCTACAGTGCCTGTCAATGTATCTAAACTTCTGAATTTGGATAAAAAGTAGTTAAAGTTACAATAAGTATAAATCCTGTAAGGTATTAGATAAAGGGATGCAAATTTATGAGACAAAGGTTGGATTACAGAATTGAGTGTTAGAAATTTGAAGAATTGTACATCAGGCCCAGTTCAGAATTTCAGTGCTACTGCTGAGCAAATTCAAGGAAGCAAGGACATTTCTTCTTGGAAAAAATTGTTTTGTAGGAATTGACAGAAGTGTTTTTGCAACATTTTTGTTGATAGTGATTTCTAGCAGTTTGGTAGAACATATGCTCTCTGTTGACTAATTCATACCTCAGAACAACACAACAAAGCAATCAAGAGTGACAATTACCATATTATATTGAAATTTAGAAAATATTTCAGTAGATAATTGAGAGAATATGATCCATTAGAATCATGTTGTTTTTCTTGTAATGTGCTCATCCTATGTACTTCTGCAGGGGTTTTATTGACATATGTCCATGTCTACATATCCTTCAAAGCATTGCAATTTCTGGTTTTCAGAACTGAAGGCTTTAAGATGGTGCTTCTATTTCACTTCTGTTACCTGAGTTCTTATGGGACAACTCATTACTAAATCTCTAATACTGAGATTGCTCATGTGTAGAGTGGAATATTTAGTCACAGTGTCTCACAACTAGGTTTTTATGAGTTTGAAATGAATCCCATAGAGAGTCACATGACAAGTGACAACAAGCCCATAGTCATAGTATCTATGTTATTGTGAGTGCCTAAGTTATGGCAAGGGGTGTTTTGACACATTTCATAAAAATTACATATTTATGCATTGTATTCATTCCACATATTAATTATAGAGTATTAAAAGTTTTTCTTAATAGTTAGGGGAAACCATTTACCTAACAAATTTAAAAAGTAAAGTGTGAGTGCAGTCAAGAT
Organism: Mus caroli; assembly: GCF_978045245.1. Classification (NCBI taxonomy): domain Eukaryota; kingdom Metazoa; phylum Chordata; class Mammalia; order Rodentia; family Muridae; genus Mus; species Mus caroli. Next base: position 54,705,286 of record NW_028227273.1, read on the forward strand.
GGCTCAGTAGAGAATGCACCAGGTATACAAGCTTGGGGGTCATAGTTCAAATCATCAAGCCATCTAAAATCCAGATGGGTGGTGCTACATGCTAATCATATCTGGCAGAAGGCTGAGGCAGAATGTACTTGGAACAAGTTAGGGAGTGAGAGCAACAGAAATGGTGAGATCTGAGAGTTCTTCTAGATCTTGTCTCAACTTATAGGGTGAAAAGCAATTGACTCAGATCTCTATATGCAAGCATACATATATATTGCATAGTGGCATACATTCAAATGTTTGTGGATGTGTTTGTGTGTGTGGCAGGATGTTTTGCATTATACCATTAATAAGAAGATGTGATCCAAATTCTTCGTTTCAAAATGAAGAGAAAAAACTTTTAGTGAATAAATAACAAACAAATAAATATCATGTCCTCAGTAGAGAACATTCTGGCTAATTTTATCTCAACTTGATACAGCCAGTGTTATTTGAGTGGAGGATACTCTAATTGAGAGAAAACTTCCAAATGATCAGGTTGTATGCAGGCAATTTTTTAGGAATTTTTCTCAATTACTAGTTGAGGAAGTAGGCCTCATTCCATTTTGGTTAGTGCCACTTCTAGGCTGGTGGCCCTAAGCTCTATAAGAAAGCAAGCTAAACTGCAGGGCGTGGTGGCGCACGCCTTTAATCCCAGCACTCAGGAGGCAGAGGCAGGTGGATTTCTGAGTTCGAGGCCAGCCTGGTCTACAAAGTGAGCTCCAGGACAGCCAGGGCTATACAGAGAAACCCTGTCTCGGAGGAAAAAAAAAAAAAAAAAGCTAAGCAAATAATTGGGAACATGACCAAGGTGTCTTCATCAAACCTGCCTCCAGCTTCCTTCATTGTTTGAGGTCCCACTTTGGCTTCTCTCAGTGAGCTGTGATTTGGGACACATAAGCCATATAAACCCTCTCCAAGTTATTTGTGGTCATGCTGTTTCATCGCAGCAATAATAACCAGAACTAAGCCATAGATTTTACCCAGGTTTTTGAAAAAAAAAAAAAAAAAGATTCTGACAGGAGTGATATGATACATTCTCACTTCTATTTGGAAGATGTATTCCTAACAATATATTTATAATGGGGTAGGAAACACTTATTCAGAAATGGTTAGTCATAACTTGTTAGTGCCCTGTCATGGTAATAACAGGAAGACATTGATATTCCTGGAAGGACAAAGAAAGAATTGTTAGACTCCTAGAACCTGAAGAGAGGACCTACATTGATTTCATCTCAGAGCATTTGTAGGTGTGTTTCTCAGAACCCAATGTACTAAACATCTTAATGCATGTTTTTGTTCTCTTCTTTGTTCTCTAGCCATGGCATTAATGCTTGTGCTGTTCTTCCTGGCTGCTGTACTGCCCCCATCCCTTCTTAAAGATAGCTCTCAGGTGTGGGTAAGGTTTATTATCTTCTCAGAACAATTTAGGCAGGTATGAAGGCTATGAAAATAAGCAACTAGACAACTAGATCACTCTTCAATTTTTTTCTTTTGACTTTTTTTTTTTGAGTCAGGGTTTCTCTGTATGACCCAGAACTCACTCCATAGAACAGGCTGGACTTGAACTCAGAAATCTGCCTGCCCCTGCCTTCCATATGCTGGTATTAAAGGTGTGTGCCAACACTGCCCAGTCTTCAAAATTTTAAAAGACCAGAGTGTGTAGTAATCACAAAGTACTCATTGATAGTTCAGAACAGTTGACATTATTTTAAAGTTGTGACAAAAGAACTTGTATCCCTAATTACAAGTGAATATTGAACATGGTTAGTTAGGTTGATTAAATTAAAATTCTTACATTTATGCAATATCTAAAGGAACAGGCATGCATTCATTACACAAAGATAATATCAAAGAAAAGACTAGAGACAAATATATCATAATATATTTTGTATAAAGAACCATTAAGTTGGTTTTTTGCAATATAGATTAAATATAAATATTGATATTAATTTAAAATACCCACTTCTTTTTAATGTGGTCAAGAAATAAAAGTTACACATGATATTTGAACTATATTTTTATTGGAATTTTCCTATCTCTGGATTTATTTCTTAATAGTTTCTGTTTTAATAATTGTTATTATTTTATGTAATCCATTTCTGTGTGGTCCTCACAGGAACTTCAGAATATATGTCAAATAGCACAACTTTATCATATGTACACACACACACACATACATACATACACACACACACACACACATATATATATATATATATATATATATATATATATTTGTATCTCTTTTTCATAGATATTTTGTGAAAGATTATATGTCTATTTTTAATTATAAAAGTTTGCTAGAATATAGCTAGGGATACACTAAAAAACACTTGCCCAGAATGCAAAAATCCCTGGGATTGATCCTCAGCCACATAGACACACATACACACACACACACACACACACACACACACACACACACACACACACTAACATTCACACAATGCTGTAAGTACATCTACAATCTACAATGCAAACAATAAACATGAGCCAAATATTAACTATTTATTATATTTTCTTTTATTTAGATATTACCACTGAGGCTTAGCCATCCTTTTAAATGATGGAGTATGTAGGACTAGCAAAGATATTTCCCATCTTGTTAGAAAGCTACTAAAAGTTAAAAGCCTTGCACATTGCTGTACCCTCATACTCTTCTCTGGTCTGGGCATTGGAGACAACTGGAATTCTTCAAGAAGAGGGAGTGCCAATTACTGGACAAACTTGTCTTGGAATATAAGGTTCATGGTTTATTTATTTTTTGTTACCATATCCAAATTAGAAATCTAGGCACTATTTATAATATAGGTGTTTATTGACGTTGTTGGTATTGCTAGTTTCTTAAACTGAATCTATTTTATTGCACATTTGAACCATCTATTCTCCCTCCATTCCTTCCTCACCTCTCACTTTTTCCATTGGTCTACTGATATCTCTTCAGAGAATTTCAAGATACAAATAGCAGAGCAATTCAGAGTCACCTTTGATGAATGAAGTTTTCTTTGAGAGTTATCATGAAGAACTGATCAACCTGACATTCATTTCCATTCCTGCCTTAAATTTGTGCTGTTGTAATTATTAGGTCATATTACCTACCCAATATAAACCCTTTAACTAGTTTTTATCCTTATATTTCCATGTTAATAGTATCTCTTTAAAAAATATTACCATTGTCTATCAAGGAAAGAGAAGCACACTTATTGTCTTTTGGAGTTTTCAGTAACCAAGGAAGGTAGAAAAAAGCAGAAAATAATAATGGCTTTCTCAGAAAGCATATAGTATGTCTTTAGAAAGGTAACAAACTTAAGTATGGTTTTCAGTTGAAATGGAATATCTAAGGAGATATTCCTTCATGGATAAGCACATTTACTACTCTTGCAAAGTAATCTTGGTTTCTATTACCTATCTCAATTTGCCTAAATTCATCTGTAACTCCAACTCCAAAGGATCTACTATGCTCCTCTGGCCTCTACATGCACTTTCTCATCTATACGAACATATACACTTAGTTAAATACAAATACTTTTAGAAAATTATGCCTTTTCCTCAATAAATAAATACTGAACGTTATTGTTACTTTACTTTATAATAAAATATGAGGATTTCCAACAACGACTTAAAAACATACATTTTTTCTGTTTTAAAAATCACTACTTGTTAAGTAAAAAAAATCACTAGCTGTGAGAAAGTCCTTGGCTCAAGGCATTCATTGGTGCTTTCATAACATAAAAAACAGCTAGATGTAGACATTTTGCAAATACTGGCAATACAGTACGATTAGATCTATGTGGCAAATGTCTGCAGAAATTTGACAAAACTAAGGACTACATGAAAGAGAACCAACTTATCAAAGAATTAAGATAAAATATATGTGCAGGTCTGTCCACTGATAATTAAGCACTAACATCTTGCTCTACACTGTAGAAGAAGAGAGGATTTGAAGTATACTTCCATCAGCAAGGGGTATTTATATCTCTGCCAATTCTTATATCACTTTACCTACCTGTCCCACACAAACACAAAAATGTGTAACTAAATATCAGCTTCTGAGTTAACAACAGGTTTATTTGTGTTCATTAAATTGTAAATCCAGTAATACTCAAGAAGTTCAAGAACCCATTGCCTACAAATTCACATGAATATTATATTACTCTTTGGAGTGATCACAAATCTCTTTGGAGTGATCACAAAATCATATTACATATAAAAATTCTCTTACTGTAATAGATAATTGAATCCACACATATAGTGTGTCTAGACCTCCAGAGTCTCACAAGCCTCCAAACTCCGTATTAAAGTCTGGATATCTCTTTCAAAGATATATAATAAATTAAGTGTTTCATTTCTTAAAACTTCCATGCTATAGCCTTATTGTGTGGGAATGACTTAAGGTTCTCTACCATGTATGGGTATTCTTATAGACTTTTCTAAAATAAAATTTGATATTTGTTGCTTAGAAAATGTTTTTACATTTTTTTTTACTTTCACTTTGACATGCCATGAATTCATGCTTTATTCTCAAAATTTCTGTTTAAAATGTTTCCAATGAAAAGTAACAGATGTTCTTAAGTTTTAGTTTCTAGGTCAATGTCTAATATTGTCTGAGCACTTTAATAATGAACTTCATTCACTTTAGCCATCATTTTCACCATTTTATGTAACCTTATCATACACTAATGTGACTTTCATTTTATTTCCCTCTAGGAAAACAGTCTTGAGAAACTTTCAACCACTAAAATATCAGTCCAAGAAGAGATTGTAAGCCAGCACAACCAATTGAGACGAATGGTTTCTCCATCTGTCAGTGACTTACTAAAAACGGTGAGAGCTCACACCAGGGCAGTGCATTTGGAGAGCTGTGTTTGGAGTCTGGTGATAGCATCTGTGTTGTTTGAAAGAGTCTGGCACTATTTTAGCATCTATTTTTTAAAAAATATGTATTGTTTTGTTCATGTGCATGACTATGTATGTATGTGTCTATATATTATGACATGTAAGATCAGAGTTCTTTCTCTCCTTTGTCCTTAGCCATGATATGATTAGAGTAGAATTTACTAAATTCCCTTTATAACAGTGAATCACTGGTGTTATGGAGCTATATCAATTGCAGCCACAGAATGAAAAATAAATCTTTTTACTTTTCTCTTTAGTGATAAGGCACTCTATTATTGCCTCTCTATCTCTTAATCTAGGGTCAGAACTTGACCTTTCATCTAACAAGTCGTCTGACTTGGATATAGATCTAAAGCCTATATTTCTTTTAAATTCACTCAACGTGTAAAAAGAAAAAATATTATTTATGAGGTAACTTTTTACAGGTGTGAAAATAGTCTTAGTGTTTCCTCCATAGTTAGTGCTCCTTGTAATACAGCAACTGAGAAAACTCTTTATGGTTCCTGGTGTGATCTCAGTAAATCATTATACTTTTAAATAATTTAGTATTTTTGGTGGTCTTGGGAAGACAGACTACTTGTATTTCTTTGAAATAGAAAATGGCATACATAAGTGGGAGGAAATTTGGATATAGGTCATGAAACAATGAAGCAGACAATGACACAGGAAAAAGGTTCTGTGGAAGGTATGTGAAGAGGAAGGAAATAGAACATGTGTGACATCAAAGGGAAACTGTGGGTGAGAGGGCATAGGAGGATGAGCAGGCTCTGGAAGAAGGGAAAGAAAAGCATGTAAAAATAAGCTTATTATAAATTTCACAATGAAAGTTGGTAGTATATACACTAACATAAAAATTTAGATATATACTATTATATTTATTGATTATGATGAAGGCCATATGGTGCCTACAGAAATCTTGCAGTGATATAAGCTAGTTCTACCAGCTTGCATGCAAAGATAATGTGTCTTTGAAGATGTATTATTATTTATAGCTATCTCCTTTTTTTTTCTATCTAGGAATGGAACCATGATGCTCAAGTAAATGCTCAGCAATGGGCAGACATGTGTACATTCAGTCACAGTCCTATAGAACTCAGGACAACTAGTATGTGAACTCAAAATCACTTATGTATGAATGGACAATAACACAGGAGGGCCCAGTTTCTTGTATTGTCTTAACAAAACTTTTCAAAGTGAACACCTATTTTGATACTGACCTTTAAAAGAAATTAAACATCTCTGGACCAGATGTCTCAGAGACGTTCCATATTATGCTAATTGGCTGTTTTATAGTTTATAAAAAATGTCTCTGACCATGCCAACTTTGTGTCTTGTAAATAGATCACAAGTGAAACACGGTAGGGATCATCTCTTTCTCTCCTTTAAAGATTGAAGGATGAAACTACTAATTAAAGTAATATGATGGGGCTTGAAATTAGAATCTCCTTTTAATTTTATCCTATTAGTTTTTATTTATGGGTATGTGTGTCTTGGGTATATTTATGCACCTGTGAATGTATGTGCTTAATCAGAAGAGAGTCTCTAGAGATCAAAAGGCATTGTATTTTTAGGAGCTGAAGTTACAGTGGTTTTAACCCATCCCATAGGGATGCTACAAGTTGAATTCAAGGGTGCTAAAGGAGCAGGATAGGCTCTTATCTGTTCAGGTGCTTTTGCAGTCCTCTGTAATTAGTATTTCTAAATTTAGATCCTTTAAGCCAGTATCTTATCTACCTTGTTTTGTTGTTTTCTTTTTGTTTTTATATTGTTTATTTGTTTGTTTGTTTGTTTTTAGTCAGGGTTTCTCTCTGTATTCCAGGTTTTTCTGGAACAGAGTCTGTAGACCAGGCTAGCCTTGAACTCATGGAGATCTGCCGACCTCTGCATTTAGAGTGCTGAGATTAAAGACATGTACATAAGTGGTAGCTTATCTGATGATGTGGCTTGTTCATGTTTATAAGATATGTTTTTAATTATAAAAATGTATTTTATCTGAGCAACTTATTCTTCCTTTTTTTCTCAGAAAATATCAAATATTTTCATTATCTTTCATTACTTCTTTTATTGTTTTTGATTTGGTGGAATACAGATCTCACAGTATAGTACAGGACGTCTTTAAATACATAATCTTGTGTAAGACAGCAATGTGTATGTTCCAAACTCTGTCTTCATTTTTGGTGACAGCAACTTATGTACATTCTGGGTAGCTGATAATTATATTAAGTTAAAAATAAATTATTAGACATAATCTTTACAAGAGGAAGTATAGAAAGTATGAGAACATAAATAAATGCACTATGAGATATAGTACTTCTTGAATCATTAGGAATGGTAATCTCTGGATGAATTTGAAAATCATTTAATTATCCATTACTAAGGTTGTACTTCTTAGCTATCATTATTTTAATCACATAGTGTTTAAAAAGTTTTAAGTGCTTTAACATTCAGTTAAAGTATAAAGTAATTTAGAATTTGCAGAGATTGAGAAAATACTAATCTATTTATTGGGTGTTAAATGTTGTTTTTTTTCTCCATTCTTGGAAGAATATTTAGCTCATGAAATTTTAAATTTATACTTAAGGCATGACCAATAAATGTTAAAATATTATTCCTTCTATTTTTGTTTGTTTTATACTTGTAAGTAATGACTATAAAGAAAGCTTACACAAAACAATCATGCTAAATATGTAACAATTCACATAAAAATCTCTAGTTAGAACAGAAGAGAAATTAAATAAGTTAGTTTTTTTTCTTTTTGAAGACTTCACATCAACATTTCTTACATATGAGACAAACATACAATATTACACACTCCCTCACACGTTTTCACACAGGTATGGAGAGTTTAATGTGTCAATGAATCAACTTAAGGAGAGAAGCTACTTAGAAATAAGACTTCTGTATCTATGCAGTTCATATGCTGTTCAGCCCACAAATTGAATGCCTGTGGCTACTGTTCAGATGAATGATCAAGTCTGAAGCATGCCTCTAATGAAATAATCAAAAGCCACTGTGAGCAATGTCTTTAAAGAGCAGGAAATCTGCTTTGTATAGACCCTCCTCTCTCTCTCTCTCTCTCTCTCTCTCTCTCTCTCTCTCTCTCTCTCTCTCTCTCTCTCTCTCTCTCTCTCTCTTTCCTCTTTTTTTCTTTCCTGCTGCCTTGCCTTAATGATTGGTCTATTTCTTTCCCATAGATTTAAAATGTGGTGGGAATTTGTTCATGTCATCTTACCTTGCACCATGGTCTTCAGTAATCCAAGGATGGTATAATGAATACAAAGATGTTCCGTTTGGTGTGGGCCCAAAGCAAAATGACAGTGTGGTCGGACATCATACTCAGGTAAGGAAAAAAATACTTTCTCTATAAATGAGAGGCAAGAAAGTTATTTGAATTACTTTATCAGAGCTGCATGCACATCAGCTTTGTTTGGTTCCTGAGGGAGAATGAGAACAATTTTCCAAAAGTTTTCTTCCCAGAACCCCTGACAGCTGATTTCCAGACAAATGAGGTGACTGCATTAGCAAGAATTATAGAATTGTGCCTCAATTCAGACCACTGTCAAATAGCTTCTACCAAAATAAATAGTGCCTATCAAAGCTAAGAGAGAAAATAAAGTGCTAAGGGGATATTGAATGGCTGATTGGAGAGAAGATCCAGATATGGTATAGGCAGATGTCTAAGTCAAGGGTTGGTTGGTTTGTTTGTCCAATAAACATCATGAGAAAAAGCAAAGTGGGGAGAAAAGAGTTTATTTGGTTTATACTTCCAGGTTGCTGTTCATCACCAAAGGAAATGAGGACAGGAACTTAGTCACTGCAGGAACCTGGAAGCAGGAGCTGATACAGATGCTATGGAGGGTGTTACTTGTATGCTTCCTGTGCCTTGCTCAGCACTCTTTCTTATAGATTCTAGGACCACCAACCCAGGAACGGCCCAACAACCATGAGCTGGGAAGTCCTTCATTGATCAGTAACTATGACTTACATCTATATCTTAGGGAGCCATTTTCTCACCTAAGGATTCTTCTTCTCTGATGACTACAACTTTGTCAAGCTGCTACATAAAACAACCAGTAGAGCTGTCCCCTTGTCAACTTGACACACAACCATATGCATTACTTTTAAGCCACAAACTTCTTTTTCTTATTTATCCCCAAGATCTCAAATTTAACTACAAATAACTTTAAAAAGTCCCACAATATCAAAAATTCAAAAGCATTAAAATTTCAATCTCCTCAAAAATTCAAAATCTCTTCTAAAAGCTTAAAGTTTTTCAGTAGTCCATTCTGGTAAAAATCTAAATTAAATGTAATGTATTTTTCAAGAGGGAAGAAGCACAGCATGATCACAATCTGAAACAAGCAACTGCTGAATCCCAACAGTTTAAATAACTCAATGCCCAGTGTCTGGGACCCACACATGACCTTCTGGGCTCTTCCAAATGGCTTGGATCACCTCTCCATCTCTGTCTCCTGTGACTCAGGCAGCTTGTCTTCTAGACCTCTGCTGGCTCCATTTCACTGATGTTGCTGTTATTGGTGGTGGTGGCATGGTATTTTAATTTCCAAAATGCTGAGGTCTGCTGCTGCAACTGGGCTGTACTTTCAGGAATAGCTTTTCATAGGCTCTCTTTCTGGTACCAAGTCTCAAATTCATTGCATGACCCCTTCAGTCCTGGTCCTTCAACTACCACTGAGGTTTCACTTTCATCAATGGCCTCTCCTGGCCTCTAAGAATGCCAAACTTCAGCTATTTTCCATGAATCTTCCATGCCTTCAAAATTAGTAACATTGCCAAGTCTAGAAGGCAGCCAAAGGTACAACTTTGGCCACATAATCTTGAATGCAGATTCTCTGTGCTCTCAGGGAAACACTTTCCAGCAGATTTCACCTTCATGATGATAGTCACTTCTTAATCACCACTAATCTTATCTCCAGCTGACCAACATCAACAGTCCCCAAAACATAAAGTTTTACTTCAGTAGTTCTGGTATCTCATTAGTAACAGCTGATTTTGTGTTTTTTGGTTTTTTGTTTTTTTCAGCCCTAGCTAAGAAGAACTGCAGAATCTTAAAGTAAAATAGGAAATGACCCTAATAGAATCTTTAATCTTCCCTTTGAAATTTCACACACCAGGCCTCTCTCTTCCGTACTGTTCAACATTCTTATTTTCCAAGCTCCTAAATCTTCCTTCAGATCTTTTAATATACAATGGCTTTTCTAGCTCAAAGTTCCAAAGTCCTTTCAAAATCCTCCCAAAAATATGGTCAGGGATGTCACAGCAATACTGTTTGGTTTTACCAAAATCTGCAATATATTCAGGGTTCTCTAGAGTCACATAACTTCTGGATAGAATCAATATCTCTCTCTCTCTCTCTCTCTCTCTCTCTCTCTCTCTCTCTCTCTCTCTCTCTCTCTCTCTCTCCCCTCTCTCTCTCTCTCTCTCTCTCTCTCTCTCTCTCTCTCCCCTCTCTCTCTCTCTCTCTCTCTCTCTCTCTCTCTCTGCCTCTTTCACATTTATATTTGAGATCCTAAAAGGATGTACCTCAAGGGACACTGCTACCTATTCTATATTTACAATGAATTTAGGGTTGTATTAGGGGTATCTATATCATATTATACATTATTGTGGCCTAATTATTGTTTATGCATTTGTGATTCTACAAAGGATAGTCATATCTTATTGGGCATTATTATCACATAGCTATTGTTTGCATTTGGACCTGAAATATGATTTGTGTCAAAATGATGAGGGATGGATTATGATTTGTTGCCAACATGACCATATCTGGACTGAACTATAACCAAAAAAAAAAAAAAAACAAACAACAACAACAAAAAAAAACAAACAAAAAAACACATACCTGTTTTCTGGATCTGAAGGCTAAAAGACAATATGTATTTTTTCATGATTTTGAGTTTGGAAGACACAAGCTTTTAATGAAGATACTGAGGTGGGATCACACACACACACACACACACACACACTTTTTGATCTGTATCAACATATTCTTTAATCCAGATCTTGAGGCATACCTTTAATCTGGGCCATATCTTCTGCTAGAGGCCTATATAAGGACAATGAAAAAAGAAAAGGTTCTTTCACTCTTTACCTGTGTATATTTTCTTGTCCAGCATGTTCACAGGAGTCTACTTCTTTAGGTTCTGGGTTATACAGAAGACCATTTGAAATATGTATCAATGTGGTATTGAGCACCTACTAGATTTTTGGACTTGCCATTCACAGCTTGTCATTGCTTGGTTAGTTGGACTGCAGTCTGTAAGTCATTACAATACACATACACATTCATTTCATAAGTTCTGTGACTCTAGAGATCCTTGACTAATGTAGCAGCAAGCAACTCCAATTCCTTGATCTGATCAGATCCTACAGGCTGAGATACTTGAGCTGAAACCTGGTTTCAGGAAGGAACCAGAAAATTCAAGATCAGATCTCTACACAGAATCACTCACCACACATAACTTTCAGGAAATATAAATGATTACTGAGTGGTAGCCTTTGTCCAGGCTTGACCAGAAAGGTTTGCATGTCAGTCATGAAATCTGTTCAATTGGGAAGGCAGATACTCATGGCTATGTGTTAGCATCCAACTGAACACCTCTTCTGTAATTCTGGGAGGAATTCATGGACCCTTTGATGGCTGACTAGGAATTGACATGATATCCAAGTTACCCTCTTGTAGTTTATTGTCACGTGCCTAGAAGATAGGAAGCAGAGAAATTCTACATCTCACCAGGGTCTTCCTGGTATCCATGGCTTTATGATGTCTTTCATTTTGACATGAAGATCATTGGCCTCAGCCTAGCCTTTTGCTTTCTCATCATCATGGAAACTGTCAAAAATGCACTAGAAGAACAACAGAGTTCTTGACATGAGGCTCGAACAGCCTCCCTAAACTCTCCTATGTGCTTTCTGTAAGCTTTACTGGAGTAGCTGATCAAAATAGGCTCTGAGGGTTCTTTTAACATTTGTAGTCTGATTCAATCATTAAAGTAAGTCCAGAAGGCATATAGTAACAAAGTATACCAAAGGTGTTTTAAGTTTACATTGTTTATTTGTTTTTCTGCATTATTTTTTCTCTGACACATGCTCCATATTCATTCCTGGGTGTCCAGGTTGTTTGGAATTCAAATTTACAAGTTGCATGTGGAGCTGCTGAATGCCCTAAAAATCCACTGAGATACTTTTATGTTTGTCACTATTGTCCTGTGCAAGTATGCAATTTAGAGTACATTTTCAACAACATCAAATGCAATTTAACATTTTTAATTGTCGTAGTGCAAAAAATGATTAAAGATACATTAAACATGAAAGGGAAATGCAAACTTTTAAATACTTCCCTTAGTTGAAACTTATTATTACAAAATTCATGAAATGGCTAACTCATCAGTTCTATAAATCATTCTCAGAAACATTCACCCTATGCTTAAATTTTTTTTTTCTTTTTCCCCTTCAGTTGGAGTGTTCTGGATTCATGGTGACCACAAAATGTAGGGATTGTTACAGTCAAATATTCAGTTATGGCTAAGCTTTTACTTTACTGAGTAATCTGTTAATACTAGGAAAAGGGTGATCATTAGTGAATAACCCAGGATAGTGATTGCAGAGTTTCCACTGAAGTAGTCCTAAGTCTGATTATATAGGCTGTTATGTTTCTTTTTTTTTATTAGTTATTTTCCTCAATTACATTTCCAATGCTATCCAAATAGTCCCCAATACACTCCCCCCCCCAGTCCCCCCCACCCCACCCCTTGGCCCTGGCATTCCCCTGTACTGGGGCATATAAAGTTGGCAAGTCCAATGGGCCTATCTTTCCAGTGATGGCCGACTAGGCCATCTTTTGATACAAATGCAGCTAGAGTCAAGAGCTCTGGGGTACTGGTTAGTTCATAATAATGTTCCACATATGGGGTTGCAGTTCCCTTTATCTCCTTGGGTACTTTCTCTAGCTCCTCCATTGGGGCCCTGTGATCCATCCAATAGCTGACTGTGAGCATCCACTTCTGTGTTTGCTAGGCCCCGGCATTGTCTCACTAGAGACAGCTATATCTGGGTCCTTTCAGCAAAATCGTGCTAGTGTATGAAATGGGGTCAGCGTTTGGAAGCTGATTATGGGATGGATCCCTGGATATGGCAGTCTTTAGATGGTCCATCCTTTCTTTTTTTTTTATTACATATTTTCCTCAATTACATTTCCAATGCTATCCCAAAAGTCCCCCATAGCGCCCCCCACTTCCCTACCCACCCATTCCCATTCTTTTGGCCCTGGCATTCCCCTATATTGGGGCATATAAAGTTTGCAAGTCCAATGGGCCTCTCTTTCCAGTGATGGCCGAATAGGCCATGTTTTGATGCATATGCAGCTAGAGACAAGAGCTCTGGGGTACTGGTTAGTTCATAATGTTGTTCCAACTATAGGGTTGCAGATCCCTTTAGCTCCTTGGGTACTTTCTCTAGCTTCTCGATTGGGAGCCCTGTGATACATTCAATAGCTGACTGTGAGCATCCACTCCTGTGTTTGCTAGGCCCCTGCATAGTCTCACAAGAGACAGCTATCTTTGGGTCCTTTCAGCAAAATCTTGCTAGTGTATGCAATGGTGTCAGCGTTTAGAAGCTGATTATGGGATGGATCCCTGGATACGGCAGTCTCTAGATGGTCCATCCTTTCATCACAGCTCCATGCTTTGTCTCTGTAACTCCTTCCATGGGTGTTTTGTTCCCAATTCTACGAAGGGGCACAGTGTCCACATTTTGGTCTTCATTCTTCTTGAGTTTCATGCGTTTAGCAAATTGTATCTTATATCTTGGATATCCTAAGTTTTGGGCTAATATCCACTTATCAGTGAATACATATTGTGTGAGTTCCTTTGTGATTGTGTTACCTCACTCAAGATGATGCCCTCCAGGTCCATCCATTTGGCAAGGAATTTCATAAATTCATTCTTTTTAATAGCTGAGTAGTACTCCATTGTGTAGATGTACCATAATTTCTGTATCCATTCCTCTGTTGAGGGACATCTGGGTTCTTTCCAGCTTCTGGCTATTATAAATAGGGCTGCTATGAACATAGTGGAGCATGTGTCCTTCTTACCGGTTGTGACATCTTCTGGATATATGCCCAGGAGAGGTATTGCTGGATCCTCCGGTAATACTATGTCCAATTTTCTGAGGAACCACCAGACTGATTTCCAGAGTGGTTGTACAAGCTTGCAATCCCACCAACAATGGAGGAGTGTTCCTCTTTCTCCACATCCTCGCCAGCATCTGCTGTCACCTGAATTTTTGATCTTAGCCATTCTGACTGGTGTGAGGTGGAATCTCAGGGTTGTTTTGATTTGCATTTCCCTGATGATTAAGGATGTTGAACATTTTTTCAGGTGCTTCTCTGCCATTTGGTATTCTTCAGGTGAGAATTCTTTGTTCAGTTCTGAGCCCTATTTTTAATGGGGTTATTTGACTTTCTGGAGTCCACCTTCTTGAGTTCCTTATATATATTGGATATTAGTCCCCTATCTGATTTAGGATAGGTAAAGATCCTTTCCCAATATGTTGGTGGTTTTTTTGTCTTATTGATGGTGTCTTTTGCCTTGCAGAAGCTTTGCAGTTTCATGAGGTCCCACTTGTCAATTCTCGATCTTACAGCACAAGCCATTGCTGTTCTATTCAAGAATTTTTCCCCTATGCCCATATCTTCAAGGCTTTTCCCCACTTTCTCCTCTATAAGTTTCAGTGTCTCTGGTTTTATGTGAAGTTCCTTGATCCACTTAGACTTGACCTTAGTACAAGGAGATAGGAATGGATCAATTCACATTCTTCTACATGAAAACAACCAGTTGTGCCAGCACCATTTGTTGAAAATGCTGTCTTTCTTCCACTGGATGGTTTTAGCTTCCTTGTCGAAGATCAAGTGACCGTAGGTGTGTGGGTTCATATCTGGGTCTTCAATTCTATTCCATTGGTCTATTTGTCTGTCACTATACCAGTACCACGCTGTTTTTATCACAATTGCTCTGTAGTAAAGCTTTAGGTCCGGCATGGTGATTCCACCAGAGGTTCTTTTATCCTTGAGAAGAGTTTTTGCTATCCTAGGTTTTTTGTTATTCCAGATGAATTTGCAGATTGCACTTTCTAATTCATTGAAGAATTGAGTTGGAAGTTTGATGGGGATTGCATTGAATCTGTCGATTGCTTTTGGCAAGATAGCCATTTTTACAATGTTGATCCTGCCAATCCATGAGCATGGGAGATCTTTCCATCTTCTGAGATCTTCTATAATTTCTTTCTTCAGAGACTTGAAGTTTTTATTATACAGATCTTTCACTTCCTTAGTTAGAGTCATGCCAAGATATTTTATATTATTTGTGACTATTGAGAAGGGTGTTGTTTCCCTAATTTCTTGCTCAGCCTGTTTATTCTTTGTGTAGAGAAAGGCCATTGATTTGTTTGAGTTAATTTTATATCCAGCTACTTCACCGAAGCTGTTTATCAGGCTTAGGAGTTCTCTGGTGGAATTTTTAGGGTCACTTATATATACTATCATATCATCTGCAAAAAGTGATATTTTGACTTCATCTTTTCCAATTTGTATCCCTTTGATCTCCTTTTGTTGTCGAATTGCTCTGGCTAGGACTTCAAGTACTATGTTGAATAGGTATGGAGAAAGTGGACAGCCTTGTCTAGTCCCTGATTTTAGAGGGATTGCTTCAAGCTTCTCACCATTTACTTTGGTGTTGGCTACTGGTTTGCTGTAGATTGCTGTTATCATGTTTAGGTATGGGCCTTGAATTCCTGATCTTTCCAAGACTTTTATCATGAATGGGTGTTGCATCTTGTCAAATGTTTTTCCGCATCTAACGAGATGACCATGTGGTTTTTGTCTTTGAGTTTGTTTATATACTGGATTACATTGATGGATTTCCGTATATTGAAACATCCCTACATCACTGGGATGAAACCTACTTGGTCAGGATGGATGATTGTTTTGATGTGTTCTTGGATTCGGTTAGCAAGAACTTTATTGAGTATTTTTGCATCAATATTCATAAGGGATATTGGTCTGAAGTTTTCTATCTTTGTTGGGTCTTTTTGTGGTTTAAGTATCAGAGTAATTGTGGCTTCATAGAATGAGTTGGGTAGAGTACCTTCTGTTTCTATTTTGTGGAATAGTTTGTGAAGAACTGGGATTAGATATTCTTTGAAGGTCTGATAGAACTCTGCACTAAACCCATCTGGTCCTGGGCTTTTTTTTGGTTGGGAGACTATTAATGACTGCTTCTATTTCTTTGGGAAATATAGGGCTGTTTAGATCATTAACCTGATCTTGGTTCAACTTTGTTACCTGGTACCTGTCTAGGAACTTCTCCATTTCATCCAGGTTCTCCAGTTTTGTTGAGTATAGCCTTTGGTAGAAGGATCTGATGGTGTTTTGGATGTCTTCAGGATCTGTTGTTATGTCTACTTTTTCATTTCTGATTTTGTTAATTAGAATGCTTTCCCTGTGCCCTCTAGTGAGTCTGGCTAAGGGTTTATCTATCTTGTTGATTTTCTTAAAGAACCAGCTCCTTGATTGGTTGATTCTTTGAATAGTTCTTCTTGTTTCCACTTGATTGATTTCGCTCCTGAGTTTGATTATTTCCTGCCGTCTACTCCTCTTGGGTGAATTTGCTTCCTTTTGTTCTAGTGCTTTTAGGTGTGTTGTCAAGCTGCTAATGAGTGCTCTTTCTAGTTTCTTTTTGGAGGCACTCAGAGCTATGAGTTTTCCTCTTAGAAATGCTTTCATTGCGTCCCATAAGTTTGGGTATGTTGTGGCTTCATTTTCATTGAACTCTAAAAAGTACTTAATTTCTTTCTTTATTCCTTCCTTGACCAAGGTATCATTGAGAAGAGTGTTGTTCAGTTTCCACGTGAATGTTGGCTTTCTATTATTTATTTTGTTATTGAAGATCAGCCTTAGTCCGTGGTGATCTGATAGGATGCATGGGACAATTTCAATATTTTTGTATCTGTTGAGGCCTGTTTTGTGACCAATTATGTGGTCAATTTTGGAGAAGGTACCATGAGGTGCTGAGAAGAAGGTATATCCTTTTCTTTTAGAATAAAATGTTCTGTAGATATCTGCCATATCCATTTGATCCATAACTTCTGTTAGTTTCACTGTGTCCCTGTTTAGTTTCTGTTTCCATGATCTGTCCATTGGTGAAAGTGGTGTGTTGAAGTCTCCCACTATTATTGTATGAGGTGCAATGTGTGCTTTGAGATTTACTAAAGTTTCTTTAATGAATGAGGCTGCCTTTGTATTTGGAGCATAGATATTCAGAATTCATAGTTCCTCTTGGAGGATTTTACCTTTGATGAGTATGAATTGCCCCTCCCTGTCTTTTTTGATGACTTTGGGTTGGAAGTCAATCTTATCAGATATTAGAATGGCTACTCCAGCTTGTTTCTTCATACCATTTGCTTGGAAAATTGTTTTCCAGCCTTTCATTCTGAGGTAGTGTCTATCTTTTTCTCTGAGATGAGTTTCCTGTAAGCAGCAAAATGTTGGGTCCTGTTTGTGTAGCCAGTTTGTTAGTCTATGTCTTTTTATCGGGGAGTTGAGTCCATTGATATTAAGAGATATTAAGGAAAAGTAATTGTTGTTTCCTGTTATTTTTGTTGTTAAAGTTGGCATTCTGTTCTTGTGGCTGTCTTCTTTTAGGTTTGTTGAGGGATTACCTTCTTGTTGTTTCTAGGGCGTGGTTCCTGTCCTTGTATTGGTTTTTTCCTGTTATTATCCTTTGAAGGGCTGGATTCGTGGAGAGATAATGGTGAATTTGGTTTTGTCGTGGAATACTTTGGTTTCTCCATCTATGTTAATTGAGAGTTTGGCTGGGTATAGTAGCCTGGGGGGGAATTTGTGTTCTGTTATTGTCTGTATAACATCTGTCCAGGATCTTCTGGCTTTCATAGTCTCTGGTGAAAACTCTGGTGTAATTCTGATAGGTTTGCCTTTATATGTTACTTGGCATTTTTCTCTTACTGCTTTTAGTATTCTATCTTTATTTAGTGCATTTGTTGTTCTGATTATTATGTGTCCGGAGGTATTTCTTTTCTGGTCCAGCCTATTTGGAGTTCTGTAGGCTTCTTGTATATTCATGGGCATCTCTTTCTTTAGATTTGGGAAATTTTCTTCTATAATTTTGTTGAAGATGTTTACTGGTCCTTTGAGTTGAAAATCTTCATTCTCATCCACTCCTATTATCCGTAGGTTTGGTCTTCTCATTGTGTCCTCTATTTCCTGGATGTTTTGAGTTAGGATCTTTTTGCATTTTCCATTTTCCTTGATTGTTGTGCCGATGTTCTCTATGCAATCTTCTGCACCTGAGATTCTCTCTTCCATCTCTTGTATTCTGTTGCTGATGCTAGCATCTATGGTCCCAGATTTCTTTCCTAGGGTTTCTATCTCCAGTGTTGCCTCATTTTGGGTTTTCTTTATTGTGTCTACTTCCCTTTTTAGGTTTAGTATGGTTTTGTTCATTTCCATCATCTGATTGGATGTGTTTTCCTGTTTTTCTTTAAGGACTTCTACCAGTTTGGTTGTGTTTTCCTGTTTTTCTTTAAGGACTTGTAACTCTTTAGCCATGTTCTCCTGTAGTTCTTTAAAGTCCTTCTTGATGTCCTCTGTCATCATCATGAGATATGCTTTTAAATCCAGGTCTATCTTTTCAGGTGTGTTGGGGTGCCCTGGACTGGGCGAAGTGGGAGTGCTGGGTCCTGATGATGGTGAGTGGTCTTGGTTTCTGTTAGTAAGATGATTACGTTTACCTCTCACCATCTGGTAATCTCTGGAGTTGTTATAGTTGTCTCTGTTCAGAGGTTGTTCTTCTGGTGATTCTGAGTATCGTCTGTCAGCAGACCTGGGAGACAGGCTCTCTCCTCTGAGTTTCAGTGGTTAGAGCACTCCCTGCTGACAAGCTTTCCTCTTAAAGGGAAGGTGTACAGATATCTGGCGTTTGGACCTTCTCCTGGCCGAAGAAGAAGGCCGAAAGCAGGACCTTTCCCAGATGCTGTGTTGCTTTGGCAGGTCACAGAAGCTGTCAGCTTCTGTGGTGCACACTCTCAGCTGTGCAGACTACGTTCCTAAGTTCAGAGGAGTCCTGGATCCAAGATGTGCTCCCTGCTCCTGAGGCAGAGGGCTCCTGTGTAGGGCAGAATACAGTCTTCCAGCTGGGAGGGTGCCGGATGTCTGCAGCCCCAAAAGGGTGCTGCCTCAGGGGCTCTGTGGCTCCCGCCTGTCCCAGAAGCTGTCTGCCTCTGTGGTCCTCACTCTCACCTCTGCAGACTAAGTTTGGTGGAGCCCCGGAGCCAAGATGGCGCTCCCTGCAGGGCGGTTCACTGTCCTCCGGCTGGGAGGGTGCTGGATGTCTGCAGCCCCAAAAGGGTGCTGCCTCAGCGACTCTGTGGCTCCCACCTGTCCCAGAAGCTGTCTGCCTCTGTGGTCCTCACTCTCACCTCTGCAGACTAAGTTCGGCGGAGTCCCGGAGCAGGTCCATCCTTTCTTCACAGCTCCAAACTTTATCTCTGTAACTCTTTCCATGGGTGTTTTGTTCCCAATTCCAAGAAGGGGCACAGTGTCCACACTTTGGTCTTCATTCTTCTTGAGTTTCATGCGTTTAGCAAATTGTATCTTATATCTTGGGTATCCTAAGGTTTTGGGCTAATATCCACTTATCAGTGAGTACATATTGTGTGAGTTCCTTTGTAAATATGTTACCTCACTCAGGATGATGCCCTCCAGATCCATCCATTTGCCTAGGAATTTCATAAATTCTTTCCTTTTAATAGCTGAGTAGTACTCCATTGTGTAAATGTACCACATTTTCTGTATCCATTCCTCTGTTGAGGGGCATCTGGGTTCTTTCCAGCTTCTGGCTATTATAAATAAGGCTGCTATGAACATAGTGGGGCATGTGTCCTTCTTACCGGTTGGAACATCTTCTGGATATATGCCCAGGAGAGGTATTGCTGGATCCTCTGGTAGTATTATGTCCAATTTTCTGAGGAACCGCCAAAATGATTTCCAGAGTGGTTGTACCAGCTTGCAATCCCACCAACAATGAAGGAATGTTCCTCTTTCTCCACATCCTCGCCAGCATCTGCTTTCACCTGAATTTTTGATCTTAGCCATTCTGACTGGTGTGAGGTGGAATCTCAGGGTTGTTTTGATTTGCATTTCCCTGATGATTAAGGATGTTGAACATTTTTTCAGGTGCTTCTCTGCTATTCGGTATTCATCAGGTGAGAATTCTTTGTTCAGTTCTGAGCCCCATTTTTTAATGGGGTTATTTGATTTTCTGGAGTCCACCTTCTTGAGTTCTTTATATATATTGGATATTAGTCCCTTATCTGATTTAGGATAGGTGAAGATCCTTTCCCAATCTGTTGGTGGTCTTTTTGTCTTATTGATGGTGTCTTTTGCCTTGCAGAAGCTTTGCAACTTTATGAGGTCCCATTTATCGATTCTCAATCTTACAGCACAAGCCTTTGCTGTTCTATTCAGGAATTTTTTCCCTGTACCCATATCTTTGAGGCTTTTCCCTACTTTCTCCTCTATAAGTTTCAGTGTCTCTGGTTTTATGTGGAGTTCCTTAATCCACTTAGATTTGACCTTAGTACAAGGAGATAGGAATGGTTCAATTCGCATTCTTCTACATGATAACCGCCAGTTGTGCCAGCCCCATTTGTTGAAAATGCTGTCTTTTTTCCACTTAATTGTTTTTGCTCCCTTGTCAAAGATCAAGTGACCATAGGTATGTGGGTTCATCTCAGGGTCTTCAATTCTGTTCCATTGGTCTACTTGTCTGTTGTTATACCAGTACCATGCAGTTTTTATCACAATTGCTCTGTAGTACAGCGTTAGGTCAGGCATGGTGATTCCACCAAAGCTTCTTTTATCCTTGGGAAGAGTTTTTGCTATCCTAGGTTTTTTGTTGTTCCAGATGAATTTGCAGATTGCCCTTTCTAATTCGTTGAAGAATTGAGTTGGAATTTTGATGGGGATTGCATTGAATCTGTAGATTCTTACAGTTATTTATCTTTTGAGAATTTCATAAAGGAGTACTAAATTTGCATAATTTTCATCCTTCCAACTATTCCTCCCAATCTTCCAAGCCCACATTCCCTCTCAAATTCATTATGCCAACTTTAAATTATATTGTTATACACCCACATGTTCTCTATATATATGCATATATTATAGCATACATCTATACATATATGTATATATAACACACACATAATACCATTGAGTTAATTTAGTAGTGCTCTGATGTTAAGTGTTTGGGGTTGACCACTTTGTACTGGATAACCTATCAGGATTCTTCACCTGGAGATTCCCTTTCTCAACATCCATGATTATGCAAAACTCTATCCAAAGCAATATAGCTTTTGGTTGCCTCTCAGTACTTGAAGAAGATACCCTTTTACTGAAAATATCACACACTTCAGAAACAGGAGGTAGAGGAGGTGAACTGGAACTAACTTGGAAGGCTACTTCCTGTAGACCATCTCTTGTAGTATTAGAATATGCTATGAAAACTGCCTAGGTAGAAAATAATCAACAAATTTATTTTCCTGTAAAGCCATAACAATGACCAGTCCAGTTGCTATTTTTCAAGACCTTATGTTTATGGATCTATTTATGCATGTGCACATATCCACAAAGACCAGAAAAGAGCATTAAATCCCCTGGACCTGAAGTTAAAAGTGGTTATGACCTATTTTACATGGGTTTTGGGAATAAAATTTCAATCCTCTGTGAGAAGAGCAAATTATCTTAACCACTGTACCATCTTTCCAACCTCTTGTTTCTACCTTATACCTATAAGAATTTATTAAATCAGACTTCAAAGTCGTTTTAAAAAGTCTTTAAAATATTTTAAATAGTTAGGAATGATAAAAATCTTAACTCTTTGTTTCTCAGAATTTCCTAAAAGTACTTAAAAAATCCATTAATACAGATCTTGATTTTAAAATTAAAAACTTACTAATGTAACAGAAATAAACCGTTTGAACTCTTCAAACATTCCAGTGAATAGGACGAATGTATATTCATAACATGCCAACGTTTTTCATTTAAAAAGATTGTAATTACATTTGCATGTCTCGCTGTCCACATGTGGTTTGTTCACATTGGTGCAGATGCCCGTGGGGGCCAGAGGCATCAGAATGCCTGGAACTGGGATCACAGACAGTTGTAATCCACCTGAAATGGGTACTGGGAATCAAACTCCATGTATTGCCCAAAGAAATAGGCACTCTTAAGTGCTGAGACATCTCCCCAGCTTTATTTGTATCTTTTCTTATGGGAAACCTATACAAGAGGAGGGTGAGAGTCTTTCTATATTAATTTTTTAAATGATTCAATTGTATACTGTAGGTAATACAGATGGTGTAGCATGTCAGTTCAAGAGAAATATGATGAAAGAATTTTCAAGCATTTTTTCTGTTATTAAGTATAATACAAGGAAAGAAGCTACTGGAATCCATCCAGCTGTCAGGTCAAATAAGAAGCATCTTGAACCTAGGAGAGTCAGATATGAATAAAGAGAAGCAAGTGACACAGGTTGTGCAATACTTTGTCTTTTCTCTTAGATTGCTCATAGACTCTATATGCTATGTTTTGCATAGAGAGTAGTGGTTATGCGAAAAGCCCTTGGACTGCATACATATACACACACACACATGCATGCACACACACACACAACAACATGCAATGAAGAATCTGAATTTTCCTATGACAATCAGTAAAGTGATAGTCCTAATTAGGCAGTGTAGCCACAATCAGAGAGTAATGCTATGTTTAGAAGATTTTTATAAAATCTCTTATTTTAATATCCTCATTTTTGATAATCATAAAGCCTCATAACTTCCTGCTACATTTAGACACTATCAAACCTTCATATGCATGGGGCCTTTCACAATTACTCATTTAATTTCTTGAAACTCAACCTGTCACTTGGTAACCTGTTCTATATTACAGGATTTACAGCTTTTTTCTGTACCTACCTAATTTATGAAAGTAGCTTTTCCATATAACCTATATTGCACTGTCTTAGGAATGTTCCAGCCTTATCAAATAATGAAGATGGTATTTTAACATTAAAATCTCTCTTAACTTTTAGACTTTATTTTAGTTTCTCAGGTTCTAAGTTAATGGTTGATGAAAAAAAGTGTGCATGGATTAATTACTTCCTTAATATACATCTATGTCTGAATTCTCTTAGGAAATGTTAGGTTTTTGTTATGGTATTCAATTGAAGGTTTGTAACAGTCATCCAAGTATATATATATGATTATATGTCTAAATCTATGAATCTATCTATCTATCTATCTATCTATCTATCTATCTATCTATCTATCTACCTATCTATCACCTACCTATCTATCTATAGACATATATGATTATATGTTTGAATCTATGGATCTATCTGTCTATATATCTATCTATCTATTGTCTATCTATCTATATATCTATCTATAATTTGATGATATATGCAAACATTAGTATAAAGAGAAAAATTAAAATCATCTGATGATTTTGCAGATCGAATTACAGTGGCCATTATCCAAGCAGGCCATACCTAGCTTACACAGCAAGAGCACCATGTGCCAGTTGTCCTGATCACTGTGAAGATGGGCTGTGCAGTAAGTTTATTAACATACCAATATCACAACATAGAATGACAATCTGCTTTAAGATTTAATACTTGCAAGTCGGGCATGGTGGCGCATGCCTTTAATCCCAGCACTTGGGAGGCAGAGGCAGGCGGATTTCTGAGTTCGAGGTCAGCCTGGTCTACAAGGTGAGTGCCAGGACAGCCAAGGCTACACAGAGAAACCCTGTCTCGAAAAACCAAAAAAAAAAAAAAAAAAAAGATTTAATACTTGCAATAGACAAAAATGTACTTAACATCATTTAAATTTTTTCAATTAATTTATTTACTCCCTTTTTATCTCAATCACAGCTCCCTCCTCCTCCCTCACACAGTCCCAACTCCACCCCTCCCCATCACCTCTGAGAAGTAGGAGGTGACCCCCTGGATACCAGCCCACTGTGGCAGCTTAAGTCACTAAATCACAGCAGGACTAGGCACAACTTCTACTGAGGCCAGGCAAAGTGAACAAGATCAACAAGGAGATACATTTTAAGCATAAAACCCTCTCCAGTTGTTTTGGAAACCTACAAAAGTTAAGTTGTACATCTCCTACATATGTTAACATCATTTTTTTGAATGACAGATTTTTCTTTTGTTTAAGATGTGTGTACTTTTGACATACAAACTAGTAATATTTAGGTTAGTGTAAAGAAATATTTAAAATCAGTGAACACTTGTAACTATATTGGAATTTTTGCTACTGAAGTCTATAAAAGTATTTCTGAGGATGTAATTTAATACAATTTAAAGTGAAGTTACTTGGCATTTTAAAAAGAGGACGCAGTACAAATTTATGGAGTTGAAATAATAAAACCAGAGTTTGCCTACCCCTCCCCACTCCCCCTATGGCTAGCCCTATGTGCTGTCTCCTGGATCCCTAGGCTAGCTTCCTAAGCTAACCAAACCAGTTTAACCCAAAATGCTTGAAGCTACTGCTCACATTTTTCAGACCATCCACCTCCTATGGCTGTCCTGCAGAAAACAAGCTACTACTCACTCAGCTCCCCTTAGCCCCATGAAATAAAAACACTAAAGACTGAAATTATATTAGGTAGATTTATAACAGTAAATTTCCAACCCAAAAAAACACCCATGCAAAGAACACATAACTTAGTTAATATAAATCCAAGCAGCATGCCTATATTGGGCAAATATGCCCTATACTCTTATATTATTCAGCTATGAAATCCTTCTCTACTTGCACTTCCTCCAGGCCACGTGAATCTGCTCCAACTCCTACCTCTTCCTCCATCATCTTCCCTCTCTGTCCCCACACTGCTCTTCTCTTCTTCCTCCTTCTCTCCCTTCTCTAAAACTTTCAGCTCTGCTTTTCCTTTCACTGCCCAATCACAGGCTTTAGCCTTTAAGATTATATCTGACATCATCTGAGTATGTGATCTACTCCACCTCTGGGCACTCCTCTTGAGGGAGTACATAATACAAAAAGTAATGCACAAGACATATCTAGTATATTCATAGAAAGTGGCCACTAGGCACAATTGATATAGAATATTTTAATGAAACTTGTTTTGCTGAGAATATTTAAATATTTAAGTAGTTAAATATTTAAATAGTTTAAATATTAAAATATTAATTTTTAAAAGTACTTGCATAATAATCACATTTTAGAGAGGCTCATTTTTAATGCTTATTTTTTTATTTAATATTATGAATATTTGGTTACATTTAAGTACAAGGGTTTATGTGTACCACGTTCGTTCTTGTTTACCCTGGAGACCAAAAACAGACATTGGAACTGAAGGTACAGGTGGTCATGATCCCCCATGTGGATGGTGAATACCAAAAACCAGGTTCTCCATAAGACTATCAAAGGCTCCTAATCAATAATCCATCTTTACAACATCTAGATGGCCCAGTTCTATAAAGAACCACTCAGTTTAATTTTCTTGAGATTTTGTGAGTGAAGAAATCAATTACACAAAGCTGCACTTTAAAAGATATCCATTCATTTGCTTACTCCCCTCTTCTAATTCATATAAGTATTATTTTGTTGCCATTAACAGAGGAAAATAATAATAAAGTAATGAATATTTTTTCTTTATTTCAACCAAGAGTTGTCCATATAAGGATATTTCTTCGCGGTGTAAACATCTGATAAAGATCTGTATAAATCCATTTCTTATAAAATATTGCCTAGCTACATGCCGCTGTAAAGGCAAAATTCACTAAATTTCCTGTACACGCAGCCAGGACCAAGTAGAGAAAGATCATACTCTCTAGTCAGGCTTATCACATCCCAACAAGAATGTATAGATTTAGTACATTTAAAGAATTCCAGATGGTAAAGATTCTGTTTTTTCTTATATTTTTTTCTATTTTGCAGAAATCATTTTCCCCAAATAATATAAAATAACAAATTTGATAATACCTTTGGACCTTGACATATGAAATATGTGACAAATTTATGGAGTCAAATCTAGCCCATGATTATACATTGTCTATATGAGTAAAGTCACTAAAACTCATATGAATAATGTTCCCAGAGCACAATGAAGTAAGGGAATAGAAAACATATAGTTTCTCTGTAATGGTTAGTCATCTTTTCTAACTCTACCTAGTTAACTCTCTCTGGAGAAAATTCACATTAATTGTCTTTTATTTTTTTCTCACTATTCATTATTCTTCACATTCATCATAATCAGTGGTTTAGATTAAAAAACTACCATTTACATTTTAGTTGGTTTTTTTTTTTGTTTTTGTTTTTTTTTTTTTGTAAGAATGATATAAAATGTACCTTAATGAGCAGACTTTGCTTGTTCAGGGGACAATGACCTTTGTTGCTTTAGAAAAAAAATAAATCTTAATCTTGGCATATTCATCTTCTCTTAGTATTGATTTAGACTGGTTATTTGGGGTTTGTTTACTCCATTATGACATTTTAATATTTATGATATCTTTTACTTATTTATTTACGTTAAAGTTGTCAGCCTACAGAAGTGTTTATTCTAATCAATGTATACCTCAATTAATAATCAATAGTGAATCCAGTTTGGCAAGTACTCCTGACATTACTCTCCCATACTATATACAATGTATAGATCTATGCCAGGTCACATGTGCTCTATATAGTCTGGTGAGCACTCTGGAGTTTAGCTCAATCATAAAACCTCAACATTCAGATTCAGTTATCCTAGTTGGACATCCTGTGGCCTGGGCTAATTCTGAAGCACCATAGAATATAACACCAGGCATAAAACCAATGAAAGTAATCTACATTCCCTGGTCTCAATGCAAAAACAAAATATGTGCAGCCTAAGTACCAACACCCTATACCCCCAGATCCACTAGTCTTAAAGAAATATACATTTCCCAAAGAGAATTTCTTAAGAGTTCAAATTTAAAAAAAAAAAAGGAACTTGAGAATTTTAAAGAAGACATGAACAAACATGTCAAAACCAACTAACCCAACAAACAAGTAAGCAAAACAAGGAATATACTGACAAATGAAATGATTAAGATAATTCAGGATTTAAAAACTATATTCAGTAAAAGAAATAAACTCCACCTGAATTTATAATGGGATTAATAAACTAACAAAAGCTCATGAGAAGGAAGGTAGAATGGATTAGATAGGTGACAGAATGTCAGGACTTAGAGGAAAAAACCCTGAAGAATTAGGTCCTTCAAGCAAATAATATAGGAAATTAAATACACACACACACATATACACACACACACACACACACACACACAGAGATGAAAGAAGCATGCAAAAAAATGTGTATTATGTAAACACCAAATCTTGGAATTATAGGCATTGAAGATAGAGAAAAATCACAAATCAATGGCATAGACTATAATTTCAACAAGATTAAAGACTTTAAATTAAGGACAGACATATTTATACAGACACAGGAAGCACACATAACTCCAAGTAGATAAAAGCAGAAGTGAGATACTCACTAAATAGTATATTTAAAGCACTCAATATTTAGAACATAGAGAGAATCCTGAAAGCTGAAAAATAAAGAACCTAGATCAAATATAAAAGACAACTCGTCAAATGATTGGGTTGTTTCTCAATAGAAACCACAAAATTGAGAGGAGGCTGGAACAATTTATTTCACATTCTAAAACACTATAAGTGTCATCCTAGATTCCTGTCCTCAGTAAACATATCTCAAAAGCTAAATAAGAAATAAAAATTCATGATAAAGCAAAAGAATTCAGGCCCACCAAATTAGACCTAGAGAGAATGCTTGAAATAATACTTCAGATTGAGAAGAATAAGAAAAGATTAGAGGTAATAAAAAGAGAATAGATGAAATTATAACTACTGAAAAACAAATTACAACTAAGAACACAAACAATAGCAACAACAAACAACAGCAAGAAGAACACCAACAACAAAACCAAAGGAAAAAGACAAACAATCCAAAACACCAAGGCAAAACAAAACAAAATGGCTACCCTCCTCCCAAGAACATTGTGTCTATTTTGTGTTTCCCAAGTACTTTCTGAGTATGTGTCCTGTGCCAGACTGCAGTTGATACATCCAGTAACATTCCACTGGAGAAAATTGTTTTTCTCTATGATCTTTGTCTTTTTGGGGGGGACAGGGAGAGAAACAATATGAGGTTTGAGTGGATAGAGAATCAGAGAGAATTGGAAGAATCTTAGGGAGGAGAATGATAATAAAATCAAAAAAGAATATACTTAAAATAAAAATTTAAAGAAGGGGCCAGAGAGATTGCTCAGTGGTTAGGAGCACTAGTTTCCTTGCAGAGTTCCTGTGTTGAATTCACGGCAACCAAATACCCCCTCACAAGTGTTTGTAACATCAGTTCCATGGGATCTGATACCCTTACACAAACAAACATACAGGGAAAACACTAATGCACAATAAATAAATAAATAAATAAATAAATAAATAAATATGAGAGAGGGAGAGAGAGAGAGAGAGAGAGAGAGAGAGAGAGAGAGAGAGAGAAAGAAAGAAAAAAGAAAGAAAGAAAGAAAGAAAGAAAGAAAGAAAGAAAGAAAGAAAGAAAGAAAGATGTGATGTATGCCTTTATTCCCAGCACTGGGGAGGTAGAGACAGGAAATTTCTGTGTATTCAATTCCAGGTCTACAAAGCCAGTCCAGGACAACCAGGGCTGTAACACAGAAAGACTATCAAAGAAAAGAAAAGAAAAAAAAAAAAGAAAAGAAAAAGGAGAGAATGAAAGAAGAGAAGAGAAGAGAAGAGAAGAGAAGAGAAGAGAAGAGAAGAGAAAGAAGAGAAGAGAAAGAAGAGAAGAGAAGAGAAAAGGAAAAAGAAAAAAGAAAGAAAAATCAAAGGGACAAGTATCAACACAGGTATTTGAAAAATAAAAAAACTGAATAGTTATGGCCTCTATCCTACAATCAAAAGCACAGGTTAGTTGAATGAATTAAGAAATGAAATGCATCCTTTTGTTCTCTACAAAACCTTATCTTTCCTTTAAAGAACAGAACTACTTTAAGGAGAAAATATGAAGAAATAAAAGTATTCTAAGGACTAGGAAGCAATCAGGTGCCTCTGTCCTTGTACTAGACAAAGAAAACATTAAAATAAAACAAATCATACTGAAGAAGATCACTTCATCCTAAACAAGGGAACAATTAAGCAAAGAGATTGAACTCCTAAACATACATATATGAACCAAATGCTCAGGCATCAAGCTTCATCAAAAGCGTATTACTATATTTTAAATCATTTTCTTTCTTCCTTTTCTTCTCTTCTCCAGGCCCTCCCATGGGCTCTCCACTTGTTCACTTGCAATCAATCAATCAATTAATCAATCAATCAATCAATCAATCAATCAATCAACCAACCAACCAAATGCCTTCAGAACAGGCTCTTTGAGATATAGATTATTATACATTTAATCCCTAGGAATGTGTATACCCAATGCATGTTTATACCATTCTGGTGAAGAGCTAAAACCCCTGATTTTCTGTCACTTGAACCAGTGTCTTAAAAACACTGTCTACTAGAAAAATATCAAGCTCCTTATTTTATCTATATTTTAAAATAAGACTTTTATTAAAGCATCAATAATAACCATTGGTTAAGCATAACATTAATAAAAAGTTATATGCAGACTTAAAAAGGTGTCCTAGTGGAAATAAAGTACACAAATTAACACCAACACAATAATAGGTAATATAATTACTTCATTTTCTCCTATAAGAAAAGTCATGTAGGAAAATAATAGACAGTAACATCAGAACTAAATAGCATCTTATATGATAGTGGACCTAACAAATTTCTATAGAATATTTTTTGAAACACAAAAATATGTACATTTTACTTAATCTATTTATAATGGGCCATATCTTGGGACATGAAGCAAATTTTAACACATTCAGATAAACTGGCATAACTTTGCACATTCTATATAAATATATGCATTAAAATTTTAAAATCAACTGCAAACAAAGCTTTAGTAATTATATAAATTCATGAATATTAAATGACACATTACTGAATGATGAATAAATTTTTAAAAAAGAAGTCACAAAAATACTAAAACTTTTCTCTAGTTCAAAATGAAAATAAAAGCAAAACACACCCCCCAAAAAAATCCTTAGGTGGATTAAAAGCAGTCTTAAGGGGGAATTCATAGTTCTAAGTGCCTCTAAATATTGCATAGACTAAAAACAAATTAATTCCTGATGCAACTAAAAAATTTGGAAAAGATAGAACAGGTCAAAGCTAAGTCCAGTAGGTAGCAAGAAGTAATAAAATCAGAGCATAAATTATTTAAATAAATGTTGCAAAATATCAATGAATCTCTGAGCCAGTTTTTAAAGAAATAAAGATTTGAGTTTTTTAAATTAAAAAAAAAAATAACATAGAAAGCCACTTGGTTCAGTTAAACAGAATAAAAAAAGGAAAAGTTGATCCACAATAACAGAATGAGAGATTTTCAAGGAGATATTACCATAAACACTAAAGAAACATTGAGTAGTATAAAGTATCCCTTTAAATATATATATATATATATGTTACTATTTTAGATTCAACCCAATACCAAAGTTAAATAATGTGAAAACAGAAACACAGCTATAATAATTGGGAACAGATGACAAGGTAATAGGAAGTCTATGACAAAACAAAGAAACAATGGAACAGAAACAGAAAGAAATAAAGGAAGAAAGAAAGAAAGAAAGAAAGAAAGAAAGAAAGAAAGAAAGAAAGACAGAAAGAAAGAAAGTAAAAAAACACTATTGAATTTTTCTTACAAAGCCTCTAGTACAGAAGTCAGGTATAGAAATCACAGAGGAGGAGAAGGAGGAGGAGGAGGAGGAGGAAATGGAAAGGGAAAGGAAAGGGAGGAAGAGAGATAAGTAGGGAGAAGGAAACAGAGAATAAAATAATTATTCTAATTATATATAATATTATATATATATTATAATATACTATAAATAAAATCATATATCTTATAGTACATATGTAGTATTAAGTATTTTATTATACTATACATTTAATATAAATTGTATAAAAATATAATATATTATATAACCAAATATATAAAATTAAATTATTTGCCATATATAATTAAACACATATATTATATAATATGCATAAATATATAATATAATATATATCATGATATATTCAATCACATATAATATATGATATATAATTCATGATGCATGTTATATATATGATATAATGTTTATTATTATTGTTGTTTTTATTGATCAATATTCCTGATGATTACTGGAAATACTCTCATTATAAATTGAATATGGGCACATGTCAAATAAGTCATTGGCATGGATCAATTTGACTTTATTCAGAAGATGTAGATTGATTAAAAACACATAAACAATAAATGTAATAAATGATATAAATTACTAAAATACAATGATCACTTTAACTTCTCAATATATATGTAGAAAAGACCTATGATAACATCCATCAAGACTTCATGCGAAAAGTCCTAGAAAGAGTAGGGCAGGAGGGAACATACAATATAATAAAAGCTTTATATGACAAAACCAAAACTGACTTAATCCTAAGCGGAGAAAAACCCTGTTATGTCATTCCATCAGAGACAATACAGGGCTGGATTCCCGCTATCCTCAGACCTTTACAACATAGTGCTTAAAGCAGCAGCTACATCAATAAGACTAGAAGAAAACTAAAAGTATATAGATAGGAAATGAGGTCACATTATCACTATTTTTCAATGATATATTATACTTAGTTGCATAAATTCCAACAGAAATATTTTGCAATTATCAACATTTTAGCAAAATAGGACACAAAATTACCTTACAAATAGTACCCTCTATATAGAGCAATAACAACATACTGAAAGATATGGCACATTGACACAATAGCCTCAAAAATAAATAAATAAGTAAACAAACAAACATAAAATCTGGGATAAAATTAAGGTAAAATACCTCAAAAATGAAAACTAAAAGAGATGAGCAAGACATTATAATATGAAAATACTTTCCACATTCACAGACTTGTATAGCTAATATTGTTGTCGTCCTACATATCCCATGCCATCACATTAAAAATGTACAAGACATCATAGAAACAGAACAACGAACCTGCGAAATTTCACATGGTGACTCCAAAGGTCCTAGGCAGCCCAAGAAATCCTGAACAAAAAATCAGAGCTAGAGAGACACTTTACCAGTTTCACTATTCAACCAGCCTTAGTAGGTTTTTGAAATTTTTTCTTATTTATTCTCATTTCCTGTAGAAGACATCAACTCAAGGATTACATATTTTATATTTTATTTCTAAATTTTACAAGGAGTAAGCAAAACAAAGAAGAAATAAAAGGCATAATGACATACCTTCTGAATCTGAAAGAACTGTGATTTTCTTCCTGGCTATTCTCCCGCAGAAGCCAGAAGGCTTTCTCTCACTGAAGTCTAAAAATAGATAGATAGATGATAGATAGATAGATAGATAGATAGATAGATAGATAGATAGATAGATAGATAGATAGGTGATAGATGAACAAAATTAAAAGAATAAACTAACGTAACAAAAAATATATGATTCCTACTCAAAACTATATCACAAAGTATAATGGCAGTTCATGAACTCAGCAGAAATATTTATCAAGGACAAAAGACTTATATTATGCTGCCTTAGACTACAAACAAAACAAAATCAGTACTTTCTTTTCAAATATTCATCATTTGTACTGCAGAGGATTTTACACAGTATAATTAGAGATTGGATGTGGGGAAGAATTAGGGTTTTTTTCTTCTTCTTTTTGGTAATCTTATGGTTGGGTATGCTTTATTTTCTAATTGATTTGAAAGAGGATATAGAAACAAAAGACGGGAGAAAAAACAATCTGGCCTTCTGATACTTATTTGAAGGCTTTCTAATTTCCCAACTCTAACCCCAAGCTTTCTGTTTTACTGTTTAGTATTCTAGGCTGGCAGTTTGAGTCTGTACCAGGCAAAACGTTCCAAATCAAGATAGACAGGATGGAGAACCAATTACAGAGCAGGATTTCCTTTCAAATTCTACCAATGGCTATTATGCAGGAGACTTTGAACTCACAAAGAAAGGCGGGGCCAAGACTTAAGCGTTAAAAATCACCACC
Organism: Mus caroli; assembly: GCF_978045245.1. NCBI lineage: Eukaryota > Metazoa > Chordata > Mammalia > Rodentia > Muridae > Mus > Mus caroli. Next base: position 54,738,497 of record NW_028227273.1, read on the forward strand.
AAGCCAGCCTCCCAGCAGCAGTAAAGAGGCTGTTGTGCATACCATCAAGATGGCTCTTTCTGCTAAGTTGACTCTGGACAAAGTGGATCTTAAGGGAAAAAGAATAATCATGAGAGTAGACTTCAACGTTCCCATGAAGAATAACCAAATTACAAACAACCAGAGAATCAAGGCTGCCATCCCAAGTATCAAGCACTGTCTGGACAATGGAGCCAAGTCTGTAGTTCTCATGAGTCACCTCGGTCGGCCTGATGGTGTCCCTATGCCAGACAAGTATTCATTAGAGCCTGTTGCTGCTGAGCTCAAGTCCCTGCTGAACAAGGAAGTCATATTCTTGAAGGACTGTGTGGGCTCTGAAGTAGAGCAAGCCTGTTCCAACCCAGATAATGGGTCTGTCATCCTGCTGGAGAACCTGCGCTTTCATGTGGAGGAAGAAGGTAAGGGTAAAGATTCTTCTGGAAAAAAGATTAGTGCTGACCCTGCTAAAGTAGAAGCCTTCCGAGCATCACTGTCTAAACTTGGCGATGTCTATGTCAATGATGCATTTGGCACTGCACATCGGGCTCACAGTTCTATGGTTGGAGTAAATTTGCCCCAGAAGGCATCTGGTTTCCTTATGAAGAAGGAACTGGAATATTTTTCCAAGGCTTTAGAAAAGCCAGAAAGGCCCTTCCTGGCTATCCTTGGTGGAGCCAAAGTGAAAGACAAGATCCAACTCATTAAAAATATGTTAGACAAAGTCAATTTCATGATTATTGGTGGTGGAATGGCTTATACTTTCTTGAAAGAACTCAAGAACATGCAGATTGGTGCTTCCTTGTTTGATGAAGAGGGAGCCACGATTGTTAAAGAGATCATGGCAAAAGCAGAAAAGAATGGTGTAAAGATAGTCTTTCCTGTTGACTTTGTTACTGGTGACAAGTTTGATGAGAATGCTAAAGTTGGACAAGCCACTATAGAATCTGGTATACCATCTGGCTGGATGGGTTTGGACTGTGGCCCTGAGAGCATTAAAATCAATGCTCAAATTGTGGCCCAAGCAAAGCTGATAGTTTGGAATGGACCTATTGGGGTATTTGAATGGGATGCCTTTGCTAAAGGAACCAAAGCTCTCATGGATGAAGTTGTAAAGGCCACCTCCAATGGCTGTGTCACCATTATAGGAGGTGGAGATACTGCTACTTGCTGTGCCAAATGGGGCACTGAAGACAAGGTCAGCCATGTGAGCACAGGAGGTGGGGCAAGTCTTGAGCTTTTGGAAGGTAAAATCCTTCCAGGCGTAGAGGCCCTCAGCAACATGTAATTGTCATAATGTACTTGCTTCCTGTTCCCTGCGCACAGCACCAGCACCAACTCAACCTAACCTATATCTCAACATTTGTTAACCTCTACTATGAATCAAGACCCAGGTAATGAGCTAGCAGTGATCCATCAATATCACATCAGCACGTCTTAATTCTGTCATACATTTGCTACTCTCTTCAAGATCTCATCAGGATTCCCCACAGTCCTTCCTAGGGAGGAAACATTCTCATGTCAACTATTAAAGAAGTGAGCTAAGTAAGTTCAATGTGTTGTCTTTACTTCAAATTCATTTCTCTCTGGATATGGGAGACAACATTCAGTCTGTGATAGAAGGATAGGGTAAAGGCTGTGAGAGTTTTAAATGGCAAAAGTGACCCAAATTAAAAGAACATCATTATGTAAACATAACTCAATTATAATTAGATTGCTGCTAACGTTTTTTTTTTTCTAAAAAGAAGTACTTACTAAACACAATGATTTTCTTTTAAAAAAGGAAAAAGAAAAATTCACTGATATTTCTACTAACATGCAAGCTAAAATCAGAATCAAGGTATGAATAAAGAATTGCTTGAAAGCAGATAACTAGAGAAAGTAACCAAGGAGCTAAAGGAATCTGCAACCCTGTAGGTGGAACAATATGAACTAACCAGTATCCCCCAGAGCTTGTGTCTCTAGCTGCATATGTATCAGAAGATGGCCTAGTCGGCCATCATTGGAAAGAGGTGCCTATTGGTCAAGCAAACTTTATATGACTCAGTACAGGGGAACGCCAGGGCCAATAAGTGGGAGTGGGTGGGTAGGGGAGTGTGTGGGGAACTTTTGAGATAACATTGGAAATGTAAATGAAATAAATACCTAATTAAAAAAAACACACACACAAAAAAGAAAGAAAGCAGATAACATTATTTAGGAAGAGATAACATTTGAATTCATCCCCCCTCCCCATCCGCACACAGGGAATCTCTACATTCATTTTATACTTAAAAAAGTTATGTGCAACAAATAAACATTCTTACATATTTAGATCTGTTTCTATTTATGAGTTAGCAAAATGGCATCCTAAATCTGATAAAGAGTGTTTCTAACTATATTAAAGAGGGAATCTTCCCAGTGAAGTCCTTTTTGCATGGATGTTTACTCAGGAGCTTTCAAAGCAGGAGTAATATTTTATATGGAACAAACTTCACAGGTTATCTATACCTATTTAGGTCATGCTCAATACAGCCTCATAACATTTCACATCTCCAGGGACAATTAGTTTAAAAGAGGGAAGAGGGTGTTTGGTCACATTGCCTGGATTCCTACTTTGCTCTTTATGACTCAGTGTTTTCTCATAAAATTAGGATTCATAAGTGATAAAAGGTGGAGAGGGGTGGGTTCACTCATGTCAGTGCACTGGAAGAAATTAGGAGTGGGTGACCTTCGTAGCCCTAAACAGGTTCCTGGACATGCCAGTGGGGAACTTTGCTGGCATTTTTCTGACTTTTAATGTCAGATCACCCACTACCTGTCAGTATCCATCAGTATCAACTGGTGGTACCAACCTAGAGATTAGCAAGTAATGGTGAACAGTTTTTGTGGTTTCAGTTTTTGCTTTTGTAGAGACAAGGTCTCAAAATAGCCTAGATTATCCTAGAACTTCTGGTCTTCCTGCCTCTACTTCCCCAGTGCTGGGATTATAGGCACGTGCTATTATGCCTGGCTGCACTTTTAGTCTTTTGAATATAATTATAAATAAAACAAAAAAGCAACAATATTAATGTTATTGTCCTCTGTCTTACCTCATAGATAAAAGGATCTTTTGTACCAAATGAAAGACTTTCACATGTATATGGGTATATTGCCTGCATTCACACAAGTGCCCTTTGGGGCCAGAAGAGGGCATCATTTCCAGAAACTGGAGTTGCAGATAAAGGTTGTTAAGCAGACATGTGGGTAGTTGGAGCGAAACTTGGGTCCTCTGCAAGAATCACAAGTGGTTCTAACTGCTAAGCCACCTCCCCAGCCACCAAAACTTGCCTCTTTACCTGAAAAAAGCCAATGCTTTTCAACATTCCTTATGTTGTAGGATGTCTACAACTTCTTTATGAAGGCACTTAGTGCTATGAAGTTTCCTCTTACCACTGTTTATATGGTGTCCCATAAGTTTGGGTATATTGTGTCATCATATTAATTGAATTCCAAGAAGTCTTCAATTTCTTTCTATATGTCTTCACTGACCAAGTTATCACTGAATAGAGAGTTGTCCCATTTCTATGGGTATATGGGTTTTCTGTTGTTTTTGTTGTTATTGAAGACCAGCCTTTAGCCATGGTGATCTGATAGTATGCATGGGATTATTTCAATGTTCTTGTATCAGTTGAGGCTTGTTTTGTGACTGATTTTATGGTCAATTTTGGATAAGGTACCCTGAGTTTCTTAGAAGAAGTTATGTTCTTGATTTTTGGTTGAAATATTCTGTATATATTTGGTAAATCCATTTTGTTCATACTAACTATTAGCTTCACTGTTTCTCTGTTTTGTTTCTGTTTCAGTGAACTGTCTGTTGAGGGTGGGGTTTGAATTATCCCACATTTATTGTGTGTAATTCAATGTGTTTTCAAGATTTAGTAATTTTTTTATTTTTTTAATGTATGTGTTTGCCCTTGCATTTGAGGCATAAATATTCAGAATTGAGACTTTCTCATGATATATTTTTCCTTTGATGAATATGAAGTGTCCTTCCCTATCTTGTTTGATAACTTTTGTTTGAAAGTCTATTTTATTGGATATTATAATGGAGTAGCCTGCTTGTTTCTTAGAACAATTTGCGAAGAAGTCAGTTTTCCAGCCTTAGACTCTGATTAGTATCTGTTTTTGTCATTGAGTTGTGTTTTTTATATGCAACAAAATTCTGGATACTGATTGAATATTCAGTTTGTTACCTTATATTTTTTGATTGGGGAATTGATTCTGTTGATATTGAAAAATATTAAAGACAGATGATTGTCACTTCCTGTTTGCTACCTACAAGCCTCTATTGGGTCTCCTATCTGTAGGGAATGGGTTTCTGATTGCATGTGAGCAAGGGTTGGCCAGAACTGACAAACAGACACAGACATACCCTGTCTCAAAAAAAAAAAAAAAGAGTGTTGAATCTGAATGTATTTTGTCCAAAAGAACACCAGACTTTTAATACAGAAGAAAAACAAGAAAGCCAGGTGAACTCATCTGCCAAGTTACATTGACACAAAACAAAAAGAATGCATACATAAAAAGATGGAGGGAACCAGGCCATGTTTACCACTGAGAATAGGAACAACCCTTAATTAAAAAGATCAGCTAAACACAGGAGCCAGGTGAATGCTCTGATGCAGTACTAGTCTATTGTTAAATCCACCACCAGGGGTTCTTTAGTAAATACCTGATTATGCTATTCCTCTGGGCCTATTAAAAAAAAAAAAAAAAAACTACATGAGGGGAATTCCCTTCTGCTAACCTTTTCATGTGACAACTCACCTATTTCCTAGGTCATTGTGCATTCCTGTGTTTGGATGTGACTTGGCTATTGTCCTAAGTAATTACTATGCAGACTATCCCTGAACTTTTCTAGCTCTATTCAAGTAAATAGTAATGCCTGATTATTTTCACTGTCTCTACTAGAAGTAAATTTGAGTGTTACTGAATAGGTAACATTTTACTAAATTCCAAGCTCAGGGTCGGCTTCAAGGACTGCCTTGGACATTGTTACTTGGTGAAAGCTTAGCTATATGTCAAAATCAATCCTAAAAGGCACTTATAATAAAACAATATTGAAAGAGAGCACACAGATCCATGCACCATACTAACGAGGGACAGGGTTTGAGTATGTGGGCTATTAGAATGCCAAGGTTCCAGGAGACTGTTTCTGTGAAATTCTTTGCCTCATGACTGCTCCTAGGCTTTTAGGCCTACCAAGCAGACTTTACTGGAGTGGACATAGCACCTGTTATGCTTGTTATTGTAGGTTTTGTTATGTGTGTGGAATTTTCTCCTTTTTGTTTTGTTGTTAAGTCATTAATTTCTTCCTTTTGTTGGTGTAAGTAACTCTTTGTATTGGAATTTTCCTTTTAGAATTTTCTGTCCGGATGAATGGGTAGATAAATAGTGTGTAAATTTGGTTTTGTAGTGGAATATTTTGGTTTCTTCTTCTGTAATGATTGAGAATTTCACAGGTTATACTAGCCTGAGCTGGCATTTGTGCTCTTGTAGTAAAGAATTTTAAAAGTTTCTTCTTTGTTCTCTGCATTTAGTGTTTTCATTTTTATGGAATGTGTGGGTTTTCTTTGCTGGTCCATCTAGTTGGTGATCTGCAGGTTTTTGTATATTCATGGCCATCTCTTTCTTTTTATTGGGAAAGTTATCTTCTATGATTTTGTTGAAGACATTTTCTGTTCCTTTGAGGCAGAAATATCTGTGCTCTTGTATTCCTATTATTTTTAGTTTTGTTCTTTTTTGTTGGGCCTGAAATTCCTGCATGTTTTTGGTTAGGATATTTTTTATGAATTTTTTTGGTCCCTTTTTTTCAATATCTTCCAAAGTATCTTCTATGGCTGAGATTTCTTTTCTGTCTCTTGTATTCTATTGTTGATGCTTATAATGCTTATATCTGTAGCTCCTGACCTCTTTTCTAGATTTTCCATTTCCACCGTAGTCTTCCTTTGCACAATCTGTATTGATTTTACTTCCAGTGCACCAATTTGATTCTGGTTTTCTGAATATTTAAAAGGGACTTATATGTTTCCTCTTTAAGTGCTTCTACCTATTTTCTATATTTTATTGTGTTTCTTGCAGTGAGTTATTCCTATCTTCCTTAAAGGACTCTATTATGTTCATGAGATAGAAATTTAGGTCAGTATTATATATTTCCGAAATGTTTTGGGTATTTTGGTCGTGCTGTGGTAGGAAAACTGGGTTCTAATGGTATCAAAGTATATTGGCTTCTGTTGCTTATTGGCTTTTACTAGTTTTTGGCCATCTGGTTATTTCTGGTGTTAAGAGGCCTGGGTGTATCTGTCTGGAGGCTACCTCCTGTGCCCCTGGGTTGTTTCCAGTATCCTGGGAGACCTGTGGCCCTGAATGCAGTAGATATTTCGGGAGACCTTCAGGCTGCAAGTCTCCAAATGTGCATATATGGCAATGATATACTGCTCTGGTTGCATCAGGTCTCTCAGAAGGCATTGACACTGTGTGGTCTATTGGACTGTGTGCAGCATAACTCTTGGGAAGTTTTCAGAATGTGGTATCTTTAGAGGTGCAGACACATTGTATATCTGCCCCAGAGGAAGCCATGGGCTATAAGGGAGATGGAATTCCAGCAGAGGGGATGAGAATGGAGTGGTTGGATCCCAATTCTGCTGGCCACCTAAGGTGACTCTAGCTGCTGCACTTATTGGGAATGCTCCTTTACCTGTTGCCTTGGGCAGAGGAGATCTAACAGGTCTTTAGACTTTTTCATCTGTTGAACTGGGTGCAGCAGATCTCCTGGGAATCCTTCAGCCTATGGGGTCTCCTAAAGGTCAGACCCCATATCACATTCACACACCCTATATTTAACTGACCATATTTCTTCCCTTTCTTCAACTCTATCTTTTCCTGATTCTACTTTTCTGAAGTGAGATGTACCCTCTCCAAGTTCACTTTACATGTGTTCTGCTATCCCAGATTTATTATTACATTCCCTACCAATTTACATTAAACCTGCTTCCTCCATATGTACTCTAATTTAAACACAGATATTGCATAAATGTATCATCAGAACACAAGAAAGGAAACTCTGCATTTACCTTTGTATGCCTAGGAAATATCACTCATGATAGTTTATTACCTTCCTTCCATTTTCCTGAAAATCATGCAACTTAATTTTTATGTTTTAGTAGTTTCTTATGGTGTTCATGAATCATATTTTTTATGTCTTATTTGGGTGATGGACACCTAGATTGATTGTATTTCATGCTTATTAAGAACAAGGCAGAAATAAACACAGATGTGCAAATATTAATACAGATGACTAAAATGACCTTGATGTATTTGGCCAAAGCTGGTGACAGTGGATCACAGGGTATTCCTATTTTGATATTTTTGACAACTCAAGGACTGATGTCAAAAGTTGCTGTGCTTTTGCAGTCTATCAACAGTGTTTAAGAGTTCTCTGTCCATCTATTATCATGTGTAGTCCTATATTTGGGGAAAGATATTGTGTAAATTTGGTTTTGTCATGGAATATCTTGGTTTCATCACCTGTGCGAATTGAGAGTTTTGCTGGGTATAGTAACCTGGACTCACATTTATGTTCCCCTAGGGTGTGTATGACATCTGCCCAGGATCTTCTGGCTTGTGTAGTCTCTGGGGCAGTTCTGAAAATTCTGCACTTTTTATGTTATTTGACATTTTTCCTTTACTGCTATTAATATTCTTTCTTTGTTTTGGCCATTTGGTGTTTTGATTATTATGTAATGTGAGGAATTTATTTTCTGGTGCAGTCTATTTGGAGTTCTATAGACTTGTATTTTCATAGGCATCTCTTTCTTTAGGTTAGAAAAGTTTCTTCTAGAATTTTGTTGAAGATATATATTTGGAATCTTAGCTCTCTTCTATACCTATTATCTATAAGTTTGGTCTCCTCATTGTGTCCTGGATTACCTGGATGTTTTGGGTTAGGAGCTTTTTGCATTTTGCATTGTCTTTGACTGTTGTGCCAATGTTTTATATGGTATCTTTTGCACCAGAGATTCTATCTTCTATCTCTTTATTCCTTTGGTGATGCTTCCATCTAGGACTTCTTTCATCTAGGATTTCTTTCCTAGGTTTTCTATCTCCAGGATTGTCTCTCTTTGTGACTTCTTTTTGTTTCTATTTCTGTTTTTAGATCCTGTATGTTTTCGTTCAATTCCTTAAAATGTTTGGTTGTGTTTTCCTGTAATTCTTTAAGGGATTTTTGTGTTTACTCTTTAAGGGCTTTTAACTATTTACCTGTGTCCTCCTGTATTTCATTAAGGGATTTTTGTATTTACTCTTTAAGGGCTTTTAACTATTTACCTGTGTCCTCCTGTATTTCATTAAGGGAGTTATTTATGTCTTGCTTAATTCCTCTATCATTTTCATGATAATTGATTTTAAAACCAATCATTCTGGTGTAATGCAGAATCCAGGATTTGTTGTGGTGAGAGAACTGAGTTCTAGTGATGCCAAGTTCCCTTGCTTTCTCTTGCTTATGTTCCTTTCCTTGCCTCTTGCCATCTGGTTTTCTGTGCTGTTACCTGCCCTTGTTGTCTCTGACTGGACTGGGTCACTCCTGTGATCCCTGATTGTGTCAGAACTCCTCAGAGTCTAGTTGTCTCTGTGATCCTCTGATCCTGAGATACTGTGATGCTGAGAGCCTGGGTTTTCAGAGCTCCTGGGAGTCAAGCTGCCTCCAGGATCCTGAAATCCTGGTGTGACCAAGATCCTGAGGTCCTGAGGTGTCAGTTTATAGGAGTCAAGCTTCTTCTGGGTATTGTAGGACAGGGATTCTGGACATGAAGAACACCTGACATCCTGGGTGTGTTAGAGCACCTGGGAGTTGAGCTTTCTCTGGGTGTTTTGGGACTGGGTGCAGAGCCAGTGCTAAAAGTCTGCTCAGCACACAAGCTCAGACCTAAAAGAATCTGTGCCCTGGCTGGGCAGGGGTGCTTGTATCCCTGGATATTGGGGTTTCCAGTTACTCAAGATCTTGGAGCAGATGTTGTGGCCTCCTCACCTGTGATCCTGGGCTTGTTAGAGCATCTGGGAGTAAAGCTTTCTCTGGGTGTTGTGGGACTGGCTGCTAAGCCATCACCCAAGTTCTCTTTGTATTTATTCTTGACATTATTAAATATTCTTGATATTTATGATTCAAATTTAACAGTGTGTTTATATTTTTTACCTGTAAGTAAATTGTTTATTTGTTTATTCATTCATTTATTTATTCATTATTTTTATTTAATCGTTTTACATACTCCAGACTTTATTCCCGTCTTGGTCCACACTCTGACTATTCCCCATCCCATACCTTATTCCCCCATCTTCAACAGGATGTCCCCATCCTCCCACCCATACTCTACAAAGAGCTCCATACTCCCTGGGAACTCCAATATCTTAATATTTAGAGAATCTTCTCTGATTAAGTCAAGACCTAGCAATCCTCTGCTGTAAATATGTTGGGTACCTCATATCAGCTGGTGTATCCTGCCTGGTTGGTGACTCAGTGTCTGAGAGATCTCATGGGTCCAGGTTAGTTGACACTGCTGGTATTCTTATAGGGTTGCCCTGTTCCACATCTTCTTCTAGATTTTCCCTAATTCAACCACAGAGCTCATCAGCTTCTGTCCATTGGTTGGGTATAAATATCTGCATCTGACTCTTTCAGCTGCTTATGGCATCTATCAGAGGGCACTCATAATAGGCTTTTCTGTGATAACATAATGGCATCAGTAATAGTATCAGGCCTTGGGGCTTCATCTTGAGCTCTATCCTAATTTTGGCCTGTCACTGGACTTTCTTTTCCTCAGCCTCTTTTTCACTTTCATCCCTGCAGTTTTTTTTCATGCAAGAACAGATTATTTTCTAAAAACAAAACAAAACAAACAAACAAACAAAAAACTGAGAAATATAACAGACTGAAAGAATAATTTAATTGAGCAGTTGAAGCTTATAGGAATTGTCTCATTGTGGATTCCAAAATATTTCATAGATAAAACAGAAAAAAAATATTTTTAGTTTTGGTTCATTTCAAAATAACATTTCCATTCTTGATTTTTCTTTGATTTATAAGGAATTTATTAACACATTACACCAAATTTCCATGAAACTCTCTTTCAATTTTGGCTCAATTTGTTTATTTTCTGTCACTTTAGCAAGAAAGACTGTAAAAAATAAGGATAGAAGCTTGTAAGTGTTCATCTATGACTTCAAGTATAGTACACTGGGGCAAATACAGACGGATCTCTATATTCATGTACTTTAGCGTAAGTACAGATGGATCTCTGTGAGTTTGATGATTCTATAGACTATAGAGTACCATTGTTATGCCTACAGAGGAAAATCCTGTTTTGAGAACTAAAATCCAAAATAGACAAACAAACAAAATACACAAGAACAAAGAAATAAAGGGAGTAAGAGAGAAGGAAAGAAAGAAAGAAAGAAAGAAAGAAAGAAAGAAAGAAAGAAAGAAAGAAAGAAAGAAAGAAAGAAGAAAAGAAAGAAAGAAAGAAAGAAAGAAAGAAAGAAAGAAAGAAAGAAAGAAAGAAAGAAAGAAAAAGAAAGGAAGGAAGGAAGGAAGGAAGGAAGGAAGAAAGAAAGAAAGAAAGAAAGAAAGAAAGAAAGAAAGAAAGAAAGAAAGAAAGAAAGAAAGAAAGAAAGAAAGGAAGGAAGGAAGGAAGGAAGGAAGGAAGGAAGGAAGGAAGGAAGAAAGAAGAAAGAAAGAAAGAAAGAAAGAAAGAAAATATGCCAGCCAGCAAGGAAAACAGCATCAGAGCTTAGTATTTTATCAATTTTTTGACAGTTCTAAATTTTGGTGGAAATTTATTTGTATTGTAAAGAATAGTCACAGATAGGTAAAAATAATGCAGAATCAAAGAATTCCTAGAAAGAAAAAATAGCTTTTAGATGGATGACTTATCAAGTTAGACTCCACAGAATATATAGACCATACCTGTGTCTCTAGTTTGTCTTTCTGAAGTTAAATATCAAATAGAATTTTTGAAGACTCCTCACACATAAGATTCAGATAATTTTACTTGGATTAAACACAAAAGGTTCCTAATTCCTGTAATTTATATATCAAAATATCAGAAAATAGAGCATAAATTTTTAAGGGAAATTAAACTCTCAATAGTCCTTTTTAGCTACAACAGGATTTGTAAATTAAAGATAGTTAACAGGAGGACTAAATATTAATAAGTGTCAAATACTTCATCATTGTGGTGGCCAATAGATGTCTAGTTTACCTTTAAACTTATCAACAGGAGAACAATGATATCTGCTACTAAACTGCTAAACAACATTCCAGGGCCAATGTGTGTTTGGACATATAATTCCATTAAGATAGCATAGGGCAACTACATTTTTCATAAAGAAAGTAATCCTCTATTTATTTTTATGCTTTACTTATGTAACAACCTGGGGTAATAGCATATATATTTCTGTAACCTCTGATTCCAGTGTGTATTTTAGAAAGTATGGCTGGCGAATAAAATAGAAGTTTGAGAGAAGAGTTAATTGACATTTCAATTTGAAGTCCTCTTGAGAAACAGTTAATTCAATTCATAGATGGTTCTATCATTTGGGACAATATTATTACATTAAGCTTGTTCCAAAGTACATTGTACATTGTTTCACATACACTGATTAATAGTTTGGCTCTTTCCTACCATTTACTCATCTTCTGTGTTTACTTCTTTTTGTTGTAGAGCTTCCAGGTATGCTGTTGAATTGCTAGTATAGGATCTCTCTAATTTCCTTTTGAAGGGATATAGTCCTATGAAATTTCCTCTGAACACTGCTTTCATTGTGTCTCATTAGTTTAGGTATGCTGGACCTCATTTTCATTGAATTCTAGAAATTACTTTTTTATTTCTTCCCTGACCAAGTCATCATTGATTAGATAGTTCAGTTTCTATGAGTATGTGGGCTTTCTGTTGGTTTTGTTGTTATTGAAGTCCACTCTTAGACCATGATGATCTGAAAAAATGCATGGGATTATCTCAGTCTTCTTTTATCTGTAGAGGCTTGTTTTGTGTTTTATTATATGGTCAATTTTGGAGAAGGTTCCAAGAGATGCTGAAAGAAGGTACATTCTTTTGTTTCGAGGTAACATTTTCTGTAAATATCTGTCAAATGTATTTGGTTTATAAATTCTGTTCATTTCAGTGTGTCTTTGTTCTATGTCTGATTCAATCATCTGCCCATTGGTAAGACTGGGGTACTGAAGTTTCCAACTATTATTGGGTGAGGTTCAATGTATATTTTGAGCTGTTTTGTTGTTGTTGTTTTTTGGGTGCCCTTGAAATTGGAGCATAGCTGTTCAAAATTCAAACTTCATCTTCGTGAAATTTTTCTTTGATGACTATAAAGTGTGCTTCCCCATCTCTTTTTTCATTTTTTTAATAGCTGAGTAGTACTCCATTGTGTAAATGTACCACATTTTCTGTATCCATTCCTCTGTTGAGGGGCATCTGGGTTCTTTCCAGCTTCTGGCTATTATAAATAAGGCTGCTATGAACATAGTGGAGCATGTGTCCTTCTTACCGGTTGGGACATCTTCTGGATATATGCCCAGGAGAGGTATTGCGGGATCCTCTGGTAGTACTATGTCCAATTTTCTGAGGAACCACCAGACTGATTTCCAGAGTGGTTTTTCTATGCAGGAAAATGCGGATACAGTATATTTTTCCATTCTGTATGTGTGTGTGTGTGTTTTTTTTTTCTTTCTATTTTTTTAAGGGAATTGAATCTGTTAATGTTAAGAGATATTGAAGACTGATGATTGTTAGTTCCTGTCTTTTTGTCGTGGAAGAGATATGTGTATGTATGGATGTGCACATATGAGATCCTGTGTGTGTGTGTGTGTGTGTGTGTGTGTGTGTGTAAGAGAGATAGATAGATAGAGAGAGGGAGAGAGAGAGCGCAAAGTGAACTAATTTTTTCTTTTCTTGATTATAGTTACCTTCCTTGTATTAGAATTTGCATTCCAGAGTCCTTTACAAGGAATGTCCATGGTTTCTTGGAGAATCTGAAAACAGAGGAAAAAAGAATTGTAAGAGCCTATGGTCAAAGACACAAAACAGCCTAAAAGATCTAATATTAATGGTTCATTGGAATTCAAAGGGACAAAATGAAAATATTCATGTGTCTGAGTATGCATGTATCTGAGTTAGATCCACTGGACATATGTTATGATTGTGTTGTTTGATGTCTATGTTGGTCCTCTAACAGGAATAAAGTTCTGTCTCTAAATTTATTGCATGAATTGGGACATTTACCTCCTTCTTGGTTTGCTTATTTAGGATTGTTAGGATGAAAAATAGAAAAAAGAAGGAAAGAACTGGTTTAACTAATAGATTTATAATTTCATATTGCTGTTCATTATGTAAGGAAGTTAGGACAGGAAATAGAACAAACTGTTTTTTTTTTTTTTTTAACCAGTTGTTTCTTTTCACCAAGTTATTTAGTAGCCTAGCTTCTAGATAAAACAATACAAATCACATATCAATTATTTTTCTTTCCTATATAAATACATACTTTATAGATAGATTATAAGATGGCTACAAATTGATTAAAGAAGTCAAGAGGCTCAAAGAAGCTGATATATCTTGATACGCTATTTGGTATGTTGACAGATATTTAGTTTAGTTATTTGGCATAGATGCTCCACTGAAGAGCCAAGTCAAAGGACAACCTCTCTCTCTAGCTTCAGGATTGCATTAGCTTCAGGAGAAGGCACAAAACCTTGTAGCCATAGTAAGGAGATGTGGTACTTGTGCATATTGAAACAGGGTTGGAAGAATATTTAGGAATACAATCAAGCTTTAAGACCAATGGATATTAACATACTGAGTAGAATCCATAGAATATTTGTAGTTTGTGGGCTTTTGGTGTGCTAATAAATACATTAGATAATTAGATTCCTTGGGCCAAGACTATTATAGTGTAAAATATTCTTGCTGTAAGAGGGTGGTTCTCATCTTTCCTAAGGCTTCCGTCCTTAATACAATTCTTCATGTTGTCACAGCAATTCTTAATTTCTGTTGCTTTTCCATATCCATACTTTTGCCACTGTTATGAATTGTAATGTATATGTATGATATGCAGGATATCTGATACATGATAGCTGTAGTTCTCACAACTCACAGGTTGAGATCTACTGGTTTAAGTGCACAGAATGGGTATTAAACTTTACTTGGTCTTGTGTACCTTGAAAGTTGATGAGTTCACAGAATTTGGTTTTACTCATTATCCTCATGTACTCAAATTCAGTCTACTATGATATATGTATTTTATGTATTTTTATGTATTACATGTAATTTATTTTCAGAAAAAGCTATTGTAAATCTGTGGTGCTTATGTACACCATAATCATCATTCTCACCTTCCCGTTAAATTTGAACTGAAGATGAAAGTACATATTCCTATGAAGTTCATAAAAAAGACTAGGCTGTAACATTTCTGTACTATGTTCATTATAGGGATTAAAGTTGAAAATAATTATGTAAAATGGAGTAAAAGGTGTACAAAGGAAGAGGTGAATTTACAGATGTCTAATTGAAGAAATTATTTCTCTAGGATAGAGGCTATAAAAACTATGCAACAGGATTTTTAAAGCACATAAATATGTCTGTGTCCTATGCACATACACATAAAGTGGCATTAAGTGTATTAAGCCCTTTAAAAAGGAAAGATCACAAGCAGACTAATTTTCAAGGAAAAGTGATGAGGGAATAGGTAAGGAATGGGAGAAGAAAGAATAGTTTTGATTGGCTTTGAGAAAAACTGTGGATGTATGAAAATTTAAACTAAAAAAAGTGAGAAAATATTTCATCCTACTTTACCATCATTAGTAACACAAATGACAGCAAAGACTATCATTATTATTAGGTATATTGGCAGTAGAACTCTTTTTAATTTTTTTTTATTATCTTTCATCTTTTTTAAAGTCTAATCATTTTCCCCCTCCTGTTCTGCCATCCAACAGTTTACCATCCCATTCCACCTCCTGCACTCCCTGTCTCCAAGAGGATGTCGCCACCCACCACACCCCCTTTCCCACTAGGCCTCTTTATTCCCTGGTCTCAAGTCACTGAAGGGTTAGATGCATTTTTTTTTCTTATTGTGGCCAGACAGGCAGTCCTCTGCTGTATATATGTCAGTGGCCTCGGACCAGCTGGTGTATGATGCCTGGTTGAGTGGCTCAGTGTCTGAGAGAGCTCAATCAAGCAGACTTGTTGAGACTTCTAGTCTTCCTATGGATTGTCCTCCTCCTCAGCTTCTTTCAGCCTTTCTCTAGTTCATCCACAGGGATCCCCAACTTCTTGATCTTAGATCCTGATACACTGCAGCTCAGCAGCCAATCTCTGAAACAATATCGAGAGACTGCAAATGGAGACACACTTTTGAAATCATATTTTTCATTGTCAAAAATATCAAACAAAAATATCTTTAGATTATCAGTTCTATTACCTTTGTGCAAATATCCAAAGAATTGTCTATCTGTATCAATATTTCCACATCATTTGTAATTTTTGCTGGGTTCACAATAGTGAAGAAACAGAATAAATATAGCTATCACCTGATCAAAATGTAATTAAAGGTTTTACATATATACAATACAATTTATTAAAAATTAAAGGCAAGTTATGCAATTTGTACACATGTGAAGGAACTTAAATACATTATCTTGAGTGTGTTTCCCCAGGACTAGATATATAAAGTCAAACGTTGTCTCTCATGTGTTGTGATGGCTTTTGTATTATCTGTGTTCACATTGGAGTAAATGTGAAGGATGCCAGTTTACTACAAATTGGAAGTTGGGATATTTAAACATATGTAAAATGACTTTGAAGAATGCACTTTGCACTACAGAAAGGTAAAATCAGGAAAAGGTATAGAAATTGATCCTGAAGCACACAGAATAGCATCTCTTTCCCCACTAATCATGCTTGCTGAGTACTCTGGAACAAGCAAGCTATCCTAAGCATAATATTGTACTCCATGGACCTAACCCCACCATCTGCCCTCTTTTATCAATCTTGTGAATCCTGATCTAGATAGGTAAGCTTCCTTTTTTTGCACCCAACTTTCCCGATGGCTTAGTCCTCTTGGATAAGCAAAGCTGCCCTGTACTTTCTGATATCACTTCTGTAACTCCATTCTAACCGCAGCACTCTACCTATCTTCATCAAACTTGAGGATACTGAGCCTACAGGTGAGCGTCCACTCCTCTACCCATTTTACCTCCTTGCTGAGGTCTCAGATGCATATGAAGTTAACAAGAGCATGCAGGGACCAAAGTTATTGAGATAGCTATAGCCCTCAGAAGAATACAATCAACAAGACACAGAGCTATATAACACTTGCTGAGCACTGTTATCCTAATTCCCCAAGTTCTGAATATCATTATAAAACACAAACACAAGAAAATGATTTTAATTCTAGTCTTAAAAATAATAGGGGCTTTTTAAAGAGGAAATGAAAAAAAACCCCTTAAACAAATACAGTGGAATATAATAAAACATTTTGAGGACTTTAAAGAGAATACAAATAAATCCCTGAAAGATATACAGGAAAATGCAATTAATCAGCTGAAGGAAATAAATAAAGCTGTTCAAGAAATGAAGCTGGAAGTAGAAGAAATAAAAATAAAACACAAGCAGAGCATGGTGGCGCTCACCTTTAATCCCAGCACTCAGGAGGCATAGTTAGGCAGATTTCTGAGTTTGAGGCCAGCCTGGTCTACAAAGTGAGTTCCAGGACAGCCAGGGCTATACAGAGAAACCCTATCTTGAAAAACAAACAAAAATAACAAACAAAAAACAATATATATATATATATAATTAAACACCAACTGAGCACACCCAGAAGATGGAAAAACTAGGGAAGAGAAAAGGAACAAAAGCTATAAGCGTCACCAATAGAATCTAGGAAATGTAATATAGAAATTCAGGCATAGAAGATAAAATAGAAAAAAAATAACGTTTCAGTCCAAGAAAATACTTAAGAAAATCCCATGAATACACAAAATAGGGGTCCATAATAGAAAAGTAATGACAAATAAAATTTTTTAAATGCCCAGAGGAAGGTTGTTTTTTTTTTTCTTTTTCCAATTTCTTATTAGGTATTTTCTTCATTTATATTTCAAATGCTATCCCAAAAGTCTCCTACATCCTCCCCCTGCCTCCGCTCCCTTACCCACCCTTACTCCCATTTCTTGGCCCTGACATTCCCCTGAACTGGGGCATATAAAGTTTGCAAGACCAAGGGGCCTCTCTTGCCAATGATGGCCAACTACATATGCAGCTAGAGACAGGAGCTCTGGGGGTACTTGTTAGTTCATATTGTTGTTCCACCTATAGGGTTGTAGATCCCTTCAACTCCTTGGATACTTTCTCTAGCTCCTCCATTGGGGGCCCTGTGTTCCATTCAGTCACTGACTGTGAGCATCCACTTCTGTGTTTGCCAGGCACTGCCATAGCCTCACAAGAGACAGCTATATCAGGGTCCTTTCAGCAAAATCTTGCTGGCGTATGCACTAGTGTCTGCGTTTGGTGGCTGATTATGGGATGAGTCCTCAGGTGCAGCAGTCTCTGGATGGTCCATCCTTTCGTCGGCCAGAGAAAGTTTTATGATTTAAAACAAACCTCCAAAATATCAGTAGATCATTTGTGTTAATGATCTTCTCGTGGGCATTGAGCCTACTCCTAAGTGTAGTTTAAAGTGCCTGTGAGATTCTTGGAATTTTTTTTCATTTTAGACTGGTTATTAATGGGAGATATCTTCCAAGTTAGGGATTACTGAATGTGTTCACTTCTCCTGTCAGCACTTGAATGCCAATCGGCTTAGACCAGTACATATCATTTGCAAGTTGATAAAATCTGTATGGGTTCATATGTGCATCAGCTATGTAGAGTCAAAAAAAAAAAAAAAAAAAAAAGCTTTGATTCTTTGGTTGAATCTCTATTTGCCCTTTCAAAACCACCATTCTCTGCCATTGTGGGCTGATGAGAGAACTTTGATAGAGACATCCCATTTACAACTGAATGGTTCGATTTTCTCACTATCTACAATTGGTCCAATTGTGGTCATCTCTCTGTGTATCCATCTACTAGAAAAGGACAGTTCTCTGAAGTGGACTGAGCAAGACACTTTTCTATGGTTATAAACACTAATCTATGATATACACAATAGCCTTCGATATGAAGACTCTAGCAAGTCATCAACTGCAATGATCCATATTCAATGAATATGTGGTTGTTTTCCTCAGCAATAGGGCCTTACCATCACTTTTTAAGAGAATACAATAGTGTAAAGAACACATGGCCTCAGAAGGCATTTTTCTCAGATACTATAAAGATGCCCAGTGCAGCAGCTGTAGTGGCCCAGCCTCCGGAGGCCCCAGATAGCCTGGGAAGCCAAGCCATGGAGAGTAGGTGTGAGTGAGTGAGACAACAAATCATTCCTGCTGCTGGAGCCTGCAGTGGGTCAGTGCTGCGCCTGAGGCCCCAGATAACTATGAAAACCAAGCAACCGAGAGCAGGAGTGTGTGTGCCATAGATTAAAAAAAAAAATGCCCATGAAATAATATATGAAACGCTCTAGTTACAATTGGCTGAATTTAGTTTAAAAACGTCTGGTCTGGTATAGCAAATCGCTCAGATCCTGGGGCACAAGGAAAATTCACATGAAACCTCACGCTGATGCCTACTGTTCAGACAACAAGATTAAGTTGCTTAGCTCCATAGGGTCTGATCTGAAAAACAGGGATGGAGTCCTATTCCCTTGAGCGCTGCCTTAGTCAGGCCATGCCTGCTAAACAAGAAAGATTAGTGAAGAGTGTGTGTGTGTGAATGAGTGCCGGCCCATTTTGCCATTTCTTTCCTTATTAGTATTCATGATTATATAAAAAGCAATTAGGAGGATTTGCTTTCTGCCCCATTTCAGGACAATTCACAAGAGTTGGTGTATTCTGCAGGTGGCTACCAGCTGAAGTTTAGCAGTCTCTTATCACCATCTAGTGGCTACAGTTTAAGATGCAATCCATTTACTGGGAGGTGGAATTCAGATATTCTAGAAGCTGTTTTGCAGTTTCTTACCACCACCTAGCGACTATGCTTTAAATTATGGGCCATTTCCCATGTGATCAAAATTCGGTTATGCTCCTAGTTTAAATAACCTCTGGCCTTGAAGTTGAAATGGTGCCTCGATGCCACCTCTGATCCAAAACGTGATGAGAAAGAGAGGGTATAAAAGGAGAGTACAAGGGATGTCAAATTGTGGCAGATGTCATAGACTTCTTAAAATCATACAGAGAGTTGGATTCAGAGAAGGTAGCATCCCTACCCATTGGAAGTAAGAACTATAACAGAGTAAAGAGAAATTTCAAAAATATAAGACTGTTTGGAAGACAGAATACCAACCTCACAATTAGATCAGGACCAAGCAAACCATGGAATCCCACACAATTCTTGTTTGTGCAAGTTCCTCACTGACCTTTTTTAAGACAAGGGTGACCCAACGGCCAAGGTCCCTCTCACCTAGGATCCAACACCCAGAGGTTGAACATAGGGGCAAGACCTATGAACAAGATGCCACCAAGGAAAAACCTAAGAGATTAAGGACATCCCTTTCAACCTCAGGGACACAATATCTAAAACCCAGACTAGTACTACCCATTATACTACCTGACGGTACCACCAAATATATATATTGCTTAGATGAAGGAAAGATCCTAAATACAGGCAAGATTAAAGGGTACATAGAAGTAGAGGGAGTTGGAGGCAGAGTCAGAATTTCTATAACTAAACTAACATTACAAGTATATTATAGAAATTATGAATTATATTTTGCTTTGCGCAGTGCCACAGCAAATATTATAGGACTACCCACAATACACAAATTATTTCCATAAATTTTTAGTTGTAAAAGAATACCAAAGATACTATTGGCCACAGTCAAAATTCCACAGGTAGAATTATCTAAAATGCCACCCTCTTTCAGGCCACAATACCCCATAAAAGGAAGAATGGAGGAAGTAAAGGACACCATACAAACGTTATTAAAAGAGGTTATTCTAGAACTAATATAAAGCTTTAACTACATCAGCCCCATTTGATCAGTAAAGAAACCCAAAGACTCATAGACATTCACAGCAGACTACAGGAACATAAATAACCTATCAGAGCAGATGCCTGGAAAATTGTCAGGTGTAGAATATATATTTCTGCAAGTCAGACAAGTGGCACTCAAATGGTTAGCCACAATAGACCTAACAAACATTTTTTTTTTTGGCATTTCCCTACATCTCAAATCTAGAAAAATCACTACCTTCTCATTGGAAGGAAAATAATATCAATTTTCTAGAGTTCCACAAGGATACAAAAACACCCCAATCATAGCACACAATGCACTGAGATGGGCTTTATATTCATTCCACACACCAGAAGAATTAACAATTTTTCATATGTAGATAACCTTCTGTTCATATCAAATGATAACCAAATATTACATAAAACAGTAGAAGACTTAATTGCACACCTAACAAATAAAGGATGAACCATTAATAAAGACAAAGTAAAAGGACCAGCAGCAGAAGTGAAGTTCCTCAGAATACACTTGTCAACTAGAGGACCATCCATTTCCCCTGAAGTAATTAACAATTAAAAAGCTTACCAAGATCTTATAATACGACAGAGACCCAGCATTAAATAGATACATTTGAGTATTGGAGGCAACATCTACCATACCTGCAGTTGTTGCTCCAACCATTATACAGCATAGTGAAAAAAGCATCTGATTTCACTTGGGGATTACCCCAGGAAGAAGCAGTAAAAATATATATTAGAATACCCAAAGCAATTTAGTAATTTAATTTATATCAATGCAGATAGCACAGTGATAATAGATATCCTCCTTACAATGGGATATGACAATTGGAATATATTCGTTAAGCAACCACAGATTAAACCAATTGGCTTTTATTGCAAACACTACCCTTGGTCAGATGCCAAATATTCACTCTAGAGAAAGTATCCAAGGAGCTAAAGAGATCTGCAATCCTGTAGGTGCAACAACATTATGAACTAACCAGTACACCGGAGCTCTTGACTCTAGCTGAATATGTATCAAAAGATGGCCTAGTTGGCCATCACTGGAAAGAGAGGCCCATTGGACATGCAAACTTTATATGCCCCAGTACAGGGGAATGTCAGGGCCAAAAAGTGGGAATGGGTGGGTAGGGGCATGTTGGGGAGGGTATGAGGCACTTTTGGGATAGCATTGGAAATGTAATTGAGGAAAATAGGTAATGATTTTTTTTTAAAGAAAATGATTGTCACATAAAAAAAAAAAGAAAAGAAAAGAAAAACAATAGGAACGGAATATGGAGTACTCTGCACATGCCACAGTATACAAAGACAGAACCCAGTGGTACTCCAATCCACCGTGCCAATTCTCAAATGGGTAAAGGCACCAGAAGAGTCATGGGTATGACTGATGATGGAAGGAAAGGTATTACAATGAAGTGGTACCTTTCAGAGTTACTTCGAGGAGCAAACATAGCTGCACAGGCACCAATGATGTCAAAGCACATACTGGCATCAATTAACGAAAGCCAGGTACCAATCACACTCAACACCTCCCCTTCCCAGAAACAGGCACCCAAGGAACATGGGGGTGGGGGAGCAGATCAATATTCCTTTTCACTGGTTAATACCTGTTTTACTGTTGTCTCAGCCACCACTAAAAACAATGTGTGCTGGAAAGCAGCACCTTTCTGGCTGGAAGATGGAATAATAACAATAAGAAAAGGAAAGAGCAAATCAGTACAACATGCAGAAGTGATAAAAGCCCTATTGGCAGCTAAACAGTCCCATAAGGATGGAAAACACACCTTTTTACAGACTCTTGGTGTGTGGCCAATGGAATAGCAATTTGGTCAGGAAAATGGAGATTATCAGAATGGAAAATCAATAGAAAATACTTATGGTCTAAAGAAGCTTGGATGTTCTTTCTTATGGTCTGTATAACATCTGCCGGGATCTTCTAGCTTTTATAGTCTCTGGTGAAAAATCTGGTGTAATTCTGATTGGTCTGCATTTGTATGTTATTTGACCTTTTCCCCTTTCTGCTTTTAGTATTATTTCTTTGTTTGTGCATTTGCTATTGTGACTATTATGTGACAGGAGGAATTGCTTTTCTGACTCAATCTATTTGGAGTTTTGTAGACCTCTTATATATTTATGAGCATCTCTTTCTTTAGGTTAGTGAAGTTTACTTCTATAATTTTGTTGAAGATATTTACTGGCCCTTTCAGTTGGGGATCTTTACTCTCTTCTATACCTATTATCCTTGGGTTTGGTCTTCTCATTGTGTCCTGGATTTCCTGGATATTTTAGGTTAGGATATTTGTGCATTTTTCATTTTCTTTGATTGTTGTGTCAATGTTTTCTATGGTATCTTCTGCACCTGAGATTCTCTCTTCTACCTGTTTTCTTCTGGTGATGCTTGCATCTATGACTCCTGATCTCTTTCCTAGGTTTTTAACCTCCAGGCCTCTCTCCATTTATGTTTTCTTCATTGTTGCTATTTCCATTTTTAAATCCTGGATGGTTTAGTTCACCTGTTTGTTGTGTTTTCCTGTAATTCTTTAAGGGATTTTTGGGTTTCCTCTTTAAGTGCTTCTACCTCTTTACATGTGTTCTTCTTTATTTCTTTAAGGGAATTTTTTATGACCTTCTTAAAGTCCTCTATCATCGCCATGAGGTGTAATTTTAAATCACAGTCTTGCTTTTCTGCTTTGTTGGGGGTATCCAGGGTTTGCTGTAGTGGGAGGGTTAGGATCTGATGATGTCAAGTAGCTTTGTTTTCTGTTGCTTATGTTCTTGATCTTGCCTCTTATCATCTGGATATCTCTAGTGTTGGCTGGTCTTGCTGTTTCTGACTGTGGCTTATCCCTCCTGCAAGCCTGTGTGTCACTATTATGGGAGACCACTTATCTAGGAGGAATTTGGTTATGGAGAGCTGTGGTATAGAGTCAGTACCAGGTGCAGAGTGAAAAAGGAAGGATTCTGTCCCAGGCTGCTCCTTGGTTCCTGTGTTCGAAGGGCTCCAAGTGGGTCCCTCTGAGAAGAAGTGGTGGTCCTATCTGACCTAATAGGCATGTCTACACTTCTGGGAGATCAGCTCTTTGCTGGCATTATTTGGGTGTGGAAATTTGTGTCACAGGATCAGCTTTGGTTGCAGACCTTGGGTTCATTTAAGCAACAAATCCTATAATTACTTAGCAACCAAGGTATCCCAAAGCAACCTATAGACTTCCAGGATAAAAGAAAAGGACAACGTCCCCCCACTTCAAAACACAGGTAGCATGCAGCTTGTGTTATGACTTTTCATTATGTTTATGTTATTTTTTTAAATTTTTATTGATTATTTTATTTAATTGCACTTCAAATGTTATCCCCCTTCCCTGTTTCCCCTCCACAAACCCCCTATTCCACCCCTCTCCCTGATTCAATGAAGATGCTTCCCTACCCACCCACCCACTTGTGCATCACTGCATTACCATTCCCCTATGCTGGAGCATCAAGCCTTCACAGGACCAAGGAACTCCCCTCTTATTGATGTCAAATAAGGCCATCCTCAGCTACATATGCAGCTGGAGCCATGGGTCCCTCCTTGTGACTCTTTGGTTGCTGGTTTAGTCCCTGGAGTTTCTGAAGGATATGGTTGATTGAAATTGTGCAAACATCTTCAGCTCCTTCAGTCCTTGCCCTAACTCCTTCATTGAGGCTCCAGTGCTCAGTCCAGTGGTTGGCTGCAAGCATCCACATCTGTATTGGTAAGTCTCTAGCAGATCCTTTCAAGAGACATCCATATCAGACTCCTGTCAGCAAGCACTTCTTGGCATCAGCATTAGGGAATGGGTTTGATAGCTGCATATATGATGGATCTCCAGGTGTGGCAGTCTCTGGATGGCCTTTCCTTCAATCTCTGCTATACACTTTGTCCCTGTATTTCCTTTAGACAGAGGAAATTCTTGGTTAATACTTTTGAGAAGGGTTGGTGACCCCATCTCTCAATCAGGGGCTGTGCCTATTCTCTCTATATGGTCTCTATAGTTTCTCTTTCCACTTTGTTGGGTGGTTCAGCTAATGTCATCCCTGTTGTGTCCTGGGAGTCTCTTGCTTTCCTGGCATCTGGGACTTTCTGGTGGCTACTCCCAGTTCCCCATCCCCCATTGATACACCCATCTGTTCAATTTCCTGACCCTCTGTATATCTTCCCTGTCTCCTCCCATACCTGATCCTACCCCACTTTTTCCTCTCCCTCTCCTCTCTTCTTCCCAAGTCCCTCCCACCCTCTACTCCCCGTGATTATTTTGTTTCCCCTTCTAAGTAGGACGGAACCATCAACACTTTGTTCTTACTTTTTCTTAAGCTGAATAAGATCTGTAACTTGTGGGTATTCCAGTCTTTTTTTTCCTAAAATCCACTTACCAATTTACCTTGTATTCCCACAGCAACAGGATTTGAAGGTAATCAGATCACTAGAGGGCACCAAAGCACCCTGATCAAGGAAGCCTCCTCCACTTCATAAATTTGCAAGCTCAAGTTTCCCAATTTTAATGGAATGCGAATCAGTTGGATATGTGAAAACTTAGTGTTCATAACTTTATGATTATCTTTGCTATATCCCTTCTATGTAAATAGAGTTAATAGATCTATTCAAGATAATTAGCAAATATGTTTAAAATGTAAGTTTCTTGTAGTCTTACCACTGCTACTACTACAAAAAATAAAAAAAAAAAAATAAAAAAAAAAGAAATGATAAGAAAAGAAAGAAACACAATTAAGATGCCCTACCCTTATGTTGAACCCATATTCACAGATGCTATGTTTTCTACTTCTACACCAGGAACGGCAGACTCATGGCATTACATATACATCATAGTAACATAACTCAGCAGCTAGTATATTTAAATATTATAGCAGATTCCCAAAGAAATCATTCACCATTTTACTCTTAAAGGACAGATACAAAATAATGCTTTGTTCTGCTCTTGTAAGCAATTCAGACAGCTGAGGTCTAGAAGGAATTTGCTCTCTCTCACTCAAAGAACAACTTATTAGAATACCCAGAGAATTTTGACAACTGTTCGTAAATGTTGACAAAATAAAAGAATTCAGTCCAATTGGTAAGTATTTTAATAACCTAGAACAGTCATAGTCCTCTCAGAGAAATGTGTGACAAGGTTGACCACCAAATTATCAAATGAGATAGTAGGTCCTGGAGAAGATACCCAAGAAGCCACTAGCAATGCTAGGAAGTCCTGGAATTGATGAGCAAATCTAATAGCTTTTTTTGGTGATTTATTATTTTTTATTAGGTATTTTCTTCTTTTACATTTCCAATGCCATTCCAAAAGTCCCCCAGACCCTCACCCCGACTCCCCTACCCACCCACTCCCACTTCCTGGCCCTGGTATTCCCCTGTACTATAAATGAGGCATATAAAGTTTGCAAGATCAATGGGCCTCTCTTTCCAATGATAGCTGACTAGGACATCTTTTGATACATATGCAGCTAGAGCCACGAGCTCTGGGAGGTACTGGTTAGTTCATATTGTTGTTCCACCTATAGGATTGCAGACCCCTTTAGCTCCTTTGGTACTTTCTCTAGCTCCTCCATTGGGGGCCCTGTGATCCATCCAATAGCTGACTGTGAGCATCCACTTCTGTGTTTGCTAGGCCCCAGCATAGTCTCACAAGAGACAGCTAGATCTGGGTCCTTTCAGCAAAATCTGGCTAGTGTATGCAATGGTGTTAGCGATTGGAGGCTGATTATGGGATGGATCCCCGGATATGGCAGTATCTAGGTGGTCCATCCTTTCATCTCAGCTCCAAACGTTGTCTCTGTAACTCCTTTCATGGGTGTTTTGTTCCCAATTCTAAGAAAGGGTAAAGTGTCCACACTTTGGTCTTCATTCTTCTTGAGTTTCATGTGTTTTGCAAATTGTACCTTGTATCTTGGGTACTCTAAGTTTCTGGGCTTATATCCACTCATCAGTGAGTACATATCATGTCAGTTCTTTTGTGATTGTGTTTCCTCACTCAGGTTGATGCCCTCCAGGTCCATCCATTTGCCTAGGAATTTCCTAAATTCATTCTTTTTAATAGCTGAGTAGTAATCCATTGTGTAAATGTACCACATTTTCTGTATCCATTTCTTGGTAGAGGGGCATCTGGGTTCTCTCTAGCTTCGGGCTATTATAAATAAGGCTGCTATGAACATAGTGGAACATGTGTACTTCTTACCAGTTGGAACATATTCTGGATATATGCCCAGTAGAGGTATTGCAGGATCCTTCCGTAATACTATGTCCAATTTTCTGAGGAACCTTCTAATTGCCCTTTAAATGATATCTTTGCTACCTTGAATGCCCAAAGCAATTTTCATGCCACTCATGTCAGGTCAAATGAAACCAATAAACGACCTCTGGTTTATGGCCTACTACCACTCAATTATCACCAGGAAGCAAAGTATTTATTGTTGCTAAATCAAATTTATTATGCCAATAAAGCTTGAAATCTCCTGGCTCATTTCCTCTAGCTGATATCAAATTATGAGAAAAGAATATTCTTTTCCATTTGTCACTTCTGATAATTGAAAACATACATTTTCCAACCACCACCATCTTCAGTCTCTTTCCTGAGATTTTATTTTATTATTATTTTTTGTTAAGAACATGAAAAAGAATCTCATGTCCAATTTAGGCTATTTGTCATTTAATAAGAATTTATCCAAAAATTGATTATATTATGAAACCACATTGACACTTTTAGAAAATATTTTTCATAAATATTTAAAATATTTGTTCATCATTTAAATTCACCATTTTTCATATAGTCATAGTTCAAAATTTGTTACTTGCCATAGAGGAATTTACTACTAAGCCACACTTTAGATTTATTTGATTCTTCTGAGATTAAATAGTCTACTTTTCTCTATTTGATAAAGAAATTGAAAGCTGCATAAAAATCAAGACTACCATATGACATAGCTAGTAAATGTAGCATTGACCCTCTCACTTTAGAGATGTGAAAAGATGAGTAGTATATTCTTTTGTATCCCTAAGCATCAATAAACATGCACATGTTACAAAGACATAAATGCAGGCAAAGCACCAGAAAATATAAAACAATTTTCAGTGCATGTGAGATGTTACATATTACACTGAGAATACATTCCAGAGTCTGGGACTCTGACCATTGGGCAGTGTGAATGTAACCACTCAGTGTTTATTTGAATTTCGTCAGCAATACTATCATTACACAATGAGATAGTGGTGGCTATGTTGATAAAGAATTTCTTCCCAGTGCTACTACTCTCTGATTCTATAATTAAAATTATCATATGTTCTCTGTGATGTATGAAGTCTAAAAATTCAGTTCATTAAAATACAAAATAGTGACTGGCAAGTTGGGATCAAAGTGAGAATTGACATGTTGCTAATGCTAAAATACCTATAAGGAATAAATTTTAGTCATATACAACACTGTGATGAGTCAACAGTTCACAATAACCTGTTGCAAATAAATTTGAATCTGAAAAAGCAAATTAACGAATATATCTTGAATATAATATAATGAAAAATATATGGAAATATCAGCTGTCTGCCTTGACTAGTAAATAATGGATAAGTGTCTTAATGTTTACATTATACCCAATAAATGCATGTAATTGTTTATCATGTGTTTTGCTTTAAATGTTAGCGTGAAATGTTAATAATGTCTTTTATTATATATACTTTATACATAAATAATTAAGATGAAGCCCATAAACACTATTTTGTTTGTTGATATACTTGTTGAAATACATTATTGTAATAACATGTAGGCCATGTTGATAACTTACAGAGCTGTATTTTACACATATACCTAGATAGAGGTGGAATAAAACATTAGGTAATTAGCCATATGGCCTGAGGAAATAAGAAACCAATGCAACTAAATCAATAGGCAAGCTGAATTTAACCAGTCATTTTGATAGAACTCAGTTCTGGGCACTTCTTTAGCTAGAGTGTTCTCTGACAGTTCTCAAAGACTGTGACTAATGATGAATATGTATCTTGTTGGTGGCCTGAAAGCAAAAATCAGAGAAACCTGGAGCTTAAAACTCTAATAATAATCATAGGGTACAAGTTACCTTTACAGATTAGGTTGAGTGGGCAGCATAGACATGCCAAAAAGACAGTGTAGATGCAATTGTGTCTTCCAACATAGATTTTAGTGCCTTCTGTTATAGACTTTCTGGTTAGACTCTACCAGTCAAAGCTCATGAATATAACAATAATTTCAAGTAGTGGAAAGGGATATTCTTCTATAAATGTGCTGTGATTACAATAATGATCCTAAAATATTTGAGATTATTTTGATTCTCAGTATAAGTTGTTTTAAAGTCACCTAGGAATGATTCAAAATACCTCTTCAACTTTTTATTGGATATCTTATTTATTTACATTTTAATTGTTATCCCCTTTCCTGGTTTCCCCTTTAGAAACCTCCTATCGCATCCTCCTCCCATCTTCAATGATAGTGCTTCTCCACCCACCCACCCACTCCCTCCTCCTTGCCCTGACATTCTTCTATACTGGGGCATCAAACCTTCACAGGGCCAAAGGCCTTGCCTGCCATTGGTTTCCAAGAAGAATATCCTCTGCTACATATGTGGTTGAAAACATTGGTCCCTCCATGTGTATACTCTTTTTCTCCATATTTCTTCCCTTGAGTATTTTTCCCCCTTCTAAGTAAGACTGAAACATCCACACTTTGGTCTTCCTTCTTGACCTTTATAGGGTCTGTGAGTTGTATCATGGGCATTATGAGCCTTTTTCCTAAGATCCACTTCTCAGTAAGAACATACAAAGTATGTTGCTGTTGTTGTTTTTGTTGTTTTGTTTTGATTTGCTTTTTCTTTGACTTGGTTCCCCTCACAAGAAGACATTTTCTAGTACTGTCTATTTGCTTGTGAATTTCATGAAGTCATTGTTTTTTAATAGCTGAGTAGTACTCCATTGTGTAAATATACCACATTTTCTGTATCTATTTCTTATTTATCTGTGTCGTTTCCAGTGTCTGGCTATTATAAATAAGGCTGCTATGAATATTATGAAGCATGTGTCCTTGTTATATGTTGGGGAGGAGACGGGGGAGAAAGTATAGTGGGTCAGGAAATTGAATGGAGGCAAGTAGTAATCAAGTTGGGGAACTAGGGGTAGCCACCGGAAAGTCCCAGATGTCAGGGAAGTGAGAGGTTACCAGGACCCACCGGGACTGACATTAGCTGAAATATGCAGCAAAAAGGAGATAGTACCTGTAGAGATTATATCCAAATGTTAGGCACATCCCTGGTTAAAGAATGGATCCACCCATTCATCTCAAAAATATTAACCCAGAATTACTCCTGTCTAAAAGGAAATGCAAGGGCAAAGAGTGGAGCAGCGACTGAAGGAAAGGCTATCCAGAGATTGTCCCACCTAGGGATTCATCCCATCTACAGACACCAAATCCAGACCCTATTGCTGATACCATGAAGAGCTTGCTGACAGGAGCTTGGTATAGCTGTCTCCTGAGAGGCTCTGCCAGAGCCTGATCAATACAGATGCAGGTGCTTGGAGCCAACCCTTGGAGTGAGCACTGAGATCTCAATGAAGGAGGTAGGGGAAGAACTGAAGGAGATTGAAGGGGTTTGTAACCCCATAGGAAGAACAACAATATCAACCAATTAGACACCTCAGAGCTCCCAAGGACTGAACCACCAACAAGAGTACACATTCGGGGATCCATATCTCCAGCTGCATATGTAGCAGAGGATTGCTTTATTTGCCATCAATGAGAGGCCCTTGGTCCTGTGAAAGCTTGATGCCCCAGTGTAGGATAATGCTAGGGTGGTGAGGCAGAAGTTGGTAGGTGGGTTGGGAAGCACCCTCACAGAAACAGGGGCAGGACATATAGAATATTCAGTTTGTGGAAGAAAAACCGGTATGGAAACAGTATTGTTTATGTAAATAAATAAAATAATCCATTTTTAAAAAAGAAAAGGAAAAAAAAAAGAAATTGATTGATTGACATTTACCCTCTCATATTTCAGTCATACCCTATAGTTTATTGGGACAGGCTTCTATGGAATGAATCCATCAGACCTTAAAGTTGTAGACACCTAAATTCCAAAGTAAAATTATAATTACTTATTTCCTCATTATATTTTACAGAACAAAATATATGCTCCCTTTTAAAAACATTTCACGTGTTTAAGAAGATAAAAGGCCCACTAACTGGATAATAATAAGGTGTAGATATTTTATTCCTGGAGAAGTTCTGTTTATATGTTTTAGAGCTCCGTTTTTTCCAGAAGGAGTGAGGTTTTTTGTTGTTGTTGTTGTTGTTGTGGTTGTTGTTGTTGTTCCACAGGGTGCTAGAGATGCCAGACCAATTGACTGTGTCAGGACAGAGACTTCCACACCTGCCACTTCTTTCATGCCCTCTTCAGTCATCAACATCTGCAGACTCTCCACCTTTGTCAGATACTCCACAGAAAGAAGACACATAGGACATTGTTCCTGATGCACTTATTTGGACTAACTCTATGTTGTTCTATACCCAGGAGATACAGGGAACATAATTATTGCTAAACATGAGTATAAATATAACATTTCTGATAAGGATGCTATTTGACTAATTGTATAATTTCCACCATGAGTTATAATGTATTTTCTTTGTATAAAAGCCACCTTATGTTTGTGCTACCTGTTTGCTACCTGTTAATTTCTCATAGTCTTGGTTTAAAGCTTCTCCTATATTTGCATTAGAACAGGCTTCTATTTCCCTTTTACAATCTTCAAGATTTATAGCTGAGCTCATCCTAGGCATTATATCCATAACTGCTATATCAAACCAGTTGCAATTTTAGCTGTATCTCTGATTCTACAAATATGCTTGCTAACCATGTAAATTCCTTGACCCAAATTATTTGTTAGCATTGATTACTCAGGATAGGACTGATAGAGATTTTAAAGAGAGATATAATGTTTTAGAGGAAGCTGTCCTTTCCATAGGGACTGTATTAGTCAGGGTTCTCTAGAGTCACAGAACTTGCTTACTTTCAACAGTAGAATGGTGGAGGTTTTCCTTTCAGCAGCAATAAAGGTTGGAGCTCCGTTTTTTCCAGAAGGAGTGAGGTTTTTTTTTTGTTGTTGTTGTTGTGGTTGTTGTTGTTGTTTTTTTTTTGTTTTGTTTTGTTTTGTTTTTGTTTTTTTGGTCTGTTGTTGTTGTTGTTTTCTGCATTGGTGCATGCTCAATCGGCTCTGCTCAGTGGAGCTTATGCTCCACTCACCAAATGGATGGATGTATTCATATGTAAGTATAGGTTGTATGTAAGTATGCACAACCAGAGTGTTTGAGTGTATGTCTGTCTGTCTGTGTGTATTGCCTATGTAGTTTGTCTTTCTGAGTGCATGATTTTTTTTTCCTTTTTCTCCTTCTCAACAGAATTTAAAGAATTCTGAGACTCTTGTAGCCTGCAATAAGACAACAAAAAGCCAGAGTAATCAATTTGTTTTCTTAATCTCCTGATGCTAAGCAACAGGTGTTATTCTCCAGAAGCCAGGTGTTTCAGGCCAAAAAATAGCAAAGAGTTAGGAAAAGTAGAAAGTAAGCAATTTTAGCCCTGCAAAAGTAAGTCTTGTCCCTGAAATCCACTGAAGCTACCCAACATTACCTTCTAAAAGACCTGGTTTCCAGAACAAATAATGATAACAAATAATGATAACAAATAATGATAAGGCCTTATTGCTAAGGCCAACACCTACATATTTCCTGAACATGAAGAATTCAAGCTGATGCTTGCTTTGAGATTTATCCACTACTGACTATAACCATGGTAGAAAAGATTCACCACACTCTACTGGATGAGAAAGGTAAACAACAACCCAGCTACAAACCCTTTGATATAAAATAGTGACTTTACTGCAAGATACTCTTGTGTAAACATGTTGAATATACCAAAAATTATCCTATTGAACTTAAGGACCTCTAGATGGTATGGTATTTTGCCTAAGACTGTTTGGTAGCCGAGAACATGAGATTAGATATGCCACAGAACTTTGTTGAAAAACTAATAATAATGTTCTACCATAGGAGAAGAGCAACAAAATATTTCTTGATGGCATGTTCTCCTATAAACATAGATTAGTGTCTTGCAAGGCGATCATAAGAAAAGTGTTTTCCTATAGTAGGTGGATACAATTAAACCCACAACTGGACCAGTTGCAAAGAGTGAGAAACAATGGAGCATTTAGTCTTAAATGCAATGTCTTTATCAAATTCCTCTTGTCCATACTCAGGAAACTATGTCAGAGATGGCTGAAAGGTTGTAAGTGCCATTGGAAATGAAAAAAGACAAACAAACCAGGCTTTCTGTACAATATAGGACTAATGTACAAATAAACTCGGAGTTATTGTGGCAGGTGCACAAGCCTGTGTGACATGGGATTGTTTGGGTGTTAGGTTTGAATCATAACATGAAATAAAATACTTGTGTTTACAATGGTAACCTGTGTTGGCTAGTCTTAGTAGCATCATATGAAAAAAGGAGGACTGCAGAAACAACACAGCTTCTGGAACATACACTGTTTCAGTATCCAGACATGTTGGGAACAAAAACAATGGGGGCCCTGGGGAGACCCCTGGGGAAGGGGGAAAGAAAAAGGGACCCAAAATCTGACCAGAGTTCCTGTGCTCTGAGAAGGCAGACACAGGCATTTGGGGGCTGCCAGGAGGCTTTCCATGAGGCCCTGGGTGAGCATCTAAGCCTCTGTCCCATGCTGTGAGGGGTGGAGAAGGGGCAGCACCTAACCTGGGGGTCAAGGGCCACACCCTGTAGCCACAGGGGTATGTGAGAGAGGGATAAGGGAAGAGAGGTTCCCAACACTGACCAGAGTACACAGGGGAACTTGAAGGGCAGAGCAGAGACTCTATGGATTAACACTTTATTATAGAAATGCAGGGGAAAGAGTGAAGGTAGGAGAGAGAGAGAGAGAGAGAGAGAGAGAGAGAGAGAGAGAGAGAGAGAGAGAGAGAGAGAAAGAGAGAGGAGAGGAAAGAAGGAGATGAAGAGAAAGGGAAGAGGAGAGAGCAGTGAGCGGTGAGAGGACAAAGGAGTGAGGGGGGGCTGAGCATCCCTTTTTATGGTCTTCACTGTTGCTGGGTAGCTGGGGAGGAGTTTAGCCTGAAGGTCAGTAGCTTGGTCTATTGCTTACATGACTATTGATCATGCTTCTCTTGTAGGGGATGTGGGAGGTGGTACCTTAAGCAGGGGCTGGAGTTTCAGGAGCATGAGTGAACCCCTACCATGCCATGTAGGTGAATTATGACCGTTGGGGTTCAGACCTCAGCTTGACTAGAGACCAGCCTGCAATTCCCCATACAGACATCTGGGCACATTCCCTGCCAGAGGAGAGGTGTCTTCCTGGGAGGGCTATGACTGCCAGAGCAGGTGAGGGACCAATCCTGTATCCCAGGTCCCTCAGAGACCAGTCTGCCCAGGTGAGAGTGTAGATTGCAGAAGCAACAGCTTCTGGGAAAAGCAGAAGCTACACAGCTTCTGGGACAGGCCCATTCCTTGCAAGAGGAAAGCTTGCCTGCAGAGGGAGTACTCTGACCACTGAGACTCAGGGGAGAGCTGGACTCCCAGAACTGCTGACAGAGGCTAACAAAATCACAGGAGGAACAAGATCCATCCAGAGACAAATATAACAACTAACACCAGAGGTTACCAGATGGCTAAAGGCAAATGTATGAATCTTACTAAAAGAAACCAAGATAGCTCACCTTCATCAGAATCCAGCACTTTTACCTCAGCCAGTCTAACACAACCAAAAAGCAAGAATCAGAATCAAAATCATATCTCATGATGCTGGTAGAGGACTTTAAGAAGGGCATTAATAACTCACTTAAAGAAATATAACAGAACACTGCTAAACAGGTAGAAGTCCTTAAAGATTTATCGGAAAACACTGCTAAACAGGTAGAATTCATTAAAGAGGAAACACAAAAATCCCTTAAAGAATTACAGAAAAACACAACCAAACAGGTGATAGAATTAAACAAAACCATGCAAGACCGAAAAGGGGAAGTAGAAACAATAAATAAAACCCAAAATGAGACAACACTGGAGATAGAAACCCTAGTAAAGAAATCAGGAACCATAGATTCGAGCATCAGCAACAGAACACCAGAGATGGAAGAGAGAATCTCAGGTGCAGAAGATTCCATAGAGAACTGGGGTACAACAATCATAGAAAATGCAAAATGCAAAAACATCCTAACTCAAAACATCAAGGAAATCAGGGACAAAATGAGAAGACTAAACCTATGGATAATAGGAGTAGATGAGAATGAAGATTTTCAACTCAAAGGACTGGCAAATATCTTCAACAAAATTATAGAAGAAAAAGTCCTCAACCTAAAGAAAGAGATGCCCATGAACATACAAGAAGTCTAGAGAAGTCCAAATAGACTGGGAAAGAAAAAAAAATTCCTTCTGACATGTAATAATAATAATAATAATAATAATAATAATAATAATAATGATAATAAACAATGCACTGAATAAAAATAGAATATTAAAAGCCATAGGGGAAAAGGTCAAGTAAAACATAAAGGCAGGCATATTAGAATTACACCAGACTTCTCACCAGAGACTAAGGAAGCCAGAAGATCTTGCGCAGATGTTATACAGACCCTAAGAGCACACAAATGCTAGCCCATGCTACTATAACCAGAAAAACTCTCAATTAACATAGATGGAGAAACCAAAGTATTCCATGACAAAATCAAATTTCCACAATATCTTTCCACGAATCCAGCCCTTGAAAGGATAATAACAGAAAAAAAAAATACAAGGACAGAAATCCCTTCCTAGAAAAAGTAAGAAAGTAATCCTTCTACAAACCTAAAAGAAGACAGCCACAAAAACAGATCCCAACTTTAACAACAAAAATAACAGGAAGGAAAAGTTATTTTTCTTTAATTTCTCTTAATATCATAGGACTCAGAATTGAAAAAGGAGACATAACAACATAACCTGAGAAAATCCAAACCATCATCAGATACTACTACAAAAGGGTATACTCAACAAAACTGGAAAACCAGGGTGAAATGAACAACTTCCTAGACAGATACCAGGTACCAAAGTAAAATCAGAATCAGATTAACGATCTAAACAGTCCCATTTCCCCTAAAGAAAGAGAAGCAGTCATCAATAGTCTCCGAGGCAAGAAAAAAGCCCAGGACCAGATGGGTTTAGTGCAGAGTTCTATCAGACCTTCAAAGAAGACCTAATTCCAACTCTCCTCAAATTATTCCACAAAATAGAAACAGAAGGTACTCTTTCCAATTCATTCTATGAAGCCACAATTATTCTCATACCTAAACCACGCAAAGATCCAACAAAGAAAGAGAACTTCAGACCAATTTCCCTTATGAATATCAATGCAAAAATACCCAATAAAATCCTTGCAAACCGAATTCAAGAACAATTCAAAATGATCATCCATCATGCCCAAGTAGGCTTCATCCTAGGGATGCAGGGATGGTTTAATATACAAAAATCTATCAACATATTCCACTATATAAACAAACTCAAAGATAAAAACCACATGATCATCTCCTTAGATGCTGAGAAAGCATTTCACAAAATCCAACAACCCTTCATGATAAAAGTCTTAGAAAGATTAGGAATTCAAGGCCCCTACCTAAACATAATAAAAGCAATATACAACAAACCAGTAGCCAACATCAAACTAAACGGAGAGAAACACAAAGTAGTCCCACTAAAATCAGGGACTAGACATGGCTGCCCACTTTCTCCCTACCTATTCAACATAGTATTTGAAGTCCTAGCCAGAGCAATTAGACAACAAAAGGAGAACAAGGGGATACAAATTGGAAAGGAAGAAGTCAGAATATCACTCTTTGCAGATGATATGATAAGTGACCCTAAAACCTCTAAACCTGATAAAAAAGCTTCAATGCAAGAGCTGGATATAAATGTAACTCAAACAAATTAATTGCCTTTCTCTACAAACAGGATAAATGGGCTGAGAAAGAAATTAGGGAAACAACACCCTTCACAGTAGTCACAAGTAATACAAAATAACTTGGCATGACTCTAACTAAGGAAGTGAAAGATCTGTATGATAAGAACTTCAAGTCTCTGAAGAAAGAAATTGAAGAAGATCTCAGAAAATGGAAAGATCTCCCATGCTCATGGATTGGCAGGATTAATATAGTAAAAACGGCTACCATGCCGAAAGCAATCTACAGATTCAATGCAATCCCAATCAAAATTCCAACTCAATTCTCCACTGAGATAGAAAGGGCAACTTGCAATTTCATCTGGAACAATAAAAAAAAACCCAGGATAGCAAAAACTCTTTTGAACAATAAAAGAACCTCTGGTGGAATCACCATGCCTGATGTCAAGATGTACTACAGAGCAATTGTGATAAAAACTGCAGGGCTATACAGAGAAACCCTGTCTCGAAAAACAAAAACAAAAACAAAAGAACAAAACAAAACAAAACAAAACAAAAAACCTGTATGGTACTGGTACAGGACAGACAGCCTGATCAATGGAATATAATTGAAGACCCTGCAATAAACCCACCAACCCACGGTTACTTGATATTTGACAA
Source organism: Mus caroli (assembly GCF_978045245.1). Taxonomy (NCBI): domain Eukaryota; kingdom Metazoa; phylum Chordata; class Mammalia; order Rodentia; family Muridae; genus Mus; species Mus caroli. The sequence continues at coordinate 54,775,298 of NW_028227273.1, forward strand.
GGGTGCTAAAACCATCCCGTGGAAAAATGACAGGTTTTTCAACAATTGGTGCTGGCACAATTTGTGGTTATCATGTAGAAGAATGGGAATTGATCCTTTATTATCTCTTTGTACAAAGGTCAAGTCTAAGTGGACCAAAGACTTCCACATAAAACTAGAGACACTAAAATCTACAAAGGAGAATGTGGGAAAAGCCTTGAAGATATGGGCACAGGAGAAAAAGTCCTAAACAGAACAGCAATGGCTTGTTCTGTAAGATCAAGAATTGACAAATGGGACCTCATAAGATTGCAAACTTTTGTAAGACAAAAGACACTTTCAATAAGACAATAAGGCCACCAACAGATTGGGAAAGGATTTTTACCTATCACAAATCTGATAGGGGACTAATGTCCAATGTATACAAAGAGCTCAAGAACATGGACTCCAGAAATTCAAATAACCTCATTGAAAAATGTGGTACAGAGCTAAACATAGAATTCTCAACTGAGGAATACCGAAGGGCTGAGAAGCACCTGAAAAAAAAAAATGTTCAACATCCTTAATCATCAGAGAAATGCAAATCAAAACAATCCTGGGATTCTACCTCACACCAGTTAGAATTGCTAAGATAAAAGTTCAGGTGACAGCAGATGCTGGCCAGGATGTGGAATAGGAGGAAAACTTCTCCATTGCTGGTGGGATTGCAATCTTGTACAACCACTCTTCAAGTCAGTCTAGAAGTTCCTCAGAAAATTGTACATTGTAATACTGGAAGATCCAGTAATATTTCTCCTGGGCATATACCCAGAAGATATTCCAACTGGTAATATGGACACATGCTCCACTAAGTTCATAGCAGCCTTAAAGCAGCCACAAGCTGGAAAGAACCCAGATGTCCCTCAACAGAAGAATTGATAAAAAAAAAAAATGTGGTACATTTACAGAATGACGTACTACCCAGCTATTAAAAACAAAGACTTTATGAAATTCTTGGGCAAATGGATGGATCTGTAGGATATCATCCTTAGTGAGGTAACCCAATCACAAAAAGAAGTAACTAGATATGCACTCACTGATAAGCGGATATTAGCCCAGAAAATTAGAATACCCAAGATACAATTTGCTAAATACAAGAAAATCAAGAAGAAGGAAGACCAACATGTGGATACTTCATTCCTCTTTAGAATAATGAACAAAATACTCATGGAAGGAGGTACAGAGACAATGTTTGGAGCTAAGATGAAAGGATGGACCATCTAGAGACTACCCCATCCGGGGATACATTCCATAATCAGCCACCAAAGTCAGACACTATTGCATATGCCAGCAAGATTTTGCTGAAAGGACCCTGATATAGCTGTCTTGTGTGAGGCTATGCCAGTGCCTGGCAAATACAGAAATGGATGCTCACAGTAATCTATAGGATGGAACACAGGTCCACCAATGGAGTAGCTAGAGAAAGTACCCAAGGAGCTGAAGGTGCCTGCAACTCTATAGGTGGAACAACAATATGAACTAACCAGTACACCCAGAGCTCGTGTCTCTACCTTCATATGCATCAGAAGATGGCCTAGTTGGTCATCATTGGGAAGAGAGGCCCCTAGGTCTTGCAAAGTTTATATGCCCCAGTACAGGGGAATATCAGGGCCAAGAAGTGGGAGTGGGTGGGTATGGGAGCAGGGTGTGGGGAGGCTATGGGGAACTTTTAGGATAGAATTTGAAATGTAAATAAAGAAAATATCTAATAAAAAAGAAAAAGAAAAAGGAAATATCAAATGATCTAATCCTTCCACAAGATCCATCTATAAATTATTGTATTATTTAGTGATTAATAGGAGAATGCCTAGACCATTGGGGATATTTCAATACTTGTGCTGGTGGTGTTTGTTTCTATACATACATTCATACATATATAAAGATACTTACACTTATATTAATAGTGAATTATTCTAGTTAAAATAAAATAGGATACTTTGATTATCTATCAGGAAGCCTGTGTTATGGAAACCAGGATTCAGGAGTGGGTGAGTTAAGTTGAATTATCAACCCAATAAACCAACTCCAAACACCAGCATCAATGTGCAGATACACTGCATTATAAAGCAGAATGTGATTTTATATAGCCTTTGGACCAATGCAGAATCCACATGAGCTCTTGAGAACCCAATTACTTCACTGTTATTACAAGGAGGGGCCAAGCAGCCAGCACCCAAGGCTACTTCTGTAAATATGGGAAAGCAATCACCTCCTGTTCTGGGTCTATCTCCGGCGACAAGTTTCTAGGGTTCTCTCTCTCTCTTTTGTCACAATGGCATCATTGGGCAGAGACACTTTGCCTATAAAATCAGAATGGAAGCCTCCCTCACCATGCACCAGATCCCAGCCAGTGGTCACTGAATCTGCACTTTGTGTAATTTGTTCATTGTCTTTATATCTCTTTTGATATAGACCTTCTCACCAACACTCCTTAGAGATTATTTTCCTGTATCACCCCCTTCTTTTCTCTTATATCCTGCAGTTTACCACTTTATAACATGCTTTTGCTCTGATATATCCCTACAATAGGTTCTGACACAAACTCAGAAAGAAACCCCACATGTAATGATGTAATGATGACAAGGCCAATCATAAGGATGTCTTCAATAATGTACTGTGGATAGCAGAGGGATAAATGATAAAGGTTAGTAACTTCCTCCAAGATCAAAACATGTTTGAATGGGTGACCAATACTAATAGCCACTTAGATTACCTATCTTCTTTCTTGACAGTCCAATGGACTTTTGATATCCAGACCTAAAATTTTATATATATATATATATATATATATATATATATATTTTTTTTTTTTTTCGAAGAGAAAGAGGAAAAAGTCGATGAGGAAGAGAAAAATGAAGAGTAAATGATGATGGTGATGATGATGGTGGTGGTGGTTGTGATAATGATGATATTGATGATGAATATGATGATATTATTCCAGTAATTCTGGCCACCTTAGACAAGTTTTTACTCTATAAGCAAGTTGTTGTGAGCTCTTCATAATGTTGACCTGGACCATCATGATGCACCATGAACCCTGATTTAGTAGTTATAATCTATTTCCAACTACACAATAGAACTAAGGTGCTGAGTGAGTCTGTATTAACTAAAATAAATAAATAAATAAACCCTTTGGCATGTTATTAAAAAAATGAAATTTATGAAACATCATGAAAGCCAGAATAAAACATTCATTGCCAAATTATTACAATTATCTCCAGGGCCCTTATTTTCCTTTTAGTCCTCTGAAATCTCTTAAGCTGGGTCATCAAATCTACATTGCAGTCATCACCACTGTCTTTCATATCTCTACTTCTATCAGACATTAAGGCCTTTTTTTAAACATTCAACAGCTTTTGCAAACTAATAACCCAAGTCCACATTCTGCCACTAAGCATCATGGTCAGGTATGTCATAGCAATACACTACTAGCTGGTTTATTCCATCTCTGTCTTAAGCAGTGTACTGGCTGTCATTTGTTTCAACTGGAGACAAGGTAGTCATCAGAGAGGAAGGAGCCTAGGTTGAAGAAATGCCTCCACAAGATTCAGCTATAAGGTATTTATTTCAATCAATTATCAATGTGGGAGGGCTCAGGCCACAGTAGGTAACACATCATTCCTGGGATGGTAGTCCTTGGTTCTATATGACAAAAGCCTGAGCAAGATATGTGAATGAAGTCAGTAAGTAGCATGTTCCATGGCCCCTGTATCAACTCCTATTTCAAAGTTCCTGCCATGTTTTTGTTCCTGTCCTGACTTTCTTAGATAATGAGCAGAAATATGAAATTTGTAAACCAAATAGACAATTTCCACTTCAATTTATTTCTTTTTAATCATAGTTTTTTCATCGCAGCAAGCTTAAAAAATAGCATCCTGGATAAACTTTCACAGACCACCCCCAACAGAAGTAAAATCACAAGCATGTTACATATTTGCATATAGGTTGATGGCAGGTATTAATTCCTCAATAATATACAATTTTTATGACCCAGAGTAAAGAAAGAGTAAGAAAATACAGTAGAGCAAAGAATCTTCTTAGAAAAGAGGAAATAGATAGATAATCATGGTTGAGCATTGAGCATGGATGTGTTGTTGGGTAAAATAGAATGGATCAGAGGATCAAAGTGGAAAGGGAAGATTCAATTAGAAGGTTTGAGGATTCCACATCATTTCATCGACACTGAATTTTATTAGCCTTTTGCCTCCCCCTTCTTTCCCTAAACTTTCTTTGATTGTACCTTTCTACAGTGAGATGTGTCCTCTCCATCCTTCTCCAAATTCATTTTATACGTATTCTTCTATACCACCCTCATCAATGCATCACCTACCAATATCATTTGCATTGAGCTGACTTCCTACACATTTGCTCTAATTTAAACATATATAATACACAAACCTATGACCACACATGAGAGACAAACCTTTACATTTATATTTCTATGCCTGAGAAAGCTCATTCATGATGATTGATTCAAATTTCTTCCATTTGCCTTCAAATTTCATTACTTAAGTTTTCTTTATGTTTTAGTAATATCACATTGTGTACATGTATCAATTTTTATTATGTATAACTAAGGTGATAGGAATCTACATGGACTCTATTTCCTCACTATTGTGAACAAGGCAGAAATAAACATGGATGTTCAAATATTGATACAGAAGAATATATTGTTCTTTGGATATATGGTCAAGGATATTTACACTGGATCAGATGGTATTTTTAGTTGATATTTTTGACAAGCCAAAGGCTGATTCATACTGGCTGTCCTTTTGCGGTCTAGCAATACTGCTTCCAGCATATCTATTATCCATTATATCACTTGTGTTACTAAAGATGGTAGTTTTGGATAAATAAGTTGACATTTTTCTCACATTTTTAGTGTAAATTTTTCACACACATGAAACTAGTTTTTCTTAAACTCACAAACATCTATTCCTACTTCTATTCCCTCATCCCTCTTCCTTGCAAGTTTATGTACTTTTGATCTTTCCCTTTTCAGTATGCTGAATCTCATTAGTGCCACTTGTAAGTGCATGTAGACTGTATGGTCTCCTTCCTAGGGGATCATATCAGCAAATTGAGATCCTCTAAATTCTTCATTTCCTTTGTATTCCTCTTATTCATTTCTCACTTAATTGTTTAAAGCTTCAATCGCTATAATGAACAGTAGTCCAAAAAGTGGACAACCTTATTTAGTTATTGAATTTATTAGGGATAATTAACCTCATCTTAAGTTTAAATTTAAAGGATACATGAGAATCATCTCTGCCTTATACATAGGCCTCGCAGATTAATAGATACCTTTTCCAGAAGGTGAACATGTAGCATAAAATACTGAATCAGATAACTAATCTAAGTATTACAGTGAGACTTTTGGCATTATATCATAGTAGATTGAGAGTATATGTGTACAGGAGAACATTGAATAAAACCAAGAGTGAGGATACATTGACATTCCAGATTAAAGAGACCAAGTAAAAGTTTAATACCTACTCTGCACATGTCAAAACAGCATATATCAACATGTATGTTGTGACCATTTACAACATTACAAATCAAATATGATGCATATAAGATACATACCTTATAATTCATAATTTGGCAAAATTATAGTTATCAAGAAACCAATTTTAAATGGCATTACCAAAAGAGGAGAAATTTCATTAAAGTGTTGCAGCATTACTGAATGTTCAAATCCACTCAAAGGGAAGAATATTTTATAGTATAAAGGCTTTGGTGCCACCAATTTGTTATTACATATCTAATGTATTCTTTAGCACACCAAGAAGCAAATAACTTCAACTTTCCTATGGCTTCCATTTAGTTGGTTAACAAAGACTGGTCTTTTTACTTGATTGTATGGTTATCTATTCTTTAAAGCACTTATTTACATGAGTGCTTCCTATATCTTGGTACTATGTCTACATGGATTTGTGCCTTCCCCTCAAGCTGATGCAATGTTAAGGCCAGATATACACTTTGTCCTTGTGACTTGGCTCTTTAGTAGAAGAGTTGGATCAAATAACTAATCAAAATATTACAGTGACACTTTTGTCATACCAAATATAAAACTCAGGGACATAAGCTTCTTTGAGTTTCCTGACCTGCTTTACACGTTTGCAGCCATTGTATTAACTACATATGAAATATAAATTTTTATAGGAAGAAAAAAATGATTTGTGATTTGTAATGTCATGACTGGAATCTAGGTTAGTAATTAAACTTGTTTTAGTTTCTGTCCTAACTTCCTTAGATGAGGAGGACCAATATGCAATTGTTACCAAACAAACTAGTTCCTTCCTTCCTTGTATTATTTGGCCATAGTGCTTTATTGAAGTGAGAGAAACTCTAATTAAAATATGTTGGTACTGGAATTTGGGGTATTGCTGAGAAAGACTGGGCTGATATTTAGGGAGGATTATGGATGGATTTTAGAAATGTGGATTAGAAAACAATTGAGTGTTGATAAATCAGCAAGGGATTCTATAGTACTTATAAGTATGTTAATAGCAGTCCCCAGGGTGGAGTATTCGTCACATTACATGTTTTTAATTAAAGAAATGTGCTATATACTTAATGTTGTCATCAAAGTGGGGAAATAATGGAAAATAAAAGAAAATGCTAAGTCAAAAGATTATGTGTAATGAAAAATAATTTTTTAGACTTTAAAACAGATTAAAATCATGAGAACTGTGCCCATTCAATAATTCCTTTCTGACTTCTTTGAGTGTAAATTGAGAAACAATGTAAATGACTCTTTTTCTACAAGTTAAAATTCAATACAAATACCTTCATTTACTTCAAGCATTACAGTGCCAGTAAGATTAATAGAAAATGGTATATTGGTGATAAGTATATGGATGTGTCCCATATAATACTTTATGTTACAATTTCTAAATCAAAATAATGGTGTTAGCTGGCATTGAGGTATTTCCAGCCATACAAAAGTAGATTAAATTCATAACTAAGAACTGTGTGTTAATAGAGATCATCATCTTTTTCTTGTTTATACAGCTGAAGTGTTCTTGCTAACAAGCCAAAGTATTTTTGTCCTACAGAATAGAATCTTTGGTAATTGCACTATGTCATCATAGGGTTTCACAGTTTTTCTTATTGGTAAACTAGACTCTAATTGAAACTTTTTAGTTCCTTATTGACAGCAGAGGATACGAGATACATTATCCCAGGTTGCCACCTGAGTAAAACCTAAATATAAATAGATTTTCCTCTTTCTTTATGAAAAATACAATTGCTTTGTGATATCTGAAAGGAATTAGAATTAAAAACTTTCTGTCCCTTTAGGCCTTGATGTTCCCTTAGATGCATATGGAGGGTCTGTGATATAAATATGTTTATTGGTGCTAGGGTACTGAAAATAACTTGATCCCTCTATTGGACCTACTTGTGACCTGTGATGATCTCATTTCCTCAAATAGAAGCATCTCTGATGAGGGGTGATTTTTACACTTCTCTGTGGTTGTAAGGATAAGGCTTTGAACTCAGTAAAGAATCTTGCTATTTTAACATAGTAGAGGTAGTAGATTCTTTTTTAAGTCTAAAACATACAAGTGTTGGAATGCTGCTAGGTTTCTAGTAACAGACATGATTTTCCTACTGTTGAGAGGGCTAAACTTACAGCCAACATGTGAGTTCGAATAATTTTACATTTAGAAACATTTAGTTCTCCTGATAGTGTAGAACTATTGAGTGTTTAATGTCTCTTAGAAATCTCTGTAGTATTTTTGGTACAGTAGTAGCTAGTCTGCTGAAAAGAGGCTTTCATGTTTGATCCAAATTAAATTATCTGAATCCTGTGTGCAATGTGCCTGCAACAACACTATTTGACATTAACTTCAGAAAGACAATTTAGAGACATATTTATAGTATGTATCTTACTCATTCTGATAATCCTTTCTTAAGCCCAAGTCCTTACACTAACACATGAAATCCTAAGGATCTTGAAAGAGAGGTAGCATGAGTCTAATTATAAGCAAAAAACATGTCATCCCACAATTGTGTAATTTTCCTTAAAATAGTATGGAATTATGACTATAGAGCAGGAAACAGAGAACCTCAGATAAAGAAAGAAATCTGAGGAACATTTGCATGCAACCAAAGAGTAAGATGGGATATTGGAAGTGATTTTGGAAGGTAAACAAGGTCATGTAAAAAAACTGATAAGCCCTTCCAGTCTGACCAGCACTAGGGTAGCTAGGGCGAAGAGTCCACTGACACCCGCCAGCTATCCAGGACACCTGCCACGGGATCTTAAGACTTCTAGTGAGTGGAACACAGCTTCTGCTCCAATCCATTCATGCGGGACCTGAGACTGCATTAGGTAGGGAAGCAGAAAAACGGCCTGAGTAGGGGCACAAGCCCCTTCCTGTCCCACCAGCACAGGGGTAGCTAGGGTGCAGAGTCGGCTGACACCCGCCAGCTACCCACGACACCCTCCACAGGATCTTAAGACTTCTGGAGAGTGGAACACAGCCTCTGCTCCAATCTCTAAAGAGAGACAACAATAACAATTAACTCCAGAGATTACCAGATGGTGAAAGGTAAACGAAATAATCTTACTAACAGAAACTGAGACCACTCACCATCATCAGAACCCAGCACTCCCAATTTGCCCAGTCCAGGACACCCCAACACACCAGAAAAGCTAGACCTAGATATAAAAGCATATCTCATGATGATGGTAGAGGACATCAAGAAGGACTTTAATAACACACTTAAAGAAATACAGGAGAACACTGCTAAACAGGTAGAAGATATTAAAGAGGAAGCACAAAACCTCTTAAAGAATTGCAGGTAAATCAGACCAAACAGGTGATGGAATTGAATAAAACCATCCAAGACCTAAATAGGGAAGTAGACACAATAAAGAAAACCCAAATTGAGACAACGCTGGAGATAGAAAACCTAGGAAATAAATCTGGAACCATAGATGCGAGCATCAGCAACAGAATACAAGAGATGGAAGAGAGAATCTCAGGTGCAGAAGACTCCATAGAGAACATCGGCACAACAATCAAAGAAAATACAAAATCCAAAAAGATCCTAACTCAAAACATTCAGGAAATCCAGGACACAATGAGAAGACCAAAACTACGGATAATAGGAGTAGATGAGAATGAAGATTTTCAACTCAAAGTACTGGCAAATATCTTCAACAAAATTATAGAAGAAAACTTCCCAAACCTAAAGAAAGAGATGCCCATGAACATACAAGAAGCCTACAGAACTCCAAATAGACTGGACCAGAAAAGAAATTCCTTCCGACACATAATAATCAGAACAACAAATGCACTAAATAAAGATAGAATGCTAAAAGCAGTAAGGGAAAAAGGTCAAGTAACATATAAAGGCAAGCCTATCAGAATTACACCAGATTTTTCACCAGAGACTATGAAAGCCAGAAGGGCCTGGAGAGATGATATACAGAAACAAAGAGAACACAAATTCCAGCCGAGGCTACTATACCCAGCCAAACTCTCAATTACCATAGATGGAGAAACCAAAGTATTCCACGACAAAACCAAATTCACACATTATCTTTCCACGAATCCAGCCCTTCAAAGGATAATAACAGAAAAAACAAACAAACAAACAAACAAAACCAATACAAGGACGGAAACCACGTCCTAGAAAAAGCAAGAAGGTAATCTCTCAACAAACCTAAAAGAAGACAGCCACAAGAACAGAATGCTAACTCTAACAAAAATAAAAGGAAGAAACAATTACTTCTCCGTAATATCTCTTAATATCAATGGGCTCAACTCCCCAATAAAAAAACATAGACTAACAGACTGGCTACACAAACAGGACCCAACATTTTGCTGCTTACAGGAAACTCATCTCAGAGAAAAAGATAGACAATACCTCAGAATGAAAGGCTGGAAAAATTTTTCCAAGCAAATGGTAGGAAGAAACAAGCTGGAGTAGCCATCCTAATATCTAATAAAATCGACTTCCAACCCAAAGTCATCAAAAAAGACAGGGAGGGGCACTTCATACTCATCAAAGGTAAAATCCTCCAAGAGGAGATATCAATTCTGAATATCTATGCTCCAAATACAAGGGCAGCCACATTCATTAAAGATACTTTAACAAAGCTCAAAGCACACATTGCACCTCACACAATAATAGTGGGAGACTTCAACACATCACTTTCACCAATGGACAGATCATGGAAGCAGAAATTAAACAGGGACACAGTGAAACTAACAGAGGTTATGAAACAAATGGATCTGACAGATATCTACAGAACATTTTATTCTAAAAGAAAAGGATATACCTTCTTCTCAGCACCTCATGGTACCTTCTCCAAAATTGACCACATAATTCGATACAAAACAAGCCTCAACATATACAAAAACATTGAAATTGTCCCATGAATCCTATCAGACTGCCATGGACTAAGGCTGATCTTCAATAACAAAATAAATAATAGAAAGCCAACACACATGTGGAAACTAAACAACACTCTTCTCAATGATACCTTGGTCAAGGAAGGAATAAAGAAAGAAATTAAGGACTTTTTGGAGTTCAATGAAAATGGCATTCTTGCCAAAAGCAATCTACAGATTCAATGCAATCCCCATCAAAATTCCAAATCAATTCTTCAACGAATTAGAAAGTGCAATCTGCAAATTCATCTGGAATAACAAAAAACCTAGGATAGCAAAAACTCTTCTCAAGGATAAAAGAACCTCTGGTGGAATCACCATGCCGGACCTAAAGCTCTACTACAGAGCAATTGTGATAAAAACTGCATGGTACTGGTATAGTGACAGACAAATAGACCAATGGAATAGAATTGAAGACCCAGAAATGAACCCACACACCTATGGTCACTTGATCTTCGACAAGGGAGCTAAAAACATCCAGTGGAAGAAAGACAGCATTTTCAACAAATGGTGCTGGCACAACTGGTTGTTAACATGTAGAAGAATGCGAATCGATCCATTCCTATCTCCTTGTACTAAGGTCAAGTCTAAGTGGATCAAGGAACTTCACATAAAACCAGAGACACTGAAACTTATAGAGGAGAAAGTGGGGAAAAGCCTTGAAGATATGGGCACAGGGGAAAAATTCCTGAATAGAACAGTAATGGCTTGTGCTGTAAGATCGAGAATTGACAAGTGGGACCTCATGAAACTACAAAGCTTCTGCAAGGCTAAAGACACCATCAATAAGACAAAAAAACCACCAACAGATTGGGAAAGGATCTTCACCTATCCTAAATCAGATAAGGGACTAATATCCAATATATATAAAGAACTCAAGAAGGTGGACTCCAGAAAGTCAAATAACCCCATTAAAAAATGGGGCTCAGAACTGAACAAAGAATTCTCGCCTGAGGAATACCGAATGGCAGAGAAACACCTGAAAAAATGTTCAACATCCTTAATCATCAGGGAAATGCAAATCAAAACAACCCTGAGATTCCACCTCACACCAGTCAGAATGGCTAAGATCAAAAATTCAGGTGACAGCAGTTGCTGGCGAGGATGTGGAGAAAGAGGAACACTCCTCCATTGTTGGTGGGATTGCAAGCTTGTACAACCACTCTGGAAATCAGTCTGGCGGTTCCTCAGAAAATTGGACATAGTACTACCGGAGGATCCAGCAATACCTCTCCTGGGCATATATCCAGAAGATGTCCCAACCGGTAAAAAGGACACATGTTCCACTATGTTCATAGCAGCCCTATTTATAATAGCCAGAAGCTGGAAAGAACCCAGATGTCCCTCAACAGAGGAATGGATACAGAAATTATGGTACATTTACACAATGGAGTACTACTCAGCTATTAAAAAGAATGAATTTATGAAATTCCTAGCCAAATGGATGGACCTGGAGGGCATCATCTTGAGTGAAGTAACACAATCACAAAAGAACTCACACAATATGTATTCACTGATAAGTGGATATTAGCCCAAAACTTAGGATACCCAAGATTTAAGATACAATTTGCTAAACGCATGAAACTCAAGAAGAATGAAGACCAAAGTGTGGACACTGTGCACCTTCTTAGAATTGGGAACAAAACACCCAGGGAAGGAGTTACAGAGACAAAGTTCGTAGCGGTGATGAAAGGATGGACCATTTAGAGACTGCCGTATCCAGGGATCCATCCCATAATCAACTTCTAAACGCTGACACCATTGCATACACTAGCAAGATTTTGCTGAAAGGACCCAAATATAGCTGTCTCTTGTGAGACGATGCTGGGGCCTAGCAAACACAGGAGTGGATGTTCACAGTCAGCTATTGGATGTATCACAGGGCTCCCAATGGAGAAGCTAGAGTAAGTACCCAAGGAGCTAAAGGGATCTGCAACCCTATTGTTGGAACAACATGATGTACTAACTAGAACCCCGGAGCTCTTGTCTCTAGCTGCATATGTATCGAAAGATGGCCTAGTCAGCCATCAATGGAAAGAGAGGCCCATTGGACTTGCAAACTTTATATGCCCCAATATAGGGGAATGCCAGAAAGAATGGGAATGGGTGGGTAGGGAAGTGGGGGGCGCTATGGGGGACTTTTGGGATAGTATTGGAAATGTAATTGAGGAAAATATGTAATAAAAATATAAAAAAAAAAAAAAAAAAGAAAATGAAGCCAAAACATACCCAAACTTATGGGACACAATGAAAGCATTTCTAAGAGGAAAACTCATAGCTCTGAGCCTCCAAAAAGAAACTGGAGAGAGCACACATTAGCAGCTTGACAACACACCTAGAAGCCCTAGAACTAAAGGAAGCAAATTCACCCAAAAGGAGTAGACGGCAGGAAATAATCAAACTCAGGGATGAAATCAACCAAGTGGAAACAAGAACTATTCAAAGAATCAACCAATTGAGGAGCTGGTTCTTTGAGAAAATCAACAATATAGATAAACCCTTAGCCAGACTCACTAGAGGGCATAGGGAAATTATTCTAATTAAAAAAATCAGAAATGAAAAGGTAAACATAACAACAGATCCTGAAGAAATCCAAAACACCATCAGATCCTTCTACAAAAGGCTATACTCAACAAAACTGGAGAACCTGGATGAAATGGACAAGTTTCTAGACAGATACCAGGTACCAAAGTTAAATCAAGATCAGGTTAATGATCTAAACAGTCCCATATCCCCTAAAGAAATAGAAGCATTCATTAATAATCTCCCAACCAAAAAAAAGCCCAGGACCAGATGGGTTTAGTGCAGAGTTCTATCAGACCTTCAAAGAAGATCTAATCCAAATTCTGCACAAACTGTTCCACAAAATAGAAACAGAAGGTACTCTACCCAACTCATTCTATGAAGCCACAATTACTCTGATTCCTAAACCACAAAAAGACCCAAGAAAGATAGAGAACTTCAGACCAATTTCCCTTATGAATATTGATGCAAATATCCTTAATAAAGTTCTCCCTAACAGAATCCAAGAACATATAAAAACAATCATCCATCCTGACCAAGTAGGTTTCATCCCAGGGATGAAAGGATCGTTCAATATTCGGAAATCCATCAATATAATCCAGTATATAAACAAACTCAAAGACAAAAACCACATGATCATCTCCTTAGATGCTGAGAAAACCTTTGACAAAATCCAACACCCATTCATGATAAAAGTCTTGGAAAGATCAGGAATTCAAGGCCCATACCTAACCTTGATAAAAGCAATCTACAGCAAACCAGTAGCCAACATCAAAGTAAATGGTGAGAAGCTGGAAGAAATCCCACTAAAATCAGGGACTAGACAATGCTGTCCACTCTCTCCCTACCTATTCAACATTGTACTTGAAGTCCTAGCCAGAGCAATTAGACAACAAATGGAGATCACGGGGATACAAAATGGAAAAGAAGAAGTCAAAATATCATTCTTTACTGATGATATGATAGTATACATAAGTGACCCTAAAAATTCCACCAGAGAACTCCTAAGCCTGATAAACAGCTTCAATGAAGTAGCTGGATATAAAATTTACTCAAGCAAGTCAATAGCATTTCTGTACACAAAGGATAAACAGGCTGAGAAGGAAATTAGGGAAACAAGACCCTTCTCAATAGTCACAAACAATATAAAATGCCTTGGCGTGACTCTAACTAAGGAAGTGAAAGATCTGTATGACAAGAACTTCAAGTCTCTGAAGAAAGAAATTAAAGAAGTTCTAAGAAGATGGAAAGACCTCCCATGCTCATGGATTGGCAGGATCAACATTGTAAAACTGGCTTTCTTACCAAAAGCAATCTACAGATTCAATGCAACCCCCATCAAAATTCCAAATCAATTCTTCAAGGAATTAGAAAGGGCAATCTGCAAATTCATCTGGAATAACAAAAAACCTAGGATAGCAAAAACTCTTCTCAAGGATAAAAGAAACTCTGGTGGAATCACCATGCCTGACCTAAAGTTGTACTACAGAGCAATTGTGATAAAAACTGCATGGTACTGGTATAATGACAGACAAGTAGACCAATGGAACAGAATTGAAGACCCTGAGATTAACCCACACATCTATGGTAACTTGATCTTTGACAAGGGAGCAAAAACCATCCAGTGGAAAAAAGACAGCATTTTCAACAAATGGTGTAGGCACAACTGCAGGTTATCATGTAGAAGAATGCGAATTGATTCATTCTTATCTCCTTGTACTAAGGTCAAATCTAAGTGGATTAAGGAACTCCACATAAAACCAGAGACACTGAAACTTATAGAGGAGAAAGTAGGGAAAAGCCTCGAAGATATGGGTACAGGGGAAAAATTCCTGAATAGAACAGCAAAGGCTTGTGCTGTAAGATTGAGAATCGATAAATGGGACCTCATAAAATTGCAAAGCTTCTGCAAGGCAAAAGACACCGTCAATAAGACAAAAAGGCCACCAACAGTTTGGGAAAGGAACTCTACCTATCCCAAATCAGATAGGGGACTAATATCCAATATATATAAAGAACTCAAGAAGGTGGACTCCAGAAAGTCAAATAACCCCATTAAAAAATGTGGCTCAGACCTGAACAAAGAATTCTCACCTGAGGAATACCAAATGGCTGAGAAGCACCTGAAAAAATGTTCAACATCCTTAATCATCAGGGAAATGCAAATCAAAACAACCCTGAGATTCCACTTCACTCCAGTCAGAATGGCTAAGATCAAAAATTAAGGTGACAGCATTTGCTGGCGAGGATGTGGAGAAAGAGGAACACTCCTCCATTTTTGGTGGGATTTCAAGCTTGTACAGCCACTCTGGAAATCAGACTGGAGGTTCCTCAGAAAATTGGACATAGTACTACTGGAGGATCCCGCAATACCTCTTCTGGGCATATATCCAGAAGATGTCCCAACCGGTAAAAAGGACACATGCTCCACTATGTTCATAGCAGCCTTATTGATTATAGCCAGAAGCTGTACAGAACCAGATGCCCCTCAACAGAGGAATGGATACAGAAAATGTGGTACATTTACACAATGGAGAACTACTCAGCTATTAAAAAATGAATTTATGAAATTCCTAGGCAAATGGATGGACCTGGAGGGCATCATTCTGAGTGAGGTAACCCAATCACAAAGGAACTCGCACAATATGTACTCACTGATAAGTGGATATTAGCCCAGAAACTTAGGATACCCAAGATATAAGATACAATTTGCTAAACGCATGAAATTCAAGAAGAACGAAGACCAAAATGTGGATACTTTGCCCCTTCTTAGAAATGGAAACAAAACACCCATGGAAGGAGTTACAGAGACAAAATTTGGAGCTGTGATAAAAGGATGGACCATCTAGTGATTGCCATATGCAGGGATCCATCCCATAATCAGCTTCCAAACGCTGACACCATTGCATACACTAGCAAGATTTTGCTGAAAGGACCCAGATATAGCTGTCTCTTGTGAGACTATGCAGGGGCCTAGCAAACACAGAAGTGGATGATCACAGTCAGCTATTGGATGGGTCACACGGCCCCCAATGGAGGAGCTAGAGAAATTACCCAAGGAGCTAAAGGAAACTGCAACCTTATAGGTGGAACAACAATATGAACTAACCAGTACCCCGGAGCTCTTGTCTCTAGCTGCATATGTATCAAAAGATGGCCTAGTCGGCCATCAATGCAAAGAGAGGCCCATTGGACTTGCAAACTTTATATGCCCCAGTACAGGGGAACCCCAGGGCCAAAAAGGGGGAGTGGGTGGGTAGGGGATTTGGGGGTGGGTATGGGGAACTTTTGGGATAGCATTTAAATGTAAACGAGGAAAATACCTAATAAAATATAAATTAAAAAAAAATTGGTCATGTCATGAAATAACTTATTTTCTACATCTACAGTTCCTGAATATTTTGCTCAGCCTAGCAGTCTGGGGTAGCATATATGATCTCTTAGAGGCTGCAAGACATCTGCATAACCCAGTATGAATTTTAAGATTGTTGAGAAGTTTTAATGCAATGTAATTCATTTTTGTAATTTATTTTTTTACACTTCATAGTTGATTCCCCATTCCTGATCCACCCTCTAACTATTCAACATCCCATACTTCTTCCAACACATCAGTATCCATGTGGATGTCCCCACCCCCACCCCAATTGATCTCTCAAGTCCCTGGGGGCTCCAGTCTCTTGAGGGTTAGGTGCATCATCCCTGAATGAACACAGACTGGACAATCCTCTATTGTATGTGTGTTGGAAGGCCCTCACATCAGCTGGTGTATTCTTCCTGTTTAGTGTTCCAATGTTTGAGAAGTCTTGGTAGAGCAGAGTTGAGACTGCTGGTCCTCCTACAGGATTGCCCTTCTCCTCAGGTTCTTTCAGCCTTCCCTAATTCAACAAGGGTCAACTGCTTCTGTCCACTGGTTGGGTGCAATTATCTTCATTTGATTCTTTCTCCTGTGTGTTGGGTCTTCTGGAGGGCAGTCAGGATAGGTCCTTTTTGAGAGCACTACATACCTTCAGTAATAGTGTTAGGCCTTGGGACTTTCCCTTGAGTTGGATTTCACTTTGGGCTTGTCACTGTACCTTCTTTTCCTCAGGTTCCTCTCCATTTCCATCCCTGTAATTATTTCAGACAGGTATAATTATGGGTCAGAGTTGTGATTCATCCTTCACATGATAAATTGTCTTCCTGATGGAGGTGAATGCTATAACTTCCCTCTCCCTCCTGTCTGACATTTCATCTAAGGTCCCTCCTTTTGAGCCTTGAGAGTCTCTCACTTCCAAGGTGCATTCTGGAGGGTCCTCCAAACCTTCTATCTCCCGAGGTTGCCTGTTTCCATTCTTTCTGCTGGCCCTCAGGGTTTCAGTTCTTTTTCCTCACTCAATACCAGATCAGGCTCCTCTCTCCCTCTCCCTCTCCCTCATATTCCCACCCACTCTCCACTTCCCCTCCCAGTTCCGCCCAGCCTCCCAACTTGTGATAGCTTTCTTCTTTCTCCCAAGAGGGACTGATGTGTCCTCACTTGGGCACTTCAGCTTGTTAACCTTTCTGAATTCTGTGGACTGTATCTCAGATATTCTCTTCACTATTTTTTTATCCACTTCTCAGTGAGGACATACATGGGTCTGAGTTACTTCACTAAAGATGACATTTCCTAGTTCCATCCATTTGCCTGCAAAACTCAGGATGTCCTCATTCTTAATAGCTGAGTAGTATTCCATTGTGTAAATGAACCACATTTTATGTATCCATTCTTCTAATAGGTCTGCTTTTCAATGTCATTTAGCATTTTTCCTTTCTAGGTTTTAATATTATTTATTTGTTCTATACATTTAATTTTTTGTCCATTATTTGCTGCAAAGATGTACCTTTTTTCCCTTTTTACAGTGTATTTGGTGTTCTGTAAGACTTTATGTATTTGTAGGAATATTTTTCTTATGCTTAGAATATTTTGTTTTGTGATTGATGAAAATATTTGCTGGACTTTGAACTGAGAGTCTTCTGGTATTTCTCAAAAAGTCAGAATTACATGAGATATAAAGGAGCAGAGAGGACAGTGTGCAAATATATAAAATACATACTTTATATAAATACATATACATATACATATACATATACATATACATATACATATACATATACATATACATATACATATACATATACATATACATACAATATATAAAATACATACATACATATATAAAAAACATACTTTCAGGCAGCTATTGGTTACTAAAACTGAATATTGAGTATTCCTTAGTGTTCACGTAATGAAGTTTATGTCCCAAACTCATTCCAGTCCAAATTTTATGGTTGTTTAAGATAAGATCACACAGTGAAATCAGTGTCATTTCCATAGACAGAGACAGACTTTTGTCTAGATATGACACCAACAACAGACTATTGAAACAATCATTCCATTAACATCTACCTTAGTGAGCCAATGACCTTCTTTCTGTTTTTGTTTGTCTGTTTGTTTTTTGTTTTTGTTTTTTTGGTTTTGTGTTTTTAAATATAAATGTGGTAGAGGTGATACATGGAGGATTGTGGGTAGCTGTGTCTTAGGCAGCTGTATCAAAAAAAAAAAAAAAAAAAAAAGCTCATTTCAGCATGACTGAGAAATCTGAAAGAGCATCCAGGAATTTACTGCAATGATAACTTTCCCTGTAATAACTGTAGGCAGCTCCCGCAAAAAGGACTTTTTCATAGCAGCATGCAAATCTGGAACATTTCTGAGTCCATGACCCATAGTAATTTCACTAACTTCCTATGTATATTGATCTTCCTTCTTGCCCAAGAAAGAACATATCCAGTTTTAGAAAAGAGATATATAACATAAATTCATAATCTTCTTCCTCAAATGATTTATTTTATTTCTTACCGAATATATTAAATTTAATAAAACTTAATTAAGCACATATCTGAAAGGTTATTTTAAAATATTAATGAGCCATTAGTTATATTCTCTTCACTCAAAGAACAAAACTTTCAAAAGACATGTGTTAAAAATAATTGAATGCGGCCGGGTGTGGTGGCACACACCTTTAATCTCAGCACTCAGGAGGCAGAGGCAGGTGGATTTTTGAGTTTGAGAGCAGCCTGGTCTACAAAGTGAGTTCCAGGAAAGCCAGGGCTGCACAGAGAAACCCTGTCTCGAAAAAAACAAAAACAAAAAACAAAAACAAAAACAAAACAAAAAAGAACAAAAAAGAAAAACAACAACAAAAAAAGAGTACAAAGGAGAAATACACAAAGGATTATTGAAACATCATCAAGGAATTATATATTGTATTTACTTAGCATATTCACAGTTTATTTGAGTGCATGTGTATGCATATTTATCTGCATATATATATATGCAGATATATGGTGTGGATATTGCTGGTGAAAGGGTAAATCAGTAAATAGCCACTTCAGAAATCAATGTAGCAATTTCTCAGAAAATTAGGAATTTGCCTACTTCAAGACCTATCTATATACCACCTATATATATATACACACACACACACACACATATACTGTGTGTGTGTGTGTGTGTGTGTGTGTGTGTGTGTGTGTGTGTGTTAAATGAGATTATGCCACTTGGTCCATCAATGTTCCCAAAGAACCATCAAGAAACAAAGTATTAAAAAGCCTTCTGACTGGAAAGTCCATCAAGTTAGAATAGGTGACTACCTAGGACCTATAGAATATTCTTGTGTTGCTCATCTATTTTTTTGAGGTTGAACTTGAAACAGTATTGATAAAGTCACCTCAAACTTAAGACACATAGTTCAGATAATTTGATTTAGAACATGAAAGCCTCCTGTCCTAACTAAAACAAGTTGGTACCATGATTTGGGTTTTCTGGAAAACCCAGTTCTGGTCAGCTGGAGCTGAGTTAGCTGTGATTAAGAAGAAAGTACCACCACTGAACTGAAATCTTTAAAGTATTTCCTGAAAGTCAGCATTTTGAAGCCTTGTTCTAGACAAGAGGAGGGGTTTTACCCTAAACTGGAAGTAAAACGTAGTAGTGTAAGAGTCACCCAGACAATATTCGTCTTGAAGGCATGAATGTGTCATGTCAAGCAACTGTGGCTTAGGACTGTGAAGGTTCAGAAAAGACATTCCTGTAGTTTTAGTTTCATTGGTTGTTGTAACCCAAGACTATAGGGGCCATACTAAATTGTTAAAGATTAGCAGCTTCAAGACGGACTATGATGGGATAGTACATAAAATATCACCCAGGTGAACAAAAAATCCTCCGTGTTTTGGAGATAACATTTTCATATGATGACCATCAAGAACAGGATCAACATTACAGTAGAAACAGCAGAGCTTAGAAGAGAAACTGAATGTGTTGCAAATGGCAGAGTTGGAAAAATGATTCAAACTACTGGGAGGAGCCCAGAATATTATAAATGAATCCCAGATAATTGTACATTGAATCATTTCTGGTGAAGATCCTTGGATTTCCTTGGCTTGCATAGTGACTCCCCCAAAGCTTAAAGGTTTTGAACATTTAAACGATGCTTTTTATTTCTAGAAAGAGTATATTTTATTTATTTTGCAAACAAATCACAGTTTCTACCAACCTCATTTCCCTCTAGGTCAATCCAACCTCCATTTCTATCACTATTGTTCCTACATTTCTATTCAGAATAGACCACCATAAGTTTGCTATCAACCAGTCACAGTATATAAGCTCAAAGAATGACTAGATACCTTCTCTTCTATTAATCCTAGAAAAGGTAAACAAATATGTGAAGAGATCCTAATGGCATGCAACAGAGTCAGATATATCCCCTGCGACCTGACAGAAGTGACACAACAGCATCATTCTACACAACCTTAGCATATTTGTGCTGGATCTAAGTCAGATACTTTTATGCTCTCAAAATGTCAGTTTAATCCTGCTGAGTTCTAATCAGCAAGAATATTAGATTCTATGATCTGCTTCTTGTGGTTTCCTCGACTTATCGGGTTCTTACAATATCTCTTCCTGTATTTTCCAGATTCTCCAAACTCTAATATTTAGTTGTCTGCATTTCCTTAGGGTCTCTAAATTCTTTCCATCATTTCCTGGGTTAAACATCTCTCATGACAATTTGGATAGACATTAAAAAGAATGTAACTGTATAGCTGAATTGTTGCGGCCCGCCCGCGGTCCACAACACGAACGGTTCACTGAGAATGGCAGTTCCCTGCAAAGAGAGGAATCTAGACGGGGCGGAAGAAACAATGGAGTCAAGACAAGACTCTGATCAAGACTCCGTTTAATATTTCCAGACACTCAGTTTATAAAGGAAGGGGGAGGGAACCCAATTTCCCGCCAAGTAACTCAGGGTCCAGTAGCAGGACGAACACATGTGTGACTCCAGGCAGCAGAGGCAGGTTCCAGCAGTGGGCGTGGCAGGACGAATGAGCCGGTAGCTCCACCCTTGAGCAGGCAGGTTCCAGGCTGGGGGGAAGGGAGGCCACATTTCCCCCCATTAGATAACAAAACAAAAATAAAAAAAAAAAGGGGGTGGCCTGTGGCAGAAAAATTATCTATGTTCAATAGTTCTGCCTGAGTTCCTAGGGCTAAAGAAAAAACTTGTTTCCGTGGGATTCCCTAACTATTTTAATGGTAAACTGTATCTGGCTGAGACTGTCTTAAAAGCACTGACTGAATAGCAGCACTGGGCTGTAGGCTCTGACTTTATAATGCTAATTAGTGCTGAATAGGTAGCTACCTGTTTGCCTTTTAAGTAGGGCGTTGGAACCCTGACTGAGTTTAACTAAACAATTTTTGGAATAACACTGAGCTGATAATCCTCTGCAATTTTGGGGAACAGGAAGAAGGGGTTAAGACTGGCTGGCTCCTAGTACAAGGCCAATTGGCTTTTTTATTTTTTGGGTGGGAGGCAGTGAAGGGCCTGCTCTTACAACAGCAAGGTCTCCAATCTCTCTCCCCCCTATTAATTAAGTTTAAATAGGCAATGCTTAACAGAGGTGATCAAATGATTTTCTCATCCGTAGATGAGTGGGCCTTTAACCTTGACTTGGGTGGACATTAGCCTGATTCCTCCCGTGAGCATTGTAACGACTCACATCTGTGGCTCTTGGTATCTTTTGGGGAGGGGAGGCAGAGCCTTAAGTATTTTTGGTTTTTAGCTGGAATCGGATACCAACCTCCGTCAAATCAGGTGTGTCGCACAGGGAACTCAGAAACGGTCAAACTGGACCTTCCCTCCGCAGTAATCTCCTGCGCCAAGCGGTACCCATACCGTATTCATATGATTATGAATCAGTATCGCAATTCTGAGTTATTGCGAGGTCTCTATATGAGACTTGTCAACCTCAGATTTAGCAAGGCCTAGACAAGAATTATGTCAGTATTAACACCATTAATTTTGGTTAAAATAGGAGCTGAAAGTCCTTCCTCTTCATCTCTGTTATTCCCAGTAGCCTGAGGAACTAAGGACACCTTGCAGTAACAGCAAGGGTGAAAAGCCAGAGGCCAGCTAAGGGACTAAGCCTATATCTATCAAAATAAGAACTAATCTTTGTAAATATATATGAAATTTCTACTTCCCTAGCTCTCCTGGTAAATCTAAATCTTATCTTAGACTGAAAAGCCACATGCTGGGATGTCCCTGGAAGGAAGATTAGCAGAACCACCTGTTTGCTCGTAGGGGCGGGGCGGAGAACCGGAGAATGTAGATCGGCCTGCTTGAGAGAAGGAAGAATTCTAAACAATGAGAGTGTAGCAATGTAAATTTTCTGTTTGGAGAAGTCAAGGTACTTTATTTAGATGCAAATTGTAAAGCTAAAGCTAGTCTCCAGCCTCCTGTAGGGGATTTGGCTCAGAGGAAAACAGTGTTTTTTGAGAGCTTCCACTCCCAGCACAAGAGGAATTTTAGTCTTTAGAATGATACTTACGAGAAGAGACAGAATCTGTGTTTACCTGACGAATTAATCTCTCTGGTAGCCACCGTGCTTCATCTTCATCTCGTGAAAAAACACAAACCGAGCCTCTTCCCCAGATTAGAACTGGATCTGGACCCTTCCATTTATTAGTCAGGGCGTCCTTCCATTTTACCAATGCATAAGAATTAGAAGTAACTGGGTGCCAGTGGCGTTCCGCTGCAGACTGACCTTTAATGTCAGTTTGCAAAAAGTTTAGGACAAATAAGGTAAAGGCAAGATGAGCCTTTGGTGACCTTGGGGGAAATGCTCTGAATTAACTTTGCTAGGTAATTTAGAATATAGGAATCTCTAATAATTGAACTGAATATTAGACCAGTCTAAGATTGAGTTAGAATGGCTGGTCACACTGAAGAAGAGTGAAAAATCATTATGACTCTATTAAATGACTAATTTTACTAAGTCTGAATATACAGTCTCTGATGTACTATTGCCATAAAGTTAAAAGGCTAGAAGCTAGTCCAAACTGGAAAAATGACAAGCAAGGATGGATCTAAAACATGAATTTAATCTTTTAGTCCTTTTAATCAGGACACTGAGTTAACTTACCTGTCAGCTCAGCACACAAATTACCAATATGCTTCTGTAGAGTTCTGTGGAGAGAACCTGTTTTTCCCTTTCCTAATAAGGTAGCTGTTTTAGGATCAATCTATAAGCCAATAAGTAGATCCTTTTAAGATACTAAAAAGCATTTATTAAATTTGACATTTTAATCTCAAATTTTGAAAATAAAGGTATGTTTTAAATAGTGTGCATGGAAATGCACTAAATAGTATATATGGGGATACAATTTTTCTCTTTTGTCTTTTAAGAGGTTAAAGTTTAAAATTTTACAATATCTAACCTTTTGAATTAATAACTTTTTGGACAAAACATTTTAAATATTTGGCTGTAAAGGGGCAGTGACTAATTGCACTTTCAATTATTTTTCTTAAGGAACGGTTGTAACTAGAAGGCTAGAAAAGTTATTAAGAGTCACACGTGCATAATTTATTTATTTATTAACTAGAAATATGTATAAGCAATTGTAAATTTGAGAATTAATAGTATCTGAGGGACGAACAATTTTAAGTAATTATGAGCTCAGAGATATAGCATTGACTATCAATATATAAATTAAGGTTTGATTGTTCAGCATTTTAAAACACCATCTACAGCACACAACTAGATTATTTGTGCTGGAATAGGGGCAACTGTGTGTCTTAAGACTCCGCCCCACAGCAGCTAGTTGGGCCCACGTGGCCTAACGATCGGCTGGGAGGATGAGAAAAATGACTTTACAATAATGTTTTTTCTGGCCAAAGAATTGTCTTGGGCACAACTAATTTTTAATTACCAATTAACAACAATTATAAAAGCTTTCTTTATTTCCTGCAAAACCCCTTGCAGCAAACCAAAACACCAAATAACAAAAGGATACTGTCTCTGAATCTTTTGGGTGAGAGCAAGGATTTAAGGTAAACTTCCCTTGAGAAGCATTAGTTAATAAAATACTTTTCACTTAGGAAACAATATATACTGAAAGATTAAAACATTTTTCTTACATAATGTAAAGCTATATTAGCCATACATAGAGGCAAAATTTTCTAGTGATTACCAGTTTACTAGAAGCAAAAATCTTTGAATTTAAGCATTATTTTAAACATATGAATAGATCTGTAACACTGTTAAAAAGAAATTTTCTTGAACACAGGGAAAAACTTTTTTAGGCATTGTTTGCAAAACAAAAGAAAGGGCCACAAGCCGCTCTGGGACTGCCCAGAGCCCTGTATTGACTCAAAGGTAAAATACTTTTTAATCTGAGCATCAATCTTAAATTTGCAATCAAACTGCAAGCTGCAGTCAATGGAACAATGGCAGTTTTAACCATAATTTTTAAGTTTTTGTGCAAGGTTAGGATAATATCTACAACTTTGGGAAAGCAAAACCTATGTTTAAAACAATTTATCACTGTTAAAATCAATATTAGAAGCATTACTATCATATTACGAAGTTTGGATATCAATTAATACCTATGAATACCTATTAAAGCAAGCTTTAACGCTTTAATAAAGAGGCATTGCTTTATATCTTATCTTAAATTTTACTATTTAGGATAGGAACCACATTTATCATTATCTAAACTAGAAATATCTTAAGAGACTCAGCCTCTGAAGCTTAATTTCAAACTTTAACTCGCTTCAGGGCCTCACCAACTTTCTCTCAGGTTCCACAATCTATCGTTTCTTTTTCTTTGAACCATGGACAACAGCTATCTATCTTATCTAAAAAATTTCTTACTAATTGTACTTCAAGCCTTACTCCTTTTTCCTTAAGCAACTCCTGAAAACTAAAAACAATCACCTGATCCATGATTTTGAACCCTTCTTTCTTCCACCTAAGCAGTTTTCTAAAAAACTGCGGCACACCGCCTGTCTCCGTATCTAGTTCCGATTAACGAAACTGCTGACCCCAAGCAGAAACAGTGTTGGGTCAGCACTGCTTCAAACTTGTTCGTATCCTACCGCATCCTCAGCAACACTTTACAAAACTGAAATTTTTTAGGCTAGCGCTAGCATGTGTACCTGTCCGTTGCTCCGATGCTCCTCCGATACGAAGATTCTTTCCTTTCTTGTGGAGCTCCACACAGCAGTCGTTTCTCTTAACATCCCTCTGCCATTCTTCAGGTCCCAGTTCTGGTGCCAACTGTTGCGGCCCGCCTGCGGTCCACAACACGAACGGTTCACTGAGAATGGCAGTTCCCTGCAAAGAGAGGAATCTAGACGGGGCGGAAGAAACAATGGAGTCAAGACAAGACTCTGATCAAGACTCTGTTTAATATTTCCAGACACTCAGTTTATAAAGGAAGGGGGAGGGAACCCAATTTCCCGCCAAGTAACTCAGGGTCCAGTAGCAGGACGAACACGTGTGTGACTCCAGGCAGCAGAGGCAGGTTCCAGCAGTGGGCGTGGCAGGACGAATGAGCCGGTAGCTCCACCCTTGAGCAGGCAGGTTCCAGGCTGGGGGGAAGGGAGGCCACACTGAATATAATTAGTAATCATTTTTTTTTTACCTATTCTTTTTTAGCCAATCATGTTTGGTTCCATACAGAGACTTTGGTGTATCCAACTTCTTTCTGTAAGCGTCCCAGGCAGTGTCAGTGTAGGCTCCATCTCATGGCATGTATCTCAAGATGGACCAGTCATTCATTGCTCACTTCAACAATTTCTGTGACAAATTTATCAGAGCAATTTTTATTAGCACAAGAAGTTGTAGGTCACAAGTTTTGTGACTGCAATGGTGTCCACATCTATCTCTAGGATGTCTTGCCTGGTGAGTTACAGGAGATGACCAGGTGAATTACATATCCTCCATTGCCAAGAATATTAGCTAGTATCAGCTTCATTGATTTCTAGATGTTTCCATGCCCTAGGTTTTTAGATAAACCCACAGATGGCACCAATATTGCAGTTGTGTTCCCCAGTGCTCTCTCCTTCCATCATCCAAAACACCTAAATACTCCTGTTTCCTATCCCCATTCTCCACTGTCTTTCAGTCATCTCTCCCTATTCACCCATCATGTCTATTCTGTTTCACTATCTAAGTGAGATATTTATGTCCCCTACTTGTGACCTACCTGTTCT
Source organism: Mus caroli (assembly GCF_978045245.1). Taxonomy (NCBI): domain Eukaryota; kingdom Metazoa; phylum Chordata; class Mammalia; order Rodentia; family Muridae; genus Mus; species Mus caroli. The sequence continues at coordinate 54,801,816 of NW_028227273.1, forward strand.
TAGCTTCTTTGTGTCTATATATTGGGGTATGTCCATCCTAAATTTACTAATATTATCCACATATAACTGAGCACATACCATGTCTTACTTTCTAGGTTGAGTTATAATACAGAATTATCTTCTCTTGTTCCATCTATTTCCTTGCCAATTTTATGATATTATTGTTTTTAATAACTGAGTAATACGTTATTGGATAAATGAACCGCATATTTTATCCATTCTTTAGTTGACATACATCTAGGTTGTTTTGAGTTTCTTTTTTATTAATAAAGCTGCTATGAACATAAATGAGCAAGTGCCCTTTGGTATGTTAGATGCATTTTCTGTGTATATGACAAGGAGTGGTATATAGATAGGTCTTGAAGTAGGCAAATTCCTAATTTTCTGAGAAATTGCTACATTGATTTCTGAAGTGGCTATTTACTGATTTACCCTTTCACCAGCAATATCCACACCATTATTATTTTTAATTATTTTTATTTTTATTTAGTTTACATTCCACTCACTGCTCGCCTCCAGGTCATCCTCTCCCACAACCCTTCCCCCAGCCCCACTGTTATTCTCTTATTACAGGGTGGTCTCCTTGGGCATTCCCCAACCCTTGAACATCAATTCTCTGGGAGGCTATTGGCATCCTCTCCTACTGAGGCCAGGAAAGGTAGCCCAGATATAGGAACATATCCTACAGGCAAACAATATTTTTTGGATAACCCATGCTACAGTTGTTCATGCCTACATGAAGACCATGCTGCACATTTGCAGGGAGTCTTAGGGTCAGATATTTTATGATGTTTGATTAGTGGTTCTGGGAGTCGGTGTCTATTTGAGTCAGCTGATATGTGGAACCACTCAGAAGGCAAACGTTATCAGAGAATACCATTAATAGTGTCAGAGATTGGTGAATGCCTATGGAATGTGTCTCAAGTTGAGCTGGTAATTTTTTTTCTCAGTAAGAGATCATAATTTAAATATGTTTGAGCTGGTAAAAAAATGGGATTTTTAAAGTTATTTATATCTGTAATATTTTGGGGCTTCAGCCCCAGTGGTTTTTCTTTCTTGTTCTTGGCTATTCTTGAGGCAGCAGCAGTGGAAGCGCATCAGTAGGTATAAGACTTATTCTTACAAGAAATGTAGGGTTGCTGTATAATAATAAAACGTTTAACTATCTCAATTCTAGTAGCTGAACTAACTTCTGGGTTCCTCTGAGAAACTGTTTAACACTTCTCCCTAAAACAGAATGAGATTAAGTAATGTAGCCTTTGTTTCATTTCCCCAGGAATTGTGCAGCTCTAACATCTCTAACTTTCAGTTAGGTGAAGATGAAGGAAAAAAAAAAAGACACTTTTAAAAGTGAATTTACTGTTTATTTCTAACTTGTATAGTTATCCATAGAAGCTCTCTATGAAAACAGGACTTATAAGAAAAGGGTAATAAGGAGTCTGAGAAAAGGTGGATAAGGTGGGCAAGGAATGATAAGAAGAGGGGGAGAAGGAGAATAATGCTATGAAGAGCAGGACAAGGAGAATCACTCTCCTCTCTCAGTCTTCAGAACTTAGACATCTTTCTAAATACACGATCATGTGGTAAAATATTCATCAAAAGTTTATATATAAATTCAAACCATAAATAAAATAAATATAGATTACAGAAAATAGTATAAGGAAAAATCCAGCCAAAGGAGACTAACTATACTCAAGGAAATACAGGAAATAAATAATTTCTTACCATCAAATCCAAAGGGAGTATAGAATGCACAGAAACACAAACACATACATACACACACTAACATCAACAATATGAAAATAACAGTAATTAAGTGTCATTGGTCATTCATACCTCTGGGCATCAATGCAAGCAATTTCGCAGAGAAAAGATACCATCTACTAGAATGGCTGTATGCAAAACATGATCCATCATTCTGCTGCATACAATAAAATACTCCAGTGCCAAAGATAGAGGTTTCCTCAGAGTAAAGGGCTAGAAAATGATGTTCCATGCTAACAGATACAAAAAGGATGATGGAGTAGACATTGTAATATCTAACAAAATAGACATTCAACAAGATTTATTCCAAAGAGATTGAGACAGACACATCATATCCACTAGAGGAAAAATCTACCAATATTACATCTTAATTCTGAGTATCTACACTTCAAATGAAAACACACTTACATTTGTGAATGGAATATTAGTACAGCTTAAATTCCACATTGTGCCAGATGTTAATAATGGGAGATTTCAACACCATTCTCCCACCAATTAAAAGTCATCCAAACAGAAACTAAAGATAGAAATAATGGAACTAATAGACGTTATGACACCAATGGACCTAACAGATATTATGAGAATATTTTAGTGAGACACAAATCCTTCTTCTCAGCACCTCCTGGAAACACTGCCAAAATTGACCATATATTCTGTCCCAAAGCATGCCTTAACAAACAAAAGAAAATTGAAAAAACAAACAAATGAATAAACAACCAACTAAACAATCAAACAAAACTCTTGCGTCTTATCAGATCAGTACTGATTAGAGACTTCAACAACAACGATAAAGATAGAAGTCTACAAACTTGTGATTACTGAACAACTCTCTGCTCAATTACCAGTGATCAGGGTAGAAATAAGAAAGAAATTAAATACTATATGAAATTCAATAAAAGCCAGGTGTGATGGCGCACGTCTATAATTCCAGCACTCGGGAGGCAGAGGCAGGTGGATTTCTGTGTTGAAGGCCAGCCTGGTCTACAAAGTCAGTTCCAGGAAAGTCAAGGCTATACAGAGAAATCCTGTCTCAGAATAAAGAAGAAGAAGAAGAAGAAGAAGAAGAAGAAGAAGAAGAAGAAGAAGAAGAAGAAGAAGAAGAAGAAGAAGAAGAAGAAGAAGAAGAAGAAAGAGAGAGAGAGAGAAAAAAAGAAAAAATGAAATTCAATAAAAAATCAATTCACAACATACCCAAAATTGTGGGGTTAAATTACATCCATGCAGAGGAAATTTTATCTATGCAATGAGAGGAGAAAACCTAGAGAATCCCAGAAGCACAGGATCCTGCAACAGGAGCTGACCTGAACTGATGATCTATGTGTCAAGAAATTCAGGCTAAGTCTACAGACTCTGAAACTAAATTCTATGGTAAGATGGTTGTGTTTACAATAAAAAGATTACAGTGATTATTTATACATCAAAGCCTCAGTCTTTGAAAAATACAGGAAAATTGAGGGCCTGCATACTATCCTTGAATAGTGAAATTGGCCAAATAAGGAAAAATGTAAAACATGACACCCTGCTGATGGCTAGAAAACTCAATTTCAATGAATTTTCTCATCTGACCATGAATGATAGTAAAGAACTTTTTTGTCTAAAATAACTGTCAGAGGGAACATTGGTCCTACTTGTAATTCTCTATTTACTGGATTATAGAGAAATTGTATGAAATGCTCTCAGCCTTCTAGCACTCAGGTGACTTAAGGATGTCTTGTGAATATCACTACACTGAGAAACCAAATAGTCATAATTACTCAGCAGAGAATCCTGGTGTTCTGCCAAGTTGCATGACTGAGTATGTGGCCTTCATGATCATTTTATCATTAAAAAAAATAACATTGTTTTTAATTATAAGAAGCAACACATCAAAGAATTGGACCACAGACAAGTTTCTAAGACTTCAAGGAGGTTTGGGTCACCTTGAACCTAAATAAATTATTGCTTGAGAAACAGAAGCTGTCAAGAATTAGAAGCTGTGGAATCCTTTATTCTGCTTGTCTATAAAGATGCTGAAACATTGAATAAACTGTGCCTTGGTTCATTGTTGCTGTGAATCATCTGCATCCTGATTGAGGAAACTCTACCCTTGGGACTCCAATGCACAAGATGTTGACATTGGTTCACCAAGTAGAAGATTAAAAGCTATCAATCTAGAATGTATAGGCAAAGAATAGTTGAAGATCCATGGTATCCAAGAATGTCTATATGTTCTTGGCAGTTGTTGATGTTTATGAACGTTTATAATAGTAAGGGAAAAAGACATTGAAGATCTCTGTGGAAATGTTTTTGACTTAAGTTTTATTCATAAGTGGTAATGGAAAAGGAGATTCTGATCAGAAAGGAGTGTATCTGAGTGTTTAATGACAGAAAAGGAGGAAATGATATTAAACATAATAAACGTACTAGGGTTTTTTGCCTATAATGCCTCTCCATTACCATTGTTCCAGGTAACAATTTGATATAATTACTTTCTTTAAAAAATAATTTGAAGGTGATGAATGAACACACACTGTCATTGAACTGAAATTTTGTGAGCCAGTGTTCTATTTAGGTAAAAGGAGAGAGACTTCTGCAATCTAAAGAACGTGAGTTACATTTTAAACTGAGATATACAAGCAAAATTTACTCAAAATGATCAAACTTTTTCTGCTTCATAATTATTTGTATAGATGCCAGTGTTAGCATATTTACAATTTATTATGTTACTTGCACATTTACTTTTATCATTAAATAAAAAGTGCATGTCTATGTAAAATTTTAAGACTGTGCTTAAATTATAATTTAATTACAAAATTAAAAGCACATTTTATAGTCTTTTTCTGTCATTACAAGTTAAGAAACTCAAGCAAATTAAACAATCAGCATATCATTGCAAATCACTAAGAACTGAGTACAAGATACAGACAGTAACAATTCAAATAGCAGTAGTTATCAATCAAAAGCTCCAAGGGAAACAACCAGACTATTTATAATACATCTGCTTTGAGGATTTTCTGTCTTATCAGTGTCAAGAATATTCATTCTCTGAGAAGAACTCCAATACTTTACAAGCTTACCTCAACAAGTTTGTCAGGTTCACATAGTGATTATTTAGGAGTAAATATCCCTGTGAAACTTCTAGTAGAAGTTGAGGGATGATAGCCAACAATTTAAAATGTAAGAGTAAAGGCTATTATATCTACACGTGTCCATCTTCAAGAGAAACAAATTACCAATGTCTTATTTAAGTTTTAAAAAGAACTCATATGACCTGAATGAATACTAACATCTAGCTCAGACTTACTCTTGTTCTTCATATGGACACAAGGGCACGTGTTTGCCAGTATATGTCAACAAAACACTGGGCTTGTCAACATTCTGTTACAGACGGGAAATGGTCACAAAGAACTGGTTGTTTTCTAAAAAGACACTCATAGTAGTTTGCTGCAGGATCAGTGAAGCTATTCTCTTCAGAGGATTAGCCGTTGCTGATTTGCCCTTTATCCAGGGATATTTTCATATACATGACCATTTATGTAGACCTGGTAAACCAAGACTCTCACAAATAACAACAGCAAAAAAGTCAAGATTTGGGAGTGTATTTATTGGAAAAAATAGATTATAGTTCATGGGGGATGAGTGGATATAAAAGAGCTTGAAATTAGATTTTGATTAAAAATGTATCATATGCTTATATGAAATCATTAAAAAATCACATCAGAAAAAAAAATGATAGTACTGTATTACCATAATGGTTCATAGTCAGAATGACTGTTTTCATTCCAATCTAATGAAACCACAGTAAGGATGAATGAGGTGCCTTTGATGATTTTAGTGAAAATTCTGGCAAGTATGACTTATAAGGCAGAGGTCCACATACTGTTGGTAGCAACCCTTTTGGTGGTGTAATGACCATTTTACGGGACAAATATCAGATACCTTAAATATCAGATGTTTACATTATACTTTATAACATTAACATGTTTACAATTATGATGTAGCAATGAGCTGTTAAATGAACTGCTTTATATATAGTAGTTAACGCACTATGAGTCATAGTGTGCAGCATAGGAAGATTGAGGACCATTAATTTAAGGAAGGAAAGGGTAAGATATTAATTTTGAGGTGTTATTAATAGGTAGCTTCCTGCTACATCCACAGCTTGCTTAGAACATTTTTTTTCTTTCTGCCTCTAAATGGAGAGACTAATTTTCTTAATTTATTTACACTCACCATTTATCTTACATTTGTGTGGTTAAGTGAATAGTTATAGACTTCACAGAAAGTGTTATAAGGGAAACAGTATTTAGTACAACAGGAAGTTCCTAGTTCCATGGTTAAAAACCTCAGTACATATTAGTGATGTATGAGTAAGAGCAACATGTAAGCATAACAAAATAACCTGAAGATATTATATGTTTTCTATCATATTTCAGGCTGACTTATTCAATTGAGCATGATCAAAGATGGATTATCTTTTGCAGTTTTATAGGTCTGTCTTTTGAGATCCCACTATATGTTATGGCAATTTTCTAAGGACTGTCTATATTTCTTTCTATTGTTTATTCTCTAGACAGGGAATATAAGAATTTGTTTGATCAAATAGACCTAGCACACCTACCCTGCCTCACTGTTTTTCTGTTTAGTTTCTGTTTCAATGACTTATCTGTTAAGAGTTAGGTGTTGAATTTGCCCATATTATTGTGTGTGGTTTAATTTTTTTTGAGCTTTAGTAAAGTTTCTTTTATTAATGTGCTTTCCCCTGCATTTGAGGCATAAATGTTCAGAATTGAGATTTCTCTTGGTATATTTTTTCTTTGATGAATATGAAGTGCCCTTCCCCACCTTGCTTGAAACTTTTGGTTGAAAGTCTATTTTATTAGATATTTAGAATGGCCTCTCCTGCTTTTTTCACAGAACAATTTGCTTGGAAACAATTTTTTCAAGTCTAACACTCTGAGTTAGTGTTTGTCATTGTCATTCATGTATGTGCCTTGTGTGCAGCAAATACTCCTGCATGAGTATCCAGTATTTAGGTAATATTTTTTGATTGGGGTATTGAATCCAGTGATAGTGAGATATATTATTAAAGACAGATAATTGTCACTTCCTCTTATGCTTGTTATTGTAGGTTTTGTTACATGTATGGTATTCTCTGTTTTGTTGTGAAATGATTAATTTCTTCTCTCTCTCTCTCTCTCTCTCTCTCTCTCTCTCTCTCTCTCTCTCTCTCTCTCTCTCTCTCTCTCTCTCTCTCTCTCTCTCTCCCTCTCCCCATGTAGGTAGCCTCACTGTACTGGAATTTTCCATTTAGAATTCACTGTAGGGCTGAATTGGTAGAAAGATTGTATTAACTTGGCTTTGTTGTGGAATATTTTGGTTTCTCCATTTATTGTGATTAAGAATTTTGCAGGTTATAGTAGCCATGGCTGGCATTTGTACAGGTTTTTAACAATTTGTTGCTGTTGTTTTTCTGTGAATTTAGTGTTTTAATTATTTTGGGATGACTGGATTTTCTTTTCTGGTTCAATCTATTTCGTGATCTACAGACTTCTTGTACACTTATGGCCATCAATTTCTTTAGATTGGAAAAGTTTTCTTCTACAATTTTGTTGAAGACATTTTCTGGTCCTTTGAGGTAGGAATTTTCATGGTCTTCTATTCCTAATATTCTTAGCTTTGTTCTTTTCCTTGTGTACTGGAATTCCTGCATGTTTTGTGTTAGAGGGTTTTTTTTATGTTTTATATTTTCTTAGACCTTTGTGTCAATATCTTGTAATGTATCTTTTATGTCTGAGATTCTCTCTTCTATTGCTTGCATTTTGTTATTGATCTGAAGCTCATGACTTCTTTGCTAATTTTCCATTTTCTTGATTGTCTCCCTTTTCATATTCTTTATTGATCTTACTTCCAATTTTAGGTATTGGACGAATGTGTTTAATTCCTTCACCTGTTTGTGTTTTCCTGTATTTTTTAAAGGGACTTATATATTTCCTCTCTAAGTGCTTCTACCTATTTGCATGTATTTACTGTGTTTCTATCTGTGAGTTATTCATATATTGCTTGAAGGAAACTACTAACTTAATGAGGAAGAGTTTTAGGTCACTATCATAATTTTCAGGCATGTTGGTATATGCAGGGCTTGCTGTGGTGGGAAAACTGGGTTCTGATTGTGTCAAAGTGTATTGGCTTCTGTGGTTATAGGGTTTCACTTTTCTTTGGCCATCTGGTTATCTCTGGTGTTAAGAGGCCTGGGCTTATCTGTCTAGAGGCTCCCTCATGTGCCCTTGGGTTGTTCAGGTATCCTAGGAGACCTTTGGCCCTGGATGCAGGAGATATCTAGGGAGACCTTCAGGCTGCAGGGTCTTAAAAGGTAGATATATGCCAATGATCTACTGCTCTGGTTGCAGCAGGTCTCTCAGGAGGCATTCACACTGTGTGGTCTATTGCACTGTGTGCAGAATTACACATGGGAAGTTTTCAGACTGTGGTATCTTCAGTGGTGGAGACACATTGTATATTTTCCCCAGAGGAAGCCACAGGCTATAAAGGATGTGGAATTCCAGCAGAGGTGTTCCAACCACTGTGGTTATTTGGCATGGTCCTTTACCTGTTGCACTGGGTACAGCAGATCTGCTGGAAGGCCTTTAGACTGTGGGGTCTTCTGAGGGGCAGAAACACTGATTACCTGCCCTGGCAGAAGGTACAGGCAGGAAGTGCTAGACTTTGAGTGGAGTGGATGGATCCCAATTCTGCTGGCAATCTAAAGTGATTCTAGCTGCTACACTTATTTGGAATGTTCCTTTACCTGTTGCCTTGGGCAGAGCAGATCAAACAGGCTTTTAGACTTTTGCGTCTGTTGAACTGGATGTAGCAGATTTTCTGGGAGGTATTCAAACTTTAGGTTCTACTAAGGGGCAGATCCCATATCATTTTCATACATCCGACATTTAACTGATCATGTTTCTTCCCTTTCTTCAACTCTATTTTTTCCTGATTCTACTTTTCTGAAGTGAGATGTACCCTCTCCAACTTCACTTTACATGTGTTCTGCTATACCAGATTTATTATTACATTCCCTACCTATTTACATTAAACTGGCTTCCTCCATATGTACTCTAATTTAAACACAGATATTGCATAAATGTATCATCATAACACAAGAAAGGAAACTCTGCATTTACCTTTGTATGCCTAGGAAATATCTCTCATGAAAGTTTATTCACCTTCCTTCTTCCATTTTCCTGAAAATTATGCAACTTAATTTTTCTTTTAGTAATTTCTTATGGTGTAGATAGATCATATTTTTTATATCTTATTCAGGTGATAGACACCTAGATTGTTCTATTTCATGCCTATTATGAACAAGGCAGAAATAAACACAGATGTGCAAATATTAATACAGAGGAGTTAAAAGATCTTGACATATTTGGCCAAAGGTGATGACAGTGGACTACAGGCTATTCCTATTTTGATATTTTTGACAACTCAAGGACATTTATCAAAAGTTGCTGTGCTTTTGCAGTCTATCAAGAGTGTTTAAGAATTCTGTGTCCATCTATTATCCTTTGTAGGCCTGTATTTGGGGAAAGATATTGTGTAAATTTGGTTTTGTCATGGAATATCTTGGATTCTTCATCTGTGTGAATTGAGAGTTTTGCTGGGTATAGTAGCCTGGACTGACATTTATGTTCCCCTAGGGTGTATGTGATACCTGCCCAGGATCTTCTGTCTTTTGTAGTCTCTGGTGCAGTTCTGAAGTTCTGCACTTTGTATATTAATATTATTTCTTTGTTTGTGCATTTAGTGTTTTGATTATCATGTAACAGGAGGAATTTATTTTCTGATGCAGTCTAATTAGAGTTTTGTAGGCTTGCATTTTCATGGGTTAGGGAAGCTTTCTTCTACAATTTTTTTGAAGATATTTACTGGCCCTTTATATTTGGAATCTTAGCTCTCTTCTATACCTATTATCTATAGGTTTGGTCTCCTCATCGTGTCCTGGATTTTCTGGATGTTTTGGGCTAGGAGCTTTTTGCATTTTGCATTTTCTTTGACAGGTGTGCCAAAGGTTTGTATGATATCTTTTGCTCCTGAAAATCTATCTTTTATCTCTTTAGCCTGTTGGTGATGCTTCCATCCATGGCCCATGATTTCTTTCCTAGGTTTTCTATCTCCAGGATTGTCCCCCTTTTTGATTTCTTTATTGTTTCTATTTTTCTTTTTAGATCCTGTATGGTTTCGTTTAATTCCCTCAACTGTTTGGTTGTGTTTTCCTGTAAATCTTTAAGGGACTTTTGTGTTTACCTGTGTTTAAGGGACTCTTTAAGGGATTTTAATTTTTTACCTGTATTCTCCTGTGTTTCTTTAAGGGAGTTATATACATTCTACTTAAGTCCTCAATCATCCTCATGATAATTGATTTTAAATCCAATCTTGCTTTTCTTGTGTGATGCAGAATCCAGGATTTGTTTTGGTGAGAGAATTGAGTTCTAGTGACACCAAGTAGTTTGCTTTCTTTTGCTTATATTCATTTTCGTGGATCTTGCCATCTGGTTATCTCCCCTGCTACCCGCCCTGTTGTCTCTCACTGGAGCCTGTCACTCCTATGATCCCTGGTTCTGTCAGAACTCCTCAGGATTCAGCTGTCTCTGTGATCCTCAGATCCTGAGATCCTGTGATCCTGAGATACTAAGTTTTCAGAGATCCTTGGAGTCAAGCTGCCTCTGTGATCCTGAAATACTGGTGTAACCAAGATCCTGAGATCTTGATGTGTCAGTTTCTAGGAGTCATGCTTCCTCTGAGTATTGTAGGACAGTGATCCTGGATGTGTAAGAACATCTGTCATCCTGGGCTTGTTAGAGCATCTGGGAGTTGAGCTTCCTTTGAGTGTTTTGGGACTGGGTACAGAGTCAGTGCCAAAGGTTTTCTTAGCATACAACCCCAGACCTGAAGGAATATGTGCCACTGGATGGGCAGGGGTGCTTGCATCCCTGGATCCTGGGGATTCCAGTTACTCAAGAGTTTGGGCAGACATTATGGCCTCCTCACCGGTTATCCTGGGCGTGTTGGAGCACCTGGGAGTAAAGCATCTTCTGGGTGTTGTGGGATTGGGTGCAGAGCCATCACCCAAGTTCTCTTTGTATTTATTCTTGGCATTATTAAGTAGTCTTGATATTTATGATTCATATTTTACAGTTTGTTTTCATTTTTACATGTAGTTCATTAATTAATTTATTATTTTTATTTAATCATATTTCACACTCCAGGCTTTATCCCCATCTTGATCCTCACTCTGACTGTTCCCCATCCCATACCTCATTCCCCCATCTTTAACAGGATGTCCCCATCCTCTCATCCATACTCCACAAAGAGCTCCATACTCCCTGGGGCCTCCAATCTCTTGAGGGTTAAGTGAATCTTCTCTGATTAAGTCACGACCTAGCAATCCTCTACTGTAAATGTGTTGGGAACCTCATATCAGCTGGTTTATCCTGCCTGGTTGGTGGCTCGGTGTATGAGAGATCTCAGGGGCCCAGGTTAGTTGACACTGCTGGTGTTCTTATAGGGTTGCCCTGTTCCTCATTTTCTTCTAGATTTTCCCTAATTCAACCACAGAGATCATCAGCTTCTGTCCATTCGTTGGGTATAAATATCTGCATCTGAGTCTTTCAGCTGCTTATGGCATCTATCAGAGGGCACACATGATAGGCTCTTCTGTGATAACATAACGGCATCAGTAATAATGTCAGTCCTTGGGGCCTGATCTTGAGCTCTATCCCAATTTTGGCCTGTCACTGGACCTTCTTTTCCTCAGCCTCTTCTTCACTTTCATCCCTGGAGTTTTTCATATAGGAACATATTATTTTATTAGAGAGAGAGAGAGAGAGAGAGAGAGAGAGAGAGAGAGAGAGAGAGAGAGAGAAATATAACATATTGAGAGAATAATTTAATTGAGCAGTTGAAGTTTATAGGAATTATCTCATTGTGGATTCCAAAATATTTCATAGATAAAGCAGAAAAAAGATATTTTTCGTTTTGGTTCATTTCAAAATAACATTTCCATTCTTGATTTTTCTTTGATTTATAAGTAATTTATCAACACATTACACCAAATTTCCATGAACTTCTCTTTCAATTTTGGCTTAATTTGGTTATTTTCTGTTACTTTAACTAGCAAGACTGTAATAAATAATGATAGAAGCATATCAGTGTTCATCCATGACTTCAAGTACAGTATACTGGGGCATGTGCAGATTTATCTCTATGTTCATTTACAGTACATTGGGGTAAGTGCAGATGGATCTCTGTGAGTTTGACGATCCTATAGACTACAGAGTAGCATAGTTATGCATACAGATGGAAATCCTGTCTTGAAAAATACAAAACAAACAAACAAACAAAATACACAAGAACAAAGAAATAAAGGAAAAAGGTATAAGGAGAGAGAGAGAGAGAGAGAGAGAGAGAGAGAGAGAGAGAGAGAGAGAGAGAGAGAGAGAGAGAGAGAGATAAGCCAGCCAGCAAGCAAAACAACATCAGAGCTTAGAATTTTATCAATTTTTTTCACAATTCTAACTGGATTCTGATAGTGTCAAAGGGTATTGGCTTCTGTTGATTATTAGCTTTCACTAGTCTTTGGCCATCTGGTTATCTCTGGTGTTAACTGGCCTTTATGTGTCTGTCTAGAGGCTGTCTACTCTGTCCCTAAGTTGTTTCAGGTATCCCGAGAGACCTGTAGCACTGGACACTGCAGATATCTTGGGAGACTTTCAGGCTGCAGGGTCTTCAGAGGTCCATGTATGCCATTGATCTATTGCCCTGGCTGTAGGTTGTCTCTCAGAAGCCATTCACACTGTGTGGTATATTGCACTGTGTGTAGCATTACTCCTAGGAAGTTTTCAGACTGTGGTATCTTCAGAGGGTCAGACACATTGTATATCTTCCACAGAGGAAGCCTCAAGCTGTAAGGGAGGTAGAGTCTCAGCAGAGGGGATGGGTCATGAGTCTGTTGGGCTCCTCAAGTTTTCCAATTGCTGTGGTTATTTGGAAGGGTCCCTTACCTGTTGCTCCGATGCAACAGAACTGTTGGAAGACCTTCAGATTGTGGGGTCTTCTGAGGTGCAGAAACACTGATGATCTGTCCTGGCAGAAGGCACAGGCTGGAAGTAGGTAGAGTTCCAAGGGAGGGGATGGATCATAATCCTGCTGGCCACCTCAGGGTGTCCCAGCTGCTGCAGTTATTTATAAAGTTCCTTTACATGTTGCACTGGGCACAGCAGATCTCTTAACAGACCTTTAGACTTTAAGTTCTGTTGATCTGGGTGGGGCAGATCTCCTGGTACTCCTTCAGACCTTGAATCACTTTCATACACCCTACATTTAAATGGCCATGTTTCTTCCAATTGTTTAACTACATCTTTTCCTGATTATACCTTTCTGCAGTGAGATGTACCCTCTCCAAATTCACTTTACATTTGTTCTACTGTCCCAGATTAATTATTACATACCTTAACATTTTGCATTAAACTTGCTTCCTCCATTTTTAGTCTAATTTTAACACAAATAAAGGGTAAATGTGGCACCATACACAAGAAAGGAAACAAAGCATCCATGAGAAGTGATTTTTGTTACTTTTCAGTGTCTGGGAAACATCATTCAGGATAATTTATTCACGTTTCTTCCATTTTCCTGAAAATCATGCAACTTAATTTTTCTTTATGTTTTATGAATAACTTATGGTGTATCTAGAACCCATTTTTATGTCTTATTCAGGTGATGGACACCTATATTGCTTCTATTTTCTGCCTATTATGAATAAGAAATAAGCATGGATATACAAATATTAATACAGAGGACTAAATAGACCTTGACATATTTGGCTAAAGGTGATGATAATGGATCACATAGAATTCCTAATTTGATATTTTGACAACTCAAGGTCTGAGCACAAAACTTGCTGTGTTTTGCAGTCTATCAACAGTGTTTAATTTCTGTGTCCATCTATTATCCTTTGTGGGCAGGATTTATGGAAAATATTGTGTGAATTTTGTTTTGTCATGGAATATCTTGATTTCTCCATCTATGTTGATTGAGAGTTTTGCTAGGTAGAGTAGCCTGGGCTGTCAATTATGTAATCTTAGGTACTGTATGACATCTGTACAGGATCTTCTGGCTTTTATAGTCTCTGGTGAGAAGGCTGCTGTAATTCTAATAGGTCTGCTTTATATGTTACCTGCCCTTTTTCACTTACTACTTTTAATATTTTTTTGTTTGTTTAATGCATTTGGTGGTTTGACTACTATATAACAGGATGAATTTCTTTTCTGGTTCAGTCTATTTGGAGTTCTGTGGGCTTCTTGTATGTTCATGGGCATCTCTTTCTTTAGGTTAGGGAAGTTTTATTCTATAATTTTGTTGAAGATATTTACTGGCCCTTTAAGTTGGGAATTTTCGTTCTCTTCTATATCTATTCACCTTAAGGCTGTTCTTCTCAGTGTGTCCTGGATTTCCTGGATGTTTTAGGTTAGGATCTTTTTGCATTTTGCATTTTCTTTGATTGTTGTGTCAGTGTTTTTTATGCTATCTTCTACACCTGAGATTCTCTCTTCAATTTCTTGTATTCTGTTGATGATGCTTCCACCTAGGTTTTCTGTCTCCAGAGTTTCCATTTGTGATTGCTTTATTGTTTCTAGTTTCATTTTAGATACTGGATGCTTTTGTTCATTTCTCGTTTGATTGTGTTTTCCTCTAATTCTTTAAGGAATTTTTGTGTTTTCTCTTTCAGTGCTTCTACCTATTTACCTGTGTTCTCCTGTATGGTTTTAAGGGAGTTATTAATTTCCTTCTTAAAGTCCTCTATCATCATGAGAAGTGATTTTAAATCCAAATCTTGCTTTTCCAGTGAGAGGGGTTACCCAGGACTTGTTGTGGTTGGAGAAGTGGGTTCTGATGATGCCAAGTAGCACTGATTTCTCCTGCTTATCATCTTATTGTCTCTTGCTATCTGGTTATATCTGGTACTACCTACCCTTGATTTTTCTGACTGGAACCTGTCCTACCTGTGATCATTTTTGTTTCAGAACTCTTCATAATCCATCTCTCTTTGTGACCCTTGATTCTGGGTTCCTGTGATCCTGACATTCTGGGTGTGTCAGAGCTCCTGGGAGTCAAGCTGTCTCTGGGATCCTGAAATTCTTGTGTGACCAAGCTCCTGAGATCCTGTTGTGTCAACTTCTGTGAGTCAAGCTTCCTGTGGGTATTTTAAGATGGGGATCCTGGGCATGTAAGAGCTACTGTGATCTTGGGTATGTTAGAGAACCTGGGAGTAGAGTTTCCTCTGGGTATTTTGGGACTGGGTGTGGAACTGTTTCTGTTTGGGCAGGGTTTTCTGGGGTCCTAGGTCCTGATTGTTCCAGTTACTCCCTGTGTTGGGCCAGATGTTGTGGCCTCCTCATCTGTGATCCTGGGCTTGTGAGAGCACATGGATGTCGATATTTGTCTAGCTATTGTGCAGAGCCAGCATCCAAGATCTCAATGTATTTATTCTTCATATTCTTAAATAATATTGATATTTATGATTCAAATTGCACAGTTTATTTTCATTTTTACATGAAATTAAAATATTTATTTATCATTTACTATATTTTTATTTCATGTTTTTACAGCCTAAAATCTTTTTTCCCTCCTGGTTCCCTGATTGAATGTTCTCCATCCCATACTTCCTCCCCCATCTTCACAAGGATGTCCCCATTCCCCAACTCCCACCGACCAGATCTCCACACTCCCTAGGATCTCCAGTATCTCGAGGGTTAGGTGTATCTTCTCTGACTAAGTCAAGACCCAACATTCCTCTGCTTTATATGTGTTGGGGGGCCTCATATCAACTGGTGTTGCTGCCTGGTTGGTGTCCCAGTATCAGAGAGATCTCAGGGGTCCAGGTTAGTTAACATTGCTGGTCTACTTATACGGTTGCTCTCATCATCATCTTTTTTCACATTTTCCCTAATAAAGCCACAGGGGTCATAAGCTACTGTCCATTGGTTTGGTTTATATATCTGCATCTGACTCTTTCAGCTGCTTATGGGTTCTTTCTGAAGACAGTCATGATAGGCTCTTTTTTGTGAGCACACTATAGCATCAGTAATAGTGTCAGTCTTGGGGACTCCACTTTAGCAGGATCCCAATATGGTCCTCTCACTGGACCTTCTTTTCCTCAGTCTTTTCTCCATTATTGTCTCTGATTTTTTTTTTTTTTTTTTTTTTTTTTTGGATAGGAACAGTTCATTTTCTTAAAATAAAAAAAATATGCGAAATATAGCAGATTAAAGCAATAACTTAATTGAGCAGTTCAAGATTATAGGAATTAACTTATTGCTAATTATTAAATATTTCAAAGGTAAAACAGGAAAATATTTTTAGTATTGGGTCATTTCAAAATAACATTTTAATTCTTGATTTTTTCATTAAATCAAATTCCAACAAACTTCTCTTTAACTTTCAGCTTAACTTGGTCACGTCATGTCATTTTAACTAGCAAGTCTGTTAAAAATAAGAACCCAAGCCTGTAGTGTTCATGCATCACTTCAATTATTGTGCATTGGCAACAAGAGCATATGGATTTCTGGGTGTTTGATGCTTGCAGAGACTACAGAGTAAATTTCAGAACAGTTATGCCTACTGAGGGAAATACTGACTTGAAAATTAAAACCGAAAACAAACAAACACCACAACAACAAAGAAAGAAAGAAAGAAAGAAAGAAAGAAAGAAAGAAAGAAAGAAAGAAAGAAAGAGAGGGAGAGAGAGAAAGAGAGAGAGAGAAAGAGAGAGAGAGAGAGGGAGGGGAGGGGAGGGAGGGAGAGAAAGAAAGAGAGAGAGAGAGAGAGAGAGAGAGGAAGGAAGGAAGGAAGGAAGGAAGGAAGGAAGGAAGGAAGGAAGGAAGGTAGGTAGAAACAAAGGCAAGCAGCAAAACAATATCAGAGCTCAGTATTTTATCGACTTTTTTAACAATGTATTTTTTGCTGGACATTTTTTGTATTGAGAAGATTATTCACACAGGTAAGTAAAATAATTGTAAAATCAAAGAATGTCTAGAAAGAAAAATCATCTGTACTTTTAAAATATAATCTTTTTATAATAATAGTAATAATAATAAGGATAACTATTATTATTATTATTATTATTATTATTATTATTATTAGTAGTAGTAGTAGTAGTAGTAGTAGTAGTAGTAGTAGTAGTATGGACCTTACCACTATAGTGTAATGCTAAAAAGTTAACTATGATAATGATCTCTGTTGAGCAAAAAGTGTTATACACTATACATTAATAGTTTTTCTCTAATTCTGAAAACTTTGTTCTATATTTTATTCCAAGGCACAAATATTTTGCAAAGACATTTCAAAGACTTTAACTATTTTTAAATTCTTAGACAAAATTAAATAAAATATTATGTCATTTTTGAGAGATTTCTCAAGTATATCAAAACCAAAACACAGCATGTGATTAAAGAAAATCAGTTCTAGAAGTATCCAGTCCACACAGTGAAATAATCTTTATGATAATTCACGATTTATATGTAAGAATCCTGTGTGAATTATTTTCATGGTTCACAGGGAAAAGTTACTGAACACTTCGGCTTCCTTTTTTATATTCTTGCTGTTAGGAGTTTAAAAAGATATATGCATATTTTCTTTACATGCAGACTAAATTCTATCTTCTAGAATCAATTCCAGTTATGCATCTTATTCTTCAGTAGCCTGCAAATGTTCTTCAGGTTCGTTTATTTCTCTGAGGGTCTCTGTTTTCTGGTGTACCCTCATACATCACTACTACTTTGAAGAAAATCCCACAATTTAGCGTTGACATATTTTTAGCTTATAATTAGACCCAAAACACCTCTGTTTCCCAGAACCCTAGAATACATATGTCAGGGTAGGCATTTGGGCTTAAGAGGGGAACAGAAATATAAAACTGATATGAAAAGGAAAACCAACCAACAAACCAAAGAAAACACAAAAAATGGGCTTTTACCTGGGTCTGGGAGGGAAGTAAATATAAAAGGAGACAAATGGACAAGAACAGAAAGTTGTTTTGTTCAAACAGCATCAAAGTATACTTTATATTAACTATAACTATGCACATAATATTATAAGTATGTGTATTCACATTATCTGTATATCTACATGTCCATAAACAATAATTTACCGTGTGTGTGTGTCTGTGTGTGTGTGCACTTTTCCTAAATGAACTCACACCACTTGGTCTAACAATGCTTTCAAAGTACCATAGGCTAATAAACATCCCTTTACCAAGCATGTAAAAGCTTTTGGATGGATCCAGTTAGTTTCCATGACTCCCCAGAATATATAGACCATACCAGTGACTCTAGTTTGTCTTTCTGAGGTTAAATGTCAAATAGTAATGTTGAAGACACCTCACACATAAGATTCAGATAATTTTACTTTGATCAAACACAAAAGCTTCCTTCTTCCCATATTCTAGCTTCCACAGTACCAGAAAATATATTACAAATTTCTAAGTGAAAGTAGCACCCTCAATAATCCTACTAAGCTATGACATCATTTATAAACTAAATATAATTAGCGGGAGGACTAAATGTTTATAAATGTCAAATACCTCACACTCATGGTGGTGGTGGCCAACAGTTGTCTAGTTGGACTTTAACCCTGTCGACAGGAGAAAAATCATACCTGATACTAAAAACCTAAACAACATTACAGGGCTACTTTGTCTTTGGCTGTTCTAATTCTATCCAGATATCATAGGGCGATAGCTTTTTTTTTTCATAAAGAAATGCATCTACTGTGGATTAAAATGGTGGCCCACTTCTAGCCCAGGGCTCAGGCCATTGGGCAAGGTTAGAAGTGGGAAGTTTGACTGCACTCACCCTATGCCACCACTGGGCAGGCCTCTGGCTGTAAAAATCACTCCAGGGATGGGAAGGTGCAGTCTAAGTTCTGGCTTGTGGGTCCTCAGGACACAAGAAGACTAGGGAGGGCAGATAGTAGCTCTTGGACACCACAGAAGCTGCTTGGTGTCCCAGAAGAGGTTAGAATGGAGTTCTAATGGAGTGTTAAGACCAGGGGGCTTGTTCAGACCCTGGGCCAAAGGGAAAAGGGCAGGAGGAGAGCCCCAGCTGGTTCTGGTGGGGAGGAGAGAGAGTGTCCTAAGCTTGTTCTAGCTGCTTGGCTTGATGAAGACCATGGCTGAGAACACAGAGAGAATACCTGCAGAAGATTAGAGGAGCTGCTCTTTAAAGAAAGACCTGCTCCATTGTTCATCACAGTCGGTCCCAATGACAAGAGGCTATCCATAGTTTTAAGGCATTTACTGTCATGACAGAGAGTTGTGATGAGTGAAACCTTACCCCACTTTCTCAGGGCAGTCCTGAGGTTAAATATCTTTTGCAGGGAGGAGTGTCTTGGAAGGAGAGCTTAATTGGCTAAGTCCTTCAGGCCTTTACGTTCCTCATTGAAATGGAGATCTCTCTTGAGGGTATATGATCTGTAGTCATATCCTTTACCTGTGGAGGGGCTTGGGGCATTGGCCTATGTGACTGATGGCCACAGAATTATGGAGAGCTAAGGCCTCATGTCAGGAGCCTTGTGTCTTTGAGCATGACACATGCTTTCCATCCCTTGAAGGAACACCTGCTGGGTCTCCAGTGTTTAAACCAAGCTCAACCAGAAAACAAGCTGCCTTTCACCATTTATTTTTATCCTTAATTAGGTTGGAAACTGGGATGATATATATATCCCAGTATATATATATATATATATATATATATATATATATATATATAATATTTATATATATATAAAACTGTAACCTCTGATGCCAATGTGTAGTTAATCGAGAATGGCTGTTGAAGAACATATAGTAGTTTGAGAGCAGAGTTAATTGACCAATCAGTTAAGGTTTGAAGTTGTCTTAGGATATACTTAATTTAATTCATATATGGTTCTATCATTTAGGACAAAGTTATTCACTTAAATTTGTTACAAAGTCCATTGCACTTTGTTTTAAATACATTGATCTAGAGTTTGGTTACTTCCTGCTGTTTACTCATCTTGTGTGTTTGCTTCTTTTTATTCTAGAGCTTCCATGTGTGCTGTGCAGTTGCTAGTATAGGATCTCTCTAACTTCTTTTTGAAGGGACATAGTACTATGAATTTTTCTTTTAACACTACTTTCATTGTGTACCATTAGTTTGGGTATGCTGTATCTCATTTTCACTGAGTTTTAGAAATTACTTCTTTATTTCTTCTCTGACCAAGTTATCATTGAGTAGATAGTTGTTCAGTTTGTAGGAGAATGTGGGCCATCTGTTGTTTTTCTTGTTATTGAAGTTCAGTCTTAGACCATAGTAATCTGATAGATTGTTTCCATCTTGTATCTGCTGATGCTTGTTTTGTGACCAATATTGTCAATTTTGAAGAAGGTTTCAAGAGATGCTGAAAGAAAATACATTCTTTTGTGGTAAAATGTTCTGTAGATATCTGTTATATGCATTTGGTTTATAACTTCTGTGTTTGTAACTTCACTGTGTCTCTGTTTCAATGACCTGTCCATTGATATAAGTAGGGTATTGATGACTCCCACTATTATTGTGTGAGGTTCAATGTGTTTTTTAAGATTTAGAAAAGTTCTTTTTAAAATTTAGGGTGCCCTCAAAATTGGGACATAGCTGTTCAAAATTCAAACTTTGTCTTGGTGAATTTTTCCTTGACTAGTATAAAGTGTGCTTCTCCATGTCTTCTGTTTACTTTTGGTTGAAAGTTTAATTTATTAGATATTAGAATGGCTATTCCAGCTTTTTTTTTTAATACCATTTGCTTTGAAACCTTTTTTTTTTTTCCATTTACTGTGAGGTAGTTTCTGACTTTGTTTCTGAAGTGTTTTTTTTTTTTTTTTTTCTACGCAGCAAAATGCTGGATCCAGTTTTTATATCTAGTCTGTTAGTATGTGTCTTTTTTTTTTTTTGGTGGAGTGAAGGGTGGGGGAAATTAAGACCATTGATATTTAGAGATATCAAAGACCAATGATTGTTGGTTCCTGTTATTTTTCTTGTTGGAAGAAGTATTATGCATATGTGTGTGCATGCACATGTTATACTGTGTGTGTGTGAGATATAGCAGAGCGAGAGAGAGAGAGAGAGAGAGAGAGAGAGAGAGAGAGAGAGAGAGATAGAGAGATAGAGAGAGAGAGAGAGAGAGAGAGAGAGAGAGAGAGAGAGAGAATTTTTCTATTGAGTGCCTTGTGTGTTGCCTAATTTCTTGTGTGTTCTTGAGAGTAGTTACATTCAATGTGTTGTAAACTCATTCTAGTGTCCTCTACACTGTTGTGTACCTTAGAGCTAAAAGGTCAAGGACAGCACAAGAAAACAGACTACAGAATCTAATCAATGTTTCATTAGAATTTAGAGAGACTAAGTGAAAATAGTCAGGGAATATACATGTTTCTGTGATAGGTCCACTGGATAAACGTTATGGTTATGTAGCTTGATGTCTTTGTTGGGTTTCTAACAGGGAGAAGGGTCTGTTTTTATCTCTGTTGCATGCCTTGGGACCTTTTTCCACTATGATTTGGTTATTAGCATTAATAGAATGACAAAAAGAAAAAGAAAATAAGAAGTAAGTGGTTTAATTAATTGTTTTACAATTACATATTGCTGTTCATTATGTAAGGAAGTCATAACAGAAATTTAAAGAAAAAAAGCTTTTCTTTTTAGTTAGGTATTTATTTCATTTACATTACCAATGCTATCCCAAAAGTCCCCCACACCCTCCCCCACCCACTCCTACTTCTTGGCCCTGACATTCCCCTGTACTGAGGCATATAAAGTTTACACGACCAATGGGCCTCTCTTTCCACTGATGGCCCACTAGGCCATCTTCTGATACATATACAGCTATAGACACCAGCTCCAGGGGGTACTGGTGAGTTCATATTGTTGTTCTACCTATAGGGTTGCAGGTCCTCCCCCTCACCCCCCGCTCCTGGGTACCTTCTCTAGCTACTCCATTGGGGGCCATGTGTTCCATCCAATAGCTAACTGTGAGCATCCACTTCTGTGCTTGCTAGGCCCCAGCATAGTCTCATAAGAGAAAGCTATATCAGGGTCCTTTCAGCAAAATCTTGCTGTTGTATGCAATGGTGTCAGCGTTTGGAGGATGATTAAGTGATGGATCCCCGGATATGGCAGTCTCTAGATGGTCCATACTTTTCTCTCAGCTCCAAAATTTGTCTCTGTAACTCCTTCCATGGGTGTTTTCTTCCCAATTCTAAGAAGGGCAAAGTATCCACACTTTGGTCTTCATTCTTCTCTAGTTTCATGTGTTTCAAAAAATGTACATTTTATCGTGGGTATTCTAAGTTTCTGGACTAATATCCACTTATCAATGAGTACATATCATGTGAGTTCTTTTGTGAATGGTTTTCCTCATTCCAGATGATGCACTCCAGGTCCATCCATTTGCCTAGGAATTTCTCAGAGGAGAGAGCTAGTCTCTCAGGTTTGCGAAGAGAGGCTAACAGAATCACGAGAGGAACAATCTCTAACCAGAGACAACTATAACAACTAACTCCAGATATTGCCAAATGGCAAAAGGCAAACATAGGAATCTTATTAAAAGAGACCAAGACCACTCACCAACATCAGAATGCAGCACTCCCACCTCTCCCAGTCCTGGGTACCCGAACACACCCGAAAAGCTACACCCGGATTTAAAAGCATATCTCATGATGATGGTAGAGGACATCAAGAAGGACTTTAATAACTCACTTAAAGAAATGCAGGAGAACAATGCTAAAGAGTTACAAGTCCTTAACGAAAAATAGGAAAACACAACCAAACAGGTAGAAGTCCTTAAAGAAAAACAGGAAAACACATCCAAACAGATGATGTAGATGAACAAAACAGTACTAGACCTAAAAAGGGAAGTAGTCTAAATAAAGAAAACTCATAGTGAGGCAATGCTGGAGATAGAAAACCTAGGAAAGAAATCTGAAAACATAGATGTGAGCATCAGCAACAGAATACAAGAGATGGAAGAGAGAATCTCAGGTGCAGAAGATTCCATAGAGAACAAGGGCAAAGAAATGAAAGACAATGCAAAATGAAAAAAAAAAAAAAAGATCCTAAGTCAAAACATCCAGGAAATCCAGGACACAATGAGAAGACCAAACCTACAGATAAGAGGAGTAGATAAGAATGAAGGTTTTCAACTTAAAGGGCCAGCAAATATCTTCAACAAAATTATAGCAGAAAACTTCCCAAACCTAAAGAGATGACCA
Source organism: Mus caroli (assembly GCF_978045245.1). Lineage (NCBI taxonomy): Eukaryota > Metazoa > Chordata > Mammalia > Rodentia > Muridae > Mus > Mus caroli. Next base: position 54,824,878 of record NW_028227273.1, read on the forward strand.
TAAACATAAAAGAAGCCTATAGAACTCCAAGTAGACTGGAACAGAAAAGAAATTCCTCCTGACACATAATAATCAGAACAAAAAATGCACTAAATAAAGATAGAATATTAAAAGCAGTAAGGGAAATGTGTCAACTAACATATTAAGCAGGCCTATCAGAATTGCATCAGACTTTTCACCAGAGACTATGAAAGCCAGAAGATTCTGGACAGATGTTATACAGACACTAAGAGAACACATATGCCAACCCAGGCTACTATACCCAGCCAAACTTTCAATTACCATAGATGGAGAAACCAAAGTATCCCATGACAAAACCAAATTCACAAATTATCTTTCCACCACCGCAATACAAGGATAGAAACCCCTTCCTAGAAAAAGCAAGAAAGTAATCCTTCAACAAACCTAAAAGAAGACAGCCACAAGAACAGAATGCCAACTCTAGCAACAAAAATAATAGGAAGGAACAATTACTTTTCCTTAATATCTCTTAATATCAATGGACTCAATTCCCCCAAAAAAAGACTTAGACTAAGAGCCTGGCTCCACAAACAGGACCCAACTTTTTGCTGCTTACAGGAAACCAATCTCAGGGAAAAAGACAAACATTACCTCAGACTGAAAGGCTAGAAAACATTTTTTCAAGCAAGTGGTCTGAAGAAACAAGCTGGAGTAGCCATTCTAATATCTAATAAAATCCACTTCCAACCAAAAGTTATCTAAAAAGACAAGGAGGGACAAGTCACACACATCAAAGGTAAAATCTTCAAAGAGGAACTCTCAATTCTGAATATCTATGCTCCAAATACAAGGGCAGCCAAATTCATTATAGAAAATTTATTAAAACTCAAAGCAGACATTGCACATCACACAATAATAGTGGGAGACTTCAACACACCACTTTCTTTTCTTTTTTTTTTTTTAATTATTTTTTTAATTAGGTATTTTCCTCATTTACATTTCCAATGCTATCCAAAAAGTCCCCAATACACTCCCCACCCCCGACTCCCCTATTCACCCACTCCCACTTTTTGGCCCTGGTGTTCCCTGTACTGGGGCATATACAGTTTGCAAGTCCAATGGGCCTCTCTTTCCAGTGATGGCCGACTAGGCCATCTTTTGATACATATGCAGCTAGAGTCAAGAGCTCTGGGTTACTGGTTACTTCATAATGTTGTTCCACCTATAGGTTTGCAGATCCCTTTAGCTCCTTGGGTACTTTCTCTAGCTCCTCCCTGGGGGCCCTGTGATCCATCCAATAGCTGACTGTGAGCATTCACTTCTGTGTTTCCTAGGACCCGGCATTGTCTCACAAGAGACAGCTATATCTGGGTCCTTTCAGCAAAATCTTGCTAGTGTATACAATGGTGTCAGCATTTAGAATCTGATTATGGGATGGATCCCTGGATATGGCAGTCTTTAGATGGTCCATCCTTTTGTCACAGCTCCAAACTTTATTTTTGTTACTCTTTCCATGGGTGTTTTGTTCCCAATTCTAAGAAGGGGCACAGTGTCTACACTTTGGTCTTCGTTCTTCTTGAGTTTCATGCGTTTAACAAATTGTATCTTATATCTTGGGTATCCTAAGTTTTGGGGCTAATATCCACTTATCAGTGAGTACAAATTGAACACACCACTTTCATCAATGGACAGATCATGGAAACAGAAACTAAACCATGAGACAGTGAAACTAACAGATGTTGTGAAACAAAGGGATTTAACAGATATCTACAGAATATTTTGTCCTAAAACAAAAGGATATACCTTCTTCTGAGCAGCTCATGGTACCTTCTCCAAAATTGACTATATAGTTGGTCACAAAACAGGCCTCAATAGACACAAAAATATTGAAATTGTCCATGCATCCTATCAGATCACCATGTACTAAGGCTGATCTTCAATAACAACATTAATAATAGACAGCCAACATGCACGTGGAAACTGAACAACACTCTATGCAATGATACCTTGGTCAAGGAAGGAATAGAGAAAGGAATTAAAGAGTTTTTAGAGTTTAATGAAAATGAAGCCACAACATACCTAAACTTATGAGACACAATGAAAGCATTTCTAAGAGGAAAACTCATAGCTGTGAGTGTCTCTAAAAAGAAAGAAGAGAGAGCACACACTAGCAGTTTGACAACACACCTAAAAACTCTAGAACAAAAGGAAACAAATTCACCCAAGAGGAATAAAGAGCAGGAAATAATCAAACTCAGGGGCAAAATCAACCAAGTGGAAACAAGAAGAACTATTCAAAGAATCAACCAAAGGAGGAGCTGTTTCTTTGAGAAAATCAACAAGATAGATAAACCTTTAGCCAGACTCACTTGATGTCACAGGGACAGCATCCTAATTAACAAAATCAGAAATGAAAAGGGAGACATAACAACAGATCCTGAAGAAATCCAAAACACCATAAGATCCTTCAACAAAAGGCTATATGCAAAAAATTTGAAAACCTGAATGAAATGGACAAATTTCTAGACAAATACCAGGTACCATAGATAAGTCAGGATCAGGTTAATGATCTAAATAGTCCTATATCCCCTAAGGAAATAGAAGCAGTCATTATTATTCTCCCAACCAAAAAACGCCCAGTACCAGATGGATTTAATGCAGAGTTCTATCAGACCTTCAAAGAAGATCTAATCCCAGTTCTTCACAAACTATTCCACAAAATAGAAACAGAAGGAACTCTACCCAACTCACTCTATGAAGCCCAATTACTCTGATACCTAAACCACAGAAAGACCCAACAAAGATAGAGAACTTCAGACCAATTTAACGTATGAATATTGATGCAAAAATACTCAAAATTTTCACTAACCAAATCCAAGAACACATCAAAACAATAATCCATCCTGACAAAGTAGGTTTCATTTCAGGGATGCAGGGATGGTTTAATATATGGAAATCTATCAACCTAATCCACTATATAAACAAACTCAAAGACAAAAAAACACATGACTATCTCATTAGATGCATAGGAAGCATTTGAAAAAATCCAACACCCTTTCATCATAAAAGTCTTGGAAAGATAAGGAATTCGAGGCCCATGCCTAAACATGATAAAAGCAATCTACAGCAAACCAGTAGCCAACATCAAGGTAAATGGTGAGAAGCTGGTAGCAATCTCACTAAAATCAGGGACTAGACAAGGCTGCCCACTTTCTCCATACCTATTCAACATAGTATTTGAAGTCCTAGCAATAGCAATTAGACAACAAAAGGAGATAAAGTAGATACAAATTGGAAAGGAAGGAGTCAAAATATCACTTTTTGCAGATGATATGATAGTATATATAAATGACCCTAAAAATTACACCAGAGAATTCCTAAACCTGATAAACAGCTTCAGTTAATTAGATGGATATAAAATTAACTCAAACAAGTCAATGGCCTTTCTCTACACAAAGGATAAACAGGCTGAGAAAGAAATTAGGGAATCAACACCCTTTGCAATAGTCACAAATAATATAAAATGCCTTGGTGTGACTCTCACTAAGGAAGTGAAATGTCTTTATAATAAGAACTTCAAGTCTCTTAAAAAAGAAATTAAAGAAGATCTCAGAAGATGGAAAGATTTCCCATGCTCATTGATTGGCAGGATCAATATAGGAAAAAATGGCTATCTTGCCAAAAGCAATCTACAGATTCAATGCAATCCCCATCAATATTACAACTAAATTCTTCAATGAATTAGAAAGGGCAATCATAAAATTCATCTGGAATAACAAAAAATCTCAGATACCAAAAACTCTTCTCAATGATAAAAAAGCCTCTGGGGGAAACACCATGCCTGACCTAAAGCTGTACAATACAGTAATTGTAAAAAAAAAAAAAAAAAAAAAAAAAAAAAAAAAAAAAAAAAAAAAAGCATGGTAATGGTATATCGACAGACAAGTAGACCAATGGAATAGAATAGATGACCCAGAAATGAACCCACATGCCTATGGTCACTTGATCTTTGACGAGGAAGCTAAAACAATCCAGTGGAAAAAAGATTAGAAAGTTTCAACAAATGGTGTTGGCACAACTGTTAGTTATCCTGTAGAATACTGTGAACTGATCCATTCCTATATCTTTGTACTAAGGTCAAATCTGAGTGGATAAAGGAACTCTACATAAAACCAGAGAATGTGAGAGTTATAGAGGATAAAGTGGGGAAAATTCTCTAAGATATGGGCACAGGGGAAATATTCCTGAATAGAACAGTAATGACTTGTGCTGTAAGATAGAGAATTGATAAATCGGACCTCATAAAATTGAGAAGCTTCTGCAAGGCAAAAGACACCGTCAATAAGACAAAAAGACCACCAACAGATTGGGAAATAATCTTTACTTATCCCAAATAAGATAGGGGACTAATATCCAATATATATAAAGAACTCAAGAAGGTGGACTCCAGAAAATCAAATAACCCCATTAAAAAATGGGGCTCAGAGCTAAACAAAGATTTCTCACCTGAGGAATAGCAAATGGCTGAGAAGCACCTGAAAAATATGTTCAGCATCCTCAAACAACAGGGAAATGCAAATCAAAGCAACCCTGAGATTCCACCTCACAGCAGTCAGAATGGCTAAGTTCAAAAAAACAGGTGACAGCAGATGCTGGCAAGGATGTGGAGAAAGAGCAACACTCCTCCATTGTTTGTGGGATTGCAAGCTTGTAAAACCACTCTTTGTCTGCGGCCCCAAAAGGGTGCTGCCTCAGTGGCTCTGTGCAATCTGCAAATTCATCTGGAATAACAAAAAACCTAGGATAGCAAAAACTCTTCTCAAGGATAAAAGAACCTCTGGTGGAATCACCATGCCGGACCTAAAGCTTTACTACAGAGCAATTGTTATAAAAACTGCGTGGTACTGGTATAGTGACAGACAAATAGACCATAGAATTGAAGACCCAGAAATGAACCCACACACCTATGGTCACTTGATCTTCGACAAGGGAGCTAAAACCATCCAGTGGAAGAAAGACAGCATTTTCAACAAATGGTGCTGGCACAACTGGTTGTTAACATGTAGAAGAATGCGAATCAATCCATTCCTATCTCCTTGTACTAAGGTCAAGTCTAAGTGGATTAAGGAACTCCACATAAAACCAGAGACACTGAAACTTATAGAGGAGAAAGTATGGAAAAGCCTTGAAGATATGGGTATAGGGGAAAAATTCCTGAATAGAACAGCAATGGCTTGTGCTGTAAGATCGAGAATCGATAAATGGGACCTCATAAAATTGCAAAGCTTCTGCAAGGCAAAAAACACCGTCAATAAGACAAAAAGGCCACCAACAGATTGGGAAAGGATCTTTACCTATCCCAAATCGGTCTGAGGGAAGCAAATAAAAATAGAAACAGGAAGACAAAGTATAAAAAACACAAAATTTTACTGAAACAGCATCAAGGAATAATTTTGTATTTAGGTAGTCATTCACAATTCATATAAGTGTATGTGTATGCATATATATCTGTATGTAAGTACAGACAAATATACAGTGTATGTGTGTGTGCGTTTGTATGTATCTGTCTGTCTATCATTCTTAAATTAAGTTGTGACACTTGGTTGAACAATGTTCCCAAATAAGTATAGACTAGCAACAACCCCAGTAAGAAGCATTAAAAGCCTTCTGAATGGAAGGCCCATGAAGTTATTGTAAGTGACTCATACACTATATTTATAATATACACTGTACCTGTATTGTTTATCTTTCTGAGGTTGAATGTGTGTTAGTAATGTTAAATACACCTAACAATTAGGCACATGATTCATATAATTTGATTTGGAACTTGAAAGCCTTTAGCCTTCAGTCTTGCTTCCATTGTGTCAAAAAATACTGTATATGCTTTAGGGGTATGTTAAAATTCCTACTGGATATAATAGCATCTTTGAAATGCAACTATCCTGAAAGAAAAATGTCTCTACTTGTCCAATAATTTACAAAAGTGTTATGCTCTGTTTGCAAACAGCATCCTAGCCTGGCTGCCTCCTGAGAGGCTCTACCAGCAACTGGCAGAGATAGATGCAGATACTTAGAGCCAAGCATTGGTCTGAGGATAAGAACCCCTATGGAGAGGTAGGGAAAGGTCTGAAAGAATGGAGGAGGATGGCAGCCTTATAGGAAGAACAATAGTGTCAACTAACCTAGACATATGGAAGCTCTCAGAGCCTGAGTCACCAAAAAAGAGCACACATGGTTTGGTTCTAGGCCCCCAACACCTGTGTAGCCCAGGACTACCTTGTCTAGCCTCAATGAGAAATGACGTACCTCTGATGCTCTGAGGAGGTAGATGCCCTAAGGGGGCACCTCTCAGATGTGAAAGGGTAGGGAAAAAGACAAGGGAAAGAATTCTGTGATAGGATACTCAGAGGGGAGAACATTTCAGATATAAATAAACGAAATGATGAATTAAAAGGTAAAAACAATAAGAAAATAGAATCCTATAGTTATTTTTATGTTTTACTTACCTAAAACCTGGGATAATAACATTTATCTACTGTAACCTCTGATGCCAGTGTGAATTTCATAAGAATGAGTTTCCATGAATAAGCACTTGGAAGTTTCAATAAGGAGTTACTTGTACAATAATGAACATTTTGAACTCTCCAGATAATTCAATTCACAGAGGGTTCTGTTCTTTAGAAGGAAATTAATCCATTTGACTTGAAGTGCAGCTGTATAAACAAGGAAGAAGAGAATCTCTTAACACAGAGTTTCTTTGTTATGAATGTGATTTCCCCTTGTATGACTGAAAACACTGAGATTTCACCCAACTCAATTATTGTTGACTCAGAAAGATTAGAATAAAGAAATATGTGAAATACACCTATATAGTGATCTACAAAGATGGAAATTTTATTTTTATTTTATATTAGTCAATAATATTTGATCAAGCATTAACTTTTATTTCCATTATTTTCTTTTATCAATTAAAGCATAAAGCATATATTCTAGTTCTTTGATTAAAACCATATAAGGTGATGAATATTTTTATTTGGAAGTATAACTTCATTACTAAACATTCTGGAGGTTTGTACACCAAGCTTATCTATGTCTTTTTGAATTTTCTGGGAAGAATTTATATCTGTCTCATAACTGAGGAAGAAAGACCCAATTTATATGTATATTGAGTCAGTTAAATAGGCGGATCCAACTTTGTGCATCTACAATATCACAGTATATTGATTAGAAACAAATTCCCAAGCCAAATTGATTCTGTAGGCCATAATGGCAAGCAGTCTCCATGGCATAAAGAGTCAAGTCAGAAATGAAAGGTTTTATTTGCTTATAATTGCATTCATTAAACATTGTAAGAGGAAGGTCATACAGGAAATAAAACACAATGTACTTGAAGGATGGAGCTGATGAAAAGCCATGGAGTCATGCTGGCTACTCACATGTTTCCATTGTATTATTCACTCGGATTACTTATGTACGCTAAGATGATCAACCCTTAGATGGAACTCCTCACAATGAGATGAATGCTCACACATCAGTGACATAAAAGGAAAATTATTTACAGATGGATATTTTGGAGGCATTTGTTCAAGTGAGGTTCCTTCATTGCAGATAAACGTAGTATGTATGACCTAAGATAAGGCACCCAAATAAACCCCTTGTCCACTTGACACAAAATACACTGCTATTTAGCCATAACTTCCTTCTTTCCTTTCTTTCTTCCTTTTTTTATTGATTCACCAAATCTCTCAGAATGCTCCATGCCACAGTATAGGGAAATGACTGTGTAGGTATGTGGGAGTGGGTAGGTGAAGGAGCACCCTCACAGAAACAGGAGAGGGAGGATGAAATAGTGGGTTCTTGAGGTGAAACCAGTAATGGCACTAACATTTGAAATATAAATAAATAAGATATTTAACAAGAAACCTGAAACAAACAAAGAATCAAACAAAAAATAATAATTTTAAAAGTACCATAGTTTATTTTTACCAGATAAATCAAATTAAAATTCTGGCCTCTTTATTCCTGGTGATTGTAACTTGTGTCTCCATTTGCATATGTAGCAGAGGATGGCCTAGTAGGCCATCAATGGGATGAGAGGCCCTTGGTCTTGTGAAGACTATATGCCCCAGTACAGGGAAATGCCAGGGCCAGGAAGCAGGAGTGGGTGGGTTGGGGAGCAAGGTGGGAGGAGGGTATAGGGGCCTTTCTGGATAGCATTTGAAATGTAAATGAAGAGAATATCTAATAAAAAAAGAGAGAGTACAAATAGGTGCAGACACTTTAATACAATATGGTGATTTCACAGAAAATGGAGAATCTGTCTACATCAAGACCATCTGTAGTGGGCTTGGCCTAATGCTACTTGTATTCTAAGGTTAATTTTTGTCTCCATAACTGCTTTCATGACTGTCTACATTTAAGACACTGTGGGACCCTGTCCATAATTGGCTTTGACTGTAATTAAAAATGAAGGCATCCAATAGCTTGGCAGGTCAGTCAGAGACAGGATTTTAGGATTCTGGGCTCAAGATTAAGAAAGGGAAAGAGAGCTGTCATGACAGGAGTGTGTGCAGGAGAGAAGAGATGTCAAACCTGAGAAGCGTGCATGACAGAGAGGCATGACCACAACGTGATGGAGGTTAGGAGAACATGGCCCAGAAGACTGCCCACTTGGGCAACCATCTGGATCCAGATCAGCCAAGATAGAATTTAGAATTTATTAAGTGATAACTCAGGATTATCAGTGGGAGGTGGATTAACTAAATAATAGTTATGAAGTGCCCCAGCTATTGTCTTATTTAAGTCATATCTCAATATATAAAGTGTGTGTCTGTCTGTGTGTCACTCCATAATATATACCATTTGTGGCAGGCAACAGAACACTGCCACTTTTCTTTATCATTTAATTCAGTACCCACCTATACCACTAATGGGCATATATGTAAAGGAAACCTCATTGCACTACTGTGACTGTTGCTCAACTAAATTTATAGGATCATTACTCATAATAGCAAGAAACTAGAAACATCTTAAATATACATAAATCAAGAACAGATAAAGAAAATGTGGTACATTTATAAAATGTATTATTTTTTATTGCATATTTACAATTCAAATATTATCCCCTTTCCTGGTTTCCCCTCTGCAACCCCCCCCCCTATACCATTCACCCTTACCCTCTTTCTATGAGGGTGCTACCCCACCCACCTACTCATTCCCTCCTCATTGCACAAGCATTCCTCTACACTGGGGCATCAAGCCTTCTTAGGACCGAAGAATCATCATCTTCATTTACTATAAGCTAAACACAGATAATACAAAAAACACATGATAAAGAAATTTGCCTTTAAATATTTATGCCAAGAAAAGCTCACTCAGGATAATTTATTTAAATTCCTTCCATTTGTGTACAAATTTCATAACTTAATTTTTCTTTCTTTTAGTAATACTGCAGTGTGCACATGTAAAACCTGTAATTAAATATTTATTATTCAGGTGGTAGACATTTAGATTTATTCTATATCCTCACTATTGTGCACAAATCATGAAGTGCAAAATTGATACAGATTGAGAGTCCTTTGGTTATTTGCCCAAAGATGATAGCACTGATGATCTCATTATATATTTTAGTTTTATATTGCTGACAACCAAAAATATGATTTCAAAATTTTTTTTTATTTTTGCAGTCTCTCAACAATGACTAATATTTCTACTGCTGATTTTCCATGTATCAGGCTCTAAGATCAAGATGTTGGGGACCCTTTTGATTGAACTAGGAAAAGTCAGGAATAAGTTGAAGAGGATGCAAATCCATAGAAAGATGAGAATTGTCAACAAATCTGGACCCTGAGATCACTCAGACCCTGAGCTACCAATAAGGCAGCATACAGCAGCTGATGTGAGATCCCCAACATATAAACAACAGGACTGCCTGGTCTGGCCTTGATGATAAAAGATGCACCTAATCCTTGGGGTACTTGAGTCACCAGGAAACAGAGAACCCAGGTTTGGTATGGGCTGTAGTGGGTGGGGACATCCTCTTGGAGATGTGGGTATGGGTTCTGAGGAGGATAGGGATGGGAAAACATTGGATGGCAGAACTAGAATGTAAAAATGACTGGACTGTAAAAAATGATGAAAGATTATTAAAGAATAGAAAAAAGCATGTTCTGCCAATTTAATAATAATGATAAAATTTTCTGTCATTTGTTTTACTGGTGGATAAAGTAGGATGAAATATTTTTCTCAATTATTTAGTTTAAATTTTATCCATACACAGTTTTTCTCAAAGCCACTCAAGGTTCTTCCTACTTCTTACATTACTGACCTATCCCCTCATCAATTTTCATTGAAAACTCATGCGGTTACAATCTTTCCTTTTTTAAAAGCTAAATCCACATAGGGTGACTTATATGTGCATATGCATAGGGCACAAACATATTGATATGCTTTAAAAATCCTGTGGCACAGTCTTTATATTCTCTGCCCTAGAGAAATCACATCTGCCAATATACATCCTGCAAAGCCTCCTCTTACTATGTATGCCTTTTATTTTTCTTTACATACTTATTTTAAACTTTAATTCCTATAATGAATATAGTACAGAAAGGTTACAACCTAGTTTCTTTGGTGAACTTAATAGGAATATGTAACTTCATCTGCAGTTCAAATATAAAAGAAGGATAGTGATGATGGTTGCTGTGTACATTAAGATGACAGATTTATAAATACCTTTTTCTGAAAGTAAAATGTAGCTTAAAATACATATATGAGAGTAGACTGTATTTGAGTACATGAGAGGAATAAGTAAAACTAAATACTGTGAACTCATCCACATATAGGGTAAACAAGACCAAATAAAGTTTAACATCTATTCTGTGCACTCAACTCAGCCGATCTCAACATGTGAGTTGTGAGCACTTCATGTATCATGTAACAGATATCCTGAATATCAGACGTGTACATTATGACTCATAACAGTGACAAAATTATAGATTCACAGAAGCAACAAAAATTAAGAATTGTCATGACAACATAAGGAATTGTATTAAAGTGTGGGAGCACTAGGAAATTTGAAAACTACCCTCTTACAATAAGAATATTTTACACTATAATAGCCTTGGCACAAGGAATATGTCATCAAATTACATAAAGAATTCATTAGCCAACCAAGAACCAAAGAACTCCAAATAGTCTGTGGCTTCCAATTTGTAGGTTAACATCAATTGCTTTTAAAGCTTGATTGTATTCCTAAATATTCTCCCAAGACTGTTTCTATATGTACAAATTCCACAACTCTTCATTATGGCTACAAGGTTATGTGCATTCCCATGAAGCTGATGCAATCTTAAAGCCAAAGAGAGATGTTGACCTTGTAACTTGGCTCTATAGTGGGACATTTATGCCAAATAACTAAACTAAATATTTTTCAACTTATAAAATATCATATTCTAGGATGTCAGTTTCTTTGAGCATCTTGACTTCCTTAATCCATTTGATGCCATTTTATAATCTATCTATAAAGCATGCAATTACATAGGAAAGAAAAATAATTGATGTGTGATTTATAATGTTTTATTTAGAAGCTAGGTTAGTACATATCTTGGAGAAAAATAACCTGTTTAAAAAAAATAACAGCTATTTCAGATCCTTTTCTGAATTCATTACATAATGAGCAGCAATATGGAATTGTAAAGCAATTTATTAAAACAGTTCCTCTTCATTTTTTTCTTTTCAATTTATTATTCCAATGATGCTAAATAAGCCAATCAAAGAAGGGGAAATTTTGATCCGGCTCCAAAGCTTCTGAGGCAGCTCCATTTTCAGGCTCCAGAAATCCGGCCACCTTCCCAGCCAGAGGACACGTTTCTGCCCAGCCCGGGAGGCCTTTGCCTCAGGATCTGCGGTAGCCATCTTGGTTCTGGGACTCCGCAGAAAGTAGTCTGCACAGGTGAGAGTGTGGATTACTGAAGCTAACAGCTTCTGTGACAGGCCAAAGCAACACAGCTTCTGGGAAAGGTCCTGTTTTGGGCCTTCATCTCCGTGCAGGAGGACTTCCAAACGCCAGATAACCTGCACCTTCCCTGTAAGAGGAGAGCTTGCCTGCAGAGACTGCTCTGACCAATGAAACTCAGAGGAGAGAGCTAGTCTCCCAGGTCTACTGATAGAGGGTAACAGAATCACCAGAGGAACAATCTCTAAACAGAGACAACTATAACAACTAACTCCAGAGATTACCAGATGGCAAAAGGTAAACGAAAGAATCTTACTAACAGAAACCAAGACCACTCACCATCATCAGAACCCGGCACTCCAACTTCTCCCAGTCCAGGGCACCCCAACACACCCGAAAAGCTAGACCTGGATTTAAAAGCATATCTTATAATGATGGTAGCGGACATCAAGGAGGACTTTAATAACTCACTTAAGGAAATACAGGAGAACACTGCTAAACAGGTAGAAGACATTAAAGAGGAAGCACAAAGATCCTTTAAAAAATTGCAGAAAAACGCAACCAAACAGGTGATGAAATTGAATAAAACAATCAAAGACCTTAAAAGGGAAGTAGACACATAAAGAAAACCCAAACTGAGGCAATTCTGGAGATAGAAACCCTAGGAAAGAAATCTAGAACCATAGATACGAGCATCAGCAACAGAATACAAGAGATGGAAGAGAGAATCTCAGTTGCAGAAGATTCCATAGAGAACATCTGCACAACAATCAAAGAAATTGAAAAATGCAAAAAGACCCTAACTCAAAACACCCAGGAAATCCAGTACACAATGAGAAGACCAAATCTACAGATACAAGGAGTAGATGAGAATGAAGATTTTCAACTTAAACGGCCAGGAAATATATTCAAAAAAATTATAGAGGAAACCTTCCCAAACCTAAAGAAAGAGACGCCCATGAACATACAAGAAGCCTATAGAACTCCAAGTAGACTAGAACATAAAAGAAATTCCTCCTGACACATAATAATCATAATAACAAATGCATTAAATAAAGATAGAATACTAAAAGCAGTAAGGGAAAAATGTCAAGTAACATATAAAGGCAAGCCTATCAGAATTACACCAGATTTTTCACCAGAGACTATGAAATCCAGAAGAGCCTGCACAGATGTTATACAGACAATAAGAGAACACAAAATCCAGCCCAGGCTACTATACCCAGCCAAACTCTCAATTACCATAGATGGAGAAAACAAAGTATTCCATGACAAAACCAAATTCACACATTATCTTTCCACGAATCCAGCCCTTCAAAGGATAATAACAGAAAAAAAAAATACAAGGACGGGAACCACGCCCTAGTAAAAACAAGAAGGTAATCCCACAACAAAACTAAAAGAATACAGCCACAAGGACAGAATGCCAGCGTTAACAACAAGAATAACAGGAAGCAACAATTACTTTTCCTTAATATCTCTTAATATCAATGGACTCAACTCCTCAATAAAATGACATAGACTATCAAACTGGCTACACAAACAAGAAGCAACCTTTTGCTGCTTACAGGAAACTCATCTCAGAGAAAAAGATAGAAAGTACCTCAGAGAGAAAGGCTGGAAAACAATTTTCCAAGCAAATGGTGTAAAGGAACAAGCTGGAGTTGTCATTCTAATATCTATAAAATCAACTTCCAACCCAAAGTCATCAAAAAAGACAAGAAGGGGCACTTCATACTCATCAAAGGTAAAATCCTCCAAGAGGAATTGTCAATTCTGAATATCTATGCTGCAAATACAAGGGCAGCCACATTCATTAAAGAAACTTTAGCAAAGCTCAAAGCCCATATTGCACCTCACACAATAATAGTGGGAGACTTCAACACACCACTTTCATAAATGGGCAGATAATGGAAACAGAAACTAAACAGGGACACAGTGAAACTAACAGAAGTTATGAAACAAATGGATCTGACAGATATCTACAAAACATTTTATCCTAAAACAAAAGGATATACCTTCTTCTCAGCACCTCTTGGTACCTTCTCCAAAATTGACCATAAAATTGGTCACAAAACAAGCCTAAACATATACAAAAATATTGAAATTTTCCCATGCATCCTAACAGATCATCATGGACTAAGACTGATCTTCAATAACAAAATAAATAATAGAAATCCAACATTCAAGTGGAAACTGAACAACACTCTTCTCAATGATATTTTGGTCAAGGAAGGAATAAAGAAAGAAATTAAGGACGTTTTGGAGTTTAATGAAAATGAAGCCACAACATATCCAAACTTATGGGACACAATGAAAGCATTTCTAAGAGGAAAACTCATAGCTCTGAGTGCCTCCAAAAGGAAACTAATGAGAGCACACATTAGCAGCTTGACAATACACCTAAAAGCTCTAGAACAAAAGGAAGCAAATTCACCCAAGAGGAGTAGACGGCAGGAAATAATCAAACTCAGGGGTGAAATCAACCAAGTGGAAACAAGAAGAACTATTCAAAGAATCAACTAATCGAGGAGCTGGTTCTTTGAGAAAATCAACAAGATAGATAAACCCTTAGCCAGACTCACTAGAGGGCACAAGGACAGTTTCCAAAAATTTTTTTTTTGATTTTTAATATTTTTATTACATATTTTCCTCAATTACATTTCCAATGCTATCCCAAAAGTCCCCCATAGCGCCCCCCACTTCCCTACCCACCCATTCCCATTCTTTTGGCCCTGGCATTCCCCTATATTGGGGCATATAAAGTTTGCAAGTCCAATGGGCCTCTCTTTCCATTGATGGCCAACTAGGCCATCTTTCGATACATATGCAGCTAGAGACAAGAGCTCCGGGGTTCTGGTTAGTACATCATGTTGTTCCAACAATAGGGTTGCAGATCCCTTTAGCTCCTTGGGTACTTTCTCTAGCTTCTCCATTGGGAGCCCTGTGATACATCCAATAGCTGACAGTTTCCTAATTAACAAAATTAGAAATGAAAAGGAAGACATAACAACAGATTCTGAAGAAATTCAAAACACCATCATATTCTTCTACAAAAGGCTATACTCAACAAAGCTGGAGAACCTGGATGAAATGGAGAAGTTTCTAGATAGATACCAGGTACCAAAGTTAAATCAAGATCAGGTTAATGATCTAAACAGCCCTATATCCCCCAAAGAAATAGAAGCAGTCATTAATAGTCTCCCAACCCAAAAAAGCCCAGGACCAGTTGGGTTTAGTGCAGAGTTCTCTCAGACCTTCAAAGAAGATCTAATCCCAGTTCTTCACAAACTATTCCACAAAATAGAAACAACAGGTACTCTACCCAACTCATCCTATGAAGCCACAATTACTCTGATACCTAAACCACAAAAAGACCCAACAAAGATAGAGAACTTCAGGCCAATTTCCCTTATGAAAATCGATGCAAAAATCCTCAATAAAGTTCTCCCTAACCCAATGCAAGAACACATCAAAACTATCATCCATCCTGACCAAGTAGGTTTCATTCCATGAATTCAGGGATGGTTTAATATATGGAAATCCATCAACATAATCAGCTATATAAACAAACTCAAACACACACACACACAAAAAAAAAAAAGAACACATGAACATCTCATTAGATGCAGAGAAAGCATTTCTCAAAATCCAACACCCATTCATGATAAAAGTCTTGGAAAGATCAGGAATTCAAGGCCCATACCTAAACATGATAAAAGCAATCTACAGAAAAACAGTAGCCAACACTAAAGTAAATGGTGAGAAACTGGAAGCAATCCCACTAAAATCAGGGAATAGACAAGGCTATCAACTTTCTCCCTAACTATTAAACATTGTATTTGAAGTCCTAGACATGCCCTACCTAAACTTGTACTACAGAGCAATTGTGATTAAAAACTGCATGGTACTGGTATATTGACAGACAATTAGACCAGTGGAACAGAATTGAAGACAGAGATGAACGCACATATCTATGGTCACTTGATCTTTGACAAGGGAGCTAAAACCATCCAGTGGAAAAAAGACAGCATTTCCAACAAATGGTGCTGGCACAACTGGCTGTTATCATGTAGAAGAAAACGATTTGATCCATTCCTATCTCCTTGTACTAAGGTCAAATCAAAGTGGATTAGGGAACTCCACATAAAACCAGAGACCCTGAAACTTATACAGGAGAAAGTAGGGTAAAGCCTGGAAGATATGGGTACAGGGGAAAAATTCCTGAATAGAACAGCAAAGGCTTGTGCTGTACGATCGAGAATCGATAAATGGGACCTCATAAAATTGCAAAGCTTCAGCAAGGCAAAAGACACCATCAATAAGACAAAAAGGCCACCAACAGATTGGGAAAGGATCTTTACCTATCACAAATCGGATAGGGCACTAATATCCAATATATATAAAGAACTCAAGAAGGTGGACTTAAGAAAATCAAATAACCCCATTAAAAATGTGTCTCTGAGCTGAACAAAGAATTCTCACCTGAGGAATTCTGAATGGCAGAGAAGCACCTGAAAAAGTGTTCAACATCCTTACTCATCAGGGAAATGCAAATTAAAACAACCCCGAGATTCCACATCACACCAGTCAGAATGGCTAAGACGAAAAATTCTGGTGACAGCAGATGCTGGCGAGGATGTGAAGAAAGAGGGACACTCCTCCATTGTTGGTGGGATTTCAAGCTTGTACAACCACTCTGGAAATCATTCTGGCGGTTTCTCAGAAAATTGGACATAGTACTACTGGAGGTTCCCGCAATATCTCTCCTGGGCATATATCCAGAAGATGTCCCAACCGGTAAGAAATACACATGCTCCACTATGTTCATAGCAGCCTTATTTATAATAGCCAGAAGCTGGAAAGAACCCAGATGCCCCTCAAATAGAGGAGTGGATACAGAAAATGTGGTACATTTACACAATGGAATACTACTCAGCTATTAAAAAGAATGATTTATGTAATTCCTAGACAAATGAATGGACCTGGAGGGCATCATCCTGAGTGAGATATCCCAATCACAAAAGAACTCACACAATATGTACTCACTGATTAGTGGATATTAGCCCAGAAACTTAGGATATCGAAGTCCTAAGATACAATTTGCTAAACGCATGAAACTCAAGAAGAATGATGACCAAAGTGTGGACACTTTACCCCTTCTTAGAATTGGGAACAAAACACCCATGTAAGGAGTTACAGAGACAAAATTTGGAGCTGTGATGAAAGGATGGACCATCTAGTGATTGCCATATCCAGGGATTCATCCCACAATCAGCTTCCAAATCCTGACACCATTGCTTACACTAGCCAGATTTTGCTGAAAGGACCCAGAAATAGCTATCTCTTGTGAGACTATGTTGTGGCCTACTAAACACAGAAGTGGATGCTCACAGTCAGCTATTGGATGTATCACAGGGCCCCCAATGGAGGATCTAGAGAAAGTACCCAAGGAGCTAAAGGGAACTGCAACCCTATAGGTGGACCAACAATATGAAGTAATCTGTACCCAGGAGCTCTTCTCTCTAGCTGCATTTGTATCAAAAGATGGCCTAATCGGCCATCACTGGAAAGAGAGGCCCATTGGACATGCATACTCTATATGCCCCAGTACAGGGGGATGCCAGGGCCAATAAGGGGTAGTGGGTGGGTAGGCAAGTGGGGGTGGGTGGCTATGGGGGTCTTTTGGGATAGCATTGGAAATCTAAATGAGGAAAATATCTAATAAAATATTTTTTAAAAGAAGGTGAAATTTGCCCACATGTGCAACAAAGTTAGAGACAGAGCCTTCTCCTTATTAGAAGCCCAACAAACACATCATGCTATACAACTATAACGTACTCAGTGAACCTAGCACAGACACATGCATACTCCCTGACTATTTTCATTTAGTATGATGAACCATGGATATTAGATTCTGTAGGCTGTTTGCTTGTGTTGTCCTTGACTTTCTGCCTATTACAATCCTTTCTCCCCCTATTTTGCAGATTCTTCAAAAAACCAGGGATACAGCCCTGTAGAAGACACTGGAATGAAAATTCCAACACAAGGAATATAAGTACACACAAGAACACACAAGATATCAGTCAGCTCACAATGAACCCCAAAGAAAATTTTCTCTCTCTCTCTCTCTCTCTCTCTCTCTCTCTCTGTCTGTCTGTCTCACTGTCTGTCTCTTACTCTCTCTGTCTCTCTCTGTGTCTCTCACTCACACACATACACACACACACACACAAATTCTAACATGTGCATGCACAGGCATGCACATAATACATCTTCCAACGATATAAAGTGTATAAAGTAACATAGTCACATTAAATAAAAAAATCTCAAAAAAATGTAAAACATTAAAATAGACAACATATAAAAAGAAGAGTCAAAGTACTAATATCTAATACAAACATATAGACATATATTTTCACCTAAGGATATCCCAGATATACACAAAATCTGAAAGCCTAATGTAAACTAAACAACATTTTCTTTAAAAAAATGATCATAGAAAGTGTTATGAGATACAATAAACCTCCAAATATATCACTAGGTGCACTTGGGCTAGCCATCTACTTCTGGTAATAGAGCCTGATATTAATTGTAGTTTGTATATTGTGTGAGACTCTTAGGAAAATTCTTCATTTTGGAATTGTTACCAACTGGAAATATCTTCTAAATTAGGGATTTCTGAATGTTCTAAATTTACATCTCACCAATATGAAATTTTCTGACTTAGACCTTGTAGCTTGCGTGCTTGTGAGGGTGTTACAATCACTCTGAGTTCATATGTGTATCAGCCCTGTAGTGTCTAGAAAGTATTTTTTCTATTTTAATGTCCCTATCGCATATTACACAATTTCACACCCCCCCTGCCGCCATTCCCTGAGGAATGAGGAGAGGGATTTGATGGAGTGGATAAAGGATCAGTTTTTTTCTGACTAGACTTATCTCAACCTGACACACAAATTATGCTTATCTGAAATGAAGGAAACTCTTTGGTAAAATGCCTCCAAAATATCAATCTGTAAATATTTTTCTTAAAAGATGACATGAGAGGACTCACAGCCTAGGGTTCAGAGAGATCATCTTAGGTTGCATAAGAAATCAGCCTGAGCAATATAAGAGAAGAAAGACAGTAATCAGCACCCCTCCATGCCTTTGCATCAGCTCTTGCCTTCAGGCCCATTCTCTATTTTATCCCTGTCTGGCCTTCCTTTGATGATGTACAGTTAATGGAATTATAATCAAATAAATAGCTTTCATGCATGACTTGTGTTGTTGGAAGGTGGAGTTTCACCACTAGAAGCCCTAAATCAGATGCTTCCTATTCTTCCAATTGAGACTCATTTTCATTGTGCTCTATAAATTAAATTGGCTTGGAAATTTGTTGCTAATAAATAAATTCTGATATTGTACATAGGCAAATATGAACCCACCTATTCTTCTGCTTCAACATACACATAGCCATTCTGACTGAATTTATGCAATACTGAGGCCAGATTTAGACTTTGTCTTTTTAACTTGGTTCTTTTGAGCAACACTTGAATCAAATAATACCTGATTTAAATATTACAGTGATAGTTTTTGTCATTATATCAAATATATCATGTTCTTTGAGCTTCTTGTCTCTCTTAAACCCTTGGTATCTATTATACAACCCAAATATACCATATCCATTTATATAATAAAGACAAACATTGAAATATGATTTAATGTAATGTCTTGTCTGGAATCTAGGTTAGTAACTAGACCAAAAGACCACATTTGCTTGCCAGCAGTCACCTATGCTACTTTACACAAACACCAGAATTATATGAAAAATAGGAAACCAGTCTCCAATGATTTGTCTGTAAACAAAATTTCTATTTGTTAAATAAAAATGCTTAAACCCCCCTGAGTGGTTGCCTGCTTGGGTTAATGTTCTTATATTTGGTAAAATACCTGGTTCAGCAAGTCAGTGAACCCCAGTAAGCAGCATTCCTTCTATGGCTTGTGTATCAGTTCTTGCCTGAAGGTTTTTGACAGACATCCTTCAGATGATGAGCAGAAATATAACATCACAAACGAAGTTTGAATATATACCATCACAAATATACCATCACAAATGAAGTTTCATAGCAAAGTTTTAGTCTCTGTAGGCCATTACATATTTAGATTTAAAATTTTGTCATTAAGTTATTTGGTTCTAAAGAAGCACCTCTGATTAAGAAGATACAAGAAGTACTAAAAGATGTCCTTTGCTTTACTGGAATACACAATGCTCGTCAGCTGGAGCTGAACAATTATCTGTGATTAAGTAGAGAGCACCACCACTGAGGTGCAATCTTCTATGAAGTGTTTTCTGAGAGATAGCACATTGAAGCCTTATTCTAGTGATAACCAGGGTTTTTCATTGAAAGTAGTAGTCAAAACTGACAGTGTATGAGTCACCTAGCCAATGTTAGTATTGAATGAATAAAAATGGCATGTTAAGCAGCTGTTCCTTGAGACTAGAGGCAAGGAAAGGACATCAATGTAATTTTAACTTCATTCTCTTTTGAAACCCAAGACTATAGGAGTCATGCTAAGGTGTTGAAAATTAGAACTTCTAGACAGACTTTGATGGGCTCTTATTTAAAGTCTAGCTCAGGTGAAGGAAAAAACCACAGGGTTGTGGAGATGACATCATCTAAAGACCATCAAGAAAAGGATTAACAGTGCAGTAGAGCCAGCCAGAGCCAAGAAGAGAAACTGAATGTGATGAAAATTGTAGAGCTGTAAAAAATTATTCAAGTTACTGGGAGAAACCAAGATTATCATGAATGAATTTCAAATAATTGGACACTGAGTTACTTGTTAGTGATGGACCATGGTTTTCCTCGTATTGCATTGTGACTCTGCCATAGGCGAAAGATTTTGAACTTTTAAAAGATACTTTTGATTTCTAAAATGAATGGATTTATTTTATTTTATTTTATTTATTTTGCAACCAAATCATAGAATTGCCTCAACCACATCTACATCTAATTCAACCCAATCTCTCCTTCCACCAATATTGCTCCAACCTTTCTTTTCAGAATAGACCACTATAGGTTTGTGTCAACCAGTCACATTATATAAACTTGAAGTATAATTATGTTCCTCCTCTCCTTTTAAGGCTAGAGAAGGTAAAAAAAAATCTGTGGAAAGATAGCAAAAAATGTAAGAGTCATAGATATCCGCTGCTCCCTTATAGATGTCACACAACATCATCATTCTACACAACTTTTAAATATTTGCACTGCATCTAGGTCAGACACATGCATGTTGTCTGATAATTTAATCTTTCTGAGTTCTAATCACCCAAGGATATTATTATTATTTTTAATATTTTTTATTACGTATTTTTCTCAATTACATTTCCAATGCTATTCCAAAAGTCCCTCATACCTCCACCCACTTACCTACCAATCCATTCCCATTCTTTTGGCCCTGGCATTCCCCTTTATTGGGGCATATAAAGTTTGCAAGTCCAATGGGCCTCTCTTTCCAGTGATGGCCAACTAGGCCAACTTTCGATACACATGCAACTAGAGACAAGAGCTCCGGGGTACTGGTTAGTTCATCATGTTGTTCTCCCTATAGGGTTGCAGATCTCTTTGACTCCTTGGGTACTTTCTCTAGCTTCTCCATTGGGAACCCTGTGATCCATCCAATAGCTGACTGTGAGCATCCACTTCTGTGTTTGCTAGGCCCCAGCATAGTCTCACAAGAGACCACTATATCTGGGTCCTTTCAGCAAAATCTTGCTAGTGTATGCAATGGTGTCAGCGTTTGGAAGCTGATTATGGGATGGATCCCTGGATATGGCAGTCTCTAGATGGTCCATCCTTTCATCACAGCTCCAAACTTTGTCTCTATAACTCCTTCCATGGGTGTTTTGTTCCCAATTCTAAGAAGGGGCATAGTGTCCACACGTTGTTCTTCATTCTTCTTGAGTTTCATACGTTTAGCAAATTGAATCTTCTATCTTGGGAATCCTAAGTTTTGGGCTAATATCCACTTATCAGTGAATACATATTGTGTGAGTTCCTTTGTGATTACCTCACTCAAGATGATGCCCTCCAGGTCCATCCATTTGGCTAGGAATTTCATAAATTCATTCTTTTTAATAGCTGAGTAGTACTCCATTGTATAAATGTACCATAATTTCTGTATCCATTCCTCTGTTGAGGGACATCTGGGTTCTTTCCAGCTTCTGGCTATTATAAATAAGGCTGCTATGAACATAGTGGAGTATGTGTCTTTCTTACCGGTTGGGACATCTTCTGGATATATACCCAGGAGAGGTATTGCTGGATCCTCCGGTAGTACTATGTCCAATTTTCTGAGGAACCACCAGACTGATTTCTAGAGTGGTTGTACAAGCTTGAAATCCCACCAACAATGGAGGAGTGTTCCTCTTTCTCCACATCCTCGACACCATCTGCTGTCACCTGAATTTTTGATCTTAGCCATTCTGACTGGTGTGAGGTGGAATCTCGGGGTTGTTTTGATTTGCATTTCCCTGATGAGTAAGGATGTTGAACATTTTTTCAGGTGTTTCTCTGCCATTCGGTATTCCTCAGGTGAGAATTCATTGTTCAGTTCTGAGCCCCATTTTTTAATGGGGTTATTTGATTTTCTGGAGTCCACCGTCTTGAGTTCTTTATATATATATTGGATATTAGTCCCTTATCTGATTTAGGATAGGTAAAGATCCTTTCCCACTCTGTTGGAGGTTTTTTTGTCTTATTGATGGTGTCTTTTGCCTTGCAGAAGCTTTGCAGTTTCATGAGGTCCCACTTGTCAATTCTCGTTCTTACAGCACAAGCCCTTGCTGTTCTATTCAAGAATTTTTCCCCTGTGCCCATATCTTCAAGGTTTTTCCCAACTTTCTCCTGTATAAGTTTCAGTGTCTCTAGTTTTATGTGAAGTTCCTTAATCCACTTAGACTTGACCTTAGTACAAGGAGATAGGAATGGATCAATTCACATTCTTCTACATGATAACAACCAGTTGTGCCAGCACCATTTGTTGAAATTGCTGTCTTTCTTTCATTGGATGGTTTTAGCTCCCTTGTTGAAGATCAAGTGACCATAGGTGTGTGGGTTCATTTCTGGGTCTTCAATTCTATTCCATTTGTCTACTTGTCTGTCACTATACCAGTACCATGCAGTTTTTATCACAATTGCTCTGTAGTAAAGCATTAGGTCCGGCATGGTGATTCCACCAGAGGTTCTTTTATCCTTGAGAAGAGTTTTTGCTATCCTAGGTTTTTGTTATTCCAGCTGAATTTGCGGATTTCACTTTCTAATTCGTTGAAGAATTGAGTTGGAATTTTGATGGGGATGTTATTGAATCTGTAGATTGCTTTGGGCAAGATAGCCATTTTGACAATGTTGATCCTGCCAATCCATGAGCATGGGAGATCTTTCCATCTTCTGAGATCTTCTAAAGATAGCCATTATTACAATGTTGATCCTGCCAATCCATGAGCATGGGTGATCTTTCCATCTTCTGAGATCTTCTATAATTTCTTTCTTCAGAGACTTGAAGTTTTTATTATACAGATCTTTCCCTTCCTTAGTTAGAGTCAGGCCAAGATATTTTATATTATTTGTGACTATAGAAAAGGGTGTTGTTTCCCTAATTTCTTTCTCAGCCTGTTTATTCTTTGTGTAGAGAAAGGCCATTGATTTGTTTGAGTTAATTTTATATCCAGCTACTTCACCCAAGCTGTTTATCAGGTTTAGGGGTTCTCTGGTGGAATTTTTAGGGTCACTTATATATACTATCATATCATCTGCAAAAAGTGATATTTTGACTTCTTCTTTTCCAATTTGTATCCCTTTGATCTCCTTTTGTTGTCGAATTGCTCTGGCTAGGACTTCAAGTACAATGTTGAATAGGTATGGAGAAAGTGGACAGCCTTGTCTAGTCCCTGAATTTAGAGGGATTGCTTCAAGCTTCTCACCATTTACTTTGATGTTGGCTACTGGTTTGCTGTAGATTGCTTTTATCATGTGTAGGTATGGGCCTTGAATTCCTGATCTTTCCAAGACTTTTATCATGAATGGGTGTTGGATCTTGTCAAATGCTTTTTCCGCATCTAACGAGATGATCATGTGGTTTTTGTCTTTGAGTTTGCTTATATACTGGATTACTTTGATGGATTTCCGTATATTGAACCATCCCTGCATCCCTGGGATGAAACCTACTTAGTCAGGATGGATGATTGTTTTGATGTGTTCTTGGATTCAGTTAGCAAGAACTTTATTGAGGATTTTTGCATCAATATACATAAGGGATATTGGTCTGAAGTTTTCTATCTTTGTTGGGTCTTTTTGTGGTTTAGGTATCAGTGTAATTGTGGCTTCATAGAATGAGTTGGGTAGAGTACCTTCTGTTTATATTTTGTGGAATAGTTTGTGAAGAACTGGGATTAGATCTTCTTTGAAGGTCTGATAGAACTCTGCACTAAACTCATCTGGTCCTGGGCTTTTTTTGGTTGGGAAACTATTAATGACTGCTTCTATTTCTTTGCGGGATATAGGGCTGTTTAGATCATTAACCTGATCTTGATTCAACTTTGGTACCTGGTATCTGTCTAGAAACTTTTCCATTTCATCTATGTTCTCCAGTTTTGTTGAGTATAGACTTTTGTAGAAGGATCTGATGGTGTTTTGGATGTTTTTAGGATCTGTTGTTATGTCTCCTTTTTCATTTCTGATTTTGTTAATTAGAATGCTTTCCCTGTGCCCTCTAGTGAGTCTGGCTAAGGGTTTATCTATCTTGTTGATTTTCTCAAAGTACCAGCTCCTTGATTGGTTGATTCTTTGAATAGTTCTTCTTGTTTCCACTTGGTTGATTTCACCCCTGAGTTTGATTATTTCCTGCAGTCTGTCTACTCCTCTTGGGTGAATTTGCTTCCTTTTGTTCTAGGGCTTTTAGGTGTGTTGTCAAGCGGCTAATGTGTGCTCTCTCTAGTTTCATTTTGGAGGAACTCAGCGCTATGAGTTTTCCTCTTAGAAATGCTTTCATTCCGTCCCATAAGTTTGGGTATGTTTTGGCTTCATTTTCATTGAACTCTAAAAAGTCCTTAATTTCTTTCTTTATTCCTTCCTTGACCAAGGTATCATTGAGAAGAATGTTGTTCAGTTTCCACGTGAATGTTGGCTTTCTATTATTTATTTTGTTATTGAAGATCAGCCTTAATCCATGGTGATCTGATAGGATGCATGGGACAATTTCAATATTTTTGTATTTTAAGGCCTGTTTTGTGACCAATTTTGTGGTCAATTTTGGAGAAGGTCCTGTGAGGTGCTGAGAAGAAGGTATATCCTTTTGTTTTAGGATAGAATGTTCTGTAGATATCTGCCAGATTCATTTGATTCATAACTTCTGTTAGTTTCACTGTGTCCCTGTTTAGTTTCTGTTTCCATGATCTGTCCATTGGTGAAAGTGGTGTGTTGAAGTCTCCCACTATTATTGTATGAGGTGCAATGTGTGCTTTGAGATTTACTAAAGTTTCTTTAATGAATGAGGCTGCCTTTGTATTTGGAGCATAGATATTCAGAATTCATAGTTCCTCTTGGAGGATTTTACCTTTGATGAGTATGAATTGCCCCTCCCTGTCTTTTTTGATGACTTTGGGTTGGAAGTCAATCTTATCAGATATTAGAATGGCTACTCCAGCTTGTTTCTTCATACCATTTGCTTGGAAAATTGTTTTCCAGCCTTTCATTCTGAGGTAGTGTCTATCTTTTTCACTGAGATGAGTTTCCTGTAAGCAGCAAAATGTTGGGTCCTGTTTGTGTAGCCAGTTTGTTAGTCTATGTCTTTTTATCGGGGAGTTGAGTCCATTGATATTAAGAGATATTAAGGAAAAGTAATTGTTGTTTCCTGTTATTTTTGTTGTTAAAGTTGGCATTCTGTTCTTGTGGCTGTCTTCTTTTAGGTTTGTTGAGGGATTACTTTCTTGTTTTTTCTAGGGCGTGGTTCCAGTCCTTGTATTGGTTTTTTTTCTGTTATTATCCTTTGAAGTGCTGGATTCGTGGAAAGATAATGTGTGAATTTGGTTTTGTAGTGGAATACATTGGTTTCTCCATCTTTGTTAATTTAGAGTTTGGCTGGGTATAGTAGCCTGGGCTGGAATTTGTGTTCTTTTAGTGTCTGTATAACATCTGTCCAGGATCTTCTGGCTTTCATAGTCTCTGGTGAAAAATCTGGTGTAATTCTGATAGGCTTGCCTTTATATGTTACTTGGCCTTTTTCTCTTACTCCTTTTAGTATTCTATCTTTATTTAGTGCATTTGTTGTTCTGATTATTATGTGTCGGGAGGTATTTCTTTTCTGGTCCAGTCTATTTGGAGTTCTGTAGGCTTCTTGTATGTTCATGGGCATCTCTTTCTTTAGATTTGGGAAGTTTTCTTCTATAATTTTGTTGAAGATGTTTGCTGGTCCTTTGAGTTGAAAATCTTCATTCTCATCCACTCCTATTATCCGTAGGTTTGGTCTTCTCATTGTGTCCTGGATTTCCTGGATGTTTTGAGTTAGGATCTTTTTGCATTTTCCATTTTCTTTGATTGTTGTGCCGATGTTCTCTATGGAATCTTCTGCACCTGAGATTCTCTCTTCCATCTCTTGTATTCTGTTGTTGATGCTCACATCTATGGTTCCGGATTTCTTTCCTAGGATTTCTATCTCCAGCGTTGCCTCACTTTGGGTTTTCTTTATTGTGTCTACTTCCCTTTATAGGTCTTGAATGGTTTTATTCAATTCCATCACCTATTTGGTTGTGTTTTCCTGCAGTTCTTTAAGGGATTTTTGTGTTTCCTCTTTAATGTCTTCTACCTGTTTGGTTATGTTATCCTGCAATTCTTGAAGGGATTTTTGTGCTTCCTCTTTAATGTCTTCTACTTGTATAGTAGTTTTCTTCTGTATTTCTTTAAGTGAGTTATTAAAGTCCTTCTTGATGTCTTCTACCATCATCATGAGATATGCTTTTAAATCCAGGTCTAGCTTTTCGGGTGTGTTGGGGTGCCCTGGACTGGGCAAAGTGGGAGTGCTGGGTTCTGATGATGGTGAGTGGTCTTGGTTTCTGTTAGTAAGATTCTTACGTTTACCTTTCACCATCTGGTAATCTCTGGAGTTAGTTGTTATAGTTGTCTCTGTTTAGAGATTGTTCTTCTGGTGATTCTGATTACCGTCTATCAGCAGACCTGGGAGACAGGCTCTCTCCTCTGAGTTTCAGTGGTTAGAGCACTCTCTGCTGGCAAGCTCTCCTCTTATGGCGAAGGTGTACAGATATCTGGTGTTTTTGACCTCCTCCTGGCTGAAGAAGAAGGCCCAAAACTGGACCATTCCCAGATGCTGTGTTGCTTTGGCAGGTCACAGATGCTGTCAGCTTCTGTGGTGCACACTCTCACCTGTGCAGACTAAGTTCCTAAGTTCAGTGGTGTCCCAGAACCAAGATGGCGCTCTCTGCTCCTGAGGCAGTGTGCTCCCGTGCAGGGCGCACCAATCTCCTCCAGCTGGGAGGGTGCCGGATGTCTGTGGCCCCAAAAGGGTGCCTCCTCAGAGGCCCTGTGGCTCCCGCCTGTCCCAGAAGCTGTCTGCCTCTGTGGTGCACACTCTCACCTGTGCAGACTAAGTTCCTAAGTTCGGTGGAGTCCTGGAACCAAGATCCACCCAAGGATATTAGATTCTATGGCCTGCTTCTTGTGGTTTCTTTGACCTATCTGGGTCTTGCAATATCTCCTCCCTCGATTTTGCAGATTCTCTAAACTCTGACATATATTTCGCTGTCAGCATCTGTTTAGGGTCTCTGAAACTCTTTCCAACATTTTTTGGGTTAAGTAACTCTCATGACAATTTGCCAAGAAACTAAACAGAATATAACGGTATAGCAGAATATGATTAGAATGATTTCATTTTCCTATTCCTTTTTAGCCATTCATGTTTGGTTCTATACTAAGTCTCTGGTTTATCCAACTTCTGTCTGTAGTCTCCCCAGGCAGTGTCAAGAGTAGGCTTCAACTCATGGCATGTGTCTCAATATGGACCAGTCATTAGTTTATTTCCATAACTTATGTGCCATTTTTATCAGAGCACATCTAATAGCATGAAAAGTTATAGATCACATGTTCTATGACTCCGATGGTGTCTTCATCTAACTCTAGGATTTCCTACATGGTTAGTTATATGAGATGACCAGGTGAGATTCCATATCCTCCATTGCCAAGAATATTAGCTAGTCATTGTTTTCTGGATATTTCCATTGCCCATTTTTTTTTTTTAATCTTCTCAGAGATGGCACCCAGATTCTAGTTGTATTTCACCCATTACTCTTTCCCTCCATCTTCCACAACACCTAAATATTCCTGTTTCCTATCCCTTTTTTCTACCCTCTTTCAGTCCCCTGTCTCCATTCAACCATAATGTCTATTCTGTTTCCCCTTCTAAGTGACCTATTTATGTTTCCTACTTGTTACCTACCTGTTCTTAGCTTTTTTGAGCCTATAGATTGGAGCATGGTCATCCTAAATTTCTTATATTATCAATGTATAAGTAAGTATATATCATGTCTGTCTTTCTCGGTTAAGCTAAATCATGGTATTCTCCTTTCTGCTTCCATCTAGTTCTATGCCAATTTTATGATATTATTGTTTTTAATATCTGAGTAATTCCTCATTGGATTAATGAACCACACATTTTTATCCATTCTTCAGTTGACATACATCTCGATTGTTTTAAGATTCTGCTTTAGGCAAAAACTGCTGTGAACAAAAATGAGCAAGTGTCCTATGGTATGGTAGATATAACCTTTGGGTATATGCCACAAAATTGGTATATGTGGGTCTTGAAGTAGGTAAATCCCTAATTTTGGGAGAAATTGCTACATTGATTTCTGTAGTGGCTGTACTCATTTGCTTTGTTACCAGCAATACAGAGACCATTATTTATTTTTAATTCTTTTTTTATTTTTATTCACTTTACCTCCCTCTCACTCCCTCCTCCAGTTCACACTCTCTCTATATCCATCCCCAGTGTCATTCTCCTATGAAAGGTTGGTACCAATGGGCATTCCTCTATCCTGACACATCAATTTTCTGGTAGTTTATTGACATCCTTTCCTACTGAGGCCAGACAAGACATCCTAGCTATAGGAACATATTCTATGGACAGATGACATTTTCTCTTTTGAGGGATATCCCATGCTACAGTTGCTCAGGCCTACATGAAGACTGTGGTACACATTTACAGAGTCCTATGTCCAGTTTATGCTCTTTGATTAGTAGTTTTGGATGTCTGTATCTATTTGATTCAGCTCTTAGGTGGAGATCCCCAGAAGGCAACCATTCTGGTTTGTCTGTAAGTATAATAGAATATCCTTAATAGTGTCAGTCATTGTTGATTGCCTATAGGATGGATCTCAAGTTGGTCTTGTTTTTATTTTATTTTTTTAGTTCAGTAAGAGACCATAATTATAATATGCTTGAACTGATAAAAACAAAAGGGATTTTTACAGTCATTTGTACTTTTTTTTTTGATGTACTTCTTTTATTTTATTTTAATTTTTTTTTGATTTTTAATATTTTTATTACATATTTTCCTCAATTACATTTCCAATGCTATCCCAAAAGTCCCCCATAGCGCCCCCCAATTCCCTACCCACCCACTCCCATTCTTTTGGCCCTGGCATTCCCCTATACTGGGGCATACAAAGTTTGCAAGTCCAATGGGCCTCTCCTTCCATTGATGGCCGACTAGGCAATCTTTCGATACATATGCAGCTAGAGACAAGAGCTCTGGGGTTCTGGTTAGTACATCATGTTGTTCCAACAATAGGGTTGCAGATCCCTTTAGCTCCTTGGGTACTTTCTCTAGCTTCTCCATTGGGAGCCCTGTGATACATCCAATAGCTGACTGTGAACATCCACTCCTGTGTTTGCTAGGCCCCGGCATCGTCTCACAAGAGACAGCTATATTTGGGTCCTTTCAGCAAAATCTTGCTAGTGTATGCAATGGTGTCAGCGTTTAGAAGCTGATTATGGGATGGATCCCTGGATACGGCAGTCTCTAAATGGTCCATCCTTTCATCACAGCTACGAACTTTGTCTCTGTAACTCCTTCCCTGGGTGTTTTGTTCCCAATTCTAAGAAGGTGCACAGTGTCCACACTTTGGTCTTCATTCTTCTTGAGTTTCATGCGTTTATCAAATTGCATCTTATATCTTGGGTATCCTAAGTTTTGGGCTAATATCCACTTATCAATGAATACATATTGTGTGAGTTCTTTTGTGATTGTGTTACTTCACTCAAGATGATGCCCTCCAGGTCCATCCATTTGGCTAGGAATTTCATAAATTCATTCTTTTTAATAGCTGAGTTGTACTCCATTGTGTAAATGTACCATAATTTCTGTATCCATTCCTCTGTTGAGGGACATCTGGGTTCTTTCCAGCTTCTGGCTATTATAAATAGGGCTGCTATGAACATAGTGGAGCATGTGTCCTTTTTACCGGTTGGGACATCTTCTGGATATATGCCCAGGAGGGGTATTGCTGGATCCTCCGGTAGTACTATGTCCAATTTTCTGAGGAACCGCCAGACTGATTTCCAGAGTGGTTGTACAAGCTTGCAATCCCACCAACAATGGAGGAGTGTTCCTCTTTCTCCACATTCTCGCCAGCATCTGCTGTCACCTGAATTTTTGATCTTAGCCATTCTGACTGGTGTGAGGTAGAATCTCAGGGTTGTTTTGATTTGCATTTCCCTGATGATTAAGGATGTTGAACATTTTTTCAGGTGTTTCTCTGCCATTCGGTATTCCTCAGGTGAGAATTCTTTGTTCAGTTCTGAGCCCCATTTTTTAATGGGGTTATTTGACTTTCTGGAGTCCACCTTCTTGAGTTCTTTATATATATTGGATATTAGTCCCTTATCTGATTTAGGATAGGTGAAGATCCTTTCCCAATCTGTTGGTGGTTTTTTTGTCTTATTGATGGTGTCTTTTGCCTTGCAGAAGCTTTGTAGTTTCATGAGGTCCCACTTGTCAATTCTCGATCTTACAGCACAAGCCATTACTGTTCTATTCAGGAATTTTTCCCCTGTGCCCATATCTTCAAGGCTTTTCCCCACTTTCTCCTCTATAAGTTTCAGTGTCTCTGGTTTTATGTGAAGTTCCTTGATCCACTTAGACTTGACCTTAGTACAAGGAGATAGGAATGGATCGATTCGCATTCTTCTACATGTTAACAACCAGTTGTGCCAGCACCATTTGTTGAAAATGCTGTCTTTCTTCCACTGGATGTTTTTAGCTCCCTTGTCGAAGATCAAGTGACCATAGGTGTGTGGGTTCATTTCTGGGTCTTCAATTCTATTCCATTGGTCTATTTGTCTGTCACTATACCAGTACCATGCAGTTTTTTATCACAATTGCTCTGTAGTAGTGCTTTAGGTCCGGCATGGTGATTCCACCAGAGGTTCTTTTATCCTTGAGAAGAGTTTTTGCTATCCTAGGTTTTTTGTTATTCCAGATGAATTTGCAGATTGCACTTTCTAATTCGTTGAAGAATTGATTTGGAATTTTGATGGGGATTGCATTGAATCTGTAGATTGCTTTTGGCAAGATAGCCATTTTTACAATGTTGATCCTGCCAATCCATGAGCATGGGAGATCTTTCCATCTTCTGAGATCTTCTATAATTTCTTTCTTCAGAGACTTGAAGTTTTTATTATACAGATCTTTCACTTCCTTAGTTAGAGTCACGCCAAGATATTTTATATTATTTGTGACTATTGAGAAGGGTGTTGTTTCCCTACTTTCTTTCTCAGCCTGTTTATTCTTTGTGTAGAGAAAGGCCATTGATTTGTTTGAGTTAATTTTATATCCAGCTACTTCACCGAAGCTGTTTATCAGGCTTAGGAGTTCTCTGGTGGAATTTTTAGGGTCACTTATATATACTATCATATCATCTGCAAAAAGTGATATTTTGACTTCCTCTTTTCCAATTTGTATCCCTTTGATCTCCTTTTGTTGTCGAATTGCTCTGGCTAGGACTTCAAGTACAATGTTGAATAGGTATGGAGAAAGTGGACAGCCTTGTCTAGTCCCTGATTTTAGAGGGATTGCTTCAAGCTTCTGACTATTTACTTTGATGTTGGCTACTGGTTTGCTGTAGATTGCTTTTATCATGTTTAGGTATGGGCCTTGAATTCCTGATCTTTCCAAGACTTTTATCATGAATGGGTGTTGGATCTTGTCCAATGCTTTTTCCGCATCTAACGAGATGACCATGTGGTTTTTGTCTTTGAGTTTGTTTATATACTGGATTACGATGATGGATTTCCGTATATTGAACCATCCCTGCATCCCTGTGATGAAACCTACTTGGTCAGGATGGATGATTGTTTTGATGTGTTCTTGGATTCGGTTAGCAAGAACTTTATTGAGGATTTTTGCATCAATATTCATAAGGGATATTGGTCTGAAGTTTTCTATCTTTGTTGGGTCTTTTTGTGGTTTAGGTATCAGAGTAATTGTGGCTTCATAGAATGAGTTGGGTAGAGAACCTTCTGTTTCTATTTTGTGGAATAGTTTGTGAAGAACTGGGATTAGATCTTCTTTGAAGGTCTGATAGAACTCTGCACTAAACCCATCTGGTCCTGGGCTTTTTTTAGTTGGGAGACTATTAATGACTGCTTCTATTTCTTTGGGGGATATAGGGCTGTTTAGATCATTAACCTGATCTTGATTCAACTTTGGTACCTGGTATCTGTCTAGGAACTTCTCCATTTCATCCAGGTTCTCCAGTTTTGTTGAGTATAGCCTTTGGTAGAAGGATCTGATGGTGTTTTGGATGTCTTCAGGATCTGTTGTTATGTCTCCTTTTTCATTTCTGATTTTGTTAATTAGGATGCTTTCCCTGTGCCCTCTAGTGAGTCTGGCTAAGGGTTTATCTATCTTGTTGATTTTCTCAAAGAACCAGCTCCTTGATTGGTTGATTCTTTGAATAGTTTTTCTTGTTTCCACTTGGTTGATTTCACCCCTGAGTTTGATTATTTCCTGCCGTCTACTCCTCTTGGGTGAATTTGCTTCCTTTTGTTCTAGTGCTTTTAGGTGTGTTGTCAAGCTGCTAATGTGTGCTCTCTCTAGTTTCCTTTTGGAGGCACTCAGAGCTATGAGTTTTCCTCTTAGAAATGCTTTCATTGCGTCCCATAAGTTTGGGTATGTTGTGGCTTCATTTTCATTGAACTCTAAAAAGTCCTTAATTTCTTTCTTTATTCCTTCCTTGACCAAGGTATCATTGAGAAGTGTGTTGTTCAGTTTCCACGAGAATGTTGGATTTCTATTATTTATTTTGTTATTGAAGATCAGCCTTAGTCCATGGTGATCTGATAGGATGCATGGGACAATTTCAATATTTTTGTATCTGTTGAGGCCTGCTTTGTGACCAATTATGTGGTCAATTTTGGAGAAGGTACCATGAGGTGCTGAGAAAAAGGTATATCCTTTTGTTTTAGGATAGAATGTTCTGTAGATATCTGCCAGATCCATTTGATTCATAATTTCTCTTAGTTTCACTGTGTCCCTGTTTAGTTTCTGTTTCCATGATCTGTCCATTGGTGAAAGTGGTGTGTTGAAGTCTCCCACTATTATTGTATGAGGTGCAATGTGTGCTTTGAGATTTACTAAAGTTTCTTTAATGAATGTGGCTGCCTTTGTATTTGGAGCATAGATATTCAGGATTGATAGTTCCTCTTGGAGGATTTTACCTTTGATGAGTATGAAGTGTCCCTCCCTGTCTTTTTTAATGACTTTGGGTTGGAAGTCAATCTTATCAGATATTAGAATGGCTACTCCAGCTTGTTTCTTCATGCCATTTGCTTGGAAAATTGTTTTCCAGCCTTTCATTCTGAGGTAGTGTCTATCCTTTTCTCTGAGATGAGTTTCCTGTAAGCAGCAAAATGTTGGATCTTGTTTGTGTAGCCAGTTTGTTAGTCTATGTCTTTTTATCGGGGAGTTGAGTCCATTGATATTAAGAGATATTAAGGAAAAGTAATTGTTGTTTCCTGTTATTTTTGTTGTTAAAGTTGGCATTTTGTTCTTGTGGCTGTCTTCTTTTAGGTTTGTTGAGGGATTACCTTCTTGTTGTTTCTAGGGCGTGGTTCCTGTCCTTGTATTGGTTTTTTTCTGTTATTATCCTTTGAAGGGCTGGATTTGTGGAGAGATAATGTGTGAATTTGGTTTTGTCGTGGAATACTTTGGTTTCTCCATCTATGTTAATTGAGAGTTTGGCTGGGTATAGTAGCCTGGGCTGTAATTTGTGTTCTTTTAGTGTCTCTATAACATCCATCCAGGATCTTCTGACTTTCATAGTCTCTGGTGAAAAATCTGGTGTAATTCTGATAGGCTTGCCTTTATATGTTACTTGGCCTTTTTCTCTTACTGCTTTTAGTATTCTATCTTTATTTAGAGCATTTGTTGTTCTGATTATAATGTGTCGGGAGGTATTTCTTTTCTGGTCCAGTCTATTTGGAGTTCTGTAGGCTTCTTGTATGTTCATGGGCATCTCTTTCTTTAGATTTGGGAAGTTTTCTTCTATAATTTTGTTGAAGATGTTTGCTGGTCCTTTGAGTTGAAAATCTTCATTCTCATCCACTCCTATTATCCATAGGTTTGGTCTTCTCATTGTGTCCTGTATTTCTTGGATGTTTTGAGTTAGGATCTTTTTGCATTTTACATTTTCCTTGATTGTTGTGCCGATGTTCTCTATGGAATCTTCTGCACCTGAGATTCTCTCTTCCATCTCTTGTATTCTGTTGCTGATGCTGGTATCTATGGTTCCAGATTTCTTTCCTAGGGTTTCTATCTCCAGTGTTGCCTCATTTTGGGTTTTCTTTATTGTGTCTACTTCCCTTTTTAGGTCTAGTATGGTTTTGTTCATTTCCATCATCTGTTTGGATGTGTTTTCCTGTTTTTCTGTAAGGACTTCTACCTGTTTGATTATGTTATCCTGTTTTTCTTTAAGGATTTGTAACTCTTTAGCAGTGCTCTCCTGCAATTCTTTAAGGGATTTTTGTGCTTCCTCTTTATTGTCTTCTGCCTGTTTAGCAGTGTTCTCCTGCATTTCTTTAAGTGTGTTATTAAAGTCCTTCTTGAAGTCCTCTATCATCATCAGGAGATATGCTTTTAAATCCGTGTCTAGCTTTTCCGGTGTGTTGGGGTGCCCTGGACTGGGCGAAGTGGGGGTGCTGGGTTCTGATGATGGTGAGTGGTCTTGGTTTCAGAAGTCTTAAGATCCTGTGGCGGGTGTTGTGGGTAGCTGGCGAGTGTCAGCCGACCCTGCGCCCCAGCTGCCCCGGCGCTTTTCTCGTCATTTGTACTTTTAATATTTGGGGGTTTCAGCCCTGATTGCTTTTCTTCTTTGTTCTTGGTTATTTCTTGAAGCATCAGAGGGGGAAGAGCATCAGTAGAGGTAAATGGCATGTGCTTTAAGATCAAGAATTGACCTTATATGAACTCATAAAATTGGAAAACTTATGTAAGGCAAAGGAAACTGTCAATAAGACAAAAAGGCAACAAATAGATTGGGAAATACCTTTACCAATCCTAAATCTGATAGGATATATATATATATATATATATATATATATATATATATATATATATATATCAACAAGTTGGACTCCAAATAACCAAACAACCTTACCTATTAAAAATGGGGTATAGAGCTAAGCAAAAAATTCTAAACTGAGGAATAACAAATGTCTGAGAAGCACCTAAAAATAATGGTCAATATCCTTAATCATAAGGAAATCCAAATCAAAACAGCCCTGAGATTCCACTTTTCACCAGTCAGAATGGCTAAGATCACAATCTCAGGTGACAGCTGATGCTGGCCAGTATGTCAAAAATGAGGAACACACCTCCATTTCTGATTAATTGCAAGCTGATACAACCACTCTGGAAATCAGTTTGGTAGTTCCTCAGAAAATTGGACATAATACTACTGGTAGATCCAGAAATACCATTCTTGGGCATTTATTCAAAAGATGCTCCAAGTTGTAAGGACACATGATTGACTATGTTTATAGCATCCTTATTTATAATTGTCTAAAGCTGGATGAAACCCAGATGTCCATCAACAGAGTAATGGATACAGAGAATATGGTATATTTACACAATGGGGTACTAAGCAGCTATTAAAAACAATGAATTTACAAAATTCTTAGGGGAATGGATTGATCTGGAGGATATCATCCTTAGTGAGGTAACCCAATCACAAAAGAACATACATGACATGTAATCAATGATAAGTAGACATTAGCCCAGATACTCAAAATACTCAAGATACGCTTTGCAAAACACAAGAATCTTGAGAAGAAAGAAGACCAAAGCATGGATACTTTGATCCTTCTTAGAAGTGAGAGCAAAATACCCATGGAAGGAGTTATAATTGAATCTTTTATTTTCCTGTGGAATTCTTATCTCCTTAGAGGTTGAAATCCTTCCTCCTCTTCTTCCTTAAGTGCCCCCCAGCTACATCCAGTCTTAGGCTCTTAAGATTCCGCAACTGTCTGAATCATCTGCTGGGTGCAGCCTCACAGAGGACAACATGCTCCTGTCTGGAATCATAAGAGTGTCATTAATAGTGTTCAGGGATTAGTGATTGTCTCAAGATGGGCATGTTTTTGTTTGGCCACTCCCTCAGTATCTGTTCCATCCCCAGTCACTGCATTTCTGATCTATACATAAGTTCGTGTCAAAAGTTTTGTGGATGGTTTGGTATCCCTGTGCGTTAACTGGATTTTTGTGCCTGGCTATATGAGACAGGTTCCTCAGACTGTGTATCCCCAATGCTCAGAGTCACAGCTAAGATTAACCCCTTTGTATCTTGGTTGCCTCCCTATTCCAGGTTTATATCTTTCTGGATGTTCCTCCTACCATCTCTAAGTTGTAGATTTCTGTTCATTCTATTGACCTTCTCAGTAGGTTCCCACTGCCCCTACCAACACCCAACCCTAAACCTTCCACTCACTTTTCTATCACCTTTCTCCTCACATCTCTTCTTCCATATTCCTTCCATGACTATTCCATTCCCCCTTCCAAGTTAGAATCAAGCAAACTTTCTCATGCACTCCTCCTTGACCAACCTCCTTGTGTGTGTGTAGTATAGAATTGGCATCCTGTATTTTGTGGATAATATACACTTATGAGTGAATACCTACTTCACATATCCTTTCAGGCCTCTATTACCACAGTCAGGATAGTATTTTTAAGTTCTGTCAACTTGCCTGCAAAAGGCATGATATATTTGCTTTTCATATCTGAATGGTATTCAACTGTGTATATGTACGAGATTTTCTTTATGCATGCATCAGTTGAGGAAAATCTATAATTGACTTTCAATCAAAATTAATGAAAATAAACAAATAAGCATATTTGGCATTCATCAAACAAAAACGCTACAAAGATATCTCTGTTCTGAATATCTATGACCCTAACACAAGAGCACCCACAAATTTTTTAAAGAAACATTGCTAAAGATTAAAATATAAATTAAACCCTACATATTGAGAGAGGGAGAATTCAATATCCCAGTCTCACCTATTAATAGGGCATCCATATAAAAAGAAAGAGAAACTTAATGAAACAGACAGAATTGTGAATAAAATAGATCTAATAGACATCTGTAGAATATTTCACCAAAACAAAAATCAATATACTCTCTTTTCAGAACTCACAAATTCTTCTCCAAAATTGGCCATATAGTCAGTCACAAAAAAGCCTCATCAGATACAAGAACATTGAAGTAACTCTATATTATTAGACCACTGTACCTTAGAGCTGGATGTCAATAACATCAGAAACACAAGAAAGCCCACCAACTTATGGAAATTAAATAGCTTCCTACTCATGATCTCTGGGTCAGGAAAGAAATAAAGCAGATATAAAAGTCAAAAAAAGAAGGCACAATGCACCCAAAGTTTTGGGGCACAATGAAAGCAGTGCTAAGTGGTAAGTTTATTGCACTAAACATCTCCATAAGTAATTAGAAAAGTCTCATAGGAACAATTTAATTGTACATCTAAAAACTCTAGACAAAAATGTAGCAAGTACACAAAGAGTTGTAGAAGGCAGGAAATAATCTAAGCCATGGCTGAAATCAATTAGTTAGATACAGAGATACAGCGAAAAGTTTCTTTGAAACCAAGAGCTGGCTCTTTGAGAAAATCAACAAGTTAGACAAACACTTTGCCAAACTAATCAGAGTACAGATAGATAGAACCCAAATAAATAAATCAGATTTGAAAATGGATATATAAAAACATTCTCTGAAGGAATTCAAAGCATCATTAATTTTTTTTTTTATAAATCAGATCATAACTTTTGGTGTAATGTAAATTAGTCATTTGAGGAAGAATTTTATAAGTTCTTTGCGTAAAATTGGAAGATTCTCTCCTAGGACAAGAAGAAAGTTCTGAAGACTCAGGAAGTTTTTCAAACTTACAAGTGCCATGGACTTAGAAAAATATGTGTTTCATTTGCTGCAGAAAAGAATCATCTTTGTAGGAGCTCCCTGTGATTGGCACAGGAAGTAACATGGATTAAGTAACTACCTGAATGATGTTTGAGGATTGTCAACAGGCTGAGATGTGTCTATCTTGATGCAGCTACCTGAGTTGCCCATACTCTTTCACGTGTCATTTCCATTAAGTTTCTGGGAAAATCAACAATAAATTCCCTGATTCAGCAGGTTATACATAGATGGAATTGGTTAATTGTGTTGTTAGTCATATAAAGTCTTTCTTTTACCATGTTATCCTGGCAAAAGTCATACCAAATGTGATTTTTCCTTAAACAAACACATAAACAGGAGTACCATGAATACTGGACATTGGCATCTTTCATTTTACCATTTAACAACAGTATATTTTACTAAACTATAGGTATCCTAGGAGTGTTTTCAATAATATAAGTTTTAGTCATTATTTCATGTTGAATATGCATGTTGAGTATTTGCTTCTACACAGAGCAAGGTGTGAGCATTTCAACATATAGGAACACAAAAGTTTCACTGGGCATGAGTTTTGAGATTTCAAATGCTCAAGAGAGATACAATGTTTCCTTCCCTCTCTTCCTGTTGGGATTCAGATGTACCACTCTCACCTACAATATCTGTCTTCATTCTGCGATATTACCTTCCATGTGGATAATGGATTATACCACTGAATCTGTAATCAAGGGTAATTGGCATAGTTACCATTCTTCCTAGGCTACAATCCACAATTACCTGACAACAGCCAAGCATACCAGGCTTACTAAAAAAGGGGGGAGGGGCTGTTTGCCCCTCCTGGCTTCTTACTCTCTTACTCTGTCTGACTTCCTTCTCTTTCTTACCCATTTCTCACTCTCTCACCTTCCCCTCCCCGCTCTCTCGAAGTTTTCCAGGCCAGCCTATCCTCCTTCTTTTATTCCTCTTCTTCCTCCTCCTTCTTTCTTTTCCTTCTTTCCCTCTCCCTCTCCCTCTCCCTCTACCCCTCCCCCTCCCCTCCCCTCCCCCTCCCTCTTCCCCTCCCTCTTTCCCTCCCTCTCCCTCTTCCCCTCCCTCTCCCTCTCCGTCCTCCCTCCCCCTCCCCTGCCATCTCTCTCCGGTTTTTTTTTTGCAAAGTTTGCATTTATCTTTATTTGCCTGGGAAACCTCAATCAGGATAATTTATCCAAGTTTCATTTGCTTGCAAATTTCATGACTTAGTTTTTTTTTTTTTTTTTTTTTTTTAATTTTTGTTTCAGTAATAAACCATTGTGTATGTACCTGTACCAAAAGTTATTATTTATTTTTCAGGTGATGGAGATATCAATTGAACATAAACATGAATGTAAAAATATTGATACAGAGGAATAGAAATTCCTGTAGGTATTTGGACACAGAATAAATCACTATATCAAATGGTATTTCTAGTTTGATATTTTTGACTACTCAAAGACTGATTTTAAAATGGCTGCAATATTACAATTTACCAATAGTGTTTAAGAGTTGTACTTCCAACATATTACCTATGCATGTTTGCCTTTTCTGTCATTTGTGTTAGTGACGGTGGTAATTTTGGCTAAAGTAAGAACAATTTTTTTTCTCACTATTATTAGTTTAGATGTTATAACATACATAAAACTTGTTGTTCACAAACCCACTCATGTCCACTTGTACTTGTCCATTCCTAGCAAATTCCCTCAGGACTTCTCATTCCATATTATGTGCTTAATGTCATCTTTTTT
Source organism: Mus caroli (assembly GCF_978045245.1). Lineage (NCBI taxonomy): Eukaryota > Metazoa > Chordata > Mammalia > Rodentia > Muridae > Mus > Mus caroli. The sequence continues at coordinate 54,865,070 of NW_028227273.1, forward strand.
AAGGCTGCCAAATCTATATATCACAACTTTTATATACATGCGCACAGACAGGCACATTTATTGGCTTTAAAATTCCTGTGCCATTGTCTTCATTATATCATATATAGAGAATTATATCAGGAAATACAGGTCCTCTAAATTCTTCTCTTTTGTTGTATCCCTTCTACTCCCTGTTTACTTGATAGTTCTGAGCTTCAATCCATATTATGAAAAGAAGGGGAAAAACTGGAAAATGTTGTCATTTTCTGAAGTTATAGGAATACTAAATTTCATCTTGAGATAAAATATAAAGGAAAGATAATGATCATTGATGTGTACATAAACACCACAGATTAATAAATGCCTTTTGCTGAAGTTGAATGTATGAATTTCACATATCCAAGTAGATTGAGAAGACATGAGTACATGAGAATATTGAGCAAAACCAAGAAAGAGAAAATATTAACACAATAGACAAACAAATCAAAGCAAAAGCTACTCTGCACCTGTCAAAGCATCAGAACTCAACCTGTCGGTTGTGACCACTTTAGATTTCAAGCATCAGATATCCTGCCATATATATATATATATATATATATATATATACACATATATGTAATTTTGTAATTATGGCAAAAGGACAGTTGTATAGGAGAAACAAAATGATTTCAAATGAGGGTCCTCACAATATGAGAATTTGTATTAAAGCATTGCAGCATCAGGAATGTTGAGAATTCCTCTCCTAAAGTGAGGAATATGTTACACTATGAAGACCATGAAGACCATAGTGCTATGAATTTATCATGTACATACCTAGTATATTCATAAGAATACCAAGAAGCAAAAGCTATGATGATATTATGGCTGCCTGAATTTGATAACACTCCCTTGTTTTAATGCTTGATTTTATGGCTAAGTACTCTCCCAAGTATGTGTATTTATGCTTGCTTCCAATACATACTTACAATGGCTTCTAGTTTCTATGCTTTCCCATGAAGCTAACCTGAGTCAGGATATATACCTTGTAATTTTGGTTCTCCAGTGGAATAGCTGAATCTAATAATACTTAATCTAAAGATTACGGTGACACTGTTTTTTCATTATGTCAAATATTAGGCCCAAGGACATCAACTCATTGGAGGATCTCATCTCCAATAACCCCTTTGAAGTCAGTGTATATCATACATGTACAATATCCATTATGGAGGGAAGATGCAAAAATGAGGTGTGATTTGCAGTGTCTTGGTTTGAAGTTGGTTAGCAACTACAATTCAAATAAACCAGTTGTGTTTGACAGTAATACCCTAGGCTTTATTCCACAGAAACTAAAATTATCTGAAAGGAGGAAAACCCCTTTGTGTACATGAATTCCAGAGGTCTGTTTATAAACAATTTTGTTAATTGGTAATTCATTGAAGAAAGCCCAGGGCAGTGTTTGTGATTTAATTCCTGGGCTGTGGTTCTTGGGTTCTCTACGAATTCTGTTTCAGCAAATCAGTCCAGTAAGCAGCACCCCTCCACTGCTTCTTCACCAACTACTGAGTCCAGTTGGCTTCAATATGTTGGGTTTTTTTTTTTTCTGACTTTACTCTTGTGTCTCTGGCCTCTCTGACTCTTTCAATCCTTGCTCCCCCTTTTCTGTAGAATCTCCAAGCCCCATTTAATGGTTGGCTGTTGGTCTCTCCATATATTTAAGTTAGCTGCTGAATGAAGACTTTCTGATCAGTTAGGAAGCCTCTTTTCTGGTTACAGGAATTGCCATGTTCTGGTTTCATATCTGCCATTGCTAGGAGTTCTTTCATAGGGCCACTCTCATAGATTCCTATGAGTTTCCATTCCTAGAATTCTAGTGGAGAGCCACTGGAGCAGGAGACAAGGGTTATTTTCTTCAGTGTCATAGCCACTGATTTTTCCCTGTTCCAGGGATCACTTCAAACATGTGACCATGTGTGCTGCCCATGTTAAACCCATCCTGTCACAAATAACAAAAACAACAAAAGTAAGAGTCAGAAAACTATTTATTGAGAAAAGAGTCTCTGATATGTGAATTATTCAAATCTATAACATCCATGTAAGAAATCATCAGAGAATCACATAAAAGAAGAAAATAAAACACATAACATTACTGCTGTAGAAGCATAAAAGTTCATAGTCTAAATTATAACATAATTTCACTCCATTTTGATCAGACTACAATAAGGAATACTGAGGGGCCCATGGTGATTTTACTGAGATTCCACACAATTATGCCATATGAATTTAAGATAGAGGGTTTCAACCTATTTGTACTAACCTCCATGGGGGTAAAATGTTTATTTCAAATTGGGTTAATATCACATATTTTTAATATCACAATATATAATATTAAAAATTTACACTTACAGAGAGCAGTGGAAATAATTTTAGGTTTCTTGGTCAACAAAATCTGAGACACTTTTTAAAAGTGTTAAAGCATTAGAAATATTGAGCATCACTATTTTAAGAAAGGAAAGGTTAGGTTATTAATTTTGAAGTTATGCTAATTCCTACCTTTCTGCTACATCCACAGCTTGTTCAGAACTGTTTTTATTCTCCCTCTATGTGGAGAGACTAATTTTCTTATTATACTGAGTTAATTTACACTCTTTGTTCTCCTTGTGTTTTTGTGGTTAAGTGAATAGGATACAGACCTTGACAGAGAGAGAATAATAATGAACATAGTGTTTTGGACACTAGGAGGCTCCTAGTTTATTTAGAAAAATATCAGTCCTCACTATTTACAAGTATTTGTCAAATAAGTTTTGCATGAGTGAGTAAAATTTTGTTATTGGTGCCTAGCATTAAGCCCTTGAGTGCTTATGAGTATTGTATTCAGTGGTAAAATAATGCTTGTCAATTGTCAGAGCATGACCTAAGCTTGAATTTCTTCAATGATTTGTTTGGTGTGAGTAAGAAGAATACATAAGCAAATGTAAAAGATAGGTGCCATTGTATATAGGCTCTGATCTTTCAGGTTGACTTATTCACTTTATCATGAACAAAGACTGATTTTCTTACATTTTACATGTTTCTTTAAATATCTCACCATATGGTATGGACATTGTCTAATATATTTCTATATATCATATCTATTTTATATTTCCTAGAGCAGGGCCCATTAGGGTATGCTATAACAAATAGACCCAACATATTTACCAATTATATGTAGAAAGAAAGTGCATCAGACATCTATAATAGTCACTGCATTTTATCTAAGCTAACATTACCATAACAATTCTATTTCAGTTAAGCTTAAAGCCAAATGTAAATTAAATTCCTTTCCAAACTAAAACATGATTTTTCTTTACAGATATGGTAATACTAATACTCTGATTCATATACTATATTCCAATTTTTAATGACTGTCAATATAACGTTTGTTATGAGGATTTTAAAAATTACTGAGAATAAGTATAAAATAATCCATATTAACAGACTATTCTTAGCAGAAATGGTAATACTAATGCTCTGCTCCTTATATTATATTCCAATTTTTAATGACTGTAAATAGAACATTTGTTATGAGGATATTTAAAAATTACTGAATAAATATAATACTCCATATTAACAGAGTTCATATTGAATGAAAATTATATCAGCAATCCTATTTAAAAGAAAACAAAATGTATATTCTATACAGCAAGGTAGGGTTTATTTATCTCTTGAGATTGAGGCACAGTTTATATTCTATAGAGGTTAAAGTTCAATTTTTGCTTTTGGTCCTAAAATTAGATTTACTTAAAATGAGATCCTTGGTCCACGACTGGATTTTCATGTTCCAACCTCACATTTTACAGTGACAACATGCTGACAGAAGGCATGCTTTTCATCTGAACTGAACCTTCCATGCTTTGCAACTGATATTAACTTCAGTCCCCTTATCATATAATTGGAGTCCTGGTCCATACAGTATATTTGTAGTGCATTTCCATTTTCAAGTGTCCATTGCCACATGTCACTGCCAGAGTTGGAGATTTCAAACTTTCATTCTTATCACCAAAAGCACTATTAAGTGTCCCAGGACTCCCTTAGAATAGTGTCACATACAGGTCACTTTCAAGTTTACTACTTTCAATTAGTTTGCAATTTGAGAAGTTTACAAGTAGATTTATCCATTTTAAACTTACCCTTCCTTCAGGAAGTATTGATGGAAACACCAGAATGATGAGAAAATACATCAGTGGGAATGAAGCCATTGCTGGAACTAATCAAAGATGTTTTAGTTGAAGCAAGCAGTGCATGAGACACAGATGGTAACCAAATATATGGACAGAAGTTATGCTGAAGTAACATTATGTAATAAATTATTTGATGGTATAACAAGGGAAAAGAAAACATGTAGGGCCCTGTAGTTTTATTGTCCAAACCTTACCTTTCATAGGGCAGACATATAATCTAAACATCTTTGCCTATGCATCAAGAGTATATTTGCAAATGGTATCCCTAACTTCTTTTTGAACAAGTCTATCACTCTATTCCTCTGTCTTCAAAAGGAAAATTTGAGAAAAACTTACTAATTTTTGAAAGTTGGTTTTCATATGTACCATTTTTATTTTACAATTTTCTGTTTAAAACTATCATCTATGCTTTATATGAATTGGAGTGCCATGGTTGTGGTTGTGCAGACAATAATATAGCAACACATTAGAAATGCATTTTTGAAGAACAATTGTAAATTATGCTTTTTTAGCTACTTGCATCAATTTCATTTTATTCCTTTAGTACAAAATATAAACATAATTTATGAAGTGTATATTTATTCTATATCATTTCATTCATTTGTGCTTTAGGAGATAGGTAATTTCATATGTTTATGAAGATTCAAACATGCATGCTCCATTCCATTGCCTGGAGTTTCACGTCTCCATATCCTTTAAATGCTGATTCACTTTCCTGCTGCAATTCATAGAAATAGATTAACATACAAATTAAGGCGTGGTACAATTTTTATTTATTTGGTGCATATTCTCAACTTCCTAATTATTTTAGTAAACTAGGTTACATGCTTCAAATTCCTATCAGGCTCAAATATAACAGAGAGTCCTAATTAGCAAGCATCTAATAAAATTTTTGTTATTTTTGGTTTTTCTTTGTTTGTATTTTTGCTACAAAAATGATTTTGTTTCTATTTATTTATGTATTTATTTATATTAGATATTTTCTTTATTTATATTTCTAATGTTATCATCTTTACTTATTTTTAATACAATTTATTCTTTTCCTCTTATCAAAACTTTCCATTTACTCCATACTTTCTTTTACATCAGTGACTATTTGTTGAAATTTATGACTAAAATTAGTGTCAGAAATTCTTCATAATTATCTGTAATGTCTTTTTCTTGTTCATACTTCATACAGAAAAATGAAAACAAATGACTTACAAAACATGCTTGTTTACTCTGTATCAATATGCACACATGGTCTATACCTTCAGACTAATGGAATTCATTCTTTCACGTGGTGGAGCAGGAAACAGTGAATTGTAAATAAAACCTGGGTTTCCTATGACACTTTAAGCAAATTATCACTTTAACAATTGTCTGACTATCATGTACAGATGAGGAAATACATTGAAATGGAGTGTTCTAGCCATCAATATGATGTTTTGCTATATGTTACTTCCTACTTGACCAGGTTGTTATGTGAAGATGGCTGGGCATTCTCATAATTTCCTATATATTTCAAAGATTAAGGTTTCTGATGTGTCACTAGGCACTATATAATTAGCATTGTAACTATTGTAATCTGACATTGAAACTTACATGCTCTACAGAATTAGCTAGAATTGCTTAGTTCATACCTTTTAATTCTGAGCAGCTCCTGTTTCAAGTTCTGGTGTCATTCTCTGGTTCGCCTCTTTTCTTTGTATAGAGGCGGGTCTTTAGAGATTTGAAGCCTGACGTGGTTGTGTGACATTGGCTGCTCTTTCTAGCAAAGTGATTTAATTGAAATGTTTTTCTTGGGTTCTGATTCTTGAACATCAGGATATTTAAGATAGTGACATAAGATGGCAGACCTGAATAGGTTCCCTGCATGTGATTGGTGGGTCAAAATATCTACTGGGTTTTTTTGTTTGTTTGTTTGTTTGTTTTGTTTTGTTTTTTTTAACACCTGAATATTTGCCTTTACTACTTTTTCAAGCAAGATATAGGTAGGGTTTATTCATATCCATATTCACTATGTGAGAATAGCACTTTGTTTAGTTCACTGTGTGTGTGTGTGTGTGTGTGTGTGTGTGTGTGTGTATGTATGTGTGTGAGTATGCCCATAAAAACTGAATAACTGTATTACAATTTTTCTATATTTTACCCAGTTTTTTTCTCTTTCATGCTATGTTGTCTTCCCATTCTGATGGCAGAACTTTTTTTATTTTTATTTACTTTAATGTTTGATTCAACTACATTGACTAATCTGCTTGTTTTCGTAACAATTCCATGGAGTTTTTGTTTCTATTTCTCTGTAGTACTGCTTGAGCTGAGAGATGGCAATATACCCAAAAGTTCTTTTATTACACACGATTACCTTACCTGGCTTTGTTTGTTTTTTGCTTTGTTTCTCTGATTTTCAACAAGAAGCTATTTTTTTTTCTTTCAAATTCTTTAGAGAATTGTGTTGAAATTTTTATGGTAATTGTGTTGATTGCTTTGGGAATTGGTAAATTGCATTTTTAAGATTGCCATTTTCAATATGTTAATCATACTGATCCACGAGTATGGCTAATATTTTTATCTTTTGATATTTTCCTCCATTTCTTTCTTTATAGACTTGAAGTCCTTATCATACTGTTCTTTCATTTGCTTTACTAGAGTTACACTAAGATATTTTATGTTATTTGGAGCTATTGTAAAGGGTTTTGTCTCTCTAATTTCTTTCTCGTCTCATCTATCATTTGTATAAAGGAGGGCTAATAGTTTTTTTTTTTAGTTAATTTTTAATCTACCTATTTTGCTAGAGGTGTTTATTTACCCTTGGGGTTCTCTGGTATAAGTTTGGGGGTTGTTTGTGTATACTAGCTTATCATCTACAAATAGCAATAATTCCTTTCCAATTGTATCCCATTGATCTCCTTTAGCTAGAAATTAAAGTACTATGTTGAATAAATATGGAGAGAGAGGGAAGACTTCTTTTATCATTGATTTCAGTGAAATTTCTTTAACTTTTTCTCCATTTAATTTAATTTTGGCTATTGGCTTGCTCTATACTGCTTTTATTATGATTATGTAGGGACCTTAAGTTCCTAATCTCTCCAATAATTTTATCACGAATGGGTGTTAGTTTTTCCCAAAGACTTCTTCTGCATATAGAGAAATGACCATATGATATGTCCTTTTCTTTCAGTTTGTATATGTTTGTATTAAATTATTGGATATTTGTATAGTATACTATACCTGCAATACTTAGATGAAGTCCACTTGATCATGGTGAATAATTTTTAATGGCATTTTGAAATATTTTGGCTTGTGAGTGTTTTATTGAATATTTTGCATAAATATAACAGAAACTGGTTCACTTTTTTTATTGAATCCTTATGTGGATTAGGTATTAGTGTAACTGTGGCCTCATAGCATGAGGTTGGCACTGTAATCCCTGTTTCTATTTTGTGGCTATTCTGAGAAGTGTTGATATTAGCTTTTCTTTGAAAATGGGGTTAAATACTGTGTTAAAACCATTTGACCCTGGGCATTTTTTGGTTGGGAGACTTTTAATGACAGATTTTATGTCTCAGGGATTATAAGACTGTGTAAATAGTATTCTGATTTTGCTTTAACTGTAATCTCACATTATTTATGACACAGAATAATATATAAACATAAATTTGTATAATAAACTTAAAATTTGTGATATTTTTGCAGTGTGGCTTGTTTCAACTATTTTTTATACCAATACATATTGATAAAAGTAATAATTACCTGTTCTTGACATGATTAAAGAATCTTGGCACCTGATATACATGACTAATATCTGGAAATTATCTGCAAGTCCAGTAAAATTTTAACAGCATAAAGGAGAAATTTAATTGAACAGTTGAAGCACGTAAGAATGACTTGATAAATAATTACAAATTACTTCATAGAACAGGAAAATATTCTTTGCTTTGATTCATGTCAAAATACCAATTTAATTCTAGACCATTCTTTGATTTACAGGGGAATTTGCATACACTTTACATCAACATTGCAAGTATTTTTATTACCATGTCAACTTGTTTGGTTTTATGACGTTATTTATCAGAGCATTTTGTTAATAATAATGTTCTAATCCAGTTACTGGTGTACATGACCTTAATCCCAGCTTGGAGAGAAAAGTTTGATAGATCCTTGTGAGTTAGATACCTGCATGGACTTCATAGTAAGTTCCAGAAAAACTTAAAGCTAAATAGAGAAATCCTGTCTTAAAAATTACTACCCCAAACCAAACCAATCAAGCAAGCAAACACAATGATAATAAAGATCCAACACCAGATCTCAAACTATTTAACATTTCATTTCTATTTTATGAATATTTCATCATTTCACCTTTCCCAGAAAGATCAGTTCCTGTATCCTACCTAAGTCTCCGTGTGCCTACAGTTGTTTCTCATAGTTCATTATTTCTCCAAAGTTCTGTTTCATCCAATAACCTCATACTCCAATATTTTTGTAGAAAATTCCACAATTAGGGAGTGGCATGTTTTCAGTTCATAATTAGGCACTCATTACCTCTGATTGGCAAGTAACTAAAATCATAGATCAGAGTAAAGGTTCAGCTTAAGGGGGGATAAAGCACATAAGAAGTAGGAAACATACAAGAGCAACAAAAATCAGGGAGATTGATCCTTGCCAGGTCTGAGGGAAGCAAAATAAAAATACAGACAGAAGGACAAAGTATAAAAATCACACAAACTTTTACTGAAACAGCATCAAGGAATAATTTTGTATCCCAACAATGTATAGACTAGCAGGCACCCCAGTAAGAAGCATTAAAAGCCTTCTGAATGGAGCACCAATGGAGTTATTTTAAGTGACTCCTACACTATATTTATAATATAAACTCTACCTGTATTGTTTATTTATCTTTCTGAGGTTGAATGTGTGTTATTATTGTTAAAGACACCTAACACTTAGGCACATTATTCATATAATTTGATTTGGAACTTGCTTCCATTGTGCTAGAAAATACTGTGTATGCTTTAAGAGAAGTTAAAATTCCTACTGGATATAATAGCATCTTTTAAACACACACAATTATCCTGAGAACAAAAGGTCTCTACTTGTCCAACAATTTTCACAGATGCTGTGCTCTGTTTGCAGACAGGAGCCTATTCTGGTTACCTTCTGAGAGGCTCTACCATCAATTGGCTGAGATAGATACAGATACTCAGAGCTAAGCATTGGTCTGAGGACTAGAACCCCTATGGAGAGGTAGGGAAAGTACTGAAAAAATGGAGGAGGATGGCAGCCTGATAGGAAGAGCAACAGTGTCAACTAACGTGGACACATGTAAGCTCTCAGAGCCTGAGCCACCAATGAAAGAGCACACATGGGTTGGTTCTAGGCCCCCAACACCTGTGTAGCACAGGACTACCTTGTCTGGCTTCATGGAGAAAGGATGTGCCTCTGATACCCAAAGGAGATAGATGCTTTAAGGGGGCACCCATTTGGATATGAAAGGGTGGCTGGACAGGGGAAATAATTCTGTGATGTGGTACCTGGTAGGGAGAACATTTCAGATGGAAATAAACAATATAATTAATTAAAATGTAAAAAAAATGGAAAATAAAATCCTACAGTTATTTTTATGTTTTACTCACTTAAACCTCAGACAATAGCATTTATCTACTGTAATCTCTGATGCAAGTGTGAATTTCATAAGAATGGGTTTTCATGAATAAGCACTTGGAAGATTCAATAAGGAGTTACTTGTACAGTAATGAACATTTTGAACTCTCCAGTTAATTCAATTCACAGAGGGTTCTGTTCTTTAGAAGGAAATTAATCCATTTGATTCGAAGTGAAGAACATTTCAGCTTTATAAACAAGGAAGAAGAGAATCTCTTAACACAGAGTTTCATTGTTATGAATGTGATTTCCCCTTGTATGACTGAAAACACTGAAATGTCACCCAACTCAATTATTCTTGACTCAGGAAGATTAAAATAAAAAAAGTTAAAATACACCTCTATAGTTATCTACAATGTGGCATGTTCTATCACTCTTAAAAATAATGTATAATTTGAGGTAATGGAAGGATTTTGGATTCAAATATAATTGAAGAATATGAGTCAAATATACTGTTAATTGGTTTAAACTTCTAGATTTATTTTTTTGTTTTGGTGGTTTAATCATAGAAAAACACAACATACTCATGATTTTGATATATTTTAAAAGATGGAAATTTTATGTTTATTTACTATTAGCTCATAATATTTGATCCAGCATTAACTATTATTTACATTAGTTTTCACTCTTCAATTAAAGCAGTAAGCATATATTCTAGGTCTTTGATTAAAACCATATAAGGTGATGAATACTTTTATTTGGAAGAATGACTTCATTACAAAACATTCTGGAGATTTGTAAATCAAACTTACCTATGTCTTTTGGATTTTCTGGAAAGATTTTACATCTGCATCATAATTGAGGTAGAAAGACCCAATTTATATGTATTTTGAGTCATTAAATCGGTGTATCCAACTTTGTGGATCAACAATATCATAGCATATTGATTAGAAACAAATTCCCAAGCCAATTGATTCCTTAGGCCAAATGGTGATCAGTCTCCATGGCACAAAGAGTCAAGTCAGAAATGAAAGGTTTTATTTGCTTATACTTTAATTCACTGAACATTGTAAGAGGAAGGTCATGCAGGAAATCAAACAGAATGAACCTGAAGGCTGGAGCTAATGAAAAACAATGGAGTAATGCTGGCTACTCACATGCTTCCACTCTATTATTCACCCTTATTTCCTATATAAACAAAGATGACCAACCCATAGATGGAACACCTCACAATGAGATGAACTCTCACATATCAGTTACTTAGCTTCCAAACGCTGACACCATTGCATACACTAGCAAGATTTTGCTGAAAGGACCCAGATATAGCTGTCTCTTGTGAGACTATACCGGGGCCTAGCAAACACAGAAGTGGATGATCACAGTCAGCTATTGGATGGATCACACGGCCCCCAATGAAGGAGCTAGAGAAACTACCCAAGGAGCTAAAGGGAACTGTAACCCTATAGGTGGAACAACAATATGAACTAACCAGTACCCCGGAGCTCTTGTCTCTAGCTGCATATGTATCAAAAGTTGGCTTAGTCGGCCATCACTGCAAAGAGAGGCCCATTGGACTTGCAAACTTTATATGCCCCAGTACAGGGGAACCCCAGGGCCAAAAAGGGGGAGTGGGTGGGTAGGGGATTGGGAGGGTGGGTATGAGGGACTTTTGGGATAGCATTGAAAATGTAAACGAGGAAAATACCTAATAAAAAATAAATTAAAAAAAAAGAAAATTATTTACAGATAGATATTTTGGAGGCATTTGTTCAAGTGAGTATCCTTTGAAAATAGTCGTAGTATGTGTGACATAAGATAAGGCCACCAAAAAAACCCCTTGTCCACCTGATACAAAATACACTGCTATTTAGCCATACCTTTCTTTTTTTATTCATTCACCAAATCTCTCAGAAGGCTCCATGCCCCAGTATAGGGGAATGACTGGGTGGGTATGTGGGAGTGGGTGGGTGAGGAGCACCCTCCCATAAGCAGAGGGAGGAAGGATGAAATAGGGGGTTCTTGAGGTAAAACCAGTAAAGGGGCTAACATTTGAAATGTAAATAAATAAGATATTCAACAAAAAACCTGAAAAAAAACAAACAAACTAACTAACTAACAAACAAGCAAAATAATTTAAAAGTCCCATAGTATATTTTTATCAGCTCGAACAAATTAAAATTCTAGCGTCTTAATTTCTGGTGAGCCTAACTTTTGTCTCCAGTTGCATATGTAGCAGGGAATAGCCTAGTTAGCCATCAAAGAGAGGAGAGGCCCTTGGTATTGTGAAGATTATATGCCCCAATACAGGGGAATGCCAGGGTCAGGAAGTGGTAGTGCGTGGGGTGAGGAATAAGGCGGTAGGATGGTATAGGGGGCTTTTCTGTTAGCATTTGAAATATATATGAAGAAAATATCTAATAAAAAATAGAGAGTACAAATAGATACAGACACTTTGGTACAATATGGTGATTACACAGAAAATGGAGAATCTGTCTACATCAAGAACCATCTGTAGTGGGCTTGACCTAATGTTACTTGTATTCTAAGTTTAATTCTTTGTCCCCAGAACTGCTTTCATGAGTGTCTACATTTAAGACACTGAGGGACCCTGTCCATAATTGGCTTTGACTGGAATTAAAATTGAAGGCATCCAATGGCTTGGCAGGTCAGTCAGAGATGGGATTTGAGGATTTTGAGCTTGACCAAGAAAGGTAAGGAGAGCTGTCATGACAGGAGTGTGTACAGGAGAGAAGAGATAGCAAACTTGAGAAGCATGCATGACAGAGAGGTATGGCCATACTATGATGGAGGAAAGGAGAGCATGGCCCAGAGGACTGCTCACTTGGGCAACAATCAGGGTCCAGATCAGCGAAGATTGAATTTAGAATTTATTAAGTGATAACTCAGGATTATCAGTGGGAGGTGGATTAACTACTCAGAAGTTATGAAGTGTCCCAGCTATTGTCTTATTTAAGGCATATCAAAATATAAAGGTTGTGTGTGTGTGTGTGTCTCTCATTCCAGATGTAAACCATTTGGGGCAGGTACCAGAAAACTGCCACTTTGCTTTATTAAATAACTAATTCAGCACCCACCTATACAACTACTGAGCATATATGCAAAGGTAACCTCATTCCACTACTATGAATTATGCTCAACTAAATTCATAGGATCATTACTCATAATGGCAAGAATCTAGAAACTCTTAAATGTACATAAATCAAGAACAGATAAAACATGGTACATTTATACAATGTAGTATTTTTATTAGATTTTTACAGTTCAAATGTTATCCCTTTCCTGGTTTCCCCTCTGCAAACCCCCTATACTATTTCCCTTATCCTCCCCCCCCCACCTCCCCTCCACCCCCATTCCTTCCTTATTGCACTAGCATTCTTCTACACTGGGGCATCAAACCTTCTTAGGACCAAGCGCCTCCCCTCCTATTGATGCCAGATCAGGGCAGTTCAGCTCCTTCAGTCCTTCCACTAACTTCTCCTTTGGGTCTCTGTTCTCAGTCTGAAGATTAGCTACATGGATCAATATCTGTATTGGTCAGGATCTAGGAGAGTCTCTTGGAGACAGCTTTTTCAGACTCCTATCAGCAAGCACTTCATATCTTCAATAGTGTCTGGGTTTGGTATCTGCATGTGTGATGGATACCCAGGTAGGGAAGTCTCTGGATAGTCTTTGCTTCAGACTCTTTGTCCCTTTATTTCCTTTAGACGGTAGTAATTTGGGTCAACATTTTAGAGATGGTTGGGTAGCCTCATCCCTCAAACAGGGCATGGGGAGCATGCCTAATCTCTGTATATGGTCTCAACAGGTTCTCCCTCCACTTTGTGGTGTATTCATGTCATCCCCGTAGGGCTCTGGGAGGCTCTTGCTTTCTTGGCATCTGAGGATTTCTGATTGCTAACCTCAGTTCCTCATTCCCCATTGCTATGCACCTCTGTTCAATTTCTTGACCTTTGTACATCTCCTCCATCCCCTCTGATACCTGATTCCTCCCTTTCTTTCCCCTCTTCCACTTCACTTCCTACCTAGTCCTTCCCATCCCCTACTTCACTTGATTATTTTTTTCTCCCTTCTAAGTAGGACTAAAGCATCCTCTCTTTGATCTTCTTTTCACTTGAGCTTCATGTGGTCTATGAGTTGTATCATGGGTATTCCACACTTGAGCTTCATTTATATTTATAGGCATCTCTTTCTTTAGGTTGAGAAAGTTTTCTTCTATGATTTTATTGAAAATATTTTCTGAGCCTAGGAGAAGGGACTCTAGAATTATCATTTTCTTTGTGTGATGCATCATTTTTTTATTTTTATCTTCTATTCCTGAATTTCTTTTTTACATTTCCTAGATTCTGTTGGTGATGTTTGAAGCTGTTGTTCCTGTTCTCTTCCCTAGTTCTTTCATCTTCTGTGTCTGCTCAGTTTGTATTTAATTTTTATTTCTTGTATTTCCAGCTTCACTTCTTGCACAGTTTGATTTACTTCCTTCAGCTGTTTAATTGCATTTTCCTGTATATCTTTAAGGGATTTATTTGTATCCTCTTTAAAGGCCTCAAAATTCTTTATTCAATTATGCTTGTTTCTTTAGGGGTTTTATTTGTTTCTTCTTTGAAAGTCTTTGTTACTTTAAAGATTTAAATTAAAATAATTTTTGTGTTTTTGTTGAATTATGATATCCAGGTCTTGATGTAGTAGTGTAGCAGTGCTCTGAAGGTGTTACATATCTCTGCATCTTGTTTATTATTTTCTTCTGGTGGCCATAGTCATCACGATGACATTGCTCCCTGTGTATTCCTATTAAATCAGGTACAGGGGTGGTTCTAATGATCTTGATGTGGCAAGGATATTATGGATATCCTTGGGCAGAATTACTCCAGATCAGGAGGAGTATATGGTATTGGATCTGCAGGTATGTATGCTTCAGAGATTGCAGATCCAATAAAGTTAGGCAGTGAGATGGGGAAATAATGGAAGTGTACTAGGCAACAAGGGTGTTTAGGTATATTGGATTCAGTAAGGAGGTAAAATTGGTAAAGGAAAGGAAGCTCACTGGTAGGTTGAGGATCCTCAGGATTAATGAAGATATGCAGAGTGTTGTGATTAGAATGGAGATAAAGGAGTGATATCAGAATGTACAGGGCAGCTTTGCTTACCCAAGAGGACTTAGCCAGCAGGAAAGATAGGTTCAAAAAAGGAAGCTTAATTATATTGATAGGGATACATAGGTGTGATGAAGTTGGGCAGATGGGGGCTTAGATTCAGAAGGTATAATAGGCTGATTAGTACAGCTTGCTTTCCCAAGAGGACTCAACAAGCAAAGAATATGGGTGGGGAAAGAGATCCTATTCTATGTGCTTCAGGATCTATTCCTATACCTTTTCCTGATTTTACCTTTCTGCAATGAAATATGTACTCTTCAAATTAATTTTACACATTTTCAATTATCCCACCTTCATTAATGCATCGTCTTCCAATATATCCTTTGTAGTAAACTGCCATCATCCTCATTTACTCTAATCTGAAAACAGATAATACAAAAATCAATCATAACACATGAGAAAGAAATTTGCCTTTACATGTGTATGCCAGGAAAAGCTCACACAGCATAGTTTATTTAAGTTCTTTCCATTTGTGTAAAAATTTCATAACTTAATTTTCTTTGTTTTAGCAATACTGCAGTGTACACATGGAAAACCTTTAATTAATTATGTATTATTCATGTGGTAGACATATAGATTTATTCTATTTCCTAACTATTATGAACAAAGTAAAAAGGAAGCATAAAGTGCAAATATTGATACAGAGAGAGAGTCCTTTGGATATTTGCCCAAATGTGATAGCACTGATGATCTCGTGATATATTTTAGTTTTATATTGCTGACAACCAAAAATATGATTTCAAAAATGTCTTTATAATTGCAGTCTCTCAACAGTGACTAATAGTTCTGCTGCTGAATTCCAATGTATCAGGCTCTAATATCAAGATGTTGAGGACCCTTTTGATTGACCTAGAAAAAGGCAAGAAGAAGTTGAGGAGAAGGGAAATCCATAGTAAGATGAGAATTGTCAACAAATCTGGATCCCGAGATCACTCAGACACTGAGCTACCAAGGAGGCAGAATAGACCAGCTGAAGTGTGACCCCCTAACATATAAACAACAGAGGACTGTCTGGTCTGGGCTCGATGATAAAAGATGTACCTAATCCTTGAGGAACGTGAGTCATCAGGGAAGAGAGAAGCCAGGTTTGGTATGGGCTGTGATGGATGGGGATATCCTCTTGGAGATGTGGGTATGGGTGCAAGTAGAATTAGGACAGGAAAATGTTGGATGGCCAATCTGGAGGGTAAAAATGACTGTACTGTAAACAACTGATTAAAGATAATTAAAGAATAGAAAAAAGCATGTACTGCCAATTTAACTAAAAATAATGATAGTTTTTTTCTATCACTTGTGTCACTGAGGTTGTTAATATTGGTTGAAGTAGGATGAAAATTTTTTCTCAATTTTTTTAGTTTAAATTTTTATCCATACACAGTTTTTCTCAAAGCCACTCAGGGCTCTTCTTACGGTTAAACTCCTGACTTATCCCCTCTTTGATTTTCATTGAAAATTCATGTGGTTACAATCTTTCCTTTTTTAAAAAAATTGAATCCACTTAGGGTGACTTATATGTGCATAAGCATATGACACAAACATATTGATATGCTTTAAAAATCCTGGGGCACAGTCTTTGTATTCTCTGTCCTAGAGAAATCACATCTGCCAATAGACATCCTGTAAATCCTCCTCTTCCTATGTATGCCTTTTACTCTTTTTACATTATTACTTTCAACTTTAATACCTATAATGAACACAGTATAGAGAGGTTACAACATAGTTTCTTTTGTGAGCTTAATAGGAATATGTAACTTTATCTTCAGTACAAATGTAAAAGAAGGGTAGTAGTGATGCTTGTGTGTACATTAAGATGACGGATTTATAAATACATTTTTTCTGAAAGTAAACATGTAGCTTAAAATGAACATAAGAGAGTAGACTGAATTTGAGTACAAGAGAGGAATGAGTAAAACTAAATACTGTGAACTCATCAATATATAGGATAAACAAGACCAAATAAAGTTTAACATCTATTCTGTGCACTCAACTCAGCCGATCTCAACATGTGAGTTGTGAGCACTTCATGTACCATGTAACAGATATCCTGAACATCAGATATGTATATTATGATTCATAACAGTGACAAAATTATAGATTCACAGAAGCAACAAAAATTAAGAATGGTCATGACAACATACAGAATTGTATTAAAGTGTGGAAGCACTAGGAAAGTTGAAAACTCCCCTCTTACAGCAAGAATATTTTACACTATAATAACCTTGGCCCAAGGAATCTGTCATCAAATTACATAAAGAATTCATTAGCCAGCCAAGAGCCAAAGAACTCCAAATAGTCTGTGGCTTCCACTTTGTAGGTTAATATCAATTGCTCTTAAAGGTTCATTGTATTCCTAAATATTCTCACAATGCTGTTTGTATATGTACAAATTCCACATCTCTTCATGATGGTTGCAAGGTTATATGCATTCCCATGAAGCTGATGCAATCTTAAAGCCAAACAGAGATGTTGTCGTTGTAACTTGCCTCTATAGTGGAACATCTATGCCAAATAACTAAACTAAATGTTTTTTAACATATAAAATACTGTATTCTACGATATCATTTTCTTTGAACTTCTTGACTCCCTTAATCCATTTGAGGCCTTCTTATAATATATCTATAAAGCATGTATTTACATAGGAAAGAAAAATAATTGATGTGTGATTTGTAATGTTTTATTTAGAAGCTAGGTTAGTAAATAACTTGGGGGGAAATAACCTGTTTAAAAAAAACTGCTATATCAGATCCCAACAAACACATCAGGCTACACAACCATAATGTATATCCAGTGAACCTAGCACAGACACATGCATATTCCCTGACTATTTTCATTTAGTACCATGACCAGGGATATTAGATTCTGTAGGCTGTTTCCTTGTGTTGTCCTTGTCTTTCTGGCACTTATAATCCTTTCTCTCTCTATTTTGCAGATTCTTCAAGAAACCAGGGATACAGCCCTGTAGAAAACACTTGGATGAAAATTTCAACACAAGGAAGATAAGTACAACCAAGAACACACAAGATATCAGTCAGCTCACAATGAACCCAAAAGAAAACTCTCTCTCTCTCTCTCTCTCTCTCTCTCTCTCTCTCTCTCTCTCTCTCACACACACACACACACACACACACACACACACGCACACACAGTCTAACATGTGCATGCATTGACATGCACAGAATACATCTTCCAACAACAAAAATAACAGGAACAAACAGTCATTGGTATTTGATATCTCTTAATATCCATGGAATCAATTCCCTTTAAAAACATACACACACACACACACACACACACACACACACACACACACACACAAACAGACTGGATGCACTAAAAGGATCCAGCAGTTTGCTCTATAGATAAAAAAACAACACACACACACACACACACACACACACACACACACACACACACTTCAGCAACAAAGACAGAATCTAACTCACAGTAAATGGCTGAAAAAAATTTCCAAGCAAATAGGCTTTCAACCTAAAGTAAACAGAAGAGATAGGGAAGCAAACAGTATACTCTTCTAAGGAAAAAAATCACCAAGATGAAGTTTCAATTTTAAACATTTCTGCCCCGATTTCGAAGGCACTCAAATATGTAAAAGAAATTTTTCTAAAGCTCAAAACCACACATTGAACCTCATACACTAATAGTAGGAGTCTACAATACCCCACTCTTACCAAAGGACAGGTCATTATAACAGAAAGGGAAGAGAGACACAATGATACTACTTGAAGTTGTAAACCAAATGCATTTAAAAGATATCTGCAGAACATTTTACCCCAAAATAAAAGAATGTGTCTTCTTTCAGCATATTTTGAAACTTCTCCAAACTTGACAGATACAAAACAATCCTAAACAGATATAAGATGGTTGAAATGATTCCAATGCATTCTTCCAGATCACCATGGTCTAAGAGTGAACTGCAATAACAACAAAAACAACAGAAATCCCTCATAATCATAGAAACTGAATAACTATCTACTCAATGATAACTTGTTCAGAAAAGAAATAAAGAAGTAATTTCTAGAATTCAATGAAAATGAAACTAATTACCAAAACTAATGAGACACAATGAAAGCAGTGTTAAGAGGGAATTTCTTTTATTTTTTATTAGATATTTACTTATTTAATTTTCAAATGTTATCCATTTTCCTAGTTTCCCCTCTGAAATCCCCTATCCATTCCCCCTTCCCCATGCTCACCAAACCACCCATTCCCAATTCCTGGCCCTTGCAGTCCCCTATACTGGTCCTTCACAGGACCTAGGGTCTCTCCTCCCATTGATGATCAACTAGGCCCTTCTCTGCAACATATGCAGCTAGAACCATGAGTCCCATCATGTGTTTTCTTTGGTTGGTGATTTAGTAACTGGGAGCTCTGGGGGTACTGGAACTTCATATTCTTGTTTCTCCTAAGGGGCTGCAGATCCCTTCAGCTCCTTGCGTACTTTCTCTAGCTCCTTCATTGGGGACCCTGTGATCTGTCCAACAGATGGCTGTGAGCATCCACTTATGTTCATAGCAGCCTTATTTATAATAGCCAGAAACTGGAAAGAACCCAGATGTCCCTCAACAGAGGAATGGATACAGAAAATATGGTACATTTAAATAATGGTTATTGTTTTTGTGGGTGAATTCATGTCCCCAGAACTCCTCTGAAAGTCTTACCTGGCTATAGGAGGTAGCCACTTCAATATCTAAATACCTCATTACTTAGTATCGTTCCTAGGCCTATCCACATAGATTTCCTGTTCTCTCTCCAAGGCCTGGCCACAAGGTAGACCAAGAGATGTTTCCCACTGGTTTCCAATTTCATCCCCAGCCTTCACCTGCCACTCTTCGGTGCATAACTTATAACTCTTCCAGTTCAGCACCTCATGGGCTCTCATACCCAGTTCCCTTTTTCCTTCTATCTCTGATTATTATTGAGATTCCCCTTCTGCGATAGATTTACATATGCTCCCTTGATCTCTCCTTATTACAAAGTTTCTTGGGATATGTTGATAGTAGCATGATTATTCTGCACGTTATGTCTAAAGTTCCCATATAAGTGATTACATACCATATGTATACTTCTGACTCTGGGTTTCCTCACTCAGTATAATATTCCATTTGGCTGCAAAATGCAAGATATATTTGTTTTAAATAGCTAAATAGTATTCCATAATGTAGACATACCACCTATTCTTTATCCCCTTTTCAGTTATAGGACATCAACGTTGTTTCAAGACACTCACTATTACAAATAACACTGCAATGAACATAGGGAAGCCAGTGTCCCTGTTGTATAATGGGGCATCTTATGGGTATATACACAGGAGTTGTATAACTATGGCTTGAATAAAACTATTTCCAATATTCTGAGAAACCACAAAATTCATTTGAAAACTGGTTGCACAAATTTCAACTCCCACCAGCAATGGAGCAATGTTCTCAATGCTCCAAATCCATTCCACCATATGCTGTCACCTGAATTTTTGATCTTAGCCATCTTGAGAGGTATGGCATAGAACCTCAGGATCATTGTATTTGAATTTTCCAGAACATTTATTTAAGTGTTCTTGGTCCTTAGTAATTACTCTGTTGAGAATTCTCTATAAAGCTCTTATCCTCATTTTTAAATTAGGTTATTTTGTTTGTTGTCTCCCTTCTTGAGTTCTTTATTCATTTTGGATATTACACCTTTGTCAGATGGAGGGTTTGGTGAAGATCTTTTCCCAACATTGTCCTTTGCCTTTAAAAAAGCCCCTTCATTTTCAGGAGGTTTCATTTTACAATTTTGATATTTGAGATCGAGCCATTGGTATTCTGTTCAGGAATTTGTCTTCTGTACGAATTCATCAGAGGCTATTCCTTACCTTCTTTCCATTATTCAGTGTATCTGGTGTTATTTTTAGGTCTTTGTTACACTTGTACTGGAGTTTTGTGCAGGTTAATAAACATGTATCTATTTGCATTCTTTAACATGCAGACATCTAGTTAGAGTAGCACCATTTATAGAATATATTTTCCATTTATATGGTCTGCATTTGTTGTGATAAATCAAGTGTTCACAGATGTTTGCTTTTATTTTGGGGTAATTAAAACTTCATTGATCTTTCTGTTTCTGTAAAAGTACCATGCTGTTTTTATTACAATTTCGATGCAGTGAGGATTGAGGTGAGGGATGATAATATACCCCAAAATTCTATTATTCTTCAGGATATTTTTAACTATTCTAGGATTTGTTTTCTAGTTTTGTCATGAATATAAGAATTGTTCTCTAAATTCCTATTAGAATTGTGTTGTAATTTGTACATTGCTTTTGTATAATTGTCATTTACATTATTTTAACCATATTGATCCATGAACATGGAAATATTTCCATGTTCCTATTTATTCTTCTATTTCATTCTTTACAAGTGCTGGTCATACATGTCTTTCAGGCCTTGCGTTACATCAAGATATTTAAAATTTTTGTAGCTATTGTAAAGGGCTGTGTCTTTTTAATTTTTCTCATCCCATTTTTCATTTTTATAAATGATTGCTGCTGATAATTTTGAGCTAATTTTGAATACACATACTTTGTTGAATGTGTTTTTAAGCTGTTTAAATTTTCTGATAGAGTTTTGGGGGTCTGTTTTTATATGATCATATCGTCTACAAATAGTAATACCACGATTTCATCCTCTCCAATTTGTATCCCATTGATATTTAATTGCCTGCTTGCTCTAGGAAGATGATGTTTTAATGTGTTTTTTGAATTTGATTCATGAGGATTTTTATTGAGTGTTTTTGCTTCAGTTTCATTAGGAAAACTGGTCTGAAGTTGTCTTTTGTGATTTAGACATAAGGGTAACTGTGGCCTTATAGAATGAGTTCTGCAATTTTATATCTGTCTCAGTTTTATGGAACTTTAGAGAAGTATTGTTATTTGCTGTTCTAATATCCTGTCCTAAAGTCATTGATAGTAGCCATTTTTAGTTGGAAGAATTTTAATGACTGCTTTTATTACCTTAAGGATTGTAGGGCAGTGTAAATTGTGCTGACCTTGCATTGAGTCTGAGCTCACATTTTTTATGACAGAGAATACATAAATTTATGTAATAAGCTACACATTTGTAAGCATTTAGCACAGTGTGGATTGTCTCAACTCTATTTTACCCAAACAAATATTTGTTGAAAAAAGAATTATCTATCCTTGACATTGTTAAAGAATCTTGATATCTGATATACATTAATATTTGTCATTTTTTGACATAATATGCAGGGTTTGTGAGTAATATAACAACATAAAAGAGGTGTTTAATTGAATAGTTAAATAATAAAGGAAAAATCAGATGGAGAATTACAAAATATTTCAAAGTAAAAACAGAAATTATTATTAGATTTGGTTTGTATCAGAGTATCATTTTAATTCTAACCTATTCTTTGATTTCTAGGGAATTTTGCCAACACTTTACATAAAAATCCCAAGTACTTTTCTTACTTGTCAACTTCTTTGGTGTTATAATGTCATTTTAGCATAGCATTCTGTTAAAAATAAGGATCAAAGCCCATTACTGTTTGTGTCTGACTTCAAGCCCAGAATTTGTGAAGTAAATGTAGGTGATTCCTGTCAGTCTGATGCCAGCCTGGTATATATAGTAAATTCAAGAACACCTAAGGCTACCCAGAGAAATCCTATCTCAAAAATCTATACCCAAAACCAAAACAAGCCAGCAAGTAGGCAAAGAATTAATTTTAAAAACATAATGTCATATCTCAAAGGTTTTTTTTTTCAACAATTTACTTCTATTAATCAGTTTTTCTCATGTCACTTCTTCCAGAATTAGTTCCTGAATCCATTTCTTAGATTCTGTTTGCCTACAGTTGTTTCTCAGATTTCATTGTTTCTCTGAAATTAGCTGTTCATGAAATAGCCTCATACATTGACAGATGTTGAAGAAAATTCCTCATTTTGGGAATGACATATTTTTATCTCATAATTAGATACACATTAACTCTATTCAAATACATAAATATTATAGGTTAGGGCAAGGGATGGGTTAAGGGGAAATAGCAGCTAAGAAGTGGGAAAAACAAAAACAACAGCAAAACCGAAAGAATAACATCAACAAAACCAAAGAGATAGGGTCATACAAGGACTAAGGGAAGGTAAATAAATATAGAGACAAGAGAACAAAGGAGACATGCACAAAAGTGTACTGAATAGCATCAAGGAATTATATTTTGTATTTCCATAGACTTATTCACAATTCATAGAAGTATATGTGTTTACATATTTATATGCATATATATATGCATATATATATATATATATATATATATATATTATGTATTACACACACACAAATATACAGTATAATGTGAAAAGCCTTCTGAGTGAAAGGTCCATAAAGTTAAAGTACGTGAATTTCTAGGACATAAAGTCTATACCTTTGTTGCTCATTCATCTTTCTGAGGTTGAATGTGAAAAAATATTGTTGAAGTCACCTCACACTTAGGATACATAATTCAATTAATTTGATTTAGAACCCGAAAGCCTCCTGACTTAAGCCAAGCTTCCATAGTATAAGAAAGTACTGTTCAACATTAATGTGGTTCAAAAAATCAATAGTGTTATTAGCTAGGGACACATCTATAAACAACCAACAACCTATATGTGTTTTTTTGTATTATCTGTGTTCAGCTTAAAGTACATGAGGATAATGATGCTTGGGTCCTAAGAAGGCTTGATACCCCAGTGTAGAGGAATGCTAGTGATATGAGGAGAGTATGAGTAGGTGGGTAAGGTAGCACCTTCACAGAAACAGGGTAAGGGTGGATGGTATAGGGGTTTTTCAGAGGGGAAACTGTGAAAAGGGGATAATATGTGAATTGTAAATATGCAATAAAATACTACATTTTAATAAATGTACCACATTTTCTTTATATGTTCCTGATTTATGTACATTTAAGATGTTTCTACGTTCTTGCTACTATGAGTAATGATCTTATGAATTTAGTTGAGCAACAGTCATAGTAGTGCAATGAGGTTTTCTTTGCATATATGCCCATTAGTGATATATATGGGTGTTGAATTAATTGATGAAGAAAAGTGGCAGTTTCCTGGTGCCTGCCCCAAATGGTTTACACTCTGGAATGACACACACACACACACACACACACACACACACACACACACACACCCTTTATATTTTAATATGTCTTAAATAAGACAATAGCTGGGACACTTCATAACTTCTGTGTAGTTAATCTACCTCCCACTGATAATCCTGAGTTATCACTTAATAAATTCTAAATTCAATCTTGGCTGATCTGGACCCTGATTGTTGCCCAAGTGAGCAGTCCTCTGGGCCATGCTCTCCTTTCCTCCATCACAATGTAGTAGTGCCTTTCTGTCATTCATGCTTCTCAGGTTTGACATCTCTTCTCTCCTGTACACACTCCTGTCATGACAGTTCTCCTTCCTTTACTTGATTTCAAGCCCAGAATCCTCAAATCCCATTTCTGTCTGACCTGCCAAGCCAATCGATGCCTTCATTTTTATTTACCAGTAAAAGTTAATTATGAACAGGGTCCCTCAGTGTCTTAAATGTAGACAGTCATGAAAGTAGTTCTGGGGACAAAAAATAACCTTAGAATACAAGTAATGACCACAGCATCTGGGGGAGCCATTTGAGTTCCCAAATTCTGTCAAGAATGGTCTGCACAGGCGAGAGTGTGGACTGCAGAGGCTAGCAGCTTCTGGGACAGGCAAAACCAACAGAGTTTCTGGGGCAGACCATGCTTTAGGCTCCAGACACTGGGCACCTTCCCTGCCAGAGGTGAGGTGTCCACCTCTCCCAGGAGGAATTTATCACAGCATCTGGTGGAGACATCTTGGTTCCTGGATCCTGCCAAGACTACTCTGCACAGGTGAGAGTGTGGGCTAGAGAAGCTATATAGATTCTAGGACATGCCTTGTTTTGGGCCTTCATCTTCTTCCAGGAGGCAGGTTAGAACACCAGATATCTGTACACCTTCCCTGCAAGAGGAGAGCTTGCCTGCAGAGAGTGTTCTAACCACTGAAATTCAGGAGACAACTAGTCTTCCAGGTCTGCTGATAAAGGCTAACAGAATCACTAGAGGAATAAGCTCTAACCAGAGACAAATATAACAACTAACTCCAGAGATTACCAGATGGCGAAAGGCAAACATAATAATACTACTAACAGAAACCAAGACCACCTATCATATCAAAACCCAGCAATCCCACCTCAGCCAGACCTGGATACCCCAACACACCTGAAAAGCTAGACCTAGATTTAAAAGCATATCTCATGATGATGGTACAGGACATCAAGAAAGACTTTTAATAACTCACTTAAAGAAATACAGGAGAACACTGCTAAAGAGTTACAAGTAATTAAAGAAAAACAGGAAAACACATCCAAACAGGTGATGGAAATGAGCAAAATCATACAGGACCTAAAAAGGGAAGTAGACAAAATAAAGAAAACCCAAAGTGAGGCAATGCTGGGGATAGAAACCCTAGGTAAGAAATCTGGAACCATAGAAGCTAACAGCTTCAGGAACAGGCAAGAGCCACAGAGCTTCTGAGGCAGTGCCCTCTTCGGGAGGGCTTTTCCTCAGCATCAGCAAAAGACATCTTGGTTCAGAGACTCCACCGAAAGTTGTCTGCACATGTGAGAGTGTGGACTACAGAAGCTAACAACTTCTGTGACAGGCCAAAGCAACACAGCTTCTGGGAAAGATGCTGTTTTGGGCCTTCATCTTCGGCCAGGAGGGAGGTCCTAACACCAGATACCTGTGCACATTCCCTGTAAGAGGAGAGCTTGCCTGCAGAGAGTGCTCTGAGCACTGAAACTCAGAGGAGAGAGATAGTTTCCCAGGTCTGCTGATAGTGGGTAACAGAATCACCAGAGGAACAATCTCTAAACAGAGACAACTATAACAACTAACTCCAGAGATTACCAGATGGCAAAAGTTAAACGTAAAAATCTCATTAACAGAAATGAAGACCACTCACCATCTTCAGAACCAAGCACTCCTACTTCACCCAGTCCAGGGCACCCCAACACACCTGAAAAGCTAGACCCAGATTTAAAAGCATATCTTATTATGATGGTAGAGGACATCAAGAAAGACTTTAAAAACTCACTTAAAGAAATACAGGAGAACACTGCAAAACAGGAAGAAGACATTAAAGAGGAAACACAAAAATCCCTAAAAGAATTGCAAGAAAACACAACCAAACAGGTGATGGAATGGAATAAAACCATTGAAGACCTAAAAAGTGAAGTAGACCCAATAAAGAAAACCAAAAGTGAGGCAATGCTGGAGATAGAAAACCTAGGAAAGAAATCGGGAACCATAGATGCTAGCATCAGCAACAGAATACAAGAGAAGAAGAGAGAATCTCAGGTGCAAAAGACTCCATAGAGAACATCTGCACAAGAATCAAAGGAAATGGAAAATGCAAAAAGATCCTAACTCAAAGCATCCAGGAAATTGAGGACACAATGAGAAGACCAAACGTACGGATAATAGGAGTAGATGAGAATGAAGATTTTCAACTTAAAGGGCAAGCAATATCTTCAACAAAATTATAGAAGAAAATTTCCCCAACCTAAAGAAAGAGATGCCCATGAACATAAAAGAAGCCTACAGAACTCCAAATAGACTGGACCATAAAAGAAATTCCTCCCAACACATTCTAACTAAGGAAGTGAAAGATCTGTATGATAAGATCTTCAAGGCTCTGAAGAAAGAAATTAAAGAAGATCTCAGAAGATGTAAAGATCTCAAGGATAAAAGAACCTCTGGTGGAATCACCATGCCTGACCTAAAGCTTTACTACAGAGCAATTGTGATAAAAACTGAATGGTACTGGTATAGTGCTAGACAAGAAGACCAATGGAATAGAATTGAAGACCCAGAAATAAACCCACATACCTCTGGTCACTTGATCTTCGACAAGGGAGCTAAAACCATCCAGTGGAAAAAAGACAGCATTTTCAACAAATGGTGCTGGCACAACTGGTGGCTATCCTGTAGAAGAATGAAAATTGATACATTGCTATCTCCTTGTACTAAGGTCAAATCTAAATGGATCAAGGAACTCCACATAAAACCAAAGACACTGAAACTTATAGAGGAGAAAGTGGAGAAAAGCCTCGAAGATATGAGCACAGGGAAAAAATTCCTGAATAGAACAGCAATGGCTTGTGCTGTAAGATCGAGAACTGACAAATGCGACCTCATTAAACTGCAAAGTTTCTGTAAGGCAAAAGACACTGACAATAAGACAAAAGGACCACCAACAGATTGGGAAAGTATCTTTGCCTATCCTAAATCAGGTAGGGGACTATTATCCAATATATACAAAGAACTCAAGAAGATTGACTCCAGATAATCAAATAACCCCATTTAAAATGGGGCTCAGCACTACACAAAGAATTATCACCTGAGGAATACTAAATGGCTGAGAAGCACCTGAAAAAATGTTCAGCATCCTTACTCATCAGGGAAATGCAAATCAAAACAACCCTGAGATTCCACCTCACACCAGTCAGAATGGCTAAGAGCAAAAATTCAGGTGACAGCAGATGCTGGCAAGGATGTGGAGAAAGAGGAACACTCCTCCAATGTTGTTGGGTTTGCAAGCTTGTACAACCACTCTGGAAATCAGTCTGGCGGTTCCTCAGAAAATTGGATATAGTACTACTAGAGGATCCTGCAATACCACTCCTGGGCATATATCCAGAAGATGTTCCAACTAGTAAGAAAGACTCATGCTCCACTTTGTTCATAGAAGCCTTATTTATAACAGCCAGAAGCTAGAAAGAACCCAGATGTCCCTCAAGAGTTGAATGGATACAGAAAATGTGGTACATTTACACAATGGAGTTCTACTCAGCTATTGAAAAGAATGAATTTAGGAAATTCCTAGGCAAATGGATGGACCTGGATGGCATCATCCTGAGTGTGGTAACCCAATCATAAAAGAACTCACACAATATGTACTCACTGATAAGTGCATATTAGCCCAGGCACTTAGAATACCCAAGATAATAAGATTCGCTAAACACATGAAACTCAAGAAGAATAAAGACAATTGCTCTGTAGTACAGCTTTAGGTCAGGCATGGTGATTCCTCCAGAGGTTCTTTTATCCTTGAGAAGAGTTTTTGCTATCCTAGGTTTTTTGTTGTTCCAGATGAATTTGCAGATTGCCCTTTCCAATTCGTTGAAGAATTGAGTTGGAATTTTGATGGGGATTGCATTGAATCTGTAGATTGCTTTTGGCATGATAGTCATTTTTACAATGTTGATCCTGCCATTCCATGAGCATGGGAGGTTTTTCCATCTTCTGAGATCTTCTTTAATTTCTTTCTTCAGGGACTTGAAGTTCTTGTCATACAGATCTTTCACTTCCTTAGAGTCACGCCAAGGTATTTTATATTGTTTGTGACTATTGAGAAGTTTGTTGTTTCCCTAATTTCCTTCTCTGCTTGTTTATCCTTTGTGTAAAGAAAGGCCATTGACTTGCTTGAGTTAATTTTATATCCAGCTACTTCACCGAAGCTATTTATCAGGCTTAGGAGTTCTCTGGTGGAATTTTTAGGGTCACTTATGTATACTATCATATCATCTGCAAAAAGCGATATTTTGACTTCTTCTTTTCCGATTTGTATCCCCTTGATCTCCTTTTGTTGTCTAATTGCTCTGGCTTGGACTTCAAGTACAGAGTGAGTTATGAAACCAATTATCCCCAGAAATTGTATGCAAACAATAAATTTTGATGAGGTATGCACAACATGTGAATCCACCCATTCCACTGGTGCAATATAGGGAAAAGAATTATGTCTTATTCTTCATTAACACTCCAGATGCAATTTTTTTCTCAGAAATGCAACAATTTTTCTGATTATGATTTCGTATAGTCATTCTTCCAAATAAAGGTAATAGTCATGTTTACAAAATTAATAAAAGAAGTATACTATTTACTTAATAATTTTACTAAAGGAGAATACAAAATAATGCTGAATAAATTATTATGAATAAATGGTGAATAAAAACAATCATAAGTCTTTCAAAATTTAAAATCGTGAGAGGTGATTCTCAAATGATCACTTCGTGCCTTATTTGTAAACTAAAATTTAGAAGTTCAAATTGTGAAACAGTGTACTTGACTTATTTTCTACAAATTAAATTTCTATTAAAACACTTTCCTCTTCTTCAAAATACACTATATTGAAGAGTCATAGAATATGACAGATTGTATATCATGATGAAAACTATTTTGTATAGTCATTGATTTTATTCTGAGTCTAAAATAATTGTGTTCGGTGGCATTACATTTTTTACAACCTTGCTAAAGAAAATCAAATTCCTAACTAAGGTACTGTGTGCTAACAACACTCATTTTCTTGTTCCTTGTTTATACAGCTTCACTGTTCTCTGTAACAAGCTACAGAGAATAAATTTCATCTTAAAATCCAGAACAATCTATGAGTTGAAATAAGTTTGTTGAAAAAATGCATCAAACCTTCCTTTATAGGTGTACTAACTCTTCACTGGCTGCAGAGGTTACAGTAAGATATATGCTATCATTCCAGGTTGTCACATGAGTAAAACAATACAAAAAATATAGACTTACAGAAAATATTTGAAGAAAAGTTCCAGCCCAAGGAGGGTAACTACACTCAAGAAAATACAGGAAATAATTTCTCACCATCAATTCAAAAAGAAAGACATCATGCACACACATTAAAATAAAGACAAACAAACAAACAAACACACACACACACTCATACACATTCACCCACTACTAACAACAATATCAAAATTGGAGCAATTAAAAATCTTTGGTCATTAGTACCTCTCAGCATCAATGTAAACAATTTCCCAATGAAAAGACACCCACTACTAGAATGGCTGTATGTAAAACATGATCCATCACTCTGCTGCATGCAAAAACAAAACAAAACAAAAAAAACCAAACCAAAACAAAACAAAACAAAAACCACTTCAATATCAAAAATAGAGGTTACCTCAGAGTAAAGGGCTAGAAAATGATGTTCCAAGTCAACAGATACACAAATGATGATAGAGTAGCCATTGCAGTATCCAACAGAATAAACATTCAACAAGAATTATGCAAAAGAGTTGAGGAAAAACACATCATTTCACCAGAGGAAAAATTCACCAAGATAACATGTCAATGAGTATCTACTCTTCAAATACAAGCACACTCATATTTGTAATTGAAGTATTACTACAGTTTATATCCTACTTTGAAACAGATTTTAATAGTGGGAGACTCCAAAACCCTCATCCCACAAATTAAAAGTCATTCCAAACAAAATTTAACATAAAACTTATGGAACAAACAGATATTTTGACACAAATGGACGTAACATATTATGAGAATATTTTAGTGAAACAAAACTTTCTTCTCAGAACCTCATGGAAACTTTTTCAAAATTGACCATGTACTCATTTACAAAGCATGCCTCAACAAACAAAAGGTAATTGAAAAAGAAAACAAACAAACAAACAAACAAACAAAACTCTTGCATATCTAGTAAGACCACCAGTGATTAAAGCTGTACTTCAACAACAACCAAAATAATAGAAGACTAAAAACTTATGAAAACTGAACTTCTCAATGAACACTATTCAGAGCAGAAATAAAAAAAATAAAGAATTCTAGAAATCAATAAAAAAAAATCAACAATGCACCCAAAATTGTAGGACACAATTAAAGCAATACTGAGGAAATTTTGTTGCATTACACCCAACTACCGAATGAGAAGAGGAGACTCAGAAAATCTCAGAAGTACAGGACATTACAACAGGAGCTGACCTGAACTGATGATCTATGAGTCAAGCAATTCAGGCTAGGACTATGACACTGAATCTAAACTCTTACTTGTAATTTGCTGTTGACTGCATTGTATAGAAATGACATGAGGTGACAGTCTTCTAGTTCCAATGTGTCTTGAGGAGGTTTTGTGAATATCATGATACTGGGAAGCCTAGTAAGCATATTTTCTCAGCACAGAATGCTGGTGTTCTGCCAAGTAAGATGAATGCTTGAGAATGTAGCTTTCATGATTATTTTCTCATATGAAAAATACTTTGTTTTTAATTAAAAGAAGCAACACATCAAACAATTTGACCTCATAGAGATCTCTAAGTCTTCAAGGAGGTATGGGTCACTTTGAATCTAGATCAATTATTATTTGAGAAACAGAAGCTATTGATAATTAGAAGCTGTGGGAAATATTTATTCTGCAAATCTGTAAATGATGTTGAAACATTCAATAAACTGTGCCTTGGCTCACTGTTGCTGTGCATTTGCCAAGTCCTGATTGAGGAAGCCCTACCCTTGGGAGCCCTATGCACAAGACGTTGTCATTGGTTCACCAAGTTGAAGATTAAAAGCCATCACTGTGGAATATATAGTCAATGAATATATGAAGATCCATGATATCCAGGAATGTCTTTATATTCTTGGTAAGTATTGATGTCTATGAAAGTTTAAGTAAAGGATAAAGACATTGAAGATTTGTGGAAAGGTTTTCGGCTCAAATTTTATTCGTTCATAAATGGCAACATAAAGGAGATATGGAACAGAAAGGAATGTGTCTGTGTGCTTGATTACAGAAAAGGAGGATACGGTATAAAACATACAAGCGTGTTTTGTTTGTTTTCACATATAATGCCTCTCCATTGCCATTGTGCTGGGTAACAATTTGATAAAAGTATTTACTTTTAAAAAATAATTTGAAGATGGTGAATGAACATACAGTTTACAAAAGAAGGGGACAGCCCTACAATTTTCATGCTGAGTCTTTTAATGTGTAACAGCAGTCAGTCCAATGCATCCCAACCCAAGTTTTCCTTAGAAGGATGCAAAAGGATGTATGCTTTGATGAAGAAACATCTACTCTCTCAAATAATTGAGTGAGTAAGCTTAAGTATAATATATATGTTCCCCAATAATTTTATTTGTATTTTATTAATAAAGGGGAAAACAATAACTGGTTAGAATATAACAAAGGAATAACATAAAATTAATCTTCATGGAATTCCCTATCAAAGGTATTTTCAAATTTTTATCTTAGAATGACAATTCTGGTATCTTGTTTCATTTATTAGTCAAAAGATATAAACAATGAAGAGCAAAATAAAAGATAGTGAAAAGCAACTTTCAAAATTTGCCACTGGAGCAATTGACTCTACATTTTACTTTGGAAGATGAGAACTAGATATATGCACAATGAACTAGAAATTCTCTAACCTTTGCAAGTATGCACCAGTCAAGTTCTTTAGTTTTTGTATTATTTCTATTAAAGGCAATGTATTTTCTCATCGGTACATGATAAATAGTAAGGAAATATTTTGGTTAATGTGTCAGAGGTAAAAAAAGCCTTACATGCAAATCACTATTAAATGGTCCATCAATCAGAATAAGGAATATTTTTACTCCGAAAGTTATAGGCAATGAGTGTGTGATGACCTAGTGTAACTCAGAATGTATTATATGTTATTTGTGGTTACTCTTATCAAATAGATTGCAATATTCTTTTTTTTTTCTATGAACATAAAGACATTTATTTTTATTTTTTTTATTACGTATTTTCCTCAATTACATTTCCAATGCTATCCCAAAAGTCCCCCATACCCCCCCCCACTTCCCTACCCACCCATTCCCATTCTTTTGGCCCTGGCATTCCCCTGTATTGGGGCATATAAAGTTTGCAAGTCCAATGGGCCTCTCTTTCCAGTGATGGCCTACTAGGCCATCTTTCGATACTTATGCAGCTAGAGACAAGAGCTCCAGGGTACTGGTTAGTTCATCAAAGGTACTCTACCCAACTCATTCTATGAAGCCACAATTACTCTGATACCTAAACCACAAAAAGACCTAACAAAGATAGAAAACTTCAGACCAATATCCCTTGTGAATATTGATGCAAAAATCCTCAATAAAGTTTTGCTAACCGAATCCAAGAACACATCAAAACAATCATCCATCCTGACCAAGTAGGTTTCATCCCAGGGATGCAGGGATGGTTCAATATACAGAAATCCATCAACGTAATCCAGTATGTAAACAAACTCAAAGACAAAAACCACATGATCATCTCGTTATATGTGGAAAAATCATTTGACAAGATCCAACACCCATTCATGATAAAAGTCTTGGAAAGATCAGGAATTCAAGGCCCGTACCTAAACATCATAAAAGCAATCTACAGCAAACCAGTAGCCAACATCAAAGTAAATGGTGAGAAGCTTGAAGCAATCCCTCTAAAATCAGGGACTAGACAAGGCTGTCCACTTTCTCCATACGTATTCAACATTGTACTTGAAGTCCTAGCCAGAGCAATTCGACAACAAAAGGAGATCAAAGGGATACAAATTGGAAAAGAGGAAGTCAAAATATCACTTTTTGCAGATGATAAGATAGTATATATAAGTGACCCTAAATATTCCACCAGAGAACTCCTAAACCTGATAAACAGCTTCGGTGAAGTAGCTGGATATAAAATTAACTCAAACAAATCAATGGCCTTTCTCTACACAAAGAATAAATAGGCTGAGAAAGAAATTAGGGAAACAACACCCTTCTCAATAGTCACAAATAATATGAAATATCTTGGCAATATTCTTTTATGCATTAAAAATCAGAAAAGTGGGTGTTGATAAGCCCTGGAAATTTTTCTCAAAGTATGTGAAATAATCTTGTTAAAGTACTGAGCAAGGAACACATTTTGAGTTATCGCTTGAGATAAACCTCTGTAACCCTCTGGGTGACATGAGAATAGTGCACCATGGTGGTCTAGCATTAGTTTTCATTTCACAGCCTCTTCTCGTCATCTTCCATTCTGTTTAAATACATTAAGTATGTTTTCTTTCTTTCTTTCTTTCTTTCTTTCTTTCTTTCTTTCTTTCTTTCTTTCTTTCTTTCTTTCTTTCTTTCTTTCTTTCTTACCATAAGCCTTGCTATCAAAATGTATCTCTGCATCAGGTTATAAAACAGACTCAGAAAGATCTCACCATTTCTGCTTCTCAGGAGGCTCTGGAAGAAACAAATATCTGCCAAAATACAGCAAATCTTAATCGTGACTCCAACTTAGAACATCTAATGTTTGAAAGCAATTCAAATGCCATTCAATTCTTGAGGAACTTATGCATTGCCTTGAATATAGAAGTGCTATTTAGTTAATTCAAGTAATGGTGCTGAGGGAGCTTCATTAGCATAGCATAAACAAGGGACTTGTGTTAGGCATCATTGACAAAATTTAATCTCTCATTCAAAAACTCTTTTTCATATACTTTAAATTATTGAGAACACTATTTTCTTTTTCAAAATAAACTAGGAACATCATTGTATCCTAAATGTATTGCACTTTATAATATTCTCTGTCAAGTCTATATCCTATTTACTTAAGCACACAAAAACATGGCGATTAGAGACTGTAAATAAATTGAATATGCTAAGATAGTGTCTCCACATAGAGGCAAAGATAAAAGTGTTCTGAATAGGCTGTGGGTGTAGCATAAATCAATGAGTAAGCATTACTTCAAAAGTAATAGCCTAACCTTTCCTTCCTTAACACAGTGATTCTTAGCTTTTTGATGATATCATACTTTCCTAAAGTTCCTCATGCTGTAAGAACCAACAAACACAAACATATTTATTTCTACTTTATAACTGTAAATTTAAAATTATATAAAGAATAAGGTAAACATGTGATATTCACTATATGTTTTATTGAACACTTGTAATATGGCCATTTTTTCCATAAAGTTGTTGCTAACAACACATTGAAATCCTCCGTCTTAAGTTCATGTGCCACTGGAGGAATGTTCTAAGCTGGAAGTTTTGGAGCCTCTCTGCTGGATGTGCTCTATGTGGAGCAGACTTTTTCAGCTTTATTCCAGCAAGATAGAGTAGGAGGAAATTGTTGAGGAACATTTCCAAGGTGATTATAATGGGGTATGTCATGCCTTCACCAGGAAGCAGGATGCTCTTGGAATCCCGCAAGGTTTCGCAAGTTCAAAGGGCAAGCCCAGTACAGCTAATTTAAATACTTACCATTGACATTCAAAAGCTATTTAATGCCAGGAAATAAAATAGGAATATATGAGAAAATTTGAAAATATGCTGTGTCTTATCACCAAATAAATACAGAACAAAACAAGTTTTATTAGTAGGATAAATTACAAAGGTTCTTCTAACTCTTCAGTGTTGCTCATACAGTCTGGATTGCACAAATCTTTCTTCTTTTACCTAAAACAAGTATGGCTCACCATTTTCCAGTTCAATAATAGCAGGCTGGCTAACTTGCACCACTAATTTTTCACCAAACAGTAGTTTTCTTGTCTTAATCAAGGGCAGAAGCTGCTTTCCATCATATTTGTAAAGATAGGAACTCTCATTAAAATCAGAGCTTATCGATTGCTAGACTTTAGAGTCCATAAGTTATTGGATTTTCATTTCTTGTGTGACAGTCATTTTATGTATTGAATCATCTTCCGAACTTTACTGATTTTAACGTAATCATTACACGTTCTATTTCATTTTTGCCGTTATTCATTCATTCATTTATTTATTCTTAATCTCTTATTATAGTCCAGAATTTACTCCACTTCTGGTCCACTCTCCAATTGTTCCACAACTCAAAACGTATCCCCCCATCAGTACCAATATAGAAAATAAGTTATTGCATGACAACTCAAAACTTAAACCTTGTCTATCCAGAAATCCAGCCCTACTGAAGATAGAAGAAAAATCCCAATGTCAGGAACTGAACCACACCCAAGAAAACTCTGGAAATAAATGCTATCACAAAAGCAAAACCAAATTAAAAAATAATGAATGTCCATGAGTGTAGACACACACACACAGATACATACACACTACCACAACAATTTCTACAAGAATAAACAATCACTGGTCCTTTTTATCTCTTAACATGTATGGACTCAACTTTCTCCCAAATAATATAAACTCTAAAAGAATGGATTTGGCCAAAGAATCCACCATCCTGTTGCATACAAGAAGCAGGGGACAAGGGGGAGGAGATAAGGAATTTCTGGAGGCAAGAGGGGTAACAATTGAAATAAAAATAAAGAAAACAACCAAAAAAAAAAGGAAAAAACTAAAGAAAGAAAGACAAAGAGAAAAAATAAGAAAAGATACACACCTCAGCAACAAAGACAGGTATTATCACAGAGTGAAGGAATGGAAAGAGATTTTTCAAGGAAACAGATCCAGGAAGAGAGCTGAAGTAGCCTATATAATATCTAAATAAATAAACATTAAGCCAAAGTTAATCAGAAGAGTTTTGTCAGAACAAGACACCCCATATTCATAAAAGAGGAAAAAATACCACTAAAATGATATCTCAATTCTCAATATCTGTGATTCAAATGAAATTACAGCCACATTTGTAAATGACATATAAGTAAAACTTAACACATAGATATACACATAAATAAAGGGAGACTTCACCACCCTACCACCCTACCACAAATTGTCAGGTCATCAAACATAACATAAATAGACAAATAATGGAACTGTACTATACTATGATTCTAAACTATAAAAGGTATATCTACAGAACTTTTCACCCAAACTCAGAAGAATATAGCTTCTTCTCAGCACTTCATTGATTATTCTCCAAAACTGAACATGTACATGGTCACAAAATAAATCTCAATAGGTACAAGAAAATCAAAACAACTCCCTACATTCTATTGCAACACAATGGATTAAAGTTGAACATCAACAATAATAGAAAGCCTATAAACTTACAGAAACTGCAAAGTCTCTACTCAATGACAACTGTGTCAGGAAAGAAATAAAAAAAAATTAAAGATTTTCTAAAATGCAATAAAAATGAATGTACAACATACCTAAATTTTTGGAAAACAATGGAGCAGTGCAACAAGGAAAGATAATAACTAAAAGTGCCCTCATAAAACTTAGTGAGATAAGCTCTAGTCACTAAAAAGCTTTAGAACAAATATAATCAAAACATGCTCCACTATGTTCATAGCAGATTTATTTATAATAGCCAGAGAGAGAATATCCAAATGACTAAATCAGATTTGAAAAGAGGGCATAACCACAGACACTAGGGAAATCCAAAGAATCATTAAGTATTACTATAAAGACTTGTACACAACAAAATTTGAAAATCTTAAAGATGAATGATTGTCTTATCAAAGTTAAAACAAGGTCAAGTAAACAATATAAATAGGCCTATGATACATAGTGAAATAGTGACAGTCATTGAAATTCTCCCCAGTAGAAGAATTTCAGGCCCAAAGTGTTTTAGTGAAGAATTCATGAGACTTTCAAAGGAGAGGTAATACCAAAATTCTTTGAACTATTCCACAGGACAGAAACAGAAGTACCACTGCCAAGTTCATTTCATTAGACCATTATCACTCTAGTAAGCAAATCACACAGACTCAACCAAGAAAGGATTTCAAAATAACTTCCTTTATGTAGCTTGGTTTTAAAATACTCAATAAAAATAGTTGCAAACTGAGTCAGAGAATCAATCACAAACATTATTCAATCAGAACAAGTAAGACTCATCTCAGTAAATTAGGGATGGTTCAAAATATGAACATCAGTCAATGTAACTGAAAATACTGAGAGCAAGAAAAAAAAATGGCATGATCATCTCATTATATGGTTAATATGCCTTTGATAATATCCAAAACTGATTCCAGACAAAATTTTGGACAGATTAGGGATACAAGGCAAACATCTAAACACAATAAAGGCATAAAATACAATGTGATAGACAAAGTTATAGTAAATGAAGAAAAAAAAATGAAAGTACTTCAGTGACAACACATGCCTCTGTCCTTTCTCCCATTCTATTCAATATAATATTTGGTATTTTACCTGGATCAATAAGACAACTAAAGTGGATCAAAGGGTTACAACTAAGAAAGGAAGAAGTCATCATATTGCTTTCACAGACAAAATGATAGTATATACAAGTGACCCTAAAATTCCACCTGGGAACTCCTACACCTGATAAACACCCTTAGAAATGTGACTGAATATGAAAATAACTCTGCAAAAAATCAGTAGCTCTCCTACATACAAATGATGAATGTGTTGAGAAAGAAATTAGGAAGTTGCTTAGTCTTACTGAAAGTTGGTATACCATGGACTGTGATGCTAATCTAGGCCAGGCTTTTCTGAACATGAAATGTAGAGTGGATGGTAGTAGAAATGGAGGGAGCATTGGACTGGAGGGAGAGAAGGCTAAAATGTGGTCTGTATATAAAAGCATAAAATAGAAATATATACTATTTCTCTAAAAATATAAATCATCTCTTTTAAATGTTCAGTTTTTCAGCTTTAGGTTTATATAGAAATTCAAACTAAATTCACTATGTTCAACAAAACGGAAGAAGCAGGGTACAGCCCTAATGCAAACAAGACAGAACCATGCTCCAATAGTATAAATAACTAAAGTACAAATTATCTGGGTATTCTGGGGTCCTCAAAGTAGCATCAATTGTTTTTCTAGTTCAAATCTTTGGAGCACACATAGTTTGTCTTCTAGGCTCTGGCTGTCTACAGTCTACTAATGTTAGTAGTCTTGGTGGTCATTCCTCGTTACTGGCATCTCTAATGCAGTGGGGTCTTTTCTCTATTTGTTCTGTATTTTAGCCTACAGTCCATCATGTCTTCATGGTGTCAAGCCATAACACTTTTTCCTGACCATTTCAGTCTATGGGATTGAACTGCCAGTAATACTGCACCTATATAAATGATGTCTGCTAGCCATCCTAGTCCCAAGTCTCAGCTGTTCATTAGGATCTCTGGATGCCTTCAAGACTAATACTCTCAATAATACTGCCAGTGTAAGGTACAAGCTTGGTCACATCTGGAACAAGGTTGCTGTGTGCTGACCCTCAGAAAAAATTTCCTAGATTTCACCTCACTTTAGTCTCTTCTTAATTACAACTAATTTCTTAGCTCCTGCTGACCTGCAGTGCATAACCAAGAAAAAAAAGTTTCCATTTATGAATTCTTGATCTAGGTAATCACAGCTCATTTTTATTCCACAGATGACTGAGGTCATATGATAATAGGTGATCTCTGGAAAACACATTTATTGTATTTGAAATGTAGCTCCTGAATTAGCTTCCAGACAAAGCATTACATATCACATGCCAGTTTTGGTCTTCTCCATATAAATGGATGTAACCAATATAGGTTATACAGTGGCTTCAAATGGGTTAAGGAGGACAAGAAGTTCAAAGAAGCTTATGCTCTTGTGTCTGATATTTCACATAATAATAAAAAGTGTCACCATGATATTAAGATTAGGTATTATTTGATTCACCTTATTCAGGGAAGAGCCAAGTGATAAGGATAAAGTCGATATTTGGCCTCATGATGTTATTAGCTTTACAGGAATGCACAGAACATGGCAGCAATAGTTTAGAAGTGTGAGAAGCGTGGATATAGACTAGTGCTTGGGAGAGTAGTTGGCATTAAAGGTAAGCAGTAAGACCAGTGGTTATTAATGAACTAAGTGAAAGCCATAGAATAGTTGTAGTTCTTTCTTGGTGTGCTTATGAATACACTAGGTATGTTGATGACAGATTTATAGGTACAAGGCATATTTGGTGCTAAAAATTATTCCATTTAAGTGTGTAAGTCTCAACATTCTTTATTTTGTAACACTTTAATTCAAACTTTTGTGAAGTCTATTCTTAATTTACTGTTTCTTATGTATAATTTTACCACTGTTATGAATATATATGTATATTCATAACATATTACATATGTGATGTCTAAATGACTACAATTCACACAAACAACACATTGAGATTTGGTGCTTTGGCAGGTACAGAATTGCTTTTAAATTCTGACTTGTTGATCTGGTGTGTCAATATACTCTCAGCCTTGGTTTTACTTCATCCTCTAAGGTACTCATATTCTCTCAAATTATTTCATTATGGGTATGTTATATAACATTTAAATCTTCAGAAAAATTGTATGTATTAATGTGAGATGTTTATGTATATAGCAAATATAATTATCATATTGGCTTTACATTTTTACTCAAGATGAAAATAAGTATCCATAGTAAGTTCATCACCAACACAAGGTTGCTCACTATCTTGACTTTTGTTCAATAAAAGGATTGAAGTTTGGAACATTGAAGTAAAAATGGGCTAAAAGGGAAACAAACAAAGAGAAGAATATAAAAAATTATATTTGCTGATATGATTCTCTAGGAAAGAAACCATAAGCACTATTCCACAGGATTTTTAAAGCAGATAAGTATGCCTATGTCTTATGCACATGTACATACAAGTTCTCTATGTGAATTCAGAAGTTTTAAAAAGGAAGAAGAGTAAGCATATATATTTGCGAGGGCATTTGATGAGAAAATGGGATAGGAATGAGAGAAGTAGAATGGAGGTGAGTTATAGGTGAACTCCCCTATAATGGGTCAGGGAACCTACACAGAACCAAGGGCCTTTCCTCCCATTGATGACCGACTAGGCCATTTCTGCAACATATGCATCTAGAGGAGTGAGTCCCACCATGTGTTTTCTTTGGTTGGTGGTTTAGTCCCAGGGAGCTGGGGGGGGGGTACTGGTTAGTTCATATTGTTGTTTCTACTATGGGTCTGCAAACCCCCTCAACTCTTTGGGTCCTTTCCTTATTTCCTTCATTGGGGACCCTGTTCTTTGTCCAATTGATGGCTGTGAGCATTCACTTCTGTATTTGTCAGGCACTAGCAGAGCCTCTCAAGAGACAACTATATCAGGATCTGTTCAGCAAGCTCTTGTTGGCATCCACAATAGAGTCTGAGTTTGGTGGTTGTATATGAGATGGATCTCCAGGTATGTCAGTCTATGGATTGTCATTCCTTTAGTCTCTGCTCCACACTTTGTATCTGTAACTGCTTCCATTGGTATTTTGTTTCCCCTTCTAAGAATGATCGAAGAATCCATACTTTGGTCTTCTTTCTTCTTGAGTTTCATGTGTTTTACGAATAGTATCATGAGTATTCTGAAATTCTGGGCTAATATGCACTTACTAGTGAGTACATTTCATGTGTTATCTTTTGTGATTGGGTTACCTCACTCAGGATGATATCTTCCAAATGCATCCATTTGCCTAAGAGTTTCAAAAATTCATTGATTTTAATAGCTGAATAGTACTCCATTGTATAAATGTACCACATTTTCCGTATCCATTCTCCTGTAGAGGAAAATCTGGGTTCTTTTCAGCTTCTGGCTATTATAAATAAGGTTGCTATTAACATAGTGGAGAATGTGTCCCTATTGCATGTTGGAGAATATTCTGGTTGCCTAAGAGTGGTATTACTGGATCTTCTGGTAGTACAATATCCAATTTTCTGATGAACCACCACATTGATTTCT
This sequence comes from Mus caroli, assembly GCF_978045245.1. NCBI lineage: Eukaryota > Metazoa > Chordata > Mammalia > Rodentia > Muridae > Mus > Mus caroli. Next base: position 54,906,451 of record NW_028227273.1, read on the forward strand.
AGAGTGGTTGTACTAGCTTGTAATCCCACCAGCAAGGGAGGAGTCTATCTCTTTCACCATGAGTTTTTTATCTTAGCCATTGTTACTAGAGTGAGGTGGAATTTCAAGGTTGTTTTGATTTGCATTTCCGTGACGACTAAGGATGTTGAATATTTTTTAAGGTGCTTTTCAGTCATTTGTTATTCCTCAGTTTAGCTCTGTTATTCCTTGTTTAGCTCTGTATCCCATTTATAATAAGGTTATTTGGTTTTCTGGTGTCTATCTTCTTTAGTTCTTTTTATATATCGGATATTAGCACTCTATCAGATGTAGTATTGGTGAAGATCTTTTCCCAATCTGTTGTTTGCCTTTTTGTCTTATTGACAGTTTCCTTTTCCTTACAAAAGCTTTGCAATTTTCTGAGGTCCCATTTGTTAATTCTTAATCTTATAGTACAGCCATTGGTGTTCTTTTCAGGAATTTTACCCCTGTACCCATATGTTTGAGGCTCTTCACCACTTTATCCTCTATAAGTTTCACTTTCTCTGGTTTTATGTGGAGGTTATTGATTCACTTGGACTTGACCTTTGTACAAGGATCCAAGAATATATTGATTCACATTCATCTACAGGATGACCTCCAGTTCAGGAAGCACAATTTATAAAAAAAAAATGTTCTTTCTTCCACTGGATGATTTTAGAGATTTTGAGAAAGATTAAGTGACCATAGGTTTGTGGGTTAATTTCTTGGTCTTCAATTTTATTCCACGGAATTTACCTATCTGTCACTGTACCACTACCATGCAGTTTTTATCACAATTGCTCTGTAGTACAGCTTGAGGTCAGAGATGGTGATTACACAAGACATTCTTTTATTGTTGAGAATAGTATTTGCTATCCTAGGTTTTTTTTATTCGAGATAAATTTGTAAATTGCCCTTTTTAACTCTGTAAAGAATTGAGTGGAAGTTTTGATGGGGATTGCACTGAATCTGTAGATTGCTTTTGACAAGATGGCCATTTTTACTATGTTAATCTTGTCAATCCATGAGCATAGGAGATCTTTCCATCTTCTGAGGTCATTTAATTCTTTCTTCAGAGACTTGAAGTTCTTATCATACAGATTTTTCACTTGCTTAGTTACAGTCACAGCTACGCATTTTATATTGTTCTTGAGTATTGTGAAAGGTGTTGTTTCCCTAATTTCTATCTCAGCCTGTTTATCCTTTGTGTAGACAAAGGACACTGATTTGTTTGAGTTAATTTTATATCCTGTTACTTCACTAAAGTTGTTTATCAGGTTCAGAAGTTCTCTTGTGGAATTTTTGGAGTCACTTACGTATACTATCATATCACCTGCAAATAGTGACATTTTGACTCCTTCTCTTCCAATTTTTACTCCTTTGACTTCCTTTTGTTTTCTAAATGGTCTGGCTAGGAATTCAAGTACTATACTGAATAGGTAGGGAAAAAATGGGCAGCCTTGTTTAGTTCCTGATTTTACTGGGATTGCTTTAAGTTTCTCTCCATTTAGTTTGATGTTGGCTACTGGTTTGCTGTATATTGCTTTTACTATGTTTAGGTATGTGCCTTGAATTCAAAAATTTTCCTAGACTTTTATCATGAAAGGGTGTTGGATTTCTTTCGAAACATGTCTAATAATCTAAGGAGATGATCGTGTTGTTTTTTTTTTTCTTTGAGTTTGTTTATATAGTGGATTATGTTGATGGATTTCCGTATCTTGAAACATTCTTGCATCAGTAAGATGAAACCTACTTGTTCATGATGGATGATCATTTTGATGTTTTTTTGGATTCAGTTAGCGAGAATTTTATTGAGTATTTTTGCATATATATTCAAAAGGAAAATTGGTCTGAAATTCTTCCTTTGTTTGGTCTTTGTGTGGCTTTGGTATCATCATAACTGTGGCTTCATAGAATGAATTGGGTAGTGTTCCTTCTGTTTCTATTTAATGGAATAGTTTGAGGAATATCAGTATTTGGTCTTCTTTGGAGGTCTGAAAGAACTCTACACTAAACCCATCTGGTCCTGGTATTTGTTGTTGTTGTTGTTGTTGTTGTTGTTGTTTATGTTTGTTTGGTTTGGAGCCAATTTACGATTGTTTCATTTTATTTAGGGAATCTGGGATTGTTTAGATCATTTTCCTGTTCCTGATTTAACTTTTGGACCTGGTAACTGTCTAGAAATTAGCAATTTCATTTGTGTTTTTTTCAGTTTTGTTGAGTATAGGCTTTTGCAGTATGATCTGAAGATTTTTTGGATTTCCTCAGTTTCTGTTATTATTTTTCCCTTTTCATTTCTAATTTTGCTAATTAGGATACTCTCTCTGAGCCCTCTAGTTAGTCTGGCTAAGGTTTATTTATTATGTTGCTTTTCTCAAAGAATCAGCTTCTGCTTTGGTTGATTCTTTTTGTTTTTTTAATTTCTTTTTTTTTTTATTACGTATTTTCCTCAATTACATTTCCAATGCTATCCCAAAAGTCCCCCATACCCACTCCACTTCCCTACCCACCCATTCCCATTCTTTTGGCCCTGGAATTCCCCTGTATTGGGGCATATAAAGTTTGCAAGTCCAATGGGCCTCTCTTTCCAGTGATGGCCGACTAGGCCATCTTTCGATACACATGCAGCTAGAGACAAGAGCTCCGGGGTCCTGGTTAGTTCATCATGTTGTTCCAAGTATAGGGTTGCAGATCCCTTTAGCTCCTTGGGTACTTTCTCTAGCTTCTCCATTGGGAGCCCTGTGATCCATCCAATAGCTGACAGTGAGCATCCACTTCAGTGTTTGTTTGGCCCCAGCATAGTTTCACAAGAGAGAGCTATATCTGGGTCCTTCCAGCAAAATCTTGCTAGTGTATGCAATGGTGTCAGGGTTTGGAAGCTGATTATGGGATGGATCCCTGGATATGGCAGTCTCTAGATAGTCCATCCTTTCATCACAGCTCCAAACTTTGTCTCCGTAACTCCTTCCATGGGTGTTTTGTTCCTACTTGTAAGAAGGGGCACAGTGTCAACACTTTGGTCTTCATTTTTCTTGAGTTTCATGCGTTTAGCAAATTGTATCTTATATCTTGTGTATCCTAAGATTTGGGCTAAAAATCCACTTATCAGTGAATACATATTGTGTGAGTTCCTTTGTGATTGTGTTACCTCACTCAAGATGATGCCCTCCAGGTCCATACATTTGGCTAGGAATTTCATAAATTCATTCTTTTTAATAGCTGAGTAGTACTCCATTGTGTAAATGTACCAAGTATTCTGTATCCATTCCTCTGTTGAGGGGCATCTGGGTTCTTTCCAGCTTCTGGCTATTATAAATAAGGCTGCTATGAACATAGTAGAGCATGTGACCTTCTTACCCACTGGGACATCTTCTGGATATATGCCCAGGAGAGGTATTGCTGGATCCTCCCGGTAGTACTATGTCCAATTTTCTGAGGAACCGCCAGATTGATTTCCAGAGTGGTTGTACAAGCTTGCAATCCCACCAACAATGGAGGAGTGTTCCTCTTTCTCCACATCCTCGCCAGCATCTGCTGTCACCTGAATTTTTGTTCACCTGAATTTTTGTCACCTGAAATTTTGTCACCTGAATTTTTGATTCTTTTTATAGTTCTTTTTGTTCCCATATGGTTGATTTCAGCCCTGATTTTGATCATTTCCTTTTGTCTACTATTCATGGGTGAATTTGCTTTTTGTCTACATCTTTTAGGTGTGCTGTCAGGTGGTAGTGTATGCTCTCTCCAGTTTCTTTTGGAGGAATTCAGAGCTATAATTTTTCCTTACATGACTACTTTCATTGTTTCCCATACTTTTGGATATGTTGTGGCCTGTTTTTCATTAAATTTTAAAAAGTCTTTAATTTCTTTATTTCTTCCTTCACCAAATTATTATTGAGTAGAGTGTTGTTCAGCTTTCATATATATGTTGACTTTCTATTATTTATGTAGTTATTAAACATCAGCCTTAGTCTGTGGTGATCTGATAGGAAGCAAGGGATTATTTCAATTTTTTTTTTATCTGTTGAGGCATGATTGTGACCAGTTATACGGTCAGTTTTTGAGAAGATACCATGAGGTGCTGAGAAGAATGTACATCCATTTGTTTTAGGATAAAATTTTCTGTAGACATTTGTTAAATCCATTTGTTTCATAACTTCTGTTAGTTTCACTCTGTCTCTGTTTAGTTTCTGTGATCTGCAGGGGTTTTTGGTTGTTTGTTGTTTGTTTTTTTGTTTTTTGTTTTGTTTGTTTGTTTGTTTGTTTGTACATTTATGTCCATCTCTTTCTTCTTATTGAGAAAGTTATCTTCTATGATTTTGTTGAAGACTTTTTCTGTTGATTTGAGGCAGGAATATTTGTGTTCTTCTATTCCTATTATTCTTAGTTTTGTTCTTTTCCTTGTGGCCTGAAATTCCTGCATGTTTTGGGTTAGGATATTTTTATGTTTTGTTTTGTTTTGTTTTGTTTTGTTTTGTTTTGTTTTGTTTTGTTTTGTTTTGTGATTTTGTATGTTTGTTTGTTTGTTTGTTTTTTGGTCCTTTATGTCAATATCTTCTAAAGTTTCTTCTATCTCTTGTATTCTATTGTTGATGCTTATAATGCTTATATCTGTAGCTGCTGACCTCTTTTCTAGGTTTTCCATTTCCAGGGCTGTCTCCCTTTGCACATTCTGCAATGATTTTACTTTCAGTTCACCTATTTAATTCTGTTTCCCTGTATTTTTAAAAGGGACTTACATGTTTCCTCATTAAGTGCTTCTACCTATTTGTCTGTATTTTATTGTGTTTCTTCCAGTGAGTTATTCATATCTTCCTTAAAGCACTCTATTAACTTCATGAGATAATATTTTATGTCAGCATTATATTTTTCAGGCATGTTTTGGGTATCCAGGGCTTGCTCTGGTAGGAAAATTGGGTTCTGATGGTATCATAGTATATTGGCTTCTGTTGCTTATTGGCTTTCAGTAGATTTTCGCCACCTGGTTATTTCTGGTGTTAAGAGGCCTGGGTGTATCTGTCTGGAGGCTATTTCCTGTGCCTCTGGGTTGTTTCAGGTATCCTGGGAGAGCTGTGGCCCTGAATAAAGTAGATATTTAGGAAGACCTTCAGGCTGCAAGTCTCCAAAGGTGCATATATGGCAATGATCTACTGCTCTGGTTGCAGTAGGTCTCTCAGAAGGCATTGACACAGGGTGGTCTATTGCACTGTGTGCAGACTTACACATGGGAAGTTTTTAGACTGTCGTATCTTCAGAGGTGGAGACACATTGTATATCTGCCCCCAGAGGAAGCCACAGGCTGTAAGGGAGATGGAATTCCAGCAGAGGGGATGAGTCCTGAATCTGTTGGCTCCACATGTGTTCCAACTACTGTCATTATTTAGGATGGTGCTTTACCTGTTGCCCTGGGTGCAATAGATCTGCTGGAAGGCCTTTAGACTGTGGGGTCATCTGAGGGACAGAAACATTGATTACTTGCCCTGGCAGAAGGCACAGGCTGGAGGGTGTTGAGTTTGAGTGGAGTGGTTGTATCCCAATTCTGCTGGCCACCTAAGATGATTCTAGCTGCTGCACTTATTGGGAATACTCCTTTCCTGTTGCCTTGGGCAGAGCAGATCTAACAGGCTTTTATTTTTTTATTTTTTTTTTATTTTATTATTATTATTATTATTTTTTTTTTTTTTTTTTTGGTTTTTCGAGACAGGTTTTCTCTGTGTAGCCCTGGCTGTCCTGGAAGTCACTTTGTAGACCAGGCTGGCCTCGAACTCAGAAATCCGCCTGCCTCTGCCTCCCGACTGCTGGGATTAAAGGTGTGCGCCACCATGCCCGGCTCTAACAGGCTTTTAACCTTTTGTATCTGTTGAACTGGGTGCCGCATATCTGCTAGGAGGCCTTCAGAGTATGGGGTCTCCTAAGGGGCATACCCCATATCATTTTCACACACCCTATATTTAACTGACGATGTTTCTTCCCTTCCTTCAACTCTATCTTTTCCTGATTGTACTTTTCTGAAGTGAGATGTACCCTCTACAAACTCACTTTACATGTGTTCTACTATCCCAGATTTATTACCACATTCCCTACCAATTTACATTAAACTGGCTTCCTCCATATGTACTCTAATTTAAACACATAAATTGCATAAATATATCATTGTAACACAAGAAAGGAAAATCTGCATTTACATTTCTGCCTTCTATGCCTAGGAAACTTTTCTCATAATAGTTTAATCACCTTCCTTTTTTTTTCCTGAAAATGATGCAACTTTATTTTTATGTTTTAGTAAATTCTTATGGTGTTTATGAACCATATTTTTTATGTCTTATTCAGGTGATGGACACCTAGATTGATTCTATTTCATGCCTATTATGAACAAGGCAGAAATAAACATAGATGTGCAAATATTAATGCAGAGGACTAAAAAGACCTTGACGTATTTGGCCAAAGGTGATGACAGTGGATCACAGGGTATTCCTATTTTGATATTTTGACAACTCAAGGAGTGACGTCAAAAGTTGCTGTACTTCTGCAGTCTATCAACAGTGTTTAAGAGTTCTGTGTCCATCTATTATCCTTTGTAGACCTGTATTTGTGGAAATATATTGTGTAAATTTGGTTTTGTCATGGAATATCTTGGTTTCTTCATCTGTGTGAATTGAGAGTTTTTCTGGGTATAATAGCCTGGGCTGGCATTTATGTTCCCCTAGGGTATATATGACATCTGACCAGGATCTGGCTTTTGTAGTCTCTGGTGTAGTTCTGAAAATTCTGCACTTTGTATGTTACTTGATATTTTTCCCTTACTGCTATTAATATTCTTTCTTTGTTTTGGCCATTTGGTGTTTTGATTGTTATATAATGGGAGGAATTTATTTTCTGGGGCAGTCTTTTTGGAATTCAATAGGCTTGTATTATCATGGGCATCTCCTTCTTTGGGTTATTGAAGTTTTCTTCTAAAATTTTGTTGAAGATATTTACTGGCCCTTTAGGTTTGGAATCTTAGCTCTCTTCTATACCTCATCTCTAAAGGTTTGGTCTCCTCATTTTGTCCTGGATTTCCTGGATGTATTTGATTAGGAGCTTTTTGCATTTAACAATTTCTTTTACTGTTGTACCAAAGTTTTCTATGGTATCTTTTGCACCTGAGATTCTATCTTCTGTCTCTTTATACTGTTGGTGATGCTTCCATCTAGGAGCCCAGATTTATTTCCTATGTTTTCTATCTACAGGATTGTCTCCCTTTGTGACTTCTTTTTTGTTTCTATTTCTGTTTTTAGATCCTGCATGGTTTTGTTCAATTCCTTCAAATGTTTGGTTGTGTTTTCCTGTAATTCTTTAAGGGATTTTTGTTTTTACTCTTCCAGGGCTTTTTAACCATTTACCTGTGTTCTCCTGTATTTCTTTAAGGGAGTTATTTATGTCCTACTTAAGTCCTCTATCATCTTCATGATAATTGATTTTAAAACCAATCTTGCTTTTCTGGTGTGATGCAGAATCCAGGATTTGTTGTGGTGAGAGAACTGAGTTCTAGTGATGCCAAGTAGCCTTGCTTTATCTTGCTTATGTTCATTTCCTTGCCTCTTGCAATCTGGTTATCTCTGCTGCTACATGTCCTTGTAAGCCTGTCACTCCTGTGATCCCTGGTTGTGTCAGAACTCCTCAGAGTCCAGCTGTCTCTGTGATCCTCAGATCCTGAGTTCTGTGATGCTGAGATCCTGGGTTTTCAGAGCTCCTGGGAGTCAAGCTTCCTCTGGGATCCTGAAATCCTGGTGTGACCAAGATCCTGAGATCCTAATGTGTCTGCTTCTAGGAGTCAAGCTTCCTCTGGGTATTGTAGGACAGGGATCCTGGACATGTAAGAACAGCTGTCATCTTGGATGTGTTAGAGCACCTGGAAGTTGAACTTCCTCTGGGTGATTTGGGACTGGGTGCAGAGCCAGTGCCAAAGGTTTGCTCAGCACACAAGCTCAGACCTGAAGGAATCTGTGCCACTGGCTGGGCAGGGGTGCTTGCATCCCTGGATCCTGGGGGTTCCAGTTACTCAAGATCTTGGAGCAGATGTTGTGGCCTCCTCACCTGTGATCCTGGGTGTGTTAGAGCACCTAGGAGTAAAGCTTCTTCTGCGTGTTGTGGGACTGGGTACAGAGCTATCACGAAAGTTCTTTTTGCATTTATTCTTGATATTACTAAGTAGTCTTGATATTTGTGGTTCAAATTTAACAGTTTGTTTTCATTTTTTACATGTAAGTAAATTATTTATTTATTTATTTATTTATTTATTATTTTATTTAATTATTTTTCACACTCCAGGCTTTTTCCCCATCTTGCTCCACACTCTGACTGTTCCCAGTCACGTACCTCATTTGCCCATCTTCAACAGGATGTCCCCATCCTACCAGCCACACTCCACAAAGGGCTCCAAACTCCCTGGGGCCTCCAATCTCTTGAGGGTTAAGTGAATCTTCTCTGATTAAGTCAATACCTAACAATCGTCTGCTGTAGATGTGTTGGGGACCTCCTATCGGCTAGTGTATCCTGCCTGGTTGGTGGCTCAGTGTCTGAGAGTTCTCAGGGGCCAAAGTTAGTTGACATTGCTGGTGCTCTTATAGGGTTGCCCTGTTCCTCATCTTCTTCTAGATTTTCCCTAATTCAACCACAGAGGTCATCAGCTTCTGTCCATTGTGTATAATTATCTGCATCTGACTCTTTCTGCTTCTTATGGCATCTAACTGAGGGCACTCATGATAGGCTCTTCTGTGATAACATAATGGCATCAGTAACAGTGTCAGTTCTTGGGGCCTCATCTTGAGCTCTATCCAAATTTTGGCCTGTAACTAGACCTGCTTTTCCTCAGCCTCGTCCCTGTAGGTTTTTCAGACAAGAACAGGTTATTTTCTAAAGAAAAAAAAAAAAGAAAAAAAAAAAAGAAAAGAAAAGTAATATAACGGATTGAAATAATAATTTAATTAAGTAGCTGAAGCTTATAGGAATTATCTTATTATGGATTCCAAATTATTTCATAGATAGAAAAAATATTTTTAGTTTTGGTTCATTTCAAAATAACATTTCAATTCCTGATTTTTCTTTTATTTATAAGTAATTTATCAACACATTACACCAAATTTCCATGAACTTCCCTTTCAGTTTTGGCTTAATTTGGTTATTTTCTGTCACTTTAGCTAGCAAGACTGTAAAAAAAATTAGGATAGAAGCCTGTCAGTGTTCATCCATGACTTCAAGTACAGTACACTGGGGCAAGTGGAGATGTATTTCTATGTTCATGTGCAGTACACTGGGGTAAGTGCAGATGGATCTCTGTGAGTTTGATGATTGTATAGACGATGAAGTAGCATAGTTATGCCTACAGAGGAAAATACTGTTTTCAGAACTAAAATCCAAAACAAAGAAACAAAACACACAAAAACAGAGAAATATAGGAAATAAGAGAGAAGGAACGAAAGAGAGAGAGAGAGAGAGAGAGAGGCCAGCCAGCAAAAACAAAACAACATCAAAGCTTAGTATTTTATAATTTTTTCACAATTTAAATTTTTTTGGTGGAAATTTCTTTATTTGTAATGTGAAGTATAGTCACACAGGTAGGTAAAATAAAAAGGCAGAATCAAAGAATTCCTAGAAAGAAAAAAATTGTGATTTTAAATTTTAAACTTTATAATTATAATAATAATCATTAAAACTATTACTATGGACCTTTACACTATATTGTAAGGCTAAAATTTTAATTATGAAAATGATCTTTTTTGAGCAAAAAGAGTTATACATTAAACATCAATAGTTTTTCTCTAATTTTGAAGAATTTCTTCTATACTTTTTCCCAAACACAAATATTTTACAAAGTTATTTCAAAGATTTAACTGTTTTCCAAATCTCACACAAAATTAAATAAAATATTATGTCATTGTTTGAGAGATCTCTCAAGTATATCAAAATGAAAACACACCATTGGGTTACATAAAACCAGTACTAATAAGTATTCATCCGACACATTAAAAAGATTCTTTGACTGGTGTGAGATGGAATCTCTGGGTTGTTTTGATTTGCATTTCCCTGATGATTAAGGATGCTGAACATTTTTTTCAGGTGCTTCTCAGCCATTTGGTATTCCTCTGATGAGAATTCTTTGTTTAGCTCTGAGCCCCATTATTAATGGGGTTATTTAATTTTCTGGAGTTCACCTTCTTGAGTTCTTTATATATATTGGATATTAGTCCCCTATCTGATTTAGGATAGGAAAAGATCCTTTCCTAGCAAACACAGAAGTGGATGCTCACAATCAGCTATTGAATGGATCACAGGGTCCCCAATGGAGGAGCTAGAGAAAGTACCCAAGGAGCTAAAGGAATCTGCAACCCTATAGGTGGAACAACAATATGAACTAACCAGTAACCCCCGGAGCTCATGTCTCTAGCTCCATATGTATCAGAAGATGGCCTAGTCAGCCATCAGTGGAAAAAGAGGCCCATTGGTCGTGCAAACATTATATGCCAAAGTACTGGGGAATGCCAGAGCCAAGAAGTGGGAGTGGGTGGGTAGGGGAGTGGGGGGGGGTATGGGGGACTTTTGGGATAGCATTGGAAATGTAAATGAGGAAAATACCTAATTTAAAAACAAAAAGATTCTTTGAGATAACTCATGTTTCAAATGTAGGAATCTTGTGTGAATTATTTTCATCATTCATAGGGAAAAAGTTAGTTAAAACTTCTGCTTCCATTTTTATTTTCTTGTTGATAAGAGTTTACATAGATATATGTAAATGCTATTTATATGCAGCCTTAATTCTACTAAAACAAGTCATTTATTATCTTCTAGAATCAATCCCAGTAATGCATCATATTCTTAAGGTGCCTACAGATATTCCACAGATGGCTCTATTGGTCTGAAGTTCTCTGCTTCCTGCTGTACCTGCATATATCACTACTACTTGGAAGAAAATCTCACAATTTGGAATAGTCATGTTTTTAGCTTATTATTAGACCCATAATTTATATGTTTCCCAGGACCCTAAACTACATGTATCAGGGTAAGGACCTGAGTTTAAGAGGGGAGCAGAAGGGCAAAACCAAGCAACAGAGAAAAGAAAATACAAAAAAATGGGGTTTTCCTAGGGTTTGGAGGGGGAGTAACTAAAAAGGGAGACAAAAGGACAAGGACTCAAAGGTTTGCTCAAACAGCATCAAAATATGCTTTATATTGGCTATGATTATGCACCTAAACATATAAGTCCATTCATATATATTTATATGTACATAAACAATAATTTGCTGTGAGTGTGTGTGTGTGTGTGTATGTGTGTGTGTGTGTGTATGTGTGTGTGCACTTGTCTCAAATGAACTTATACCACTTGGTATAATACTTGCAAAGTACAATAGACTAATAAACTCCTTTTAGCAGGCTTGAAATAGCTTTTAGATGGATGACTCATCAAGTTACTTCAGAAGACTCACCAGAATATATAGGCCATGCCTGTGTCTCTAGTTTGTCTTTCTGAAGTTAAATATCAAATAGAATTTTTGAAGACTCCTCACACATAAGATTCAGATAATTTTACTTGGATTAAACACAAAAGCTTCCTAATTCCTATACTTTAGATATCACAATATCAGAAAATAGAGCACAAATTTTTAAGGGATTTAAACTCTCAATAGTCCTTCTTAGCTACAACAGGATTTGTAAATTAAAGATGGTCAACAGGAGAACTAAATGTTCATAAATGTCAAATACTTCACACTCATGTTAGTGGTCAACAGATTTCCAGTTTACCTTTAAACTTATTAACAGGAGAACAATTATATCTGGTACTAAAAAGCTAAACAACATTCCAGGGCTAACATGTGTTTGGATATTATAATTCCATTAAGATATCATAGAGCAACTGCATTTTTTTTTTGTAAAGAAAGTAATCCTCGATGTATTTTTACACTTTACTTATGTAACAACCCAGGATAATAGCATATATATATTTCTGTAACCTCTGATTCCAGTGTGTATTTTAGAAAGTATGGCTGGTGAATAAAATAGAAGTTTGAGAGAAGAGTCAATTCACCATTCAGTTAAGATTTGAAGTCCTCTTTGGAAATAGTTAATTAAATTCATAGATGCTTCTCTCTTTTAGGACAATATTATTCCATTAAGCTTGTTACAAAGTATATTACACTTTGTTTCACATACACTGATTTATAGTTTGTCTGTCTCCTACCATTTACTCATCTTCTGTGTTTACTTCTTTTTGTTGTAGAGCTTCCAGTTATGCTGTCAAATTGCTAGTATAGGGTCTGTCTAATTTCCTTTTGAAGGGACATAATCCTATGAAATTTCCTCTGAACATTGCTTTCATTGTGTCTCATTAGTTTAGGTATGCTGGACCTCATTTTCATTGAATTCTAGAAATTACTTCTTTATTTCTTCCCTGAATAAGTCATCATTGATTAGATAGTTGTTCAGTTTTTAGGAGTATGTGGGCTTTCACTTGGTTTTGTTTTTATTGAAGTCCACTCTTAGACCATGGTGATCTGAAAGAATGCATGGGATTATCTCAGTCATCTTTTATCTGTGGAGGCTTGTTTTGTGTTTGATTATATGGTCAAATTTGGAGAAGGTTCCAAGAGATTCTGAAAGAAGATAGATTCTTTTGTTTCGGGGTAAAATTTTCTGTAAATATCTGTCAAATGTATTTGGTTTATAAGTTCTGTTAATTTCACTGTATCTTTGTTCTATGTCTGTTTCAATCACCTCACTTGCCCATTGGTAAGATTGGGGTACTGAAGTATCCCACTATTATTGTGAGAAGTTCAATGTTTCTTTTGAACTTTAGAGAGTTTTTGTTGTTGTTGTTGTTGTTGTTTGGGGGGTGCCCTTGAAATTGGAGCATTGCTGTTCAAAATTCAAACTTCAGATTGGTGATTTTTTTCTTTGATGACTATAAAGTGTGCTTCCCCATCTCTTATGTTTGTTTTGGTTGAAAGTTCATTTTATTAGATATTAGAATGGCTACTCCAGCTCCTTTTTTGAGACCATTTGCTTGGAAAAAAAAAATTTAGCCATTTAATTTGAGGTAGTTCCTATCTTTATTGCTGAAGTGTGGTTTTTTTCTATACAGAAAAATGCTGGATCCAGTTTATTTATCCAGTCTGTATGTGTGTTTTTTTTTTTTTTTTTTTTTTTTTAGGGAATTGAATCCGTTAATGTTAAGAGATATTAAAGACTGATGATTGTTATGTTCATTGTTCCTGTCATTTTTGTGTTGGAAGAGATATGTGTAGGTATGAATGTGCACATATGAGAATCTATGTGTGTACATGTGTGTGTGTGTGAGAGAGAGAGAGAGGGATACAGAGAGAGAAAGAGGGAGAGAGAGAGATTTTTTTCTTTGGGGTAAGCTGTGAGCTGACCAATTTTTTTGCGTGTTTTCTTGATTGTAGTTACCTTCATTGTATTGGAATTTGCATTCCAGAGTCCTTTACAAGGAATGTCCATGGTTTCTTGGAGAATCTGAAAACGAGGAAAAAAGAATTGTAAGAGCCGGATGGTCAAGGACACCACAAAAAAATAGCCTAAAAAATCTAATATTAATGGTTCATTGGAATTCAAAGGGACTAAATGAAAATATTCATGGAGTATGCATGTGTCTCAGTTAGATCCACTGGACATAAGTTATGATTGTGTTGCTTGATGTCTATGTTGGTCCTCTAACAGGAATAAAGTTCTGTCTCTAAATTGATTGCATGACTTGGGACATTTACCTCCTTTATGGTTCGCTTTTTTAGGATTATTAGGATGAAAATAGAAAAAAGAAGGAAATAACTGGTTTAACTAATAGATTTACAATTTCATATTGCTGTTCATTATGTAAGGAAGTCAGGACAGGAACTAAAACAAACTTTTTTTTTTTTTAACCAGTTGTTTCTTTTCACCAAGTTATTTAGTTGCCGAGCTTCTATATAAAACAAAACAAATCACACATCAATTATTTTTCTTTCCTATATAAATACATACTTTATAGATAGATTATAAGATGGCTACAAATTGATTAAAGAAGTCAAGAGGCTCGAAGAAGCTTATATTCTTGACATGCTCTTTGATATATTGACAGATATTTAGTTTAGTTGTTTGGCATAGATGCTCCACTGAAGAGCCAAGTCACAGGACAGCCTCTCTCTCTAGCTTCAGGATTGCATCAGCTTCAGGAGAAGGCACAAAACCTTGTAGCCATAGTAAGAAGATGTGGAACTTGTGCATATTGAAACAAGGTTGCAAGAATATTTAGGAATACAATCAAGCTTTAAGCACAATGGATATTAACACACTGAATAGAATCCATAGAATATTTGGAGTTCGTGGGCTTTTGGTGTGCTAATAAATACATTAGATAATTAGATGACAGATTCCTTGGGCCAAGGCTATTATAGTATAAAATATTCTTGCTGTAAGAGGGTGGTTCTCATCTTTCCTAAGGCTTCTATTCTTAGTACAATTCTTCATCTTGTCACAGCAATTCTTAATTTCTGTTGCTTTTCCATACCCATACTTTTGCCACTGTTATGAATTGTAATGTACATGTATGATATGCAGGATATCTGATACATGATAGCTGTAGTTCTCACAACTCACAGGATGAGATCTACTGGGTTGAGTGCACAGATTGGATATCAAACTTTACTTAGTCTTGTGTATCTTGTATGTTGATGAGTTCACAGAATTTGGTTTTACTCATTATCCTCATGTACTCAAATTCAGTCTACTCTGATATAAGTATTTTATGCTACATATTTACTTTCAGAAAAAGATATTTGAAAATCTGTGTTGTTTATGTTCATCATAAACATCATTGTCTCCCTTCCCTTAAATTTGAGCTGAAGATGAAGAGTTACATATTCCTATGAAGTTCATAAGAAAGACTAGGTTGAAACATTTCTGTACTATGTTCATTATAGGGATTAAAGTTTAAAATAATTATGTAAAATGGAGTAAAAGGCATACAAAGGAAGAAGTGAATATACAGATGTCTAAATGAAGATATGGTTTCTCTAGTTTAGAGATTATAAAGACTATGCCACGGGATTTTTAAAGCACATAAATATATCTGTGTCCTATGCACATACAAATAAAGTGGCATTAAGTGTATTAAGCCCTTTAAAAAGGAAAGATCACAATCACATGAATTTTCAAGGAAAAGTGATGAGGGAATTGGTAAGGAATGGGAAAAGTAAGAATAGTCTTGAGTGGCTTTGAGAAAAACTGTGGATGTATGAAAATTTAAACTAAAAAAATGTGAGAAAATATTTCATCCTACTTTACCATCATTAGTAACTCAAATGACAGAAAAGACTACCATTATTATTAGCAATATTGGCAGTAGAACTCTTTTTACATTGTTTTTATTATCTTTCATCTTTTTTTTTGTCTAATCATTTTCCCCCTCCTGTTCTGCCATCCAACAGTTTACCATCCCATTCCACCTCCTGTACTCCCTGTCTCCAAGACGATGGCCCCACCCACCACACCCCCTTCCCCACTAGGCTTCTTTATTCCCTGTTCTCAAGTCACTGAAGGGTTAGATGCATTTTTTTCTTATTGTGGCCAGACCAGGCAGTCCTCTGCTGTATATGTGTCAGTGGCCTCAGACCAGCTGGTGTATGATGTCTGGTTGGTGGCTCAGTGTCTGAAAGATCTCAAGCAAGCAGACTTGTTGAGACTTCTAGTCTTCCTATGAGTAGTCCTCCTCAGTTTCTTCCAGCCTTTCTCTAGTTCATCCACAGGGATCCCCAACATCTTGATCTTAGATCCTGATACACTGAAGCTCAGCAGCCAAACTCTGAAACACTATTGAAAGACTGATATAGAGACAGTTTTGAAATCAAAATTTTCATTGTCAAAAATATCAAACAAAAATGTCTTGAGATTATCAGTGCTATCACCTTTGTGCAAATATCCAAAGGATTCTCAATCTGTATCAATATTTGCACATCAATCTTAATTGTTGCTGTGTTCACAATAATGAAGAAATAGAATAAATCTAGCTATCACCTGATCAAAATGCAATTAAAGGTTTTACATATACATAATACAATATTATTACAAATTAAAGGTAAGTTATGCAATTTGTACACAAGGGAAGGAACTTAAATACATTATCCTGAGGGTGTTTCCCCAGGGCTAGATATAAAAAAAGAAACTTTGTCTCTCATGTGTTGTGGTGGCTTTTGTATTATCTGTGTTCACACTGGAGTAAATGTGAAGGATGCCAGTTTACTACAAGTGATATATTGGAAGTTGGGATAGTTAAACATATGTAAAATGACTTTGAAGAGTGCACTTTGCACTACAGAAAGGTAAAGTCAGAAAAAGGTATAGAAATTGATCCTGAAGCACTCAGAATAACATCTCTTTCCCCACCAATAAATCATGCTTGCTGAGTCCTCTGGAGCAAGCAAGCTGTCCTAAGCAGAATATTATACTCCATGGACCTATTACCCGCATCTGCCCTCTTTTATCAATCCTGTGAATTCTGAACTAGATAGGTAAGCTTCCTTTTTTTTTCATTCAACTTTCCCGATGGCTTAGTCCTCTTGGATAAGCAAAGCTGCCCTGTACTTTCTGATATCACTTCTGTACCTCCATTCTAACCGCAGCATTCTACCTATCTTCATCAGACTTGAGGATACTGAACTTACAGGTAATCGTCCATTCCTCTACCCATTTTAGCTCCTTGCTGAGGTCTCAGATGCATATGAAGTTAACAAGAGCATGCAGGGACCAAAGTTATTGAGATAGCTATAGCCCTCAGAAGAACACAGTCAACAAGACACGGAGCTATATAACACTTTCAGAGCATCATTATCCTAATTCACCAAGCTCTGAATATCATAATACAATACAAACACAAGAAAATTATTTTAATTCCAATCTTAAAAATAATAGAGGCTTTTAAAACAGGAAATGAATAAACCCCTTAAAAAATAAAGTGGACTATAATAAAACATTTTGAGGACTTTAAAGAGGATACAAATAAACCCCTGAAAGATATAAAGGAAAATGCAATTAAACAGCTGAAGGAAATAAATAAAACTGTGCAAGAAGTTAAGCTGGAAGTAGAAGCAATAAAAATAAAACACAAGCCGAGTGTGGTGGCACATATGTTTAATCCCAGGACTCAGGAGGCAGAGGCAGGCGGATTTCTGAGTTAGAGGCCAGCCTGGTCTACAAAGTGAGTTCCAGGACAGCCAGGGCTTTACAGAGAAACCCTGTCTCAAAAAAGAAAAAAAAAAAAAAAACACAAACTGAGCACATACAGAAAACTAGGGAAGAGAACAGTTACAACAGTTATAAGCATCACCAATAGAATCTAGGAAATGTAATATAGAAATTCAGGTGTAGAAGATAAAATAGAAAAAAAATATGATGCATCAGTCAAAGAAAGTACCTAAGAAAATCCCATGAATACTCACAAAATGGGGATCCATAATAGAAAAGGAATGACAAAATTTTTTAAATCCCCAGAAAAAAGTTTTATGATTTAAAATAAACCTCCAAAATATCACTAGATAATTTCTGTTAGTGATCTCCTGCTGGGCATTGAGCCTACTCCTAAATGTAGTTCATAGTGCCGGTAAGATTCTTGGGAATTGTTTTCATTTTAGACTCGTTAGTAATGGGAGATATCTTCCAAGGTAGGGATTGCTGAATGTGTTCACTTCTCCTGTCAGCACTTGAATGCCAGTCGACTTAGACCAGTACATCCCATGTGCAAGTTGATTAAATCTGTGTGGGTTCATATGTGTATCAGCTATGTAGAGTCTAAAAAAAAAGCTTTGATTATTTGGTTTTATCTCCACTTGTTCTTTCAAACTCACTGTTCTCTGCCACAACCATTGTGGGCTGATGAGAGAGCTTTGAAACAGACATCCCATTTACAACTGAATGGTTCAATTTTCTAACTATCTGCAGTTGGTCCAATTGTAGGAATCCCTGTGTATAGTCATCTACTAAAAAAGGACAGTTCTCTGAAGAGGACTGAGCAAGACACTTTTCTATGGTTATAAACACTAATCTCTGATATAGACAATAGCCAACGATATGAAGACTCTAGCAAGTCATCGACTGCAATGATCCATATTCAATGAATATGTGGGTGTTTGCCTCAGCAATAGGGCCTTACCATCACTTTTTTAAGAGAATACAATAGTGTAAAGAACACATGGCCTCAGAAGGCATTTTTTCCTCAGATACTGTAAAGCCTCCCACTGTAGCAGGTGCTGTGGCCGCGCCTCCCAAGACCCCAGATAACCTGGGAAACCAAGCCATGGAGAGTAGGTGCGAGTGGTAAGAACAACTCATTCCTGCTGCCCACGGCCCTAGATAACTATGAAAACTAGGCCACAGAGAGCAAGAGTGTGTGTGCCAAAGATACAGCCCATGAAATAATGTATGAAATCCTCTAGTTACAATTGGCTGAATTTAGTTTAAAAACCTCTGGTCTGGTATGGCAAATCGCTCAGATCCTGGGGCCCAATGAACAATTCACATGAAACCCCACGTTGATGCTTTTTGCTCAGACAGCAAGCTTAAGTTGCATAGCTCCATTGGATCTGATCTGAAAGACAGGGATGGGGTCCCTTTCACCTGAGCTCAGCCTGAAAACGAGAAAGGATGATGAGGAATGTGTGTGTGTGAATGAGTAGCGGACCATTTTGCCATTTATTTGCTTATTAATATTTATGATTCAATAAAAAGCTGCTAGGAAGATTTGCTTTCTGCCCATTTCACAATTCACAAGAGTTGGCTTAGTCTGCAGGCGGATACCAGCTGGAGTTTAGCAGTCGCTTATCACCATCTAGTGGCTACAGTTTAAAATGCAGTCCATTTACTGGGAGGTAGAATTCAGATATCCTAGCAGCTGTTTAGCAGTTCCTTACCACCACCTAGCGACTGTGCTTTAAATTATGGGCCATTTACCAGGCGATCAAAATTCGGGTATGCTCATATTCTAAATAACCTCTGGCCTTGAAGTTGAAATGATGCCTTGATCGCACCTCTGATCCAAAAGGTGATGAGAAAGAGAGTGTGTAAGAGGAGAGAGTACAAGGGATGTCAAATTGTGGCAGATGCCATAGACTTCTTAAAATCATACAGAGAGTTAGTTTCAGAGAAGGTAGTATCCCTACCCATTGAAAGTAAGAATTATAACAGAGTAAAGAGACAGTTCAAAAATATAAGACTGTTTGAAAGATGGAATACTAACCTCACAATTAGATCAGGACCAAGCCAACCATGGAATCCCACAAGGTTCTTGTTTGGGCAAGCTCCTCACAGGCCTTTTTTTAGGACAAGGGGGACCCAACGGCCAAGGGCCCCCTCACCTAGGATTCAACCACCAAAGGTTGAGCCTAGGGGCAAGATCTATGAACAAGATGCCACCAAGGCAAAACCTAAGAGGATAAGGACATCCCTTTCAACCTCAGGGACACAATATCTAAAACCCAGACTAGTAGTACCCATTATACTACCTGAGGGCACAACCAAAGTGGTCAAATGGCTGTTGGGCACAGGTAGTGAATATACATCTTAGATGAAGGAAAGATCCTGAATACAGGCAAGATTAAAGGCTACATAGAAGTAGAGGGAGTTGGAGGCAGAGTCAGAACCACTATAATTAAACTAACATTACAAGTATAGGATAAAAATTATGAATTATATTTCGCTTTGTGTAGTGCCACAGCAAATATCATAGGATTACCCACAATACACAAATTATTTCCAATTTTTTTAGTTATAAAAGAATACCAAAGATACTATTGGCCACAGTTAAAATTCCACAGGTAGAATTATCTAAAATGCCACTCTCCTTCACACCACAATACCCCAAAAAAGGAGGAATGGAGGAAGTAAAGGACACCATACAAACGTTATTAAAAGAAGGTATTATAGAACTAATATAAAGCTTTAACTACAGCAGCCCCATTTGATCAGTAAAGAAACCCAAAGGTACATGGAAATTCACAGCAGACTACAGGAACATAAATAACCTGTCAGAGCAGATGCCTGGAAAATTGTCAGGTGTAGAATATATATTTCTGCAAGTCAGGCAAGTGCCATCCAAATGGTGAGCTGAAGTACACCTAACAGACATTTTTGTTTTGTTTTTTTTGCATTCCCCTCCATCTCAATTCTAGAAAAATCACCACCTTCTCATCGGAAGGAAAACAATATCAATTTACTAGAGTTCCACAAAGATACAAAACCACCCCAATCATAGCACACAATGCACTGATATGAGCTTTATATTCATTCAACAGATGAGAAGACGTAACAATTTTTCTTATATAGATGACCTTCATTCATGTCAAATGATAAACAACTATTACATAAAACAGTAGCAGACTTAACTGCACACCTAACAAATAAAGGATGAACCATCAGCAAAGGAAGTGAAGTTTTTTTTTTTTTCCAATTCGGTATTTCCTTTTTTTATTAAATATTTTCTTTTTAAAAAAATATTAGATATTTTCTTCATTTACATTTAAAATGCTATCCCAAAAGTCCCCTATACCATCCCTCCACCCTGCTCCCCTACCCAGTCACTCCCACTTCTTGGCCCTGGCTTTCCCTGTACTGGGGCAAATAAAGTTTGCAAGACCAAGGGGCCTCTCTTCCCAATGATGGCCAACATCTTCTGCTACATATGAAGCTAGAGACACGAGCTCTGGGGATACTGCTTAGTTCATATTGTTGTTCCACCTATAGGGTTGCAGAAACCTTCAGCTCTTGGCTACACACAGACCAGGCTGTCAGTGTGTAGCCTGTTGCCCCACAAAGTAGGACTCCACATACATGAGGTACATGTTACACACACCCTACTCAAAGAAAATACAGCAACTTTTTTATCATTAATTAGAATAGAGGTTATGAGTATACCTCACTTATGCCACTCTGGGATCAAGGAGCTAGCATTACAGGAGTAGTACAAATAAAGGAAGTATGGAAATATATAAAGAAACCTATACTCATTTTTTTGGGGACTACCCATAGTAAGGAGATATATATCTATGACAGGAGGTAATTTGCCTAACACATTTGGATTTAAGAAGGAAAACATAAACGTGTATCCAGTAGGGACATATTCTACATTTTATTACAAAACATTACCTACTACAATCAACATCACTGTATGACCACATGTGATAAGAAGGTAGAATATAAAGCAGTCAGGAACATTTGTGAAGTAGCTATAAATGGCATATGAATGGATTTTCCTACACCATGAAAGAAAATAGGAAACATCACCACAGCTAATTTTCCAGAAAGGAATGTATCCATAAAGTTTGGGAAAGCACCCCATACAGATGCTTTATGGATGCATGGCATAACAATCCCTAATTTTAACAATAAAGAATTTAAGAACATTAGATATGAGAAACCCAATTTAACAGCAACAAATATACCGGCATTTGGCTGCTATTATAACCTCAGCAGCCTAACATTGAAATATCACATCAAGGCCCCAGAAAGGACTATACAATGGTAGAAAACTTTGGGAATCAAACATAACAATGCAAGAACCATATAGCATTCAGGTTAACCATATTATTTTAGTTATATATTACCACACCAACATCATCCAGACTGGCAAATATCAGATTGGATAGTACAGAAACCAAAAGCCAACCCTATGCTGACAGGTGTTGATGACTAGAATAAAATATTATACTTACCCATGTCACTACAATACTGCCACAAATCAGATCACTCACAAAATAATCCTTGCTTGGTTGACAGGTAAGGATTCAATATTACAACAGACTATGCAGGTATTAATAAAACCATCATAAGATTTATGATGGCACATTACCCACCAGGATGGTTAAATCCACCACCTGGGCCCCCCTTCAGTCCAAGAAGCCCTGTTTGTAGTGCTGGACACAACCTTACCAGTAAAAATGATATTGACCCCTAGGATCAGGAAGATCCAGATTTCCATCTCATTACAAGCCTTTAAACCTCCTAAGTTATATTGTAGAGAAATAGACACCATATCATATCAATGCAGCAACCCAAATAAGTTTGGAAGAAAATCCCTACAGGCATTGGCCATAAGAGATTTTATGGCCAGAGCATTATTAGAAGAGTTGATGGGAGGAACAGTAGCAGAAGCAGTAGTCACACACATTAAGGTGGAAATCTACAATATTTAGCAAATTAATAAGAAAGCCAGGCATTACACACACTATCAAGAAGCATAGATTCACTCCACATCATGGGAAACACAATTAGCATCATTAGATGCTTAAATTAGAAAAGAAAGCATCACCCTGGATAGTGCTCAGAGTGAAGTACATAAATTTGTTGGCTTATTAGAAGCCAACACCATAATCAATAAAAATTGGAATAAAGAGATAACAAAATGTGACCTGTGGGACACCATCTGAAGAGTTGCACACATAGACTTTGTATGAATCGGGATATACTCATGGTGACACCGGATTAAAGAAACATTTTGGTTCCTCATATTTCTGATGATCTTCTTTATGCTATTACAATTACCTTTGATATGTTTTAGAAGCAACTAGAGAAAATATGCCAAAAAGAAGGCCCTTGCTCAGGAGGCCAAGAGACAATGGTTCTGGACAGAGATATAACCTCAGCAACATGGCAAGAACTAATATATTTTTCAGGAAAATATTCTTTGATAATGCATCATTTTTTGGATATTTGTATGATAGATTAACTAGAAATAAGCTATTTGAACCACAGAATTAAATGTTTTTTTTAAGAACCTATGCCATATGCTATTTGTGGCCCAATATTAATGAAAAATTACTTACTTTGTTTCATCATTGCTGTTATCATAACTATGCCTCCTAGAACATGTACTCAAACCCCATCAGGGCAACCTAAATCTTATTGAGCTGCCTCATGGCCAGCTTTGTTAGCAAAGGAAGCCACTTCTGGTTCCACACATGTTAAAACATGTTGGATCATTTACTCAACTCCACATATAAAATGTTGGAGGGAAATTGGTATAGAAATCTGTAGAAACTAAAAAGGGGGCCCAGGGGAAGAGGGGGAAGGGAGGACACACGTCTTGCCAGAGTTCCACCTATGCTTTGGACAGGTGAACATGGGAGGGCTGCCAGACGCATCCCATTCAGCCCTGGGTGGGCATCCAAGCCTCTGACCCACTAGTCGGGGGTTTAGAGTGGGGTTGGACAAGGGGCAGCCCAACCTGGGGCCCTCAGGGTTACTCCCTGTCGTCCCAGGTTTGTGGGAGAGAGGGAAGAGAGAAGAGAGGTTCCCAAACCAGCGAGAGTAAGCACAGCGGATCTTGAAGAGCAGAGACTGTCTATGGTTTTAGAGCTTTATTGTAGAAAGGGAGTAAGAGAAAAGGGAGAGAGAGAGAGAGAGAGAGAGAGAGAGAGAGAGAGAGAGAGAGAGAGAGAGAGAGAGAGAGAGAGAGAGAGAGAGAGAGAAACAAAGACAGACAGACAGAGAGATAGACAAAGAGAGACAGAGAGAGGAAAGTCTAGAGAGAAAGAAAGAGAGGATATTAGAGGGGAGAGGAGAGGGCAGGGGAGGGGAGGGGAGAGAGGAGGGGAGGGGAGAGGAGAGGAGAGGGGAGGGGAGAGGAGAGGAGAGAGGAGGAGAGGGAGAGGGAGAGGGAGAGGGAGAGGGAGAGGGAGAGGGAGAGGGAGAGGGAGAGGGAGAGGGAGAGGGAGAGGGAGAGGGAGAGGGAGAGGGAGAGGGAGAGGGAGAGGGAGAGGGAGAGGGAGAGGGAGAGGGAGAGGGAGAGGGAGAGGGAGAGGGAGGAGAGGAGACTAGATGAGATGAGACAGACGAGCCAAGACTAGACAAGATGAGACTAAGAGCAAGAGAGCAAAGGAGTGAGAGAAGTGAGAGGTAAGAGAACAAAGGAGGTAATGGAATGAGAGAGCAAGGAGGGGTGGAACAGCCCCTTTTAAAGTGACCTACTTTCTTTTCTGTTGCTAGGTAACTGGGGAGGAGTTTAGCCTGTAGGTCAGAAGCTTGGGACGTTGCCTACATGACTTCTAGCCATGCTTCTCTTATGGGGGCTGTGGGGGGCAATAACTTAGAGAGGAGCCAGAGTTCCAGGAGCATGAGGGAACACCTACAGTGTAATGTAGGTGAATTATCACCATTCCAGGGTTCAGACCTCAGTTTAACTGGAAACAAGATTGTCTGTATAGCCCAATGCCCAACAGAAATGGCTCCAAACAATCACTCAACCTGGGTCTCCTAGAGGCTTACTGCTGGAGAACAATGCTTACTACTTTTTATGAATAAATAAAAAGCTGTTAGAACCTTTCCACTGACTTTGAGGATTTGCTTTCCTCCTTGTTTTATGACAGTTCATGACAAATACCTTTAGAAATATCTTGGCATATTGCTGGGAGTTACTATGGTGTTTGTTTTGAAAACAACTCAATTAGATGTAACCAATTCTGGACATTGTAGGATTAGTTTGTTGTTGAGAAATATTTAGGTATATTTTTGTTTTCCCTCTTATAGAAGGATTTCACTTAGATTTCATTCACATATATGTGCATTTCAAGTACCTTCAACTATAGAAAGTCTCAACATGATGTTTCAAATGGCTCTTAGGTTTATGTATGTCTCTTCATATATTCTACTTTACTCTCCTGATTCTTCCCATTCCATGTTGACCCTTCTGATCCTTTCTTCTCAACCTCTTAATTCATTCTTTTCCATCCATAAATAGCTATTTATTTCCCCTTTTAGGGAATTCTTTTCCTCCATTGCATTCTTTCTCTGCTCTCCAGAATGGATATATATATATATATAATTTAAACAATTTTTATTAGGTATTTTCTTCATTTACATCCCAAATGTTATCCCAAAAGTCCCTTATACCCTTCTCCCACCCTGTTCCCCAACCCACCCACTCCCACTTCATGACCTTGGCATTCCTCTGTATTGGGGCATATAATCTTTGCAAGACCAACAGCCCCTCCTCTCAATGATGGCCAACTAGACAATCTTCTGCTACATATGCAGCTCGAGACATGAGCCTAAGGGGGTACTGGTTAGTTCATATTGCTGTTCCTCCTATAGGGTTGCAGACCCCTTCAGCTCCTTGGGTACTTTCTCTAACTCCTCCATTGGGAGCCCTGTGTTCCATCCAATAGCTGACTGTGAGCATCCACTTCTGTATCTGCCAGGCACTGTCATAGCCTCACAAGAGACATATCAGGGTCCTGTCAGCAAAATCTTGCTGGCATATGCAGTAGTGTCTGGGTTTGGTAGTTGTATATCGTATGGATCTCCAGATGGGGCAGTCTCTGCATGGTCCTTCCTTCCATCTCAGCTCCAAAATTTGTCTCTGTAACTCCTTAAGTGGGTATTTTGTTCCTCATCTAAGGAGGGACGAAGTATCCACACTTTGGGCTTCCTTTGCTTCCTGTTTCAAGTGTTTTGCAAATTGTATCTTGGGTATTCTGAACTTCTGGGCTAATGTCTACTTATCAGTGAGTTCATAACATGTGTGTTCTTTTGAGATTGGGTTACCTCATGCAGGAGGATATCCTCCAGATCCATCCATTTGTCTGAGATTTTCATAAATTCATTGTTTTTAGTAGCTGTGTAGTACTACCTTGTTTAAATGTACCACATTTTCTGTATCCATTCCTCTGTTGAGGGACAACTGGGTTCTTTCCAGCTTCTGACTATTATAAATAAGTCTGCTATGAACATAATGGAGCCTGTGTCCTTATTTCTTGTTGGAGCATCATCTGGGTGTATACCCAGGGTGTTATTGCTGGATTCTTTGAAAGTGCTAGGTATTATGAGGAACCACCAAATTGATTTTCAGAGTGATTGTACCATCTTGCAATCCCACCAGCAATGGAAGAGTGTTCCTCTTTTTCCATATCTTCACCAGCATCTGCTGTCACCTAAGTTTTTGATCTTAGCCACTCTAACTGGTGTGAGGTGTAACATCAAGGTTGTTTTGATTTGCATTTCCCTGATGACTAAGGATGTTGAACTTTTTTTTTTTCTATGCTTCTCAGCCATTTGTTATTCCTCAGTTGAGAATTCTTTGTTTAACCCTGTACCTCATTTTTTAATAAGGTTATTTGGCTGGGTGTGGAGGCGCACACCTTTAATCCCAGCACTTGGAAGGCAGAGGCAGGCAGATTTCTGAGTTTGAGGCCAGCATGGTATACAAAGTGAGTTCCAGGACAGCGAGGGCTAAACAGAGAAATCCTGTCTCAAAAAAAAAAAAAAAAAAAAAAAAAAAAAAAAAAAAAAAAGGTTATTTGGTTTTCTGGAGTCTAACTTCTTGAATTCTTTGTATATATTGGATATTAGCCTGCTATCAGATTTAGAATTAGTAAAGATCTTTTCCCAGGCTGTTGGTTGCCTTTTTGTATTATAGGCAGTGTTTTTTGCCTTATAGAAGCTTTGCAATTTTCTGAGGTACTGGTTAGTTCATATTGTTATTCCTCCCATAGGGTTGCAGACCCCTCTAGCTTCTTGGATACTTTCTCTAGTTCCTTCATTAGGGTCCCTGTGTTCCATCCAATAGATGACTGTGAACATCGACTTCTGTATTTGCCAGTCACTGGGTATAACAGGGTCCTGTCAGCAAAACATTGCTGGCATATACAATAGTGTCCAGGTTTGGTGGTTGTATATGGGATGGATCCCTGAGTGGGACAATCTCTGGATGGTCGTTCCTTCCATCTCATCTCTGAACTTTGTCTCTGTAAATCCTTCCATGGGAATTGTGTTGTTCAAGCACCAGATGACCAGCAATGAATATTCCAGAAATGCAAAGTTTTCCCTTTATGAGTTTTTTTTTTAATTTTTAATATTTTATTACGTATTTTCCTCAATTACATTTCCAATGCTTTCCCAAAAGTCCCCATACCACCCCCCCCCCACTTCCCTACCCACCAATTCCCATTCTTTTGACCCTGGCATTCCCCTGTATTAGGGCATATAAAGTTTGCAAGTCCAATGGGCCTCACTTTCCAGTGATGGCCAACTAGGCCATCTTTCGATACATATGCAGCTAGATACAAGAGCTCCGGGGTACTGGTTAGTTCATCATTTTGTTCCCCCTATAGGGTTGCAGATCCCTTTAACTCCTTGGGTACTTTCTCTAGCTCCTCCATTGGGGGCCCTGTGATCCATCCAATAGCTGACTGTGAGCATCCACTTCTGTGTTTGCTAGGCCCCAGCATAGTCTCACAAGAGACAGCTATATCTGGGTCCTTTCAGCAAAATCTTGCTAGTGTATGCAATGGTGTCAGCGTTTGGAAGCTGATTATGCGATGGATCTCTGGATATGGCAGTCTCTAGATGGTCCATCCTTTCATCACAGGTCCAAACTTTGTCTCTGTAACTCCTTCCATAGGTGTTTTGTTCCCAATTCTAAGAAGGGGCATAGTGTCCACACTTTGGTCTTCATTCTTCTTGAGTTTCATGCGTTTAGCAAATTGTATCTTATATCTTGGGTATCCTAAGTTTTTGGCTAATATCCATTTATCAGTAAATACATATTGTGTGAGTTCCTTTGTGGTTGTGTTACCTCACTCAAGCTGATGCCCTCCAGGTCCATCCATTTGGCTAGGAATTTCATAAATTCATTCTTTTTAATAGCTGGGTAGTACTCCATTGTGTAAAGGTATCATAATTTCTGTATCCATTCCTCTGTTGAGGGGCATCTGGGTTCTTTCCAGCTTCTGGCTATTATAAATAAGGCTGCTATGAACATAGTGTAGCATGTGTCCTTCTTACCGGTTGGGACATCTTCTGGATATATGCCCAGGAGAGGTATTGCTGGATCCTCCAGTAGTACTATGTCCAATTTTCTGAGGAACCGCCAGAATGATTTCCAGAGTGGTTGTACAAGCTTGCAATCCCACCAAAAATGGAGGAATGTTCCTCTTTCTCCACATCCTCGCCAGCATCTGCTGTCACCTGAATTTTTGATCTTAGCCATTCTGACTGGTGTGAGGTGGAATCTCAGGGTTGTTTTGATTTGCATTTCCCTGATGATTAAGAATGTTGAACATTTTTTCAGGTGCTTCTCTGCCATTCGGTATTTCTCAGGTGAGAATTCTTTGTTCAGTTCTGAGCCCCATTTTTTAATGGGGTTATTTGATTTTCTGGAGTCCACCTTCTTGTGTTCTTTATATATATTGGATATTAGTCCCTTATCTGATTTAGGATAGGTAAAGATCCTTTCCCAATCTGTTGGTGTCTTTTTTGTCTTATTGATGGTATATTTTGCCTTGCAGAAGCTTTGCAGTTTCATGAGGTCCCACTTGTCGATTCTCAATCTTACAGCACAAGCCATTGCTGTTCCATTCAAGAATTTTTCCCCTGTGCCCATATCTTCAAGGCTTTTCCCCACTTTCTCCTCTATAAGTTTCAGTGTCTCTGGTTTTATGTGAAGTTCCTTGATCCACTTAGACTTGACCTTAGTACAAAGAGATAGGAATGGATCAATTCGCATTCTTCTACATGATAGCCACCAGTTGTGCCAGCACCATTTGTTGAAAATGCTGTCTTTCTTCCACTGGATGGTTTTAGCTCCCTTGTCGAAGATCAAGTGACCATAAGTGTGTGGGTTCATTTTTGGGTCTTCAATTCTATTCCATTGGTCTTCTTGTCTGTCACTATACCAATACCATGCAGTTTTTATCACAATTGCTCTGTAGTAAAGCTTTAGGTCTGGCATGGTGATTCCACCAGAGGCTCTTATATCCTTGAGAAGAGTTTTTGCTATCCTAGGTTTTTTGTTATTCCAGATGAATTTGCAGATTTCACTTTCTAATTCGTTGAAGAATTGAGTTGGAATTTTGATGGGGATTGCATTGAATCTGTAGATTTCTTTTGGCAAGATAGCCATTTTTACAATGTTTATCCTGCCAATCCATGAGCATGGGAGATCTTTCCATCTTCTGAGATCTTCTATAATATCTTTCTTCAGAGAATTGAAGTTTTTATTATACAGATCTTTCACTTCCTTAGTTAGAGTCACGCCAAGATATTTTATATTATTTGTGACTATTGAGAAGGGTGTTGTTTCCCTAATTTCTTTCTCAGCCTGTTTATTCTTTGTGTATAGAAAGGCCATTGATTTGTTTGAGTTAATTTTATATCCAGCTACTTCACCGACGTTGTTTATCAGGTTTAGGAGTTCTCTGGTGGAATTTTTAGGGTCACATATATACTATCATATCATCTGCAAAAAGTGATATTTTGACTTCTTCTTTTCCAATTTGTATCCCTTTGATCTCCTTTTGTTGTCGAATTGCTCTGGCTAGGACTTCAAGTACAATGTTGAATACGTATGGAGAAAGTGGACAGCCTTGTCTAGTCCCTGATTTTAGAGGGATTGCTTCAAGCTTCTCACCATTTACTTTGATGTTGGCTACTGGTTTGCTGTAGATTGCTTTTATCATGTTTAGGTATGGGCCTTAAATTCCTGATATTTCCAGGACTTTTATCATGAATGGGTGTCAGATCTTGTCAAATGCTTTTTCCGCATCTAACGAGATGATCATGTGGTTTTTGTCTTTGAGTTTGTTTATATACTGGATTACGTTGATGGATTTCTGTATATTGAACCATCCCTGCATCCCTGGATGAAACCTACTTGGTCAGGATGGATGATTGTTTTGATGTGTTCTTGGATTCGGTTAACAAGAACTTTATTAAGGATTTTTGCATCAATATTCATAAGGGATATTGGTCTGAAGTTTTCTATCTTTGTTGGGTCTTTTTGTGGTTTAGGTATCAGAGTAATTGTGGCTTCATAGAATGAGTTGGGTAGAGTACCTTCTGTTTCTATTTTGTGGAATAGTTTGTGAAGAACTGGGATTAGATCTTCTTTGAAGGTCTGATAGAACTCTGCACTAAACCCATCTGGTCCTGGGCTTTTTTTGGTTGGGAGACTATTAATGACTGCTTCTATTTCTTTGTGAGATATAGGGCTGTTTAGATCATTAACCTGATCTTGATTCAACTTTGGTACCTGGTATCTGTCTAGAAACTTGTCCATTTCATCCAGGTTCTCCAGTTTTGTTGAGTATAGCCTTTTGTAGAAAGATCTGATGGTGTTTTTGATGTCTTCAGAATCTGTTGTTATGTCTCCTTTTTCATTTCTGATTTTGTTATTTAGAGTGCTTTCCCTGTGCCCTCTAGTTAGTTTGGCTAAGGGTTTATCTATCTTGTTGATTTTCTCAAAGAACCAGCTCCTTGATTGGTTGATTCTTTGAATAGTTCTTGTTTCCACTTGGTTGATTTCGCCCCTGAGTTTGATTATTTCCTGCTTTTTAATCCTCTTGGGTGAATTTGCTTCCTTTTGTTCTAGTGCTTTTAGGTGTGTTGTCAAGCTGCTAATGTGTGCTCTCTCTAGTTTCTTTTTGGAGGCACTCAGAGCTATGAGTTTTCCTCTTAGAAATGCTTTCATTGTGTCCTATAAGTTTGGGTATATTGTGGCTTCATTTTCATTGAACTCTAAAAAGTCCTTAATTTCTTTCTTTATTCCTTCCTTGACCAAGGTATCATTGAGAAAAGTGTTGTTCAGTTTCCACGTGAATGTTGGCTTTCAATTATTTATTTTGTTATTGAATATCAGCCTTAGTCCATGGTGATCTGATAGGATGCATGGGATAATTTCAATATTTTTGTATCTGTTGAGGCCTGTTTTGTGACCAATTATGTGGTCAATTTTGGAGAAGGTACCATGAGGTGCTGAGAAGAAGGTATATCCTTTTGTTTTAGGATAGAATGTTCTGTAGATATCTGCCAGATTCATTTGATTCATGACTTCTGTTAGTTTCACTGTGTCCATGTTTAGTTTCTGTTTTCATGATCTGTCCATTGGTGAAAGTGGTGTGTGGAAGTCTCTCACTATTATTGTGTGAGGTGCAATGTGTGCTTTGAGCTTTCCTAAAGTTTCTTTAATGAATGTGGCTGCTTTTGTATTTGGAGCAAAAATATTCAGAATTGATAGTTCCTCTTGGAGAATTTTACCTTTGATGAGTATGAAGTGCCCCTCCCTGTCTTTTTTGATGACTTTGGGTTGGAAGTCAATCTTATCAGATATTAGAATGGCTACTCCAGCTTGTTTCTTCATACCATTTGCTTGAAAAATTGTTTTCCAGCCTTTCATTCTGAGGTAGTGTCTATCTTTTTCTCTGAGATGAGTTTCCTGTAAGCAGCAAAATGTTGGGTCTTGTTTGTGTAGCCAGTTTGTTAGTGTATGTCTTTTTATTGGGGAGTTGAGTCCATTGATATTAAGAGATATTAAGGAAAAGTAATTGTTGCTTCCTGTTATTTTTCTTGTTAAAGTTGGCATTCTGTTCTTGTGGCTGTCCTCTTTTGGATTTGTTGAGGGATTACCTTCTTGTTTTTTCTAGGGCGTGGTTCCTGTCCTTGTATTGTTTTTTTTTTTTTTTTCTGTTATTATCCTTTGAAGGGCTGGATTCGTGGAAAGATAATGTGTGAATTTGGTTTTGTCCTGGAATACTTTGGTTTCTCCATCTATGTTAATTGAGAGTTTGGCTGGGTATAGTAGCCTGGGCTGGAATTTGTGTTCTTTTAGTGTCTGTATAACATCTGTCCAGGATCTTCTGGCTTTCGTAGTCTCTGGTGAAAAATCTGGTGTAATTATGATAGGCTTGCCTTTATATGTTACTTGATCTTTTTCTCTTACTGCTTTTAGTATTCTATCTTTATTTAGTGCATTTGTTGTTCTGATTATTATGTGTCGGGAGGTATTTCTTTTCTGGTCCAGTCTATTTGATGTTCTGTAGGCTTCTTGTATGTTCATGGGCATCTCTTTCTTTAGATTTGGGAAGTTTTCTTCTATAATTTTGTTGAAGATGTTTGCTGGACCTTTGAGTTGAAAATCTTCATTCTCATCCACTCCTATTATCCATAGGTTTCGTCTTCTCATTGTGTCCTGGATTTTTTGGATGTTTTGAGTTAGGATCTTTTTGAATTTTCTATTTTCTTTGATTGTTGTGCCTATGTTCTCTATGGAATCTTCTGCACCTGAGATTCTTTCTCCCATCTCTTGTATTCTGTTGCTGATGCTCGCATCTTTGGTTCCAGACTTCTTTCCTTGCGTTTCTATCTCCAGTGTTGCCTCACTTTGGGTTTTCTTTATTGTGTCAACTTCCCTTTTTAGGTCTTGGATGGTTTTATTCAATTCCATCACCTGTTTGGTTGTGTTTTCCTGCAGTTCTTTAAGGGATTTTTGTGTTTCCTCTTTAATGTCTTTTACCTGTTTGGATATGTTTTCCTGCAATTCTTTAAGGGATTTTTGTGCTTCCTCTTTAATGTCTTCTACTTGTTTAGCAGTGTTCTTCTGTATTTCTTTAAGTGAGTTATTAAAGTCCTTCTAGATGTCCTCTACCATCATCATGAGATATGCTTTTAAATCCAGGTCTAGCTTTTCAGGCGTGTTGGGGTGCCCTGGACTGGGCGAAGTGGGAGTGCTGGGTTCTGATGATGGTGAGTGGTCTTGGTTTCTGTTAGTAAGATTCTTACGTTTACCTTTCAGCATCTGGTAATCTCTGGAGTTGAGTTGTTATAGTTGTCTCTGTTTAGAGATTGTTCTTTTGGTGATTCTGATTAACGTCTATCAGCCGACTTGGGAGACAGGCTCTCTCCTCTGAGTTTCAGTGGTTAGAGCACTCTCTGCTGGCAAGCTCTCCTCTTTCAGGGAAGGTGCACAGATATCTGGTGTTTGGACCTCCTCCTGGCCAAAGAAGAAGGCCCAAAACAGGACCTTTCCCTGATGCTGTGTTGCTTTGGCAGGTCACAGAAGCTGTCAGCTTCTGTGGTGCACACTCTCACCTGTAGACTAAGTTCCTAAGTTTGGCGGAGTCCCGGAACCAAGATGGAGCTCCCTGCTCCTGTGGCAGAGGGCTCCTGTGCAGGGCGGACCCCTGTCCTCCTGCTGGGAGGGTGCCGGATGTCTGCGGCCCCAAAAGGGTGCTGCCTCAGCCCTTTATGAGTTTTTAATCTACTGAATCACAGCTGATTCTTTATCAATAGATGACTAGAATGACCGAATCTTAATTCAAAATAGCAAATGACCCCATTAGGACTTTAAGTTTCTTTCTGAATCTTGATAAGGCAGGAATCCATACTTTGTTCTGTTCTCACTATACTTAACCTTTAAAATCAACAGAACCCAACAATATTAATACTGGCATAATTTCCCAATTTACTGGCATAAGTTCACAAATTCCAAAATCATTAAACAATTCTTGGTAAAACAAAGCCTGTTATGTCAAAAAATTGCCCACAAATTCTGGTACCACCTTGTAGTAATTAGAGTATCTCCTGCTGCAATGAAACACTTGACCAAAACGATGCAGAGAATTGGGGTATTTAGTTTACAACTCCCTATTGTTGCTTATCATCTAAGGAAGTCAGGACAAAAAACCAAAACAACAAAAAACAAAAACGTTGCAGTGGTCTGTAGCCAGTCTCTAATGTAAAACCCATGGAGGGCAGCTGCATACTGCCTTGTTTCAGCTAACATGCTGAATCTAATTTCATCTTCTTTCTTTATTTTTTATTTAACTAAATTATTTTTACATTACAGATTTTATTTCTACTCCCCCCTTCCATCCACTTGGATGTCCCAAACCCTACCCCACCTGATCTCTATACTCCCTGGGGCCTCCAGTCTCTTGAGGGTTAGGTGCATCTTCTCTGATTGATCACAATCCTGGAAGTCCTCTGTTGTATGTGTGTTGGGCGGACTCATATCAGCTGATGTATGTTGTTTGTTTGGTGGTCCAGTGTGTGAGAGATCTCAGGGGTCCAGATTAATTGAGACTCCTGGTCATCCTACATGGTCACCCTTCTCTGCTTCTTTTAGCCTTTTTCTAATTCAACAACAGGGGTCAGCTTCTTCTGTTCATTGGTTGGGTACAAATATCTGCATCTGACTCTTTCAGTTTCTTGTTGGGTCTTCCAGAGTGCAGTCATGCTAGTTCCCTGTTTGTGAAAGCTCCAGAGCCTTAGTAATAGTGTTAGGCCTTGGGGCCTCCCCTTGAGGCTGGGTCCTATTTTAGGCCTGTTGCTAGACCTTCTTTTTCTGAGACTCCTCTTCATTTCCATCCCTATAATTCTTTCAGACAAGAAAAATTATGGGTCAGAGTTGTTACTATGGGATGCTCCCACCTCCCTCATTTGTTGCCCTGTATTCCTGCTGGAGGTGAACTCTATAAGTTCCCTCTCCCTAATGTTGAAAATTTTATCTAAGTTCCCTCTGTTTGAGTCCTGGGAGTCTCTCACTTCCCAGGACTCTGGTGAATTCTGTAAGATCCCCACAACTTCCTACCTCCTGAGGTGACCTGCTGTTTGCATTCTTTCTGCTGGACCATGGGGCTTCAGACTTTTTACTTCACCCAATACCAGATGAGGTTTTCTCGCCCTCTCCCACTTCTCCCCCATCCTGTTCACTTTGCCTTCTAGGTCTGTCCCACCCTCCCCACTTATGATTGCTTTCTTCTCTCTCCCATGTGGGACTGAGGCATTCTCACATAGGCACTTCAGCTTGTTGCCTTTTTTTTTTTTTTTGATTTCTGTGGACTTTATCTTGGGTGTTCTGTACATTTTTTTTCTTTTTTTCTAACATCCACTTATTAGTGAGACATACCATGCATGTCCTTCATGGTCTGACTTACCTCACTCAAGGTGATGTTTTCTAGTTCCATCCATTTACCTGCAAAAGTCAGATGACCTCAATCTTAATACCTGAGTAGTACTCCATTGTGTTAACAAACCACATTTTCTGCATCCATTCTTCTGCCATGGGATATCTGGGTTGTTTCCAGCTTCTGGCTATCACAAAGAAGGACACTATGAACATAGTGGAACCTGTGCCCTTGTGGCACAGTGGGACATAATTTGGGTATATTCCCAAAAGTGGTATTGCTGAGTTTTCAGATAGATCTATTTCCAATTTTCTTAGGAAGATTAAGATTGATTTCCAAAATGGTTGTACCAGTTTGCAATCCCACCATCAATGGAGGAGTGTTAGTC
Source organism: Mus caroli (assembly GCF_978045245.1). Classification (NCBI taxonomy): domain Eukaryota; kingdom Metazoa; phylum Chordata; class Mammalia; order Rodentia; family Muridae; genus Mus; species Mus caroli. The sequence goes on from NW_028227273.1 coordinate 54,941,524, forward strand.
TTTTTTACACATCCTCTTTAACCTGTGTTATATCCTGAGATTTTGATCTTAGCCTTTCTGACTGGTATAAGGTGGAATTTCAGGGTTGTTTTGATTTAACTAGCCCAGGGATGGAACTACTCACAATGAGTTTGGCCATATTCAATACATTACTAAGTGAGAAAATTATTTTTTGACACATATCTGGGAGTCATGTTCTCAAATGAGGCTTCCTCTTCTCAAATAATTCTAGTTTGTGTGTAAAGTAGCATAGGAGACCACTGGCAAATACAAGTATTTTATCTGAAGTTTTGTTCCTGAATTGACTTCCAGAGAAGACATTACAAATCACAGGTTAGATTTTTTGTCTTTTGTAAATAGATATTGTCTATGTAGGTTATGCAATGGCTAGAAATAAGTTAAGGAGGAAAAGAAGTTCAAAGAAGCTTATGCTCTTGAGTCTGATATTTCACATAATAACAACAAGTGGCACAATGACATTTGGATTAGGTATTATTTGATTGAGCTTATCCATGGAAGTGCCAAGTCACAAGGATAAAGTCTATATTTTGCCTCATGATGGCATAAGCTTTACAGGAAGGCACAGAACCTGGAAGCAATAGTATGGGAGTTTCAGGAACAAGCATATAGAGAAGTGCTTGGGAGAGTAGTTAGTAATACAAGTAAGCAGTGAGACTGGTGGTTATTAATGAGCTAAGTGGAATCCATAGGATCTTTGTAGTCCTTCTTTGCTTGATGAGCTTATGAATACACCAGGTATGTAGATAATAGATTTATGGGTCCAAGGTATATTTGGTGTAAAATGTTCTTCCTTTTAAGTGTGTAATTTTCAACCTTTCTCATTCTGTAAAAATTTAATTGAAATCCTCATGTGGTGATGGCATCCATTGTTTATTTTTTCCACTTTATAGCTATAATTTTGCCACAGTTTATATATATATATATATAAATATATATATATATCAGTTTGTTTTATATATAATAGTTTGTTTTAAATATATATATATCAGTTTATATATATATATATATATATATATATATATATATATATATATCAGTTTGTTTTATATGTGATGTCTAAATGTATGCAAACCACACAAACCCGACATTGAGAGTTGTTGCTTTGACATGTACAGGGTTGCCTTTAAACTTTGAATATCTTCGTTTTTCTCCATCTTCTCATGTACTTAAATTCCATCAAACTATTTTTACATGGGTATTTTATATAACATTTTCACCTTCAGAAAAGAATATTTATTAAACTGTGATGTTTATGTTCATAGCAAGCATAATTATCATCTTTGCTTTACATTTGAACTCAAGATGAAATTATGTATCCATAAGTTCAGCAACAACACAAGTTTGTTCACTTTCTTCACTACTAGTCATTAAAAGTATTGAAGATTGGAACATTCAAGTAAAATTTTAATCAAAGAGATACAGAGAAAAATAAAATTATAAAGGTGTCTATTTGTTGATATGATTCTCCAGGAAGGAAACCATAAGCACTATACCACAGGAGTTTTAAAGCAGATAATTATGCCCATGTCCTATGCCCATGTGCATATAAGGTCTTTAAGTCAATTCAGCAGTTTTAAAAGAAAACAGAGTAATCATATACATTTGCAAGTGAAAGTATGGAAATAGGATAGGAATGACAGAAGTAGAAATGGAGGTGAGTTGCCTTTAGAAAAATGTATTGTATGGTAATATGAAAATGTAAACCATCATCACTTTCACTTGCAAATTTATGTACATCCTAACTTTCATTTTTAAGTATGGAGAATCCCATTAGTGCACATGTATGTGCGTGTTCTTAAGACAAAGAAATATTTATATGGTTTAAAAATCCTGTGGTGTAGACTTTATGTTTTCCTTCCTAGGAAATCATATTGACCAATTGAGTTCCTCTAAATTCTTCTCCTCCTTTCTATGCCTTTTAATTGTTTTTACTTAAGAGTTCCAAGCTTCAATGCCTTTAATGAACAGTAGTGCAGACAGTGAACAACATAATCTTGTTTCTGAATTTATTAGGGATTTATAATTTTGACTTGAGTTAATATTTAAAGGAAATATTATAATGATAATGGCTGTGCACAAGAATATGATAAATTAAGAAATAACCTTTTTACCGAAAGTAAAATTGTAGCATATAATACACATATCAGAGTAGATTGAGAGTATATGAGTGCATGAGAGTATTGAGTAAAACCAAGACTGAGAACTCACTAACCTACCAGATAAACAAGATGAAGGAAAAGTTTAATATATATCTTATACTTCTCAAAACAGCAGATCTCAATCTGTAGGTTGTGACTACTTTAGAATTTACTTCTGTAATATTGCCCATACATATATTATAATTCATAACTTGGCGAAACTAGAGTTATGAAGAAGTAACAAAAAAAAGTTTAAAATGGAGGTTGCCACAACATCAGGATTTGTATTAAAAGTTTGCAGTATCAAAAGTATTGATAATCACTCCCTTACAGTGAAGAATATTTGACAGTATAAATGTCTTAGGTCTACCAGTCTTCTAGGTATGTAGAGTATTTATTACCACTCTAAGAAGCAAAGATCTAAAACTGTACTATAGTTCCCATGCTGTTTGTTAATACCTACAGGTATTAATGTTTGAATTTATAGGTAACTGTTCTTCCAAGCAGTTATTTATACATGTGCTTCCTACACCTTACCATGGTTGCAAGCTTCTGTTTCTTTCTCTGGAGCTGATGCAATCCTGAGGCAAGGTATTTAATTTGCCCTTTTTACTGGACTCATAAGTAGAAAAACTGGATCAAAGAACTAATCTAAATATTACAGTGACATTTTTGTCACTGAGGTGGAATCTTAAGGGAAATCTTTCCTGTTTTATTCCATTTTGTTTTTACAGGCATTATATATTATGACAACAAGTTGTCTAGTATGAATTTTCTGTATCAAATATGAAAATTGTTTAATAATGCTAAGAATAAAACATTGCCTCATTCAACAAATATTTCTTGGGTTAGAAAAGAGAGTTGAGACAAGCCATATTCTACTAATTCTTTACAAATCTATTCATAAAAAAAAACTATAGAAACATGAAACCCATAAATCCATGTCATCATGTGTGTAAGATGGAAAAAAAGGCAAGAAACCATTTCAGTAAATAAGAAATGTTAAATAAAGTCAAAAAATATTTACTAATGCAGTTATAATGGACACCAGAAAAATCTGTGACCTAAAGTGCTAGACAGAGAAAGTAAAAATGGCTCATGTTTTTCTTTCCATTTCACTTGCAAAATGACCCAAGAGCAAAGGTAAAATAATAGATTATTGACACAATAATCAGATGCTGGTAAATTACTCAGGGTTCATAACCAATTGTCATTCCTTAAATATTCTGATGATCAAGAATTAGAACCCCAGAAAAACTCTCCAATTAAATTGCTTTGCTGAGGAGAATAGCCAATTAAACACAACCACATCTGGCCTCAAACCTCTAAAGACCTGCCTCTACACAAAGAAAGGATGAGACAAAGAGAACGACAGAAGCACCAGAGCCTGCAACAGGAGCAGACTGAACTCAAAGGCTATTATTATCAAGCAATTAGAGCTAAGACTTTGGAGTGTGAATGTTAAGTTCCATGGTAAGATGACATATTTCCAATGCTAAAATTAGTGTCTAATGATATATTTGAGTCTCCATCACTGAAACATATGGAGAACTTGTGGGACTGGTCCCCAAAATTGAAAAATTAATCTGGTCTAATAACTAATAAGTAACTAATATAAAGCTACACACTCTAATAATGGCTAGAAAAATCAATTAAAATCATTTCTTTATCTACACACAGTAGATAATAAGGGCATATTTTGCTTTAAGTGTCATAAGGAAAATGGCCTTACTTGGAACTCACTACTCAGTGGTCCACCAAATAGAAGAATACGTTATTACTCTGTAAGGTACAGACAATGAGTGTGTTAACCCAGAATGTTTGTAGATACTTTGTAGTTATTTGTGTCTAAGTAATAGCAAGAGAAAAAAAGAAGCATTACAAGTTTCTATAGAGAGGGTCTAGATGGAAATATTATTTCTATATGCCAATGGAAAATAAGCAAGCAATGATTTGGAAAAAGAGCATTATAGAGAATATAGAAGGAATTGAAGAAAGTAGTAAATGATATATTTTTTGTTTTGTTTGTTTGTTTTTTTAATTTTTTATTAGGTATTTATATTTCCAATGCTATCCCAAAGTCCCCCATACCCTCCCCCCCACTCCCCTTCCCACCCACTTCTTGTCCCTGGCATTCCCCTGTACTGAGGCATATAAAGTTTGCACGACCAATGGGCCTCTCTTTCCATTGATGACCAACTAGGCCATCTTTTGATACATATACAGCTAGAGACACAAGCTCCATGGGGTACTGGTTAGTTCATATTATTGTTTCACCTATAGGGTTGCAGATCCCTTTAGCTCCTTGGGTACTTTCTCTAGCTCCTCCATTGGGGGCCCTGTGACCAATCCAATAGCTGACTGTGAGCATCCACTTCTGTGTTTGTTAGGACCCAGCATAGTCTCACAAGAGACAACTATATCAGGGTCGTTTCAGCAAAATCTTGTTAGTGTATGAAAAATATAAAATATACCTGATGTTTCCTGTTAATCACTCTGCATTGTCTTTCAGCCAAATAACATTTTGAAGCACATTATATACTTTAACAAAAAAGATATTGCAGTTCAGAATGTATACATAGTATGCTACAGAAGATACAACTCCTTCAATTTGCAAGATACACTATTTACATGAGTTCCAGCAGGAAGGCTAATACGTCCTACACTAAGTGTACTTCATCAGAATCTAAAAGTTATAGGATTTGGCAACTCCTATGAGTAGATCCTGTTTGTAGTGAACCACGTGTGTTTAAATTTTACTAAAAATATGAAATCACTCTCTCTTTCACAATGGATTGAGTTTAGCTTAAATGACATAGGTATCCAGTCCAATAGTTGGGTGTATATTTACCTACTGAAGGAAAAAAAAATGAAATTTCACTCAAATATAAGAAGATAATTGCATAACTTAATACTTATTCTTCACAAAATGCATTTCTAAGATGGTTATATATTTCTGTCTGCATAATCATAATCCTATCACCTTAACTGATGTCCAATATAGGTGAATGATGTAAAACAGAAGAGCAAAATAAAAGATGGTACAATGTGAAAAGCAACTGTCAAATATTTGCGATTATATTTTTCCGACTTACCATTTGAAATCAAATAGATATGTGAAGAAAGAATCTAAGAATTATCTTTCTACTTATAAATACACAACTGAGACCACAGTAAAGTACTTTAGTCTATTTATCAATCCTGTTAGTAGAAAGATTAATCTGGTGAAACTGACATTACCCTATATGTTAATTCTTCCCTTGTGATACTGTTAAAGAATTTGCTACAGATTCTTGTGGATGACTTCTATTAAAATATGGTTTATTCTCTCTGCTCCATGTAGTCCTTCTATCAACTAGAATATTTAATTAGCTTCAGCCAAGGCTTCTTTCACAGTGATGTTGTTTCTCATAATTCTGCTGCTACCATCCATGCTCACTGAAAGCAGGGTAAGTTTAAAATGGATAATTATATCAGATCTGCCTAACATATTTGTGAAATTGCACACAACTTGACAGTGGTGAAATATAAATTGCCTGAAATGTGATAGCATTATCCTGGGATCATGGAGCATCAACTAGGTCTATAGTGATAAGAGAGTTAGTTTTCATTCTACACCACTGGCAGGTATAACAACCACCAGTGACAAGTAGCAATGACACATTTGAAAATAGATGCATTACAAACAACAGGGTAGTTTCCAGACCTCAAATGGAATTGCAAGGGGGTACTGATACATGTCATTTACAAAGCATAGAGAGATGAGTTTAGATATTAATCATGTTCTTGATTAGAATGCACAGACAATAAAATGTGAGGCAGGGGCAGAAATATATCACACTGGACAAAATTTCTTGTTTTAAATAAACTTGATTGTGAGGAGTAATGGGCAAAATTATACTTTAATCTCTATACCACATGAAGGTTGTCATCATCTCAAAAGATATATAACTCCCACTTCAGATGGTAGCATACTGATGATTTTAATATTACTGACATAATATTCATTCAATATTAACTTTGTTAAGATGTCATATTTTATGTATTCTAAGTGTTTTTTTAAATATCTGTCTCCTGATAAATATTCTACCAAGAGTAATTTTAAAAATAATTATATCTTTGAAAGAAATGTAATCTACTGAAATGACAATGAAAGAACATTAACTACTATTACATTTTTCTATAAAATAAACTTATCTTTGAGTTTTGAAATGAATTTGGTTAATATTGGGATTTGAGTAATAAAAGTGAAAGGATGAAAATATTGGGTTAGATAATATTTTCATTATTATAGATGACTAAATGTGCATTCTTTTTCTAAGGAATTGGTAATTGTTTTGGATCAATTTTTTAGGCACTCACTAGTTCTACCTGTTCTTGGGAATATAAAATAGTAAATAATTTAGGCAGAAAGTATCTAATGGCCCATACCGTATAGTAAGGTCTATTAGGAGAAGATTCTGAAATTCTAAAGAAATCAATATTTGTTAGTGGTCCAGTGACTAACTCAGATAAAAATTTTAGCAAAAATATACAACAATACCGTGTCCTTTACACATACTTAAAATATTGCTTCTACTCATCTGCCACCATACTGTTGTAAAATTCAACTTCAGATCTTGGTATGACAATTCCAAAGCCTTGTTCTACCCATGTACTTCATCCCCACATGTACATTTCTAAAAGTTTATATTTAACTTTGAACTAATGCTAATAGATTATCAGGTACATTATTATCAACCTGAATAAACTGAGAAATAATCACTTTACTAGATCAAGTTACACTTTCCAAAAGATGAAAACAAAAGTTAATGTCTGAAAGCTTGTTTTGGAGAAACTCTGGTAAATTTGCTCTAAATATGTAAGATTGTCATGTTAGAATATTGAGTAAGAAACCTTTTTTGAACTGAGATAAATGTTTTCTTTGGGTGACAGTAGGCCACTATGCTCTGGAAAGTGCTATGGTATGTCAAGAACTCACTGTCACTTCCCATCTTATAGCATTATGTGTAATTTTTATGATTCTTAAAGAAGTACTTCCTATAAAAAATAATCTCTACCTCAGGTTCTAACAGTGACCCAGAAAGAACTGATCATATGTGCTGGTAACAAGAATACCTTCGACTTAATTGACTGCCAAGTAGAACACATAATTTTGAAAACTTCAATCAGATATTACCAGGCTCCTATCAACATTTGATAACCTACTATATAATAAAAAATACTGTTGGACATGAGTGTTTTCTTGTATGAGCTGATAATATATTCTTCCTAAAAATAATGTATTCAGTAAGGTCATTGACATGACTAAATCAAAGGACTAGTGTTAGGCAGGAAATACAAAGCTTTACTCTCTTATTAAACAACACTTTTTGACAAATACATGAGATCAGTTACCAAACAGTTAATGACATGCCCTGAAACATCAAATCCTCCAGGTCCAGGAGAGTCCTCACCCACTGTGGCCAGACAAAGCAGACCAAGTTGAGAAAGTAATCCAAAGGCAGCAAACAGTGTCAGAAATAGTCCATGCTCTTATTTTTAGGTGACCCATATAAAGAAAAATGTATACATCTGCTCTATCTCTGTAGAGGGCCTATGTACATCCAATCATGCTCTTAGGTTAGTGATTTAGTCTCTTTGATTCCCCCTTAGGCCAAGGTTAGTTGACTATTTATGTCTTCTTGTGGTGTCATTGACACCTTTAGCTTCCTGAATCATTCCTCTAAGTCTTCCACAATACTCCAAGAGCTCCACATAATATTTGGCTTTGAATCTCTGCATCTGTTTCTATCAGATGCTGAATGCAGCCCCTCAGAAGACAGTTGTGCTAGTGTCCTGACTGCAAACATAGCAGAGTATGATTAATTGTGCAATCAATTGCATCTTTTTATGGGATGCGTTGCAAGTTGGGCCAGTCATTGGTTGGCTATTATGTAAACCTCTACTCTATTTTATACTGTAAACAGGACAAATTTTGGGTCAAAAGTTTTGTGGTTGGATTGGTGTCCCCTTCCTTCCTCTGGATGCCCTACTTGGCTACTAGAAATGAACACTTCAGGCTCCATATACCTTGTTTCTATGAGTTTCAGTTAGAGTCACCCTCCTCTATTACTAGGACCCTCCACAAACCAAGGTCTTCAGCTCTTTTAAGAGATGAACCCTCACCAATATCCATTTTCTCTTTCAGGCCTCCCCTATCTGCGGTCTCCTCATACCTGATGTCCACCTATGTTTCCCTCATCACATCCTCCCCTATTCATTTCCTTTCCTTCATCCACCCCATGTATATGTTATTTTCACATCCAAGCGAAATTCAAGTATTCCTATTTAGGTCCTATTTGATACTTAGCTATTTTAGGTCTGTAGGATGTAATATGATTATTCTGTATTTTATGGGAAATATCTACTTAAAGGGGTTCACATATTATGCAAATATTTCAGGCGCTGAGTTACCTCACTCAGGATAATAGTTTAAAGTATGATTCATTTGCTTGTAAATTTCAAATGTCCTTATTTTTGATAGGAGTGTAGTAGTCAAGTTGTAAATATACAACTTGTTCTTTATCCATTTTCCATTAAGAGACATCTATGTTGTTTCCAACTTATGATTGTTACAAATAAAACCACTATGAACATAATTGAGGAAGTGTAAACATGGTATGGTGGAGCATCTTTTAGGTATTTGTTCAGAAGTGGTATAGCTGGGTCCTAAGGTAGAACTACTTCCAATTTTATGAAGAACAACCAAATTGATTTTCAAAGTGCTTGTACAGGTATGCACTTATCCAGCAAGGAAGAGTGTTCCCTTGTTCATATTATCATTAGAATATGCTGCCACCTAAGTTTTTCTTCTTAGCTATGCTGATAGGTGTAAGATGAAATATCAGAGTTATTTTCATTTGTATTTCCCTGATGAATAAGTACTTTGAACATTTCTTTTAGTGCTTTCTGGCCATTTGAGAGTCCTCTATAGGTAATTCTGTAGTTAATGTTTTGATTGTTTTGTTTGATTTCTTGGTGTCTAATATCTTAAGTTCTTTATATATTTTGATAAATCTAATGACAGATGTAGAAATTCTGAGGGTCTTTTCCCATTCTGTACATTCCTGTTTTGTCCTTTAGTGTGTCCTTTGCTTTATAGACTCCACTCAGGATCATGAGGTCACATTTATTAATTATTAATATTAGAGTTTGAGATGGTGCTCTGTTAAGGAAATACTTTTGTGAGCCAAGGGGTTCAAGTCAGTTCCCCAATTTCAATTCTGTTAGATTTATCATACACAATCTTATGTTGACATGTTTGATCTATTGGACTTGAGTTTTGTGCAGGGTGGTAAATATGAGACTATTTGCATTCCTCTACAAATATCAAGGTAGACAACCGTTATTTGTTGATTGTGTTTACTGTCAGGGATATTTTAGATTTAATTTTTAACTGGTAAATTGATGTTTTCAAACATATTTTTATGCCTGAGATTGCATTTCATGTCTTGAATTCTGTGGGGATATAGGTTTCTGTATTTCCTGTTCTATTCTATAATTTATCAATGTCCAGATTTCTCTAAGTTGGCATTTCCTTTATTACTCAATTTTTCCATTTTCAGTTCTCCAACTGCTATATTAATTTCAAACACCTAGCTGATTGTATTTTTCTATATTATATTAAGAGATTTATCAATTTCCTCTTTAAAGATCCTGATTATTTTATAAAGATTGCACTTAAGGTAATTGTCCCATACTTCTGTTCTTATAGATACCTAGCCCTTGTTTTAGGAGGGCATCATTGGTGTGGTGGTTGATATTGACCTAGATTTTATTAATTCCCTTCTTTTACTGGCCTATAGCCATCTTGTTATCCATGAGCTTGGCTAGATGTTGCTGAAAGAGTTCAGGATTACTAGAGGAGGTACACAAAGCTGTGGATGTGATAGTGCAGTTCAGAGAACAGCATATTGCTTATCTTTACTGGTTGTGTCCCAAATGCACCCCTAATGATTTTGTCTTCATTATTATACTTTTTATAAATTTTAATAAGTATAATGATATCTATTTCTATTTACTCACGTCTATTTCCTTATTCATATGAGCTATTTATTAAGTATTTAGTAGCCAAATAAACTAAAATGATAACATATTTTAAGGAGTATTTAAGAAAATTAACTTACTAGTGAGGAGAATATATTTATGGTTCGTATTTTTAAAAAAGGAAGATTTGAGTTATGTAATTACATTTTTTCTAAGTAATCTTATTACATTTGGTTTAACATAAATTAGTCATTTGAGGCATTTATAAATTCTTATATTGTAGGTTTCCTTTTTTAAAAATTGGAAGATTTTCCCCTGAAACAAGAAGGAAATTCAGAACACTCAGGAAGTTAATGAAACCTACAAGGGTCATGGATTCAGAATGATACAAGTTTCACTTGTTGTATAAATGAAGCTTATTTGCAGGAGCTGCCTGTAATTAGCACATAAAGAAACACTGAAAAAAGAGCTTCTCCGATGATGTTTGGGAGTTGTAAACCATTATTTTTTCTTTAAAGTAAGATTTGAGTTGTGCAGTGCAGTATTTTTTATTTTTCTTTCTTAAACATTTTATCTTTTAATCCTTTTAAAATTTTTAGTTATTCACTTTACATTTCCTTCTCTTCCCTTCTTTCCATCACACTTTCAATATACTTCCCTCATATTCCCCATCCTACTCTCCTTGGAGCAGGTTGATGCATCGTTGAATATCCTCCCACCCTAACCCACCAAGTCTCTGTGAGGCTTGGTGCTTCCTCTCTCACTGTGGCAAAGTAGGACCATGGAAAGTATCCTTGTTCCTGATTGAGTTCAAGACCCTGATGATCCTAAAGGGAAGGTAGGTCTTTCGCTTGGTCCTAGGTACCAGGCTCCTGGCCTGGGTTAACAGCCTTCCATAGTTTGGGGCCATCAGTCATATAAGGGCAATACCTGAAATTCCTAGACAGGTAGAAGAAATGACCTGTGATCATGTAGACTCAAGACAGAGCTCCATTTTAATGAGTTACCTAAAGGCCTGGAGGACTTAGTCAATAAACACTTCATCCCAGACACTCCTCCGAGCAAAAGTTATTTTATCTCAGGCCTGCCCTGAAAAATGCGGTGCAGTTTTACTCATCCACTTTCCTCCATGACAATAAGTGCCTTAAAACTATGGACTACCTCTTTTCATTGGGATCTACAGTGGGGGCCATGGAGGCTTTCACCTATAGAGCTGCCTTCTAGTCTCCCATAGAAGGCCTTTCTGCACTCCCATCCACAGCTCAAACCCACTGTTTCTCACAAGCCAAAGACTCTTCCCATTGGATACAGCTGGAGCTTCCCTTCACCTTTTCTGCTGCCCCAGGCTAGATCCAAGACATGGGCTCTCACTCAGTTCTTAGCTCTTCAGTGGCATCTAGCAATGCTTGGGTGTCCAGGAGCCTGAAAACCAGAAAGCCCTAGCATCCTGGCAAGCCTAGGGTCCCCCCAACCAGTTCTGGCTGTCCTCAGAACCTCAGAATGCACTTTCCTATGCCCAGAGCAGTGTCCTGAAACTTCCCCACAGCCAGATACCTGCCTGGCAATGGTATGGAATAAGCACAGTCAACCTCCCTGTTTCCTGCCTCCCCAAGTGGCTGAGCCTAGTGTCAGAGAGAAAGCAGGGGCACATTAACCCTACAAAGCCCAGAAAAGGCAGCCCAGCTAAAAGGACATATTCCATTTACAGGCCACAGCTTTTGGGAAAACCGCAAGCTCCAGATGTTCGGGACCCAATTAAGAAAAAGCTGTATATCTGCTACATATGTTCTGGTGATTGGGGGCTAGGTTCCACCTGTGTATGTAATTCAGTTTGTACCTCAGGCTGTGAGATTACTAAGAATTCAGGTTAGTTGATTATTTAATCTTCCTGTGAAGTCTTATCCCCTTAGAGGCTTAAAAGTTTCCTCCTATTCTTCCAAAAAGGTCCCCATGCTCCATCCATTGTTAGGCTGTAAGATTATGCATCTGTCTGAGTCAGCTGCTGGGTGAAGACTCTCAGAAGACGACATGCTCCTGTCTGGAAATCAAAACAGAGTGCCATTAACAGTGTCAAAGATTGGCGCTAGTTTCAAGTTAGGCAAGTTTTTGTTTGGCCATGTCCTCAGTATATTATCCATCCCCAGTCCCTGCAATCTTGATAGATAGGGTAATTCTGAGTAAAAAGTTCTTGGATAGGTTGGTGTCCTTGTACCTCAACTGGATTTCCTGCCTGCCTATAGGAGACAGGTTCCTCAGGCTCTGAATTTCCAATGCTCAGTGTCACATCTAAGATTACCCCCTTTGTATCTTGCATGTCGCTCTATTCCAGGTTTGTTGCTTTCTGGAGATTCTTCCTAACCCTAATACATTGCAGATTTCTATTCCTTCTTTTGGCCTTCTCAGTAGGTTACTCTTGCCCCTACCCACACCCAACCCCACACCTCCCACTCCTTTTTCAATCACATCTCTCACTACTTCTTTCCCTACACCTTCCTTCCAAAACCATTCCATTCCCCATTTCAAGTGAGAATGTAGCAAACTTCCTCTTGCCCTTCTTCCTGTCCAGCCTCCATTGTGTGTGGAGTATGTAACTGTCATCTTGTATTTTGTGGTTGATATACACTTACAAGAGAATACATACCTTCCATATCCTTTTAAGCCTGGATTACTACACTTAGGATAGTATTCTCAAGTTCATCAAATTGCCTGCAAAATTCATGATAACTTTTCTTTCAATATCTGAATAGTATTCCACTGCATAAATCTACCACATTTACTTTATGCATGCATCAACTGAAGGACATCTAGTTTTTTCTACTTTCTGGCTATTAGGAATAAAGTACAATTGACACAGATTAGCAAATAACTTTGTGAGATGCTGAAGCATCCTTTTGGATATATGCCCAGAAGTGGTGTATCTCTCAGTGTCAATAGACTTATTTCCCCAATTAAAAGAAATGATGCAAGCTAACAGAATCTATATGAAAACAGGATGCAAAATTCTTCAAAGTATAAGAAAAGTACCTCAGCAATGGATATGGACATTGCCTCAAAATAAAGGGCTAGAAAAATTTTTTCCAAGCAAAGAAACATTGCTAAAGCTTAAATCATACATTAAACCCCACATATTAAGAGTAGGAGACTTCACCGGGTGTGGTGGTGCACGCCTTTAATCCCAGCACTCGGGAGGCAGAGGCAGGCGGATGTCTGAGTTCGAGGCCAGCCTGGTCTACAAAGTGAGTGCCAGGACAGCCAGGGCTACACAGAGAAACCTTGTCTCAAAAAACCAAGAAAAAAAAAAAAAGAGTAGGAGACTTCAACATCCCACTCTCCCCTATCAACAGATCATCCAGACAAAAAATAAACAGAGAATTAATGAAATTAACCAACATTATGAATAAAATGGGCCTAACAGACACCTGTAGAATATTTCACCCAAACACAAATCAATATACCCTCTTTTCATCCACTCACAAATTCTTCTGCAAAATTAGCCATATAGTTAGTCACAAAGCAAGCCTCAGCAGATACAAGAATATTGAAGTAAATGTATCTTATCAGTCCATTATGATTGAACTGGATGTCACAAACAGCAGAAACAAGAGAAATCCCACAGACTTATGGAAATTGAATAACTTTCTACTCAATGATTTCTGGGTCAGGAAAGAAGTAAAGAAGAAATAAAAGTACTTTCTAAAATTCAATTAAAATGAAGGCACACTCTAACCAAAATTATGGAACACAATGAAAGCAGTTCTAAAAGGTAAGTTTATAGCAATTATTGCCTCCATAATTAATTAGAAAAGTCTCATAGAAGCAATTTAAATACATACCTAAAAACTCTAGACAAAAAGGAAATGAAGCAAGTACACCAAAGAGTGGCAGAAGTCAGAAAATAATCAAAATCACAGCTGAAATCAATCAGATAGACACAAAGAAAACAATAAAAATCTCTGAAACCAAGATCTGACTCTGAAAAATTAACAAGATAGATGAACACTTTGCCAAAATAATCAGAGATAGACAGAATCCAAATAAACAAAATTAAAAAAAAAGTGAAAGGGAGATAGAGTAACAGACTCTGAAGAAATACCAAGAATCATTAAGTATGTTTAATAAGTCAGATTATAATGTTTGGTATAATATAAATTAGTCATTTGAACCAGAGTTTTATAAGTTCTATCATAAGATTGGAAGGTTTTCCTCTGGTGCAAGAAGAAAACTCAAGAAAAAGTTTATAAAATAGCCTTTATCGGTATGTTAGTTGTCTGTAAAGAGGAAATAAATGAATCTGGTCTTATTTAAAAAGATATTTCCTTTACTTACATTTCAAATGTTATCCCCTTTCTTCCTTTTATATACAAAAGCCACCTGCCCTATCCCCCTCCCCATACTCAACAACCTACCAACTACCCCTTCCCTTTCCTGACATTCCCCTACTCGGGGCATAGAGACTTTACAGGACCAAGGGCCTCTTCTCTAACTGATGTTCAAGAAGGTCATCTTCTGCTATGTATGCTGCTGGAGCCACAGGTCCCTCCATGTGTACTCTATGGTTGGTGGTTTAGCCCCTGGGAGCTCTGAGGTTACCATGATATGACTCTAACTAAGCAAGTGAAAGAGCTGTATGACATGAATTTCTCAAAGAATATATCAGAAGATGAAAAGGTTTCTCATGCTCAAGCTCACGATTAATACAGTAAAAATGGCCGTATTGCCAAAAGCAATCTATAGATTCAATGCAATTCTCATTAAAATTCCAACTCAGTTCTTCATAGAGTTAGAAAGAGCAATTTGAAAATGTATCTTGAATAACAATAAAACTCAGGATATCAAAACTATTCTTAACAATAAAATAACTTATGGGAGAATAATTATCCCTGACCTCAAACTGTAATACAGAGCAGTCTTGACAAAAACTGCATGGTATTGCTACAGAGACAGACACACTGTACAATGGAATAGAATTGAAGACCCAGAAATGAACCCACACACATATGGTCACTTGATCTTTGACAAAGTAGCTAAAACTATCCAGTGGAAAATGGATAGCATTTTCAACCAATGTTAACTGGTAGTTAGCATGTAGAAGAATGATAACTGATCCATTCTTATCTCTTTCTACAAAGCTCAAGTCCAAGGGGATCAAGGATGTCCACATAAAACCAGATACACTGAAACTAATAGAAACGAGAGGGGTAATAGCCTCAAGCAACTTGACACAGTGGAATATTTCCTGAAAAGGACACCAATAAATCTATTTAAAAATAAAAACAATCAGTGAAACAAAAATAGTGGAAAGAAGACCCATACATAAACATAGTAAAAGCAATTTGTGCAAACCAACGGCCAATATCAAATTAAATGGAGACATACTAGATGCAATCACACTGAAATAAGGTACAAGACAAGGATGCCTACTGTCCTCATATCTAGTCAATATAGCACTCGAAGTGTTAGTTAGAACAGTAAGAAAACAAAATGAGA
This sequence comes from Mus caroli, assembly GCF_978045245.1. NCBI lineage: Eukaryota > Metazoa > Chordata > Mammalia > Rodentia > Muridae > Mus > Mus caroli. The sequence goes on from NW_028227273.1 coordinate 54,957,198, forward strand.
TCGAAGGGATACACCTTGGTAAAGAAGAAAGTGATATAAAGTATCACTATTTGCAGATGATATGATAATATATGTAAGTGGCCTCAAAATTCTACCAGAGAACTTTTCCAGCTGATGAACAACTTCAGTAAAGTGGCCAGATATAAAATTAAATAAATTAGTAGTCTTCCTTTATACAGAGGATAAACAGACTGAGAAGGAAATTAGGGAAACAATTCCCTTCACAATACCCACAAATAGTATAAAATATCTTGAGGTAACTATACCTAAACAAGTGAAAGACCTGTATGACAATAATTTAGAGTCTCTCATGAGAAACTGAAGATCTCAGAAAATGGAGAGATCTCCCATGCTCATGGATTGGCAGAATTAACATAGTAAAATAGGTCATCTTACCAAAGGCAATCTATAGATTAAATGCAATCCCCGTCAAAATTTCAACATAATTCTTCAAAAACATGGAAAAGCCAATTCTCAAATTCACCTGAAAAGGAAAAAAAAAAAGAAGAAAAAAGAAAAACAGAATAGGGAAAACAATTCTTAACAATAAAAGAACAGCTCAGGGAATCACCATCTCTGACCTCAAGCTACAGAGCAATAGTGACAGAAAGTGCATGGTATTAATACAAAGACAGACATTTTGATCAATGGAATAAAATTGAAGACCCAGAAATAAAACCACAAACTTACAGTCACTTGATCTTTCATAAAGATGCCAAAAATAAACAATGGAGAAAAAGAAAGCATCTTCAATACATGGTGCTGGTCTAACTGGATGTCTGTATGTAGAAGAATGAAAATAAAGCCATATTTGTCACCTTGTACAAAGCTCAAGTCCAACCAGATCAAGGACCTCAACATAAAACCAGATGCAGTGAATATAATAGAAGAGAAAAAGGGAAAGAGCCTGAACTTATAGGCACAGGGAGGGGGGGGGGATTTCCTAAACAGAACTCTAATGGCTAATGTTCTAAGATCAACAATTGACAAATGGGATCTCATGAAACTAGAAAGCTTCTGTAAGGCAAAGGACATACTCAATGAGACAAATCTGTAACCTACAGATTAGGAAAAACTTCACTAACTACACATCTGAAAGAGGGCTAATATCCAAAATATATAAAGAACTGAAGAAGTTAGCCACAAAAAATCCAAATAAAGCAATCAAAAAATGGTGTATAGAACTAAACCAAAAATCCACAACTGAGGAATCTTAAATGGTTGAGAAGCACCTGAAGAAATGTCCAAAACCCTTAGTGATCAGAGAAATGCAAATCAAAACAACTCTGAGATTCTACCTTACACCAATCAGAATGGCTAAGATCAAAACCTCAGTGACAACACATATTGGAGAGGATGTGAAGAAAGAAGACACTCCTCACTGCTGGTGGGATTGCAAACTGGTACAACTACTCTGGAAACCAATATGGGGGTTCCCCAAAAATTTGAAATAGATCTACCTGAAGACCCAGTTATACCACTCTTGGAAATATACCCAAAAGATGCCCCACCATGCCAACGGAGCACATGCTCCACCATGTTCATAATGGCCTCATTTGTGATAGCCAAAAGCTGGATACAACCTAGATGTCCAATGACAGAAGAATGGATACAGAAAATGTGGTTCATTTACACGATGGAATACTACTGAGCTATTAAGAATGAGGATATTCTGACTTTTGCAGGCAATTGATGGAACTAGAAAATATCACCTTGAGTGAGGTAACTCAGACCCCAAATGACATGCATGCTAGGTATTCACTAATAAGTGAATATTAGCCAAAAAAACAAAACAAAACAAAACAAAAATCAAAAAACAAAACAAAGAAAGTACAGAATACCCAAGACACAGAACTCAAAAAGTTCAACAAACTGAATTTCCCAAGGGAGGATTCCTCAGTCCCACTTAGGAGAAAGAACAAAGCAATCACAAGTAGGTAGGGAGAGGGGGCCTGGTAGGGAAAGTGGACATAGTGTGGGAGGGATCTAGTGGGGGGGAGAGGGGGACCTAATCTGGTATTGGATGAGGGAAAAGGACTGAAGCCCTGAGGACCAGCAGAAAGAATATAAACAGGCAACCTCAAGAAATAGGAGGTTGGCCCCCCAACCCCCAGAATGTAACAGAGACCTGGGAGGTAAAAGACTCCCAGGACTCATAGGGAGGGACCTTAGATGAAATGCCTGACAGTAGGAAGAGAGAACTTATAGAGCTCACCTCCAGCAGGAAGACAGGGCATCAAATGAGGGATGGAGTTGCCATTCCACAGTCACAGCTCTGAACCATAACTATTCCTGTCTGAAATAATTACAGGGGTGGAAATGGAGAAGAGCCTGAGGAAAAGAAGGTCCAGCAACAGGTCCAAAGTGGGATCCAGCTCAAGAGGAGTTCCCTAGGCCTGACACTATTACTGAGGTTTTGGAGTGCTCACAAAAAGGGATATAACATGACTGCCCCCTGAAAATCCCAAGAAGCAGCTGAAAGAATCAGATGCAAATATTTGCACTCAACCAATGAACAGAAGCAGCTGACCCCTGTTGTTGAATTAGGGAAGGCTGAAAAAAGCTGAGGAGAAGGGCAATCCTGTAGAAGGATTAGCAGTCTCAATTAATCTGGACTCGTGAGATCTCTCAAACTCTGGACCAAAAAACAGACAATGTACACCAGCTGATATGAGGCCCCCAACACACACACAGTAAAGGATTTATAGGTGTGTTCATTCAGAGAATGATGTACCTAACCCTCAAGAGACTGGAGTTTCCAGGGTGTTTAGAGGTCAGGTGTGGTGGGGGAGTGGGGGAATCAATTTGGAGACAGGGTGGGATGGGGGGTAGGAGTGGGATGTGGAGCAGTCTGGGGGTAGATGGGGGGAATTGAATATAGAGTGTAAAAATTAAATTAAAAGTGACATAAAATTAAAATAAATAGTAAAAGGAATGTGTGTATGGGGGTCTGAATAGGAATTTTCCCAATAGCCTCATATTTTTGAAATCTTGTTTGACTTGGTCACAGAATTAGAGGGTATAACTTTGTTGGAGTGTTTGTGGCTTTGTGGGTAAAAAAGTTTGGGGATGAGTTTTGAAATTTTAAGTGCTTAGAGATACAAAATGTCTCTTTGTTTTCCTGTTCTCTTCAGAATCAGATTTATAACTCTCAGCTACCGTGTTTGTCTTAATTCTGTCATGCTACCTTCCATGTGGATAATCATTATAAATAAACCAACTCAGACCCAACTGAAACTGTACTTGCTTTTATGTTAATGACAGATTTAAAGTACTCAGTGATATACAATTTCTATTACCAATAAGGTTATGTATAATGTAAGGGAATATGTGAGAATGGAGAAAAAAATTGCCCTAGAAATCAGAAATAGAATAGATGAATGTAGAGTATACAATATTATTTTCCAAGAAGGAAGTGAAAAGATAAAGAATATCAACATGGAAGCAAAAGAAACATGTCACTAAGGAGAAAATATGAAGAGACATAGCTAACACTAAGAATCATTTGAAGGATCATATGGAGACCTACTATAGTAGGAGCTACTTAAGTGTATATGCATATTAAATAAATCAAAATGGAACATTTTTAACAGGAAAAACAAAGACACAGCTAAACATTTCCCAGCATTAAATGAGACCTCCAGATAATCAAAAGTAGGTTATAACTAATTGAGTTGTTTTCAGAAGAGACATCATAGAAATTGGCAGTAATCAAGAACATTTCTAAATCTATTGTATTATCTTCAAAAAGATGGTAAGGCCCTACTTCTGATGCCAAAACTATACTCCTCAAACTATTCCACAAAATAGATACAGAAGGTACTCTACCCAATTTGTTCTATGAAGCCACAATTAATCTGATACCTAAACCACACAAAGACTCAACAAAGAAAGCAAAGTTCAAACCAATTTCCCTTATGAATATCGATTCAAAAATACTCAATAAAATTCTTGCAAACAGAATCCAAGAACACATTAAAACGATCATCCATCATGATCAAAAATGCTTTATCCCAGGGATGCAGTGATGGTTCAATATATGGAAATCCATCAAACTTAAATAAAAAATCCTATTGAAGTGATCAAAATAAGTTACTGGCTGGTAATCTATTAAAAAATAATAAAATAAAAAGCCTGTGGCATTGCCTTTATGGTATCCTTTCTAATGAATCATATCAGCAAATAGATATCCTCTAAATTCTTCTCTTCTTTTCTATCCCTTCTATTCCCCTTTCACTTACTAGTTCCAAGATATAATCCTTATTTGGAAAAGAAAGGGAAAATGTGGACAGCCTTGCCTTCTTTCTGAACTAATTGGCACACTAAATTTCATCTTGAGATAAAATGTAAATGAAAGATGATAATGAACCTTGCTGTGTACATAAACACCACAGATTAATAAATGCCTTTTGCTGAAGTTGAAATGTAACATAAATTTCTGTTTTTTTTTCCAGTCTTCACATCCCAAATGCTGGGTTTACAGTTTTGGCTCCTTTGCATATTTGCCTATAGAATTAAGACTCATATTTTTTTTTGTAATTTATATCTTACATTTTTTTCATTTTTTATTAGGTAATTTCCTCAATTACATTTCCAATGCTATCCAAAAAGTCCCCAATACACTCCCCTCCCAGTCCCCCACCCACCCACCCCCACCCCTTGGCCCTGGCATTCCCCTGTACTGGGGCATATAAAGTTGGCAAATCCAATGGGCCTCTCTTTCCAGTGATGGCCTACTAGGCCATCTTTTGATACAAATGCATCTAGAGACAAGAGCTCTGGGGTACTGGTTAGTTCATAATAATGATCCACCTATGGGGTTGCAGTTCCCTTTAGCTCCTTGGGTACTTTCTCTAGATCCTCCATTGGGGGCCCTGTGATCCATCCAATAGCTGACTGTGAGCATCCACTTCTGTGTTTGCTAGGCCCCGGCATTGTCTCACAAGAGACAGCTATATCTGGGTCCTTTCAGCAAAATCTTGCTAGTGTATGCAATGGTGTCAGCGTTTGGAAGCTGATTATGGGATGGATCCCTGGATATGGCAGTCTTTAGATGGTCCATCCTTTCTTCACAGCTCCAAACTTTATCTCTGTAACTCTTTCCATGGGTGTTTTGTTCCCAATTCCAAGAAGGGGCACAGTGTCCACACTTTGGTCTTCGTTCTTCTTGAGTTTCATACGTTTAACAAATTGTGTCTTATATCTTGGGTATCCTAAGTTTTTGGGCTAATATCCACTTATCAGTGAGTACATATTGTGTGAGTTCCTTTGTGAATATGTTACCTCACTCAGAATGATGCCCTCCAGATCCATCCATTTGCCTAGGAATTTCATAAATTCATTCCTTTTAATAGCTGAGTAGTACTCCATTGTGTAAATGTACCACATTTTCTGTATCCATTCCTCTGTTGAGGGGCATCTGGGTTCTTTCCAGCTTCTGGCTATTATAAATAAGGCTGCTATGAACATAGTGGAGCATGTGTCCTTCTTACCGGTTGGAACATCTTCTGGATATATGCCCAGGAGAGGTATTGCTGGATCCTCTGGTAGTATTATGTCCAATTTTCTGAGGAACTGCCAAACTGATTTCCAGAGTGGTTGTACCAGCTTGCAATCCCACCAACAATGAAGGAGTGTTCCTCTTTCTCCACATCCTAGCCAGCATCTGCTGTCACCTGAATTTTTGATCTTAGCCATTCTGACTGGTGTGAGGTGGAATCTCAGGGTTGTTTTGATTGCATTTCCCTGATAATTAAGGATGTTGAACATTTTTTCAGGTGCTTCTCTGCCATTCGGTATTCCTCAGGTGAGAATTCTTTGTTCAGTTCTGAGCCCCATTTTTTAACGGGGTTATTTGATTTTCTAGAGTCCACCTTCTTGATTTCCTTATATATATTGGATATTAGTCCCCTATCTGATTTAGGATAGGTAAAGATCCTTTCCCAATCTGTTGGTGGTCTTTTTGTCTTATTGACGGTGTCTTTTGCCTTGCAGAAGCTTTGCAACTTTATGAGGTCCCATTTTTCGATTCTCGATCTTACTAGCGCAAGCCTTTGCTGTTCTATTCAGGAATTTTTCCCCTGTACCCATATCTTCGAGGCTTTTCCCTACTTTCGTATGCTATAGAGGTTAAAGGAAAATGTTTGCTGTTGGTATTGCAAATTATCTTTCATTAAAATTTTTAATTTTTTAAATATTTTTAAATTATCTTCTTCATTTACATTTCAAATGCTATCCCCTTTCTAGTTTCCTATCCTATAGTCCCCTATACCATCCCCCAACCTTGCTCCCCAACCTACCCACTCTTAAAAACACCTGTTCCACTACTGTATTTTTCTACCACATTCTCACATTTTTAATGCTAACTGAATAGATACTTCATATCTGAACTCAACCTTCCATGTTTTGCAAATAACATGCATCTCAATACTCTTAGTATCATAGTATTGCATTTCCAGTCTGTACAGTATATTTGTAGTCTATCTCCATTTTCAAATGTCCAGTTGCCACATGTCATTGGTGGCTGTTATATCTTCAATAGGAGGAGAAGGCAAACTTACACTGTCATCACCATAAGACTTATTAAGTGCTCCAAGACTCCCTCAGAACAGTGTCACATATTGGACAGTTTTAAATTTACTATTTTCAAGTAATATGCAATTAGGCAAGGTTTTTAAGTAGATCTTAAATAACTATTCATTTTAAACTTATTCTTCCTTCACTTAGCATTTATGAAAACAGCAGGATTATGAGAAAAAACATCAGTGGGGAAGAATGCATGGCTGAAACTAATCAAATAAGTTGTGTCAGTTGAAAGAAGCAAAGCATAAGACACAGATGGTAACCAAAATATGGATAGAAGTTATGTCCTAGCAATGATATGTAGCAGATTCTTTAACAATATAACAAATGAAGAACTACTAATATGGACACTGTAATTTTACTGTATCAACTTTGTCTTTAATAGGGCAGATATATAAGCTAAACTGCTCTACTGATGCCTCAGATGTATAGTTGCAAAATGAGAAGAGCCCCTAGTTTCTTTCTAAACAAATCTATTCCCCTATCTTCAAAAAGGAAATTTAAGAAAAAAAATTATAAAGTTTTGTAAGTTGTTTTTTTCACTGTGTACCAAGTTTCATTTTGCTATTCTCTAATTATAAGTATCATCTATGCTATACATGAAGTATGTCATGGGTGTGATTATACACACAGAAATATAATCACTGTAGAAATGCATTTTGTGAAGAAGAAATTATAAATTTTCCTATTTTTTTACTATTTCCATCAAATTTTACTTTGTTAATTCAGTACAAAATAAAAACACAGTTTGTGAAATGTGTATTCATTCTTTTATATTTCATTCATCCATGCTTTGAGTGATGGGCGGTTTCATATGTTTCTGAAGATTCACCGTATCTACTCATTGCACACAGGGTCCACTGTCAGGAGTTTCCAAAATTCTACATCTTTTAGATGCTGCTCTCAGGTACTTAGTGTGGATACATTCCTCTTTGTGCTAGAACTCATAGCAATCGCTTATCTTGTAATATGAAGTGGTGGGAACCTTTTGTATATTCTGTGTATATTCTTTCAAATTAGTTTACAAAATTATGTTATTTGCTTCAAATTGCTATCTAGCTTTAAGGTAATTCAGAGTAATTATTAGGAAGCACCTAGTAAGTTTTATATGTGCAATACCATATATTCTTTTCCTCTTATCAAATCCTTCTATATACTTCACAATACTCTCTTTCTAATCAGTGACATGCTTGTTGGAATTTATGGCTAAAATTTTGAGTCAGAGCATCATCATTCATATCTGTAATGTCTTTTTACTTGCAGTCTAGTAAATAATGAATTGCAAGTAAAACTTGTGTTTCCTATGACACTTTAAGGAAACTATTGCCTTACTTACTATCTATCATATACAGATGAGGAATTGTATGAAATTCAGTTTTCTATCAATTAGTATGGTGTGTTAACTTATATTACTTCCTACTTGAGCAAGTTTTTTATATGAAGATTTCTGGTCAGTCCCATAACTTCCTGGATATTTCAAAGACTAGAGCTCTGATGTGTTACTAGCCATTGAGATATTAGCATTGTAACTATTTTCATCTTACATTGAAACTTACTTTCACACTCAACAATCTTAGCTGGAATTGCTTGTTTCATACCTGTCAATTCAGATAAGATCCTGTTGTAGGCTCCTGTGTTTCTATCATTCTCTGGGTCTCCTCCTTTCATTGTGTAGAGCTGGGTCTTAAGAGATTTGAAGCCAGACCTCCTTGTCCTACACTGGCTGTTATTCCTATCAATTTGGTTTAATTGAAGTGTTTGTCTTGGATTCTGATTCTTGAACATCAGAGTATTTAAGATAATGAAATTGAATAGCAGCCCTGAGTATATTTCTTCCATGTGAATGTTGGATCAGCAACCTACTATTTTGTTTTTACTCCTGGAGATTTCCCTTTGCTACTCTTTCCAGCAAGATAAAGGGAGGGGAGACTCATATCAATTTTCACTATGTGGGTTTAGCAGTTTATTTCGTTCACAGGTTTGTGTGTGTGTGTGTGTGTGTGTGTGTGTGTGTGTGTGTGTGTGTGTGTGTGTGTTTGGATCTATGGCCATAATAACTGTATTACTTAATATTTCTATATTTTTTCCCAGTCTTTCCTATTTTGTGCTATGTTGTCTTCCCAAACAAAGCCCCTTCCCTATTCTACTCCAAATTCATTCACTGAATTTCCTCTTCTTTTCTCCCTCCCTTTTTCTGAGGAGAAGGGGAGCAACACTTGGGGTGCCACCACACTATGAAACATCTAGTCTCAGTAGGACTGTGCACATTCTCTCCCACTAGGTCGAGCCATGCAGCCCAGGGAGAGGGAAGTGGATTCAATGGCAGGGAACATAGACTGAAACAATCCCACTCTGATAGGGTTTCCACATGAAAACCGAGTTGCACAGGTTCTACAAATATATAGCAGTCATATGTTCCTGGCAGGTGACCCAGTGTCTATGAGCCCTGAATGGACACAGAGTAGTTGACACTGTAGGCCTTTTTGTGTTGTCATCTGCTCCTCTATCTTGCTCAGTGGTATATCTCCCTCTTCCACAAGACTCTCAGCTCTGTCTCATTTTTGTCTGTGGTTCTGCATCTGTCTTTATCCTCTGCTGGATGAAACCTCCAAAGAAATGCATATGCTAGGCTTCTATCTTCAAGATAGCAGTGTATAGTTAATAATAATAGATACTTGTTATTTCACATGTGCTGGGTCTCAATTTAGGCCAGTCATTAGTTAGCTGTTACATCAGCCTTTGCTCTATATTTATCCAATCACAAATTCTTCACAAGAAAATTTGGGGTTGATTATATTATTGGTAGATTGACATCCCCAATAATTCTCTGGAAGGCTTACATGGACACAAGAGGTGATCAATTCACTCTCTAAATCCCTTCCTGGTAAGAATTTCTGCTAGGCTCACTCACACAGACTTCTTGTACCCACCCCAGTGCTTCCAGCTGGATCAAGAAAATCTCCATACTGATTTCTATTCTCCCTACTAACCTTCTTTTGCCAATCCTTTCTCCATACATTATCACCATTCTTCTCCTCCTCCTCAACAGCTCTCATACCCAGTTCCATTTATCTCTGATGATTATTCATCTCCTTCTTCTGAGATAGATTTACACATGTTCCCATTGGCCATCTGTATTACCCAATTTCTTTGGGTATGTGTATGGTGGCATTGATATCCTGAACTTTATAGTTACACTTTACTTACAAGTGAGTAAATACCATAGGTATTTTTGTGTCTGGGTTCCCCCACTCACTATGATATTCTTTTGTTCCACTCATTTGACTACAAAATACATGATGTCTTTGTTTTTAATAGCTAAATAGATTCTGTTGTGAAGAAGTACCACATTTATAATCCATATTTTAAGTTATGGAACATCTAGGTTGTTTCAAATTTCTGGTTCTTAAAATAAAGTTGTTATGAACATTCGTGAACAAGTGTCTCTGTGAACACTTTATATGGGCACATTATATCTGCAATTATATGGGAGTATTTCAACAAGTAGTATAACTATGTCTTCAGTTAACACTATTCCCAGTTTTCTGAGAAACCACCAAATTCATTTTCAAAATGGTAGTAAAAGTTTGCACTCCCACCAGCAATGAAGGAGTGTTTTCTCTAATCTAAATCATCACCACTATGTGCGGTCACTTGAGTTTTTCATCTTAGCTATTCTGAGAGTTATAAGATGGAATCTTAGTGTTATTTTTTAAGTATTACTCTGATTCCAACAGACATGGAATATTTCTTTAAATGTTTCTTTGGACATTAGTGATTACTCTGTTGAGAATTCTTTGTTTAGTTCTGTTCAGCATATTCTTATTAGGTTATATGGTTTGTAGGTGTCTACATTCTTAGATTCTTTAATCATTTTGGAAATCAATCCTCTATCAGATAGAGATTTAGTGAAGATTTTTCTGAATGCATAGGCTTTTGTTTTGTCCTATTGACAATGTCCTTTTCATTAAAGTAACTTATAATTTTTATCAGGTATCACTTTATACTTGTTGATATTGTAGCCTGAGCTATTGGCATGTTCAGATAAAGAAATTGTCTGTGGTAACTATTGATTAAATATTATTCCCAAGTTTATTTTCTATGAGATACAGTGTGTCTAGTTTTATATTGAGGTCTTTGACCTACTTGGTTTTGTATTTTGCTCAGGATAAAAAACATGGGTATACTTGCAATCTTCTACATGCTGATATCTAGTTAGAGTACAAAAACAGTTTAATAAACCTTTTTTTTTATTATATGTTTTTTCGTTCTTTGTCAAAAATCAAATGTGCATAAGTGTGTGAATTTATTTCTTTATCTTGATTCAATTCCATCAATCTATCTGTTTCTGTAACAATACCATGAGTTATCATTATTATTTCTCTATATTATAGCTTGACATGAGGGATGGTGATATACCCAGAAGTTCTCTTTTTATACCAGATTTCTTGAACTTTCCTGATTTTTCTGACCAAAAGCTGAAAATATTCTTTCAAATTCTATAGAGAATTGTGTTGGCATTTTTATGGGCATTGTGTTAAATCAATAGATTGCTTTTCTAAGATGGCCATTTTTACTAGGTTAATCATACTGATCCATGAGCATGGGAGATAGTTCTGTGTTCCTCTATTTTTTCCTATGGAGACTTGAAGTCTTTGTCATACAGGTCTTTCTCTTGCTTTTTTAGAGTTACATCAAGATAGTGTATGTTATTTGTTGCTATGGTAAAGGGTCTTCTCTCCCTAATTTCTTTTTCATCTCATTTATCATTTGTATAAAGACAGGCTTCTGATGTCTTTGAGTTAATTTTGAATCTAGTTATTTTGCTCAAGGTGTTTACCAGCTATAGGAATAGAAGATTTGCATATATATTCACTTCATCTGCAAATTTGAATCCCTTGACACCTTTCTTTCCAATTTGTATACTATTGATTTTCTTTAGTTGTCTTATTGCTCTAGCTAGAACTATAAGTAACATGTTGAATAGATAGGTTAAAAAGGGGGAAGCCTTGTCTCATAAGTTAATTTCACTGAGAGTGTTTTACATTTTTCTACACTTAATTTAATATTGGCTACTGGCTTGCTGTATATTGATTTCATTATGTTTCGATAGGCACTATTTATCACTGTTCTCTTCAAGAATATTATCATGAATGAGTGTTAGATTTTTCCAAAGAATTTTCCATATATATATATGGAAAATATACACACACACACACACACACACACACACACACACACACACACTGGACTGCCCCCACTGAACTGAATCCTACTTGATGATGGTGAATGATGGTTTTAATGTCTTTTGGGAGTGTGTTGGTTTGTAAGTGTTTTATTGAATATTTTTGCATACATATTCATAACAGAAACGAATATGTTGTTGTCTTTTTTTGCTGCATCCTTACATGGTTTAGAAATCAGTGTAACTGTGGCCTTATAGAATGAGTTTTGTAATGTTCTTTCTATTTGTGTTTTGTAGATATTTTGAGAAGTATTGGTATTAGCTTTTCTTTGAAAACGGGTAAAATTTCTGTGCTAAATCCTTTGATTTTTTTTTTTTATGGTTTGGAAATTTTAATGATAGCTTCTCCTTTTTTAGGGATAATAGGACTGTTTATATAGTGTACTAATTTTCTTTAACTCTCGTCTCACATTCTTTTATGATAGAGAATAATTTATCAACAAAAATTTATACCATATACTTCAAATTTGAGAGATTTTAGCAGAAGGTATCCTGCCTCAATGTTTTGTTTTTTGTTTTTGGTTTTTTTTATTTTTCAACAAAGACATTTGTAGATAGTAAGAGCTATCTATCCTAGACATTTTTAGGCCATTTTTTTGGTCATAATATAAAAGATATGTATAACAGGTCTATATAACAGCAAAAAAATAATCTATTTGAATCATTGAAGCATATGAGAAAATGTAACTGAGAATTACAAAATTCTTTATAGATAAAACAGGAAATATTCTTTGTTTTGATTGATATCAAAATATCTTTTTAATTTGAGACTATTCCTTCATTTCCAGTGGATTTGCCAACAATTACATCAAAATCTCAAGCACTGTTCTTACCCTGCTATCTTGTTTGTTTATATGTTGTCGTTGTAGCATAGCATCGTATTAATAATAAGAATCCAAGCTAGTTACTGGTGTAGAAGACTTCAATCACAGCTTTGGGAGGGAATTGGGGATAGGTCCCTGTCAGTTAGATGCTTTCCTGGGTGCTTGCTTCGGCAGCACATATATTAAAATTGGAACGATACAGAGAAGATTAGCATGGCCCCTAGCAAGGATGACACGCAAATTTGTGAACCATTCCATATGGAAGGAGTTAGAGGGACAAAGTTTGGAGCTGAGACGGAAGGACTATCCAGAGAATGCACTACCCTGGGATCCATCCCATAATTAGCCACCAAACCCAGACACTATTGCATATGCCAGCAAGATTTTGCTGATTGGACCCTGATATAGCTATATCTTTCTGGGCTATGCCAGTGTCTGGCAAATACAGAAGTGGATGCTCCTAGTCATCTATTGGATGGAACACACGGCCCCCAAGGGAGGAGATAGAGACAGTACCCAAGGAGCTGAAGAGGTCTGTAACCCTATAGGAAGAACAATAATATGAACTAACCAGTACCTCAGAGTTCGTGTCTCTAGCTGCATATGTAGCAGAAGATGGCCTACTTGGCCATAACTGGGAGGAGAGACCCTTGGTCTTGCAAACGTTATACGCCCCAGTGCAGGGGAGTGCAAAGGCAAGGAGACAAGAGTGGATGGGTTAGGGAGCAGGGCTGGGGAAGTTTAAACTGGACTTTCAGAATAGCATTTGGAATGTAAATGAAGAAAATATCTAATAAAAATGTGTTTAAAATAACAAATTGTAAACGAAGCGGAGGAGGAGGAGGAGGAGGAGGAGGAGGAGGAAGAAGAAGAAGAAGAAGAAGAAGAAGAAGAAGAAGAAGAAGAAGAAGAAGAAGAAGAAGAAGAAGAAGAAGAAGAAGAAGAAGAAGAAGAAGAAAGAAAGAAGAACCAGCAGCAGCAGCTTGCCTAGTCTGCATAACAAGTTAGAAAAGAGTGAAGGCTACACAGTGAAATCCTGTCTCAGAAGTGAAAACCAAAACCAACAAATCCAAGCAAGTAAATAAGCAAACTAATAATAAAGATCCAATACCAGGTCTCAAAGTATTTAACATTTTATTTCTATTGCATTATTTTTTCTCCATGTCACTTTTTTCAAAATTAGTTCCTATATTCCATCTTACTCTCTTTTGTTTTTCTACAGCTGTTTCTCAGATTTCATTTTTTCTCTGAAGTTCTCTGTTTCATGCAATAACTTTATGCTTCAGTACTTTTGAGGTAAACTCCACAATTTGTAAATGGCATGCTTTTAGTTCATAAACAGACCCAAGTTATCTGTTTTCCAAGTACCTAAAACATAGAAAACATAGGTCAGGGTAAGAAATGGGCTTTAAGAAAAGATAAAGCAGATAATTGGTAAACAAACAAACAAACAATCAGTCCCAGGAAGACGGACTCTTACTAAGGCAGAAGGAAGAAAAATAAAGACAGAGACAGAAGGATAGAGGGGGAATACACAAAGGTTTACTGGAACAGCATCAAGGAATCATTTTGTATTTACTTAGAGTTGTTCACAATTCATATAAGTGTATGCATATACATATATATCTATATGTAAATACACAAAATATTGTGTGTGTGCGTGCATGTTTGTGTGTGTATGTGTCTTAAATTAAGTTATGCTACTTGGTTTAAAAATGTTAAAAAAGAACTATAGATTAGCAGACCACACAGAAAAAAGTATTAAAAGGCTTCAGAATGGAGGGTCCATGAAGTTTTTGCAGGTGACTCCTATATATATTATACCTGTGTTTCTTGATTTATCTTTCTGAGGTTATATATAAGCTTGTACTGCTGAAGGCACCTGACATTTAGGACACATGATTCCTATAATTTGATTTGGAACTTGAAATTCTCCAGCCTTTAGTCTTGCGTCCATGGTGCTAGAAAATACTGTGCAAGCTTTAAGTGGGGTTAAAATATCATTATTCACACCAGATATAACATCATCTATGAACCACAGACAATTTTCCTGAGAACAATTTGGCACTAAATGTTCAATAATTCACAGAGATGCTAGGTTCTGTTTGCAAACAATAGCCTAGCAAGGCTACCTTCTGAGATGCTCTTCCACGACTGATTGAGATGAATGCAGATACTCACAGGCAAGCATTGGACTGAGGACAAGTAGCCCTATTGAAGAGTTAGTAAAATGATTTAAAGAAAAGAAGGGGATTTCAAATTTACAGGAAGAACAACAGTGTTAACTAACTTGGATATATGGAATCTGCCAGAGACTGTGCCACAAATGAAAGAGCATATATGGGTTTTTCCTAGACTCCCAGCACAAATGTAGCACAAGAGATGCCCCAAGGAGGTAGATGCCTCAAATCTGAAAGGGTAGGTAGAAAGGAAAAGAATTCTGTGTGGGGATACCTGGAGAGAACATTGCATTGTAAGTAAATAAAATAGTTAATAATTTAAAAAAAAATAGACAAATAGAATCCTCTAGTTATTTTTATGTTTTACTCACATAAAAACTTGGGATAAATGTATGTATCTACTACAACTTCTAATGCCAGTGTACAATTCATAAGAATGGGTTTTCATGAATGAGTACTTGGACGTTTCAATAAGGAGTTACATATATAGTAAAGAGTGTTTTGAACTGTCCTAGGATACAGTTAATTCAATTTTCAGATGGTTCTCTCCTTTAGAAGGAAATTAATCCATTAAACTGCTATGATGAACAGTGCAGCTGTATAAACAAGGAAGAAGACGATGACTGTTCTTAAAGCAGAGTTTCATTGATATATATGTGATTTCCTTTTATATGGGAGTAATCACTGCAAATGTCACCAACCCATTGTTGTCAACCCATTGTTGACTCAGGTTAAAGGAAAGGAACATATGAAATACCCCTATATAGTGATCTACAATACGCCATGTTCTTTGATTTTTATTTATTTTATTTTTTAAGTTTTTCATTTTTATTAGATATTTTCCTCATTTACATTTCAAATGCTACCCTGAAATTTCCCTATACCTTCCCCCCACCCTGCTCCCCTATCTACACACTCTCTCTTTTTGACCCTTCTTCATAGGCCCAGGCATTTCCCTATACAGGGGCAAATAAAGTTTGCAGGACCAAGAGGCCTCTCTTCCTAATGATGGCCAGATATGCCATCTTCTGCTACATATGGAGCTAGAGACACGAGCTCTAGGCATACTGGTTAATTCATATTGTTGTTCCACCTATAGGGTTGCAGACCCCTTCAGATCCTTGGGTACTTTCTCTAGCTCCTCCATTGGGGGCCATGTGTTCCAAACAATAGGTGACTATGAGCATCCACTTCTGTATTTGCCAGGCACTGGCCTAGCCTCACAAGAGACAGCTATATCAGGGTCCTTTCAGAAAAATCATGCTGGCATATGCCATAGTGTCAGCGTTTGTTGGCTGATTATGGGATGGATCCAGGGTGGGGCAGTCTCTGGATGGTCCATCCTTTTGTCTCAGCTCCAATCGTTTTCTCTGTAATTCCCTCCATGGGTATTTTGTTTCCTTTTCTAAGGAGGAATGAGGTATCCACGCATTGGTCTATCTTTTTTTTTTTTTCTTGTGTTTTGCAAATTGGATGTTGGATAATCTACGTTTCTGGGCTAATATCCCTTATCAGTGAGTACATATCAAATTACTTCTTCTGTGATTAGGTTACATCACTCAGGATGATACCCTCCAGATCCATCCTTTTGCCTAAGAATTTCATATATTCATTGTTTTTAATAGCTGAGTTGTATTCAATTATGTAAATCTACCACATTTTCTGTATCCATTCCTCTGTTGAAGGACATCTGGGTTCTTTTGAGCTTCTGGCTACTATAATTAAGGCTGCTATGAACATATGGATCACATGTCCTTATTAAGTGTTGGAACATATTCTGGGTATATGCCCATGAGAGTTATTGCTGGATCTTCAGCTAGTACTATTGAAAGAAAGATGAAATTTCAGTACCTGTAAGTCATATAAAGTACTCAGAAATTGCTGGTTATTTGTGAGCCTAGAGGCTGCCTGGGGCAGAGAAAAGAGAAAAACAAACCTGGGTATGCCCCATAGTTAGAACATTCCTGGGATCATCTTGACTATAAGATAAAGGGGAATGTGAAGACATAACAGGGCTATCTGAACTGAGTCAACAACTCACAGAACTCTGACACCCTGGACGTACATGTTATTTTTCTGCTGATGTTTGAATAAGAAAATAGTGTGTTGCTATGCTGAATTCCACACCCCTGGCCCCCTTACCCCATAACAAAACCTAGCTTTCGAGCCTCATGGCCGATATCTGTTATCTCCTGTGTGGGATGCATGTCAGTCCGGAGCTCCGTAATTAAACGACCTCATGTATTTACATCAAGATGATGGTCCTTCATGATTTTTTAGGTGCAGCTGAATCGGGAGTTGAGTGGGGGTTTCCCCACTAGGTCTATCATTATGTCCAATTTTATGAGGAACCACCAGACTGATTTCCAGAGTGGTTGTACCAGCTTGCAATCTCACCAGCAATGGAGGTTTGTTCCTCTTTCTCCAGATCCTAGCTAGCATGTGTTGTCACCTGAATTTTTTATCTTAGCCATTCTGACTGGTGAAAGGTGGAATCTCAGGGTTGTTTTGATTTGCATTTCCCTCATGATTAAGGATGTTGAACATTTTTTCAGGTACTTCTCAGCCTCTCAATATTCCTCAGTTGAGAATTCTTTGTTTAGCTCTGTACCCCATTTTCTTTTCTTTTCCTCCCCCCCCCCCACTGGTTATCAGAGAGTCTTTTATTGAAATATTTTCTTGTTGCTTCTTAACTAGCTGGGCACTCCACTGCACCACTGTTGATGTTGTCTATGAAGTCATGAGGGTGGCGGCCATCCACATTGCAGCCCACAGACTGTGCAGTACCCAGGATCTCCTTGATAGTTCCAGAAAGTTCTCTAGCCAAAGACCTGTGTCTCATCTGCCGGGCAATGTTGACAATCTCATCAAAAGTGATGTTCCCACTGTGTTTAATGTTCTTCTGCTTCTTCCTGTCTCTTGGTGACTCTTTGAGGGCTTTGATGATCAGGGCAGAGGCAGAGGGCACCACCTCGATCTGGGCCTGTCTGTTCTAGATGGTCGGCTTCACTATAATTCTGAGACCTTTCCAGTCACCAGTAGCCTTGGCAATGTCATCGCCAACTTTCTTTGGAGACAGACCCATAGGACCGATCTTCGGGGCCAAGGTGGATGTGGCGCCGACCTCCCCTCCAGTGCACCTCAGGTACAGGACTTTGACTTCCTTGGGGTCGAACTTGGGCGGCATGGTGGAGGCGGCTGGTGTCGGATGAACCCAGATTCAGGACGACCAAAGAAAGTTGTACAGTTGCCTCCTCTGAGCTGAAAGCTGAAAAGCTGTACCCCATTTTCTAATGAGGTTATTTGAATTTCTGGAGTCCAGCTTCTTGAGCTCTTTGTATATATTAGATATTAGTCCCCTATCAGATTTAGGATTAGTAAAAATTCTTTCCCAGTCTCTTAGTGGCCTTTTTGTCTTATTGACAGTATCTTTTGCCTTACAGAAGCTTTGTAATTTTATAAGGTCCCATTTTTCGATTTTTGATCATAAAGCACAAGCCATTGATGTTCTGTTCATAAATTTTCCCCCCGTGCCCATATCTTCAAGGATTTTCCACACTTTCTCCTCTATAAATTTCAGTGTCTCTGGTTTTATGTGGAGAGATATGATCCACTTAAACTTGAGCTTTGTACAAGGAGATAAGACTGAATCAATTTGCATTCTTCTACATCATAACCACCAGTTGTGCCAGCACCATTTGTTGAAAAAGCTGTCTCTTTTCCTCTGGATGGTTTAGCTCCTTTGTTAAAGATCAAGTGAGCATAGGTGTGTGGGTTCATTTCTGGGTCTTCAGTTTTATGCCATTGATCTACCTGTCTGTAGCTGTACTAGTACAATGCAGTTTTTATCACAACTGCTCTGTAGTACAGCAAGAGGTCAGGCATGATGATTCCCCTACAGGTTCTTTTATTGTTGAGAATAGATTTTGCTATCCTAGGTTTTTTTTTTTTTTTTTTTTTTTTTTTTTTTTTTTTTTTTTTTTTTTTTGTAGTAATTGTGGCTTCATAGAATGGATTGGGTAGAGTACCTTCTGTTTCTATTTTGTGGAATAGTTTGAAGAGAGTTGGAACTCTGCACTAAACCCTTCTGGTCCTGGACTTTTATTTTTATTTATTATTATTTTTTTTTTTGGCTTGGAGAGTTAATGTTTGCTTCTATTTCTTTTGGGGATATGGGACTGTTAAATCATTAACATGATCCTCATATAACTTTGGTCCCTGGTATCTGTCTAGAAATTTGTCCAATTCATCCAGGTTTTCCACTCTTGTTGAGTATAGCTTTTTGTAGTAAGATTTGATGATGTTCTAGATTTCCTCATGTTCTATTGTTGTGTCCCCTGTTTCATTTCTGATTTTGTTAATTAGGATACTATCCCTGTGCCCTCTATTTATTCTGGCTAAGGGTTTATCTATTTTGTTGATTTTCTTAAAGAACCAGATCCTCGTTTGGTTGATTCTTTGAATAGTTCTTTTGTTTCCAATTGGTTGATTTCAGCCCTAAGTTTCATTATTTCCTGTGGTCTACTCCTCTTGGGTGAATCTGTTTCCTTTTGTTCTAGAACTTCTAGGTGTGCTGTCAAGCTGCTAGTGAATGCTCTCTCTAGTTTGTTTTTGGAGGCTCAAAATGTTGGGAAATCAAGAAGAAGGAAGACCAACACGTGGCTAATTCATTCCTCCCTAGAAGAGGGAATAAAATACCCATAGAAGGAGTTACAGAGAAAAAGTTAGGAGCTAAGATGAAAGGATGGACTATTGCGGCCCGACCAGCAGTCCGCAACGTGAAGGGTTTAACTGAGGATGGCAGCTTGAGCTGAAAAGAGAGGAAACTAGACGGGGCGAAAAAAGAAACGGAGACAAGTCTCTGATCAAAGCTCTCGTTTACTATTTCCGTCATTCAGTTATAAAGGAAGGGGGAGGGAACCCGATTTCCCACCAAGTAACTCAGGGTCCAGTAGCAGAATGAACACGTGTGTGGCTCCAAGCAGCAGTGACAGGGTCCAGCAGCGGGTGTAGCAGAATGAATGAGAAGGAAACTCCACCCCTGAGCCAGCAGGTTCCAGGCTGGGGGTGGGGAGGCTACAGATGGACGATCCAGAGACTGCCCCACCTGGGGGTGTATCCCATAATCAGCCACCAAACACAGACACTAGTGCATATGCCAACAAGATTTTGCTGAAAGGACCCTGATATAGCTGTCTCTTGTGAGGCTCTGCCAGGGCCTGGCAAATACCAAAGTGGATGCTCACAGTCATCTATAGGATGGTACACAGGGCCCCCAATGGAGGAGCCAGAGAAAGTACCCAAGGATCTGAAGGGGTCTGCAACCCTATGAGTGGAACAATATGAACTAATCACTACACCCAGAACTCATGTCTCTAGCTGCATATGTAGCAGAAGTTGGCCTAGTTAGTCATCATTGGGAAGAGAGGCCCCTTTCTCTTGCAAACTTTATATGACCCAGTACAGGGGAAAGCCAGGACCAAGAAGTGAGAGTGAGTGGGTAGGGGATCAGGGTAGGGAGAGTGTAAAGGGGACTTTCAGGATAGTACTTGAAATGTAAATGAAGAAAATATCTAATAAAAAATATTTTTAAAAAATCCGAATCTTGTTTTCCTGTTTGTTGGGCTATCCAGGACTCACTGAGGTGGGAGTACTGGGTTCTGATGATAGTGAGCCATCTTGATTTCTGTTAGTAAGATTCTTAAATTTGCCTTTTGTCATCTTGTAATCTCTGGCGTTAGTTTTTATAGCTGTCTCTGGCTGGAGCTTATTCCTCTTCTGATTCTGTTAGCCTCTTTCAGCACTACTGGGAGTCCTACTCTCTCCTGAGTCTCAGTGGTCAGAGTACTCTCTGCAGTCCACCTCTCTGACAAGGAAAGAGAGCAGATGCCTGGAGCTTAGATCTGCTTCCTGGCTGAAGATGAGGTCCCAAAAAGGAGCCTGTCCCAGATGCTATGTTGCTTCTGCAGTCTGCAGGCTCTCCTGAATAGACTGCTCTCTGAGGGACCCAGCCTGGATACAAGAATGTTCTTTGACTTTTAAAGACATTGTAAAGTTTGAAGTAAAGGAAGGCTTTTAGATTAAAATGTAATTGAAGGGTATTTGTCAAATAAACTGTTACTCAGTTTATACATTTTTAACTAGATATTTAATTTATATAGGTTTCAAATGTTATCCTCTTTTCTAGTTTCCTCTCTGAAAACTTCCTATCCCCTCTCTCCTCCCCATGCTCACCAACCCACCTACACCTGCTTCCTGGACCTGGCATTCCTCTATACGGGGGAATAGAGCCTTCACAATACAAAGGGCCTCTCCTCTCATTGATGACTGACTAGGGCACCCTTTGTTTAATCTGCAGCTGCAGTCATGAATGCACCATATGTATTCTTTGGTTGGTCATTTAGTCCCTATGAGCTCTGGGGGTACTGATTAGTTCATATTGTTGTTCCTCATATGGCGTTAGCAGTTTATACTTTCAAATTTATGTTTTGTTTTGGTGATTGTTTTTTCATACAAAAGACAAAATGATCATGATTTTGATAATTTGAAAGTTGGAAATTTTAGTTTTTTGATATTTTATCTATTTACATTTTAAATCTTATCTCCCTTCCTGGTTTCCCCTCTGCAAACCCCTATACCAGACCCCTTCCCCTGCTTATCTTAGGGTGCTCCCCATACCACCCACCCACTTTTACCTCACAGCACAGGAATTTACCTACACTGGGACATTAAGATTTCCCAGGACAAGGGACCACTCTTCCTGTTGATGCCAGATAAATTCATTTTTTGATACATATGCAGCTGGAGCCATGGATCCTTCTGTGTGTACTCTTTGGTTGGTGGTTTAGTCCCTTGGAGTTCTGGGGGAATCTGGTTGGTTGATTTGTTGTTTTTCCTGTGAGGTTGCAAACCTCTGCAGCTCCTTTATTCCTTTCCCTAACTCCTCCACTGTGGTCCCGTTCTCAGGAAATTTTATAATTATTTACTTATTTGACTCAGCATTATCTTTTATTTCCATTAATTATCTTCTTTAAATTCAAGCATTAAACATATATTCTAGTTCTCTGATTAAAGTGGTTTAAGATGATGAATATTTTTATTTGGAAGATTGACTTCATTACAACACATCTGAAGGTTTGTAAATATAGTTCTCTGTGTGTCTGCTTTGAATTTTCTGGAAAGAATTTATGTCTTGAGTACTGGAGTATAATTGAGGGAGAAAAAGCATATATATATATATATATGTATATATATATAAGAGTGTATATATATATACTCTTTCCATATATGTCCATTATATATATAGACAAATTTGGATTCACCTATTTTACAGGTTCAATTATATATATATATATATATATATATATATATATATATATATAAAATTTTACAGGATATATTATTGAACCAGTAAAATAGATGAATCCAAATTTGTCCATATACAATATCATAATATAATGATTAAAAAATAAATTGTCATGCAAAATTTATTCCATAGGCCATAATGTCAAATTGTCTCAGTTTGAACCATAGGTCGCATCTGATTTAGTGTTTCTATTGCTGTGGTGAAATTCTATGTCCTAAAGAATCAAGTCAAGTAGGAAAGTGTTTATTATAAATAATAACATTATAAAATTTGAAACATGGGTATAACAATTTACAATCATCTGCATGAGCTAACTTAGACCCAGAGAATCAAACATAGTATATACTCACTCATAGTATATATACATATTAGCAGTAAAGATGAATCATGCTACTATATACAGACTCACAGAAGCTAAGTAATTAATAGGGCTCAAATGAGGGACATGTAAATCTCACTTAAAAAAGAAATAGCATTGACATCATGGGGAGATACGGAGAGGTGACTATCTGTGGGTGGGGTGTGAGGATAGGAACAGGAGGAATCAGATGTAGGAAGGATAGAGGGAGAGAGTAATGCAGAACAAGCCTGGAATCTGATGGCATCTCTGAGAAGAGTTACAAACCTAGGTCAAAGGAAACTGAGATATTGATCAGGGTGATCAATTTGATCAATTCAACTCTTAGCATTGGAAGATGTGGAGCCAGAACTGCACTTTCTACAAAATCTGATTGTAAGTCCCTATTGCTAAAGCAGTACCTAAATATTCATTAAACATGGAGAATTTAAGTTGGTGAGAACCTAGAGCTTCACTTCCACTGAATAATATTCATGGAACTAGAAAGTATTGAACATTGTACCAGATGAGAAAGAGTACTACAATACAGCTACAAATTCTTTGATGTACTTCAAGTGTTCTTACTGTAAGATATTCTGGTTGCAATAGAGGCACAAACATTACAAGAGTAACCATCAATTATTTGATTAAATTTAAGTACAACTAAACAAGATAGAACTTGATGATTAACATCACTCTGGTAGCCAAGAATCTGTGAATAGATATACGATGGAAGCTTGGTGAAAATCAAATTCTATTGCTTTGCCATAGAAGAATATCAACAAAAAATTTGCTAGTGGCATTCTATTATAATCATAGATTTGTGTCTTTCTCAACCATCATTAGAGACACTTCAAACTACAGTAGAAAGATATGAAGGGAGAGACCCATAGCTGAAAGAAGTTCAAAGAGTGAGAAACCATATATACTGAGTTATAAATGTGAAGACTCCATCTAATTCCTTTCCTCATTTTTCATGGAATGATGGCAGAGGGGCCTGAAGTTGTGTAAGAGTCAACAGTAGTATCAAGACTTTCTTTTTTTTTTTTTCTTGAACTTTTTTTTTTTTGATTTTTAATATTTTTATTACATATTTTCCTCAATTACATTTCCAATGCTATCCCAAAAGTCCCCCATAGCGCCCCCCACTTCCCTACCCACCCATTCCCATTCTTTTGGCCCTGGCATTCCCCTATATTGGGGCATATAAAGTTTGCAAGTCCAATGGGCCTCTCTTTCCATTGATGGCCGACTAGGCCATCTTTCGATACATATGCAGCTAGAGACAAGAGCTCCGGGGTTCTGGTTAGTACATCATGTTGTTCCAACAATAGGGTTGCAGATCCCTTTAGCTCCTTGGGTACTTTCTCTAGCTACCACAAAAAGACCCAACAAAGATAGAAAACTTCTGTATCAAGACTTTCTAATTGCTACAGGACTGATACATACATGAACTCATAGTGACGGTTGCAGTCTACACATTGGCTGCATAGTCTGTACCAGAAATCTTACATTACAAAGAAGGGAATATAACACATTCAGCAATACCTAACCTAAACATGGTCTCTAATTTATAACTAATCCAAAATGAAGACTTTTCCCAAATGTCCCACAGGGTATAAAAACTACAGTTAAATTCAGGCTCCATGCTCAAAAATACACGGTTAACAAAAGTAAACTGAAAACTCTGAATAAAAAACTCTGAAAAAAACTCTGAGAAAAAAAAAAAAAAAAACTCTGAATAGAGTTTCTTTTTTTTCCTCATAACACTAACCCTCATCACTTTTAAACCAAAGTTTTTTTTTTTTAGTTTAGATTATTTTTTCACATTTTGTATATTTATGGATTGTACTTAGGTGTTAGTGTGTGCATTTGAATCTGTATGAGCATATTATACTTTGACTATTGCCTTTTTGTTGTTGTTCATCTGCTCATTTTTTCTTATTCTAACTTGTATTTTAATACAATTTTATCTTATTCTATACCTGTCTCAATTTCTTTTAGATACCTATTTATCTTCTAGTGAGAGCAATAACAAAACAGTGTGAATTTGGGTGATGGATTGTAGAGAGGATCTGGGAAGAGTTTGGGGAGAGGAAGTAAAAATTAGTATAAAGTCTATGATAAAGAACATATTCTCCGTTGAAATATTATGAAAAAAAATTAACTTGAAATACTGGGTTTTCATAGGCTTATTTGGAAGTCCTTAGTTTGCTTACCTCAACCTCTACTACATCATTCCTTCACCTTCTTCTGCCAAGAAATGTTTAAAAGTTTCACCCTTGTTATGTGACTTATTTATCACTATATGTACTCTAATGTTTTTTTTCTGATTGCAATGTTTCAGAATTCCATATCACTTTTAGAAATCCTGAATTTAATTGAATCCTTTCCTTCCTCTTTTTTAAATGCACGTTTTCCTTTTTCATTTTTCTGCACTAATAGGTGCCCACTGAAAATTCATTTTACACATGTTCTAGTATCCCACTTCATTAATGGATCGCTTCCCAATATAACATTTACAGAAAAAGGCTTCCTGCACATTTACCTTAATTTAAACACAGTTAATAAATGAACCTATCACCATATACTATTAAGAAAAGTTTGTATTTATCATTCTATGCATTGGAAAACTAATTAAGGATAATCTAGTCAAGGCTTTTCCATTTGCCTGAAATTTTCATAACATCAACAATGGAAAAGTTTTCTTCTTTCTCCACATCCTGGACAACCTGCCACCATCTGAGTTTTTGAAAATAGCCATTCTGACAGGTGTGAGGTAGAATCTCAGTGTTCTTTTGATTTTCATTTCCCTGATGAATAAGGATGTAGAACATTTCTTTAAGAGTTTCTCGGGCATTTGAGTTTCCTCAGTTGAGAATTCTCTGTTTAAGTCTCTTCCTCATTTTTAATAGGGTTATTTAATTGTCTGGAGCCTAACTTGCTGAGTTTTTGTATATATTAGATATTAGTCCTCTTTCAGATGTAGAATCTGTAAAGATCTTTTCACCATCTGTTGGATGTCATTTTGTCTTCTTGACAGTGTCTCTTGTTTTAAAGAAGCTTTGCAATTCTGTGAGGTACCAGTTTTCAATTTTTTATCTTAAAGCCTAAGCTTTAACTCTGAATAGAGTTTCTTTTTTTTCCTCATAACACTAACCCTCATCACTTTTAAACCAAAGTTTTTTTTTTTAGTTTAGATTATTTTTTCACATTTTGTATATTTATGGATTGTACTTAGGTGTTAGTGTGTGCATTTGAATCTGTATGAGCATATTATACTTTGACTGTTTAGAAAAAGTGTTCTGTTTAGAAAAATTTCCCCTGTGCCTATGTTTTCTAGGCTCACACCCACTTTATAATTTATTAGTTTCAGGGAATCAGGATTTATGTAGAAGTCCTTGATTTGGACTTGAGATTTCTACAAGGAAATAAGAATGGATTGATTTGCATTCTTCTATATGCTGAATATCAGTTGAACCAGCACCATTTGTTGAAAAAGTTGACTCTTTTTTACTTGATGGTTTTAGATACTTTATCAAAGATAAAGTGACCATAGGTGCATGGGTTCATTTCTGGGTCTTCAATTATATTCCATTGATTTTCCTGCCTGTCTCTGTACCAAAACCATGCAGTTTTTATCATGATTGCTCTGTAGTACAGATTGAGTTTGGAGATGGTGATTCCCACAGAAGTTCTTTTATTGTTGAGGACGGTTTTCATTATCCTGGGATTTTTGCTATTCCAAATGAATTTTCAAATTATTTTTTGTAACTCTATGAAGAATTGAATAGGAATTTAGGTGGCAATTGCATTGATTTTCTAGATTGCTTTCAGCAAGATGGCCACTTTTACTATATTAATCCTGACAATCTATGAACATGGGAGAATTTTCCACCTTCTGAAATCTTCTTTGATTTCTTTCTTCAGAGACTTGAAGTTCTTGTCATACAGATCTTTCACTTGCTTGATTAGCATCACAGCAGGGTAGGTTTAGGAGTTCTCTGGTAGAATTTTTAGGGTCACTTATATATACTATCATATCATATCATCTACAAGTAGTGGTATTTTGATTTTTTCTTTCCAATTTTATCCATTTGAACTCCTTTTTTTATCTAATGGCTCCAGCTAGGACTACAATTACTATATGGAATAGATAGGGAGATAGTGGGCAGCCTTTTCTAGTCCCTGATTTAATGGGATAGTTTTAAGTTTCTCTCCATTTTGTTTGATGTTGGCTTCTGGTTTGCTGTATATTGCTTTTACTATGTTTAGGTATAGGCCTTGAATTCTTGATCTTTCCAAGACATTTACCATGAAATGATATTGAATTTTGTCAAATGTTTTCTCAGCATAGAATGAAAGTATCAAGTGTTGTTGTTGTTGTTGTTGTTGTTCCTTCGGGTTATTTGATATGGTGGATTAAGTTGATGTATTTACTTATATTGAACAATACCTACATTCCTGGAATAAAGCCTACTGGGTCATGATGGATGATTGTTTTGATGTGTACTTGGTTTGTGAGAATTTTTTTGAGTATTTCTTTACTGATATTTATAAGAAAAATTGGTTTGAAGTTCTATTTCTTTTTTGGGGTCTTTGTGAGGTTTTCGTATCAGCGTAACTGTGGCTTTGTAGAACATCCTATTTTAACATTCAATTAGGGCTTCTGTGGTATTAATAAAGAATTGTAAGATATATTTGTATATTTTAGAAAACCTATAACAAAAATTGTGTCTTCAGAACCTGACAAAGTGTCTATTCCTTGTTCCAAACAGCAATTAATTTGGTTATTACAGAATATTAATATTTGATTTATTGCATACCATCATTTTAAATAAAATTGACAATCATTATCCCAAAGATAAGTTTGCAAATTGTTTTTTTTGCATGTTTTTGTATCTTCTATAAATTCATGCATGCATGCATGCATCCCAATTACTGTGTTTAAAAACAGCCCTTTTATGGGAGAAATTATATGTGAATTGGATCACACACTTACTCTTTTGAGTTTTCTCCTGCTTCAGCACAGAAAATTGAATTGTGTGCTGTAGATGGTGTTTTTAAATGTTGAATAATCAAGTTTTAATTTGTATATTTATTAATATATATCTTAGAGCTTACAGTTGCCTAAAATTGTTCATTCCTCAGATGCTATTAATTCTCAAGTTTGTGAATGCTTATGCTACTCATAAGAAAAAATACTGTTCATTTAAGAAGACTATTTTTGGACAGCTAAGAATTTGTACTGGGTTGCCTGGAAATTACCCCCAGTATTTGCTTTTGTGTTACAGAGATTCACTAAAAGTTTTAGCTGATAAGGATTACAGATAGCCCCTGAAAAGATAGAAACTCAAGATCCTTATAATTATTTGGGTTTTAGACTTACTAATCAAGGTGTTTTTTTCCGCAGAAAGGTAGTTATTCACAGAGACAACTTAAGTTTTTTAAATTATTTTCAAAAATTGTTAGCTGATATTAATAGGCTTTGCCCCTATGTAAATCTTACTACAATGGAGTTGAAACCTTTATTTGATATTCTTAAAGGGAGTTCTGATCCTACCTCCCCTATATCTTTAGCCTCAGAAGGATTGCTGGCCTTGCAACTAGCGGAAAAGGCTATTGAAGAACAATTTGTCACTTATATAGATTACTCTTTGCCTTTACATCTGTTAATTTTTAATATGATTCATATGCACGATTGTTATGGCAAAAGTCTCCTCTAATGTGGATACATTCAAGGATTTATCCTAAATGTAATATCTTGCCATATTATGAAGCAGTAGCTCAGATGATTATCAATGGAAGGAAGCAGGCAATGACTTATTGTGGCAAAGAGCCAGGTATTATTTTTCAGCCTTACAGCGTAGTTCAAGATACTTAGCTGAAAAAACACCGTACAGATCGGAAGCTTGCTCAAATATGGTTTAAAGTAACTATAGACAGCCACTACACTCAAGATAGGTTGGTAAAAATTTTTAATGTACATGAGGTGATATTTCCTAATATGACCTCTTTACAACCCTTACACAATGCTGTTCTGGTGTTTACTGATGGATTTTCAAAGGGTGAACTGAATATCTTATAAATAACCAACAGGTAATCATGAAGACCCCTGGCCTCTCAGCTCAATTAGAGAATTAACAGTCAAGTATTTGTGATGTTTTTTTTTCAACAATTTAATAATTCTCAAAGACAGGGTATTGTAGAACTTTAAAATCTCGTCTTCTTAAAAAACAACGAAAGGGGAAAATTATATCCCATGCACATTATTTAATATATAACCATGCACATTATTTAAATCATACTATTATTTTAAGAATTTTGAAATTTGGATGTCAGAGAACTTAAAAAATATCTCATAGTATCTTAAAACCAGATATAATCATGTCTAGGTGAGATGAAAAAGATCTATTTAATGGCATATGGCTTGATCCTGAACAGCTACCTTATTGGGAAAGGAAAAAGCATAGGTTCTCTTCACAGAGGACTGCAGAAGCATGACTGCTAATTCGTGTGACAAGGTGACTGGTGAGTTCACTGAGTGTCCTGACTGTAGTGACAAGAAAGATGAATTGCATATATGTTTTTGACCTACCTTTGTTTGCCATTTTCCCAGTTTGGACAAGCTAAGCTGCTTTGCTTCAAGTTTTTAAACCTTATGGGACTTAGAACATTAGAGATCATAAAATCTGACTTAGAAGATTAATCACAAGAAAGAGTTATAGTGATTCTTCTCCTTCCCTCATTGTGACCAGTTGTTCTAACTCAATCTTGGACTGGTCTAGTAATAATTCCATTATTAGCGATTCCTAGGGAAGATAGCTAAAATATTAATTATTTTAATATTTTAGAAAAGTTAATATGGAGCACAGCCTCTGCTCCCAGAGAAGCTGCAGCCTTTCTGCAATTCTCAAAGCCACTTCCAGCACACAGGGAGCTCAAAGTCTAAGAATGATCATTGCTAATTTGCAATTGAGTGGAGTATCTGGACTTTCCCCAAAGAAGTTTTTATACTGTTGCTTTTCACTGTCCCACTTTTTGTTTCTCAAGCAGGTCAGCCACACCCTTCATCCTGGCTGCAGCAGGTGTGCAGCCTCACCTCCAACAGCACAGGTGGCAGTTATTAATCTATATGAAAAAGCATTTTAAGTACATACTGTGCCTTTGGTCTGAATTGGGAATAAGGTGTGCTCTGAGGGCCAGAGTGTCAAAGACAGGCACCCAGATCTCAGAACCATACCAATGTAAGACAGAGGTACATGCCAAAAGGCCGTGGTTGTTGACAACACACCACAGAGCGATGTTTTGGATGAAATATAGCACAAACCAGCTGCACATAGCCTCCAAGACAGAATTGGATGGTTCGGGAAGATCTAAGATTTCCTAAGCCAGGCACAGCTGCCAGCCACCATAACACCCAGGCAGGACTGTAGAGCAAACATAAATTTTATGCCTCAGTCCAGCATTTTTTTTAATATTAATAACAGGAGGGGGGAAAAATAACCTCCACTAGCCTAAAGCAGGCTGGTTCAGACCTTGCCCCTCTGAGGCAGGGCCACCTGCAGTGCAGCTCCTCCAACTCAGCTAGTTTCCTTTGATGTGACACTGCCCACTACCTGCCAAGAGGCCTAACCAGTCCTCCAAGATTTTCAGGAGTTAATTGCAACCTGTGAATTTGGCGAATTATTGCTAAAAGGCTGTGCTAACAACTTGGCATCACAACATTAAGAAACTTGGTGTGGCAGAGGATGGGTTTCCCCCTTTATAAGCACAGACTTTTATTAAAGATTTGAGCTTTGATCAGGAAACTTGACTTAGCTCCATTATTTCTCTCAACCGCCTAGTTTCCCCTCCCTTTTCAGCCCCAGCTTGCCTCCCAGGTGAAACCCAGTTCTTGTGAGGTACAGGTTGGTTTCCAACAGCTACTGGCTCAGACTGGAATGCTAGATTAAAATTTCACACAAATTGAAAAAAGGTCATCCAGTGACTACCTAGGTATTCATTGCATATACAGTTACCAAACCCCAGACCAGATACTATTATGGATGCCAAAAAGTGTTTTGTTTTGTTTTGTTTTGTTTTGCTTTGTTTTGTTTTGTTTTGTTTTATTTTTCTGAGACAGGGTTTCTCTGTATCTCCCTGCCTGTCCTGGAACTCACTTTGTAGACCAGGCTGGCCTCAAACTCAGAGATGCCTCTGAGTGCCTCTGCCAACGAAGTGCTGGGATTAAAGGCCTGTGCCACCTTTGCCCAGCTTAAAAATTGCTTGTTGATATGACCCTGATATAGCTGTCCATGAGAGGCACTGACAATGCCTGAGAAAAACAGAATTTGAGGCTCACAACCATCTATTGGACTGAGCAAAGAGTTCCCAACTGAGGAGCTAGAGAAAGGATCTAAGGAGCTGATGATTTTTGCATCCCCATTGGAGGAACAACAATATGAACCATCAGGTACCTGCAGAGATCCCAGGGACTAAACCACAAATCAAAGAATACACAAAAAAATGACTCAAGGCTTCAGGCACATATGTATCAGAGGATGGCCTTGTGGGACATCAATGAGAGGAAAGGCTCTTGGCCTGGTGTGAAAAAGTATAACATAAAAACAAAATTGTAGGCCTCTAGGCCCAGGCTTGAGAATGTGACCTCTATGACTCAATGCTCCAAGGTATGCTAATCATAAAACAGATAGTGGCATTTCTCCACCCACCTACTTCCTGGGTTCAAGGAGTATACATTCAAAGAAAGTCACCCTGGCCCATGCTGACCATTGCTGGAACCTGCTATGCAAATTTGCTATTGTAAAGGACTCTTAGAAACTGTCTTGAGAGATAACCAGAACAATTACCAGGTATTCTTTGTGACTCTTGTGACTTTGCACTTCCTTGTATCTCTTAACTGGTATTTTTGTATTTTCCAACAACGCCCTCCCCACCTCCTTGAGTTGTGGTTTCTTCCTTTAAATACCCCCTGACCCAGCTACTCGGGGTGCCATGGTCCTCTACCCCTGTGTGGTGTATGACTGTGGGCCCAAGAGTGCTCTTGAATAAAAGTCCTTTTGCAGTTTGCAGCAAGACAGTCTCTCGTGAGTGATTTGGGGTATTGCCTCTCCTGGGTCAGAATGTGGGGCAGTCCTCATGTTCTGGGTCTTTCAGGTGAAGGCTAGATGCCCCAGTGTAGGGAAATGTCATTACAGGGGAATGGGAGTGTGTGGGTTAGTGAACAGGTGAGGGGGGATGGGATTGGGTCTTTGGGAGGGGAAATGTGGAAAAGGGATAAAATATGAAATGTAAATAAAGAAATTTCTAATAATAAAAAATAAATTAATTAATTTTAAAAATTCACATACATAAAACTAGTTTTCCTTAAACCCACAGACCATCATTCCTTCTTTTTCTATTTCTATCCTATTCTCTCATCACTTTCACATGCAAATTGATTTACCTTATTTCCCTTTTCAAACTCCTGAATTTATTTTGTGAGTTCATTTGCATATAGGGATAGGCCACGGGCTTACTTAGTTGCTTTAAAAATCTTGTGGTATAGTGTTTATAATCACATTCCTAGAGAATCATTTCAGCAACATACATCCTCTATATTCTTCTCTTCCTTGGTATGACCTTTATTTCATTTTCACTTACTTGTTTTAACCTTAATCCCACAGTAAACAGTTCTGAAGAAAGTAGATAGCCTTGTCCTGGTTCTGAAATTTATCAGGATACTTAACTTCATCTTAAGTTTAAATTTAAATAAAAGATGATAATGATTCTTGCTTTTTATATGAACACCACCGATTAATAATTCTGTTTTTCTGAAGGTGAAAATACCACATAACATAAACATACCTGAATACACCGTAGTTATACAAGTATATGAGAATATTGAGTAAAACCGAGACTGAGAATACATTGACATACCAATGCAGATGAACTGTGCAAAGTAAGTATTTTATATCTACTGTATGTTCTTCAAAGCAGAATATCTCAAATTAGAATTGGGACCACTTTAGATATCCTGCATATCAGATATTTATATTATAATTCATAACTTGGTAAAATTATAGTTAAGGAGTTACAACAGAAAAAATTAAGAAATGGGTCACTACAATATGTGATTTTTATTAAAGCATTGCAGCATTAAGAATGCTGAAATATATTCTCTTAAAGAAAAGAATAGTTTACACCATGAAGCCTTGGCTCTTGAATCTGCCCTTTAAATATTTGTGTATTCATTAGCACACCATGAAGCACAAAAATATATCTTTCCTATGTCTGCCACTAAGTTTGATAAAACTCACTACTGATTTTAACGCTCTATTATATGAATAACTATTCACCCACACCCATGACTATGTGAATGCTTCTTAGACCTTCTTACTGTGGCTATCAGATTTTGTGCCTTCCCCAGAAGCTGATGAAATCCTGAGACCAGATTCAGACATTTCCTTGTGACTTGGCACTTTAGGGAGCAGATAAGTCAAATAATATCTAATATAATATTATAGTGACACATTTTTGTAATTTTGTTAAATATCAGACTCAAGGGCATCGGTTTCTATGAACTTCTTGTCTTCTTTAGCTTTTTATTAGCTATTTTATATCCTACATATGCAATATCCATTTATATAGGAAGACAAAATTTGATGTATGATTTCTTAGAATGTCTTATCTGGAAACTAGGTTAGTAACTTAATTTCAAATAAACCACATTTGTTTGCCAGTAGTCACCTGCGCTACTTCACATGCACAAAAGTGTTACCTAAAATACAGGAAATTGCAGGTGAGAAATTTATCTCCAATATTCTACCTATAAACAATTTTCGTAATTAGTAATTAATAAAAAAAAAGGCCTAGCCCTTTGCAAGTGGTTGCCCCCCCTCCCCCTTGACTGATGTTCTTGGATTCTATAAAAAATCTGGTTCAGTAAGTCAGGTGAAACAAGCCAGAATACAGTACCCTTCTATGGCATAGGCATCAGCTCCTTCTTGCATGTTCATGTTATATTTTGGTTCTGCCCGACTTCCTTTAGAAGATAAGAAGCAATATGCCATCATAATCCAATTAAACCCTTGTCTCTACAACTTGATTTTCTTTTTGCCACAGTATTTTATTTCAATAAGAAAAACAAACAAACAAACAAACAAACCCCAAAATCATTAACTAAAACCAGTTGGTACCAAGATTTTGAGGTATTGCTATGAAAGAACATATTTTGTTTTAGAAAGGATCATGGATGGATTTTGGAATTTGATGCTAGAAAGTATTAAGTGTTGAGTATTGAGAGCTCAGTGGGGTATTTTGTTGGAGTCTGAATGGCAGGCATGTTCTGTGAAAAGTTTAAAGACTCTGTATGCCATTAGTTATTTTGATTTAAGATTTTGTCGTCAAGTTATTTGGAGCTGAAGAAACTCTCTGTGATTAAAAGGAGAGTAATATCTCTGTGTTGAAATCTTTTCTGAAGTGTTTTTTGAGAGTCAGCTCACTGAAGCCTTGTTCCAGTGATGACCAAGTGTTCTACTTCAAACTGGTAGCCAAAAGTCATACAGGCAGTATTTGTCCTGAAAGCATGAAAATGTCATTGCATGCAGATGAGGCTTAGGACTGTGAAGGCTAAAAAAGACCTTCTTGTACTTTTAGCTTCATTAGCAGTTGAAAGCCTAAAACTAAAGCAGCCAAGCAAAGGTGTTGAAGTTTGGCAGCATGAAGACAGCCTATGATTGGGTAATTGTTAAACTATAGCCCAGGTAGAGAAAAACACCTCATTATTTTGGCAATGCAAGTGCCATTGTATGACCACCAAGAAAAAGAACAACCATAGAGTACAGTTAACAAGAGCCTAGAAGAGAAACTGAATTTGCTATAAATGGCAGAGCTGGAAAAATGATTCAAAGTACTTGGAAGAGCCTAGATTATTATGAATGAATTCCAGATAATTGAGCATTTTGTTATTTAGTGTTGGAGCTTGCGTTTGCTTGTTTTGCACTGTGGCTGTGTCATAGCTGAAAAACTATGAATTTTTAAATGAGATTGGTATCAACCAGCCATGGTTTATCATCATGAAGTACAAATATGAACATATTCTTCTATTAAGGTTAGAAAAGCTAACAAAGTAGGGAGGATGGTGCCAAATGCATATAGCACAGTCAGAAAGAGCTTAACATATATGTACTAAAACTAGGTCAGACCCATATGCACTCTTATTGTCAATTCAGTTCTTATGAGTTCCAATAAGCCAAGGATAGTAGATTCTTAGGCTGTTTCTTGTGATTTTCTTAACCTATCTGGCCTTTACAATCTTTCCTACCTGTATTTTGCAGATCACCAGTTTCTGATTAATATTTAGCAATCTGCATCTTCTTAGAGTCTCTGCATCTAATTTCACTAGTTGCTGGCTGAAGCATCTGATGACAATTGTGCTAAACTGTAAGTATAAAATAATATAATTAAGATATTTTTGCCAACTGGACAACTGTTGACCACCACCAACATTTCAGTGAAAATTATTTGACATTTATCAGCATTCTTCTCCTATTGATAATTATTTTTGATATAAAGATGCTCTAGTAGCTAGGTAAGACTTTGAGCATTTATTTTCCTTTGCAATTTTAAACAATATTTTATGTTACTGTGATAACTACCCTGTAGGAAGGAGGTCTTTATGTTTCATATAAATCATATTAGTTGAATTCCATGGGTGAGGTGTCTTCAACAATACTATCTGATATTTAAGCTCAGACAGACAAAGTAGAAACACATGTATTGTCAATATTTGCTGTGGTGTCATCAAATCTTACTTGATGAAACAGTCACTAAAATAGTTTTCATTCATAGTACTATGATGTTTATTAGTCTATGTTTCTTTGAAAACATTGTTACAGCAAGTGGGGTAAGGTCATTTAAGACACAAGCACACACACCCAAACACACACAGTGTATTTCTGTGTACATATATACACAGATATATATGCATATGCCTAAATGATTATGTGCATAATTACAGTAATTATAAAATATGATACTTTGATTCATTTTGACTAAACCATTGTGTATTTCTCCATTGTAATTAAGTTTCCTTTTGTATATACTTCCCCCATCCCTAGAAAAGCACACATCCCTGTGCTTTATTTTGTTAGTTATTTTCAGATTCCCACTTGTTGCCTCCCGTTTTCCTACTTTTCCCTTTTTAACCCCAAGTTCTTACCCTAAACTATGTACCTGGGAAACAGAGGTAATATGGATTTAGTTATAAGATAGAAATATGTCATCCTCATATTGGCTAATTTTCCTCAAAATAATACCGAAATATGAGAGCACTGCATGAAATAGAGAACCTCAGAGAAATAAAAAAAAAAAAAAAATCAGGTGACCATTTGCAGTCAACCAAAGAATAATATTGGAAACTAGAAGTGATTTTGGAAGATACAAAATGATATGTGGAGGGGCAACAAGCACTCACACACTCTCCTGGGCTTGCCACCTTGCCACTGCCTCCTGAACCTGGGGCTGAAGATGGTGGCTCTCAAACTCCTGTCATCCCAGCCTTGGCTCTGAGCCTCTGTTCGCAGCTCACAGTGTATCCTGAATAAGGGTGTGTCTGCTACTTCTCTGTCAGTACTTGTCACCACACAAATTTTAGACTGATCATGTGAAAGCTGTAAAATATATTCCTAATGGTGTAACCTTGCTGGTTTGTGGCTTTGGACTGTTTGTTATTCCAGAGAACCTTATAGGAGCTTTACTGAAGCCTGGAGTAAAAGGTCTAACTGCAGTCAGCAAGAATGAGAACTTTCCTAGGCCTTTTACTTCGATCCAAGCAGATAAAATGCATGATCTCCTTGTATGTGGGATCAAAGGCAGAATACGGGCGGCAGTTCCTATCTGGTGAATTAGAGCTTACGCTTCAGGGAAAACTTTCAGAGAGGATCTTTGCTAGTGGGGCTGGAATCCCTGCCTTCTACACCAGCACAGGGTATGGGACTGTGGTACAAGAAGGGCAATCACCCATCAAATATAAGAAAGGTGGCAGTATTGCCATTGCCAGCAAGCCATGAGAGGTGAGGGGATTTAATGGTTAGCACTTCATTTTGGAGGAAGCCATCAAAGGAGATTTTGCTCTGGTGAAAGCATGGAAAGCAGACTGGGTAGGCAATGTGATTTTCAAGAAAAGTGCAAGAAACTTCAATCTGCCAATGTGCAAACCTACAGGAACCACAGTGGTGGAGGTTGAAGAAATTGTAGACATTGGCTCATTTGCCCAGAAGATATCGACATTCCAATGTATGTTCACTGCCTTATAATGGGAGAGAAATATGAGAAGAGAATCGAGTGGTGTTCCTCACTCTGAAAGGAAGGAGATGGAAAAGCCAAATCTGGTAAGCCCAGAGGAGATATGAGGGAGCAGAACATCAAGAGAGCCGCTCTCAAGTTTGAGGACAGCATGTAGGTTAACTTGGGTATAGGATATCCTGAGCAGTAACTTCATCAGTCCCAATATGACTACTCATCTTCAAAGTAGAAATGGAGTCTTAGCCTTGGGCCCATACCCACTAAAATACCAAGCTGATGTCGATCTCATTAATGCAGGAAAGGAAACAGTAACTGTTCCCTCAGGAGCCTTTCTTCTCCAGTGAACAATCATTTGCCATGATTAGAGGGGGACATATCAATCTAACAATGTTAGGAGCCATGCAGGTTTCTAAGTATGGTGACCTGGCCAACTGGATGATACCTGGGAAAATGGTGAAAGGAATGGGAGGAGCTATGGATTTAGTGTCCAGTTCCAAAACTAAAGTGGTGGTTACCATGGAGCACTCCGCAAAGGGAAATGCTCATAAAATCATGGAGAAATGTACATTACCACAGGCGGGCAAGCAGTGTGTCAACCGCATCATTACAGAAAAGGGTGTGTTTGACGTGGACAAGAAAAATGGGTTGTCACTAACTGAGCTCAGGGAAGGCCTGCATGTTGATAATATCAATAAGACTCCAGGCTGTGAAGATGCAGTTTCACCAAACCTCATGCCAATGCAGCAGATTTCAACTTGAAGTATCCATTTGACATTTGTGCCAGGTTGCCAAGATTTAATTTTCAACACATAGGATTTAAGTGAAAGGATGTCAACAGTTATACATTTACCAAGAAGTTTAAGCTAGTTTTCTTATGATATTTCTGGATTTGTGCATCCATAGACTTTGTTCTCGCCAGTGTGATGTATCAGTTCCATCAAAAAATAAAAAAATAAAATAAAATAAAAAAGGAAAACATTTCATTGTGCTCTTGCTACATGAGTGTTAAGAAACTTCTCTTTATTATTTTTGCTCACAGTGGATATATGTTCATCTTTTGCAATATATACTGAACATTGACTTAGCCCTGAAAAAAAAGATAAGTGGAAAAATTGATGAAATAACAAAGAATTGTTAAATCCTAGAGCTCCATTGTTGGTTTGTTGGTTGCTTCTTTATTTGCTTGCTTTTTTTGTTGCTGTTTTTTGTTTTATGCTTGGATTTTTAATCAGGATTTATCTGTGTAATACTAGTGATCCTGGAACTTATTGTGTAAACTAAACAGGCATCAAACTCACAAGGGTCCACATGCACTATTTTTAACAGATATGCTAAGGTGAAATGACATCATATAAGCAAACATGCTGAGACTGAAAGAGAAATACATGGAATTTGATGCAATGTGTTGACA
The DNA here is from genome assembly GCF_978045245.1 of Mus caroli. Classification (NCBI taxonomy): domain Eukaryota; kingdom Metazoa; phylum Chordata; class Mammalia; order Rodentia; family Muridae; genus Mus; species Mus caroli. The sequence continues at coordinate 54,995,432 of NW_028227273.1, forward strand.
AATTCCCTGTAAGACAATGAATATACAAGAATAGATATATTTTTAAATGAAAATAAAGAACATTTTTCTGTTATATCCCACTGCTCACTAACCCACCCACTCTCACTTCCCTGTCCTGGCATTCCCCTACACTGGGGCATTGAGCCTTCATAGGACCAAGGGTCTCCCCTCCGATTTATGTCCAACAAGGCCATCTCTGCTATATATGCTGCTGGAACCATATATCCCTCCATGTGAACTCTTTGGTTGGCAATTTAGTCCCTGGATGCAGAGGGGGATCCAGTTGGTTCATATTGTTCCTCTTTTGGAGATGCAAACCCCTTCAGCTCCTTTGGATTTTTCTCTAGCTCCTCCATTGGGGACCCTGTTCTCCATCCAATGGTTGGCTAAAAGAATCTACCTCTGAATTGTCAGGCACTGGCAAAGCCTCTCAGGAGACAGCTATATCAGGCTCCTGTCAGCAAGCAGTTCTTGGCATACACAATAGTGTCTGGGTTTGGTAACTGTATATGGGGATGGATCCCCCAGTAGGGCAATCTCTGTGTGTCCTTTCCTTCAGTCTCTGTTCAAAACTTTGTCTCTGTAGCTCCTCCCATATGTATTTTGTTCCCCCTTCTAAGAAGGACCAAAGTATTCACACTTTGGTCTTCCTGCTTCTTGAGCTTCATGTGGTCTCTGAACTGTATCTTGGGAATTCCAGGATTCTGGGTGAATATTCACTTATCAGTAAGTACCATGTGTGATATTTTCTAGTTCCATCCATTTGCCTAAGAATTTCATGAATTCATTGTTTTAAATACACTTATTGTGTATATGTACCACATTTTCTGTATCCATTCCTCTGTTGAGGGACATTTGGTTTCTTTTCAGCTTCTGGATGTTTTCAGCTTCTGATTTTTATATGGCTTTTTCTGTCTTCTCCAGCCCTTATATTCTCATCATATTCCTTTCTTAGCATGGTAATTTTAAAACTTTCTGCTTCCTGTGGTCCTGACTCTGTTTTCCTGCCCAACCATTGGATATACTGCTTGGCCTAACAAAGACTTTTCCTTTGGTTGATTTCAGTTATATCTTCTTTTCTAGTAACATTGTTTTTCATAATTCTGCTGCTACCATCAAAACTCACAGAAGGAAGTGTAAGTTTAACATGATTAATCATCTCAGAGCTACATAACAGGTATATGAAATTGTATACCACTAGAAACTACTGGAATCCAAAGTGTCCAAGAAGTCTTGGGATACTTGAAGTTCTATGAAAATAAGTGAATAAGTTTGCATTCTCTACCCAAATATAATAGCTAGCAATGACATGGCAAATGGACACTAGGAAATGGAGATATTTTGTTTTGTCTATTTTTTGTGTGTTTTTTTGTTTTTATTATGGTTTTATTTTTGTTTTGTTTGTTTTTGTTTATATTTTACAATGGCAGGGGAAACTGATTCCCTATATTGGAGGGAAAAGGGAAAGCAGAAAATGAATTGAGATCCTAATTCTATAATTTCTCTATTCATTATTCACATTGCCACTAATTTCATGGTTTCAAAAATGATAGCTGTTCAAAGAACTGCTCATGATATAGATATGATTTTTCATTATATGCACCCCCTTAGCACCTCTCTATTAGAAGTAATTTTCTCTTCATTTCCACAGTAATACAGAGGCCTATTAACTATCTAGAATCTTGTGCATATGAAAACCATTTCTCCCTAGGCCATCAAAAGTAATAGAAAGATAAACAACTTAGTCTTTAGTCAAATTAACAATATATATAAACTCATTAAAAGAGATTGGAGCCAGGCTGTGGTGGCACACACCTTTAATCCAAGCACTTGGGAGGCAGAGGCAAGTGGATTTCTGAGTTCCAGGCCAGCGTTGACTACTGAGTGAGATCCAGGACAGCCAGGGCTATTCAGAGAAACCCTGTCTTGAAAAATAAAGAGAGAGAGAGAGAGAGAGAGAGAGAGAGAGAGAGAGAGAGAGAGAGAGAGAGAGAGAGAGAGAGAGAGAGAGAGAGAGAGAGAGAGAGATTGGAGCCACATGTATGCATAAAAGTATTGAAAATATGTCAGGCAAAAAGGCTAAAAGCTTCAGAACAATAAGAGTAGATAAACAACCTCTCCTGATTTCCTTAAATAGGAGACACAGCACTGAGATTTATTACCCACTCAGCCAATTTGTATGTCATGAAAAAGACATAAAGAGATTTCTTGACTGTCCTAGGGAATCTAGCTCAAATTAGTCATCATTGCTTCATGGCCTGTGTCATCTACTCACTAGTTAGTTTATCCAGGAATGGTCCTATATCTCACCTCTGGGGCTGAATATATCTTTAGATTCAAGTTAACTCTTTGTTGAACCATGTTTGGCAAAACCAACAGCTACAACATTGTATTGGAACAGCAATAGGGATTTATATAAAACAGGAATAAGTTTTAGAAACATCCATATCTTCAGAAATTTTTATGATTTTGAGTTCTATGCAATTTATGCATATAGTCTATGAACCTTATAACATATTGGGAATTGTTACAATTTCATATTAAGATGAAAATGTTTCTATCAGTACCTATAAAGAATTATGTGGGAATTTTAATGGGTATTACATTGAATATGAATATTTTCTTTAGTCAAAATACTGTTTTCACTATATTAATCATATTTCCCTATGAGCATATGAGATCTTCCCATCTATTGATATATTATTTAATTTTTTTCTTCACTATCTTCATATTTTTATCATGTAAGTCTTTTGCTTTCTCATTTAGACTTACTTCAAGGTAAATTTTTATTTGAGTTTATTGTGAATTTTGTTCTTTCTCTAATTACATTTTTCCCTTTACATTTTCATTTGTAGATAAAAAGGGTACTAATATTTGTGCTCATTTTCTCTATAGATAATTTGCTGAAAGATATTATGAAATGTAGGGATTTCACAGTGGGAATTGAAGGGTCATTTATGTATATTATCATATCATCTACAGATAAAGAATAATTGTCTTTTTCCTTTCAAATAGTCATCTTTTGATCACCTCCAGCTGTCCTATTGCTCTACATAATATTTCAAATAGTATGGAAAGTGTTGATGACCTTACATTTTCCTGACACTAATGGAATTGCTTTGAATTTCTCTTCATCTAAATTGGCATTCATTGTCTATGGAATTTCTGTAAACTAAATATTGAATATAAACCTCACTTCTAAAATTGAGATAGGATTATATTTTCCATATCGTTTTTTTTCAGGCCAGTGTAACAGAATTGAACAATAAGAAGCTCAGAATTCTCTAGTCCCTACAGTTATACTGCAACAGCATTTTCTAAAGTCTTCAGTTTATGTGTTGTCTACATGAGAAGTAGGTGGGCTGCCCTGTCATTTCATTGTCCTCTTCTCTTGGTCAATTCTTAATAGATATCAAGATCAGTCACCACTGTTCTCCACAAACAGAGATCACTGACTTGTTCTCTTTTTGAGTCTCAGGCACTACTTGCTTTATATATATATATATATATATATATATATATATATATACACAAATATATATATTTATTGTCTTTGCTGACATGACTTCTTTATGGTGATGCCATTTCTAATCACACAGCTATTGTCTCTATTCTCCCAGAAAGATGGACACATTTAAAATGAACAAATATATCAGAAGTACTCAATTCCTTCATAAAATGGAAACCTTTATTGACCCAAAGCGTGTTAGGTAAGTAATATCCTCAGTGGGTTAGAGCACTCACTAGTGTTCTGGGGACAATTGATTAAGGTCATACATTTTTTTATCAAGATGACTATAGAAACTACCAAAAATTCAAAGCTATTGGGCACTTAAAACCTTAAGTTATGATGGAAGAAATTTCCAAATATCTGGTGGAGTATGATAGCCTGAGTATTTGAAATATATGTATTGGAGAATGCTAGATATAGGTTAGCATCATGGTAAGTGGTCTTAATTGAGTTGTAAATGAGGCATGCACGTAGAGTGGGCCTCTCTTGATGAAACTGCTTTGTTATAATAATGATCAATATAATATCCTGGATTCAACATGTTTTTTTCTTTGCTCTGTTAGTATTTTGTAATGTGTTCCAATGTTAATTGATATATCTTTTAGTCTCCACTATGGGGATTTTTGTTGGTTATACAAAAAAAATCTACATTTTTGCTTTTTGCAAAAATTTATAATGAAACCCATATGATGAAGCCAAGGCCAATGGCAAGAATGTCTTAAACAAGAAATTGTTGATAATATAGATCTCTCAGGAGGCATGTCCAAAGACCTCCTCCAAGGCCAGAATGTCTTTGAATGTGTGACCAGTGCTCATAGTCACCTTGATGACCTATCTCCTTTCTTGACTTCCCACATTTAACTTAATGTCTACCAGCAGCATATGAACACTGTAAACATAAATGTCACTGTCAATGGGCAGGTGATACCCAGAGATAAAATTCAAGAAAAATGAGGAGGTAAACAAGGGGGAAGAAATGAAAAAAAAAATCATGATGATAGTGAAGATGAGAAAGAAGAGGATTAGGAAGAGGAAGATTTTGACAATGAGCATTTTAATCATGAAAACCTTGTACCCTTTGACAAGTTTTTAATACACTTGAAACCTTCATTGAACTCTTGATAGTTTTATGCAGAACCAGCACAATACACTGAGAACCTTGACTTGGTTATCTTCATTCCAACTATACAAATCTCTCAGGACGTGAATAATTCTGTATAAATTAGAGGGAAAAGCATACTTGTATGTAATGATAAGAATAAAATTATTAACACCCCTAGGAAAGTCATAAATTGACACTGGTGCCCTCAGAGGAGTTTTGTCCAATCAGAGTTATATTCTCCTAATTATGGATTTTCTCTATTATTTTCCTGTTGGAAGTCAGTTCTGACATTGAATGGTTGTGCATAGCAGCTAATTTTTAAAAATAAAATGACTGGACCTAGAAACATGCTGCCTCTTCCCTGAAATATTTGGAGGATGAGCAGCTTGGTCTTCAAGCAGGTCCCACAACAACTGAATTGGAATCATACCCTGCCTCTATTCGCTGCCTATTGATCCTGCTCCCCTAACTTGGCTACCTTTTCTTCCCTTATTGTGAGAGGATGTACCTGTTCCTGCATTGACTTGGGGTGCCAGGGTGGATGTGTTGCCTGAGACAGACCACCCACTTCTCAGGGTTGAAGAACAGAGTATGATGGTAGAAGAGCCATGTGAGTAGGAAAACATGACCAGAAAGGCATGCAAACAGGATGTAAAACAAACAAACAAACAAACAAAACTGAATTTATGTCTATAGATAGCTTGTGTGTGCACTCCTTGTCTTTTTAAATCATAGCCATTACAAAAAGAGAGGTGATAGCTCATCATGGTTAATGGGCATTTTTCTGATAAATGATAATGCAGACTATGATTTCATGTATCTTTCATGTTCTTTAGAGAAATATCTATTGAGGTTCTTTGCTTAGATTTAATTTTTGTATTTGTCATTATTTGTTTCTATATTATGGACATGTTTGAATTTCTTATATAATATTATCAACTCCCTATGAATAAATGAATAGACAATAAAAAATATCTGTATTGTACCACATGGTAACCAAGTTTTTCTTTGTTTTAAAGATGTATTTATCTTATGTAAATGAGTGCTCTATTTGCATGTATACATTTGTGACATGTAAGAAGAGGACATCAGGTCTTATTAAAGATTGTTTTGAGGCTCAATGTGGTAGTTCTACATTAAAGTTCAGGCTTCTAAAAGAATAGCCAGTAATCTTAACTGCAAAACCATCTCTCCAGCTTCAGTATCTAAGGTTTTCTAAAGTACTATTTGACCCCTTGAAATAATGTATTCATTATTATAGATTTTAAAATACCAAAAATATTTTCTTGCAGAATCGAGCTTTTCTCAGTTGGTCAACTAAATATCAGTTATAGAGATTAGAAATATCTATATAATAAAAACTTCAAGTCTCTGAAGAAAGAAATTATAGAAGATCTCAGAAGATGGAAAGATCTCCCATGCTCATGGATTGGCAGGATCAACATTGTAAAAATGGCTATCTTGCCAAAAGCAATCTACAGATTCAATGCAATCCCCATCAAAATTCCAAATCAATTCTTCAACGAATTAGAAAGTGCAATCTGCAAATTCATCTGGAATAACAAAAAACCTAGGATAGCAAAAACTCTTCTCAAGGATAAAAGAACCTCTGGTGGAATCACCATGCCGGACCTAAAGCTCTACTACAGAGCAATTGTGATAAAAACTGCATGGTACTGGTATAGTGACAGACAAATAGACCAATGGAATAGAATTGAAGACCCAGAAATGAACCCACACACCTATGGTCACTTGATCTTCGACAAGGGAGCTAAAAACATCCAGTGGAAGAAAGACAGCATTTTCAACAAATGGTGCTGGCACAACTGGTTGTTAACATGTAGAAGAATGCGAATCGATCCATTCCTATCTCCTTGTACTAAGGTCAAGTCTAAGTGGATCAAGGAACTTCACATAAAACCAGAGACACTGAAACTTATAGAGGAGAAAGTGGGGAAAAGCCTTGAAGATATGGGCACAGGGGAAAAATTCCTGAATAGAACAGTAATGGCTTGTGCTGTAAGATCGAGGATTGACAAGTGGGACCTCATGAAACTACAAAGCTTCTGCAAGGCTAAAGACACCATCAATAAGACAAAAAAACCACCAACAGATTGGGAAAGGATCTTCACCTATCCTAAATCAGATAAGGGACTAATATCCAATATATATAAAGAACTCAAGAAGGTGGACTCCAGAAAGTCAAATAACCCCATTAAAAAATGGGGCTCAGAATTGAACAAACAATTCTCACCTGAGGAATACCGAATGGCAGAGAAGCACCTGAAAAAATGTTCAACATCCTTAATCATCAGGGAAATGCAAATCAAAACAACCCTGAGATTCCACCTCACACCAGTCAGAATGGCTAAGATCAAAAATTCAGGTGACAGCAGATGCTGGGGAGGATGTGGAGAAAGAGGAACACTCCTCCATTGTTGGTGGGATTGCAAGCTTGTACAACCACTCTGGAAATCAGTCTGTCGGTTCCTCAGAAAATTGGACATAGTACTACTGGAGGATCCAGCAATACCTCTCCTGGGCATATATCCAGAAGATGTCCCAACCGGTAAAAAGGACACATGCTCCACTATGTTCATAGCAGCCCTATTTATAATAGCCAGAAGCTGGAAAGAACCCAGATGTCCCTCAACAGAGGAATGGATACAGAAATTATGGTACATTTACACAATGGAGTACTACTCAGCTATTAAAAAGAATGAATTTATGAAATTCCTAGCCAAATGGATGGACCTGGAGGGCATCATCTTGAGTGAAGTAACACAATCACAAAAGAACTCACACAATATGTATTCATTGATAAGTGGATATTAGCCCAAAACTTAGGATACCCAAGATATAAGATACAATTTGATAAACGCATGAAACTCAAGAAGAATGAAGACCAAAGTGTGGACACTGTGCACCTTCTTAGAATTGGGAACAAAACACCCAGGGAAGGAGTTACAGAGACAAAGTTCGTAGCTGTGATGAAAGGATGGACCATTTAGAGACTGCTGTATCCAGGGATCCGTCCCATAATCAGCTTCTAAACGCTGACACCATTGCATACACTAGCAAGATTTTGCTGAAAGGACCCAAATATAGCTGTCTCTTGTGAGATGATGCCGGGGCCTAGCAAACACAGGAGTGGATGTTCACAGTCAGCTATTGGATGTATCACAGGGCTCCCAATGGAGAAGCTAGAGAAAGTACCCAAGGAGCTAAAGGGATCTGCAACCCTATTGTTGGAACAACATGATGTACTAACCAGAACCCTGGAGCTCTTGTCTCTAGCTGCATATGTATCGAAAGATGGCCTAGTCAGCCATCAATGGAAAGAGAGGCCCATTGGACTTGCAAACTTTATATGCCCCAATATAGGGGAATGCCAGGGCCAAAAGAATGGGAATGGGTGGGTAGGGAAGTGGGGGGCGCTATGGGGGACTTTTGGGATAGTATTGGAAATGTAATTGAGGAAAATATGTAATAAAAATATTAAAAAAAAAAGAAAAAAAAGAAATATAAACAAGGAGCTACATAAATCCATCTCTCTTCCTGACAGAAAATGCTAGAATTCTTAGAGGCAATAGTGAAAGCATGATACATAAGATCTTTTAATCTCATGGAATGAAACACTTTTTTATTCACTTCAAGGTTTCCAGAATTATCTATGGATGCATCCTACTGTAACACTTTTACTGTGATTTTTATATAGTAGTAGTTACCAAACTTTATTCATACAAACAATATGATACATATTATCATCCTAGGAAGTTATACTACATACATTCCAATTACACAGGAGTTTAATATGCTGTCCCTTGTAATAACTCTTATGATAATAATTGATAATTTGTTTTACTAAATGAATGATTCTCCCATTTTAAATTTAATTCTATAATACCATTTGTAAATTATGACAAATACAATATACTTACACATTTACTTATATCATTAGAGGCAAAATTTTAACTCATGTGTTTCTTTCACATAAAAAAAACTGTTATGTATGAATCCCATACTCCTTAAATGAGTATTTTTTTTATCTACAGAGAGAAAGCAATTAGACATTGATTTGCAGGGTGGAGGGAAGAATTGGGAGTAGTAGGGGAAAGAGCAATCATAAACAAAGTATCTAATAGGATTAAATCTATTTTTAATTAAATGAAAAAATATATATCACAATGCTTGCACAGATTGGTAGGGTCATATGTAACATGCTTATAGATGCATACAGCAAGCACTAAATATCCAACTACTATTTCTCTACATGTTCCTACATCAACAGAACATCCTAACTCTTGTCAACTTTATGTAGTGTCAGGTCAACTCATGTTAGATTCTTCATAAGAGTGAGACAATTTGTAGATAAATGTGCAGGAAGTTCTCTCTATATCTGTATATACAGTTCACCTATAAGTGTAAAATGACAGTTTCCCTAGAAACCATGAAAAAACATAAGCCTAAACTCACATTGGAAGAGAAAAGAACTGGGTAAGCCAGGGAGTTAACTGGCACAAGCAATCAAATAATGATTACATTATTATACCTATGTTAACAGGGATTCCTGTGCCTGAGAGAGCAGAGGTGGAGGGAAGGGATAACAAAGCCCAGAGCTCATCATCCTTTGAAGATAGATGAAAAATTAATAAACACTGTATGTATATTATGTCTACACATTTAGTCTTCTGGATACTTCACCACTCCCTAGTCTGTGGCAGGGCAAACATTTCTAGAGGGCACCCACATTGGTACAGTTGAATTCTGAGGGAAAACAGAAGCATAAACTTTCCCCTACTCACTCCCTACACCCCATCAGAAGCAGAATGGGTAGTTGCCATTGAGAAGTTATTGGGTCCCTCCATCTAATCAACATTTGTAATTAGGATTCTGTTGTTACTCATCAGAGGCAAGAAATTTCACATGGAACAGGACCTCCACCAAAGCTAAGTGTGGATCTCTGGGGGAGGTAATACTAGCAAGTATTCCCTTCAAGGAGCAATTTGATCTTTCTATAATTGTTTGGCCTTGAGGATTACAGCATATCCCAAATGAATGACAGATATTCAATGAGGATAAGAAGACACTGAACTGCAGAGATGATTAAGCAGCTCCATTGTCAATTTTGAGTGCCCAAGTCACTCCCCTTAACAGCATTGTTGGTTTTATAGCCTTAACTGCATGAAAGGCCTCTTCACTTCCCAGGGTCACTGTATATACACAGGTCCAACAAGTATATACCACCACATGTACATAGGTAAGATTACCAAAGTCTTGATAAGGGGTGGCATTCATTTGACATTTGGATTGCAGAGTAGACCTCTAGGGTTAACTCCTCATCTTCCAAGGAGTCCCAACATTGTGACATAAGCAATTTAGGCAAGAAAATACATAAATTGTGAGGAAATAAATGAAATGGCTTGTGTATCATTCTTGCTTGTTTAGCAAATCCATGTCTATAGCCATAATCAGGGTATCAGATCTTTCATTTCCTCCTGCTATTTAGAAAGGCAATTTAGAATGTGATCTTTTATTTTTTTTTCTTTAAAAACAATTTTATTAATGTTTTCTTCATTTACATTTCAAATGCTATCCCAACAGTCCCTATACACTCCTTCCACCCTGATCCCCAACACACCCACTCCTGCTTCCTGGCTCTGGCAATCCCCTGTATTGGGCACATAATCTTCGCAAGTCTAAGGGCCTCTCCTACCATTTATGCACCCTCTACTACATATGCAACTAGAGACGAAAGCTCTGGGGGTTACTGGTTAGTTCATACTATTGTTCCTCCTATAGGGTTGAAGAGCCCTTTAGCTCCTTGGGTACTTTCTCTAGCTCCTTCGTTGGGGGCCCTGTGTGTCATCCAATAGATGACTGTGAGCATCAACATCTGTATTTGCCAGGCACTGACACAGACACACAACAAACACCTATAGCAGTGTCCTGTCATCAAATCTTGCTGGCATAAGGAATAGTATCTGGGTTTGATGGTTGTTTATGGGATAAATCACAGGATAGGAAAATCTCTGAATGGTGATTCCTTTAGTCTCTGCTCAGTACTTTCTGTCTGTAACTTTTTTTCATGGATATTTTGTTCCTCATTCTAAGAAGGACAGAATTATCCAAACTATGGTCTTCCTTATTCTTGAGTTTCATGTGTTTTGCGAATTGTATCTTGGATATTCTAAGTCTCTGGGCTAATATTCACTTATAAGCGAGTGCATATCATGTGTTTTCTTTTGTGATTCGGTTATCTCACTTGGGATGGTATCCTCCTGATTCATCCATTTACCTAAGAACTTCATAAATTTATTGTTTTTAATAACTGAGTAGTACTCCTTTGTCTAAATGTACCACATTTTCTTTTCTATTTTTTTACATTTCATTTATTTTATTAGATATTTTCTTCATTTACATTTCAATTGCTATTATGCCAAACTGATTTCCATAGTGGTTGCAACAGCTTGCAATCCCACCAGCAATGGAAGAGTGTTCCTCTTTCTCCACATCCTCACAAGCATCTGCTGTCACCTGAAATTTTGATCTTAGCCATTCTGACTGGTGTGAGGTAGAATGTCAATGTTGTTTTGATGTACATTTCCCTGATGATTAAGAATGTTGAACATTTTTCAGGTGCTTCTTATCCAGTCAGTATTCCTTAGTTGAAAATATTTTTTTTAGCTCTGTACCCCATTTTTTAATAGGCTTATTTGATTTTCTGGAGTCCAGCTTCTTGAGTTCACTGTATATATTGGACATCAGTCCCCTATAATATTAGGACTTGTAAAGATCCTTTTCCAATCTGTTGGAGGCCTTTTTGTCTTATTGACAGTGTCTTTTGCCTTACAGAAGCTTTGCAATTTTATGATGTCCCATTTGTAGATTCTTGATCTTACAGCACAAGCCATTGCTGCTCTGTTCAAGAATTTTTCCCCTGTGCCCATATCTTTGAGGCTTTTCCCCACTTTCTCCTCTATAATTTTCAGTGTCTCTAGTTTTATGTGGAGTTCCTTGATCTACTTAGCCTGGAGCTTTGTACAAGGAGATAAGAATGGATCAATTTCCATTCTTCTACATGATAACTACCAGTTGCGCCTGCCTGTACCATTTGTTGAAAATGCTGTCCTTTTTCCACTGGAGGGTTTTAGATTCTTTGTCAAAGATCAAGTGATCATAGGTGTATGGATTCATTTCTGTGTCTTCATTCTATTCCATTGATCTACCTGTCTGTCACTGTACCAGTACCATGCTCCTTTCTTTCTTTCTTTCTTTCTTTCTTTCTTTCTTTCTTTCTTTCTTTCTTTCTTTCTTTCTTTCTTTCTTTCTTTCTTTCTTTCTTTTTCATTTTTTTTTTATCACAATGCTCTATAGTACAACTTGAGGTTAGGCATGGTGATTCCAGCAGAGATTCTTTTATTGTTGAGAATAGCTTTTGCTGTTGGTCCTCCCATGTGTACTCTTTGGTTGGTGGTTTAGTCCCTGGGAGCTCTGGGGTATCTGGTTGGTTGATATTTTTGTTCTTCCTATGGTGTTGTAAACCTTTCAAACAGTCATCATTTCATTTCCTTCAGTTTTCTTATTGCTCTACATAATATTTCAAGTTCTATATTGAACATTTATGGAAAAATTAGACAATATTATATTGTTCCAGGTTTTTTTTATAGGTTTCCATTTTTTTAAATTAGAAATTTTCTTTATTTATGTTTCAAATGTTATCCCCTTTGCTAGTTTCCCCTCCCAAAATGTCTTCCCCCTGCTCTCCAACCCACCCACTCCCATTGCTGGTCCTGACATTCCCCTATAATGGAGAGTAGAAACTTCATAGGACCTAAGACCTCTCCTCCCATTGATGGCTGACTAGGCCATCTTCATCTATACATATATAGCTAGAGCCACATATCCCACCATGTGTTTTCTTTGATTTGTGGTTTAGTTCCAAGGAGCTCTGAGGGTAATGAATAGTTCATATTGATATTCCTCCTATGGGGCTTGAAATCCCTTCAGCTCCTTGGTTACTTTCTTTAACTCATTGGGAACCTTGCCCTCCATCCTATGGATGATTGTGAGCATCCACTTTTGTATTTGCCAGGAACTGACAAAGGCCCTCAGGATATAGCTAAACCAGACTCCTGTCATCAGGCACTTGTTGGCATCTACCATAGTGTTTAGGTTTGGTGGTTGTTTATGGGATGGATCCCCAAGTTGGAGAGTCTCTGGATGGTCATTCCTTCAGTCACTGCTCTGAAATTTGTCTCTGTAACTCCTTCCATGGGAATTTTTTCCCCCTTCTAAGAAGGATTCTGAGCTTCTGGACTGATATGCACATATCACTGAGTGCATATCATGTGTGTTCTTCTGTTATTGGGTTACCTCACTTAAGATGATATCCTCCAGACCCACCATTTGTCTAAGAATTTCATAAACTCATTGTTTTTTTAATAGCTGAGTAGTACTCTATTGTGTAAATATATCACACTTTTTGTATTCTTTCCTCTGTTGAAAGGTATCTGGGTTCTTTCTAGTTCTGGCTAATATAAATAAGGCTGCTTTGAACATAGTGGAGCATGTGTCCTTATTACATGTTGGAGAATCTTCTGGTTATATGCCCAGGAGAGGTGTTGCTGGATCTTCTGGTAAAACTATGTCCAATTTTCTGAGGAACCACCAAACTGATTTCCATAGTGATTGTACCAGCTTGCAATCCCAACAGCAACGAATGAGTGTGCCTCTTTCTCCACATCCTTGCCAGCATCTGCTGTCACCTGACTTTTTGATATTAGCCATTCTCACTGGTATGAGGTAGAATCTCAGGATTGTTTTGATTTGCATTTCAATGATGATTAAGGATGTTGAACAATTTTTTTTTTTTTTTGGTACTTCTCAGCCATTCATTATTCCTCAGTTGAGAATTTGTTGTTTAGCTCTGTACCCCATTTTTAATAGGGTTATTTGGTTTTCTGGAGTTCAATTACTTGAGTTCAATTTCTTGAGTTCCTTGCATATATTGGATATTAGTCCTCTATCAGATTTAGGATTGGTGAAGATCTTTTCCCAATCTGTTGGTTGTCTTTTGGTCTTATTGACAGTGACCGTTTCTTTACAGAAGCTTTGCAGTTTTATGAGGTCCCATTTGTTGATTCTTGATCTAATAGAATTGATTTGAATACATGCTGAATTGTAGGAGTCACATTGATAATTGTTTTAATATAGCAATATCATTGAGATTGATTTTCAGGTCCATTATACATGTTTGCCTCATTCACTAACTCAGAACTGATCCTCCCAGTCACATAGTATTTATTTGCTTACATATTGAAGGTGAGTATTCCATCTTCAATAATCTGTAATTTCTGTATCCAGAGCGGTTAGGTAAATAGTAATGGACTACAGTTGATGAAAGGAAATCCCCATGAAGGAGAAATCAGAGAAAATTATAGATGGAAAGAGGTGTTATTCAGATCTATAAAGTCAAATGGATCTGAATAATCAAATCAGAAGGCAAAAAATCATAGGCAAAGAGGAGAAAATATGGGGAGATGTACCTCATATGAAAGGTCATATAGAGACCTTCTGTAGTAGCAGCTACTTAAAATGTATATAGCTATGAAAGAAGTCCAAGTGGAATTATTCTATAACAGGAAAAACAAAGATACAACCAAACATTTCTCAGCACAACACAAAACCTCCAGTACAAAGAGTAGGTTATATGGAGTTGAGTTGTTTATAAAGGGGACACCTTTGAAATTTCAACCAATACAGGATATTTGTAAAGTTACTGCATTCTCTCCAAAAATCTCATGAAAAAGTCCTTTTGCTATGTCAATACCTTCATATACATTAACTATGGATAATTAAATTTGTTCACAACCTAGTGCTTCACCATTACTAATGCTCCAATTGATAACCAATCAAAAATTAAGAAAGACTCTTGAAAATAGTTTCACATACTAAAAAAGCTACACTTAAGAGCAGGTTCTACTCCAGCCATTGTCCCTGCATTTCTTTTTGACAGGAAGAATTCTGGATTTTTTTTTTTTTTTGAGGTGGGTGTGTGGCTCGTCCCTCAACCAGGGACCAAACTATCTGCTGAATATGGTCTCAACAGGTTCTATCTTGCCTTTGTTGGGTATTTCTGTTAATGTCCTCCCCAAAGCTCCCAGGAACTCAGCCACTAACCAAGGTGTACACGTGGGGGACCATTAGCTCCAGACTAGGTACCAGAACATTTCCTTATCTGGCATCAATTAGAGGGGAGTCCCTTGGTCCTGTAAAAGTTCAGCGGCCCATAGTAGGTTAATGCTAGGTTGCTGAGGTAGGAGTAGGTGGGTGGGTGGGGGAGCACTCTCATAGGGGCAAGGGAAGGGGAGAGGATAGGGCATTTTGGAGGAGAAATGGGAAGTGAGATAACATTTGAAATGTAAGTAAAATGATCCATAAAAAAAATGAGCAGGTTCTATGCCTAAAGTAGATGTCTAATATAAATGCACTCAGTGATACTTTTGGAGGATTATTTTATCTCACAACTCCTTCTCTGGACATATAAATATCTTTATTTTTGGTTTCTTTTATATTATGTTTCCACATTTTGTTTCGTATCCGATATTCTTAGGCATGAATTTGTGTCTTTATTTCTGTATATGCTCTTGTA
This sequence comes from Mus caroli, assembly GCF_978045245.1. Lineage (NCBI taxonomy): Eukaryota > Metazoa > Chordata > Mammalia > Rodentia > Muridae > Mus > Mus caroli. The sequence goes on from NW_028227273.1 coordinate 55,010,699, forward strand.
ATTGGATTCTTCCATGCTTTTCTGTTCATTTGCTTGTTTTGTGTTTTTCTGGATTGTTTTAACTAATTTAATTGTATATATCTTTATAATTCTTCTCTTCTTATCTTTTTAGATACCTCTTTATTTTCTATTGAGGGACATAACAAAATAGAATGGATTTGGGTGATGGGATATGGAGAGAATATGTGAAGAGTTTAGGAAGACATAGTAATTCCTATACCATCTCTGAAAAAATCCATTCTCAGTTATAATGTTATTACAAAAATTGTACCTTTAATTAAATTACAAAATGCCACATTTTCATAGGCTTTTCTCTAATCTTTAGTTTTGTTTCCCCCACCTCTACTTCATCTTTTTTTTCCATCTTCTTGTATGAAACCCTTCTTAAATTTTAATCCTGGGGTTTTTAAAGCTACATTTTTTTTTTTTTGGATTGGAAGTTTTCTTTCTCTCTCTCTCTTTTTTTTTCCAGGATTCCATCGTTTTAATTCACCCTGAATTTAAAAAGCACTTTTCTTTCTGCTTCTTTCCCTAAATCTTTTCCTGATTGTACCAATCTGCAGTGAGACATGCTGTTTCCATATTCATTTTACTCCTGTTTAATTACTCTGTCTTCATTAATGCATCACCTACCTATATACCATTTGCATTAAGTTAGCTTCCTCCACATTTACCCTAGTTGAAATACAAAAAATACATAAGCCTTTCATGACACACGACAGAGAAACATTTCCATTTATATTTTTATGCCTGAAAATTTTCATTGAAAAAAAATTATTCAAGTTCTCGAATTTGCCTGTATATTATATAACTTAATTTTTTATGTTTTAGTAATATTGCATTTAGTACCATATTATATTATATATTCTTGAGGTGAAGGTCATCAACACAGATTATATTTTGTCACCATTGAGGGCAAGGAAAAAAATGTACGTGGATGTGCAAATATTGATACAGAGGAATAGAATGTCTTGTGAGTATTTGGCCAAGGGTGATGACACTGGATCAAATTGCTTTTATAGGTATTATTTGTGACACAAGAAGGACTGATTTAACAAATATATGCACTTTTGAAGTCTATCAACAGTGTTTGAGATTGCTGCCTCCAACATATCTATTATCAATGATTATGTTTTCAGCCACTTGTGTACTGATGATGGTAATTTTGGATAAGTAAGATAAAATGTTTTTCTCACTGTTTTAGTTTAAATTTCCAAACTTGCATAAAACTAGCTTTTCTCAAACCCACTTGCCTCCATTCCTATTTCTCCTATTCCTATTCTATTCCCTCTTCATTTTCCCTTGAAAATGTATTTACTTCTTATATTTACTTTTTCATAATTCTGAACCCTATTAGTGCCACTTGTGTGAGCCTGTTCATATGACACAAACATACTTGTATGCTTTAATCCAGTGTCATAGACCTTATGATTTCCTCCCATTCAATCACATTGGCAAATAGAAATACTCTGAATACTTCTCTTTCTCTTATTCCCTTTTCACTTAATTATTCCAGGCTTCAATCCCTATAATGAACAGTAGTCAAGAAAGTGAACAATCTTATCTTGTTGCTGAAACTTATTAGGGAAGTTTAAGTTCATCTTGAGCTCAATTTAAAGGAAACATGATGATCATATTTGTTTTGTATAAAACACCAAAGATTGATAAAATCCTATTTCTGAAGATAAAAATGTAGACAAAATTCATAAATCAGAGAAGATTAGGAGTACATGACTACATAATAGGATTGAGTATCCAAGACTGTGAATAAATTAACACACCAGACAAATAAAACTAAGTAAAAATTTAAGACTCATTTTCTATGTTTCAAAGCAGCTGATCTCTACATGTGTGTTGTGAACCCTTTTGAAATCACATATCAAATAACCTGTATATACATATATATATATATATATATATATATATATATAATTCATAACATGGCAAAATTTAAGTTATGAAAGGGCAACAAGAATATATTATAATTGTAGTCACCACAACCTGGGAAATTGTATTAAAGGGGTTACATAATTAGGAATGTTCATATGCCCTCCCTTAAAAGGAAGACTACTTTACACTACAAAGGTCTTGTCCCAACCAATCTTTCATCTAAATACCTAGTGTATTCATAAGCATAACAGAAGGAAAATAATTCTAATTAATCTATGTCTTCCACTTAGTTTGTTAATAGCCATTGCTTTTAACTCTTGATTGTATGGCTAAGTATTCTCTAATTTATTTATCTGTATGCATCCTTTCTATGGCTGCAAGTCTCTGCTCAGTCCTCTGAGGCTGATGCAATACTGAGGCAAATATATGCTTTGTCCTTGTGACTTGGGCCTTCAAGGGAAAAGCTTGATCAAAGAACAAATGTAAATATTATGAGATACGTTTGTCATTGTATCAAGTATCACACTCAAGGACATCAGCTTCTTTGAGCTTCTTGACGTACTTAACACCTTTGCAGTCATCATATAAAAAACATCCATTTACATCATAAAGAAAAAAGTGATGAATGATTAGTAATAACTTGTGTAGAGGATAGGTGAGTAACTAAACTTGGATTAAAAGAATTAGTATGTGTCCTGTCCGAACTTCCTAACTTCTTTGATAATGAGCACCAATATAGAATTGTAAAGCAAGTAAACCAGTTAAGGCCAAAGATATTATTTATTTTCTCATATTGTTTCATTTTCTCTCAAGAGGCTCTAATTAAAACATGTTGGTGCAAGGATTTGGGGTATTGCTAGGAATGACCAAGCTGTGTTTTAGAGAGGATTGTAGATGGATTTTGTAATTTGAGGCTAGAAAATCATTGCATGTTGATTGATCAGTGGGAAGTTTTATAGGATTTGAAAGATAAGCATGACTGAGAGTAGTTCCCTGAATGAAGGCCTTGCTTGTGAAGTTTCAGAGGGGAGTTAAAAGGCTCTGTAGGGTCATTTGTTGTATTGATTTTGGAGTGTTTCACACTAGGTTTTAGGGGGCTGAAAAAACAACTGTGATTAACAAAATACCAGAACTACTACAGGGAGACCTTTGCTTTTCTGGAATACTCAAAGCTGCTCAAATGTAGCTGAAAAATTTACTGTGATTAAGAGACAATTATTATTTGGGTTCAATTTTCTTTGATGTATTTCCTGAGAGTCAGCACACTATAGCCTTGTTCCATAAGTGACAAAGAGCTTAGTCATTAGTTGCCCACTTGCAAAATGTCTTTACCATCTTTATGCCAGCATATCTTGTGGGCAAGAGCCATTGAAGGACAAAAGTTTTGTACATTTGTTGCTTTTCTACTACCTCCCTTAGATTCCATGCCCTCTTTTGCTAACAGCTATATCTGGGATCACCCTCTCTGATTTCTGGGTGTTTCTCCAGTCCTACGTTTCTTTTTCCTCCCAAAGAGCACAACTTCTAGTTTTCTCCTTTCATATCCCATCCATCCTCCCCACACATGATTCCTTGTGCTTACATCCCTACTTCCCACCCTAATGTAGACCCCTCTCCCAATCACCAATTACGTCCATTCTGTTTTCCCTTCTAAATATGAATTACGTACCCCATACATGGGCCTTACTTGCTACTTACCTTCTTTTGGTTTGTTGATTGTAGCACGATTATAATTTATTTTACTTTTAATATTCACTTGTAATCAAGTGCTTGCCATGTTTGGCTTTCTAGGTCTGGGTTACCTCATAGGATGATTGTTTCTCATTCCATTCATTTGCTTGCAAATTTAATGCTGTTATTTTTTTAATAGCTGAATAACACTCTTTGTGTTATTGAATCACATTTATCTTATCCATTATTCAGTTGAGGTACATCTAGGTTGATTTGGGTTTCTTTTATTATGCATAAAGCTACAATAAACACAGTTGAACAAGTATCCTGTGATATGGTATAGTGTCCCTTGTTTATCTGGCCAGGAATGGTTTAGCTGTTTTCTGGAGGTAGCTAGACTACCGATTTTCAAAGAAATTAGTAGGGTTGATTTCTGATTTATCTGTCTTTGTCTGCACTCTAAGCAGCAATGAATATGCCATAATATTAATGTATTTCAATGTAAAAAATGGAACTTTAAAACTTTTTACATGTTTAATGGGAATGTTTGTGGTTGAATAAGGAAGGAAGATGAAGCATAATAGCAATTTATTTGTGTGTCAAGTTGACAAGAGGTGAATTGTACTTGTTCGACTTATGTCAACCTGGCAAAGAAATTATGATTTATATGAATGGAAAGATCCTCACTTAAGAAGTAATTCTCTAAGTTAGTAAAAAAAATGGATATTGTCCCAGTCCACTGTATATTGCATTATCCCTAGGCAGTTTGCTGTGCATCTATAGGAAATAATATCACACAGTCCAGGAGTAGCACACCTCTGAACATCATCCCTTTAAACTCCAGGAGCCAGTTTCATTTCAGATCCTATACTGACATCATTTGGTGATGTACAGTAAGTTGAAATCTAAGCTAAGATGAAATCTAATCTAATCATTTTCCTGCTGACTTGTTGTTTTTGTTCATGGAGTTTCATTTCTTTAGTAGAAACCATAACTGACATATCATATAGTGGTTCATCTAAGGACAGACACTTAAAACCCTAATAAAATCAACCCTTATTCATGGTTAAGTGAATAACTCACCTTGAATAATAATAATAATAATAATAATAATAATAATAATAATGATGATGATGATAATGATAATAATAATAATAATAATAATAACATATTGGCACTGTGTCTTTTACATGAGCCTAAATTTTGTCCCGATTCCTACTCTACCATATTATTAAAGACACTCAAACATTTATCCTTTTCTGATAATTTGCTAGCATTATTGTATCCCTGAACTTAATCTCTACATGCACACATACAGAAGATAATGTATAAATTTGAACAAATCCTACTTGTTTATCAATCGCACTGCTATCACTGACTTAATAAGACGAAAGCCAAGCACTTCACTAGACCAACTTACTCTTTCCAAATAGACTAAAATATTCCTTGAGTTAATATATGAAAGTTTGGTGCTGAGAAACCTTGGAAATTTTGTTTCAAATATGTGGCATACTCCCCTTAGACTATTGAGTTGGAAGAATACTTTTAAACTCGGGGCGATAGGATCTTCTCACACACTGAAAATTATAGGGTAAACTATGAAGTCACAGCTTCTACTTATCTTAATACATTCTGTAAAAAAAAATAGTTGCATGGGTTTTGAGTTTCTTACTGTAAATATTGACGGAAAATTACCTCTACCTCAGGTTCTGAAAGAGATTCAGAAAGATCCCACCATATCTGCTGATCACAAGACAAATATCAAGGCTATCTTGGAAAAGATTATCTACCAAAATATAAGAAATGACTTAAAAGATGTTAACCAGATGTTACATGGCTCCAACCTAGACCCAATACTGTTTAAAAGCATACAGAATGCTAATCAACCCAAGATTAAATATTCTGTAACTTTGAATATCATAGCAGTATGATGTTAATAAAAGTATTGGATACCATAATATTCACTAGCATACTCAATTCAAGGGCCAAGTAACCTAAAACAAAGTTTTGCTCTGTTATTAAAATCTCCTTTGGTACATATTTGAAATTAGTAAGTACTTATTTTTCTAATAAAAAAAGATTAACCTCCTAGTGTCCTAAATACTGTTACTATTATTATAATCTCTGTCAAGTCTGTATACTATTAATATAACAACACAAACATAAGAAGAATGAAGAGTGTAAATAAATTCAATAAACTAAGAAAATTAGTCTCTCTACTAGAGACAAAAAAAATTGTTCTAACCAAGCTGTGGATGAAGCCAGTTGCTAGGTACTAGCATCATTTCAAAACTAATATCCTAAGCTTTACTTTTTATTAAATCAATGCTTCTCTAACTTACTAATACTGCAAATCTTGACTATAGTTCTTCATAATGTGGTGACACCAAACATAACATTATTCTCATTGCAATTTCATAACTGCCTGTCTGTTGATTTTATAAACTGTAAGGTTCATATCTGTTATTCTTCTTATCTGATATTTGATTGATGTGAAATGGTTCCTTTATCCTCAAAGGGTATGCTACCAACAGAATGAGAACTTCTGCCTTATAGTCACATGTTATTTCTTGGCACAATTCTTAATAAAGTAATCATGAGCCCCTCAGTCTTCCCTGCTGTGGTCTGATTAGATTGAGATGACAATGAGCTTCATTCAGGCTATGAATCTTTGTTAATATACAGTAGCAACATGTTTTTGATTATTTATTTGTTTTATGTGTCTTTTGATAATTTCATAAAATCATATGATACATTGCCATTTAACGTTCTCTTCTTTCTATCTATCTATCTCCCATGAGCTATGCCAGAGAGAGTGAGTAGAGTGATAGGGAAAATCATAAAGGGGGTGGGGGAGGATGAGAATGATTATAGGGAAGGCAAGAAGAAGATGTTAAAAAGTAGATATTGGAGTGCTCCTGTTGGTTACCACACCTAAGAGCAAGTGTATTTTTTTCAGTGTCCTTTAAAGGCAATCAACACAAAACATGACCAATTCTAGTAAGATAGACAATGGCCACAAATGTTTAGATGACAAGTTTATAGTATATAACATCTACATTTGGCCAAGACCATTTCCTTCAGGTTAGGATAGTCTCTTAAGGATATATGTGTAAGAAGAGGAATGTGTCAGTGTATAACAAACAACTTAATTTAAAACAAAGATAGATGTCAGCAGATTCATACATGATTAATAACAAGAAAGAAGTCATCCAAAGTTAACTGTGAAAATGCTTGCCATGTGTCCCTCTTTTTATTTATGCAAGTCAAAACTCTCACAGCTATTGACACAGAAAGCTGTGCCTGTCTTTACATTCCCTCTAGGGATATGATTCCTCCCACTCATAGGTACATGACTCCTAACTGCCCTTTCTTAGGCTGATCCACCTCTGTCTGAATCTTACCCCTATTTTTTTTTTATCTATAAGAGGCATTTTGTTAGTCTCAGAGCAGACAGTAGCGTCTGCCTTAAGTTGCCATCTGAAAACACAGCACTTACCTATCATTGGCACATGAATAATCTTGTATTCCTGGCCTGTCTTAGGCTGAGTAGGTTTCCATGCTCATCTTACTCATCATTGACTACCAACTTCTGCTAGAAAAGACATTGGAACTTGACTTTATGTAACTCTTCTTTGACATCTGTAAAAGCTCTGACAGTTCTTCTCAAAAGAATAGATAAGAGGCATGACATAAAAAGGATCATAAAGCAAACTTCTGCTATGCCCAGTAAGACAGATGTAAATGACGACCATGAAGAAAAATGGCCTGTAATATTTTCATCATATAATTTGCAATACTACCAGCATCAAAAGGCAAACACTTTGCATTTTTTACTTATAACCTCCTTATTCAGGGCTAACTAATCTAAAGAAGAATTAGTATTATGCCAAATATCATGAAAATGACTTTTTTCTCTGGCCCAGTTATGCTGATGCTCATCGTTTTTGTAGTTATACAAATCCATAGATTTTGAGTATGATAGTGCATATGGTTTCTAAATGTCATTCCTTGTACCAAATCCTCCATGACTGGCACTATATCATATAATATGTCAATTTTTTTTTGTTCTAGCCACCTATCTAAATCTTCTTGTATACTCAAAGCATTGGTTACATTTTCCACAAAATTTCCCACAAACTTACTGTTTATACCTCTGTGCTAAAGCTAACATAGAAGAAGTAACATTGTGTTACTACTAAGTGTTACACTAAGTGGAATGATAGCAACCACACTAGCAATTATCAGCCCAATCATATATTTGTTCCTTGTCAGAGCATAAGCTAATTATTCCAATATTTTTAAGCATTTTTCTGAATACAGACAATTTTATAGTAATAAAAATAAAAGGTATTTGATGTATTACCATTACAGTTTAATCATCATACAGTGCAAAAACACAATTGTTCAAAAACAATTAAAATGTGAAACATTGAACTCATTATCTAAGCTAATAACAAAAGTTATATTCCCAAGTAGGTTGGAACTTGGGGGGGGGGTGCTGATAGACTTCTGCAAATTGCTGATGTTGAAATTTTGTAAGGATGTGGTTCCTACAGGTTGGAACAAGCCAACTGGCTGTGGATCTAAAGCAGTTTTCCACTGCACTGTGTGACAAATGGGGAGCTGGAAATCCACATTTCTGTGAGGGCACATGGACTTGTTTAAGTGACCTAGAGAACTAGCAGATGCTGCAAAGATGGGATAGAGCCACCCAGGTTTGAGGTCTTTGAAATGCACAATTGCCCAGGGGCAGAGAACTTCCTTGCCATTCCAGGGCCCTCATAAATCATGTGTCCTCTGCTGCCTCCCCTGCCTGAAAGATTCATGGCATCTTGAGCCCAGTTGTCTACCAACTTGTGCAGGTCATGTGTGAATGGGCCCTTCTTGCTGGAAGTCAAGAAAGGAGGCTGAGCCTGGGCAGCATGGCTACTCACTATTTCTCCAGCAGTAACTGTGTTGCTGGTCCCTTCACCTGATACAGAAAGGCTTGGTACTGAAATGGCACCATCAAATGTAAATGCTGAATAGAGGTTTTCACTGGAGGGAGATGGCTTAAGAGGATGTAAAAGCTGGTTGTGCCTAGTCTCTGGGGTGTTGCCAAGTGGATGGAGGGTATGTTGGGGGTGTAATATTAAAGTTCCACTCTGACTAGACAGGTTAGCTGAAAGCTGTGGGCTTTTAATTTCCCAATGAGCTGCTGCAACTAGCCTTGGTGCCTTTGCTTTTAGTAGGTCTCCTTCTCCCTGATGGAGTAACAGCTGGGGGAATAATGACAGCAATGGGAACCTTGGCCAGTGTAGTATAAAAATTTTCAATTTCAGGCTTCAGGCAACTTAGCAGGTCCTGAATCTCTTCAAGATATTTCTTGTAATCATTGGTATACAGTACTATTGATTAAGCATGTTTGCCCCAGGCTCGGACAGTCTCTTAAGGATGTATGTATAAGCAGAAGATCTTAGCATGATGTAATACATGTCTTCATTAATAACAAAGATAGATGTCAGCAGACTCATTCATGATTAATCACAAGTAAGAAGTCACCCAAAATTAACTCCAAAAATGCTACCCACAGAACTTATTACATTTTTTCTCCCCATTAAATCATCTTTTGTTTCTTGTCTATTATGCTCTGTGAAAGTCTGTGTTAACCAGGGCTAAATGCATGGTCAAAATGTATATATTGTTTCCTGGAACAAAGACAAGTTAGCAATAGCTAAGGTACTGAATATAATGACTCCCCCTGCTCCAGTGCCTTCCTATATATCAACTATCTCAGATGAGATACTTCCCCATCCATGGCTTCCTGTTGAAAAGCCCAGTAGTGTGAAGGCCTGTACAAGGAAACACACCCATTTTTCCATGTGCAAAAGAACTAAGAAGTCTGGATTTAATGTTCATATATTCATTCAAGTCAGTAGCTATTTTAAAAATTTGAATAAGGGGTTGTTAAAGTACTTGTCTTCAAGATTGATACTTCATTGAAACAGCCTTCACTCTTAAAATTCAAAATGGTTGGCCACGCATTTCCCAAAATTCTCCTATGGCAGAGATATTTCCCAAACTATCGACTGTGGAAACCTAACAGAGCAATTGAGCTAAGCTTTGCAAATATTGTATATTTTTTCCCCATAGAATGAATCTCCATGATAGTCGTATCACAGGAAGTCCTCAAAGCAGATATAGGGTTCACAATCTGGGTTCTTCCTGTGGAGCTTTTGATGGTGATCATCACAGTTTGAGTTTGTTATTGTCTATATTTTGTGCTTAATTATTAGAGAGATTTGCAATGATATAATGATTTTTTTAACTTGTTTGATTTTTTTGACTTGTAAGGGCAGAGTATCATCTACTAAACCTTATGATATAGAAAAATACAGTGAAATCTGCTTTTAATTTTGTAATTAAAAAACAGTTTAAGCAGTTTTAAATTATTTACATATTTACTGACAAAAACTAAACGGGAAAATAAAATTTAAAAATTTTAAATATGCTAAAATGGTTACACTAGAAATAAATATGAAGCAAAACAAGTTTTATAAGTAGGATAAAATTGTGCAGGTAATTCTCAATCTATGGTATACAACTCACATTGTTTAGATTGCACAAAACTTTCTCCTTTTGCCTAAATACAACTCTAGCTAACAACTTTCCAGTTTAATAACAGCAGAATAATCCATAGTACCCTTTTTACTGAGACTCTGAAGTAGAAATTTATGGTTTATTTGGAAAGTCAGTTATGTCAACTGATATTTTGTTGGAGCAGACATGGGAAAGAATAGTTTCCTCAAGCAAACACAGGTGAAAGGATGTTTTGATATAGCAAACACATGAAAGGACCCTGGATTAAGGATTATAAATATGACCCCACAGACAGTGAGAGACAAGAATTGAGCATTAGTTTGCTTTGTCCCTCATTCTTATTCTTCCCTAATAACACTCATATATTGGTTCTCCTTACATAGTGTATTGAACTCAACATGTGGTAAGATTGGCACTGAGAGAATCTCACCCAAGAACTGGCCGAGTTTACTTTGCCAGCTTGGTGTACAGTATTTGCCTCAGGTCATTTGTCAGGTCTTAGAGTTTTCCCCAGATTCACCCACTGTATCTGCCTGCCTAGAGCACTGGTTTACAATTGCCAAGTTGTTTTTGTTGTTTGCTATGGGACTGAACTGCTGGTAAAGAAGATCAAGCCTGCAAAGAGCTATTGCTGAACAGCTCCAATTCTCCCTTACCCCAATATCTTTTCTCTTCCATTAGCTCTGCTGAGTTGTAGGTTAAAGAAGAGGTTGAACCCTTTTTAAATGTATGTTGCAAAATATATATGCCTACACGATTCAGTGATTTTTTTTTTATCTTATCTGAAGGAAGAGCTACACTATATCTTCTTGTTGAGATCAAGTCCTCATTAAAATCAGAGCTTATGGACTGTTTGAATGGTTGGCCCACAAGTTATTGACTTTTCCCTTCTTAGCATAACAAAGCAGAGACAAAAAGAATTGCAGCACACCTGTCTTTGGCATTGGTGTAGATTTCCAAACTCAAATCCATGCATGTCTGATAAGCATATTACCCATCAACTATCTTCCGAACCTCTCTGATTCGTTTTTATTATTAAGCTTCCAATAGTTTTAGTAAATACAAAGATATACCTCTTTTTACTTAGTTGTATATTGGTATTCATTTGTATTATTCCCTAAAATTTATTATATAGGTGAATTAAAATACTCAGAAATTTTAATAAGGTTCTTTGAAAGTTAGCATACTAATGGTGAGAATGTTTCTACTCACGTTTTGCATAAAATAAGTTGTGTTCTGAAGTATTTTATATATGATTATTATTTTTAATAGAGAGTAAAATTAATCATTGAGGATGATTGTCTATGTCCTATCTGAACAAAATCTATGTACATATGTTATATCTCCCATGACACTGAAATCACTGTGTGATCATCCCTTAAAAATATGAAAAATAAATTGGAATGCATTTAGGATATAGATACCTTCATTTAAAATTTTTGTAATATTTAATTTTAATAACCAATATATGTGTATAAGCCTGTTTCGCGAAATACATGGTTTAGATCCTGACCCCTGTGTTCAATTTTCCAGCCAATAAATTTGCCTGCTTTCATCAGGCTTACCATCACAAAAGATAATCAGATAAAACCGCACCCCAAGTGTTTCTCCACCAAGTCTCCTTCATAGACCAAACAATATACTCAAAAAATGCATTTAGATAAATCTCTTTGTGCCCAAAGTTAAATATTATTAAAAGTTCAAATAAATATGACAATATCAAAATTCATTTCAACCACTTTTCATATTTGTTTAAGGGAAGATCACAAACCAGTGATGTTAGTTTCACTAAGACCTAGCTATACCATTCCTGGACACCAAGAAGTTGTTCTTCTATACCGGAAGTGTCTTGTGCTGCTTTATGTTCATAGAAGCCTTGCTTGTAATAGTCAGAAATGGGGAGCAACACAGATGTCCCTCACCTAAAGAGTAAATAGAGAAAATATGGTTCATTTACAAAATGAAAAGCTATTCAGCTATTAAATATGAGGACATCATGTATTCTCCTGGATAATGATTGAACTAGGCAATATCATTCCAAGTGAAGTAATGCAGACACAAAACCACATGCATGATATGTACTCACTGATAAATGGACAGTAGACTCAAAGTACAGAATGCCCATGATACAATACACAGAGAATAAGAAGTTTAACAAAAATGTAGGCCCAAGTGAGGATGTTTCAATCCCACTTAGGAGGGAAATGGAATAATCATGGAACATAGAGAGAGGGAGGGAAAGACCCAAGTGAGAGATGGGGGGTGAAAGGAGAGTGGAGAGGAAACAGGAGAGAAGCCCAGAGGGCAAGAGGAATGAATGGAAATATGAAGCTTCTGAATGTGGGGATGGGGGAACCTCTAGAAATTCCCAGAAACCTGAGATGTGAAAGGCTCCCAGGATTCACTATGAATGACCTGAATCACAATGCCAAATGGTGGGGACATGGAAATCGAAAACTACCTGCAGTAGAGAGTCAAGACCTCAGTGGAGGCATAAACTCACCAACCCGCCTTCAATTTTTTTTCACCCAGAATTTTTCCTGTCTAAAAAATTCAGGTAGAAAAATGGAGCAGAACTTGAAAGAATGGCTGAACTGTGATATGCCAAACATGGGATCCATTGCATGGTATATGCCAAACCCTGAAACCTTTACTGATATTAGATTGTACTTGTATATAGGAGCCTAGGATGGCTGTCCTCTGAGAGGTCCTACAAGCAGATGAACAAGACATATGCAGAAAATGACAGCCAACCATTGTACTGAGGTCAGGGCCCTATATGGAAGAATTAGTGGAGGGACTGAAGGAGCTGAGGGGATGTCAAGCCCATAGGAAGACCAGCATTGTCCATGAAACCATACCCCTGGAAGCTCCATGAGAATATGCCACCAACCGAAGAACATACAGTGACTGGGCCATTGTCACCTAACCCCAGCATCTATATATGGCATATTTTAGACTGAGGACTTCCTTGTCTCCCTTCATTGGGAAAGGATGCTCCTAATCTAGAAGAGACTTGTTGCATCACTGAACAGGGATACCTGGGGGTGTGATGGAGCACCCTCTCAGAGGCAAAAGGGAGGGGTGGGAGTAAGTTCTTTGGGAGTGGAGACTGGATAGTGGGGACAACATGTGGCATGGAAATAAATAAAATAATTAATTTAAAAAAGAATGAAGGTTTTTAATCTGACTTCAGCACTCCAATTCCTGTCCAGTAACTCTGCCTGCTTTCCTGGGAGTTTGTCAGCACCTGAGAGAAATAGGAAAATCAAAGACAAAAGCCCTTCCCCACAACTGCCCTTAAAACATATGCAACAGTCTTGAAAGTACCATATCCACTGGACTCATGTTTTCTGCCCTAAACCTTATTCTGCATTTCCTGACGTCCACCAGAACAGGGAACACAAGGGTAGGATGGTATTAGAGACCTCAGAAACAAGCTGAGTATCCCAATTCCCAGTCGAATTATAGGCCAAAAGTTCTGAGAGAATACATTACTGTACATGAAGACTATTATTCATAAGCATCCAAGACACTAAGGCCAGAAGATAGAGAGGAAACAGAAACCAATTAAGGGAGGAAATCTAACACCCACACCCCAAAATATTAACTCATGAATCAGCATATACCTTAAAACAATAAAACCAGATGGCTAAAAGCCAGTGTGAGAACACAGTTAACAACAGCCTGGGAAATATGGTAGCACCAGAGTCCGGATATCCTATGACAACAAGCCCTAGATAGTCAAACATAGCTGAAGCAGAAGATAATTACTTTAAATCCAATCCTATGAAGATGATAGAAGGTAAAGGACATAAGTAAATCCCTTTAGAAATACAAGAATATACAATCTAACAAGTAAACTTAATGAATAAAGTGGTTAAAGATGTTAAAAGGGATATAGTATTATCTTAGTTAGGATTCCATTACTGGGGAGGACACAAATCTTGAGCACAACTATTCTTATAAAGTAAAATATTTAATTAAAGGTACCTTACTGTTTAAGAGGTTCAGGCCATTGTAACTATGACAGAAATCATTGCAGTTTTCAGGCAGACACTATGCTGCGGGAAATGGGTATTCCAAATCTATATCCAAAGGAATCCAGGGGATAACTACATTCCACAAGCAAACATCAAGTGGGTCTCCACTGCACTGTGCAAAGCTTGAGAATAGGAGCTCAAAGCCAACAACAAAATTACATCTTTCCTTCAACAAGGCCACAAATCCTATTATTGACATTTCTCATGAGCCGTGAATATTCAAACCATCACAACTAACAAAAAAAAAAACAGGAACCAACCAGTGAACCAAATAAACAAATAAAAATACAATGTGGGGAAATACTGGGTACTGAAAACCTATGTAAATGAAATCAATAGTAAGTGGTCTTAATTGAGTTGTGAATGAGGCAGGCATGTACTGTGGGGTCTGAAAGACTCCTTCTTGGTGAGAATTCTATGTTATAAAAATGAAAAATATGAAGTCTAGGATTCAGTATACTTTTTCTTAACTCTGCACTTTTGTAACATAATCCAATAATAATGGATATATCTTATAGTTTTCAGTATGGACATTTTTGTTTATAAAGGAATAATCTTTATTTTAGGTTCTGACACAAACTCAGAAAAGAGAAAACATGAGAAAGATAAGGTCGATGACAAGCATGCCTTCAACAAGATCTTGCAAATAGTGGAGAAGGTTAAGTAGGAATGCAAAAATGACCTCCTCCAAGGCCAGAATGATTGAATATATGACCATTGTTGACAGCCGCATAGGTGGCTTTTCTTCTTTATTAACATTCCATTGTCAATTTTGATGCCTAGCAGTAGCAAACAAATAAAATAAACTTCAGGTTCATTGTTAATGATCTTGTGATACATGGAGTTTGAAATTAAGAATGAGGAGAAGGAGAAGGAAGAGAAGGAAAAATGTTGAGGAGAAAATCATGAGGACAATGATGATGAGATAGAGTAAGAGAATTATGAGCAAGAGGAGAATTTTGGCAAGGATTATACTAACTGTGTAAAGTTTGTCCCCTTTAGAGGATTTTACTGTATTTGAAATCTTCCTTGAGCTCATTATCTGAACTAGTATGAATACTATACATAGTGTATTCATTAATAAACCATGGATCCTGACCTAGTTATACTTTCTATACAACTGCAAATTTGCACTCAGCTTATGAATAATTCTGCACCGAGTTAGATAAACACAAAAGGCTGTGACAGCAGGACCAAATAAGAACACCATGTGTATCCCAGGTCTCTCAGAAATCCTTATGCACAGGAGAGTACGTGGGCAACAGAAGCAATATAGCTTCTGGGATAGGGTTCCTTCTGGGCCTACATCTTCAGTCAAGAGGCAGAACTGAGCTCCAAACCCACTGTGCACTTTCCCCACCTGAAGAGATTTAGCCTAACGGGAGGATTCTGACAGTGAGATCACGCAAGAACACCATCTTGTATTCCAGGTCTCTCAGAGACCATACTGCACAGCAGAGTGCACAAGCAGCAGAAGTAACATAGCTTCTGAGACAGGGTGCCTTTCTTGCTTCGATCTTCAGCCAGGAGGCAGAGCTGAGCTCCAGACCTCTGTTAAACTTCACTCCAAGAGGAGTGCTTGCCTGCAGAGAGTACTCTGACCACTGAGATTCAGGAGAGAGTCCGACTTCCAAGAGTGCTGACAGAGGCTTACAGAATCACAGGAGGAACAAGCTTCAGCCAGAGACAGTTATAACAACTAATGCCAGAGATTACCAGATGACCAAAGGAAAGTGTAAGAATCTTATTGACAGAAACCAAGACCACTCAGCATCATCAGAACCTAGCACTCCTACCACAATGAGTCCTGGATACAGGAACACACACTAAAGGCAAGATTCAGATTTAAAATCATATCTCATGGTGCTGGTAGAGGATTTATAAAAGGACATTAATAACTCATTTAAATAAACTCAGGAGGGTATGGCTAAACAGGTAGAAGTCCTTAAACAGGAAGCACAAAAATCCCTGAAAGAATTAGAGGAAAACACTGCTAAACAGGTAGAAGCCCTTAAAGAAGAAAGACAAAAATCACTTAAAGAATTACGGGAAAACACAACCAAACAGGTAAAAGAATTGAACAAAACCATCCAAGATCTAAAAAGGGTAATAAAAACAATAAAGAAAACCTAAAGGGAGACAATTCTGGAGATAGAAACCCTAGGAAATAAATCAGAAGTTATAGATGGAAGCATTACCAACAGAATAAAAGAGATGGAAGAGAGTATCTCAGGTGCAGAAGATTCCATAGAAAACATTTACACAACAATCAAAGAAATTGCAAAATGCAAAAAATTCTAACTCAAAGCATCCAGGAAATCCAAGAAACAATGAGAAGTCTAAACCTAAGGATTATAGGTATAGATGAGAATGAAGGTTTTCAACTTAAAGGACCAGTAAATATCTTCAACTAAATTATAGAAGAAAACTTCCCTAACTTAAAGAAAGAGATTCCTGTGGACATACAAGAAGCATACAGAACTCCAAATAGACTGGACCAGAAAAGAAATTCCTCCCAATACTTAATAATCAAAACAACAATGGCAGTAAATAAAGATAGAATGATAAAAGCAGTTAGGAATGAAGGTCATGTAGCATATAAAGGCAGACTTATTAGAATTATACCAGACTTCTCACCAGAGACTATGAAAGCCAGAAGATACTAGACAGTTGTTATACAGATCCTTAGAGAACACAAATGTCAGTCTAGGCAACTATCCCCAGTAAAACTCTCAATTACCATAGATGTAGAAACAAAAGTATCCTATGAGAAAACCAAATTCACAAAATATTGTTCCATGAATCCATCCCTTCAAGTAATAATAAAGGAAAAACACCAACATAGGAATGGAAATAATGCCCTAGAAAAAGCAAGAAAATAATCTTTCAATAAACCTAAAAGAAGACATCTTCAAGAACAGAATTCATGTATAACAACAAACATAACAAGCAGCAACAATTACTTTTCTTTAATATATCGTAATATCAATGGGCTAAATTACCCAATAAAAAGACATCGACTAACAGATTGGCTATAGAAACAAGACCCAATATTTTGCTCCTTACAGGAAACCCACCTCAGGAATGAAGGCAGAGACTACCTCAGAGTAAAAGGCTGGAAAACAATTTTCCAAGAAAATGGTCTGAAGAAACAAGCTGGAGTAGCCATTTTAATATCCAATAACATCAACTTCCAACCCAAAGTTATCAAAAAAGACAAAGAGGGGTACTTCATACATATCAAAGGTAAAATCTTGCAAGATGAAATCTCAATTCTGAATATCTATGCTCCAAATGCAAGGGCAGCCATAGTCATTAAAGAAATTTTAGTAAAGCTCAAAGCACACATTGCATGTCACACAATAATAGTGGCAGACTTCAATACCCCAATCTCATCAAAGGAAAGATCCTGGAAAGCAACAGAAGTTATGAAATAAATGGATTTAATGGATATCTACAGAACATTTTATCCAAAATAATAATAATAATAAAACAAACAAACAAAAAAAAACAAAAAACAGGACCAGATGGGTTTAGTGCAGAGTTCTATTAGACCATCAACAAAGACCTAATTCCAATTCCCTCAAACTATTCCACAACAAAGAAACAGAAGGTATTCTACCCAATTCATTTTATGAAGCCACAATTACTCTGAAACCTAAACCACATAAAGACCCAAAAAAGAAAGAGAACTTCATACCAATTCCCCTTATGAATATTGATGCAAAATTACTCAATAAAATTCTTGCTTACCAAATCCAAGAACACATCAAAATGATCATCCATCATGTTCAGATAGGCTTCATTCCAGGAATGCAGGGATGGTTTAATATATGAAAATCCATCAAAGTAATCCACTATATAAATAACCTCAACGACAAGAAAATGACATGATGATCTCATTAGATGCCGAGAAAGCATTTGAGAAAATCCAAAAGCCATTCATTATAAAAGTCTTTGTAAGGTCAGGAATTCAAGGCCCATACCTAAACATAATGTAGAGATATTTGAAGCAATGCCATTAACATCAGGGCCTAGAAAAGGCTGCCCACATTCTCCCTACTTTTTTAATATAGTACTTGAAGTACGAGCCAGAGCAATTCCACAACAAAAGGAGATCAAGGAGATTCAAATTGGAAAGGATGAACACAATATATCACTATTTGCAGATGATATGATAGTATATATAAGTGACCCTAAAAATTCCATCAGGGACCTCATAAACCTTATAAACATCTTCAATGAAGTGTCTAGATGTAAAATTAACTCAAACAACTCAGTGGCCTTTCTCTACACAAAGGGTAAACAGGATGAGAAAAAATTAGGGAAACACCATCCTTCACAAAAGTCACAAATAATATAAAATACCTTGGTGTTCTAACTAAGGACATGAAAGATCTGTATGATAGGGACTTCAAATCTCTGAAGAAAGTAATTGAGAAGATCTCAGAAGAAGGAAAGATCTCCCATGCTCAAGGATTGGCAGGATTAACATAATCAAAATGGCTATATTGCCAAAAGCAATCTACAGATTCAATGCAATCCACTTCAAAATTCCAACTCAATTCTTCACTGAGTTACAAAGGGCAATTTGTAAATTTATCTGGAATAACAAAAAAACCTAGGATAGCAAAAACTATTCCCAACAATAAAGAACCAATGGGGGAATCACCATGCCTGACCTCAAGCTATACTACAGAGCAATTTGATAAAAAACTGCATGGTAGTAGTACAGCAACAAACAGGTAGATCAATGGCATAGAAATGAATACCCAGAAATGAACCCACACACCTATGGTCACTTGATTTTTGACAAGGGAGCTAAAACCATCCAGTGGAAAAAAGACAGCATTTTCAACAAATGGTGCTGGCACAACTGGATGTTATCATGTAGAAGAATGTGAATTGATCCATTTTCATCTCCTTGTACAAAGCTCAAATCTAAGTGGATCAAGGAACTTCACATAAAACCAGAGACACTGAGACTTAGGGAGGAGAAAGCGGAGAAAAGCCTAGAAGATATGGGCACAGGTTGAAAATTCCTAAACAGGACAGCGATAGCTTGTGCTGTAAGATCAAGAATATACAAATGGGACCTCATAAAACTGCAAAGCTTCTCTAAGGCAAAAGACACTGTCAATAAGACAAAAAGGCTACCAACAGATTGGGAAAGGGTCTTTACCAATCCTAAATCAGATAGGGGACTAATATCCAACATATATAAAGAACTCAAGTAAATGGACACCAGCAGAGCAATGATGGTGCATGCCTTTAATGCCAGCACTTGGGTGGCAGAGGCAAGCAGATTTCTGAGTTTGAGGCATGCATCATCTACAGAATGAGTTCCAGGACAGCCAGGGCTGCACAGGTAAATCCTGTTTCAAAAAAAAAAAAAAAAAAAAAAAAAGGAAAGCAAGAAAAAGAAAATGGACTCCAGAAAATGAAATAACCCTATTAAGAAATGGGGTATAGAGCTAAACAAAAAATTCTCAACTGAAAATGGCTGGGAAGCAACTAAAAAATGTTCAAAATCCTAAAACATCTGGGAAATACAAATCAAAACAACCCTGAGATTCCACCTCACACCAGTAAGAATGGATAAGAAAAAAAATTCAGGTGACAGCAGATGCTGATGAGGATGTAAACAAAGAAGAACACTCCTCCTTTCTTGGTAGCATTGCAAGCTGGTTCAACCATGGTGGAAAGCAGTTTGGTGGTTCCTCAGAAAATTGGGCATAGTACTGCCACAAGTTCCAGCAATCCATCTACTGGGATTATAGTCAGAAGATGTTCCAACTTGTAATAAGGACATATGTTCCACTATGTTCATAGCAGCCTTACTTATGAAAATAAGAAGCTGGAAAGAACCCAGATATCTTTCAACAGAGGAATGGATACAATATAGTACTACTACTCAGCAATTAAAACAATGTATATATGAACTCTTAGGTTAATGGATGTATATGGACATCCTGAGTGAGGTAATCCAATCACTAAAGAACACACATGAAATGTACTTACTGATAAGCGGATATTAACCCAGAAACTTAGACTACCCAAGATACAATTTGCAAAACACATAAAACTCAAGAAGAAAGAATGAAGTATGGATATGGAAGTATGGATACTTCATTCTTCTTTAGAATGGGAAAAAAATATCCATGGAGGGAGTTACAAAGTTCAGAGCAGAAGGAAGAAAGGACCATCAAGAGACTGCCCCACCATGGGATCCACCCATAAACAACCACCAAACCCAGACACTATTGCATATGATAGCAAGATTTAGCTGGCAAGACCTTGATAATAGCTATCTCTTCAGAAGTTATGCCATTGCCTTGCAAATACAGAAGTGGATGCTCACCATCATCTATTGGATGGAACACAGGGCCCATAATGAAGGAGCTAGAGAAAGTACCCAAGGAGCCAAAGAGGTCTTCAACCATATATGAGGATCAACAATATAAACTAACCAGTACCCTCAAGAACTGTGTCTGTAGTTGGATGTGTAGCAGAGGGTGTCCTAGTTGGTCATCAATGGGATGAGAGGCCCTTGCTCTTGAGAATATCATATGACCCTGTACAGGGGAATGTTGTTGCCAGGAGCAGGAGTGGGTGGGTTGTGGAGCAGGACAGGTAGAGGATATTGGGGACTTTTGTATAGCATGTGAAATGTAAATGAGGAAAATATCTAATAAAAAACAAACAAAAAAAAAACAACAGCAAAAAAGTAAAACACAAAAGATATTTGTATGGCATGATAACTATGTAAATATTAAAAACCCTGAATATCTATCCATTTGCCAAAGACTTTCAGAAATTCATTGATTTTATTGTTTTAATAGCTTAGTAAATGTACCACAATTTCTGAATTCATTCCTCTTTTGAGGGATATCAGCGTTCTTTCCAGCTTCTGGCTATTTTAAATAAAGCTGCTATGAACATAGTGAAACCAGTGTCCTTATTACATGTTGAAGCATCTTTTAGGTGTATACCCAGGGGTAGTATTGCTGAATCCTCTGATAGTACTATGTCCAATTTTCTGATGAACTGCCAAACTAATTTCCAGAATGGTTGTAACATCTTGTAATCCCACCAACAATAGAGGGGTGATCTTCTTTGTGCACACCCTCTCCAGAATCTGCTGTCATCTGTGTTTTTGATCTTAGTCATTCTGACTGGTGTGAGGTACAATCTCAGTGTTGTTTTTGGTTTTCATTTCACTGAGGACTAACAATATTGAACTTTTCTTCAGGATCTTCTCAGTCATTTGGTATTCCTCAATTGAGAATTTTTTGTTTAACTTGTGCCCCATTTTTGAATAGGGCTATTCAGTTTTCAGGATTCTAACATCTTGGTATATATGGCATATTAGCCCTCTATCAGATGTAGGGTTGGTAAAGATCTTTTCCAAATTTCTTGCTTGCTGTTATATCTTATTGACAGTGTTTTTTCCCTTTCATAACTTTACACTTTTATGAGGTCCCATTTCTCTATTCTTCATCTTATAGCATTAGCTATTGGTGTTCTGTGTCAGGAAATTTTTAACTTGCCAATGTGCTCGAGGCTCTTTTCCACTTTCTCTTCTTTTAGTTTAAGTGTATCTGGTTTTATGTGGAATCCCTTGATTCACTTGGACTTGAGATTTATACAGGGAAATAAAAATCAATAATTTGCATTCTTCTATATTCTAAACAACATTTGAGCCATCATCATTTGTTGAAAGAGCTTTCTTTTTTTTCCACTGGATGGTTTTAGGTCATTTGTCAAAGATCAAGTGACCATACGTGTGTAGGTTCATTTCTGGGTCTTCAGTTCTATTTTATTGATGTACCTTCCTGTCACTGTACCAATACCATCCAATTTTTATCACAATTGCTCTGTTGTACAGCTTTAGCTTGGGGATGGTGATTCCTACAGAAATTCTTTTATTGTTGAGAATAGTTTTCTCTATCCTAGGGTGCTTTTTTTTCCCGATGTATTTGTAAATTACTCTTTCTACCTCTATGTATGAAAATTTGACTGGAATTCCTTTATTTGGAAGCTGTTAGTGGTACTGAGCCTGCGTGTGTGTCTGTATATCTGTGTGTCTGTTTCTCTCTCTCTCTCTCTCTCTCTCTCTCTCTCTCTCTCTCTCTCTCTCTCTCTCTCTCTCTCTCTGTGCGTGTGTGTGTGTGAGTGTGTGTGTGTGTGTGTGTGTGTGTGTGCTTCTTTTCATTTGTATTTGCTGGTATGGAATTCTTTATTTTCTGTATCCTGATGATATACTTAAATTTCTTGGTTATTGTGTTCCTACTAGTATCTACTGTTGTATTGGATTTGTGAATGGATATTGATTACATTTGGTTTTGTCGTTGAATATCTTATTCTCTCCATCCATGGTTTTATAACTTTTTTGCTGGGTAAAATAATTTGCAGACATATGTTTTCCTTTATAGTCTCAAAACCTGTGCCCAGGCTCTTCTGATCTCTCTGGAGATTCTAGATAAAATTCTAATATGTCTATCTTTTATGTTTCTTGGCCTTTTTCCTTGTAGTTTTTAATATTCTTTTTTTTCTTATGTTTATTTCTTAGATCAGTAGGTGACAAGTAATTTTCTTATGTGGTCCAAAGATGTTGGTGTTCTCTAGGAATCTGGTTGTTGTTGGATATTCCTACAATGTTTTTTCTGCTTCTGAAACAGAGTATTTTACAGTCAGGTCAACACTGTATATCAAATGATTTGTAGCTGGCTTGGAATTTACATTTCCACATTTTAGATTGTGGAATATTATCTATTCCTGTGGACATTAGTCACTGGTGTTGAAGGCAGGCTTCAGTTAGTCACAAATGAATGTTCACAAAATTCAGAGAAATGTAAGTGTTGGCCTCAGGTTTAGGGACCTATGTGGAGAATTTTTGGTACTGCTTTTAGAAATTTGGCAAGTACTTGTCACTGGGCTCAAGGAAGCAACCTAAGATAAGAATATTCACATTTGGACTGATGCAAAGATCAAAGTAAACAGAGCCAAGGAATGTGTGACTTTTTCCTTGGTAATCCTGAGAAGCCCCCAGACCCATTGACTGGAGGACTTTGTTTATTGATTTGTTTGATTACTGCCTGGTGTGATTTCTTTGTTCTTTGCTTTGTTTGATCAATTGGTGTTTGATCTGAGAACTGACTTTATTCTTTGGATGTACATAGATTGATTTAAAAGCAGACTGGCAAAAAAATAAAGCCAATTCAGCCTCAGAACAGGCTGGTATAATGTTATGTTACTCTACTTGTATTTTTCTTATCAATTCTCACACTTGCCCTTGTGCCCATGTTGACTGACTGAGTTGGACTGCTCAGATACTGGGTGTCTAATTTGATACTGAGAAATGTTTAGTTGTGTTTTTGTTTCCCCTCTTATAAAATGTTCTTTTTTTTCACTTCTTTCATATTTATATATATTTTAAGTACCTCTGACTATAGTAGATCTCCATGTGATCCTTGAAATGGTGCTTAGTGTTAGTTATGTCTCTTCATATTTTTTCCATTACCACCCTATTTCTTCTGCTTTCACTATGATCCTCCTTAAACATTCTCCTCCACCCTGCTCATAATTATATATAATTATAATTATATATTCTTATAACTATATATTCTAAATCACCTGCTGAGGGTGATCCTTTCCTACCTACCCCATATTCACTTACTCTATACCTAATCTTACTGATAATAAAAATTGTATACTATTGAATATTTAATATCTACCATAAAAATATAAGCAAGTAAATACCATGTGTGTGTTTCAGTTGGGTCTGATTTATTTTATCCAGGATAATTTTGTAAACGCCATCCATTTACCAGTTTATTTCCTGAGTTTATTGACAACTGAGTAATATTAAATTATGTAAATGTTCTACATTTACTTTACCTATTACTACATTTTGGGCATCCAGGCTGTTTCAAATTTTTCAATTTTATGGATAGAGAAGCAATGGATATAATTGAGGAAATATTTCTTTTTTAAGGATCTTCATCCTCTATGCCTAAGATTTATCCCCAAAAGTATAATCACTGGATCTTCACGTAGAACTATTCCCTGTTTACTGAGGAACTGCCACAATGATTTCCATAGAGACTGCTAAAGCATGCCTTTCCACCATCAATAGATGAAAGTTCCCCTTACTTAACATTCTCCACAGCATTAGCTTTCATTGGTTTTATTGATCTTAACCATCCTCACAGGCATAAAATGTCTGTATCATGCTGATTGTCATTTCCATGATGACTAAGAATGCAGAACAATTTTTTCCCTGTATAATTTTATCTGTTTTTTTATTGGATGTTTTCTTTATTTACCCTAACCCTTTTACAACCCCCCCAGCCCCCTGGTACTCTTATCCAATCGCCCTCCCACTGCTTCTGTGAGGATGTTTACCCACAAATCGACTCAGCCACTCACTGGGGTGAAATTCTAAAGACTACTAGAAGCATAACAATTTACAGAAGCATGGTTAGGTCTGGCAAAATGACAAGCATGACACCCTGAGCTATGTGAATATCTGGGGAGGGCCTTATGCAGCAAAAGTACAAACCAAAACATCCCAAGAGTCTAAACTGATAAGGTATTAAGTTTAAAGAACAATATAAGAGAAAGAAAGTTAAGCATAAAGGTTATAGTAAGACATATTTAATATAAATATAAGAAAATAAAGTCTTTAGGAAGAAGTTTTAAAATTATATAAAAAATAGTTTCTATATTTTGAATTGACAATAATACATTGCATCTGGATTCTATATGATCTTGCTTTCCTTATCAGAATAAATATATGTGCTTTTGCAGTGATTACATTTTTGTATGCCATCTTTGGAAAGAAGTCAGAATATCAATGACTTGGAGGAAGAAGAGACTGAATAATTAGATACTTAGAGACCACAAACAGAGGTTGAAAGAATCTTCGAATGAAAATCAGAAACCCTCAAAGGACTCCAATCTGGAACTTACTATAAGATTAAAAAATATAATTCCAGACAAGAAGCTTCCACAGGATTTTGAGAAATTATAATGACTATAGAAATACCATATGTTGCCTTAAGAACCCAGATTTGTTCATTGATGCTAACTTAAAACAATGCTACACAATGGATCTTGTGCATCATTTTTTAGAGTTTGAAGAATTTAAATATGTATACACACTGATATATCATAAAATTTGTAAATGCTCAGAGTTCCAATGGGCTTTTGCCTTCAGTTTTGAGGGGGATAAATCTGAAATTGAATATTTATTAGAGATGATGTCACTTTTAGAAGTGCCTATATAGCATAAAAATCATGATGTATTGTCATATATGTCCATTAAAATACACCAATTTTATGAACATGAAGCTTATTGTGGAGATAGCATACAGTTCTACAGGTCTCGACATTAAAAAAAAAAGAAAGAAAAAAAGAAAGAACATAAAAGGACCTTAAATTGAATTAAATGTTCATAAAAAGGAAGAGAGATATGATATCACCTAGATATTATTTAAATTGTGCTTTGTAAATTGTATTTTTAATTATTTTATTAAATTTTATTGGTTATTTTATTTCCTTACATTTCAAATGTTGTCCCCATTCCCAGTCTCCCTTCTGCAAAACACCCATTACATTCCCTCATCCTTTTGCCTATAAGAGGTGCTACTTTCATCCCACACACGCACTCCCATCTCACTCCTCTAGCATTGATCTATGCTGGGGCATAAAGCCTTCACAGGACCAAGGGTCTCTTCTCCCATTGATGCCAGTTAAGGTAATCCTCTACTATGTATGTAGCTGAAGCCATGTACCCATACATATATTTTTTTTGATGGTTTAATCCTTGGAAGCTCTGGGTTGTCCGATTTGTTGATATTGTTGTTCTTTCTATGAGGTTGCAATTCTCTTTATCTCTTTCAGTTCTTCCCCTAACTATCCCACTGAGTCTGGGGAGACTCAGCCCAAATTTGGCTGTGAGTATCGGCATCTGTAATAGTCAGATGCTGGCAGAGCCTCTCAGAGGGCAGCTTTTTAATATATGTTTGAGTGAAAAGCTATGGTCAAATATTTGTAATTTTTTCCTTCGCAAATTTTCCTTTTGAAGAAAAGTACTAGACATGACTAGAAAGATACTAGGAATTCTGTTCCTATTTCTCACACACAACTGACAAGTCAGTAAAGCCTATAGCTTACATATCATCTTTATCAGAGTCAAGGCTGGCACAAGTAAATGTTTGCATATTTTTGTTTACTTCCTTAATAAAATTTTAATGAGTGGTATATATGAATAACTAGATGAAAGTGAGTAAATAAAGCAGATACTACATTTATTAAAAAATACTGAAAGGTTAATAAAAAAATAAAATCATTTGAGTTTTGAAGATGATCCATGAGTAAGATATCTGTACCAGTGTAGGAGAATGACAGGGAAGGGTGGTGGGTGGGTGAGCACATTCACAGATGCAAGGGAAGGGAAAATGGAACAGTGTTTTCTGGAGTGGAAACTTGGAAAGGGATAATATTTGAAATGCAAATAAATATCATATCTAGTAAAAAACTTAAAAGTAATGAAAAGAAGAAAGAGAGTGAGAAAGAAAGAAAGAAAGAAAGAAAGAAAGAAAGAAAGAAAGAAAGAAAGAAAGAAAGAGGGAGAGAGAGAGAGAGAAAGAAAGAAAGAAAGAAAGAAAGAAAAGAAAGAAAAGAAAGAAAAGAAAGAAAAGAAAGAAAAGAAAGAAAGAAAGAAAGAAAGAAAGAAAGAAAGAAAGAAAGAAAGAAAGAAAGAAAGAAAGAAAAGAAGAAAGAACAATGAAAGAGAGACAGGAATGGAGGAAAGAATAAAGGAAATAAAAGTACTGGGTGAATCATCATTGCTGACCTTAAGCTGTATTTCAGAGCAGTAGTGATAAAAACTACATGTTATTGGTAAAAAAAACAGACAGGTAATGGAATAGAATACACAGAAAAAACCTACACACATATGGTAACTTGAACTTTGACAAAAAAGCCCAAACCATGCAGTGGGTAAAAGAAAGCATTTTCAACAAATGGTGCTGGTCTAACTGGAGGTCTGCATATAGAAGAATGCAAGTTAATTCAGTTTTTATCTTCTTGTACAAAGCTTAAGTGTAAGTGGATCAAAGAGTTTTACATAAAAACAGATATGCTGAATCTAATAGAAGAATTTGTGGGAAAGAGACTCAAGCACATAGTTGCAGTGTAAAACTTCCTGAACATAATATCAATGGCTCAGGATCTAGGATCAAAACTGACAAATGGGAACTCATGAGACTGAAAATCTTTTGTAAGGCAATGGGAATTGTCAAAAGGACAAGTTGACAACCTGTGGGAATGAAAAAGGGGTCCTGAGGAAGAGGGGGAAGGAAAAGACCCATACTCCGCCAGAGTTTTCCCTATCCTCTAGTCTGTCAGACGTGGTAGGGCTGCTAACTACCTTCCATTTATCCCTGTGTGGGTATTCCTCTATCCCACTCTTCAGGGGGTGGCCAATGGGCAACCCTACCTGGGATTCCTGGAGCTACCTTGCTAAAGCCCCAGGGTTATAGGAGAGAGGGATGAAGGAAGAGGTTCCCAACACCAGTGAGATTGAGCACAATGGTTCTTGACTGGAGCACAGGAAGAGCTTCTAAGGACCCTGTTATAGCTGTCTCTTATGAGGCTATGTCAGTGCCAGGAAAATACCGACGTGGATGCTCACAGTCATCTATAAGATGGAACACAGGGCCCCCAGTGGCAAAGTTAGAGAAAACACCAAAGGAGTTGAAAGGGTCTGCAACCCTCTAGGTGGAACAACAATATAAACTAACCAGTACCCTCAGAGCTCATATCTCTAGCAGCATATGTAGCAGAAGATGGCATAGTTGGCCATCACTGGGTAGAGTAGCCCCTTGGTATTGCAAACTTTATATTCCCCAGTACAGGGGAATGCCAGGACCAAGAAGCCGGACTTGGGTGAGTAGAGGAACAGGGCAGAGGGGTTTTATAGGAAACTTTCAGGATAGCATTCGAAATGTATATAAAGAAAATATCAAATAAAAAAATATGTAAAAAGTACTTCAGAAACCCTTAAAAGAAAAAGAAAAAAGAAAGAAAGAAAGAAAGAAACTGCTCATTAGGAGAAAGCCTGCCCCATCCTCCAAGCAAAGTGGGCCTTTAAGAGACATTCTATGGTTTTAGAACTTTATTATAGAAATGCAGAGGAAAAGAGAGAAGGCAGAGAGAGAGAAAGAGGTGGGAGGAAACATTAGAGAAAAGAGAGAGGAGAGGAGAATATAGAATTCTCAACTAAGGAATCTTGAATGGCCAAGAAGCTCTTAAGACCCAGGCCAAGAGAATGGATGGAAAAACAGGATTAAACATTCAGTTGAATTTTGTAAACACAACACAGCAATAAAGAGAGATATTACCTCATTGTAAAGGATTAGAGAAAAAAAATTCAAGCAAAGGGACCCAAGAAGCAACTTGAAGCAGCCAGTCTTCTATCTAATAAAATACATTTTCAGCCAATCAAAATGAAAAAAGAAAGGGAAAAGATAATTCTTACTCATCAAAGGGAATATCAAAGAAAATGATATCTCTATTCTGAACATCTCTGCTACACATTTTCAAAAGGAACATTGTTAAACGATAAATTGCCCATTATCACCAGATATTAATAGTGGTAGCCTTCAACAAAGTACTGTCACAAATTGACATGTTATTCCCACAAAAACTAAACAGTAAAATAATGAAACTAACAGACATTTTGAATTAAAGCTACTAAGCAAATCTATAGAACATTTCACACAATACCAAGGAATATATCTTCCAATGAACTCATGAATTCTTTTTGTTGTTGTTGTTGTGGTTTTTAATAAAAAATGTTGATTTTCTCAAAGAACCAGCTCCTTGATTGGTTGATTCTTTGAATAGTTCTTCTTGTTTCCACTTGATTGATTTCGCCCCTGAGTTTGATTATTTCCTGCCGTCTACTCCTCTTGGGTGAATTTGCTTCCTTTTGTTCTAGTGCTTTTAGGTGTGTTGTCAAGCTGCTAATGTGTGCTCTTTCTAGTTTCTTTTTGGAGGCACTCAGAGCTATGAGTTTTCCTCTTAGAAATGCTTTCATTGCGTCCCATAAGTTGGGGTATGTTGTGGCTTCATTTTCATTGAACTCTAAAAAGTCCTTGATTTCTTTCTTTATTCCTTCCTTGACCAAGGTATCATTGAGAAGAGTGTTGTTCAGTTTCCACGTGAATGTTGGCTTTCTATTATTTATTTTGTTATTGATGATCAGCCTTAGTCCATGGTGATCTGATAGGATGCATGGGACAATTTCAATGTTTTTGTATCTGTTGAGTCCTGTTTTGTGCCCAATTACGTGGTCAATTTTGGAGAAGGTACCATGAGGTGCTGAGAAGAAGGTGTATCCTTTTGTTTTAGGGTAAAATGTTCTGTAGATATCTGCCAGATCCATTTGATCCATAACTTCTGTTAGTTTCACTGTGTCCCTGTTTAGTTTCTGTTTCCATGATCTGTCCATTGGTGAAAGTGGTGTGTTGAAGTCTCCCACTATTATTGTATGAGGTGCAATGTGTGCTTTGAGATTTACTAAAGTTTCTTTAATGAATGAGGCTGCCTTTGTATTTGGAGCATAGATATTCAGGATTGATAGTTCCTCTTGGAGGATTTTACCTTTGATGAGTATGAAGTGCCCCTCCCTGTCTTTTTTGATGACTTTGGGTTGGAAGTCAATCTTATCTGATATTAGAATGGCTACTCCAGCTTGTTTCTTCAGACCATTTGCTTGGAAAATTGTTTTCCAGCCTTTCATTCTGAGGTAGTGTCTATCTTTTTCTCTGAGATGAGTTTCTTGTAAGCAGCAAAATGTTGGGTCTTGATTGTGTAGCCAGTTTGTTAGTCTATGTATTCACTGATAAGTGGATATTAGCCCAAAACTTAGGATACCCAAGATATAAGATACAATTTGCTAAACGAATGAAACTCAAGAAGAATGAAGACCAAAATGTGGACACTGTTCCCCTTCTTAGAATTGGGAACAAAACACCCAGGGAAGGAGTTACAGAGACAAAGTTCGGAGCTGTGATGAAAGGATGGACAATCTAGAGACTGCCGTATCCAGGGATCCATCCCATAATCAGCTTCTAAACGCTGACACCATTGCATACACTAGCAAGATTTTGCTGAAAGGACCCAAAGATAGCTGTCTCTTGTGAGACTATGCAGTGGCCTAGCAAACACAGGAGTGGATGCTCACAGTCAGCTATTGGATGGATCACAGGGCTCCCAATGGAGAAGCTAGAGAAAGTACCCAAGGAGCTAAAGGGATCTGCAACCCTATAGTTGGAACAACATGATGAACTAACCAGTACCCCGGAGCTCTTGTCTCTAGCTGCATATGTATCGAAAGATGGCCTAGTCGGCCATCACTGGAAAGAGAGGCCCATTGGACTTGCAAACTTTATATGCCCCAATATAGGGGAATGCCAGGGCCAAAAGAATGGGAATGGGAGGGTAGGGAAGTGGGGGGCGGTATGGGGGACTTTTTGGATAGCATTGGAAATGTAATTGAGGAAAATATGTAATAAAAAAAAACAGTGAAAAAAAAACAGGAATAATAAATAAATAAATAATAAAAAAAATAAATAAATAAAAAATGTTTTATTTAACATTGATTTCAGCTGTATTTCTTTTTTTTTAATTTTTAATATTTTTATTACATATTTTCCTCAATTACATTTCCAATGCTATCCCAAAAGTCCCCCATACCTCCCCTCAAATCCCTACCCACCCATTCCCATTTTTTTGGCCCTGGAATTCCCCTGTACTGGGGCATATAAAGTTTGTGTGTCCAATGGGCCTCTATTTCTAGTGATGGCCGACTAGGCCATCTTTTGATACATATGCAGCTAGAGTCAAGAGCTCCGGGGTACTGGTTAGTTCATAATGTTGTTCTACCTATAGGGTTGCAGATCCCTTTAGCTCCTTGGGTACTTTCTCTACCTCCTCCATTAGGGGCCCTGTGATCCATCCAATAGCTGACTGTGAGCATCCACTTCTGTGTTTGCTAGGCCCCAGCCTTGTCACACAAGAGACAGCTATATCTGGGTCCTTTCAGCAAAACCTTGCTAGTGTATGCAATGGTGTCAGCGTTTGAAAGCTGATTATGGGGTGGATCCCTGAATATGGCAGTCTTTGGATGGTCCATCCTTTCTTCACAGCTCCAAACTTTGTCTCTGTAACTCCTTCCATGGGTGTTTTGTTCCCAAATCTAAGAAGGGGCACACTGTCCACACTTTGGTCTTCATTCTTCTTGAGTTTCATGTTTTTAGCTAATTGTATCTTATATCTTGGGTATCCTAAGTTTTGGGCTAATATCCACTTATCAGTGCGTACATATTGTGTGGAACTCATGAATTCTTAATTAAGATTGATCATATAGTCAGTCACAAATGATGTGATTGAAATGATGACTTGTATTTTATTAGACCACTTTGGATTAAATCTAGACTTTAACAACAGAAACACCAGAACACTAAACACTCAAGAAAATTGACCAACTCTGTAGTCAATGATCTCTGGGTCAGGAAAGAAATAAAGTAATAAATTAAAGTTTTTTCCAGAATTAAATTAAAAAGAAGTCACAACATATCAAAATTTTGGGGACATAATGAAAGCAGTGGTAATAGATACATTCTACCCACTAATGACTACATAAAGAATTTAGAAATTTCAGAAACCAGTAACTGAACACTATAGAGGGAAAATAGGAGAAAGCAAATTAAAGAGAATTAGAAGGCAAGGAAGAAATAATCAAATTCAGTACTGAAATCATTCAATTAGAAACAAAGAAAACAAAATCAACAAAACCAAGAGTTTGTTCTGTGAGAATGTAAATAAGATAGTCTAACCCTTGATGAAAGTAATCAAAAGATTTAGAGACAATATTCAAATAATCGAAATCAGAAATGAAAAGGAAGATAGCACAACCAACACTGAGAAAATTCAAATAATTATTGCCTCTTATTCAAAAGCTTATGTTCCACAAAATTGGAAATTGTTAATGAAATGTATTATTTTTCTAGACATGTAACACTTTGAAAAGTTAAATGAAGATCAGTCAAACAATTTAAATAACCCTATAATCCCCAAAGAAATACAAGCGGTCATTAAAACTCTCCCAGCCAAAACAAGCTTAGGTTCACATGGTTTTAGTGCAGAATATTACTAAACTTTCAAAGAAGTGCTAATACCAATAATCTTTGAATTATACCCCAAAATAGAAATAGAAGGAACACTACCAAACTCATTCTATGAGGCCACAGTCACCCTGACTCCTAAACCACACAATGTTTCAACAGAAAAAGAAAACTTAAGACTGATTTCTCTCATGAATATTTATGGAAAACATAATCAAATTAATACTTCCAAACTGAATTAAGGAAAGTATCAAAAGTGTCATCCATCATTATAAAGTAGGCTTCACCACAGAGATTAAGGGATGGGTCAATATACAAAAATTCAAAATAAAATTCATCATATAACAATCTGGAAGAAAATGAGGACTTGATCATCTTGTTTGATTAATGAAAAGGCATTTGCAAAAATCCAACCCCTCGTGTTAAAAGTATTAGAGAGATCTTGGATACCAGACACACCTAAACATAATTAAAACACTGTGCTTGCTTCGGCAGCACATATACAAAAATTGGAACGATATAGAGAAGATTAGCATGGCCCCTGGGCAAGGATGACACACAAATTTGTGATGTGTTCCCTATTTTTAAGAGAAAATCTCAGGTGCAGAAGATTCCATAGAGAACATCGGCACAACAATCAAAGAAAATACAAAATGCAAATGGATCCTAACTCAAAACATCCAGGAAATACAGGACACAATGAAAAGACCAAACCTACGGATAATAGGAGTTGATTAGAATGAAGATTTTAAACTTAAAGGGCCAGCAAATATCTTCAACAAAATAATAGAAGAAAACTTCCCAATCCTAAAGAAAGAGATGCCCATGATCATACAAGAAGCATACAGAACGCCAAATAGACTGGACCAGAAAAGGAACTCCTCCCGACAAATAATAATCAGAACAACAAATGCACTAAATAAAGATAGAATATAAAAAGCAGTAAGGGAGACAGGTCAAGTAACATATAAAGGCCGGCCTATTAGAATTACACCAGACTTTTCACCAGAGACTATGAAAGCCAGAAGAACCTGGACAGATGTTATAAGGACACTAAGAGAACACAAATGCCAGCCCAGGTTACTAACCCGGTCAAACTTTCAATTACTATAGATGGAGAAACCAAAGTATTCCACAACAAAACCAAATTCACAAATTATCTTTCCACGAATACAGCCCTTCAAATGATAATAACAGGAAAAAGACAATACAAGGACAGAAATCACACCCTAGAAAAAGCAAGAAAGTAATCCCTCAACGAACTTAAAGAAGACTGCCACAAGAACAGAATGCCAACTCTAACAACAAAAATAAAAGGAAGCAACAATGACTTTTCCTTAATACCTCTTAATATCAATGGACTTAATTCCCCAATAAAAAGACATAGACTAACAGACTGGCTACAAAAACAGGACCCAACATTCTGCTGCTTACAGGAAACTCATCTCAGGGAAAAAGACAGACACTACCTCAGAGTGAAAGGCTGGAAAACAATTTTCCAAGCAAATGGTCTGAAGAAACAAGTTGGAATAGCCATTGTGATATCGAATAAAATCAACTTCCAACCCAACGTTATCAAAAAAGACAAGGATGGACACTTGGAGGTAAAATCCTACAAGAGGAACTCTCAATTTTGAATATCTATGTCCTAAATGCAAGGGCAGCCACATTCACTAAAGACACTTTAGTAAAGCTCAAAGCACACATTGCACCTCACACAATAATAGTGGGAGACTTCAACACACCACTTTCATCAATGGACAGATAGTGGAAACAGAAACTAAACAGGGACACAGTGAAACTAACAGAAGTTATGAAACAAATGGACTTAAAAGATATCTACAGAACAATTTATCATAAAACAAAAGCATATACCTTCTTCTCAGCACCTCACTGGACCTTCTCCAAAATTGACCATATAATTGGTCACAAAACAGGCCTCAACAGAAACAAAAATATTGAAATTGTCCCATGCATCCTATCAAACAACCATGGACTAAGGCTGATATTCAATAACAACATAAATAATGGAAAGCCAACATTCACGTGGAAACTGAACAACACTCTTCTCAATGACACCTTGGTCAAGGATGGAATAAAGAAAGAAATTAAAGACTTTTTACAGTTTAATGAAAATGAAGCCACAACATACCCAAACCTATGGGACACAATGAAAGCATTTCCAAGAGGGAATCTCATAGCTCTGAGTGCCTCCAAAAGAAACTAGAGAGAGCACACACTAGCAGCTTGACAACATATCTAAATTCTCTAGAAATAAAAGGAAGAAAATTCACCCAAGAGGATTAGACGGCAGGAAATAATGAAACTCAAGGGTGAAATCAACCAAGTGGAAACAAGAAGAACTATTCAAATAATTAACCAAACGAGGAGTTGGTTTGAGAAAATCAACAAGATAGATAAACGCATAGCTAGACTCACTAGAGGGCACAGGGCCAACATGATAATGAACAAAATCAGAAATGAAAAGGGAGATAGAACAAAAAATCCTGAAGAAATCCAAAACACCATCAGATCCTTCTACAAAAGGTTATACTCAACAAAACTTGAAAACCTGGACAAAATGGACAAAGTTCTGGACAGATACCAGGTACCAAATTTAAATCAGGATCAAGTTAATGAGCTAAACAGCCTGATATCCCCTAAAGAAATAAAAGCAGTCATTAATAGTCACCTAGCCAAAAAAAAAAAAAAAAAAGACCAGGACCAGGACCAGATGGGTTTATTGCAGAGTTCTACAAACCTTCAAAGAAGATCCAATTCCAGTTCTGCACAAACTATTACACAAAAGAGAAGTAGAAGAAACTCTACCCAACTCATTCTATGAAGCCACAATTACTCTGATAACTAAACCACAGAAAGATCCAACAAAGATAGAAAACTTCAGACCAATTTCCCTTATGAATATTGATGCAAAAATACTCAATAAAATTCTCACTAACCGTATCCAAGAACACATTAAAACAATCATCCATCCTGACCAAGTAGGTTTCATCCCAGGGATGCAGGGATGGTTCAATATACGGAAATGCATCAACGTAATCCATTATATAAACAAACTCAAAGACAAAAACCACTTGATCATCTCGTTAGATGTGGAAAAAGCATTCGACAAGATCCAACACCCATTCATGATAAAAGTCTTGGAAAGATCAGGAATTCAAGGCCCATACCTAAACATGATAAAAGCAATCTACAGCAAACCAGTAGATAACATCAAAATAAATGGTGAGAAGCTTGAAGCAATCCCACTAAAATCAGGGACTAGACAAGGCTGTCCACTCTCCCCATATATATTCAACATTGTACTTAAAGTCCTAGCCAGAGCAATTCAACAACAAAAGAGATCAAGGGGATACAAAGTGGAAAAGATGAAGTCAAAATATCACTTTTTGCAGATCATATGATTGTATATATAAGTGACTCTAAAAATTCCACCAGAGAACTCCTAAACCTGATAAACAGCTTCGGTGAAGTAGCTGGATATAAAATTAACTCAAACAAGTCAATGGTCTTTCTCTACACAAAGAATAAACAGGCTGTGAAAGAAATTAGGGAAACAACACCCTTCTCAATAGTCACAAATAATAAAAAATATCTTGGCGTGACTCTAACTAAGGAAGTGAAAGATCTGTATGATAAAAACTTCAAGTCTCTGAAGAGAGTAATTAAAGAAGATCTCAGAAGATGGAAAGATCTCCCATCTCATGGATTGGCAGGATCAACATTGTAAAAATGACTATCTTGCCAAAAGCAATCTACAGATTCAATACAATCCCCATCAAAATTCCAACTCAATTCTTCAATGAATTAGAAAGAGCAATCTGCAAATTCATCTGGAATAACAAAAAACCTAGGATAGCAAAAACTCTTCTCAAGGATAAAAGAACCTCTGGTGGAATCACCATGCCTGACCTAAAGCTTTACTACAGAGCAATTGTGATAAAAACTGCATGGTACTGGTATAGTGACAGACAAGTAGACCAATGGAATAGAATTGAAGACCCAGAAATGAACCCACTCACCTATAGTTACTTGATCTTTGACAAGGGAGCTAAAACCATCCAGTGGAAGAAAGACAGCATTTTCAACAAATGGTGCTGGCACAACTGGTTGTTATCATGTAGAAGAATGGGAATCGATCCATTCCTATCTCCTTGTACTAAGGTCAAATCTAAATGGATCAAGGAACTTCACATAAAACCAGAGACACTGAAACTTGTAGAAGAGAAAGTGGGGAAAAGCCTTGAGGATATGGGCACAGGGGAAAGATTCCTGAATAGAACAGCAATGGCTTGTGCTGTAAGATTGAGAATTGACAAATGGGACCTCATGAAACTGCAAAGCTTCTTCAAGGCAAAAGACACCGTCAATAAGACAAAAAGACCACCAACAGATTGGGAAAGGCTCTTTACCTATCCTAAATCAGATAAGGGACTAATATCCAATATATATAAAGAACTCAAGAAGGTGGACTCCAGAAAATCAAATAACCCCATTAAAAATTGGGGCTTAGAACTGAACAAAGAATTCTCACCTAAGGAATACCGAATGGCAGAGAAGCACCTGAAAAAATGTTCAACATCCGTAATCATCAAGGAAATGCAAATCAAAACAACCCTGAGATTCCACCTCACACCAGTCAGAATGGCTAAGATCAAAAATTCAGGTGACAGCAGATGCTGGCAAGGATGTGGCGAAATGGGAACACTTCTCTATTGTTGGTGGGATTGCAAGCTTGTACAACCACTCTGGATATCAGTCTGGCGGTTCCTTAGAAAATTGGACATAGTACTACCGGAGGATCCAGCAATACCTCTCCTGGGCATATCCAGAAGATGTCCCAACCGGTAAGAAGGACACATGCTCCACTATGTTCATAGCAGCCTTATTTATAATAGCCAGAAGCTGGAAAGAACCCAGATGCCCCTCAACAGAGGAATGGATACAGAAAATGTGGTACATTTACACAATGGAGTACTTCTCAGCTATTTAAAAAAATGAATTTATGAAATTCCTAGCCAAATGGATGGACCTGGAGGGCATCATCCTGAGTGAGGTAACTCAATCACAAAGGAACTCACACAATATATACTCACTGATAAGTGGATATTAATCCAAAACTTAGGATATCCAAGATATAAGATACAGTTTGCTAAACCCATGAAATTCAAGAAGAATGAAGACTGAAGTGTGGACTGTATGACCCTCCTTAGAATTGGGAACAGAACACCCATGGAAGGAGTTACAGAAACAAAGTTTGGAGCTGTGAAGAAAGGATGGACCATCCAAAGACTGCCATATCCAGGGATCCACCCCATAATCAGCTTCCAAACACTGACACCATTGCATACACTAGCAAGATTTTGCTGAAAGGACCCAGATATAGCTGCGTCTTGTGAGACTATGCCGGGGCCTGGCAAACACAGAAGTGGATTCTCACAGTCAGCTATTGGATGGATCACAGGGCCCCCAATGGAGTGAAAGACTCAAAAACTCCCAAAGGGAGTCACTTACTCAAGCCTCGGGACAGTCGCGCACCCAAGAAGACACTGAGACTGATCTTAAGATATAGAGAGTAAGATTTTATAAAGCAACAGCAAGCAAATACATGAACCAGAGCTCTGGGGTCGAAACTCTTACACCAAGCAAGGTGCAGAGGAGAATCGACAATCGGCCCAAACTTTTCACAAGCTTTTATAGGAAAAAAGGCAGGTTGGGGAAAGTACAAATGTGCGTCACTAAGGGGTTCTGCCAAAGGTTATTCTCAGGGACTTTCCAGGGGCTCTTCGTAACCAAGGGGTCATGTCCTATATCTTTGCAATGTACTTAATTTATTGGAACATTCTGAGGTTTGTTCAAACCCTTATCTTGAAAATGTTCTTGGCACAGTCCTAAGTTGGGAAGGGTGGACTGAGTTTGTTCCAGGAGACCCTTATCTAAAAAATGTTCCTGGAACAGTTTTTACTTGGGAGGGGTCGGACCCTGGGGTGAAGAGTTCAGAATGTACTCTGGGGTGAGAAGTTCAGGAGGGTTCCGGGAACAATCTCCAGATGGGAGGGGTAAGAGGACTAGAGGACTTGAGTTCAGGAAGAGTTCAGTTTTTTCCTCTTTCAGGAGGAGCTGGAGAAAGTACCCAAGGAGCTGAAGGGATCTGCAACTCTATGGGTGGAACAACATTATGAACTAACCAGTACCCCGGAGCTCTTGAATCTAGTTGCATATGTATCAAAAGATGGCCTAGTCGGCCATCACTGGAAAGAGATGCCCATTGGACATGCAAACTTTATAAGCCCCAGTAAAGGGGAATGCCAGGGCCAAAAAAAATGGGAATGGGTGAGTAGGGAAGTTGGGGGGGGAGGGTATGGGGGCCTTTTGGGATAACATTGGAAATATAATTGAGGAAAAGATTTAATAAAATTTTTTTAAAAAAATAAATAAATAAAATTGAAAAAAGAAAAAAAAACACTATACAGCAGGCAAATAGCCAACAATAAGCTTAATGGACAAAAACGTAAAGCAGTTCCACTAAAATGTGGTTGAAGAAAAGGCTGTTCACCCTTTTCTTTCACATCTAGTAACTGAGGTTCTAGCTAGAGCAGTAAGACAACCAAAGTAGACCAAAGGAGACCAAAGGGATAAAATTTAAAGGGAACAGGTCAAAATGTTACTATTTGCTGAAGACATGATAATATTCATTAGATACCATAAAAATTCTACCAGATAACTCCTACTTCTGATAAACAACTTGAAGAATGTGACTGGCAAGAAAATTATCTCAAAGAAATTAAGAGATGTCCTTTATACAAATGATATCTGGGCCAAGGAAAAACAAGTAGGTAAACAACACACTTCACAATAGTCACGATTAACATAATATATATTGGTGTTACTCTAAACATGTGAAATATCCTCAAGACAAGAACTTAAAGTCCCTGAAGAAAGAAATTTTAGGAAATATTTTAGAAGAAATTTTAGAAGTTAGGCAGATCTACATTGTTCTTGGATAGGTAGAATTATTATAGTGCAAATGTCCATCTTACCATAAACATTCTATAGATTTAATACATCTGCAACCAAAGTTACAAAACAGGCCAGGTGTGGTGGGGCACACCTTTAATCCCAGCACTTGGGAGGCAGAGGCAGGTGAATTTCTGAGTTCAAGATCAGCCTGGTCTACAGAGTAAGTTCCAGGACAGCCAGGGCTATACAGAGAAACCCTTTCTCGAAAAAACAAAACAAAGAAAAATAACACAAAACAAAACAATAAAAAATATGTAAAACTTTATTTATACTCTTTGCAAGAGGAAATGAATTTAGGAAATAAAACAAAACAGAACAACAAACAAAAAAAACAAACAAACAAGGATAACCCAAACCATTCCTGACTAGTAATTGATCTTTGGAAATAATCAGCATCCCAGAATTCAATCTACACTACAGAGAGTCAGTGATAAAATCTACATAGAACCAGACATAATGTTTAATGGATTCAAATTGAAGACCCACATATAAACCAATATACATATGAAAAGTTGATTTTTTGGAAAAGATGCTAAAACCATACATTGAAAAAAAAAAGAAGAAAGAAAAGGAAGCATCTACAATAAATGGTACTGATCTAATTAGATATCTGTGAATAGAAGAATGCAAATACATCAATATTTTCACATACAGAAACTTTAAGTCAGAGAGTAGATCACAGACCTAGTCAAAACGTCAGACACACTAAACCTAATAGATCAGAGAATGGGGAATAGCTTTTAACACTTTGGTATAGGAGACATCTTGATGAATAGTATACAAAGAACACATGCACTAAATCTGCAATTAAATAAATGGGACCTCATAAAACTGAACAGCTTCTATAGGGAAAAAGACACTCTCAATAGGACAAAAGGGCAATCTACAGTTTGGGAAAGTATCTTCTTCAACCACACATTTGACAGTGAGTTTATATCCAAAATTTATCTAGAATTCAAGATATTAAATACTAAGAACCCATATAAACCACTTAAAGAAGATGGGGCACTGAGCTAAACGTAGACTTCTCAACATTGAAATCTTGAACAGCCAAGTTCAGGAAATGTTCAAACTCCTTAGTAATCAGAAAAAAAAAATCAAAACAATTCTAAAATTAGATCTTCCACTGGTCAGGATGGCTAATATCAACAACTCGATTGATAACACAGATGGAGTAGGGAGAACACTCCTTCATTGCTTATGAGAGTACAAACTTGTACAACTTTGAAAATCAATTTGGCCATTTCCCAGAAAAGAACTGGGAATAGATCGACCATAAGACACAGCTATGATACTCTTATAGCATATACCCAAGAGATTATCTACCATTCTATAAAGACACTTACTCAATTATGTTTGTAGTAACTTGATCTCTAAAAGCCATGAACTGGAAACATCCTTTCTGCTCCTCCATTGAAGAATATATAAAGAAAATATTGTACATATACACAGTGAAATAAAATTCACCTAATAAATCTCAAGACACCATGAATTTTGCAGGTAAATGGATGGAATTTGAAAATATCATCCTGAGGGAAGTATCCAAGTCCAAAAAGGACATGCATGATATATTTTCACTCATAAGTGGGAATTACCTTTAAAGTAGAAAATATCTGTGCTATACTTGACAGCCCCAGGGAATCTAAATTAAAAGGAATGCCCAAGCCAAGATGCTTGAATGACACTTAGGAGGAGAATAAAATAGTCATAAGATCAAGATGGAGGGAGGAAATGGGTGGAACAGTGGATGGAGAGGGGAATGGTGGAGTTCAGAATCAGGTGTGGGGAGGGACAAGAGAAGTAATCAGATGGCCTTGGGAATGAATGGTATTCTGCAACTGACAGGATTGGTGTGGGGAGGTAAGGGACATCTCCAGAAAACTAGAGGGACCTGGGATAAGAGAAGCAACTAAGAATCAATGTGTGTGTGTGTGTGTGTGTGTGTGTGTGTGTGTGTCCTTAACTATGAGTCACAGCATTGAGGATATGGAACCTGAAGAGACCACCTCATATAATCAAGCATGAGTCAGAATTGAGTGATGGGACACCAACTATCCCACAAAACTTTCAACACAAAATTCATGCTGAGGACACTGGATGGATCTCAGTTTAAGGGATTTAAGCATTAAATAATAAGCCCAATTTTCAACCCATCTCATGGGCAAGCACAAATCCCTGACATTATTGATGATACTCCTCTATTCTTGAAGACAGGAGTCTATCACGGCTTTCCTTCTAGTAGTTAACTCAGACAGATGCAGACACACAGAGCCAAACTGTAGATGGTTCATGGGTAAAGTTATGAAAGAAGAGGAAGAAAGATTATGACTTTAGGGTGATTGGAACCAAACAGGAAGACCAACTGCTGCAACTAACCTGGATAGTTGGTGTTTTCAGATACTGAATGACCATACACATGTTGGACCTATACTGTGTCAAACATATTTAGCAGATATACAGCTTGATCTTCATTTGGGTACCAGACAACTGGAACAGCAGCTATTCCACAATGTGTTGTCTCTGTATGAGATATGTTCTTCTAGTTGAATTGTATTGTCTAGCCTCAGTGAGAAAACAAAGCACTTAGTTTCACAGATATATGGAGTGCCGGAGTGAGGTGATCCCCAATGGAGTGCTTACACTCTCAGAGGAGAAGGGAATGAGGAGGAGGTAAAGACTGTGGGAATAGGTCATAGGGAGAAATCAGGGTACATAATGTAAAGTGAATAAATAAAATAATAAGCATAAACACACATAAACACCACACCCACACACATGCACACACATTCAATTCATGTTGAGTAAGCCATGAGGAAGAAATCATAAGTCTTCATCCACAGTCTTTACATCAGTTTCTGGCTCCTGGGTTCCTGCCCTGTTTCTGTTCCTTCCCTAACTGCTTTCAATAATGAAGTAGCCATGAATGTGAGTGAAGTAAATGTTTTCATCTTAGAAAACAAAAAACAAAAAACAAAACCAAAAAACAGCAACAACAAAAAGGAGATTTCACCAACTTTTACCTGTATGAAATGTTTACTGGATGATACTCTGCCATTACAAGATGAACAAACTGAAACCAATTAAAAAATAATTATATCATTGCAAATCACTATCTAAGAACTGGGTAGAAGATATAAACAGTAATTCATCCAGACTACAATGATCACCAACACAAGCTCCATGGGAAGCAACCACACTGAAACTCTTACATCTGCTTTGAGGAATTACTGTGATATGAGTGTCAAGGTGATCCATTCTATCAAAAACAAACAAGCAAACAAACAAACAAACAAACAAAACACCAAAACTCCAATAATTTCAAAGCTTCTCTCAAATGCTTCATCCATGTCATCCCTCTAGTACTTGGGGAGAATGGTTTCTAACCATTTTGAAATTATAATGTAAGG
Organism: Mus caroli; assembly: GCF_978045245.1. NCBI lineage: Eukaryota > Metazoa > Chordata > Mammalia > Rodentia > Muridae > Mus > Mus caroli. The sequence continues at coordinate 55,053,533 of NW_028227273.1, forward strand.
GCAGTAAATTGCCAACCTTATATTGAATTTTTAAAATAACTGGTTTGAATGAATATGATCACACACTTCAGACTTTCTATTGTTTTTCACATGGAGACATGGACATGTATTTGCTAGAAAAGGGACCTAAAGAGTACTAGGCTTGTCAACATTCAGGCACAGACAGAGAAGGGTCTCATAGAAACTGATTGTTCTCAAGGAACACACAGGTGTTACCCATCTTCTATAACATGGGGAGTCATTATGTTCAGGGGCCTAGCCACTGGTGATTTGCCTTTGTTCCATGGATTCAATAATGCAACCTGTCACAAATAACAACCAAATAAAAGGAGCACATAAAGAAATGCGAGATCCCGAAATATGCATATGGTCAAAATGTATCCTATAGTTGTATGAAATTATCCAACAGTAACATAAAAGAAAAATAAAACCCATAGATAGTATTTACTATTATATAACCACAAGTTGTAATAGTCTGAAGTATAGCCCATTATTATTTTAATATGTTCAGCATATCATAAGGAAGTGTGTGGGGTTCCATGATGAGTTACATGTTAATTTGTTGCAGAGCTATTTGCTCTGTTGGTAGCAATACGTTTTGGGGTATAATTACCATTCCACAGGGGTTGAGTATCAGATATCATGAGTATCAGATGTTTATATTATAATTTAAACCATTTAGAGATGTATAGACATGGAGTAGCAATGAGAATAGCTTCATATTTAGGGGGTCAGCACAAAATGAACAGTTATAGTAAATATTTGAAAAATTAGGAACATGGACAACCACTGATATTAAAAGGAAGGGAATATTAGAATATTAATATTGAAGTGATTATGAAAACTACCTTTATGGCACATCTACAGCTTTCTCAGTATACTTTTTTCTGCCCTAAGTGAAAAGACTAGTTCTTTGTTTATTGAATATATTTACATTCTCCATTCTTCATGGTTGTGTTTTTAAGTAAATAGTATATTTAATAATGAGGGGTCAGTAGTTAGTATACTAATATGCTTCTAGTTTATTGGAAAAACACATCACTACTCATTAATTTCAAGTATTTGACAAAAGGAGTTTTTATTGAAAGATTAAAACTTTGTTTATGGTGTTAAACACTGTTCCCTTGGATTGGATAAGCTTATTTTTATCAAAGCAAACCAAAAGTTCTAAAAGATAAGTAATGAGCAAGTCATCAGGCAGTATTTCATCTTCTTTGGAGACTTTATAGATACGGATAACAGATTCTGGGACATCTCTTATACGTCGGCAGACTAACATTTCGAAGTAACTGTTGACATTTGTGTTGTGTTCAGTAGATATGATGGATTCCCTCTGAGTTTCTCTGAGACCCTGGATTAGAGATAATTTTCATAACAGGAATTTCAGTAAGAAACACAAGACCTAACTAATAATATTTGATTGACATACAATAAGATGAGAAATATCTGTGATCTCATGATTTTTTCTAGACATAAGAAGTGGAACTGATCTCCTATCACCCAAATTAAGAAAGGTTTAAACTGAGTCCAGGAGTAAGACTTTACCCAGTATTCCAACAGGACTATTACATATTTGGAGCAAAATTTCCAATGCTTCTCAACACACAAATTTCAAATATTACAACAGAAGAAAGTATTTTAGTTTCTTTGGCCAGGTACCAAACCGTGATACTATTATTGATCCCATGCTGTGCTTACAGACAGGAGCCTAGCATGACTGTCCTCTGAGAGTTTCTTCCAGTAATTGACTGAGACTGATGCAAATACTTACAGTCTACCATTAGACTGAGGACAGGACCCTTATGGAAGAGTTGGGACTGAAGTAGCTGAAAAGGGATTGCAGTCCCATAGAAAGGATAACCATAATAGCTAACCCAGACTCCTCAGAGCTGCCAGAGACTAAGCAGGCAGAAAAGAGCATATATGGACTGATACATAGTCCCTTGTATATATATATATATATCAGAGCACTGCCTTTTCTGACCTCAATGGGAGAAATGTGCTTAATCCTATGGAGACTTGATGTCCCAAGGAAGAGGGATCATTGCAGGGTAAGGTGGTTGTGGGGTGGAAACGCTCTTCCTAAATCAAATAAGAAGAAGATGGGGTGAAGAATTTTGGAAGGAAGAATCAGGAGTGGGGAAAACATTTGAAATTCAAATTAATAAATAATTTAATTAAAAAATTAATTATTTTTGAAGACTATCAATGCAATCTTTATTACCAGGAAATATTGTAAGTATTGGTGAAAATAAAATTAAAAAAAAACATACCATTAACAAAGTTAATATTGTGTGAAAATTTTTTTATCTATGAAATTAAAAAAAATCATCTGCAGGCTACAGAGCATGGAAGGGTATATTTATCTCTTGAGATTGAATAGACTTCATATGATAGATTTTCTCTGTTGGTCCTCACAATCAGCTTTATTACAAATAATATTAAAGTACACTGAAGGAATTTTCTCTCATTGTATCACATTCCACATTGGGAACATTCCAACAGAAGACATCTTTCATATCTGAACTTAACTCTTCATAATTTTGAAGTGATATTCATTTCAATATCTTTAATATATCATTTGATCACTAGTACGTGCAATATATTTGTAGCACATCTCCATTTTCAAGAGTCCAGTTACCACTTGTCGAACAGAAATCAACAAGCCAGTTTGAAGAGTGTAAACTTACACACTTATAACTATAGCCTCCTTAAGTGCTCCAAGACTCCCAAAGCATGTTGTCACCTGTCAGAGCTTTTGGATTTTACTAATCTCAAGTAGTGTGGAATTTTACAAAGTTGATAGGAAGATCTGAGATGATTATCCATTTTAAACTTACCCTTCCTTCAGTGAGCATTGCTGCTAGCAGAATAATTATGGAAAACAACAAGACTGGGACAGAATTCATGTCTGAAAGTAAGCAAAGAAGATGTCTTAGTTGAAGCAAGCAGTGCATGGGACACAAAGAGTAATCAAAATACTTATCGAAGTTATACTCTCCAACACAAGTAAGTGTTGCAAGTTTTTTCACAGTCTCATAAGTGAAGAGATGCCATGTATTGCCACAGTAGTATGATTATGCAAAACTTGTCTCCAATTGAGGTGTTATATAAGGTAAAGAACTTTCCTGAACTCTTAGTGGTATTTGCAAAGACAGATCAAATCCTTGTTTCTTCTTACACAAGTTTGTTACTACGTGTTCAAAATGTAAATATGCAAGAAAATAAATTGCAAATATTTGACACTTGTTTTTAAAGGGTAAAGGGTACTATTATGTATTTTGCTACTCTCTATTATTTGCTTTCTTGTGTATTGGACATGAAGCACCATACCAGGAATGTGATTATGTAGACAGCAACATTCAAACACCTAAGAAAACATTTAAGAAGAGCAAGTGTAATTATGCCATCTCTTTTAAATATTTGAATCAAATTTCAATCTAGTCCTTCAATAAAATGTATAAATAAAAGTAATCCATTGAATTTAAGTTCACTCAGTACATGCTTTGAGAGATGGATATTTTCATATTCTTTTAAATATTTAAACAAATAAATATTTGCTCATTGTACACAATGTCTACTCTCAAGCACTTACAAATACGAAAATCCTTTAGATGTTACTAGAAGCCTCGAAATGTGGATGCATTATCGTTCCTTCTGGAATTCATAGAAATTGCTTACATTGTACCTTTCTCTTTATACTGTGTGTATATCGGCTTCTTTAATTTTTTAAGTTTGTAATTTGTTTCAAATTGTTATCTGGCTCAAAGACAATGCTGTCATTATTAGCAAACATTTGGTACATTTTATATTTGTTACGCCATTTACCCCTTTTCTTTCTTCTACTCTTTCCTTATACACAATGATTTCTTTCTAATAACTGCCTGTTTTTTCAGTACCATCCGTGGCTAAAACTTGAGTTATAACCTCTTCATAGAAAACTATAATATTTTTCTTGCTCTTACTCAATACACACAAATAACAACAATGACCTACAAAATAATCCTGATACACTCATTGCCTGTAACTTACAGAGCAATGGCATTTGTGTTTCTACTTGGTAGATCTGTAAATAAGTAAGTGTGTATCAGGCCTGTCTTTCCTATCACAATTTAAGCAAAATATTTTTTACTTCCTATTATGGGCCGTTGAGTTTGAAATTGAAATTGAGTTATTTAGCCATAAGAATATTGTATAGGTTTATATTACTTCCTGCCTGACCAGATTTATTTGTGAAGTTTGCTGGACCGTTTCATAATGTTCCTGTATATTTTAAAGACTGAGGTTCTGATATGTCTGTGGCCTATGGCATCTTAACTTCGTTACAATGGTCCTCTTATGTGGGAACTTACTGTCATGCTCCACAGTCATAGCTACAACTGCTTGTTTCCTAGTCTTGTACTTCATTCAGCTCCCGTTGCAGGCTCCTGTGATTCTGAAGTTTTCCAGGTCTCTTTCTTTCATTAGTGTGAGTTGGGACTTTAGTGTTTTCCAAGCAGATGTGGTTGAAGTTCATTGGCTGCTCTTCCCAGCGAAGTGTTTTGATTGAAGCATTTCTCTTTGGTTATGCTTCTTGAGCACCAGAATATTTAAGATATTGACATTGGATAGCAACCTTGAATCCTTTAACCACTTATGAGTTTTAGGTCAACAATCTATTACTTTTATTTGCTCCTGAAAATTTTGCTTTCTTACTTTTGTCAAGGAAGAAAAGGGATATTGGACTCATTCCTATTTTAACTTTCTATGTCTATTATTTTAGCTCACAATTTTTGTGCCCATTATAAGTGTGGTACTAAATGAATCTGTATTTTGTCCAGTCTTTTTTATTTACTGCAGTTTTCCCTTGCTTTTCTGATGATCTCAAAGATTTCATGACAATTGACAACATATAAACATAAGTTTATATGATCAGTTTCTGGTTTGTGAGAATTGAGTAGAGTGTGACTTGCCTCCACTCTTTTTTATAGTAAGTATCTGCTGAAAAAAATCTCACATATTTTTATATTAAAAAGTCTTGGTATTTATGATTCCTATATAACTATTTATTGTCAAAAATTAAATCTTTAAATGGATGCTTTATGGAGTAGAGATGGACTTCTCAGAAAGTATAGAGTATGTATGTATCACTAGTTTATCTTTCTTAAGATAAATATAAAATTTGTTGAAGACCCCCACATAAGGACTGCGTACTTATGTATTTTTATGATTCATTTCTGTGACAAGTTGGAATAATAGCATATATCTTACTGTATCTTCTGATGTTAGTGTATAGTTTATACACAATGGGCTTTGAAGAACATGGAAGTTTACCTGAAGAGTTAATTCAGAAAACAGGAAAAGTTTGAATTCCTTTTGGGACACAGTTAATCCCATTCAAAAATTGTTCTATCCTTCACCACAAAAATTAATTCTTTTGCTTGTAACTTGTTATAAAGAACAGTGCAGCTGTGTAAACAAGGAAAAATATGATGACCACTCTTAGCACATAGTTTCTTAGTTATGAATTTGAATTTCTTTTGTTTGTCTAGAAACACCAAAATATCATCTATTATGATTATTTTGAGTCACAGAGATAAAGGAAATGGGATAAATGAAATGTATCCATATAGGGATCTACAGCATACCATTTTCTGTATATCTAAAGAGTGGTAGTAAAGTAAGACATTTTGATTAAAATTTAATTTTAATACAATGTGTCAAATACCATTTTCTCAATTTGCACTTACTGATTTCAGTTTGTTTTCATTGAAAGCACAAAGGAATCATTATCTCTTCTGATTTTAAACTGTTTGAAAATTTTATTTTTATTCACCATTACTCCATAATCTTTTGATTCAACATTATTATTTATTTTCATTTTTATCACTTCCTTTAAGTCATAAGTAAACTTTAGGGATCATTGATTAAAATGATTTAATGTAATAAATACTTATAGGTGGAAAATGACTTAATTAAGACACTTCTGGGAGATTTGTTAAGCAAACTTCTGTGTGTGTCTAATTTGGATTTCTTGGGAAAATGTTGCTTATTGAGGATAAGTAAGGAGAAAAATAATAAGTGTATATTGAAGCAACTGAACAAGGGGACCCACCTTTGTCAGCTTACAATATCAGAATTTATTATTTACAATCAAATATCCAAGGCAATTTGGTTTCACATACCCAACGCCAAGCAATAACAATTTGAACCATATTTGTAGCCTCTTTTAGGGATGCTATTCCTCCAAAGAGACTCCATAAACCCCAAAACAAATTTGGCAAGAAAGAGTTCATTAATTGCCTTAGATTTTTCCTTTCACTTTATATCATCTACGAAAGTCAGAACAGGATTTCAAATAGGACTAGAACCTGGTGGGAGGGGCTGATGCAGAATGTGAAGATATGATGTTAAGTGGTATGCATTTGCTTTGTTTGAGCAGTCTGAATTCATGTAAACCATAACAAACTTCCTAAGGATAGAATAAACCACAAAGGAATAGGCTCTCTCTTAATAATCAATAATTAAGAACATACTTTACAGATGAATAATTTGTCCTGCCTATAACATGCACTAGGATAAATGTGGCAGAGACATTCTGGGAGTCACTAAGCAATGATTGGTCCATCATTCAATCTGAGCCACAGAGGGAACCCATTATTGAAATTGCCCATAGAGCCAGAAATCCAAGGGTGGATATACCTAAGAAATATTACATAACCCACCATGAATGAACAAAAATGAAAACAATTTTTACCAATGATATCCTGCTATAATCACAGAAAATTGGTGCCTACCCTAATTTTCATTAGAGAAGTTTAATCCAATGTCTGATGTATAAAGATGAAGAGATGCTAAACTGATGCAGACAGCTAAATATAATATGAAACTTGCAGAATATGCAAAAAATAAAGAAACCATTGTAACATCCAGAATGGTCAAGGATACCACAAGTAAACAGCCTACAAAGTCTAATACCCATGCTCGTAGAACTTCAAAGGGTTAAATCACAATAATCAGTGAGTATGAATGGGTCTGAGCTAGATCCATGGGATATATGTTAAGGAGGTATAGCCTAATATCCTTGTTGGACTTCTAATAGGGAGAAGAGGCTTTCTCAGACTCTGATAAAGGCCTTTGGGACTTTTTCCTTCTATTTGTTTGGTTTGTTTAGCATTAATGAATTGAGCATAAAGGAAAGATCAAAAGAATCAGCTTTATGTTTTTTATAATTTCATATTGCAACTTTTCATGGTAGGAAATCAAGACAGGAATTAAAACGAGTTTTTGGGGTTCTTGTTATTTTTCAAGTTATTTACTAAACTAGCTTTCAGATAAGACATTGTAAAATACACATAATTTTTTTTCTTTTTCTATGTGAATGCATTCTACAAAGGTATGTTCTACTATGGCTTCAAATGGGTTAATGCGTTCAAGAAGCTCAAAGAAGCTGATGTTCTTGAATTGGATGTTTGATAAGATGAAGAAATATGTCACTTTAATATTTAGGTAAGTTATTTGATCTAAATGATCCAGTGAAGAGCCAAGTCACAAGAACAACATCTATATGGGACCTCAGGATTGCATCAGCTTCAGAAGAAGGCACATAACCTTGCAGCCACAGTAAGGAGATGCTGGAAGCATGCATATACACAAGGCTTTGAAGAATATTGAATATTTGGGAATATAATAAGCATTAAGAAAGTAGTTGTCAGTATATTGAGTGGAAGCTGTAGAGTTTCTGGAGTTCTTTGCCTCTTGGTGTGCTACTGAATATACTAGTTATTTAGATGATTGAGTGGAAGGTCAAGGCCATTATAGTGTAAAATACTCTTGTTTTATGCTGGTGGTATTTAGAAACCCTGTCTTGAAAAACAACAACAATAACAACAAACAAAATCAAACAAACCAACCAACAAACAAAAGAATCAACAATAGAACATTGGAAATGTGAAAGGGAAATTGAGGTGTAAAAAATAAAATAGAAAAAAAAAATGTTAGCCAGGTGTGGTGGCACACACCATTAATCCCTGTACTTGGGAGGCAGAGGCAGGAGGATTTCTGAGTTCGAAGCCAGCCTGGTTTACAAAGTGAGTTCCAGGACAACTAGGGCTATGAAGAGAAATTCAGTCTCAATAAAACAAAAACAAAACAAATCAAAACAAAACAAAACAAAACATCATCCAATTAAAATGTTAATTCTAGAGTCCCTTCTCCTTGGATCAAGAAATATTTTCAACAAAATCATAAAAGAAAATATTTGCAACCTAAAGAAATTGATGCCTATAAATATACAATATGCTTGAGATTTTCTAGCAAACAGATCAAACTAGAAAATATTCCTGAGTAAGGAAACGTAGACCCAAAAGTACATGCATTCTATGTACTCACTAATAAGTGGATTTTAGCCAAAAAAAAAAAAAAAAAGTACAGATTACCCACGATGCTATCCATAGAACTCAAGAAGGTTAACAAGCAGAAGGGCCCCAAAAAGGATGACTCAACCCAACTTGGAAGGGAGAAAAGAAAGAAATCAGGGGCTGGGGGCAGGAACAGAGAGATCTGGATGGTAAAGGGGAAAGGAAGATGAAGAGAGTAACATGAACAAATATTGGTTGGGGAAAACAGATCATAAGCAATGAAAGACAGCAGAAAGATTTAAAACAGGCAAACATGGGAGGTGGTTAAAGCCTTTAGAATGTACTAGAGACCTGGGAGGTGAGAAACTTTCATCACTCAAAGTCAGGGATCTTAGATTAAATGCCCAACAGTGGGGAGAGGGGACATGTAGACTCCACTTCTAGTAGAAAAATGGGGCATCAAGCAGATGGATGGAGTTCCCATCCCACAATAAGGGAATGTGACTCAGAACTTTTCCTGTCTGAAATAATTTCAGGTACAAATATAGAGAAGAGCTTGAGAAAAAGAAGGTCCAGTTCCAGAACAAAACTGGCATCCAACTCAAGAGGAGACCCCAAGGCCTGACAGTATAACTGATGTAATTGTGTGTTTAGGAATAGGGACCTATCATGACTGACCTCCAAAAGGCCCAACATGCAGCTGAAAGAGCCAGAGACAGATATTTATATGTTCATTCTATATTATATTGTAAATAATTCTTCACCTATGTATGGGAAGGAGTACATGTTGATTTCATGTCCTTTCAATAATGCCTAGTACTGGAAGGCCGGAATGTATGGTCTTTTTTTTTTTTTTTTATTTTGTGACTCATAATTTATGGATTACTGGAGATAGATAATATATAATCATTACTATATTTCAGTACCTTATTAGACAAGATTTCTCGATTTTTAATATTTTTATTATAATGATAACATTTATTCAATTAAGAAAAAAAAAAGAAAAATAGGAAGCAGAAGGAAAAGGACCAATTACAGTTCGGGGTGGGTGAAAATGATATTCCACCCTAACACCGTGAAAACAGTAAAAATTACCAATAAATAGATTTAGAACCCATATGGTATGAAGGAAGTGAGATTTTGGCATTAACAAATAATGGAAGTTTGTTTTGATGCAGGAAGATGGAGGAAAGTTGTAGTAGGGGTAGAGGTAAGCAAACTAAGGATTCGCAAGTAAGCATATGACAACATAGAAGTTTGACTTTAAATAAACATATAATTTTTAACTGCTTTTTTAACATAGAAAAGGCTGTTTTCTTAGATTGTATACTGACTACTATTTCACCAAAAACTCTTTCTGGATCCCTTCCAAATCACATCACTCAAATCTATACTCATTTGTGATCAAGATCATTTAAAAATAAATGGGAATCTAAAAATAAAAGGAAACAAATATTATAAATCAAAATAAATTAGTAAACAAAACAGACAGAATAAGACAAAACTAGTAAACAAATATAAAAAAGGAAGAGGGAAAATACATCTGCAACTGTATTAGTCAGGATCTGGCAGAGTCTCTGAGAAGAAAGCTGTATCAGGCTCCTATCAGCAGTCTCTTCTTGGCATTCTCCATATTGTCTAGATTTGGTGCCTATGTCTAGGATCGATCCACAGGTGGGTCAGGCTATTGATAGCTTTTCCTTCAGTTTCCTCTCCATTCTTTTTCCCTGTATTTTTTTAGATAGGAGCAATTCTCTGTTAAAATTTTAGAGATGGTTGGAGGCCACATCCCTTAACTGGGTGACATGACTAACCTTTGTATATATTCTCAACAGGTTCTCCCTCCCCTTTGTGGGGTATTTCATTTAATGTCATTCCCATGGGGTACTGGGAGGCTCTTGCTTTCCTGGCATCAGGGGCTTTCTGGTTGGTACTCCAAGTTCCCCATTCTTGATTGGTACACAACTCTATCCAATTTCCAGACCATCTATACATCTCTTTTATCTCCTCCCATACCTGATTCTAACCTCCTTTTTCCCCTTACTCAATTGGCTGGATTTCACCTATGTGGAAATTCTTCTGGAATCTTGATAATTGTGGTCAAAGGATTTCTAATTAAGATGTGTGTCTTGATACTGTGAGCTGACTGATAGGCATAAAGGATGATCTGGAGAGATTGGGGGTAATTCATAGGAAGTATTAAAGTATGGTGTTCTACTAGGATTTCCTCAGTTCATTCATATAAAATGGTGGAAAGAGTAATGGGTAGAAACAATAAAGTGTCTAATATAGAAGTGGGAGTGAGAGTTGTTAATTGGACATGGAAGAATGGAAGATTTGAATGTGTACACTGAGTCTACCTGTTCTTCAGAACAGGATATCCTAGGACGCTGCCAAAGATATAAAGTAGAACCTCAGAAAGATAAAAATATTAGAAGAAATAGATCTATCAGTCAAAGGAAATGCAAATCTAAATATCTCATGCCATAAAATCTCCAGGAAATACAAGATATTATGAACAGACAAATTACAAAAACAATTTGAATGGAAGAAGAAGAGAAGACAACCAGGTCAATGGCACATTAAATATTTTCTACTAATCATAGAAGATGGTTTCCTTAATATAAGGAAAGAGATTCTATACTGGTCCAATATCATAGAGAACAACAAATAAACTGGAACAGAACAGAAAGTGCCTGTGGATTATTATAATCAAAACACTAACCATAAAGAACAATGAAAGACTATTGAAAGCTGTGAGAGAAAAAGTTCAAGTAGCATATAAAGACATACATATCAGAATTACACTTGGCTTCTTAGTGGAGACTCTAAAAGCCAGAATGACCTGGAGAGATATGTTACATACTCTTAAGAGAACTCACAGACCAGACCAGACTACCATATTCAGTAAAACTTTCAATTAACATTAATGGAGAAAAAAGATACTCCATGATAAAATTTAAGTAATATCTAGCAACAAATCCAACTCTACAGAGGCATTAGAAGGAAAAGTCCTAATTACAGATCACTATTTATACCCATGTATTAATACTTTTTACAACCCTCATCAATGAAACTTCTTTTTCAGAAGATGTTTGTACACCAGAGACATACATCTAAACAATGTGCAGTGAACAGAATACTTTGAAATTCGGGATTCTGGGATTAAAGAAAAAGATCTAGCAACTTATTGACATTACTTTCCATCCATAACTATTCTCCCATCATCCCTTCCCAAAATACTTTGCCTATACCCCCACACAGTTGTCCTCTGATAAGTTGGGGAGTACTGCAAATTTCCTTTCACCTGAGCACATCATGTCTCTGTGAGTCTAGGCACTTAGTATCCCATTGTCCCACACCTGGTTAAAAGAATATATCCCACATATAGGCAACAACTTTTGGAATAGCCTCTAGCTCCAGAGGATTGGGAGACTTGTGAAGACTAAACTATAGAACTGCTACATATTGTGGGGAGATCTAGGTCAGGTGTGTGTATGTTACTTGTTTGATGGTTCAGTCTCTGAGAACCCCAAGGGTCCAGGTTAGTTGATTCTGTTCAACTTGTTGTGGATTTCATATCCCCATAAGAGCCAAGTCCCAAACCCAGATGGCTAAGAGAAAGAATAACAATCTGTACCTTATGGATATGGGTAGATGGAATCTCCAGAAAGTAAGAGACTTGTGATATGGGAGGTCCTCAAGAAACAAATGAGGTTTCCTTCACTGTGAATCAAAGCATTGGGGATATGCAGCCTAGGGAAGCTGCCTCTTGTGCCCTGGCAGGAACTTCAAGAGAAGCATATAGAGACCAACCCATCCAAAAAACCGTAGTTCCAAACTTATCCTGTCTACAAGAGATTAAGAGACTGTGGATAGAGCAGACCCTGAGGAATAGAAAAACCAAAACAGGCCTAACTTGAGACCCATCCCATGGGTAAACTAGCCCCTGAAACTATGAATGATACTCTGTTAGGCTTTCAGGCAAGAGCATGTTCTCATCTGAGAGGCCTCATGCTGCATCTAACACAGATAAATTATACAGCATAACCATGGATAAAGCTTTAGGACACTTATGAAAGAATAGGAAGAAGAATTTAAGCCACTAAGGGGACCAATATTTTCCAGATGAATCAGAAAATATATATGCAAACATAAATATTGTGACAATATGCATTTGGTCTGGACATAATCTATAAAATATTATATCAAGGAAGAGGGAAAGTAGGCACAAATTCAAACCCTTACAGGGGAAAAACTAATTGCAAGGAGTGAAGATAGTGCTTTTTTTGTTTGTTTGTTTTCCTTTTTTTGTCAAAACCAATATTTTATCGTGCAGAACAATATAAAGAATATTTTTTTCAAAGGTTACATTTTCAGGGCTTATATATTTATGGTCATACATAATATACAATATTACATATGTAGTTCACTGTATTTTTGCTCCTTAAATTAAATTAAGAGACTAGGCCTTATGTGAAATATCTTTAAAAAAGAAAACACCATTAAAATTATGAACATGAACAATTTGGAGCTATTTGCAAACAAATGGAAATGTTTAATGCTTTGATTGGAAAAAACATACAAGTGTTTATGTGTATAGAAATTTACCAAAATATGTATATTAACTATCAATCAAAATTTAATAAGATTAAAATAAAAGGAAAATTGAGGAACTTAGTCTGCACAGGTGAGAGTGTGCACCACAGAAGCTGAGAGCTTCTGGGACAGGCAGGAGTCACAGAGCCTCTGAGGCAGTGCCCTTTTCAGGCCCCAGACATCAAGCTACTCATCCAGACAGAAGACAGGTGTCAAACCGGCCCAGGAGCCCTTTGCCTCAGGAGTGGCGGTAGCCATCTTGGTTCCGGGACTCCTCTGAAATTAGGAACTTAGTCTGCACAGGTGAGAGTGTGCACCACAGAAGCTGACAGCTTCTGTGACCTGCCAAAGCAACACAACTTCTGGGAAAGGTCCTGTTTTGGGGCTTCATCTTCGGCCAGGAGGAGGTCCAAACGCCAGATATCTGTGCACCTTCCCAGTAAGAGGAGAGTTTGCCAGCAGAGAATGCTCTGACCACTGAAACTCAGAGGAGAGAGCCTGTATTCCAGGTCTGCTGATAGGCAGTAACAGAATCACCAGGAGAACAATCTCTAAGCAGAGACAACTATAATAGCTAACTCCAGAGATTACCAGATGGCGAAAGGTAAACATAAGAATCATACTAACAGAAACCAAGACCACTCACCACCATCAGAACCCAGCACTCCCAATTCGCCCAGTTCAGGGCAACCCAATACACCCGAAAAGCTAGACCTGGATTTAAAAGCATATCTCATGATGATGGTAGAGGACATCAAGGAGGACTTTAATAACTCACTTAAAGAAATACAAGAGAACACTGCTAAAGAGTTACAAGTCCTTAAAGAAAAACAGGAAAACACAACCAAACAGGTAGAAGTCCTTAAAGAAAAACAGGAAAACACATCCAAACAGGTGATGGAAATGAAAAAAACCATACTAGACCTAAAAATGGAAGTGGACACAATAAAGAAAACCCAAAGTGAGGCAATGTTGGAGATAGAAACCCTAGGAAAGAAATCTGGAAACATAGATGCAAGCATGAGCAACAGAATACAGGAGATGGAAGAGAGAATCTCAGTTGCAGAAGATTCCATAGAGAACATCAGCACAACAATCAAAGAAAATGGAAAATGCAAAAAGATCCTAACTCAAAACATCCAGGAAATCCAGGACACAATGAGCAAACCAAACCTATGGATAATAGGAGTTGATGAGAATGAAGATTTTTCAACTCAAAGGACCAGCAAATATCTTCCACAAAATTATAGAAGAAAATTTCCCAAATCTAAAGAAAGAGATGCCCATGAACATGCAAGAAGCCTACAGAACTCCAAATAGACTAGACCAGAAAAGAAATTCCACTGGACACATAATAATCAGAACAAATGCACTAAATAAAGATAGAATACTAAAATCAATAAGGGAAAAAGGTCAAGTAACATATAAAGGCAAGCCTATCAGAATTACACCAGACTTTTCACAAGAGACTATGAAAGCCAGAAGATACAGGACAGATGTTATACAGACACTAAGGGAACACAAATGCCAGCCCAAGCTACTATACCCAGCCAAACTCTCAATTACCATAGATGGAGAAACCAAAGGATTCCATGACAAAACCAAATTCACACATTATCTTTCCACAAATCCAGCCCTTCAAAGGATAATAATAGGAAAAAAAAAAAACAATACAAGAACAGGAACCACACCCTAGATAAAACAAGAAGGTAATCCCTCAACAAACCTAAAAGGAAACAGCCACAAGAACAGAATGCCAACTTTAACAACAAAAATAACAGGAAGCAACAATTACTTTTCCTTAATATATCTTAATATCAATGGACTCAACTCCCCAACAAAATGACATAGACTAACAAACTGGCTACACAAACAAGACCCAACATTTTGCTGCTTACAGGAAACTCATCTCAGAGAAAAAGATAGACACTACCTCAGAATGAAAGGCTGGAAAACAATTTTCCAAGCAAATGGTATGAAGAAACAAGCTGGAATAGTCATTTTAATATGTTATTAGATTGACTTCCAACCTAAAGTCATCAAAAAGACAAGGAGGGGCAGTTTATACTCATCAAAGGTAAAATCCTCCAAGAGGAACTATCAATTCTGAATATCTATTCTCCAAATACAAGGGCAGCCACATTCATTAAAAAATTTAGTAAAGCTCAAAGCACACATTGCACCTCACACAATAATAGTGGAAGACTTCAACACACCACTTTCACCAATGGACAGATCATGGAAACAGAAACTAAACAGGGACACAGTGAAACTAACAGAAGTTATGAAACAAATGGATCTGACTGATATCTACAGAACATTTTATCCTAAAACAAAAGGATATACCTTCTTCTCAGCACCATATGGTACTTTCTCCAAAATTGACCACATAATTGGTCACGAAACAAGCCTCAACACATAGAAAAATATTGAAATTGTCCCATGCATCCTATCAGACCACCATGGACTAAGGTTGATCTTCAATAACAAAATAAATATTAGAAAGCCAACATTCACGTAGAAACTGAACAACACTCTTCCCAATGATACCTTGGTCAAGGAAGGAATAAAGAAAGAAATTAAGGACTTTTTAGAGTTCAATGATAATGAAGCTACAACATACCAAAACTTATGGGACACAATGAAAGTATTTCTAAGAGGAAAACTCATAGCTCTGAGTGCCTCCAAAAAGAAACTAGAGAGAGCACACACTAGTAGCTTGACTACACACCTAAAAGCTCTAGAACAAAAGGAAGCAAATTCACCCAAGAGAAGCAGGAAATAATCAAACTCAGGGGTGAAATCAACCAAGTTGAAACAAGAACTATTCAAAGAATCAACCAATCGAGGAGCTGGTTCTTTGAGAAAATCAACAAGATAGACAAACCCTTAGCCAGACTCACTATAGGGCACAGGGAAAGCATTATAATTAACAAAATCAGAAATGAAAAGGGAGACATAACAAAAGATCCAGAAGAAATCCAAAACACCATCAGATTCTTCTACAAAAGTCTATACTCAACAAAATTGGAGAACCTGGATGAAATGGAGAAGTTTCTAGACAGATACCAGGTTCCAAAGGTGAATCAAGATCAGGTTAATGATCTAAATAGCCCTATATCCCCCAAAGAAATAGAAGCAGTCATTAATAGTCTCCCAACCAAAAAAAAAAAAAAAAAAAAAAGCCCAGAAACAGATGGGTTTAGTGCAGAGTTCTGTCAGACCTTCAAAGAAGATCTAATAACCGTTCTTCACAAACTATTCCACAAAATAGAAACAGAAAAAACTCAAACCAACTCATTCTATGAAGTCACAATTACTCTGATACCTCAACCACAAAAAGACCCAACAAAGATAAAGAATTTCAGACCAATTTCCCTTATGAATATCTATGCGAAAATCCTCAATAAAGTTCTCGCTACCTGAATCCAAGAACACATCAAAACAACCATCCATCCTGATCAAGTAGGTTTCATCCTAGCAATGCAGGGATGGTTCAATATACAGAAATCCATTAATGTAACCCAGTACATAAACAAACTCAAAGACAAAAACCACATGATCATCTCGTTAGATGCGGAGAAAGCATTTGACAAAATCCAACACCCATTCATGATAAAAATCTTGGAAAGATCAGGAATTCAAGGCCCATACCTAAACATGATAAAAGCAATCTATACCAAACTAGTAGACAACATCAAAGTAAATGGTGAGTAGCTGGAAGCAATCTCACTAAAATCAGGGACTAGACAAGGCTGTCTACTCTCTCACTACCTATTCACCATTGTACTTGAAGTTCTAGCCAGAGCAATTAGACAACAAAAGGAGATCAAGGGGATACAAATTGGAAAGAAAGAAGTCAAAATATCACTTTTTGCAGATGATGATAGTGTATATAAGTGACCCTAAAAATTCCATCAGAGAATTCCTAAGCCTGATAAACAGGTTCAATGAAGTAGCTGGATATAAAATTAACTCAAACAAGTCAATGGCATTTCTGTACACAAAGGATAAACATGCTGAGAAAGATATTAGGGAGACAACACCCTTCTCAATAGTCACAAATAATATAAAATACCTTGGTGTGACTCAACTAAGGAAGTGAAAGATCTGTATGATAAGAACTTCATGTCTGAAGAAAGAAATTAAAGAAGATCTCAGAAGATGAAAAGATCTCCCATGCTCATGGATTGGCAGGATCAATATATTAAAAATGGCTATCTTGCCAAAAGCAATCTACCAGTTCAATGCATTCCCCATCAAAATTCCAACTCAATTCTTCAAGGAATTAGAAAAGGCAATCGGCAGATTCATCTGGAATAACAAAAAAACTAGGATAGCAAAAACTCTTCTCAAAGATAAAAGAACCTCTGGTGGAATCACCATGCCCGACCTAAAGCTTTACTACAGAGCAATTGTGATAAAAATTGCATGGTACTGGTATAGTGACAGACAAGTAGACCAATGGAACAGAATTGAAGATCCAGAGATGAGCCCACACTTATGGTCACTTGTTCTTTGACAAGGGAGCTAAAACCATCCAGTGGAAAAAGACAGCATTTTCAACAAATGGTGTTGTTACAACTAGCTTTTATCATTTAGAAGATTGCAAATTGATCCATTTCTATCTCCTTGTAATAAGGTCAAATCTAAGTGGATTAAGGAACTCCACATAAAACCAGAGACACTGAAACTTATAGAGGAGAAAGTAGGGAAAAGCCTCAAAGATTTGGGTACGGGGTAAAAATTCCTGAATATAACAGCAATGGCTTGTGCTGTAAGATAGAGAATCAATAAATGGGACCTCATAAAATTGCAAAACTTCTGCAAGGCAAAAGACACCATCAATAAGACAAAAAGACCACCAACAGATTGGGAAAGGATCTTTACCTATCCCAAATAGGATAGGGGACTAATATCCAATATATATAAAGAACTCAAGAAGGTGGATTCCATAAAATCAAATAACCCCATTAAAAAATGGGGCTCAGAACTGAACAATGAATTCTCACCTGAGGAATACCGAATGGCAGAGAAACACCTGAAAAAATGTTCAACATTCTTAATCGTCAGGGAAATGCAAATCAAAACAACCCTGAGATTCCACCTCACACCAGTCAGAATGGCTAAGATCAAAAATTCAGGTGACAGCAGATGCTGGTGAGGGTGTGGAGAAAGAGGAACACTCCTCCATTGTTGGTGGGATTGCAAGCATGTACAACCACTCTGGTAATCAGTCTGGTGGATCCTCAGAAAATTGGACATAGTACTACCAGAGGATGCAGCAACACTGCTCCTGGGCATATATCCAGAAATTATCCCAACCGGTAAGAAGGACACATGCTCCACTATGTTCATAGCAGCCTTATTTATAATAGCCAGAAGCTGGAAAGAACCCAGATGCCCCTCAACAGAGGAATGGATACAGAAAATGTGGTACATTTACAAAATGGAGTACTACTCAGCTATTAAAAAGAATGAATTTATGAAATTAGTAGGCAAATGGATGGACCTGGAGGGCATCATCCTGAGTGAGGTAACCCAATCACAAAGGAACTCACACAATATGTACTCATTGATAAGTGGATATTGTTTCTGAAATTTAGGATACCCTAGATATAACATACAATTTGCTAAATGCATGAAACTCAAGAAGAATGAAGTCCAAAATGTGGACACTTTGCCCCTTCTTAGTATTGGGAACAAAACACCCATGGAAGGAGTTATAGAGACAAAATTTGGAGCTGTGAGGAAAGGATGGACCATCTAGCGATTGCCATATCCAGGGATCCATCCCATGATCAGCATCCAAACGCTGACAGCATTGCATACAATAGCAAGATTTTGCTGAAAGGACCCAGATATAGCTGTCTCTTGTGAGACTATGCCGGGGCCTAGCAAACACAGAAGTTGATGCTCACAGTCAGCTATTGAATTGATAACAGGGCCCCCAGTGGAGGAGCTAGAGAAAGCACCCAAGGAACTAAAGGGAGCTGCAACCCTATAGGTGGAACAACAATATGAACTAACCAGTACTCCAGAGCTCTTGTCTTTAGCTGCATATGTATTAAAAATGTCCTAGTAGGCCATCACTGGAAAGAGAGGCCCATTGGACTTGCAAACTTTATATGCCCCAGTACAAGGGAATACCAGGGCCATAAAGGGGGAGTGGGTTGGTAGGGGAATGGGGGGGTGGGTATGGGTGACTTTTGGAATAGCATTGGAAATGTAAATGAGGAAAATACCTAATAAAAAATGAAAAAAAAAGAAATAAAGAAAGAAAAAAAGAAAAGGAAAATTGATCAGTGGTGTCTAACACAACTCCTTCTGAGGTCTAAATTTTGAAAGAAGTGACTGGCGTTTATGTGACCTTTCCTATTCTTCCTATTTCTCACAATCTACTATAGTTATGTTGAAGTAATTCAGTTCTACCTCCACTCCCATGCTCTAAGCTGTCTCATCATGGGGGGTGGCGGTAAGAAACACAAAGGACAGCATCAAGTCTGATTGATCAAGCTGTCAAATTTTATTTTTCCCAGGCAGGTTTTATGCCCACAGAAGTAGGATATGGGGAGGGTGATGATGAAGAATTGCTTTGCTTCTAGGGGAAGGCACCTGTTCCCAAAAGCAGGATATTGGCTAGGTAAAAGTTTCAGCAGGAGAAACAGAACAGAATGGTTTGCTAAGTACCTGTCCACAAGATCTATAGCTATTTTTTCTTAACTGGGAGGTTGTACTTTCCTACAGTGGCCTCAACTTTTTCCCACTGAAATCTCAACTATGCTAGCACTTTCCCACCAAGGCCAAAACATTGTAAGTAAGCAGTTATGACTGATAAGGCAGTTAACTTTCAAACAGGGTCGCTCCCAATAACTTTCCCTTCCTTTTAGTATAGACTAAGTATGATCATGCTGATTTTATTCTTTTCTAAGGTGAGGATAGAGGCCAGACCTCCAATGACTAAAGTGGACTTTGTAATGGTGCTGGTCCTCCTGGTGTTGTCCAGTGAGACATGGAGGCAATACCCATCCTGATGTCTTTTTCCTGGAGAGGGGATAGTTTTTGTACATCAACCCCTTTTCAGTGAAGTTTGTCTCAAAGGGAACCCAGAAAATTGTTTTTAGTTTTTTATTTATATTCCCTTGCAGTGCTTTGCCTTGTAGCACAAGCAAGAACTTATATCTCTGGTCAGAGGGGATTCTGGGTGGCCCCTCTCCACTTGATCCTGGGCCAGGATTCCCCTTTCATAGTTTGGGTGAAGATGAACTTTGGGAACATCCTGCAGGGAATAGAAATCTTGTCTCAAACCTCTTAACACCACATAGCTATAATAATAATATCATAGCTATACCACACACACACACACACACACACACACACGCACACACACACGCACACACTCATACATATATGTCTATGTCTATATCTATATCGATATCAATATAGACATAGATATAGATATCGATATCTCTGTCTATGTCTATGTCTATCTCTATCTCTATCTATCTAATCTATATCTATATTATATATATATATATTGCTTTTATAACTTATGATAATGCACATGGATAGGTTTTGTGCAAAATCATCTATCTGACGTTTCACAAAATTGGTAAGTCTATTAAGGTTCAAGGGACCAAAAGAAATAAGCAAAAGCAATCCAACTAACAATCCATCATCCCAAAAGGAATGATGTAGGGTTGACAACCACGAAGAGGTTGAAAACAAATTTTTATACCTCTTCTCTTCTCTTCTCTTCTCTTCTCTTCTCTTCTCTTCTCTCTCTCTCTCTCTCTCTCTCTCTCTCTCTCTCTCTCTCTCTCTCTCTCTCTCTCTCTCTCTCTCATCTTTGTACTAGGCCTTCTCTTACCTTTCTCATGGTTTCTTTAATCATCCCTGTCTTATTTACATAATAGCAACACTCTTCCCTAAGAGCTGCACACAACCCTCCCTGCTGTACAAAGAATAAATTAAATTGGTAGAGGTCTTAGAAGTGGCCCAAACAACATCATTTCTCTCTGAGAGGACCACCCAAGTGTAATTCCAAGGGTGGTGTCTATGATTACATGATTTGGGTGGAGGCAGTTGAAGAATGGTGGTCATTCTGATGATCGACAGTATCAATAGTAGGATTAATGGTATCTTTGTTTGGAGCAGCACCTGGAAAGGAAATGAGATATGCTTCAGGAAGAGACCATTGCTCCATTCTGGACACAGGTGGGTTAACAGATTTTACTATCCTCTCTGGTAACCATATTGGGCCAGCATTTTCTTTGTTATATATGCAAGGAGACTCTCATTCCTATATAAGGATAGGATCTGGTCCTTTCCATTTTCCAGTGAGGGGATCTCTCCATTGCACCAATGTGTGAGAATCTTTTGACTTAAGATGTCACAGGTGGTCAGCTGCTTACCTGCATTCATTATTCAGGGACAAGAAGTTAAGAACAAAGAGAGCATGATTAAGCCTATTCCAGGGCATCAAGTGGGAAATAAGCATCTGTAACTTCAGTCAAACACTGAAGCATATTTTTTAATATCTGATGGGCACATTCTATGATGCTCTGGCCCAGAAGATTATAGAGAATACCAGTGACATGTTTAATGTCAAACTAGGAACACAACTGCTGAAAATTGGATCCTGTATAACCACGGCCATTATCAGTTTTAATAACCTGTGGTTTTCCCATGGCATCCATGCACTGTAAAGTATGTGCTGTTACATCATGTGATACCTTTCCAGAAAGGGGAGATGCATGTACAAATCCACTATAGGTATCAACTGTAACATGCACATATTTTAACCTTCCGAAGGAGGGAAAATAGGTAACCTCCATCTGCCATCATTCATTAGGAATGTGTTCTCTAGGGTTAACTCCCAAATGAGGAACTGGCAGCAGAATGCCACATCCACTACAGGACTTAATAATTTCTCTTGCTTGATCTCCAGAAAATTTGAATGTTTGGCGGAAGGCAGATGCATTTAAATGATGCAAAGCATGAGCCCATTTAGCCAATCTATGGAATTAAGTAAGGTGGGAAATGCTCCAACTAAACTCCCATAGGGTAATGGCAGAAAGAAAGATGGAAGTGTAGCAACATTTCTCAGCAGAGGAGCCAAGACCACGGAGATCTTAACTGGTTTGGGTGGAGATGCTTCTCCTGGAAGAGCCATCTCCTCAGTGGATAGCAGCTCATTATCAAAATTAATGAGGGAAGGATAAAGGTCAGCCATTCTAATTTCCTCCCTAGGTGGGGGCAAAGAAAGGTCCATAACATCAGCCACAAAAGGAGAAGCAGGCAAGGATCCTTCTCTTAAAGCAGACAAAGGAGGTATATAAGTCACCAGATTCACAGAAGGAGCTCAGGGGATTGGTTATTTAAGAAGCTGCTCTTCCAGCTATGATGGTGGTGGAGGAGGGAGAGAGGCTGATTCCCTAAGAAATAGCTCCACTTCAGACACTAAATGCTGGAGATCTGTCTATTCAGGGGTGGTTCTAAGAAGATCATTAATGAGGGACCAGTAGCTAAAGGTAGTAACAGGTATCTTCATAATGCTTCATAATAATCTCTGAAACAACCATCAACTTTATGCTGGTGTTTCACATCAATTGTCCCCTCTTGGGGGAAGCATGGAAAATTGTCTCTTAAAAAATCTAAAAAAACTTTATTAAATTATTTTTCTTAACTCTGGTTCCTCAAATTTGAGTGACTCTTTGAGTCCTATCTTGAAAAGTGACTGCTTTAACATGTTCGCCCCATGTCTTACCATATTTCTTCTAAGATCTGCACTGCTTGCTTTTCTTTTTTTCTCCAGGACTGTCTCACAGTGTTTTAATCCATGGTGTCCTGCTGTGTTAGTCAGGGTTTCTATTCCTGCACAAACATCATGTCCAAGAAGCAAGTTGGGGAGAAAAGGGTTTATTCAGCTTAAACTTCCATACTGCTGTTCATCACCAAAGGAAGTCAGGACTGGAACTCAAGCAAGTCAGGGAGCAGGAGCTGATGCAGAGGCCATGGTGGGATGTTCTTTACTGGCTTGCTTCCGCTGGCTTGCTCAGCCTGCTCTCTTATAGAATCAAAGACTACCAGCCCAGAGATGGCACCACCCACAAGGGTCCTTTCCCCCTTGATCATTAACTGAGAAAATGCCTTACAGATGGATCTCATGGAGGCATTTCGTCAACTTAAGCTCCTTTCTCTGTGATAACTCCAGCTGTGTCAAGTTGACACAAAACTAGCCAGTACAATTGACCCCTTGTCAACTTGACACACAAACACATCACTTGTAAGCCTCAACCCTTACATTCTTATTCATCCCCAAGGTCTAAACAACTTTAAACATCCCACAGTCTTTACATATTCTTAAATTTTCAATCTCTTTAAAATATCCATCTCTTTTAAAATTCAAAGTCTTTTTTACAATTAAAAGTCTCTTAACTGTGGACTCCACTAAAATAGTTCCTTCCATCATGAGGAAAAATATCAGGGC
Source organism: Mus caroli (assembly GCF_978045245.1). Lineage (NCBI taxonomy): Eukaryota > Metazoa > Chordata > Mammalia > Rodentia > Muridae > Mus > Mus caroli. The sequence continues at coordinate 55,076,963 of NW_028227273.1, forward strand.
ACAGTCACAATCAAAAGGAATAATCAATCTCCAACCATCCAATGTCTGGGATCCAACTCATGATCTTCTGGGCTCCTCCAAGGGCTTGGGTCTCTTCTCCAGCCATGCCCTGTGTAGCACACGTGTCATCCTCTAGGCTCCAGATGCCTGTACTCCCCTGCTGCTTCTGCTCTTGGTGGTCATCTCATGGTACTGACATCTCCAAAACACTGCATGACCCCTTCAGTCCTGGGCCATCAATTGCAACTGAGGCTGCACCTCACCAATGGCCATCCATGGCCTCTCACAGTGCAGAGCCTCAGCTGCTCTGCATGACCCCTTCATGCTTTCAAGACCAGAACCACCTGGGTGAACCTTACACATTACCAAGTCCTGCTGCAGCAGGGTATAACCTTGGCTATCTCTGGAACACAGCCTCTTTGGGCTTTCAGAAAACACTTCCCAGAAGATGTCACCTCAATAATGCTGGTCTCTTTTAATCACTGCTAATTTCTTGGTGCCAGCATCTATAGTCCCAGTAATACAAATTTTTTGCTTTAGTAGTTCTGGTATCTTGTTACTCACAGCTGATTCTTCAGCCCCAGCTAACCAGAACCCCAGAATCTTCACACTCAAAAATAGCAATGGCCCTGAAGAGAGTCTTAGTCTTCCTTCTGAAATTTCACAAGCCAGGCCTCCATGTTTTGCACTGTTCTCAACATTATCTTCCAAGCTCCTGCACAACATTTGACAGAGCTTTTAACACAAAATGGATCTTCTGGCCCAAAGTTCCAAAGTCCTTCCACAGTCCTCCACAAAACATGGTCAGTTTGTCACAGGAATACCTCAATCTGCTGGTACCAATTTGTATTAGTCAGGGTTTCTATTCCTGCACAAACATCATGACCAAGAAGCAAGTTGGGGAGGAAAGGGTTTTTTCGACTTACACTTCCATACTGCTGTTTATCACCAAGGAAGTCAGGACTGGAACTCAGACAGGTCAGGGAGCAGGAGCTGATGCAGAGGCCATGGAGGGATGTTCTTTACTAGCTTCTTCCCCTGGCTTGCTCAGCCTGCTCTCTTATAGAACCAAAACTACCAGCCCAGAGATGGCACCACCCACAAGGGTCCTTTCCCCCTTGATCACTAATTGAGGAAATGCCTTACAGTTGGAACTCATGGAGGCATTTCCTCAACTTAAGCTCCTTTATCTGTGATAACTCCAGCTGTGTCAAGTTGACACAAAACTAGCCAGTACACCTGTCAAACCGAAGCCACTCTCTGGTACTTCTAAAGATAAGCAAGTAGGCCTACCCTCCAATGATGAGCAGGGTTCTCCTCTCTGTGATCCCCTGGAGTCCATGTTCAGGTACCAGTTTGTCCCAGCCTGTGGGATAGGAGAACAGGGTGTGAGGAACCACCTGTGGAGAGAATGGGGGGTGAGAAATACAAAGGACAGAAAGCAAGTTTGATTAAGCTGTCAAATTTTATTTTTCCCAGGCAGGTTTTATGCCCACAGAAGTATGATTGGGGGAAGGGGTGTGACACAGAATCGCGTTGTTTCTTGGGGCACACACCTGTCCCAAAAGCAGGATATTGGCTAGGTAAATGGATCAGCAGGAGAAACAGAACAGAATGGGTTGCTAGGTACCTGTCCATAAGATCTATTGCTATTTTTTTCTTAACTGGGGCTAGGACTTTCCTGCAGAGGCCTTAACTTTTTTTCCAAAGAAATCTCAACTAAGCTAGTATTTTTCCACTAAAGCCAAAATTTAGTAAATAAGCATTTATGGCTGACAAGGCAGTTAACATTTTAACAGGGTTGCTCCCAACACCCAGCAAATTAGATTTACAGATAACCATATAGCTAGACTCTACTCTGAATAGATAATAATTAAAATGAACCAGTATTCAGCAACATGGCTGTGCTCAGATACCATGTGTCCATTGCCCCACATCTTGCTCAGAATTCTTCTGCTTGGGTCTCTCCCAGAATTCTTTTGGCTTCCCAGATGTCCTAATCTCACATTTCCTGCCTAAGCCATAGGCCATTGGGAAACTTTCCCTCCATCCTATGGATGATTGTAAGCATCCACTTTTGTATTTGCCAGGAACTGACAAAGGCCCTCAGGAGAAAGCTAAAACAGGCTCCTGTCATCAGGCTCTTGTTGGCATCTACCATAGTGATTGGATTTGGTGGTTGTTTATGGGATGGATCCCCAAGTGGCGGAGTCTCTGGATAGTCATTTCTTCAGTGGCTGCTCTGAAATTTGTCTCTGGTTAAATCCTTCCATGGATATTTTCTTCCCCCTTCTCTGAAGGATTCTGAGCTTCTGGACTAATAAGCACATATCACTGAGTGCATATCATGTGTGTTCTTCTGTTATTGGGTTAGCTCACTTAAGATGATATCCATTTGTCTAGAATTGTCTAGACAAATGGATTAGATCCATCCATTTGTCTAAGAATTTCATAAACTCATTTTTTAATACATGAGTAGTACTATATTGTATAAATGTACCACATTTTCTGTATTCATTCCTCTGTTTAAAGATATCTAGGTTCTTTCTCATTCTGGCAATTATAAATAAGGCTGCTATCAACATAGTGGAGCATGTGTCATTATTGCATGTTGGAGCATATTCTTGATATATGCTCAGGGTTGGAATTGCTGGATCTTCTGGTATAACTATGTCCAATTTTCTGAGGAACCACCAAACTGATTTCCATAGTGGTTGTACCAGCTTGCAATCCAGCAATGGAGTAGTGTGCCTTTTACTCCACATTCTCACCAGCATCTGCTGTCACCTCAGCTTTTGATATTAGCCATTCTCACTGGTATGAGGTGGAATATCAGGGTTGTTTTGATTTGCATTTCCCTGATGATTAAGGATGTTGAACTTTTTTTGTTTTTTGGTTTTTTTTGGTTTGGTTTTTTGTTTGTTTTTTTATTTGTTTTGTTTGTTTGTTTGTGTCTTTTCTGCTTCTCAGCCATTCTGTATTCCTCAGTTGAGAATGCATTGTTTAGCTCTGTACTCCATTTTTAATATGGTTATTTGGTTTTCTGGAGTTCAATTTCTTGAGTCCTTTGTATATATTGGATATTAGTCCTCTATCAGGTTTAGGATTGGTGAAGATCTTTTCCCAATCTGTTAGTTGTCTTTTGGTCTTATTGACAGTGACTTTTGCTTTACAGAATCTTTGGAGTTTTATGAGGTCCCATTTGTTGATTCTTGATCTAATGGAATTGATTTGAATACATGCTGAATTGGAGGATTCACATTGATAATTGTTTTAATATAGCAATCTCATTGAGATTGATTTTCAGGTCCACTATACATGTTTGCCTCATTCACTAACTCAGAACTGATCCTCCCAATCACATAGTATTTATTTGCTTACATATTGAAGGTGATTATTACATTTTCAATAATCTGCAATTTCTGTATCCAGAGAAGTTAAGTAAATAGTAATAGACTAAAGTTGATGAAACGAGATCCTCATGAAGGAGAAATAAATAGAAAATTATAGATGGAAAGGGGTGTTATTCAGATCCATAAAGTAGAATGAATCTGAATAATCAAATCAAAAGGCAAAGAATCATGGGCAAAGAGGAGAGAATATGGGGAGTCTTACCTCATATGAAAGGTTATACAGAGACTTTCTATAGTAGCAACTACTTAAAATGTATATAGCTATGAAAGAAGTCTAAGTGGAATTATTCTATAACAGGAGAAAGAAAGATACAACCAAACATTTCTCAGCACAAAACAAAACCTCCAGTACAAAGAGTAGGTTATACGGAGTTGAGTTGTTTTCAAAGGTGACATCTTTGAAATTTCAACCAGTATAGGATATTTGTATAGTTACTGCATTCTCTCCAAAATCTCATGGAAAAGTCCTATTGCTAATGTCAAACTTCATATCCATTAACTATGGATAATATAATTTGTTCACAACCTAGTGCTTCAGCATTACTAATGTTCCAATTGATAACCAATCAAAAATTAAGAGTGTTTAAAAGAGTTCCACATACTAAAAAACTACACTTAAAAGCAGGTTCTATTCTAGCCTTTGTCCCTGCATTTCTTTTTGATAGGAAGAATTGTGGATTTTTTTTTTTTTTGAGGTGGGTGTGTGGCTCGTCCCTCAACCAGGGGCCAAGCCTATCTGCTGAATATGGTCTCAACAGGTACTATCTTGCCTTTGTTGGGTATTCGGTTAATGTCCTCCCCAAAGCTCCCAGGGACTCAGCCACAAACCAAAGTGTACACATGGGGGGTCTCTAGCTCAAGAATATGAACCAGAACATTTCCTTATCTGGCAACAATTAGAGGGGAGTCTCTTGGTCCTGTAAAATATGAGCAGCCCATCGTAGGTTAAAACTAGGTTGCTGAGGCAGGAGTGGGTGGGTGGGTGGGGGAGCACTCTCATAGGGGCAAGGGAAGGGGAGAGGATAGGGAATTTGTAGAAAAGAAACGGAAAGTGAGATAGATAACATTTGAAATGTAAATAAAATGATCAAAAAAAAAAAAAAAGAGTGTAGGTTCTATGCCTAAAGTAGATGTCTAACACAAATGTACTCAGTGATACTTTTGGAGGATTATTTTATCTCACATCTATTTCTCTGGATATATAAACATCTTTATTGATTGTTTCTTTTATATTATGTTTCCACATTTTGTTTCTTATATGTTTTCTTTAAGCATGAATTTGTGTCTTTGTTTCTCTAATGCTCCTGTACTTGGATTCTTCCATGCTTTTTTCATTTGCTTGTTTTGTGTTATTTTGGCTTGTTTTACCTAACTTAATTTTATATATCTTCATAATTCTTCTCATCTTTTCTTTTTTGATACCTCTTTATTTTCTTTCTTATTTATTTATTTATTTATTTATTTATTTATTATTGGGTATTTATTTCATTTACATTTCTAATGCTATCCCAAAAAGCCCCCAACACTCTCCCACACCCACTCCCTTCACCCACTCCCTCCCACCTCATTCCCCTGTACTGAGGCATATAAAGTCTGCAAGACCAATGGGCCTCTTTTTCCACTCATGGCCAACCAGGCCATCTTCTGATACATATGCAGCTAGAAACACGGGCTCGGGGGATCGGGGGGGGGGGGTCGGGGTACTAGTTAGTTCATATTGTTGATCCACCTATAGGATTGCAGATTCCCCCAGCTCCCTGGGTACTTCCTCGAGCTCCTACATTAGGGGCCCTGTGATCCATCCAATAGCTGACTGTGAGCATCCACTTCTGTGTTTGCTAGGCCCCAGCATAGTCTCACAAGAGACAGCTATATCAGGGTACTTTCAGCAAAATCTTGGTAGTGTATACAATGGTGTCAGCGTTTGGAGGCTGATTATGGGATGAATTCCCGCGTATGGCAGCCTCTAGATGGTCCATCCTTTCATCTCAGTGCCAAACTCTGTCTCTGTAGCTCCTTTCATGTCTGCCTTGCTCCCAATTCCAAGAAGGGGCAAAGTACCCACATCTTGGTCTTCATTCTTCCCGAGCTTCATATGTTTCCCAAATTGAACCTTATTACTTGGGTATTCTAATTTTCTGGGCTAATATTCACTTATCAGTGAGTATATATCATGTGAGTTCTTTTGTGATTGAGTTACCTCACTTAGGATGATGCCCTCCAGGTCCATCCATTTGCCTAGGAATTTCATAAATTCATTCTTTTTGATAGCTGAGTAGTACAACATTATGTAAATGTACCATATTTTCTGTATCCATACCTCTGTTTAGGGGCATCTGGATTCTTTCTAGATTCTGGCTATTATAAATAAGGCTGCTATGAACATAGTGGAGCATGTGTCCTTCTTACCGGTTGGAACATTTTTTGGATATATGCCCAGGAGAAGTATTGCTGGATACTCCGGTAGTACTATGTCCAAATTTTTAAGAAACTGCCAGACTGATTTCAAGAGTGGTTGTGCAAGCTTGCAATTCCACCAACAATGGAGGAGTGTTCCTCTTTCTCCACATCCTGGCCAGCATCTACTGTCATCTGAATTTTTGATCTTAGCCATTCTGACTGGTGTGAGGTGGAATCTCAGGGTTGTTTTAATTTGCATTCCCCTTATGATTAAGGATGCTGAATATTTTTTCAGGTGCTTCTCAGCCATTTGGTATTCCTCAGGGTGGAATTCTTTGTTTAGCTCTGAGCCCCATTTTTAATGGGGTTATATGATTTTCTGAAGTCCACCTTCTTGAGTTTTTTATATATATTGGATATTAATCCCCTATCTGATTTACGATAGGTAAAGATCCTTTCCCAATCTGTTGGTGGTCTTTTTGTCTTATTGTCAGTGTCTTTTGCCTTACATAATCTTTGCAGTTTCATGAGGTCCCATTTGTCAATTCTCGATCTTAGAGCACACGCCATTGTTGTTCTATTCAGGAATTTTTCCCCTGTGCCTATATTTTCGAGGCTTTTCCCCACTTTCTCCTCTATAAGTTTCAGTGTCTCTTGTTTTATGTGGAGTTCCTTAATCCACTTAGATTTGACTTTAGTACTAGGAGATAGGAATGGATCAATTCGCATTCTTCTACATGATAACTGCCAGTTGTGCCAGCACCATTTTTTGGAAAATGCTGTCTTTTTTCCACTGGATGGTTTTGGCTCCCTTGTCAAAGATCAAGTGAACATAGTTGTGTGGGTTCATTTCTGGGTCTTCAATTCTATTCCATTGGTCTACTAGTCTGTCGCTATACCAGTACCATGCAGTTCTTATCACAATTACTCTGTAGTACAGCTTTAGGTCAGGCATGGTGATTTCACCAGACGTTCTTTTATCATTGAGAAGAGTTTTTGCTATCCTGGGTTTTTTGTTATTGCAAATGAATTTGGAGATTACCCTTTCCAAATCATTTAAGAATTGAGTTGGAATTTTGATGGGGATTGCATTGAATATGTAGATTGCTTTTGGCAAGATAGCCTTTTTTTTTTTTTTTTTTTTTTTTTTTTTTTTTTTTTTTTTTACTATATTGATCCTGCCAAAATAAGAGTCTGGGAGATCTTTCCATTTTCTGACATGTTCTTTAATTTCTTTCTTTAGAGTCTTGAAGTTCTTATCATACAGATCTTTCACTTCCTTATTTCGAGTCACATCATGGTATTTTATATTATTTGTGACTATTGATAAGGGTGGTGTTTCCCTAATTTCTTTCTCAGCCTGTTTATCCTTTGTGTAGAGAAAGGTCATTGACCTGTTTGAGTTAATTTTATATCCAGATACTTCACTGAACCTGTTTATCAGGTTTATGCGTTCTCTGGTGGAATTTTTAGGTTCACTTATATATACTATCATATCATCCACAAAAAGTGATATTTTGACTTCTTCCTTTCCAATTTGAATCCACTTGATCTCCTTTTGTTGTCGAATTGCTCTGGCTAGGATCTCAAGTATAATTTTGAATAGGTAGGGAGAAAGTGGGCAGCCTTGTCTAGTCCCTGATTTTAGTGGGATTGCTTCTAGCTTCTCACCATTTACTTTGATATTGTCTACTTGTTTTCTGTAGATTGCTTTTAACATGTTTAGGTTTGAGCCTTGAATTTCTGATTTTTCCAAGACTTTTATCATGAATGGGTGTTGGATTTTGTCAAATGCTTTCTCAGGATCTAACGAGATGATCATGTGGTTTTTGTCTTTGAGTTTGTTTATATAATGGATTATGTTGATAGGTTTCAATATATTAAACTATCCATGCATACCTGGAATGAAACCTACTTGGTCAGGACAGATGATTGTTTTGATGTGTTCTTAGATTCTGTTAGCAAGAATTTTAGGGAGTATTTTTGCATCAATATTCATAAGGAAAATTGGTCTGAAATTCTCTATCTTTGTTGGGTCTTTTTGTGGTTTAGGTATCAGAGTAATTGTGGCTTCATAGAATGAGTTGCATAGAGTACATTCTGCTCCTATTTGTGGAATAGTTTATGAAGAACTGGAATTAGATCTTCTGTGAAGGTCTGATAGAACCCTGCACTAAACCCATCTTGTCCTGGGCTTTTTTGGTTGGGAGACTATTGAGGACTGCTTCTATTTCTTTAGGAGATATAGGACTGTTTAGATTATTAACCTGATCCTGATTTAACTTTGGTACCTGGTATTTGTCTAGAAATTTGTCCATTTCATCCAGGTTCTCCAGTTTTGTTGAGTATACCCTTTTGTAGAAGGATCTGATGGTGTTCTGGATTTCTTCAGGATCTGTTGTTATGTCTCCATTTTCCTTTCCGATTTTGTTATTTAGGATGCTGTCCCTGTGCCCTTTAGTGAGTCTGGCTATGGGTTTATCTTACTTGTTGATTTTCTCAAAGAACCAGCTTCTTGGTTTTTTTTTTTTTTCCCAAGTTGTTCTTCTTGTTTTCACTTGTTTGATTTTGCCCCTGAGTTTGATTATTTCTTGCCTTCTACTTCTCTTGTGTGAATTTGCTTCCTTTTGTTCTAGAGCTTTTAGGTGTGTTGTCAAGGTGCTAGTGTGTACTCTCTCTAGTTTCTTTTTGGAGGCACACAGAGCTATGAGTTTTCCTCTTAGAAATGCTTTCATTGTGTCTCATAAGTTTGGGTATGTTGTGGCTTTATTTTCATTAAACTTCAAAAATTCCTTAATTTCTTTCTTTATTCCTTCCTTGACCAAGGTATCATTGAGAAGAGTGTTGTTCAGTTTCCACGTGAATGTTGGCTTTCTATTATTTATGTTGTTATTGAAGATCAGCCTTAGTCCATGGTGATCTGATAGGATTCATAGGAAATTTTCAATATTTTTGTATCTGTTGAGGCCTGTTTTGTGACCAGTTATATGGACTATTTTGGAATAGGTACCATGAGGTCTGAAAAGAAGGTATATCCTTTTATTTTAGAATAAAATATTCTGTAGATATCTGTTAGATCCTTTTGTTTCATAACTTCTGTTAATTTCACTGTGTCCCTGTTTAGTTTCTGTTTCCATGATCTGTCCATTGATGAAAGTGGTGTGTTGAAGTCCCCCACTATTATTGTGTGAGGTGCAATGTGTGCTTTCAGATTCACTAAAGTTTCTTTAATGAATGCGGCTCCCCTTGTATTTGGAGCATAGATATTCAGAATTGAGACATCCCCTTGGAAGATTTTACGTTTGATGTGTATGAAATGCCCCTCCTTCTCTTTTTTCATGACTTTGTGTTGGAAGTCAATTTTATTAAATATTAGAATGGATATTCCAACTTGTGTCTTCAGACCATTTGCTTGGAAAACTTGTTTTCCAACCTTTCATTCTGAGGTAGTGTCTGTCTTTTTACCTTTGATGGGTTTCATTTAAGTAGCAAAATGTTGGGTCCTGTTTGTGTAGCCAGTCTGTTAGTCTATGTCTTTTTATTGGGGAGTTGAGTCCATTGATATTAAGAGATATTAAGGAAAAGTAATTGTTGCTTCCTATTATTTTTGTTGTCAAAGTTGTCATTCTGTTCTTGTGGCTGTCTTTTTTTTAGATTTGTTGAAGGATTACTTTCTTGCTTTTTCTTGGACGAGGTTTTTGTCCATGTATTGTTGTTTTTTCTTTTTTGATTTTTGTTGTTCTGTTGTTATCCTTTGAAGGGCTGAATTAAATGGAATGATAATGTGTCTATATAACATCTGTCCAGTATTCTGGCTTTCATTATCTTTGGTGAAAAATCTGGTGTAATTCTGATAGGCCTGCCTTTATATGTTTCAAGACCTTTTCCCCTTACTGCTTTTAATATTCTATCTTTATTTAGTGCATTTGTTGTTCTGATTATAATGTGTTGGGAGGAATTTCTTTTCTGGTCCATCTATTTGGAGTTCTATAGGCTTCTTGTATGTTCATGGGCATCTCTTTCTTTAGGTTTGGGAACTTTTCTTCTATAATTTTGTTGAAGATATTTGCTGACCCTTTAAGTTGAAAATCTTCATTCTCATCTACTCCTATTATCCTTAGGTTTGGTCTTCTCCTTGTGTCCTAGATTTCTTGGATGTTTTGAGTTAGGATCTTTTTGTATTTCCATTTTCTTTGAGTGTATTGCCAATGTTCTCTATGGAATCTTCTGCACCCGAGATTCTCTTTTCCATCTCTTGTATTCTGTTGCTGATGCTCGCATCTATGGTTCCAGATTTCTTTCCTAGGGTTTCTATCTCCAGAGTTGCCTCACTTTGGGTTTTCTTTATTGTGTCCACTTCCCTCTTTAGGTCTAGTATGGTTTTCTTCATTTCCATCACCTGTTTTGATGTGTTTTCTTCTTTTTATTTAAGGACTTATAACTCTTTAGCAGTATTCTCCTGTATTTCTTCAAGTGAGTTATTAAAGTCCTTCTTGATGTCTTCTACCATCATCATTAGATATGCCTTTAATTCCATGTCTTTCTTTTAGGGTGTGTTGGGGTTCCCAGGACTGGCTGAGGTTGGAGTGCTGGGTTCTAATGATGGTGAGTGGTCTGGGTTTCTGTTAGTAAGTCTGTCTTTCGCCATCTGGTAATCTCTGGAGTCAGTTGTTATAGTTGTCTCTGGTTAGAGCTTGTTCCTTTCATGCTTCGGTTAGCCTCTACCCTCAGACCTGGGAGACTAGCTCTTTCCTGAGTTTTAGTGGTTATAGCACTCTTTCCAGGCAAGCTCTCCTCTTGCGAAGAAGGTGCACAGATATCTGTTGATCGGATTTGCCTCCTGGCAGAAGATGAAGGCCTGAAACAGGGCCTGTCCCAGAAGCTGTTAGCTTCTACAGTCCACACTCTCAACTGTGCAGACTATTCATGGGGGTATCTGGGAAGGAAGATGGCTTCCTTGGATTCTCTGGCAAAGCCCCCAGAGCAGGGTGGGCACCTCTCCTCTCGCAAGTAAGGTGTCCAGACATCTGGAGCCTGTGAAGACTAGTCTTGGCAGGATTTGGGAACCAAGATGTCTGTGGCAGATGCTCTGGTAATGGCCTCCCTAGATGGGCTGACACCTCTCCTCTGGCCGGGAAGGTGCCCGGATGTCTGGAGCCTGAAATGGGGCTTGCCTTAGAAGCTCTGGGGCTCCTGCCTGACCCAGAAGCTGTTAGCTTCTGTAGTCCACACTCTCACCTGTGCAGACTAGTCTTGGCCTCTTTATTTTCTAATGAGAGAGATAACAAAATAGAATGGATTTGGGTGATGGGATATGGAGAGTATCTGTAAAGAGTTTAGGAAGACATAGTAATTCCTATACCATCTCTGAAAAAATCTAGTCTCAGTTATAATGTTATTACAGAAATTGTACCTTTAATTAAATTACAAAATGCCACATTTTCATAGGCTTTTCTCGAATCTTTAGTTTTGTTATCCCCACCTCTACTGCATCCCTTTTTCCATCTTCTTGTGTGAAACCCTTCTTAAATTTTAATCCTGGTTATAACCTAATTTTCAAAATAGAATTTTTTAAACCTACTTTTTTTTGGATTGGAAGTTTTCAGGATTCCATAGTTTTAATTCACCCTGCATTTAAGAAGCACCTTTCTTTCCTCTTCTTTCCCTAAACCTTTTCCTGATTGTACATATCTGCAGTGAGACATGCTGTTTCCATATTCATTTTACTCCTGTTTAATTAATTCTACCTTCATTAATGCATCACCTACTAATATACCATTTGCATTAAGTTGGCATCCTCCACATTTACCTTAGTTGAAATACAAAAATTACAGGAACCTATCATGACACATGACAGAGAAACATTTCCATTTATATTTCTATGGCTGGAAAATTTCACTGTGAAAAATTTATTCAAGTTCTCAAATTTTCCTGTATATTATATAACTTAATTTTTGTTATATTTTAGTAATATTGTGTTTAGTACCATATTATATTATATATTCTTCAGGTTAAGCTCATCAACACAGATTATATTTTGTCACCATTGAGGGCAAGGAAAAAATTATGTGGATGTGCAAATATTGATACAGAGGGATAGAATGTCTTGTGAGTATTTAGCCAAAGGTGATGACACTGGATCACATTGCTTTTATAGTTATTATTTGTGACAACAGAAGGACTGATTTAACAAATAGATGTACTTTTGAAGTCTATCAACAGTGTTGGAGATTGCTGCCTCCAACATATCTATTATCCATGATTACGTTTTCAGCCACTTGTGTATTGATGATGGTAATTTTGCATAAGTAAGATAAATGTTTTTCTCACTGTTTTAGTTTAAAATTTCAAACTTGCATAAAACTAACTTTTCTCAAACTCACTTGTCTCCATTTCTATTTCTCCTATTCCTTTCCTATTCTCTCTTCATTTTCCCTTGAAAATGTATGTACATCTTATCTTTCCTTTTCATAATTCTGAACCCTATTAGTGCCACTTGTGTGTACCTGTTCATATGACATAAACATACTTGTATGTTTTAATCCAGTGTCATAGACCTTATGATTTCCTCCCATTCAATGATATTGTCAAATAGAAATACTATGAATTCTTCTCTTTCTCTTATTCCTTTTTCACTTAATTTTTCCAAGCTTCAATCCCTATAAAGAACAGTAGTCAAAAAAGTGAACAATCTTATCTTGTTTCTGAAACTTATTAGGGAAGTTTAAGTTCATCTTGAGCTCAATTTAAAGGAAACATGATGATCATATTGGTTGTTTATAAAGCACCAAAGATTGATAAATTCCTATTTCTGAAGGTAAAAATGTATATAAAATTCATAAATCAGAGGAGATTAGGAGTATATGATTACATAATATCATTGAGCAAAACCAAGACTGTCAATAAATGAACACACCAGACCAATAAAACTAAATAAAAATTTAATACTCCTTCTCTATGTTTCAAAGCAGCAGATCTCTACATGTGTGCTGTGACCCTTTTTGACATCACATATCAAATAACCTGCATATCAGATACATATATTATAATTCATAATTTGGCAAAATTTTAGTTATGAAAGAGCAACATGAAAAGATGAATTGTTTTATAGTTATTATTTGTGACAGCAGAAGAACTGATTTAACATATTTATGCACTTTTGAAGTTCATCAACAGTGTTTGAGATTGCTGCCTCCAACATATCTATTATCCAATGTCATGAAAGAGAATATTTGATAATTGTGGTCACCACAACCTGAGAAATTGTATTAATGGGTTACATAATTAGGAATGTTCAAAAGCATTCCCTTAAAAGGAAGACTATTTTACACTAAGAAGGCCTTGCTCCCACCAAACTTTCATCTAAATACCTAGTGTATTTATTAGCATAACAGAAGGAAAATAATTCTAGTTAATCTATGTCTTCCATTTAGTTTGTTAATAGTCAGTGATTTTAACTGTTGATTGTATGGCTAAGTCTTCTCTGATTCATTTATCTGTATATTTCCTTACTATAGCTGCAAGGCTCTGCTCAGTCCTCTGAGGCTGATGTAATACGGAGGCAAGAAATATGCTTTATCCTTTTGACTTGGGCCTTCAGTGGAAAAGCTGGATTAAAGAACAAATGTAAATATTATGTGATACGTTTGTTATTGTATCCTGTATCACACTCAAGGATATCAGCTTCTTTGAGATTCTTGACGTACTTAACACCTTTGCAGTCAGCATATAACAAACATCCATTTACATCAGAAAGAAAAAAAAATGATGAATGATTTGCAATAACTTGTCTGGAAGATAGGTGAGTAACTAAACTTGGATTAAAATAATTAGTATGGGTCCTGTCCTAACTTCCTAACTTCTTTGATAATGAGCACCAATATAAAATTGTAAAACAACTAAACCAGTTAATTACAAAGATTTTATTTATTTTTTCATATTCTTTCATATTCTCTTAAGAAACTCTAATTAAAACATCTTGGTGCAAGGATTTGGGGTATTGCTAGGAATGAACAAGCTGTGTTTTAGGTAGGATTGTAGATGGATTTTGTAATTTGGGGCAAGAAAAACATTGCATGTTGATCGATCAGTAGGAAGTTTTATGGGATTTGAAAGATATCATGGCTGAGAGTAGTGCCCTGGATGAAGGCCTTGCTTGTGAAGTTTCAGAGGGGAGTTGAAAGGCTCTGTACGGTCATTTGTTGTATTGATTTTGGAGTGTTTCACACTAGGTTTTAGGGGGCTGAAAAAAACAACTGTGATTAACAAAATACCAGAACTACTACAGGGAGACCTTTGCTTTTCTGGAATACTCAATACTGTTCAATGGAGCTGGAAAATTTACTGTGATTAAGAGACCATTATCATTGAGGTTCAGTTTTCTTGGATGTATTTCCTGAGAGTCAGCACATTAAAGTCTTGTTCTATAAGGGAAAAAGAGCTTAGTCATTAGTTGCCCACCTGCAAAATTTCTTTGCCATCTTTATGCCAGCATATCTTGTGGGCAAGAGTCATTGTTGGACAAAAGTTTTGTACATTGGTTGATTTCCTAATCCCTCCCTTAAATTTCATACCCTCTATTGCTAACAGTTATATCTGGAATCACCCTCCCTGATTTCTGGGTGTTTCTCCAGCCCTATGTTTCTTTTTTCTTCCCAAGGAGCACAACTTCTAGTTTTCTTCTTTCATACTCCCATCCATTCTCCCGACACATGATTCCTTCTGTTTACATCCACACTTCCCACCCTTATGCAGCCACTTCTCCAAATCACCAATTATGTCTATTCTGTTTCCTCTTCTAAATGTGAATTACGTGTCCCATACATGGACCCTACTTGTTACTTACCTCCTTTTGGTTTGTGGATCGTCGCATGATTATAATTTATTTTACTTGTGATATTCACTTGTAAGTGAGCATATGCCATGTTACCTCATAGGATGATTGTTTCTCATTCCATCCATTTGCTTGCAAGTTTACTGCTGTTATTTTTTAATACCTGAGTAATACTCCTTTGTGTTATTGTATCACATTTATCTTATCCATTATTCAGTTGAGGTACATCTAAGTTGTATTGGGATTCTTTTATTATGCATAAAGCTGCTATAAACTTAGTTGAACAAGTATCCTGTGATATGGTAGAGTGTCCCTTAGGTATCTTGCCAGGAATGATATAGCTGTTTTCTGGAGGTAGCTAGACTACCTTTTTTCAGAGAAATTACTACATTGATTTCTGATTTGTCTGTCTTTGTCTGCACTCTAAGCAGCAATGAATATGCCATAATATTAATATATTTCAATGTAAAAATGGAACTTTAAAACGTTTTTACATGTTTAATGTGAATTTTTGGGGTTGAATAAAGAAGGAAGATGTACCATAATAGCAATTTGTTTGTGTGTCAAGTTGACAAGAGGTGAGTTGTACTGGTTTGTCTTATGTCAACTTGGCAAAGAAATAATGGTTTATCTGAATGAAACAAACCTCACTTAAGAAGTCATTTTCTTAGTAAAAAGTAGATTTTTCACCAGTCCACTGTATTTAGCATCGTCCCTAGGCAGTTTGTTGTGCTTCTATAGGAAATAATATCATACAGTTGGGGAGCAGCACACCTCTGAACATCATCCCAATAAACTTTGACACTAGTCCCTGTCTCCAGGAGCTAGTTTCATTTGAGATCCTATACTGACATCATTTGGTGATGTACAGTAAGTTAAAATCTAAGCTAAGTTGAAATCTAATCTAATCATTTTCCTGCTGACTTGCTGGTTTTGTTCATGGAGTTTCATTTCTTTAGTAGAAACCATAACTGACATATCATACTTATTTCAAATTGAAAGGGCTTGAGATTGTAGCCTATGAAACCAATTTGCCCTGGTAATTAAGATCAAGAAAAATACATTGCAAATATCTATGGAAAGCGTTTGATTCAAATCTTAGCCATAAATGTCAATGTGTGTGTGGGGGGGTGGGGGGGTCAGACACTTTTGGAAAGAGGATATTATTGCATATTTGGAAAGGTTTTAAGAGAGGAAATGTGTAAGTAGTATAATGAGTGTAAGATGCACTAGATATTTGATGGTAATGACTGCATTGTCTTTGAGCACGATAAAAATTTTAAGCAACTTACATACTTAAAAAATAAATTTGAAGATGCAGGAAAACTATTTCTATGAGTTCTAGCAGGAAGGATTTACAACTATACTAAATGGCTTTTTTCAGCATCTAAAGTATGTAAGATTTGTGAACACCTGAGAGTGGAGTCTAAGTGCAATGAACAGAGTCTGTTTAAATATTTATAAGATTGTGAAACCACCCATCTTCAAATCATCGAGTGAGTGAACTTATACTACATATTACTTGATTAATTTTGTTAACATTTTAATTGAAGGAGCAAAATATAAATTTGATTCAAAAATGGCATAACCTTCTATTGTTTTCACAAACAGCATTCTAAGGTGCTGTTACATTTAAAAATTCACAACCATGATATCCTGTTTCATGTCCAAAATAGACAAAGGCTATAAATACAGACAAATCAATAATGATTAACTGTGACAAGCAACAGTGCAGAAAGAAATTAGGAATTTTTCCCCTTCAAAGATACAGAACATTTGATCTCTAGTAAAGGTAAATTGGTATAATGAAAGTATTAAAGGTTTTGTCATGAATACATTCTTGGCAGGCATGGCTTCTATCAATATTTTGGTTACCTTTGTATCCATTGTACTGTTTGCTTCATCAAAAATTTTTCTTTGATTATTTTCAGTAATGATTTCTTTCCTAGTCCTGTTGCTTCTCATAAATCTGATGCTACAATCAATGCTTACTGAAGAAATGGTGAGTTTAAAATTAGTAATCATTTTAAATATACCTAACAACTTTGTGAAATTTCATGCTAATTGAGAGTAATAAAATTCAAAGAGCCTTATTGGCAACAGCACTCTGAGGAATTTTTGAATCACTTAACAGGGCTATGGTAACAAGAGAATAAGTTTGTATTCTTCACTACTAATAGCTATAATATTCATCAGTGACAAATATCAACTGGACACTTAACAAAGGTGAGACACTACAAAGATAAGGTGTATATATATATATATACCAAACCTCAAATTGGACATTAAGAGAATTGAGAAGTATTTTAGTTGAAAAGTATGAAGAGTTGAGTTGAGATACTAATATTATCTACTGATGGATTATGTCCACTCTGAAATGTAAGAAACAAGCAGAAAAATCTACCCGTCGGTAAAGAATTTCAATTGAAATAAAGCTGATTGTGAGGACCAACACCCATAATTGTCTTTTAACTTCTATAACATGTATGTCTGCCAAAGTCTCAAGAGATAAATAAGACATGCCTTATGCTGTTGCTTAAAGATTTGGTTAAGTAGAGTTGTTGATATTATGTTCATTTCATATGAACTTTTAAAATATGGTATATTTCATATAACATCAGTAATTTTGAAAATATCTCACTACTAAATATCATATTGGTAGTCATTAAAATACAAGTTTAAGAGAAATTTAATCTGCAAAGGACGATGATATAATAAGCAGAAATTGAATATTCCCCTTTCTACTGAGAAAGTTCATTTTTGAGCTTTGAAAGAAATTTGATTTATGCTTAGTTTTGAGTTTAATAGAGGTAGAATAGTGATAAAAATGTGGTCTTAATAAAATGTAATAACACTTAAAGGTATCTAGTCAGCTCACTCTTTCTATAAGTAATTTATAAGTTTGTTGAGTCTATTTGTTCAAGTACACTCTAATGATTCCTGTTCTTGTGAATATAGACAGATATTAGATGTAGTCAGATATCAGATAATTTCCATATCATATAGTAATACATCTAAGGACAGACACTTAAAACCCTAATAAAATCAACCTTTGTTCATGGTTAAGTGAATAACTCACCCTGAATAATAAGAAAAAAAAACATATTGGCACTGTGTCTTTTACATGAGCCTAAATTTTGTTCTGATTCCTACTCTACCATATTATTAAAGACACTCAAACTTTTATCCTATTCTGACAATTAACTAGCAGTTTTATATCCCTGAACTTAATCTCTACATACACACATATAGAAGATAATGGATAAATTTGAACAAATCCTACTTATTTATCAATCACACTGCTATCACTGACTTAACAAGAAGAAAACCAAGTACTTTACTAGACCAACTTACTCTTTCTAAATAGACTAAAATATTCCTTGAATTAATATATGAAAGTTTAGTGCTGAGAAACCTTGGAAATTTTCCTTCAATTATGTGACATACTCCCCTTAGACTGTTGAGTTAGAAGAATACTCTTAAACTCGGGGTGATAGGAGCTTCTCACACACTCAAAATTATAGGGTAAAGTATGAAATCACAGCTTCTACTTATCTTAATATATTCTGTAAAAATATAGTTTCAAGGGTTTTGAGTTTCTTACTGTAAATATTGATGGAAATTATTTCTACCTCAGGTTCTGAGAGAGATTCAAAAATGATCCTACCATATCTGCTGATCACAAGAAAAATATCAAGGCTGTCTTGGAAAAGATTGTCTACCAAAATATAAGAAATATCTTAGAAGATGTTAACCAGATGATACATGGCTCCAACCTAGACCCAAAACCATTTAAAAGCATACAGAATGTTAATCGACCCAAGATAAAATTATCTCTTCCTCTGAATATCATACCAGTATGATATTAATGTAAGTAATAGGCACCATAATATTCACTAGCATACTCAATTCAAGGACCAAGTAAACTAAAACAAAGTTTTGCTCTATTATTCAAAAACTCCTTTGGTACAAATTTGAAATTAATGAGTACTGATTTTTCTAATAAAAAGGATTAGCCTCCTAGTGTCCTAAATACTTTTACTATTATTATAATCTCTGTTATCTATAGACTATTAATTTAACAACACAAACACAAGAAGAATGGAGAGTGTAAATAAATTCTATAAACTAAGAACATTAGTCTCTCTATTAGAGGCAAAAAAAAAAAATGTTCTAAGCAAGCTGTGGATGAAGCCAGTTGCTAGGTACTAGCATCATTTCAAAACTAATATCCTAAGCTTTACTTTTTAAATCAATGCTTCTCTACCTTTCTAATACTGAAAATCTTGACTATAGTTCTTCATGATGTGGTGACCCCAATCATAAATTTATTCTCATTGCTATTTCATAACTGCCTGTCTGTTGATGTTATAAATTGTAAGGTTCAAATCTCTTATTCCTGTTATCTGATATTTGATTGCTGTGAAATGGTTCCTTTATCCACAAAGGGTATGATACCAAGAGAATGAGAACTTCTGCCTTATAGTCACATGTTATTTCTTGGCACAATTCTTAATAAAGTCATCATTATCCCCTCAGTCTTCCTTGCTATGGTCTGATCATATTGAAATGAAAATAAGCTTCATTTAGACTACGAATCTTTGTGATTATAGATTAGCAACATGTTTTTGATTATATATTTGTTTATGTGTCTTTTGATAATTTCATAAAAGCATGTGATATATTTTCATCACAATGCCTTTTCAGGTTCTCTTCTTTCTATCTATCTCCCATGAGCTATGCCAAAGAGAGTGAGTAGAGTAATCGGGAAAATCATTACGAGGATGAGAGAGGATGAGAATGATTATAGGGAAAGCAAGAAGAAAATGTAAAAAACAGATATTGGAGTGCTTCTGTTGGTTACCACACCTATCAGCAAGTGTATTTTTTCAGCGTCTTTTAAAGGCAATCAACACAAAGCATGAGCAATTCTAGGAAGATAAACAATGGCCACTAATGCTTAAATGACACGTTTCTAGTATATAACATCTACAGTTGTTCAACACCATGCCCTTCAGACTAGGATAGTCTCTTAAGGACATATATGTAAGCAGAGGACCATGTCAATGTGTAACACACAACATAATTTAAAACGAAGACAGATGTCAGCAGATTCACTCATGATTAATCACAAGCAAGAAGTCATCCAAAGTTAACTCTGAAAATGCTTGCCACATGTCCCTCATTTTATTTATGCAAGTCAAAACTCTCTCAGCTATTGGCACAGAAAACTGTACCTGCCTTTGCATTCCCTCAAGGGATATGATCTCTACCAGTCATAGGTACATGACTCCCAATAGCACTTTCTTAGGCTGATCCACGTCTTTCTGAATCTTACCCCCAACTTTTTTATCTTTAAGAGGCATTTTAGTCTCAGAGCAGAAAGTAGTGCCTGCCTTAGGTTGCCATCTGAAAACACAGCACTTGCCTATCATTGGCACATGAATAATCTTATATTCCTGGCCAGTCTTAGGCTGAGTAGGTTTTCATGCTCATCTTACTCATCATTGACTACCAAATTCTGCTAGAAAAGGCACTGGATCTTGAATTTATGTAACTCTTCTTTTACATCTGTAAAAGCTCTGACAATTCTCAAAAGAATAGATAATAAACATGCCACAAAAAGTATCATAAAACAAACACCTGCTATGCCCATTAAGACAGATGTAAATGAGGAACATGAAGGAAAATGACCTGTAACATTTTCATTATAAAATTTGCAATGCTACCAGCATCAAAAGACAAACACTTTGCATTTCTTTTACTTATAACCTCCTTATGCAGGGCTAAGTAATCTAAAGAAGAATTAGTATTATGACAAATATCATGAAAATGACCTTTTACTCTGGCCCAGTTATACTGATGCTAATTATACCTTTTTGTAGTTATACAAATCCATAGATTTTGAG
This sequence comes from Mus caroli, assembly GCF_978045245.1. Taxonomy (NCBI): domain Eukaryota; kingdom Metazoa; phylum Chordata; class Mammalia; order Rodentia; family Muridae; genus Mus; species Mus caroli. The sequence continues at coordinate 55,097,518 of NW_028227273.1, forward strand.
TATGATAGTCGATATGGTTTCTAAATTTCATTCCTTGTAACATGTCCTCCATGACTGGCGCTATATCATATAATATGTCATTTTTTTTGTTCTAGCCACCTATCCAAATCTTCTTGTATACTCAAAGCATTGGTTATATTTTCCATAAAATTTTCCACAAACTTACTGTTCATACTTCTGTGCTAAAGCTAACATAGAAGAAGTAACATTATGTATTACTAATAAGTGTTATACTAAGTGGAATGAGAGCAACCACACTGGCAATTATCAGTCCAACCATATATTTGTTCCTTGTCAGAGCATAGTCTAGTTATTCCAATATTTGTAAGCATTTTTCTGAATACCAAGGTTCAGAAAATTTTACAGGAAGAAAAATAAAAGCTTTTTGACGTATTACCATTGCAGATTAATCACCATACAGTGCAAAAACACAATTGGACAAAAGACAATTAAAACATGAAACATAGAACTCATTATCCAAGCTAATAACAAACTATATATTACCGAGTAGGTTGGAAATTGGGGGGTTGCTAATAGACTTCTGCAAATTGCTGATGTTGAAATTTTGCGAGTATGTGGTTCCTAAAGGTTGGAACTAGCCAACTGGCTGTGGTGCTAGACCACTTTTTCCACGCTACTGTGTGACAAATGTGGCAGCTGGAAGCCCATATTGCTATGGGGCACATGGACTTGATTAAATGGCCTAGAGAAGTGGCAGATGCTGCAAAGATGGGGTAGAGCCACCCAGGTTTGAGGTCATTGAAGTGCACAGCTTCCTAAGAGCAAAGAACTTCCTTGCCATTCCAGGGCCCTCATACGTCATGTGTCCTCTGCTGCCTCCCCTTCCTGAAAGATTCATGGAATCTTGAGCCAGTTGTCTACCAACTTGTGCAGGTCATGTGTGAATGGGCCCTTCCTACTGGAAGTCAAGACAGGAGGCTGAGCCAGGGCAGCTTGGCTACTCACTATTTCTCCAGCAGTATCTGTGTTGCTGGTCCCTTGACCTGGGACAGAAAGGCTTGGTACTGAAATGGCATAATCACTTGTAAATGCTGAATACGGGTTTTGACTGGAGGGAGATGGCTTAAAAGGATGTAACAGCTGGTTTTGCCTAGTCTCTGGGGTGTTGCAAGATGGATTGAGGATCTGCTGAGGATGTAAGACTAAAGTTCCACTCTGACTAGGCAGGTTAGCTGAAAGCTATGGGCTTTTAATTTCCCAAAGAGCTGCTGCGACTAGCCTTGGTGCCTTTGCTTTTAGTGGGTCTCCTTCTTCTCCCTGACAGAGGAGCACATGGGGGAATAATGACAGCAGGTTGAACCTTGACCAGTGTAGTATACAATGTTTCAATTCCAGGCTTCAGGCAACTTGGCAGGTCCTGAATCTCTTCAAGATGTTTTTCTAGTAATCACTGTAGTTCTAAGCATAAGTCTTAATTTCAATGCCAGACTAGTTGTCACTACTCACATAAGAGGAGTTGAATGAATTACTAAGGGTTTGACTTAGTTTCTGTAAGGGAAGGCTCTTTAAACTCGGGTGAGGGGAAGAGTATGGACTACCTGAGCCATCCTCTGTACCCCTACTTAGAAAGGTGGCCTCCAGGTCTGAAGATGGCCCATACAGATGGGGAGATTCTGCCAGGTCAGGCTTCTCCTTCTTTGGTATCACAAAAGGAATATTTGTTTGTTCTGAATCTCTGAAAGGAGCAGAGTTCACTCATCCCTTACTTTTTCTTAGCTTCCTTTTACATGATTTCTTAGGTCATTTATTCCCAAAAGTTATTCATCGCTGCCAATACTTACACTTTCCCTAGTCCTCCACTTCCTGTGGTGTCCTTCACTGCTTTTCCTTAGTTCAGTTTCCAATTTTGGTGCTATAGGACAGAGGAATCCAGAAGAGTAAACAGAAAACTCACAATTTGGAGAGGGAGTGTAAATGGAAGAAAGATAGAAAGAAAATATGAGAGATGGTTGTGGGAGGGCTGCTGGTGAATACTATGTAAGCAAGCAAGCCAAGCTACACAAATCATGACCAATTTCACGAAGATAAACAATGAAACAATTGCTAATGTGGCAAGTTTTTGGTATACAATACTATTGATTAAGAATATCTCCCCCAGGATGGGACAGTCTCTTAAGGATGTATGTATAAGCAGAGAAAGTTAGCATGATGTAATACATGTCTTAATTAATAGCAAAGATAGATGTCAGCAGACTCATTCATGCTTAATCACAAGCAAGAAGTCACCCAAAGTTAAATCCAGAAATGCTACCCACAGAACTTATTAATTTTTCTCCCTATTAAATCATCTTTTGATTCTTGTCTATTGTGCTCTGTGAAAGTCTGTGTTAACCAGGGATATAAATGCATGGTCAAAATGTATGTAGTGTTTCCTGGAACAAAGACAAGTTAGCAATAGCTAAGGTACTGAATATAATGACTTTGCCTGCTCCAGTGCCTTCCTATATCAACTACCTCATATGAGATACTTCCCCATCCATGGCTTCATGTTTAAAAGCCTAGTAGTGGGAAGCCTTGTATAAGCAAACACATACCCGTTTTTCCATGTGCAAAAGAAATAATAAGCCTGGATTGAATGTTTATATATTCATTCAAATCATTTGAACTATTTAAATTTTTGAATAAGGGGTTGTTAAAGTACTTGTCTTGAAGATTGATACTTCATTGGAACAGCCTTCACTCTTAAAATTCAAAATGATTGGCCAGACATTTCCCAGAATTATTTTATGGCAGGGATATTTCCCAAAATCTTGACTTTGGAAACCTAATAGAACAATTGAGCTAAGCTTTGCAAATATTGGAACCTCACCCCCATCCCCCCCCCCAGAGAATGAATCTCCATGATAGTCCTATCACAGGAAATCCTCAAAAGCAGATATAGGGTTCAAAAACTGGTTTCTTCCAATGGAGCTTTTGATGGGGACCATTACAATTTGAATTTTTTATTGTATATATTTTGTGCTCAATTATTAGAGAGAGATTTGCAATGATATAATGATTTTTTTAAATTTTCTTGTTTTTTTTTTCTTGTAAGGACAGATATCATCTACTAAGCCTTATGATACAAAAAATACAGGTGAAATCTGCTTTTAATTTTGTAATTAAATAAGTTTAAGCAGTTTTAGATTATTAACATATTTACTGACAAAAAGTAAAGAGGAAAATAAATTTAAAAAGTGTAAATATGCTAAAATGGCTATACTACAAATAAATATGGAGCAAAACAAGTATTATAAGTAGGATAAAATTGTGCAGGTGGTTCTCAGTCTATGGGGTACAACTCACATTGGCTAGATTGCACAAATTTTTCTCCTTTTGCCTATATACAACTCTAGCTAACAACTTTCCAGGTTAATAACAGCAGAATAATCTGTAGTACTCTTTTTACTGAGACTCTGAAGTAGAAATTTATGGTATATTTGGAAAGTCAGTTGTGTCAAATGATGTTTTGCTGGAGCAGACATGGGAAAGAACAGTTTTCTGAAGCAAACATGGGTGAAAGGATGTTTTGACATAGCAAACACATGAAAGGACCCTGGATTAAGGATTATAAATATGACCCCCACAGACAGTGAGAGACAAGAATTGAGCATTAGTTTTCTCTGTCCCTCATTCTTATTCTTCCCTAATGACACTCATGTGTTGGTTCTCCTTACATAGCATATTGAACTCAACTTGTGGTAAGAGTGGCATTGAGAGAATCTCACCCAAGAACTGGCCGAGTTTACTTTGCCAGCTTGGTGTACAGTATTTGCCTCAGGTCATTTGTCAGGTTTTAGAGTTTTCCCCAGATTCACCCACTGTATCTGCCTGCCTAGAGCACTGGTTTACACTTGCCAAGTTGTTTTTGTTGTTTGCTATGGGACTGAACTGCTGGTAAAGAAGATCAAGCCTGCAAAGAGCTATTGCTGAACAGCTCCACTTCTCCCTTACCCTAATATCTTTTCTCTTCCATTAGCTCTGCTAACTTGTAGGTTAAAGAAGAGGTTGAACCCTTTTTAAATGTATGTTGCAAAATATATATGCCTACACGATTCAGTGATTTTTTTTATCTTATCTGAAGGAAGAGCTACACTATATCTTCTTGTTGAGATCAAGTCCTCATTAAAATCAGAGCTTATGGACTGTTTGAATGGTTGGCCCACAAGTTATTGGATTTTCCCTTCTCAGCATAACAAAGCAGAGACAAAAAGTATTGCAGCACACCTGTCTTTGGCATTGGTGTAGATTTCCAAACTCAAATTCATGCATGTCTGACAAGCATATTACCCATCAACTATCTTCCCAACCTCGCTGATTCGTTTTTATTAAGCTTCCAATAGTTTTAGTAAATACAAAGATATGCCTCTTTTTACTTAGTTGTATATTGGTATTCATTTGTATTATTCCCTAAAATTTATTATATAGGTGAATTAAAATACTCAGAAATTTTAATAAGTTTCTTTGAAATTAGCATACTAATGATGAGAATGTTTCTACTCACGTTTTACATAAAATAAGTTGTGTTCTGAAGTAGTTTATATATGATTATTATTTTTAATAGAGAGTAAAATTAATCATTGAGGATGATTGTCTATGTCCTATCTGAACAAAATCTATGTACATATGTTATATCTCCCATGACACTGAAATCACTGTGTGATCATCCCTTAAAAATATGAAAAATAAATTGGAATGCATTTAGGATATAGATACCTTCATTTAAAATTTTTGTAATATTTAATTTTAATAACCAATATATGTGTATAAGCCTGTTTGTGTAGCCTTGCTTGTGAAGTTTCAGAGGGGAGTTGAAAGGCTCTGTAGGGTCATTTGTTGTATTGATTTTGGAGTGTTTCACACTAGGTTTTAGGGGGCTGAAAAAACAACTGTGATTAACAAAATACCAGAACTACTACAGGGAGACCTTTGCTTTTCTGGAATACTCAATGCTGCTCAAATGTAGCTGAAATATTTACTGTGATTAAGAGACCATTATTATTGGGGTTCAATTTTCTTTGATGTATTTCCTGAGAGTCAGCACACTATAGACTTGTTCCATAAGTGACAAAGAGCTTAGTCATTAGTTGCCCACTTGCAAAATATCTTTACCATCTTTATGCCAGCATATCTTGTGGGCAAGAGCCATTGAAGGACAAAAGTTTTGTACATTTGTTGCTTTCCTAATACCTCCCTTAGATTCCATGCCCTCTTTTGCTTACAGCTATATCTGGGATCACCCTCTCTGATTTCTGGGTGTTTCTCCAGTCCTACGTTTCTTTTTCCTCCCAAAGAGCACAACTTCTAGTTTTCTCCTTTCATATCCCATCCATCCTCCCCACACATGATTCCTTGTGTTTACATCCCTACTTCCCACCCTAATGCAGACCCCTCTCCCAATCACCAATTATGTCCATTCTGTTTTCCCTTCTAAATATGAATTACGTACCCCCATACATGGGCCTTACTTGCTACTTACCTTCTTTTGGTTTGTTGATCGTAGCAGGATTATAATTTATTTTACTTTTAATACTCACTTGTAATCAAGTGCTTGCCCTGTTTGGCTTTCTAGGTCTGGGTTACCTCATAGGATGATTGTTTCTCATTCCATTCATTTGCTTGCAAATTTAATGCTGTTATTTTTTTTAATAGCTGAATAACACTCTTTGTGTTATTGAATCACATTTATCTTATCCATTATTCAGTTGAGGTACATCTAGGTTGATTTGGGTTTCTTTTATTATGCATAAAGCTACAATAAACACAGTTGAACAAGCATCCTGTGATATGGTATAGTGTCCCTTGTTTATCTGGCCAGGAATGGTTTAGCTGTTTTCTGGAGGTAGCTAGACTACTGATTTTCAAAGAAATTAGTAGGGTTGATTTCTGATTTATCTGTCTTTGTCTGCACTCTAAGCAGCAATGAATATGCCATAATATTAATGTATTTCAATGTAAAAAATGGAACTTTAAAACTTTTTACATGTTTAATGGGAATGTTTGTGGTTGAATAAGGAAGGAAGATGTAGCATAATAGCAATTTATTTGTGTGTCAAGTTGACAAGAGGTGAATTGTACTTGTTCGACTTATGTCAACCTGGCAAAGAAATTGTGATTTATATGAATGGAAAGATCCTCACTTAAGAAGTAATTCTCTAAGTTAGTAAAAAATGGATATTGTCCCAGTCCACTGTATATTTCATTATCCCTAGGCAGTTTGCTGTGCATCTATAGGAAATAATATCACACAGTCCAGGAGTAGCACACCTCTGAACATCATCAACATCATCCCTCTAAACTTTGACACTAGTCCCTGTCTCCAGGAGCCAGTTTCATTTTAGATCCTATACTGACATCATTTGGTGATGTACAGTAAGTTGAAATCTAAGCTAAGATGAAATCTAATCTAATCATTTTCCTGCTGACTTGTTGTTTTTGTTCATGGAGTTTCATTTCTTTAGTAGAAACCATAACTGACATATCATATAGTGATTCATCTAAGGACAGACACTTAAAACCCTAATAAAATCAACCCTTATTCATGGTTAAGTGAATAACTCACCTTGAATAATAATAATAATAATAATAATAATAATAATAATAATAATACCATATTGGCACTGTGTCTTTTACATGAGCCTAAATTTTGTTCTGATTCCTACTCTACCATATTATTAAAGGCACTCAAACATTTATCCTTTTCTGATAATTTGCTAGCATTATTGTATCCCTGAACTTAATCTCTACATGCACACATACAGAAGATAATGGATAAATTTGAACAAATCCTACTTGTTTATCAATCGCACTGCTATCACTGACTTAATAAGATGAAAGCCAAGCACTTCACTAGACCAACTTACTCTTTCCAAATAGACTAAAATATTCCTTGAGTTAATATATGAAAGTTTGGTGCTGAGAAACCTTGGAAATTTTGTTTCAAATATGTGCCATACTCCCCTTAGACTATTGAGTTGGAAGAATACTCTTAAACTCGGGGCGATAGGAGCTTCTCACACACTGAAAATTATAGGGTAAAGTATGAACTCACAGCTTCTACTTATCTTAATACATTCTGTAAAAAAAAAATAGTTGCATGGGTTTTGAGTTTCTTACTGTAAATATTGACGGAAAATTACCTCTACCTCAGATTCTGAAAGAGATTCAGAAAGATCCCACCATATCTGCTGATCACAAGACAAATATCAAGGCTATCTCGGAAAAGATTATCTACCAAAATATAAGAAATGACTTAAAAGATGTTAACCAGATGTTACATGGCTCCAACCTAGACCCAATACTGTTTAAAAGAATACAGAATGCTAAACAACCCAAGATTAAATATTCTGTAACTTTGAATATCATAGCAGTATGATGTTAATAAAAGTATTGGATACCATAATATTCACTAGCATACTCAATTCAAGGGCCAAGTAACCTAAAACAAAGTTTTGCTCTGTAATTAAAAAACTCCTTTGGTATATATTTGAAATTAGTAAGTACTTATTTTTCCAATAAAAAAAGATTAACCTCCTAGTGTCCTAAATACTGTTACTATTATTATAATCTCTGTCAAGTCTGTATACTATTAATATAACAACACAAACATAAGAAGAATGAAGAGTGTAAATAAATTCAATAAACTAAGAAAATTAGCCCAGCCTGAGGACAGAGGTCCACCCTGCAGGGAGCGCCATCTTGGCTCCGGGACTCCACCGAACTTAGTCTGCACAGGTGAGAGTGAGGACCACAGAGGCAGACAGCTTCTGGGACAGGCGGGAGCCACAGAGCTGCTGAGACAGCACCCTTTTGGGGCCGCAGACATCAGGCACCCTCCCAGCTGGAAGACAGTGGTCTGCCCTGCACAGGAGCCCTCTGCCTCAGGAGCAGGGAGCACATCTTGGATCCAGGACTCCACCGAACTTAGGAACTTAGTCTGCACAGGTGAGAGTGTGCACCACAGAGGCTGACAGCTTCTGTGACCTACCAAAACAACACAGCATCTGGGAAAGGTTCTGTTTTCGGCCTTCTTCTTCAGCCAGGAGGAGGTCCAAACACCAGATATCTGTACACCTTCCCTTTAAGAGGAAAGCTTGTCAGCAGAGAGTGCTCTAACCACTGAAACTCAGAGGAGAGAGCCTGTCTCCCAGGTCTGCTGACAGACAGTACTCAGAATCACCAGAAGAACAACCTCTGAACAGAGACAACTATAACAACTCCAGAGATGTTGGCGAGAGGTAAACGTAAGAAAATTAGTCTCTCTACTAGAGACAAAAAAAAAAAAGTTGTTCTAAGCAAGCTGTGGATGAAGCCAGTTGCTAGGTACTAGCATCATTTCAAAACTAATATCCTAAGCTTTACTTTTTTTAAATCAATGCTTCTCTAACTTACTAATACTGCAAATCTTGACTATAGTTCTTCATAATGTGGTGACACCAAACATAACATTATTCTCATTGCTATTTCATAACTGCCTGTGTGTTGATTTTATAAACTGTAAGGTTCAAATCTGTTATTCCTCTTATCTGATATTTGATTGATGTGAAATGGTTCCTTTATCCTCAAAGGGTATGCTACCAAGAGAATGAGAACTTCTGCCTTATAGTCACATGTTACTTCTTGGCACAATTCTTAATAAAGTAATCATGAGCCCCTCAGTCTTCCCTGCTGTGGTCTGATTAGATTGAAATGAAAATAAGCTTCATTCAGGCTATGAATCTTTGTGAATATCCAGTAGCATCATGTTTTTGATTATTTATTTGTTTTATGTGTCTTTTGATAATTTCATAATAGCATATGATACATTGCCATTTAACGTTCTCTTCTTTCTATCTATCTCCCATGAGCTATGCCAGAGAGAGTGAGTAGAGTGATAGGGAAAATCATAAAGGAGGTGGGGGAGGATGAGAATGATTATAGGGAAGGCAAGAAGAAGATGTTAAAAAGTAGATATTGGAGTGCTCCTGTTGGTTACCACACCTAAGAGCAAGTGTATTTTTTTCAGTGTCTTTTAAAGGCAATCAACACAAAGCATGACCAATTCTAGGAAGATAGACAATGGCCACAAATGTTTAGATGACAAGTTTATAGTATATAACATCTACATTTGGCCAAGACCATTTCCTTCAGTTTAGGATAGTCTCTTAAGGATATATGTGTAAGAAGAGGAATGTGTCAGTGTATAACAAACAACTTAATTTAAAACAAAGATAGATGTCAGCAGATTCATACATGATTAATCACGAGAAAGAAGTCATCCAAAGTTAACGGTGAAAATGCTTGCCATGTGTCCCTCTTTTTATTTATGCAAGTCAAAACTCTCACAGCTATTGACACAGAAAGCTGTGCCTGTCTTTACATTCCCTCTAGGGATATGATTCCTCCCACTCATAGGTACATGACTCCTAACTGCCCTTTCTTAGGCTGATCCACCTCTGTCTGAATCTTACCCCTATTTTTTTTTTTATCTATAAGAGGCATTTTGTTAGTCTCAGAGCAGACAGTAGCGTCTGCCTTAAGTTGTCATCTGAAAACACAGCACTTACCTATCATTGGCACATGAATAATCTTGTATTCCTGGCCTGTCTTAGGCTGAGTAGGTTTCCATGCTCATCTTACTCATCATTGACTACCAACTTCTGCTAGAAAAGACATTGGAACTTGACTTTATGTAACTCTTCTTTGACGTCTGTAAAAGCTCTGACAGTTCTTCTCAAAAGAATAGATAAGAGGCATGACATAAAAAGGATCATAAAGCAAACTTCTGCTATGCCCAGTAAGACAGATGTAAATGACGACCATGAAGAAAAATGGCCTGTAATATTTTCATCATATAATTTGCAATACTACCAGCATCAAAAGGCAAACACTTTGCATTTTTTACTTATAACCTCCTTATGCAGAGCTAACTAATCTAAAGAAGAATTAGTATTATGCCAAATATCATGAAAATGACTTTTTTCTCTGGCCCAGTTATGCTGATGCTCATCCTTTTTGTAGTTATACAAATCCATAGATTTTGAGTATGATACTGCATATGGTTTCTAAATGTCATTCCTTGTACCAAATCCTCCATGACTGGCACTATATCATATAATATGTCATTTTTTTTTGTTCTAGCCACCTATCTAAATCTTCTTGTATACTCAAAGCATTGGTTACATTTTCCACAAAATTTCCCACAAACTTACTGTTTATACCTCTGTGCTAAAGCTAACATAGAAGAAGTAACATTGTGTTACTACTAAGTGTTACACTAAGTGGAATGATAGCAACCACACTAGCAATTATCAGCCCAATCATATATTTGTTCCTTGTCAGAGCATAAGCTAATTATTCCAATATTTTAAGCATTTTTCTGAATACCAGGCTTCAGACAATTTTACAGTAATAAAAATAAAAGGTATTTGATGTATTACCATTACAGTTTAATCATCATACAGTGCAAAAACACAATTGTTCAAAAGACAATTAAAATGTGAAACATTGAACTCTATCTAAGCTAATAGCAAAAGTTATATTCCCAAGTAGGTTGGAACTTGGGGGGGGTTGCTGATAGACTTCTGCAAATTGCTGATGTTGAAATTTTGTAAGGATGTGGTTCCTACAGGTTGGAACAAGCCAACTGGCTGTGGAGCTAGACCAGTTTTCTAATCCACTGTGTGACAAATGGGGAGCTAGAAATCCACATTTCTGTGAGGGCACATGGACTTTTTTAAGTGACCTATAGAACTAGCAGATGCTGCAAAGATGGGATAGAGTCACCCAGGTTTGAGGTCTTTGAAATGCACAATTGCCCAGGGGCAGAGAACTTCCTTGCCATTCCAGGGCCCTCATAAATCGTGTGTCCTCTGCTGCCTCCCCTGCCTGAAAGATTCATGGCATCTTGAGCCCAGTTGTCTACCAACTTGTGCAGGTCATGTGTGAATGGGCCCTTCTTGCTGGAAGTCAAGAAAGGAGGCTGAGCCTGGGCAGCATGGCTACTCACTATTTCTCCAGCAGTAACTGTGTTGCTGGTCCCTTCACCTGATACAGAAAGGCTTGGTACTGAAATGGCACCATCAAATGTAAATGCTGAATAGAGGTTTTCACTGGAGGGAGATGGCTTAAGAGGATGTAAAAGCTGGTTGTGCCTAGTCTCTGGGGTGTTGCCAAGTGGATGGAGGGTATGTTGGGGGTGTAATATTAAAGTTCCACTCTGACTAGACAGGTTAGCTGAAAGCTGTGGGCTTTTATTTCCCAATGAGCTGCTACGACTAGCCTTGGTGCCTTTGCGTTTAGTAGGTCTCCTTCTCCCTGATGGAGTAACAGCTGGGGAAATAATGACAGCAATGGGAACCTTGGCCAGTGTAGTATAAAAATTTTCAATTTCAGGCTTCAGGCAACTCAGCAGGTCCTGAATCTCTTCAAAATATTTCTTGTAATCATTGGTATACAGTACTATTGATTAAGCATGTTTCCCCCAGGCTCGGACAGTCTCTTAAGGATGTATGTATAAGCAGAAGATCTTAGCATGATGTAATACATGTCTTCATTAATAACAAATATAGATGTCAGCAGACTCATTCATGATTAATCACAAGTAAGAAGTCACCCAAAATTAACTCCAAAAATGCTACCCACAGAACTTATTACATTTTTTCTCCCCATTAAATCATCTTTTGTTTCTTGTCTATTGTGGTCTGTGAAAGTCTGTGTTAACCAGGGCTAAATGCATGGTCAAAATGTATATATTGTTTCCTGGAACAAAGACAAGTTAGCAATAGCTAAGGTACTGAATATAATGACTCCCCCTGCTCCAGTGCCTTCCTATATATCAACTATCTCAGATGAGATACTTCCCCATCCATGGCTTCCTGTTGAAAAGCCCAGTAATGTGAAGGCCTGTACAAGTAAACACACCCATTTTTCCATGTGCAAAAGAACTAAGAAGTCTGGATTTAATGTTCATATATTCATTCAAGTCAGTAGCTATTTTAAAAATTTGAATAAGGGGTTGTTAAAGTACTTGTCTTGAAGATTGATACTTCCTTGAAACAGCCTTCACTCTTAAAATTCAAAATGGTTGGCCACGCATTTCCCAAAATTCTCCTATGGCAGAGATATTTCCCAAACTATTGACTGTGGAAACCTAACAGAGCAATTGAGCTAAGCTTTGCAAATATTGTATATTTTTTCCCCATAGAATGAATCCCCATGATAGTCGTATCACAGGAAGTCCTCAAAGCAGATATAGGGTACACAATCTGGGTTCTTCCTGTGGAGCTTTTGATGGTGATCATCACAGTTTGAGTTTGTTATTGTCTATATTTTGTGCTTAATTATTAGAGAGAGACTTGCAATGATATAATGATTTTTTTTAATTTGTTTGATTTTTTTGACTTGTAAGGGCAGAGTATCATCTACTAAGCCTTATGATATAGAAAAATACAGTGAAATCTGCTTTTAATTTTGTAATTAAAAAACAGTTTAAGCAGTTTTAAATTATTTACATATTTACTGACAAAAACTAAACGGGAAAATAAAATTTAAAAATTTTAAATATGCTAAAATGGTAACACTAGAAATAAATATGAAGCAAAACAAGTTTTATAAGTAGGATAAAATTGTGCAGGTAATTCTCAATCTATGGTGTACAACTGACATTGTTTAGATTGCACAAATCTTTCTCCTTTTGCCTTCATACAACTCTAGCTAACAACTTTCCAGGTTAATAAAAGCAGAATAATCTGTAGTACTCTTTTTACTGAGACTCTGAAGTAGAAATTTATGGTTTATTTGGAAAGTCAGTTATGTCAACTGATATTTTGTTGGAGCAGACATGGGAAAGAAGAGTTTCCTGAAGCAAACACAGGTGAAAGGATATTTTGATATAGCAAACACATGAAAGGACCCTGGATTAAGGATTATAAATATGACCCCACAGACAGTGAGAGACAAGAATTGAGCATTAGTTTGCTTTGTCCCTCATTCTTATTCTTCCCTAATAACACTCATATATTGGTTCTCCTTACATAGTGTATTGAACTCAACATGTGGTAAAATTGGCATTGAGAGAATCTCACGCAAGAACTGGCCGAGTTTACTTTGCCAGCTTGGTGTACAGTATTTGCCTCAGGTCATTTGTCAGGTTTTAGATTTTTCCCCAGATTCACCCACTGTATCTGCCTGCCTAGAGCACTGGTTTACACTTGCCAAGTTGTTTTTGTTGTTTGCTATGGGACTGAACTGCAAAGAGCTATTGCTGAACAGCTCCACTTCTCCCTTACCCTAATATCTTTTCTCTTCCATTAGCTCTGCTAACTTGTAGGTTAAAGAAGAGGTTGAACCCTTTTTAAATGTATGTTGCAAAATATATATGCCTACACGATTCAGTGATTTTTTTTTATCTTATCTGAAGGAAGAGCTACACTATATCTTCTTGTTGAGATCAAGTCCTCATTAAAATCAGAGCTTTGGACTGTTTGAATGGTTGGCCCACAAGTTATTGGATTTTCCCTTCTCAGCATAACAAAGCAGAGACAAAAAGTATTGCAGCACACCTGTCTTTGGCATTGGTGTAGATTTCCAAACTCAAATTCATGCATGTCTGACAAGCATATTACCCATCAACTATCTTCCCAACCTCGCTGATTCGTTTTTATTATTAAGCTTCCAATAGTTTTAGTAAATACAAAGATATGCCTCTTTTTACTTAGTTGTATATTGGTACTCATTTGTATTATTCCCTAAAATTTATTATATAGGTGAATTAAAATACTCAGAAATTTTAATAAGTTTCTTTGAAATTAGCATACTAATGATGAGAATGTTTCTACTCACGTTTTACATAAAATAAGTTGTGTTCTGAAGTAGTTTATATATGATTATTATTTTTAATAGAGAGTAAAATTAATCATTGAGGATGATTGTCTATGTCCTATCTGAACAAAATCTATGTACATATGTTATATCTCCCATGACACTGAAATCACTGTGTGATCATCCCTTAAAAATATGAAAAATAAATTGGAATGCATTTAGGATATAGATACCTTCATTTAAAATTTTTGTAATATTTAATTTTAATAACCAATATATGTGTATAAGCCTGTTTCTCAAAATACATGGTTTGGATCCTGACCCCTGTGTTTAATTTTCCAGCCAATAAATTTGGCTGCTTTCATGAGGCTTACCATCACAAAAGATAACCAGATAAAACCGCACCCCAAGTGTTTCTCCACCAAGTCTCCTTCATAGACCAAACAATATACTCAAAAATAAATGCATTTAGATAAATCTCTTTGTGCCTAAAGTTAAATATTATTAAAAGTTCAAATAAATATGACAATATCAAAATTCATTTCAACCACTTTTCATATTTGTTTAAGGGAAGATCACAAACCAGTGATGTTAGTTTCACTAAGACCTAGCTATACCATTCCTGGACACCAAGAAGTTGTTCTTCTATACCGGAAGTGTCTTGTGCTGCTTTATGTTCATAGAAGCCTTGCTTGTAATAGTCAGAAATGGGGAGCAACACAGATGTCCCTCACCTAAAGAGTAAATAGAGAAAATATGGTTCATTTACAAAATGGAAAGCTATTCAGCTATTAAATATGAGGACATCATGTATTCTCCTGGATAATGATTGAACTAGGCAATATCATTCCAAGTGAAGTAATGCAGACACAAAACCACATGCATGATATGTACTCACTGATAAATGGATAGTAGACCCAAAGTACAGAATGCCCATGATACAATACACAGAGAATAAGAAGTTTAACAAAAATGTAGGCCCAAGTGAGGATGTTTCAATCCCACTTAGGAGGGAAACGGAATAATCATGGAACATAGAGAGAGGGAGGGAAAGACCCAAGTGAGAGATTGGGGGTGAAAGGAGAGAGGAGAGGAAACAGGAGAGAAGCCCAGAGGGCAAAAGGAATTAATGGAAATATGCAGCTTCTGAATATGGGGATAGGGGGAACCTCTAGAAATTCCCAGAAACCTGAGATGTGAAAGGCTCCCAGGATTCACTATGAATGACCTGAATCACAATGCCAAATGGTGGGGACATGGAAACTGAAAACTACCTGCAGTAGAGAGTCAAGACTTCAGTGGAGGCATAAAGTCTCCAACCTGCCTTCAAATTTTTTCACCCAGAATTTTTCCTGTCTAATAAATTCAGGTAGAAAAATGGAGCAGAACTTGAAAGAATGGCTGAACTGTGATATGCCAAACATGGGATCCATTGCATTGTATATGCCAAACCCTGAAACTTTTACTGATATTAGATTGTACTTGTATATAGGAGCCTAGGATGGCTGTACTCTGAGAGGTCCTAGAAGCAGATGAACAAGACATATGCAGAAAATGACAGCCAACCATTGTACTGAGGTCAGGGCCCTATATGGAAGAATTAGTGGAAGGACTGAAGGAGCTGAGGGGATGTCAACCCCATAGGAAGACCAACATTGTCCATGAAACCATACCCCTGGAAGCTCCATGAGAATATGCCACCAACCGAAGAACATACAGTGACTGGGCCATTGTCACCTAACCCCAGCATCTATATATGGCATATTTTAGACTGAGGACTTCCTTGTCTACCTTCATTGGGAAAGGATGCTCCTAAACTAGAAGAGACTTGTTGCATCACTGAAGAGGGATACCTGGGGGTGGGATGGAACACCCTCTCAGAGGCAAAAGTGAGGGGCTGGAGTAGGTTCTTTGGGAGTGGAGACTGGATAGTGGGGACAACATGTGGCATGGAAATAAATAAAATTATTAATTTAAAAAAGAATGAAGGTTTGGAATCTGACCTCAGCACTCCAATTCCTGTCCAGTAACTCTGCCTGTTTTCCTGGGAGTTTGTCAGCACCTGAGAGAAATAGGAAAATCAAAGACAAAAGCCCTTCCCCACAACTGCCCTTAAAACATATGCAACAGTCTTGAAAGTACCATATCCACTGGACTCATGTTTTCTGCCCTAAACCTCATTCTGCATTTCCTGACATCCAGCAGAACAGGGAACACAAGGGTAGGATGGTATTAGAGACCTCAGAAACAAGCTGAGTATCCCAATTCCCAGTCGAATTATAGGCCAAAAGTTCTGAGAGAATACACTACTGTACATGAAGACTATTATTCATAAGCATCCCAAGACACTAAGGCCAGAAGATAGAGAGGAGACAGAAACCAATTAAGGGAGGAAATCTAACACCCACACCCCAAAATATTAACTCATGAATCAGCATATACCTTAAAACAATAAAACCAGATGGCTAAAAGCCAGTGTGAGAACACAGTTAAAATCATCCTGGGAAATAGGGTAGCACCAGAGCCCGGATATCCTATGACAACAAGCCCTAGATAGTCAAACATAGCTGAAGCAGAAGATAATTACTTTAAATCCAATCCTATGAAGATGATAGAAGGTAAAGGACATAAGTAAATCCCTTTAGAAATACAAGAATATACAATCTAACAAGTAAACTTAATGAATAAAGTGGTTAAAGATGTTAAAAGGGATATAGTATTATCTTAGTTAGGATTCCATTACTGGGGAGGACACAAATCTTGAGCACAACTATTCTTATAAAGTAAAATATTTAATTAAAGGTACCTTACTGTTTAAGAGGTTCAGGCCATTGTAACTATGACAGAAATCATTGCAGTTTTCAGGCAGACACTATGCTGCGGGAAATGGGTATTCCAAATCTATATCCAAAGGAATCCAGGGGATAACTACATTCCACAAGCAAACATCAAGTGGGTCTCCACTGCACTGTGCAAAGCTTGAGAATAGGAGCTCAAAGCCAACAACAAAATTACATCTTTCCTTCAACAAGGCCACAAATCCTATTATTGACATTTCTCATGAGCCGTGAATATTCAAACCATCACAACTAACAAAAAAAAAAAAAAAAAAAAAAAAAAAAAAAACAGGAACCAACCAGTGAACCAAATAAACAAATAAAAATACAATGTGGGGAAATACTGGAGACTGAAAACCTATGTAAATGAAATCAATAGTAAGTGGTCTTAATTGAGTTGTGAATGAGGCAGGCATGTACTGTGGGGTCTGAAAGTCTCCTTCTTGGTGAGAATTCTATATTATAAAAATGAAAAATATGAAGTCTAGGATTCAGTATACTTTTTCTTAACTCTGCACTTTTGTAACATAATCCAATAATAATGGATATATCTTATAGTTTTCAGTATGGACATTTTTGTTTATAAAGGAATAATCTTTATTTTAGGTTCTGACACAAACTCAGAAAAGAGAAAACATGAGAAAGATAAGGTCGATGACAAGCATGCCTTCAACAAGATCTTGCAAATAGTGGAGAAGGTTAAGTGGGAATGCAAAAATGACCTCCTCCAAGGCCAGAATGATTGAATATATGACCATTGTTGACAGCCTTATCCTTCAGTGAATATTGCTGCCAGCAGAATACTTATGGAAAACAACATGACTGGGACAGAATTTATGTCTGAAAATAATCAAAGTAGATGTCTTAGTTGAACCAAGCAGTGCATGGGACACAAAGAGTAACCAAAATACCATTTGAACTTATGCCCTCCAACACAAATAAGTGTAGCAAGTTCTTTCACAGTCTTATAAGTGAAGAGATGCCATGTATTGCCACAGTAGTATGATTGCACAAAATCTGTCTCCAATTGAGGTGTTATATAAGGTAAAGGACTTTCCTGAACTCTTAGTGGTATTTGCAAAGTAAGATCAAATCCTTGTTTCTTCTTGCACATGTGTTACTATGTGTTCAAAATGTAAATATGCAAAGAAATAAATTGCAAATATTCGACACTTGTTTTCAAAGGGTACTATTATGTATTTTGCTACTCTCTATTATTTGTTTTCTTTTATATTGGACATGAAGCACCATACCAGGAATGTGATTATGTAGACAGCAACATTCAAACACCTAAGAAAACATTTGAGAAGAACAAGTGTAATTATGCCATCTCTATTGAATATTTGAATCAAATTTCAATCTATTCCTTCAATAAAATGTATAAACAAAATTAATCAATTGAATTTAAGTTCACTCAGTACATGCTTTGAGAGATGGATATTTTCATATTCTTTTAAATATTTAAACAAACTGCTCATTGTACACAATGTCAATTTTCAAGCACTTACAAATTGAAAATCCTTTAGATGTTACTGGAAGCCTCATAATGTGGATGCATTAGCATTCCTTCTGGAATTCATAGAAATTTCTTACCTTGTACCTTTCTCTTCATATTGTGTGTATATCGGCTTGTTTAATTTTTAAGTTTGTAATTTGTTTCAGATTGTTATCTTGCTCAAAGACAATGCTGTCATTACTAGCAAACATCTAGTACATTTTATATTTGTTACACCATTTACCCCTTTTCTTTCTTCTAATCTTTCCCTATACACAATGATGTTTTCTTTCTAATAACTGCCTGTTTTTTCACTACTATCCATGGCTAAAACTTGTGTTATAACCTCTCCATGGATAACTATAATGTCTTTTTCTTGCTCTTACTCAATTTACACAAATAACAACAAATGACCTACAAAATAATCCTAATACAATCATTGCCTATAACTTACAGAGCAATGGCATTTGGGTTTCTACTTGGTGGATCTGTAAATAAGTAATTGTGTAACAGGCCTTTCTTTCCTATCACAATTTAAGCAAAATGTTTTTTACTCCCTATTATGGGCAGTTGAGGAAATGCATTGAAATTGAGTTATTTAGCCATCAGAATGTTGTATAGATTTATATTGCTTCCTGCCTGACCAGATTTATTGGAAAAGTTTGCTGGGCCATTTCATATCGCTCCTGTATATTTTAAAAACTGAGGCTCTGATATGTCTGTGGCCTATGGCATCATAACTTCGTTACCATGGTACTCCTGTTTTTCTTTTTTCTTTTTCTTTTTTTTTTTTTTCTTTTTCTAGACAGGGTTTCTCTGTATAGCCCTGGCTGTCCTGGAAGTCACTCTCTAGACCAGGCTGGCCTCAAACTCAGAAATCTGCCTGCCTCTGCCTCCCAAGTGCTGGGATTAAAGGCGTGCGCCACCACTGCCCCCATGGTACTCTTATGTGGGAACTTCCTGTCATGCTCCACAGTCTTAGGTTCAACTGCTTGTTTCCTAGGCATTCACTTCGTTCAGCTCCTGTTGCAGGTTCCTGTGCTTCTGAAGTTCTCCTGGTCTCTTTCTTTCATTAGTGTGAATTGGGACTTTAGTGTTTTCCAAACAGATGTGGTTGTAGTTCATTGGCTGCTCTTCCCAGCAAAGAGTTTTGATTAAAAAATTTCTCTTTGGTTATGCTTCATGAACACCAGAATTTAAGATGTTAACATTGGATAACAACCTTGAACCGTTTAATCACGTATAATTTTTGTGTCAACAATCTACTACTTTTATTTGCTCCTGAAGATTTCGCTTTCTTACTTTTGTCAAGCAAAAGATGGAATATTGGACTCATTCCTATTTTAACTTTCTGTGTCTAGTGTTTTAGCTCACAACTTTGTGCCCATTATAAGTGTGTTACTAAATGCATCTGTATTTTGTCCAGTCTTTTATATTTACTGCAGTGTTCCCTTGCCTTTCTGATGTTCTCAAAGACTTCATGACAATTGACAATGTATAAACATAAGTTTATAAGATCAGTTTCTGGTTTGTGAGAATTGAGTAGAGTGTGACTTGCCTCCACTCTTTTTTATAGTAAGTATCTGTTGAAAAAAAAAACTCACTTATTTTTTATATTAAAAAGTCTTGGTGTTTATGATTCTTATATAACAGTTTATTGTCAAAAATTAAACCTTTAAATGGATGCTTTATGGAGTAGAGATGGACTTCTCAGAAAGTATGGAGTATGTATGTATCACTAGTTTATCTTTCTTAGGTTAAATACAAAATAGCACTTTTGAATACCCCCCACACAAGGGCTGTGTATTTATTTATTTATATGATTCATTTCTGTGACAACCTGGAATAATAGCATATATCTTACTGTAACCTCTGATGTCAGTGTATAGTTTATACAAAATTATAGTTTATAGTTAATTCAGAAAACAAGAAAAGTTTGAATTCCTTTTAGGACACAGTTAATTCCATTAAAAAATTTCTCTATCCTTCACAACAAAAATAAATTATTTTGCTTGTTACTTGTTATAAAGAACAGTGCAGCTGTGTAAACAAAGAAAAATATGATAACCACGATTAACACATAGTTCCTTAGTTATGAATTTGAATTACTTTCATTTGTCTAGAAACACCATAATACCATCTAACGTGATTATTTTGAGTCAGAGAGATTAAGGTAATGGAATAAATGAAATGCATTCATATAGGGATCTACAGTATGCCATTTTCTATGTATCTAAAAATTGGTAGCAAAGCAAGACATTTTGATTAAAATTTAATTTTTATATAATTTGTCAAATACCATCTTCTCAATCTGCACTTACTGATTTTAGTTTGTTTTCATTGAAAACACAAAGTAGTCATTATCTCTCCTGATTTTAAACTGTTTGAAAAAACTATTTTTATTCACCATTACTCCATAATCTTTTGATTCAACATTATTATTTATTTTCATTTTTATCACTTCCTTTAAGTCACTAAGTAAACTTTAGGGATCTTTGATTAAAATGATTTAATGTAATAAAAATGTATAGGGGGAAGAATGGCCGAATTAAGACACTTCAAGGAGATTTGTTAAGCACATGTCTGTGTGTGTCTAATTTGGATTTCTTGGGAAAAAATGCTTCTTAAGGATAAGTAAGGAGAAAAATAATAAGTGTATATTGAACTGACAGAACAAGGAGACCACCTTTGTCAGCTAACAATATCAGAATTTATTATTTACAATAAAATTTCCAAGGCAAAATGGTTTCACATACCCAAAGCCAAGCAATAACAATTTTAACCATATATGTACCCTCTTTTAGGGATTGTATTCCTCCATAGAGACTCCATAAACCTCAAAATAAAATTTGGCAAGAAAGAGTTCATTAGTTGCCTTAGATTTTTCCTTCACTTTTTATCATCTACGAACGTCAGAACAGGATTTCAGATAGGACTAGATCCTGGTGGGAGGGGCTGATGCAGAATGTGAAGGTATGATGTTCAGTGATATGCATTCCCTATGTTTGAGCAGTCTGATTTCATGTAAACCATAACAAACTTCCTAGGGATAGAATAAACCACAAAGGAATAGGCCCTTTCTTATTAATCAATAATTAAGAAAATACTTTACAGATGAATATTTTGTCCTGCCTATAACATTCACTAGGATAAATGTGGCAGAGACATTCTGGGAGTCACTAAGCAATGACTGGTCCATCATGTAATCCATTCCACAAGAGGGAACCTATCATTAATATTGCCCATAGAGCCAGAAATCCAAGGGTGGATATATCTAAGCCATACTACATAAACTACCATGAATGAACAAAAATGAAAATAATTATTACCAATGATATTCTGCTATACTCACAGAAAATTGGTGCCTATCCTAATTTTCATTACAAAAGCTTAATCCAGTGTCTCATGTATAAAGATGAAGAGATGCTAAACTGATGCAGACAGCTAAATATAATATGGAACTTGTAGAATATGAAAAAATAAAGAAACCATTGTAACATCCAGAATGGTCAAGGAGAGCACAAGTAAACAGCCTACAAAGTCTAATACCCATGCTCATAAAACTTCAAAGGGTTAAATCACAATAATCAGTGAGTTCACATGGGTCTGAGCTAGATCCACTGGATATGTTAAGGTGGTACAGCTTAATGTCCCTGTTGGACTTCTAATATGGAGAAGAGGCCATCTCAGACTCTGATAGCGGCCTTTGGGACTTTTTCCTTCTGTTTGTTTGGTCTGTTTAAGCCTTGATCAATTGAGCATAAAGGAAAGATCAGAAGAACCAGCTTTATGTTTTTTACAATTTCATATAACTAGTTGTCATGGTAGGAAATCAAGACAGGAATTAAAACAAGTTTTTGGGTTTCCTGATATTTTTCAAGTTATTTACTAACCTAGTTTTCAGATAAGACATTGCAAAATACACATATTTTTTTTTCCTTTTCTATGTGAATGCATTCTACATAGGTATGTTCTACTATGACTTCAAATGGGTTAAGGTGATTAAGAAGTTTAAAGAAGCTGATGTTCTTGAATCTGATGTTTGATAAGATGAAGAAATATGTCACTTTAATATTTAGATAAGTTATTTGATCTAAATGATCCAGTGAAGAGCCAAGTCACAAGAAAAACATCTACATGACACCTCAGGATTGCATCAGCTTCAGAGGAAGGCACATAACCTTGCAGCCACAGTAAGGAGATGCTGGAAGCATGCATATACACAAGGCTTTGAAGATAATTGAATATTTGGGAATATAATAAGCATTAAGAGAAGTATTTGTCAGTATATTGAGTGGAAGCTGTAGAGTATTTAGAGTTCTGTGCCTCTTGGTGTGCTACTGAATATACTAGGTATTTAGATGATTGAGTGGAAGGCCAAGGCCATTATCATATAAAATATTCTTGCTTTATGCTGGTGGTACTTGAGAAACCCTGTCTTGAAAAACAACAACAACAACAAACAAACAAACAAACAAACAAAAAGAATCACCAATAGAACATTGGAAATGTGAAAGGGAAATTGAGGTGTAAAAAATAAAATAGAAAAAAAAAATATTAGCCAGGTGTGGTGCCACACACCATTAATCCCTGTACTTGGGAGGCAGAGGCAGGAGGATTTCTGAGTTTGGAGCCAGCCTGGTTTACAAAGTGAGCTCCAGGACAACCAGGGCTATACAGAGAAATCCAGTCTCAATAAAACAAAAACAAAACAAAACACAACAGAATATTGCATCATCCAAATAAAATGTTAATTCTGGAGTCCCTTTGCCTTGGCTCTAGAAATATTTTCAACAAAATCATTGGAGAAAATGTTTGCAACCTAAAGAAATTGATGCCTGTAAATATACAATGTGCTTGATATATGCCAGCAAACAGATCAAACTAGAAAATATTCCTGAGTAAGGAAACTTAGACCCAAAAGTACATGCATGATATGTACTCACTAATAAGTGGATATTAGCAAAAAAAAAAAAAAAAAAAAAAGTACAGAATACCCAGGATGCTATCAATAGAACTCAAGAAGGTTAACAGGCAGAACGGCACTAATACTGATGACTCAATCCCACTTGGGAGGGAGAAGAAAGCAATTGGCGGGGGTGGGAAAGGAGAGATCTGGATGGTAAAGGGGACAGGAAGATGAAGTAACATGAACAAGTATTGGTTGGGGAAAACAGAACAGAAGCAATGAAGGACAGCAGAAAGATTAAAAACAGGAAACCATGGGAGGTGGTCAGAGCCTTTAGAATGTACTAGAGACCTGAGAGATGAGAGAATCTGGGCACTCAAAGTGAGGGATCTTAGATTAAATGACCAACAGTGGGGAGAAAGGACATGTAGACTCTACTTCCAGTAGAAAGACAGGGCATCAGGCAGATTGATGAGGTTCCCATTCCACAATAAGAGATTCTGACTCAGAATTGTTCCTGTCTGAAAGAACTGCAGGTACAAATATGGAGAAGAGCTTAAGAAAAAGAAGGTCCAGTTCCAGACCCAAATTGGCATCCAACTCAAGAGGAGGCCCCAAGGCCTGACAGTATAACTGATGTAATTGTGTGTTTAGGAATAGGGACCTATCATGACTGACCTCCAAAAGGCCCAACATGCAGCTGAAAGAGCCAGAGGCAGATATTTATATGTTCATTTTATATTATATTGTAAATATTTCTTTACCTATGTATGGGAAGAAGTACATGTTGATTTCATGTCCTTTCAATAATGCCTAGTACTGGAATGGCTGGAATGTATGGTCTTTTTTTTTTCTTTTTAATTTTGTGACTCATAATTTATGGATTACTGAAGTTAGAAAATATATAATCATTACTATATTTCAGTTCCTTCTCAGACAAGATTTCCCGATTTTTAATATTTTTATTATAATAATAATATTTCTTCAATTAAGAAAAAAAGGAAAATTAGGAAGCAGAAGGAAAAAGACCAATTACAAATCGGGGTGGGTGAAAATGATATTCCACCCTAACAAAACCTTGAAAACATAAAAATTACCAATAAATAGATTTAGAACCCATATTGTATGAAAAAAGTGAGATTTTGACATGAACAAATATATGAAGTTTTTTTTTTTTTTTTTTTTTTTTTTGATTCAGGACGATGGAAGAAAGTTGTAGTAGGAGTAGAGGTAAGCAAACTAAGGATTCGCAAGTAAGCATATAAGAACATAGAAGTTTGAATTTAAATAAACATATAATTTTTAACTGATATTTTAACATAGAAAAGACTGTTTTCTTAGATTGTATACTGATTACTATTTCACCAAAAACTCTTTCTGGATCCCTTTCCAAATCACATAACTCAAATCTATACTCATTTGTGATCAAGATCATTTAAAAATAAATGGGAATCTAAAAATAAAAGGAAACAAATATTATAAAGTAAAATAAATTAGTAAACAAAACAAGACAGAATTGGACAAATCTAGTAAACAAATAAAAAAAGAAAGAGGGAAAATACATCTGCAACTGTATTAGTCAGGATCTGGCAGAGCCTCTCAGAAGAAAGCTGTATAAGGCTCCTATCAGCAGTCTCTTCTTGGCATCCTCCATATTGTCTAGGTTTGGTGTCTGTGTGTAGGATCGATCCCCAGGTGGGACAGTCTATTGATAGCTTTTCCTTCAGTCTCCTCTCCATTCTTTGTCCCTGTATTTTTTTTTAGATAGGAGCAATTCTCTGTTAAAATTTTAGAGATGGTTGGAGGCCCCATCACTCAACTGGGTGACATGACTAACCTTTGTATATGTTCTCAACAGGTTCTCCCTCCCCTTTGTGGGGTATTTTATTTAATGTCATTCCCATGGGGTACTGGGAGACTCTTGCTTTCCTGGCATCAGGGGCTTTCTGGTTGCTACTCTAAGTTCCCCATTCTCGATTGGTACACAACTCTATCCAATTTCCAGACCATCTGTACATCTCTTTCATCTCCTCCCATACCTGATTCTAACCTTTTTCCCCTTACTCAACTGGCTGGATTTCACCTATATGGAAATTCTTCTGGAATCTTGATAATTGTGGTCAAAGGATTTCTAATTAAGATGTGTGTCTTGATACTGTGAGCTGACTATTAGGAATAGGAATGATCTGGAGAGATTGGGGGTAATTCATAGGAAGTATAAAGTATGGTGTTCTACTAGGATTTCCTCAGTTCATTCATATAAAATGGTGGAAAGAGTAATGGGTAGAAACAATGGTGTCTAATATAGAAGTGGGAGTGAGAGTTGTTAATTGGACATGGAAGAATGGAAGATTTGAATGTGTACACTGAGCCTACCTGTTCTTCAGAAAAGGATATTCTAGGAGGCTGCCAAAGATATAAGGTAGAACCTCAGAAAGATAAAAATATTAGAAGAAATAGATCTATCAGTCAAAGGAAATACAAATCTAAATATCTCATGCCATAATATCTCCAGGAAATACAAGATATTGTGAACAGACAAAATACAAGAACAATTTGAATGGAAGAAGAAGAAGAGAAGACAACCAGGTCAATGGCACATTAAATATTTTCTAGTAATCATAGAAGATGGTTTCTTTAATATAAGGAAAGAAATGCCTATACTGGTCCAAAATCATAGAGAACAACAAATAAACTGGAACAGAACAGAAAGTGCCTGTGGAACATTATAATCAAAACACTAACCATAAAGAACAATGAAAGACTATTGAAAGCTGTGAGAGAAAAAGTTCAAGTAGCATATAAAGACATATGTATCAGAATTACACTTGGCTTCTTAGTGGAGACTCTAAAAGCCAGAATGACCTGGAGAGATATGCTACATACTCTTAAGAGAACTCACATGCCAGCCCAGACTACCATACTCAGTAAAACTTTCAATTAACATAGATGGAGAAAAAAGATGCTCCATGATAAAATTTAAGTAATATCTAGAAACAAATCCAACTCTACAGAGGCATTAGAAGGAAAAGTCCTAATGACAGATCACTATTTATACCAATATATTAGTACTTTTTAGAACCCTCATCAATGAAACTTTTTTTTCCGGAGATGTTTATACAACAGAGACATACATCTAAACAATGTGCAGTGAATGGAATACTTTGAAATTCAAGATTCTGGGATTAAAGAAAAAGAACTAGCAAAGTGATAATAAGGGTCAGAGGAGAGAGATGATTTTGAGGATCAATATTTTATTGTAACTCTTTTATTTTTTTTTCTTATTGACTTTACTTTCCATCCATATCCATTCTCCCATCATCCCTTCCCAAAATTCTTCCCCTATACCCCCACACAGTTGTGCTCTGATAAGTTGGGGAGTACCCTAAATTTCCTTTCACCTGAGCCTCTGTGAGTCTAGGCACTTCCTATCCCTTTGGGCCACACATGGTACCCTGGTTAAAAGACTATATCCCACATATAGGCAACAACTTTTGGTTTAGCCTCTTGCTCCAGGTGTTTGGGACACATGTGAAGACTAAGGAATAGAACTGCTACATATGGTAGGGAGGTCTAGGTCAGGTGTGTGTATGTTACTTGTTTGATGGTTCAGTCTCTGAGAAACCCAAGGGTCCAGGTTAGTTGATTCTGTTCATCTTGTTGTGGAGTTCATATCCCGATAAGAGCCAAGTCCCCAAACCAGATGGCCAAGAGAATGAATAGCAATCTGCACCTTATGGACATGGGTAGAGGGAATCTCCAGAAAGTAAGAGACCTGTGATAGGGGAGGTACTCAACAAATGAGGTTTCCTTCACTGTGAATCAAAGCATTGGGGATATGCAGCCTAGGGAAGTGCCTCCTGTGCCCTGGCAGTAACCTCAAGGGAAGCATATGGAGACCAACCCATCAAAAAAACTGTAGTTCCAAACATATCCTGTCTACAAGGGATTAAGGGATTGTGGATAGAGCAGACCCTGAGGAATAGAAAACCAATAACAGGCCTAACTTGAGACCCATCCCATGTGTAAACTAGCCCCTGAAACTATTAATGATACTCTGTTATGCTTCCAGGCAAGAGTATGTTCTCATCTGAGAGGCCCCATGTTGTAGCTCATACAGATAGATTCTACAGCCTAACCATGGATAGAGCTTTAGGACTCTTATGAAAGAATAGGAAGAAGAATTTAAGCCCCTAAGGGGAACAATATTTTCCAGATGAATCAGAAAATATATATGCAAACATAAATATTGTGACAAAATGCATTTGGTCTGGACATAATCCATAAAAATTTCTATCAAGGAAGATGGAAAGTAGGCACAAAGTCAAACTCTTAGGGGAAAAAACTAATTGCAAGGAGTGAAGATACTGCTTTTATTTTTTTGTCAAACCAGTATTTCATTGTGCAGAACAATATAAAGAAGATTTTTTTCAAAGGTCACATTTTCAGGGCTTATATATTTATGGTCATACATAATATACAATATTACATACATAATGCACAGTATTTATGCACCTTAAAATAAATTCAGAGACTAGGTCTTATGTGAAATATTCTTTTAAAAACAAAACACCCATAAAATTATGAACATGAACAATTTGGAGCTATTTGCAAACAAATGGAAATGTTTAATGCTTTGATTGGGATAAACATACAAGTGTTTATGTGTATAGAAATTTATCAAAATGTACAAATTAACTATCAATCAAAATTTAATAAAGTTAAAAGAAAAGGAAAATTGATCAGTGGTTTCTAACACAACTCCTTCAGAGGGTCTATATTTTGCTAGAAGAGACTGGCATTTGTGGGACCTTTCCCATTCTTACTATTTCTCAAAATCTACTATAGTAATGTTGAAGTTATTCAGTTCTACCTCCAACTCCCATGCTCTCAGCTGTCCTGAAATGGGGGTGGGGGTGTCAAGAAACACAAAGGAGAGCATCAAGTCTGATTGATCAAGCTGTCAAATTTTATTTTTCCCAGGCAGTTTTTATGCCCACCAAAGCAGGATATGGGGAGGGAGATGATGCAGAATTGCTTTGTTTCTGAGGGAATGCACCTGTTCCCAAAAGCAGGATATTGGCTAGGTAAAAGATTCAGCAGGAGAATCAGAACAGAATGGGTTGCTAGGTACATGTTCATAAGATCTATAGCTATTTGTTCTTAACTGGGTGTAGTACTTTCTTACAGTGGCCTCAACTTTTTCCCACAGAAATCTCAACTAAGCTAGTACTTTTCCACTAAGGTCAAAACATTGTAAGTAAGCAATTATGGCTGACAAGACAGTTAATGTTCAAACAGGTTTGCTCTCCCTCCCTCCCTCCCTCCTTCTCTCTCTCCCTCTCTCTCCTCCCTCTCCCTCTCCCTCTCCCTGTCCTCCCTCTCCCTCTCCCTCTCCCTCTCCCTCTCCCTCTCCCTCTCCCTCTCCCTCTCCCTCTCCCTCTCCCTCTCCCTCTCCCTCTCCCTCTCCCTCTCCCTCTCCCTCTCCCTCTCCCTCTCCCTCTCTCTCTCTCTCTCTCTCTCTCTCTCTCTCTCTCTCTCTCTCTCTCTCTCTCTTTTCTAGGCTTTCTCTTGCCTTTTTCGTGATTCTTTAAACATCCCTGTCTTATTTACATAAAAGCAATACGCTTTCCTAAGAGCTGCACACAACCCTCCCTGCTGTAAAAAGAATAAATCAAATTGGTAGAGGTCTTAGAAGTGGTCCAAACAACATCATTTCTCTCTGAGAGGACCACCCAAGTGTAATTCCAAGGGTGGTGTCTATGATTAGATGATTTGGGTGGAGGCAGTTGAAGACTGGTGGTTATTCTGATCAGACACAGGATCAAAAGTAGGATCAGTAGTATCCTTGTTTGGAGCGGCATCTGGAAAGGAAATAAGATTTGCCTCAGGAAGAGACCATTGCTCCATTCTGGACACAGATGGGTTAACAGTTTTTACTATCCTCTCTGGTAACCATCTTGGGCCAGAATTTCCTTTGTTATACATGCAAGGAGAATCTCACTCCCATATAATGATAGGACCTGGTCCTTTATATTTTCCAGTGAGGAGATCTCTCCATTGCACCAATTTGTAAGAATCTTTTGACTTAGGATGACACAGGTGGTCAGCTGCTGACCTGGATTCATTATTCAGGGACAAGAAGTTAAGAAAAAAGAGAACATGATTAAGCCTTGCTACAGGTCCTTGGAGCTGGTGGAGACACGAACGACATGGACACCAAGTTGGGCTCACGCAATGGCTTCTTTACTTATGACTTTTTCCTTTACAGCTCTCTTCCCCAGCAGCTTCTTCTACTACCTACGTCCTTCTTGCAGTTTTTCTTATAACAGTTTCTCTTACTACCACTAGCTTCTACACTTGGCAAGGGGTAAACAACTCTATTACAACAGCTTCTCTTACTACTATTTCTACTCACGGCAAGGGCTAAACTACTCTATTACTACAGCTTCTCTCACTACTACTTCTACTCATGGCAAGGGATAAACTATATTCGCCCAGACTCACCTCCTTCTAGCTCCACCCCACTTCATCCAATCAGAATTCACACACACTACAGGCCCAAGCTCAGATCGTTCACAGATAGGCTGACAGGTCCTGATCACGAGGAACAGTCGAGCCTGGCAGGCAGCCCACACATGCAGCCTCACTGCACATGCTTGGTCATGGCAGTAAACAAGTGTGTTTCACCGGGCCTGCGGCCACACCCACTTCCCACAAAGCCTATTCTAGGGCATCAAGTGGGAAATAAGCATTTGTAACTTCAGTCAACCACTGAAGCTTATTTTTTAATGTCCTATGGGCTCATTTTATGATGTTCTGGCCCTGAAGAGTATATGGAATACCAGTGACATGTTTAATATCAAACTGGGAGCAAAACTGTTGGAACTTGGTTCCTGTATAACCAGGGCCATTGTCAGTTTTAATAATCTGTGGTTTTCCCATGGCAGCCATGCACTGTACAGTACGTGTTATTATGTCATGTGATGCCTTTCCAGAAAGGGGAGATGCATGTATAAATCCACTATAGGTATCCACTGTAACAAGCACATATTTTAACCTTCCAAAGGAGGGAAAATGGGTAACCTCCATCTGCCATCATTCATCAGGAATGAGTCCTCTAGGGTTAACTCCTAAATGAGGAACCAGCAGCAGAATGGCACATCCACTACAGGACATAATAATTTCTCTTGCTTGATCTCCAGAAAACTTGAACATTTGGCACAAGGTAGAAGCATTTAAATGATGCAAAGCATTAGCCCATTTAGCCAATCTATGGAATTAAGTAAGGTGGGAAATGCTCCAACTAAACTCCCATAGGGTAATGGCAGAAAGAAAGATAGGAGTGTAGCAACATTTCTCAGCAGAGGAGCCAAGACCATGGAGATAGTAACCAGTTTGGGTGGAGATGCCTTGCCTGTGAGAGCCACCTCCTCAGCAGATAGCAGCTCATTATCAAATTAATGAGGGAAGGAGAAAGGTCAATCATCCTAATTTCCTCCCTAGGTGGGGGCAAAGAAAGGTCCATAACATCAGCCACAGAGGTCAAGGCAGGCAAGGATCCTTCTCTTAAAGGAGACAAAGGAGGTGTATGAGTCACCAGATTAGCAGAAGGAGGACAGGGGATGGGTTTTTAAGAAGCTGCTCTTCCAGCTATGATGGTGTTGGAGGAGGGAAAGAGAACGATTCCCTAAGAAATCGCTCTCCTACAGCCACTAAATGCTTGAGATCTGTCTATTCAGGGGTGGTTCTAAGAAGATCATTAATGAGGGACCAGTAGCTAAAAGTAGTAACAGGCACCTTCATAATGCTTCATAATAATCTCTGAAACAATCACCAACTTTATGCCAGTGTTTCACATCAATTGTCCCCTCTTGGGGGAAGCATGGAAAATTGTCTCAAAAAATCTAAAAAAAATTATTAAATAATTTTTCTTAAAGCTAGTTCCTTATGTTTTGAGTGACTCTTTGAGTTCTATCATGAAAGGTGACTGCTTTGAACCTGCTTGCCCCATGTCTTACCATATTTCTTCTAAGATCTGCACTGCATGATTTAATCGTTTCCTCCAGGACTGTCTCACAGTGGGTTAATCCATGGTGTCTTGTCAAACCGAAGCCACTCTCTGGCACTTCTCAAGATGAGTGGGTAGGTCTACCCTCCAATGATGAGCAGGGTTCTCCTCTCTGCGATCCCCTGGGGTCCATGTTCAGGTGCCATTTTGTCCTGGCCTGTGGGACAGTAGAAGAGGGTCTGAGGAAACACCTGTGGAGAGAATGGGGGGTGAGAAATACAAAGGACAGAAAGCAAAACTGATTGATCAAGCTGTCAAATTTTATTTTTCCCAGGCAGGTTTTATGCCCACAGAAGTATGATTTGGGGGAAGGGCTGTGACACAGAATCACTTTGTTTCTGGGGGCACACACTTGTCCCAAAAGCAGGATATTGGCTAGGTAAGTAGTTCAGCAGGATAAACAGAACAGAATGGGTTGCTAGGTACCTGTCCACAAGATCTATAGCTATATTTTTCTTAACTGGGGGTAGTACTTTCCTGCAGAGGCCTTAACTTTTTTCCACAGAAATATCAACTAATCTAGTATTTTTCCACTAAGGCCAAAACTTGTAAATAAGCACTTATGGCTGATAAGGCAGTTAACATTCTAATAGGGTTGCTCCGAACACTCAGCAAACTATATTTATAGATAACCATATAGCTAGGCAATATTCTGAATAGACCATGATTAAAATAACCCTACATTCTGCAATATGACTGTGCTCAGATACCAAGTGTCCTTTGCCCCACACCTTGCTCAGAAATCTTCTGCTTGTGTCTCTCCCAGAATTCTTTTGGCTTCCCAGATATCCTACCTCACATTTCCTTCATAAGCCATAGGCCATAGGCTTTTTAATTGACAGGTATATTTGAATCATATTGACAGGTATATTTGTATGAATTTACAGGTATATTTGTATGATCCATACAATATACAAGATATTCTCTCTACATAGTTAAGTATTTTTGTCTTTTGCCACAGATCCCATGGACTTACAAAAGTCTTCCTTTCCTATTCTTCTCTTTGTCCATCTTGTGATGGTATTTAGCTATATCATTAAATAACACCAGTTTATCAATTTTTGTGACCTTATGTTTTTACTCTTTTAGGAAGCATCCTGTGGTACTATGTTACATGTACATTGAGTGTTCCATGCTCCACTTTACAGTTCAGAAGGGAATACAGGATACCCCAGCTGCACTACTACATTAATATAAGTTTTCACACTTATATAGAAGGTATTCATTAGGTATTTGATAAGTGAATATGCTTTTATTTTCAAAGTCAAATTCTTTATTTATTAGATATTTTCTTCATTTACATTTCAAATGTTACATCTTTTCCTAGTTTCCTCTCTAAAATCACCTGTCCCCTTCCCCCTCCCCTAATCCCCAACTCACCCACTCCCACTTCCTGGCCTTGGAATTCCCCTATATTGGGCCCTATAATCTTTGCAAAGCCAAGGGCCTCTCCTCCCACTGATGGCCAAATAGGATATACTCTGCTACAAATGCAGCTAGAGACACGAGCTCTGGGGGTATTGGTTAGTTCACATTGTTGTTTCTCGTATAGGACTGCAGACCCCTTCAGCTCCTTGGCTACTTTCTCTAACTCCTTCATTGGGGGCCCTGTGTTGCATCAAATAGATGATGGTTAGCATCTACTTCTGTAATTGCCAGGCACTGGCATAGACTCATGGGAGACAGCTATATCATTGTCTTGTGAGCAAACCCTTGTTGGCATATGCTATATTGTCTGGGTTTGTTGTTTGTGTATGGGATGAATCCCCAAGTGGGGCAGTCTCTGGATGGTCATTCCTTCAGTCTCTGCTCCAAACTTTGTCTCTGTAACTCCTTCCATGAGTGTTTCATTCCCCCTTCTAGGAAGGAATGAAGTATTCACAGTTTGGTATTCCTTCTTCTTGAGTTTCATGTGTTTTGCAAATTGTATCTTGGGTAATCTAAGTTTCTGGACTAATATCCACTTATCAGTGAGTGCATATCATATGTGTTCTTTTGTGATTGGGTTACCTCACTCAGGATGATATCCTCCAGATACATCCATTTGCCTAAGTATTTCATAAATTCATTGTTTTTAATAGCTGGGTAGTATATTGTGTAAATGTACCACATTTTCTGTATCCATTCCTCTGTTGAGGGACATCTGGGTTCTTTCTACCTTTTGACTATTATAAACAAGGCTGCTATGAACATAGTGGAGCATGTGTCCTTATTACAAGTTTGAACATTTTCTGGAACAATGCCCAGGAGAGGTATTGCTAGATCTTCTGGTAGTACTATGTTCAATTTTCTGAGGAACTGCCAAACTGATTTCCAGAGTGGTTGCATCAGCTTACAACCCCACCATCAATGGAGAAATGTTCGTCTTTCTCCACATCCTTTAGAGCACCTGCTGTCATCTGAGTTTTTTTTATCTTAACCTTTCTGACTGGTATGAGGTGGAATCTCAGTGTTGTTTTGATTTGCTTGCATTTCTCTGATGATTAAGGATGTTGAACGTTTTTTCTGGTGCTTCTCAGCCACTTGGTATTCCTCAGTTGAGAATTTTTTTTTTCTCTGTGTACTCCATTTTTAAAAGAGTTATTTAGTTTTCTGGAATCTAATTTCTTGAGTTCTCTCTCTCTCTCTCTCTCTCTCTCTCTCTCTATATATATATATATATATATATATATATATATATATATATATATATTGGATATTTTTGTCCAAGATAGGGTTTTGTTGTTGTTGTTTTGTTTCATTTGTTTGTTTTGATTTGTTTTGTTTTTGTTTTTGTTTTATAAGGGAAAGACTGACCATCCCAAGCATAGCCCAAGGCAAACCCCATTCTCAGGAGTAGTTGGCCAATACAAAATAATGGTGTTGGGTGACATTTTTGTGCTTCCAACCATGCAAAAATTGATCAAAACCATAACTAGGGAAGGGTGCGTTCAGAGCTGTCATCATTGTCTGCCCTGTTTACATAGTTGCACTGTTCTTTTTAAGTACTCAACTTGAATAATATTTTTCTAACCACATCTTAAGAGAGTTGAAAAACTTTTCTTATTGGTATATTAATATGCATTCATACTGCTAAGTATCTTAAATATTCACAGTGAACAACTGCTGGGGGCTAGTTCACATGTTCTGATTTTCTCTTTAAAGTAGCAGAAGGGAAGATGAATAGGCAGAGGCATCTTGTGAGAGATCAGGGTTAATTTGTATAATAATATATACCTATCTTGAATTATATAATTTATATTATATAATTTAAATTACTCTGATGACAGAATTGAAGGCCTCTCTGCCTATAGATGTTTGTTGTTAACAGTAGGGAATTACCAAAGGTTTTATTTCTTTGGTGATTGTTTTCTGGCTTGTGGTTTGGGTTTTTAAGACAGGGTTTCTCTATGTGGCCTTAGATGTTCTAGAACTTACTCTGTAGAGTAGGAAAGCCTCAAACTCACAGGGATCCACCTGCCACATATTGGATTTGAAGTCATGTACCACCACTAACTGGCTTGGATTCTTATTTTTAATACACATTTTAAGCTTAAATGAAATAATATAACAAAACAAGGTAGAAATAAAAGAGACATAATTGTGAATTTGATTTGTACAAATTGCCTGTAAACAAAGGATACTCAAGCCTGAAGATGATATTTGAATTAAACCAAACCTAGGAATTTTTTCCTGTTTTATCTACGAAATATTTTGAAGATTTCTATCAGAATTTTTCCTATATGCCTCAAGTACTCCATTGTACTACTGTTTTATCTGTTATATTTCACACAGACATTTAAATTATGACAGTAAACAGTAAATTGTAAGTCATAAATGCAAGACTAATAATGTCAAGGGTTAATAACTCTTTTAAGAAATATTTATTTGTATAATAACTAATAGAGGCAAGTGATAGACTGTTAAATGTCTACAAACTTGAAACTGATTATATAAACCCGTCTGTATATAGTTTTCCCTGTCATCAAAATGTGAAAGCAACAAAAGGGCATGAAATCATTGTAGTAATTATGAGATACTGCACTAATTTCAGAGTTATTTAGAAATATATTTATAATGGGCAGAAAAAGTCATAAACCAGATTGATAGACAAAAAGAGACAAAATGGACATTTGCTTTTAGCCATTTCTCTTGCCTGAGAAAGGAGCTGAAGGAAATAGGAGATTGTTACCAAATAGTAGACTATTGACGCAACAAACATGTGTGGGTAAATTACACTGGGATTCTATCCAATGTCACTATCTTAAATATTCTGATGGTGAAGAATCAGAACTCAGGAGAAACTTTTCAATCAAACCATGTTGCTGAGAAAAGCAACCAATGAAGCACAACCATGTCTGGCTTCCGGACACTAAATACACTTAAGACCTGCCTCTACCCAATGAAAAAGGAGACCCAGAGTATCTTAGAAACACAGGCGCCTGCAACAGGGGCTGATCTGATCTGAAATCTTGTAAAACAAGCAATTCAGAGTAAGACTGTGGAGTGTGAGTATAGTTTGGAAGGTAAGTTGGCAGTAGTTAACAAAGCTAAGAGTATAATTCCAGTAATACATTAGTCTCTGTCTTTAAAATATAAAGGAAGTTATGGGACTGCCCAGTAATCTTCAAAAATAAGTCTGGTCAAGGGGAAAGCAATATAAATTATCACATTATATTGATGGCTAGAAAAATCAATTTCATTTCATTACATCATTTACCCCTTGTAAATAGTAAGGCCACATTTGTCATAAAGTATCATAGGAAATACTTGACTTACTAGCAATTCACTATTTGCTTATCTACCATGTCGAATAATAAGTTCCATTACTCTGTAAGTAAAATGAGTATAGTACATTATAATCCAGTGTATCCCAGAATGGTTTATAGATCGTTTAAAGTAACAGAAAGAAAATCATATTACTGATATCGATGAGAGGTTTTAACTTAAATTTTATTCATAAACGTCAATGAAATAACAGACAGTTTTTTTAAAAAGAAAATTATTGTGTATATGGAAGGGTTTGAAGTGAGGAAAGAATAAATGATATAACAAATGTAAGATGTTGTAGATGTTCCCTGGTAATTACTGCATTGTGTTCGAGCCAGATAAAAAATTTGAAGCAAATTATATTCTTAAAAAACAAACTTAATTTTGCAGAGTTTACACACAGTATACAAAAAAGGTATCCTTCATTTACTTTACAAGGAAAGCTGTTTCTATTAGTTCCAGCAGGAAGACTAAATCATCTGAACTAATTAGCCTTTAGGGGCATCTAAAAAAATGTAGGATTGGCATTTCCTGAAAGTGTACAATATGTTCAATGTGCAGTGAGTGTTTAAATCTTAAGAAGAATATGAAACCACCAATCTTCCATTGCATGGATTGAGTGAGCTTAAATTATATATACATATATTGAATTGTGCTTATATTTTTCATGAATAACAAAGTAAAATTTGATTTAAGCATTAGAAAAATTTGTCATAATTTATAATTGCCGTTCACCAAATGCTTCCTGAGGTGTTTGTATATATCTATGTAAAAAAAACTCTTGCAATCATAGTACCCTGATTCATGTCCAATATAAATGAAAGATATAAGCAAAGAATAGCAAAACAAATAATGGTATAATACTGTGAAAAGCCATGAAGAAATATTTGTAATTTTCTTCCTTTGTAAATTTCCCTGTTGAAGACAAAGTAACAGACATGTGCAGAAATAAACTAGGAATTCTCTCATTTCTCATACACAACTGACAGTTCAGTAAAGTCCCATAGCTTATATATCATCTTTATCAGAGGCAAAGTTGGCAAAATGAAACTACACTGGCACTACATGGTAACACTTCCATGTAGTGGAAGTTTTCCTTTTAAAATTTTTGTCACATATTATTTCTTGTGCAGACCAAACTTAATTAATATTCTGGTTACCCTTTGTGTACCATGCATTGCCTGCTTCAACTAAGATGTCTTCTTTAATTCATTTCAGCGAAGAATTCTTTCCTAGTGATGTTTGTCAGAAGTCTGCTGCTACTGTCAGTGCTCACTGAAGGCTTGGTAGGTTTAAAATGGATAATCATCTCAGAACTTCTCACCAAGTTTGTTATATTTCACACTATTTGTGTAATAAAGTAAAAAGGATCTTAAAGGTGATATTCTTAGGGAGTCTTGGAGCACTTAACAGGGCTATTGTGTAATAGCCACCAGTTACAACTGGCAACTAGACGCTGTAAATTGGAAATGCTCTAAAATATACTGTCCTTACCTGATCTCAAATTAGATTCTAAGGGGAATGAAATGCATGCAAGTTACAAGAAGATTTGAGTTGAAATATAAAACATGTCTTCTGTTGGATTGTTCCACAATGAATTGTGGGACAGGGTCAGAAAAGTATATCAGTGGACAAAGAATTTCATATTAAATAAATCTGTTTGTGAGGATGAACAGTCAAATTGGTTTTGGTTAATTGCAATGACTATTACAGATATCTAGAATGCAGTTCTTTCTACATGTAATTGGTAAGAGTATTAGGTGAAACATACTCTAATAGTCGCTGTATATGGAAAATAAAATAGGAAATAAATAAATATAGACAGATATGAGACAATTGCCATGACATATGGTGGAATCTAAGAATGCAGACCTATAAAAATGCAACAAAATAAATGCATAGCCAACTGAATAACTCAACCTGAAATATTAGAGAAAATATATAATCCCACCACATTTTTTTAGGTTGTTAAATATTCTCTTACTCATCAGCCATTAAATTGTGGTAGAAAGTCAACCTTAGATCCAACCTGTCAATTTACAGGCATTGTGCTATCCTTGAACTCGATCCCCACATGCATATGTCTACAAGATAATGTATAAATTTGAACCATTGCTGCTTTGTTATCAGTTGCATAACTATCACTAACTTGAACACAATATGAAACAATCACTTCACTATAAGTTTACTCTTCCCAAGCATACTAAAAGTCTTTTGGTGTTAATATCTAAAATTGGGGTTTTGAGAAACTTTTGATAGTTTTCTCCAAATTTGTGAAATCTTCCCCTTAGAATAATGAATAAAAATCCTTGTCTTGTACTGAGTTAAACTCACTATCTTTGGGTAGCAGTTTGCACCTTTGAAAGTCTAGCATTAGTCATGAGCTCACAGCCCTTTCTTATTTAATTGCATCCTATAAAAATACAAGTTAATAGTTTTGTGTTTCTTATTGTAAACATTGACAGAAAATAAATGATCTCTATCTCAGGTTCTGGCAGATACTCAGAAAGAACCGAACACATCAGTGGATCATAACACAAATGTCAAGAGGATCGTGGAAATGATTGTCTACAAATATGTAACAGATCAATTTGAATATAATGACCAGGTTTTTCATGAAATTTTGTACAGATTAGGTGTTAAGGTTGTTTCCAAATCAATATTTCTTAAAAAAGTTAATCAACTCTCTTTTGCTAAATAGCATGGGCGGTTCTAGATTTACATGTAGGATCCAAAAACAAAGTTTTACACTAATTCAAAATTTTTTTAAATTAAATTAATGTGTATTGATTTTTTTGTTTTTTGATTGTTTGTTTGTTTTTAACCAATAAACTCAGAGCCTTATGGTGTGCTAAATACTGTGTGTCTTATTATACTCTCTGTGAAGTCAATATATCATTTATATAACCACACATACACAAGAAAAATAGGGAGTGTAAATAACTTCAATAAATTAAGAACACTAGTCTCTCCATTCTGAGGAAGAAAAATAGTTTTCCGAACAAGCTGTGGATATAGCAGGAAGCTAAGTACTAGCATCACTTCACAACGAATATCCTACCCTGTCCTTCCTTAAATTAATGCTTCTCAAATTTCCTAATGCTGCAAGTCAAAACTCTTGTTATAGTAATCCCCAAATATAAAACAGTTCTCATTGCTCCTTCATAACTGTAAAGATGTTAATGTTATAGATTGCAATGTAAACATCTGATATTTATGGTATCTGATTTGACCCCTGTGAAATGTTCACTCCACTCCCAAAGGGGTTGCACAAAACTAGATTACTACCTCTGCCTTAAAAATCACATGTCAAACTTGTCAAATTCTCAGTAAAATCATCAATGGAAAGTCACTCTTTCTTAGTGTGGTCTCATCAGATTGGAATGAAAAAGAGTTATGCTACATTCATACTATGAACCTTTGTGGTTATACAGTAGTAACTATCAGATACTTTTTCTGATATTTGATTTTTAATGATTTCATATAATATAATAAATTTTGATTAAATTGTATTCATAAAATATCTCCGTCAATATATCTCTTTATAAGTTTATATTCATTTTTACTACTTGTTAAAATGTTAGTATCTACTTGAACTAAAATACAAAATTAGAATTATTATTCATATTAGAATCAGAATCATTGAAAGTTAACTTATTGGTAAAAAGAATATTTCTAGGTATTTTTAAGGAAGATAAGTTGAGTGCTGTTATGATTTTTCTAAGCCAATTTGTTGCTTTTAATAAAAAATAAAATTACTCTCAAGGTAGAAATTATTTGACTGTGCCTTATCTAGAAGAAAGTACCTCTGTCTATGTTATACCACTAAACTACAACTACTCATGTCCAAAGATATACCAGGATGGAAGTGACAGAGAAATTATAGGAGGGGTTAACAAATGCCTAGATTCTTGGACAAATCTGAAATAACCTTTTGAAGTGCTTTCTCTAAAGAAACAGTTCCTCAAAGATTTCGTCTCAGTGATGATGCTCACTTCTATTCGCAGCTAATTTGTCAGGTCCTGTTGAGCAACATTGAGTATATAAGAAGTATAAAGGATTCCATTTAGTAGTTCTGGTATCTTATTAGTAACAGCTCTTTCTTCTGATCAAATAGCTAAAACAACACAATCTTAAACCAAAATAGGTTTAGAATACCACATTGCTTGTCACCGTCTAAAAAAGTCAAAACAGGAAACAAACATGGCAGGATCCTGGAACTCAGAGCTGATGTAGAGACCATGGAGGTTTGCTGCTTTGCTGTTTACTGGCTTGCTTCACAGGTTTAACTATGGTTTTCTGTTTGTTTGTTTGTTTGTTTGTTTGTTTGTTTTGGAGAATCTATAATTATATTCCCTGGAAATGTTCCACCCCTCATTGATGATTAATTGAGAAAAGTCCTTACCGCTGAATCTTATAAGGTATTTCCTCAACTGATGGTCTTTCCACTTTGATGATTCTAGTTTGTATCAAGTTAACACAAAAAGACAGAAAAATACACTGATTAAGACAGAAGTCAGATAAATCAGCAAATGGGGTATTGCCGTGACAGACCTGACTACTTTGTTTATTGGTTGAATGAGGACATGTAATTTTGGATTACAAAGGCTGATGAATGCTTAAAGAAGGGCTTAACAGATGATACTAGTATCAGTATGGAAGACCATGGCACTAAAAGCAGTGTGTATTTTGATGAATTAGCTCAAGTGATTTTATAGGAGTAAAATGAAAATAGGTAGAAGAGAGATCATTTTATTAGATATTTTCTTTATTTACATTTCAAATGTTATCCCAAAAGTTCCATATACCCTCACCCTGCCCTGCTCCCCTACCCACCCACTCA
Source organism: Mus caroli (assembly GCF_978045245.1). Lineage (NCBI taxonomy): Eukaryota > Metazoa > Chordata > Mammalia > Rodentia > Muridae > Mus > Mus caroli. The sequence continues at coordinate 55,138,222 of NW_028227273.1, forward strand.
AACTTCTTGCCCCTGGCATTCCCCTGTACTGGGGGCATATATAGTTTGCAAGACCAAGGGGCCTCTCTTCCCAATGATGGCTGACTAGGCCATCTTCTGCTACATATGCAGCTAGAGACAGGAGATCTGGGGGTACTGGTTAGTTCATATTGTTGTTGTACCTATAGGCTTGCAGACCCCTTCAGTTCCTTGAGTACTTTCTCTAGCTCCTCCACTGGCGGCCTTGTGTTCCATCCAATAGATGACTGTGAGCATCCACTTCTGTATTTGCCAGGCACTGGCACAGTCTCACATGAGACAGCTATATCAGGGTCCTTTCAGCCAAATATTGCTGGAATATGCAATAGTGTCTGGGTTTGGTGGCTGGTTATGGGATTATTATTCTCTAGGCCATGGTGAATTCCCTTGTCTGGGTAAGACTGGCTACTGTTCCAAGTAAACACTCTGCAGACTAGTTCTGAGCTATTCTAGCTCATTCTTTGTAAAGCCTAATTAGTTTCATTGTCTCTTCCAAGCTTCTTGGCTTCAAGCATATTCTAGGACAATGGAACACTGGTGAAGGCTTAGTTATGTCAGAATTCAATCTTAAAAGGCTAAAACAGCCTTAATAGGTTGTTAAAACTGTGCTTTGAGGTGAACACCACCTCGTCCGCACCTGCTTCCAGCCCTCCTTCCAGGCCGTAGAGGCTGAAGCAGCCCAATCTGTTGTAGGCCAGGAAGACTGAGCAGGGGCAGCAGAGAACCCCGAGTCCTAGCAGGAAAAATACGGCCACTCCAGGCAAAGACAGGGGATGCTCATGGGGGCAATGGTGCACAGGACCGGTGCGTCAGGCCCTCCCTTGAGTTTGCTACAAAGGCACCCGCTTTCTGGCAGCCTCCCATGCCACTACTGCTCAGGGAAAGCTCTGTACCCCATGGCCCCGCCCAGCAGCAGCCAGCAGCTGGCAGGCTCCATGTGGGCCAATGGTCAGCCTGGAAAAGAAAGATGACTTTACAATAATGTTTTCTCTTGCCAAAGAATTGCTGTGGGCACATTTAATAACCAATAACTAAAATAGGCAGCTAGTATTTAATTACCATTGATTATAATCGATAACAATTATAAAATTATTTACTGCAAAACCTTTGTTCTTTGCAAGTTAATTTGTGTCTCACTTAATAGCACCTAACAAAGGCTTAAGTTCTCCTGTAGTAAGTTTAAGGTGAGGTCTTAGCCAATTTATATCTATCTCCTGGAAGCTTTGACAATAAAATTTTGAAGCAAATAAATTTTTTGTTCTTAGATTTTCTGTGCCACAATTTTATAGTATAACTAAAACCCCAAGTATTAAAAAGATATTGCCTCTGAATCTTTTCTGGAGCAACAGCTACTCCCCAGAACTTAAAAGCTCCTTGTGTGAGAGCAAGGATTTAAAGTAAACTTCCCTTGAGAGGCATTAGCTAATAAAATACTTTCCACTTAGGAAACAATATACACTGAAAGATTCAAACTCTTAGGTTCTTTATTGAAGCAGAGACACTAAGAATTTTTCTTACATGAAGTAAAGCTATATTAGCCTTATCCAGCAGCAAAATTTTCAAGTGATTACAAGCTCACTAGAAGCAAACTCTTTACAATTTTCCGGATGCAAAGGAAAAAACAAACTCTTAAATCTATAATAACTTTACATGAAGTAGGCAAGTCAAATCGCAATGTCCTGATAAATTCTACAGCCTGATTGACCCTTTATAAACTTTGAATTTAAACTTTATTTAGAACAACATCTGGGTAGATCTGCAACAGTGCTCTTTTAGCTAAAAGGAATTTTCCCTGAAGGCAAGGAGAGGCAAGTTTCAAGAGTTTCCTTAGGCACCATTTGCAAGACAAAAGAAAGTCACACAAGCAACACAGAGGCTGCTCTGAGCTTTGTTTATCTTGCTGTGAGGACAAATTTTAGAATTTTTAAGTTTCTTTTGCCATATTTGACTATAACTACAACTTTGGGAAAGCAAAATCAAATTTCAAAGCAATTTATTACCTTAGAATCAACATTAAAACCTCACTATCATGTATGAAATTTGGCTGCCAATTTATACCTATGAATGCATAACAGTGCAAATTTTAATGCTTCATTAAAGACACATTGCTTTAAATCTTATCTTTAATTCTACTTTCTAGGAGAAGAATCACATTAAATATTATCTCAACTAGAATTATCCTTACAGACCCAGTCTCTTGGCCTGCCTTATGCCACGTGTTGGAAAGACTCCAAACCTGAGTTACCAGGTTAAAGCTAACTTTCTAGTAACCAGTATTATACCTTTTTGATCATACCCAATAACTTATAAGCTAATACTCTTGTGATGAAGACACGCAGAGCATATTACACCTCTAAGACCAGTAAAAATATCAAATGAAGTGGCTACACGAGTCTTATGAATTTAGACCAATCAAGGAATTTCAATTTTTCTAGATATAATTATAAGATAAAAAGGGAACTTTGTCATTTACCAAGTACATTAATCACGATTACAGAGAACCCTCCAGGAAAAAACAAAACAAAAACAAAAAAACAAAAAAACAAAAAAAAACAAAAAACAAAAACAAAAACAAAAAACAAAAACAAAAAACAAAAAACACATCTATCAGCTTTTTTGCCCCAAAACTAAGAGGCTGCAGACTCCCTTTCTTTGAGAGCAGCTTTTCCAGCAGTGGCTCCCCTGTTTCGCCCAATTCTTGGCTAAAGTGTGTGGCCACTCTCCACTTCGCTGAACCAGCAGATAAAGTTTTAGCCATCTTTTTTTCCAACATGAAACACAGAACATTCATTCATTCAGACAAATAGACACAAACACACATGGATTGACTCGTGAACGGACTGGTGCACCAGACATTAGAGTAGACATTAGACAACACAAAGAGGGCAGAGAACTTCTGCTGTAGGGAACAGAGAGAAAAAGGCAGGGTGTACCCCGAATTTTTCTCTGCCTCTGGGAGTGTTTCAAAATCCATCTTCCTCTATATTATTTTATTATTACAAACCCTGTTCCTGCTGACTGATGCAGCTCCTGACTGCAGACATCTGCCTGATTATTTAATTTAAACCCTTTTTCCTCTAGCCTGAAGCAGTTTTTGAAAACTGCAGACAATCTCCTGATCACTTCCTAGTCCAAATAATTTGCTGCTAACCTAAGTGGAAACCAGCGTTGGGTTAGCACTGATTCCAAACTTAGCCAGTATCCTCCAGCACCTCTAGCAACACTTTTAAAAATGAAGTTTTAAGTTAGCGCTAGCATGTGTACCTGTTGCTTCAGTGCCCAATATGATCCTTTTCTTTTTCTTCCCATGGAACTCCATACTAAGCAGCTTTCCTCCAGTGTTTCAGCAGTGGCTCCCCTGTTGTGACCAATTCTTGGCTAAAGTGTGTGGCCACTCTCAGCTTTGCTGAACCAGCAGATAAAGTTTTAGCCATCTTTTTATTAATAGAAATGTAAGTAAAAATATTATCATCAGTTTTTCTTTGTATTATATGTATGTTAATTATTGCATTCAAATATTCCTCAGATTTCTTTGTTGGCCTGGGTTTCAATATTTTGTGTAATGTCCACATACCTCACCTGTATTTTGTTTAAAATTCCTACAATTTATGCATGGCATGTTTAAACTTATAATTATATCTTCCATACCTTTTTTCAAGCATGTGGACTTAAACAGTTCAGAACAAGGGCATTGGATTTAGAGGGAAACTTTAAAATATAAGAGATAAAATAAGGCTTGGAAGCTGATTATGGGGTGGATCCCTGGATATGGCAGTCTCTAGATGGTCGATCCTTTCGTCACAGCTCCAAACGTTGTCTCTGTAACTCCTTCCATGCTGACACCATTGCATACACTAGCAAGATTTTGCTGAAAGGACCCAGATAGAGCTGCCTCTTGTGAGACTATGCTGGGGCCTAGCAAACACAGAAGTGGATGCTTACAGTCAGCTAGTGGATGGATCATGGGGCTCCCAATGGAGGAGCTAGAGAAAATACCCAAGGAGCTAAAGGGATCTGCAACCCTATAGGTGGAGCAACATTATGAACTAACCAGTACCCCAGAGCTCTTGACTCTAGCTGCATATGTATCAAAAGATAGTCTAGTCGGCCATTACTGGAAAGAGAGTCCCATTGGACACACAAACTTTATATGCCCCAGTACAGGGGAACGCCAGGGCCAAAAAAATGGGAATGGGTGGGTAGGGAAGTGGGGGGGGGGAGGGTATGGGGGACTTTTGGGATAGCATTGGAAATGTAATTGAGGAAAATACGTAATAAAAAATATTAAAAATTAAAAAAAAAGAGAGATAAAATAAGGTAAGACAAACAAACAAAAAACAGGAAGGTGGACTCTATGGAAGGGTGGGGACACAGAAAAAACACAGTGTAGGTTTTAGATCTTGGTAGAGGTAAGAAGTGCTTCCATATCTCTCTAATATTATGACTGCTCCAATGAGATACTTTGAGATAGAAGATAGAGGATCCTAGAAAACTAGTGAAACTCAGATAGAGCCAGGCATAGAAAAGTGACTGTTTCCCCATTCTTGATAAAAGTGCCCATGGGTGGTGGCATCCTGGCATCTCCCTGTAGTGAGAGTGAAATAATTGGACACTCTAGAGCTAATGTGGATTTACCATTGATCTAAACGCTTTTAAAAAAATGCTTGCTACTGATTAATGCAGTAGATCTCCACCTGATGCTAGTCCTCTGATTTTCTGTCTTAGTTTGGTAACTCCAATTCCCTCACCCCCTCCTGTATTCCAGTTCCCACAAAAAAAGTTTATTGATAGAACATCACAGTATCATATTTTAATTTAACTAGAATTATTTAAAATTCATAGAAGAAGTGTGTGTATATCCGTATACATATCAGTATGTATAGAAACACTAATAGAAGTGTGTGTGTGTGTCTCTGTGTGTGTGTGTTTGTCTTAAATAGAATTATGCCACACTGGGCTAATAATAATTCCCCGAAGAACAGTAAAGCAGGAAAAAAACCCATTACCTGGAATTTGAAACCTTTTGAATAATTAGTTCATCAGGTTAGACCAGCAAACACCCAAAGAAATAAATGCTATAGATGTGTCTCCCCATTTTCTCTTTGAAGTTATATGTAGCCTGTAATTTTTACTATTCTGTTTTAAACTCAGGGTGAACCATGGTACCAGCCCCACCCCACCCCACACTTCCTTATTTTCAATACACTTTTAGCTCAATGGCCAAACATTTCTAGGCCTCCTACAGTTAACATGCCCTTACATTCACTCTCAGCTAAACACCTCTAAATATGTCCTCATCTTAGTTGCCTGACTCCTTGCTCAAGACCTTACATCTGTCCTCATCTTAGTGGTGTTTATATTTCTTGCCAGGCAAAGTGACCAATGACCAGTGCACTCTAGGTCACACAAGTTTATCTTGTCTTCTCTGACAGATGAATTTTAATATAATAACCAAACTCAAAATCTCACTCATTTTGATAATGAAATAATTCAAAGCAAATAAAGAAATCTCAACAAATATTAACTGATGCTACATTGCTTCTGCTGCCTCCTGCCCTGACCTTCATGAGATCAAGGGCTAAATTAGTTATATAATGCAAACTTAAATTCCCTCCTTCTTACTGTATAATACTATTTCCAGACTCTCTCTTGATATAATTTTCAAGCCTAAATTTCTACTGTCTGAGATAGTCTAGGATTCCTAATCCTTGCCTTGGATCAAAATGTTAAAGAACAAATGCTTGAATATTTCTATTTTTCTGTATTTTTCTTTAATTAAATTCTCTTCAGCTTCTTGTATCCCTCTCCCCTAACTTTTTCTTCTGTGAACTTAGTACCTATATATTTAAGAACATTTACACCTACTAAACTCCCCAAAGTTCTTAAAAACATTTAAATCAAATTTTAAGAATCTATCCTTTAATATTTTGTTGGCTGGAGATAGGGAGTTTTATTGTTTGTTTCTCACTGCCTCCATCCTAGCATTCAGAGAACCAGTAATTCAGTCTGCACAGGAGTTCCCACCCTCTTGGCTTAAAATCTTTCAGTGAGCTGCTGTGTTTTTTTATTCTTGATTCCCATGTGATGGAACCATGTGACTTGGCTAATCTGGCTGAGAAATCCATTCTCCTCTCCTCCTAGATTATATCATTTTGTTGTGTGTAAGCATCCAAGAATTCCTAAATTCATAGTGAATTCTCCCCTTCCACATAGAGTTCCCTCTGTAGCATGTCATTTCTACTACACACTGTAAGATATTGGCAAGCCAAGCAACTAGCCACTCGCCTGGTTCTTCTGAATTTTCAGATGAAAGATACACATACACACATTAATGTATATTTAATATAATTGTAGCTCAAAGGTTGGGTACTTCCAAGTCTCTCATGACTATTGTTCCCTTACCTTCACTCCCGGAACAATACCTCTAAATCTGCCCTCAAGTTAGTTGCTTAGTTACTTTTAGTCCTAGCTCAACACCTCTAAATCTGACCTCAGCTTAGTTGGACATTTACTTTTATGCCTAGATCAAAAGCTCTAAATATTCCCTCAACATAGTTGCCCAGTTAACTTCTTCTTGCTTAACACCCTACAATTGCCCTCAGCTTAGTTGTGTTTAAGGTCTTCTGACTGGAAGTGGCAAATGATGACTTTACCTGAAATCTCAAATCAGTGGTAACTCTCTCAAAAACCTCCAACTTCCCTAAGAATGGTAAATTCAATTTTGCCTCTTCTGATAGATCTTCTAACATTCTTGCAGTAATCTGGAAATTCCACCTCTTCTGCTGGCATCTTTATTGATTAATCAAGAACCAAAAGGACTTTGATTGTTCTGAGGAGGATTCCAGATCAAAGCATCAGAACCCCCCCCCCTCCCTAGAGTCAAATCTGAGATAGCATTGCTGAATATACATCAAAGATAGGACACAAAACTGAGATAATTTTCAAACCTAAAAGGATTCCTTGAGTCTAGCTTCTAGTTTATATACCAGAAGTAAGGAGATGACTTTCATAGTTTGAAATCATACAGGGCCAGAGGAGAGGTGACCTCCAGGGATGGCTCTGACTGCCAGAGTAGGTGATAGAGTCACCTTGTATACCAGGTCCCTCAGAAATTAGTCTGCACAGGAGAGTACAAGGACTGCACAAACAAGATAGCTTCTGGGACAGGCTCACTTTTGGGCCTTCATCTTCAGACAGGAAGTATATCTGAGCTACAGACCTCTGTGCACCTTCATTGTAAGAGGAAAGCTTACCTGCAGAGAGTGCTCTAACCACTGGGTCTCAGCAGAGAGTTGGACTCCCAAGAGTGCTGACAGAGGCTAACAGAATCACAGGAGGAAAAAGCTCCAGCCAAAGACAGCTATAACAACTAACACCAGAGATTACAAGATGGCAAAAGTCAAATGTAAAAATCTTACTAAGAGAAACCAAGACCACTCACCATCATCAGAACCCAGCACTCCCACCTCAGCGAGTCCTGGATACACCAACACACCCAAAAAGCAAGATTTGGGTTGAAAATCATATTTCATGATGCTGATAGAGGATTTTAAGAAGGAAATTAATAAATCATTTAAAGAATGTCGGAAGAACATGGCTAAACAGGTAGAAGGCCTTAAAGAGGAAGCACAAAAATCCCTTAAAGAATTACAGGAAAACATTGCTAAAAATCCTAGGAAAGAAATCAGGAACCATAGAAGAGAGCATCAGCAACAGAATGCAAGAGATGGAAGAGAAAAATCTCAGATGCAGAAAATTTCATGGAGAACATGGACAAAACAATCAAAGAAAAAGAAAAATACAAAAAGATCCTAACTCAAATCATCCAGGTAATCCAGGACAAAATGAGAAGACCAAACCTATGTATAACAGGAGCAGATGAGAAAGAAGATTTTCAACTTTATGGTCAAGAAAATATCTTCAACACAATTATAGAAGAAAGCATCCCTAACCTAAAGAAAGACATGCCCATGAACATTTATGTGGAAACTGAACAACACTCTACCCCATGATATCTTGGTCAATGAAGAAATAAAGAAAGAAATTAAAGACTTTTTAGAGTTTAATGAAAATGAAGCCACAACAAACCCAATTATGGGACACAATGAAAGCAGTCCTAAGATGAAAACTCATAGCCCTGAGTGTTTCCAAAAAGAAACTAGAGAGAGCATACACTACCAGTCTGACAGCACACTTAGAAGCTCTAAAAGGAAAGGAAGCAAATTCACCCAAGAGAAGTAGATGGCAGGAAATAATCAAACTCAGGTCTGAAATCAACCAATTAGAAACAAAAAGAACTAGTCCAAGAATCAAACAAACTAGGAGCTGGGACTTTGAGAAAATCAACAAGATAGATTAAACCCTTAGCCAGACTAACTAGAGGGCACAGAGACAATATCATAATTAACAAAATCAAAAATGAAAAAGGAGACATAACAGCAGAACCTGAGGAAATCTAAAATATCATTAAATTCTACTACAAAAGGCTATACTCAACCAAAGTAGAAAACCTTGATGAAACGGACAATTTCCTAGACATATATCAGGTACGAAAATTAAATCAGGATCAGATTAACGATCTAAACAGTCCCATTTCCCCTAAAGAAATAGAAGCAGTCATTAATAGTCTCCCAACCAAAATAAGCCCAGGACCAGAAAGGCTTAGTGGAGAGTTCTATCATAATTTCAAAGGTTACATAATTCTAACTCTCCTCAAAATATTCCACAAAATAGAAACAGAAGGAAATCTACACAATTCATACTGTGAAGCCACAATAACTCTGAGACCTAAACCACACAAAGATACAACAAATAATGGGAACTTCAGACCAAATTCTCTTAAGAATATCTATACAAAAATACTCAATAAAGTCCTTGAAAACCGAATCCAAGAAAACATCAAAATGATCATCCATCATGACCAAGTAGGCTTCATCCCAGTGATGCAGAGATGGTTTAATATATGGAAATGCGTCAATGCAATCCACTATATAAACAAACTCTAAGACAAAAACTTCATGATTCTCTCATTAGATGCTGAAAAAGGAATTTGACAAAATCCAAAACACCTTAGTGGATTAATATAGTAAAAATGGCTTTCCCGCTGAAAGCAATCTACAGATTCAATGCAATCTCCATCAAAATTCCAACTCAATTCTTCACTGAGTTAGAAAGGTCAATTTGCAAATTCAAATGGAATAATAATAAACGTGGGATAGCAAAAACTATTCTCAACAATAAAAGAACCTCTGGGGTAATCACCACTTCTAACATTAAGCTACACTACAGAGCAATTGTGATAAAAACTGCATGGTACTGGTATAGTGACAGACAGGTAGATCAATGTAATGGAATTGAAGACCCAGAAATGAATCCACACACCTATGATCACTTGATCTATGACAAGGGTGCTAAAACCATCCAGTGGAAAAAAGACAGCATTTTCCACAAATGCTGCTGGCACAACTGGCTGTTTTCTCGTAGAAGAATGAGAATTGATCCATTCTTATCTCCTTGTACAAAGTTCAACTATAAGTGGATCAAAGACCTCCACATAAAACCAGAGACACTGAAATTAATAGAGGAGAAATTGGGGGAATGTCTCAAATATATGGGCACAGGAAAAAAAATAAAAAGAACAGCAATGACTTGTGCTGGAACATCAAGATTTGACAAATGGGAACTCATAAAATTGCAAATTTTCTGTAAGACAAAAGGCAACCAACAGATTGGGAAAGGATTTTTTATCAATCCTGAATCTGATAGGTGACTAATATAAAATACATACAAAGAGCTCAAAAAGCTGGACTCCACAAACTCAAATAACCCCATTAAAAAACGGACTACAGAGCTATACAAAGAATTCTCAACTGAGGAATACCAAGTGGCTGAGAAGCACCTGAAAAAATGTTCAACATCCTTAATCATCAGAGAAGTGCAAATCAAAACAACCCTGAGGTTCCACCTCACAGCAATCAGAAAGGTTAAGATCAAAAACTCAGGTGACTGCAGATGCTCTCAAGGATGTGGAGAAAGGGAAACATTTCTCCACTGATGGTGGGATTGTAAGCTGGTACAACCACTCTGGAAATCAGTTTGGCATTTCCTCAAAAAAATTGAACATAGTACTATCAGAAGATCCAGCAATACCTCTATTGAGCATTGTTGCAGAAGATGTTAAAACTTGTAATAAGGACTCATGCTCCACTATGTTCATAGCAGCCTTTTTTATAATAGTCAATAGCTGGAAAGAACCCAGATGTCCCTCAACAGAGGAATGGATACAGAATTGGTACAGAAAATATGGTACATTTATACAATGGAGTACTACTTAGCTATCAAAAACAATGTATCTATGAAATTCTTGGGCAAATGGATGTATCTGGAGGATAACATCCTGAGTGAGGTAACCCAATCCAAAAAGAAGCCATTAAATATGCACTCACTGATAAGTGGATATTAGCCCAGAAACTTAACATACCCAATATACAATTTGCAAAACATAAGAAAATCAAGAAGAATGAAGACCAACATGTGGATACTTCATTCCACCTTAGAATGGGAACAAAATATCCAAGAAAGGAGTTACAGAGACAAAGTTTGGAGCTAAGACAAAGGATGGACCATCCAGAGACTACCCCACCCGGGGGGTCTATCCCATAATCAGCCACCAAACCCAGACACTATTGCATATGCCAACAAGATTTGGCTGAAGGGATCCTGATATAGCAGTCTCGTTTCAGGCTATGCCAGTGCCTGGCAAATACAGAAGTGGATGCTCACAGTCAGCTATTGGATGGATCACAGGGCCCCCAATAGAGGAGTCAGAGAAAGTACCTGAGGAACTGAAGGAGTCTGCAACACTATAGGTGCAACAACACTATGAACTAATAGTATACCCTGAGCTTGTGTCTCTAGCTGCATATGTAGCAGAAGATGGCCTAATCTGCCATCATTGGGAGAGAGACCCCTTGGTATTGCAAACATTATATGCCCCAGTACAGAGGAATGCCAGGGCCAAGAATGGGAGTGCAGTAGTAGGGGAGCAGGGTGGGCAAGGATATAGGGAACTTTTGGGATAGAATTTGAAATGTAAATAAAGAAATTATCTAATAAAAATGGAAAAAAAGGTTTAAACATTCAATAAACTATGCCTTGTCCCACAGCTGCTGTGCATCCCCTGAGATCTGATTGAGGCAATCCTACTCTTGGGACCCTAAAGCACAAGATTGTGTCCCTAGTTCATCAAGTACAAGATTAAAAGTCATCATTCTGGAATGTATAGGCAGTGAATAGATGAAGATCCATGATATTCAAGAATATCAGTATGTTGACAGCTATAGATTTCTATAAAAGTTTATAAAAGTAAGGGGTAAAGACATTGAAGATCTTTGTGGATTTGTTTTAGACTCAAAATTTATTTACTAATTGCAATGGGAAAAGAGATAGTGAACAGAAAGGAGGAGTGTTTGAAGACAAGAAAAGAGTAAATTCTATAAAGCATAAAAATGTACTTGTTCTTGTGCATATAATGCTCTTATATTGCCCTTGTGGCAGATAAAAATTTGATACAACTACCTACTATAAAAAATAATTTAGCCAGACATGGTGGCCTTTAAACCCAGCACTAGAGAGGCAGAGGCAGGGGGATTTCTGAGTTCGAGGCCAGCCTGGTCTACAAAGTGAGGTCCAGGACAGCCAGAGCTATACAGAGAAACCCTGTCTCTAAAAACAAAAACAAAAATAAAAACAAAAACAAAAACCAAAAACCAAAAACCAAAAACCAAAAACCAAAAACCAAAACCAAAACCAAAACCAAAACCAAAACCAAACCAAAACAAAACCAAAACCAAAACCAAAACCAAAACCAAAACCAAACCAAACCAAAACAAAAAACAAAAACAAAAAATAAATAATTTGAAGGTGGTTATTGAGCACACAGTTTACAAAAGAAGGCGCCAGCCCTATGATTTACATGCTGAGTATTTTAATGGATATAAGAATTTAGTCCAATGCATCCCAAACTAAGAGTTCGTTAGAAGGATGTAAAGGATTTAGGCTTTGGAGATTCATTGAAACTGGACATTTTGTGCATTTAGCAGAATGTAATTAAAACCTAATACAAATATGAAACAACTCATCTCTCAAATAATTGAGTAACCTTCCATTAATAAATGTGTTCCCTATAGTTGGGTTTATATTTTCCTATTTAAGAGAAAAATGAACAACTTATTAGAGTATAACAAAGGAATAACATTCTATTGATCTTCATAAAATGCCAATTCTAAGGTGTTTGTGTATTTATGTCTACAGAATGAAAATCCTGGTACACTGTTTCATTTCTTAATTGAAAGTTATTAGCAGATTATAGAAAATTAAAACATAGTATACAGTGTAAATCAACTTTCTAAATTTGCAGTTGGAGCCATTGATTCTACATTTTCGTTTGGAAGATGAATACTAGATATTCACAGAATGGACTACAAACTCTCTAAACTTTATTAGTAATATCAGAAACATGATTCAAGTTCTTTAGTTTGTGTATTCTCTCTATTAGAGGCAATGCAATCACATCATCAACCTCACATGTCAAGTTTTTTTTTTTTTTTTAATGTCATTAAATTTGTCAGTCATAGTTGATTAGGTTTAACTTCTATTAGTATGTTGGTTACCATTTGTGTTCTGTGCACTGCTTGGCTCAACCAAGAAGCTTTCTTTGATTGGTTTCAATAATGTAATTGGTTCTCAGTAATGTCGTTTCTCATGACTTGGTGCTACTATCAAAACTCATAGAAAGAAGGGTAAGTTTAAAATCTTAGAACTTCCTGACAATGTAAATTTGTACATTGCTTTAATTAGTAGACTTCAAAGTGTCTGGTAGGTGACAACATTCTCAGCAAGTCTTTAAGGACTTAACTGGTTTATGGCGATAAGAGTGTAAGTTCACTCTCTGTATTCAAATATAATAGCCACTAATGACATATGGCAACTGGGCACTTGAAAATGGAGATGGACTACAAATATAGATTATTTACCAGCCTCAAACTGGATATTCAGTGGATTAATGTGAATATCAATCCATAAGACATGAACACTCATTTATGAAGTACCTCTTTAGAAAGAGTGTTCCCGCTGTGAAATATGAGTAAAGACAGAAAAAAATTCTATCAATGGGTAAAGAATTTTATTTCAAATAGTGTTGGTTGTGAGGACCAAGAGCCAAAATTATTCTTCAGCCTGTATATCACCTGAAGTGTGTCTCATTTTGGGAGACAGATAGCTTTTATAGTATATACATGTTGTTTCTGTTGTTGTTGCTGTTTGTTTATTTCATTTTAGTTACTTTACTTATTTTCAAATAATTGCTTATTTCCTGTGTTTTCTTAAGTATAGTTAGCCTACTTGGGCTGGACCTTTTCTTCTAGTATTTTCGATAAGTCTATATTTATTTTATTATTTAACTCATATGACAACCTAGGATGATAGCATAGATCTTACTGTAACCTTTGATGTTGGTGTGTAGTTAATGCATAATAACTTTGGCTAAACTTGAAAGTTTGAGTGAGGAGTTATTTCACATATGAGGAAAGGTTTGACGCACTCTTTCAACATAGTTATTTCATTTCACAGATTGTACGGTACCTCAAGATGAAAATTATTCCATGTGACTTATTTCAGAGAACAGTGTATCTGTATAAACAAAGAAGAAGACAATGAGTGTTATTACCACACAGTACCTCAGTTAGGAATTTGAGTTTTCTTTAACAAGGTTGTAATAAACATAATGCCACCCAACACATTTATTTTAGATTCAGAAAAAAATAAGTAAGTGACTATATGAAATAATCTTCATAGTGATCAAAAATTTGCCATATTCTGTGAATACAGTGTAAGATTGAAAGAGTAAGAAGGTATTTGGATTGAAATTTAATTGGCAGAGAATGAGTAAAGTATACTCTTTCACAATTTTCACTTCAAATTTTTCCAAATTTTAGTTTGTTAAAAATAAAGCACAATATAATCATTTGTAAATCACACTTTTTTATTATTTTCGTATTTGATAGACTAAATATCTTTATTCACCATTAATCCATAATCATTTATTCAGCATTATCTTGTATTCTCCTTCAATAAAATAATTAATTATATAGTACAGTTCTTTGATTAAATCGTTTAACATGATTATAATCTTTATTTGAAAGAATGACTCTATGAAGTCACATTCAGAAGATTTGTGGAATTTATGAGATTTTTCTTCCAGAGGATTTGTGAAGAAAAAGATCTCATTTGTATGTCTATATTGCACTTGTAGAACAGGTAGATTTTTATTTGACTGTCTATACTATTAGACTTTATTGTTTACTTACAATTCATGGGCTCAATTTGTTTCATCAACCACAGTCTCAAGCAGGATCAACTTGAATCATATGTTATATCTAAGTTATGGATTCTTTGCTAAAATGAAACACAATCACAGAAAGAAGCAGGCCATGCAGGACAGGAATTATTTGGCTTATACTGCCATTTGCTATACACCATCAAATGATGTCAGGACAGGATCTCAAATAGGGCTGGATTTTGGAGGCAGGTACTGATGCAGAACCATGGGAGGATGATGTTTAGTGCTATGTTTCTCCTGGATTCTACATTCTGATTTCCTATAGACCCACAACAAACATTTTGAGACTGAACAGTCTGGAAATAGACTGGCCCTCTCCTATTAATCATTAATTAACTAAATGTTTTACAGATTGATATTTGATGGCATTTTCTTAAGTGAGGTTCCTTCATCTCAGAAACACATAGTTTGTGTGCCAAGTTGACTTAAGCTTAATCAGTATGACTTACTTATTGTTAACTTGACATAGAAATTAACTGCTATTAAACCACACTGTTCATATCTTATTCATCCCCTGATATTTTGTTTGTGTCAAGAGCCAATAAGCTAATAACTACCAGGTGAGCTTCCTAAGATGGTTCACTTTGGATAAGAACTCTATGATGGATTTTCTCCAGTAGGTAAGGCTGAGGAGAAATTCAATTTACTAAAGATTTCTGCTATTAATATGTTTTTCATGGCATATTTTTTTTCCTTTTCATTTTTCAAGACAGGCTTTCTCTGTGTAGTCATGGCTGTCTTGGAACTCACTCTGTAGACCAGGCTGGCCTCAAACTGAGAAATTGGACTGCCTCTGCTTTCAAGTGTTGGGATTAAAGGTGTGCACCACCACTGCCCAGATTGTGGTATAATTAATTGTATATAACAATAATGAAGTCTTAGCCTACCATTTTGAGCAGATCTCAGCGGAACATTGAAGGTGTATTGATGGTGAAAGGGGAAAAGAGTATAGCAACTTCAGAAATCAACGTAGCAATTTCTCAGAAAATTAGGAGTTGAACTACATCAAGACACAAATATACAACTTCTTGACATGTACCCAAAGGATAGTTTTACCATACCACAGGGCACTTGCTCATTTATGTTCATAGCAGCTTGATTCATAAAACAGAAACACAAACCAGATTTATGTCCAGTGTCGATTGGATAAAAAAATGTGGTTAATATATCCAATGAGATATTATTACTCAGCTACTAAAAATAATAATAAAATTGGCAAGGAAATATGGAACCAGAAAAAGATAATTCTGTGATGTAACCCAACCTAGAAATCAGACATGGTATGTACTTACTTAGCAGTGCATAATATTCGTATATTTAGAATGACCATACCCCAATATATAGATTCAAATATTTTAAGGATAGGTAGACACCAAGTACAAGACGTAATATCTCACTTAGAAGGGGAAACAGAATAGACATCATGGGTGGATGGGAAGAGGGTACTGCAAGAGGTTGGAGAGTGGGAAGAGAAAACAGGATTATTTAGGTGTTGTGGATGATGGAGGGAGAGAGAATTGGGGAAAACACCTGAATTTGCCATTTCTGGGAAGATATAAAAACCTCGGGCAATGGAAACATCCAGAAATCAATGAGGGTGGTACTAGCTAATATAATTGGCAATGAAGGATATGGAATCTCAACTGGTCATCTCCTATAACTAACCAGTTAAAATACAGAGGTGAAGGTATCATCATAGTCACAGAAATTCTGACCTAAAACTTTTCATGCCAATAAGATATGATCTGTTAAAGATCGCACAGAAATTGTGGAAGTGAAAAACCAATGACTGATCACATGCCATGAAACACATATTGAGGTGTTTCATGAAACACATGCTATGAGGTGGAGCCTACCCTTGACACTGCCTGGGAAACCTATAGACAGAAGTTGGATACACTAAAGACTCAGAATAGAACCTAACATGAATGGCTAAAAATGAATAGGAAAAAATGAAATGAATCCTAATTATATTCTGCTGTGCAATTATATTCTGTTTAGTGTCTAGCCAAATTTTCATGGGAGATGTTTAACCCAGAAAATGATGGAAAGATTTTCAAATACCCTAAGCAAATGCAGATCATTAAATATTAGTCAGAGTTTGGAGAATCTACGAAATACACTAAGGAGATACTACAAGAGCCAGATAGGTTAAGGGAGCCACGGGAAGAAGCCCATAGACTCTAATATCCTTGGATGATTAGGACTCAGAAGGATTAAACTGACTATCACAGAGCATGCATATGTCTGACCTATATCCAGTGCAAATATATTATGGTTGTATAGAATGAAGCTGTTGTGTGACTTCTATCAGTGATTAGGAGCTATAGCTGACTCTGTTACATGCCTTTGAGATCTTTTCACATATTTGGTTACCTTTCTAGCCTTAATAGAAGAGGACGTACCTAGTCATACTTCAAGTTCATATAAATTGACTGATTGATACCAACCTATGGTGGTCTATTCTAAAGAGAAAAGTAGGAGCAATAGTGGTAGGAGGGGATATAGAAGAAAAGGAGGGTGGGGAAGCTATGATTTGGTTGCAAAGTAAATAACATAAAAATACAATCTTTCTTGAGATCAGAAGTATCTTTTAAAAATTCAAAGTCTTTTAGCTAAGAGAGAGTCAAAAAAAAAACCCAAGAAAAACCATAGTCCATCACTTCAAATAACTACATGCCCAATTATCTGAGATAATTATCATAATATTCTGGGCTCCTCCCAGTAGCTTGAATCATTTTTCCAGCTCTGCCAGGTTCAACACATTCAGTTTCTCTTCTGGGCTCTGGCTGCCACTATTGCACTGTTGATCCTGTACATGATAATATCATCTCCAAAACACAGAGTTTTTTTTTTGTTTTTTTCCTTCACTGGGCTATACTTTAAAAACTATCCCATCATAGTCTGTCTTGAAGGTGTTAATCTTCAACATCTTAGCATGACCCCAAAAATCATAGGTTTCAACTGCCCTCGAGGCAAAATCTACAGGAATGTCCTGTCTTGCTTTCACAGTCTCATGCCACTGATCCTTAAAATGACATTTTCATGTCTTCAAGAGTAATACTGTCTGGGTGACTCTTACACTATGACTTTTGGCTGCCAGTTTGAGGTAATAAACCTGGTCATCACTAGAACAAGGCTTCCATGTGAGCCTCTCAGAAAACCCTTCATAGAAGATTTCACCTCAGTAGTGGTGCTCCCCTATTATCACAGCTAATTTTTCAGCTCCAGCTGAACAGCATTGTTTATTCCCGAGAAGCAAAGACTTTCTTTTCGTACTTCTGGTATCTTCTTAATCAGAGATGCTTCTTCAGCACCAAACAGTTTAATGACAAAATCTTAAATCTAAGTAACTAATTGCCTACAGAGCCTTAAAATTCACTGTGAATCTTTATAGGCCAATCCTTAATACTGTACACTGCTCTCAACATTCTTATCATTCAAACTCCATCAAAATAGCCCATTGATTCATCAATTCTCAATTAAACTATGGCCCCAAATTTCAAAATCCTTTCGTAATTCTTCCTAAAGTACAATCTATTCTGTTATAGCAATATACCACAAACTTGATAACAACCTGTTTTAGTTTGGGTTGGCCTTGCTGCAATGAAAAATTATGGCAAAAAAAAAAAAAAAAAAAGAAAAAGAAAAAGAAAACCTCAGATTAAAAAAAAAGTTGTTTTGTTGTTGTGGTTTTGTTTTGTTTTGTTTTTTATTCTATATATATGCTCATCATTTGCAGTAAGGGAGGACAGAACGAAAACATGGCAGAAACCTGCAGGCTGCAGGCAAGAACTAAACCATAAGCTATAGAGGGGAGCTGCTTACGGGGTTTCACTAACTTGTAAACACAATATTTTACAGAATGTAAGAAAACTAGCCCAAGAAGGAAATCACCCACAATGGGCTAAGCATTTTCCTTAAATAAATAAGAGTTTTGTTTCCAGACAAATCACTGGAGACTGCTTTCCTATTTTTCAGATATTTACTGTGTTTGTGTAAAGTAGCAGAGTTGACTTCTAGCACACATGTTTGTGTGTGTGTGTGTGTGTGTGTTTAGTTACTAACCTATTTTCCATAGAGAATATTAAAATATATCACATTTCAATTTTTGTCTTTGCTATATAAACGGATACTGTATTATGTTGGTTATACAATAGCTAGCAAGGTATTAAGGAAGACAAGAAGCTCAAAGTAACTGATATTCTTGACTCTGGTATTTGATAAAATGACAAACAGTATCACGGTGGTATTTAGACTAGGTATTATTTGATTCAACACTTCTGCTGATTAGCCAAGTCGTAAAGAAAGAGTCTGAATCTGGCCTCAGGATTGCATCAGCTTCAGGAGAAGTCAGAGATCCTGGACACCGTAGCAAAGAGATTTGAAAAATATACCTACAGACAAGTGTTCGGGAGAATAGATAGCTATACAATCCAGATTTAAGCCCTCTAATGACTGTTAAAAAACAGAATGGGAGTCAGAGGACAGTTATAGATCTTTGCATCTTGGTGTTGCAATGAATATACAAGTAATTAAATGACAGATTTATGGGACCAAGAGTAAATAGTATAAAATATTCTTGTCTTTAAGCAAATACTTCTCAACATTCTTAATGCTTCAACACTTTAGTAAAAAGCATTTATCTTGGTGACTCCCCCCACCCCCATTTTTACATCTTTCTGTAGTAAATTTTATCAGTTATTTTGTAAGTTAGGAACTATAATGTAATTATTTGATATGCAGGACATTTAATATGTGAGGTCTAAAGCGAGAGGCTGAGATCTGCTGTTTTGAGGAGTACCGAGTGGTTATTAAACTCTTATTTTTCTTGTTCACCGGGTATGTCACTATACATTCAGGCATAGTTTTACTCCACATCCTCATGTACTCCAATCCTTTCTGTGTACTCCGATATGTTTATTTTATGCTACACTTTCACCTTCAAAAAACAGTGCTAACTTGTTTAACAGGTAAAATCCTTATCATCTTTTATATAAATTTGAACTCAAGATGACGTCAATTTTCCCTAATACATCCAGAAACAAGACAAAGATGTCTACAGTTCTTTGTAGGAATTGAAGCATAGAATACTTAAGAGAAAATGGAGCAAAACCCATACAAAGGAAACGGAGACTTTAGAGAATGTATATTGCAAGAAAGTGACATAATGACTATAAGAGTATTTTTAAAGCAGATAAATATAACTGTGATCTACCCCACATGCATAAGTGGATTCAGAAATTTGAAAAGGGAAAACACATAAGTACATAAGTTTGGAAGGGAATGTGATGAGGGAATAGGATAGGGATGGCAGAAGCAGGAATGGAGCTTTGTGGGTTTGAGGCAAACTGCTTTCATATGTGTGTGAAATTTTAAACTTAAAAACGAGAAAAAATCATCTGACTTCTCCAAAGTTATCATCAGCAATAATCCAAATGTCAGAAAATTCTATTGTGGATCATAGATATTTTGGAAACAGAACACTTAAACACTGTGGATAGAATGCTAAAGTGCAGCCATTTTTGAAATCAGGCCTGTGTTGCCAAAAAAAAAAAAAAAAATCAAACTAGAAATGCCATGTGCCCCAGTGTAATCACTGTTGGACAAATACACAAAGGATTTTATGTTCCACGGAATCAATATTTACAAATCCATTTTGTTCTCTTTTGTGTCCAAAATAATGAGAAAATAGAATAATTCTTGCTTTCCATCACATGAATAGTAAAATATGACATGTATACACAACACAATATTGCTGAAACTTAAAAAGTAACTTACAAAATTTGCAGGCAAGTGGACGGGAATTGAATCAATTATATTGAATGAAGTTTCTCAGGTATAGAAACATTAATGCAAACTTTTCTCTCTAACATGTGTTCTTAAGTTTATGTATTATTATTATTATTATTATTATTATTATTATTATTTTGAGACAGGGTTCCTACTTTTAGCCCTGGCTCTCCTGGAAATAACTCTTTAGACCAGGCTGGCCTCAACCTCAGACATCTGCCCGCCTCTGCCTCCCAATACTGGTATTAAATGTATGTGCCACCCTACCTGGCCAGGTTTATGTATTATCTTTGTTTAAAGAGAGTATATGTGGAAGAATCCAATTTACTATATTTTTAATATATTTATCTAGATTTTTCTTTATCTCTATTTACATTTCAAGTGCTATCCCAAAAGTCTCCTATACCCCCCCACCCCCCGTACTGCTAGCCTAACCACCCACTCCAACTTCTTGGCCATATAAAGTTTGCAAGACAAACGAGCCTCTTTTCAATATAATGGCTAACTAGGCCATCTTCTCCTACATATGCAGTTAGAGACATGAGCTCTGGGGGTACTGGTTAGTTCATACTGTTCCACCTATAGGGTTGCATACACCTTCAGCTCCTTGGGTACTTTCTGTTGCTTCTCCACTGGGGACCCTGTGTTCCATCAAATAAATGACCATGAGCATCAACTTCTGTATTTGCCAGCCACTGGCATAGCCTCACATGAGACAGCTATGTCAGAGTCCTTCAAGCAAAATCTTGCTGACATATGCAATAGTGTGTGCATTTGGTGGCTGATTATGGGATGGATCTCTGGGTGGGGCAGTCTATGGATGGTCCATCCTTTTATCACAGCTCCAATATTTGTCTCTGTAATTCCTTCCATGGGTACTTTGTTCCCTATTCTAAGAAGGAATGAAGTATCCATGCTTTGGTCTTCCTTCTTCTTGATTTTCTTGTGTTTTGCAAAATGTATCATGGGTATTCTAAGTTTATGGGCTAATATTCACTTATCAGTGAGTGCATATCAAGTGAGTTCATTTGTGCTCAGGTTACCGCACTCAGGATAAACCCTCCAGATACAACCATTTGCCTTAGAATTTCATAAATTCATTGTTTTCAATGGCTGAGTAGTACTCCACTGTGTAAATATACCCCATTTTCTGTATCCGTTCCTTTGTTGAAGGACATCTGGGTTCTCTCCAGCTTCTAGCTATTATAAATCAGACAACTATGAACATAGTGGTGCACGTGTCCTTATTGACAGTTGGAACATCTTCTGGGTGTATGCCCAGGAGAGGTATTGGTGGATTGTCTGGTAGTACTATGTCCAATTTTCTGAGGAAGTGCTATACTGATTTCCAGAATGGTTATACCAGCTTCCAATCCCACCAGCAATGGAGGAGTGTTCCTCTTTCAACACATCCTGGTTAGCTTCTGCTGTCACCTGAATTTTTGATCTTAGCCATTCTGACTGGTGTGATGTGGAATCTCAGGATTGTTTTGATTGTCATTTACCTGATGATTAAGGATGTTGAACATTTTTTCAGGTGCTTCTCAGCCACTTGGTATTGCTCAGTTGAGAATTCTTTGTTTAGCACTGTAGCTCATTTTTAATGGGGTTAATTGTATTTCTGGAGACCAGCTTCTTGAGCTCTTTGTATATATTGGATATTAATCCCCTATCAGATTTAGCATTGGTAAAAATCCTTTCCCAATCTGTTGGTGGCCTTTTGGTCTTATTGACAGTATCTTTTTCCTTACAGTACCTTTACAATTTTATGATATCCCATTGGTCGATTCTTGATCTTACAGCACAAACCATTGGTGTTTTGTTCACAAATTTTTCCCCTATGCCCATATCTTCAAGGATTCCCCCCACCTTTCTCCTCTGTAAATTTCAGAGTCTCTGGTTTTATGTGGAATTATTTGATCCACTTAGACTTGAGCTTAGTTCAAGGAGATAAGAAGGCATCACTTCGCATTCTTCTACATGATAACTGCCTATTGTGCTAGCAGCATTTATTGAAATGCTGTCTTTTTGTCCACTGGATGGCTTTAACTCCTTTAAAAGTGTGGGTTCATTTCTGGACTTTCACTTCTATTCTACTGATCTACCTGTCAGTTGCTGTACCAGTGTCATGAAGTTTTTAATCACAATTGCTCTGTAGTACAGCTTGAGGTCAGGTATGGTGATTCAACCAGAGGTTCATTTATTGTTGAGAAGAGATTTTGTTATCCTAGGTTTTTTTTTTGTTTGTTTGTTTTATTCCAGATGAATTTGCAAATTGCCTTTGCTAACTCAGTGAAGAATTGAGTTGGAATTTTGATGGGGATTGCATTAAATCTGTAGATTGCTTTCAACAGGATAGCCACTTTGACTATATTAATCCTGCCAAACCATGAGCATGGGAGATCATTCTATCTTCTGAGATCTTCTTCAATTTCCTTCTTCAGAGACTTGAAGTTCTTAGCATACAGGCCTTTCACTTCTTTAGTTAGAGTCACACTAAGGTATTTTATATTATTTGTGACTATTGTGAATGGTGTTGTTTCACTAATTTCTTTCTCATCCCGTTTATTCTTTGTGTAAGGAAAGGGAAGTGATTTGTTTGAGTTAATTTTATATCCAGCTACTTCACTGAAGCTTTTAATCAGGTTTAGGAGTTCTCTGATGGAATTCTTAGGCTCTCATATATATATCATAACATCTGCAAATAGTGATATTTTGACTTCATCCTTTTCAATTTGTATCCCCTTGATCTCTATTTGTTATCAAATTCCTCTGGCTAGAACTTCAGGTAGTATTTTGAATAGGTAGGGAGAAATGTGCAGCCTTGTCTAGTACATGATTTTTGTGGGCTTGCTTTGAGTTTCTCTCCATTTAATTTGAGGTTGGCTATTGGTTTTCTGTGTGTTGCTTTTAATATGTTTAGGTATGGGCCATGAAGTCCTGATCTTTCCAAGACTTTTATCATCAAGTCGTGTTGAATTTGTAAAATGCTTTCTCAGCATCTAACAAAATGATCATATGGTATTTGTTTTTGAGTTTGTTTTTATAGTGGATTGCATTGATCGATTTCCATATATTAAACCATCCCTGCATTCCTGGGATAAAGCCTAGTTGTTCCTGAAGGATGAAAATGGCAGTAAATCCAGTACTCAGTAGGCAGAGGCAGGCAAATTTCTGACTTCGAGGCCAGCCTTTTCTACAAAGTGAGTTCCAGGACAGCCAGGGCTACTCAGAGAAACCCTGTATCAAAAAAAAAAAAAATACTATTCTCTGATAAACATTTCCTTTTAATATCTGTGAAGTGTGTTGCGTTTTTAATGCCATTTGACTTTAATATGTATATTTTCTTTGTAGGATGATGATATACATTATATTAGTCCAACTTCCCCATAAGCATATGAGATCTTTCTATTTTTATATCTTCTTCTTCTTCTTCAATTTCTCTCATCAGTAGCTTAACATTTTTATTATGTAAGTTTTCTACTTGCTTGTTTAGAGTTGCTTCATGATAATTTATATATTTTAAGTTCATTGTGAAAGATGTTCATTTGCTGATTTCTTTTCCATTTTTATTTTCATGTGTAGATAGGAGACAACTGATATTTGTGATAAATTTCTATACAAATTTTTGTTGAAAGTGTTTATTGGACAGAAGAGTTTCATATTGGAAATTTAACTGTCATTTATATATAGTATCCTATCATCTGCAGAGCAAGTGGATTTGACTTCTTTTCAAATAGTCATATTTTATTCTTCTCCAGGTGTTTTAGTGTTCTAGTTTATATTTATTGTACTATAGAAATAGTACATGACCTTGTATTTTTCCTGATTTTAAAGCAATTCCTTTCAATTTCTCTCCATTTAAATTAAT
Organism: Mus caroli; assembly: GCF_978045245.1. NCBI lineage: Eukaryota > Metazoa > Chordata > Mammalia > Rodentia > Muridae > Mus > Mus caroli. The sequence goes on from NW_028227273.1 coordinate 55,162,302, forward strand.
GTTGACTATGGAATTGCTTCAAAATACACATTGAAAATAAATCTCACTCCTCAAACAGAGATGGTTGTATTTTTCTATGTCCATTTTATTAGACATTTAAACAGAATTGAGCAGTAATAAGCTAGTAATTCTCTAGTCCACAGAGATCTGATACCACAATATTTATCAAAGTGTTAAGTTTATAATTGACCACCTGAGAAGTAGGTGGGCTGCAATGTGGTAACATTGTCCTCTTTCATTGCTGCATTATTAATAAATATGTCAGTCACCACTGTCTTGTCTAACTGAGATCACTGCCTTATTCTCCCTGTATCAGCAGCTGTTGATCTTACTGTAGGCATTTGTTTTCTTTTCCTTGTAGCTATAGCTTCTTCCTGATGATGGTGTTTCTGATCAGCCTACTTATGCAATCTTTTCCTACTTAATGCTGGGAAAAATTAAAATGGACTAATACTTCAGAGATATCTCTCTATGACATGTAAGCCTACATTTATATCAAGAGTCTTTGATAATTAACAGCCTAAGAACCTTAGTCCACTCATCAGAGTCCTGGAGAAACATGGTTAATGCCATATTTTTATTGTTTTTGTTGTTTTGTTTTTGTTTTGTTTTGTTTGTTTTGTTTTATCAAGGGTGGCTATGGAAAGTAACAAAGATTAAAAAAACTATTGGACACTTGAAATTTAAAGATATGAAGAAAGAGTTAATTCCAAGATGCCAAAAATGGATAATGATAGTCTGCCTACTTGAAATGTCTGTATTCAAAAACACTGGAAGTAGGTCAACATTATGGTAAGTAGTCTTAATTTACTTCTGAATGAAGAATGCATGGAAACATGAAAGTCTCCCTATGAATAAAATTGCTAGGTTGTAACAACGATCCATAGAAAGTCTAGGATTCAGCATTTATTCAATTCAGATTGCCCCTTTGTAACCTGAACTAATGCTAGTGAATAGACCTTATGTTTCCAGCTATGGATATTTGCAGTTAAAAAACAAAACAAAACAAAACAAAACAAACAAACAAACATTTCTACTTTAGGTTCTGACAAATACCCAGAGAGAATTCCAATAACTAATAAGAACAAGACCAGTAAAAAGGATGTCTTTAACAAGTTATTCAACATGTCACAGAGGGTGAAAAGGGAACTCATTGACTTTCTCCATGATCAGGATGTCTTTGAATGGGTGAGCAATAGTATTAGTCCTTGGGTGTCCTATCTCTCCTTTCCTTTCCTTTCCTTTCCTTTCCTTTCCTTTCCTTTCCTTTCCTTTCCTTTCCTTTCCTTTCCTTTCCTTTCCTTTCCTTTCCTTGTCTCTCCTCTCCTCTCCTCTCCTCTCCTCTCCTCTCCTCTCCTCTCCTCTCCTCTCCTCCTCTCCTCTCCTCTCCTCTCCTCTCCTCTCCTCTCCTCTCCTCTCCTCTCCTCTCCTCTCCTCTCCTCTCCTCTCCTCTCCTCTCCTCTCCTCTCCTCTCCTCTCCTCTCCTCTCCTCTCCTCTCCTTTCCTTTCCTTTTTATCTAAAAAAATATTAGATATTTTATTTACATTTCAACAGTTATCCCCATTTCTAGTTTCCCCTCCAGAATCCCCTATTCCCTCCCTCTTCTCCCCCCTCCCTCACACCCCCACCCCCCGTTCAACAACGAACCTACTCCTGTTTCTGGTCTGACATTCCCTTACACTGGGTAATCGAACCTTCAAAGGACTTAGAGCCTTTCCTCCCATTGATGACATGAAATGCCATACTATGCTACATATGTGGATGGAGCCATGGCTCCCTCCATGTGTACTCTTTGGTTGGTTGTTTAGTCCCTGGAAGCTTGGGGGATACTGGTTGGTTCATACTGCTGATCCTCCTGTGGGGCTGCAAAAATCCTTCAGCTCCTTGGATCCTTTTTTTTTTTTTTTTTTTTTTTTTTTTATCTCCTTCATTGGTGGGCCCTGTGCTCAGTCCAATGGTTGACTGAGAGTATTCATCTCAAAATTTGTCAGGCACTGGTAGAGACTCTCAGGAGACAGTTATATCAGGCTCCTGTCAGCAAGCTCTTGTTGGCATCCACAATAGGGTTTGGGATTGGTGACTGTATATGGGATGGATCCATAGGTGGGGTAGACTCTAGATGGCTTTTCCTTCAGTCTCTGCTCCACTTTTTGTCTCTGTATCTCCTCCCAGGGGTATTTTGTTCCCCCTTCTAAGAAGGTCCTATACATCTACACTTTAAACTTCCTTATCATTGAGCTTCATGTGGTCTGTGAATTGTATCTTGGGTATTCAGAGCTTCTGGGCTAATATCCACTTATCAGTGAGTGTGCATGTGTGTTCTTTTGTGACTCGTTTACCTCACTCAGGATGATATCTTCTAGTTCCATCCATTTGCCTCAGAATCTCATAAATTCATTTTTTAATAGCTAAGAAGTACTTCATTGTGTAAGTTAACCACAATTTCTGTATCCATTCCTCTATTGAGGGACATGCCATAGTCTTGTGATATCCTGAGGTAGAGTTAAAATGAAAGTGAGAAGAAAGAGTAACAGGGTGAAGAGGAAGACAAAGATGAGGAGAAAAACATGATTATGATGATGATGATTATGACAGTGATGACGGTGGTAACTAAGACAATGTAGATGAGAAGGACGAGGATAATGATTTTAATCCAGTAAGCATTACCCCCTTTGAACAACTTATGTTTTATGCATGTTTCTTTTAGCTCTGCATAATGTTTATTTGAACCAACATGCTGCACCATGGCCTCTGACCAAGTTACAATCTCTTTCTAAATATATACCAGTACTCATGGACTGGATACCCCTATATGAATTAGAAAAACTAACTTTCTGTATGCTATGACCTAAAAATTAATAAAAGTTATGGAAGCCAGTTATAGACACTCTATTTGAAAAAATATTACAAGAATAATTTCTAGGTAACCTATGTTCATTTTACTCCTCTGAAATCTCTTAAGCTGGCACATAAAAATCTACATAGCTTTCTGTCCCACTAAGCTTCATTCTCCTACTACTCTTCACTCATTAAGGCCTTCTTTAAGCATTCAACAGCTTTTATAATCCAATGTCCAAGTGCACATTCTGCCAATAAACAACAAGATTAAGTCTGTGACAACAATGTCCAGCTTGTTTATTTATCCCACTTTCATCCTAATCAGGGTACTGGCTGCCACTTTGTGTCAGGTGTAAATAGGTTGGAGTCACCTGAGAGCCTCAGTTCATAAATTACCTCATAGGATTAATGTATAAGGCATTTTAACAATTAGTGATCAAATGGGGAGGGACCATTCCCCATCATGTGTGTTGCCATTCCTGTAATGGTAGTCTGGGATTCTATAGGAAAACAGGCTGATGTAGAATGTGAAACAAGTCAGTATACAGCACCCCTCCATGGCCTCTGCATCAACTTCTGCTTCCATGTTCCTTCTATCTATGAGTTCTGTCCTGATTTCCTTAGGTGCTATATGGAATTGCATAGAAAATAAACTGTTTTATTGTTTTATCTTTGTTTGTATTGTGCTTTATGTTGTTATTTTGTTTGTTTGCTCATTTGTTTGTTTTTCATAGAACTTTCCTGCATCAAGCTTAAAATGTCATCCTGGATATACCCCACCCCTGCAAAATAAAACCCTACAAACAATAGCATGTGTTTACTCATGCTAGATAATTATGAATAGAATGGGAGCAGGGCATGGCAGGTGTGTTGTGACACTGAATAAAAAGGATCAGGAGATCAAAGTGAAAGCAAAGGATCAGGGGATAAAGGAGAAAAAATGAGGAGATATTCCAAAACTTAAGCCATGTGAAATAGCATAAGTAGCACTTTTGTTGAAAAAGCTACTTAACATACATAGATGTAAAAGAAATCTAATTGGAATCATTATATAGCCGGGGAAACAAAGATATATCTAAACATGTCTGTGCACCAAATGAAATCTCCAGTGTCAGCAGTGGGGTACATCTAATTTAGTTGTTTTCCAAATGGGCATCATGGAAATTCCTACCAATCCAAGGTATTTCTAAAGGTATTGGATTTTCAAGAAAAACAAAACAAAACAAAACAAAAAAAACAAAAACAAAAAACAAACAAACAAACAAACCCTGAATGTTCAGTGTTATTGCTGAGGCCAGCACCTACATATTCACAGAACATGGAACATTTCAGTTGCTAAATATCACCTTCATATCATAGTTTAGTGTCTATATCATATATTAGTGTCTATAATAATAGATTAGTATATTGGTCAATACTCCTAAGTGAACTTTCCTTTTCTAATAGATAGGAACAAAGAGAAAGCCCCACACCTGGACCTACTACAGAGAAGGAGAACATAGGAAAATTCACTTGAAAATGGGATGTGATAGCACTTGGGAAACAAAGGCAGGTGAATTTCTGAGTTTGAGGCCAGCCTGGTCTACAGAGTGAGTTCCAGGACAGCCAGGGCTATACAGGGAAACCCTGTCTCCAAAGGAAAAATTAATGATGTGATCACAAACGAGGGAAGATTTGAATAAGGCGATATGTAGAGGATCCAGAAAACATTTAAACAAGTTGAGATATTAAGTATACAGTCTATGAAAATAATCATTTCTCAATTAAAATGTTATTAAAAGAAAAAATATGTTTATTTAAATTACATAAATTTTACATTCTCATAGGCTTACTTCCCAATGCTTAGTTTGCTTACCCCTACCACACATTTCCTCCACTTTTCTACACCAAAACCTGCTTACATTATTAATCCCTGTCAAAACCTCACTTATTTCAGATCATGTGTTCTAAATTTACATTTTGATTTTTTTTCCTGATCGAAATGTTTTAAGATTGCATTTTATTTACATCTAACCTGCATTTTAATTGATCCTTTTCCTTCTATTTATTTTTCCTTTTTGTTTTATTGGGAACATCATTGGAACCCAAATATAGTAATGATTATATATTGCTATCATCTGTAATCCAGACATTGTGGAAGTCACAGAATTAAAAATAGAAAGATCAAATAACCCAGCCATTCTGCAATTAGACATTATTAAATAAAGTCAAATCAACATCTCCTTATTTTCAGACACAATTGCAACAATATTTACAATATTATATAGAACCAACATAATATAAATATATGAGATTGTTTCAAATGTATAAATGTGTCCTGTATTCAAAAATGTATATTTCTTAACCTTCAAGAGAAGAGAACAATCTATTAGAAACAGCATGTGTTTTATTGAATGTGGAGGAATATATTTTATTTAAATTTTATTTTCCACTTTATATCATACATACTCTGTTCATCCAACAATGTTTTCCCTATTCAACCCTCCCCTCGGAGCAGGTGGGCCCCCTGAGTATCCCTCTGCCCTGGCATATCATGTCTCTGCAAGCCTAGGCTTATCCTATCCCACTGAATACTGACAAGGCAGCCCAGCTGGAACCTTTGCTCAAATTTTAAATAGAAATTTCTGGGTTGTTGTTGTCTAACTTATTGAGTTCTTTACAAATATTGGATAATATCCCACTACAAGATGTAGGGTTGGGCCAGACATGGTGTTTCCCAGCACTTGGGAAACAAAGGCAGGTGAATTTCTGAGTTTGAGGCCAGCCTGGTCTACAGAGTGAGTTCCAGGACAGCCAGGGCTATACAGGGAAACCCTGTCTCCAAAGGAAAAATTAAAAAAAAAAAAGATGCAGGGTTGGTAAAATTCCTTTGCCAATCTCTAGTCTGCCATTTTGTCCTTTTGACAGTTTTCTTTGCCTTACAGTAATTTTGAAATTTCTTGAGGTCACATTTATCAATATTTGATCTTAGAGCATGAGCAAATGGTGTTAGGTTCATGAAATTGCTTCCTATAACAATGCTTTTAATGATATTCCCCCCTTTCTCTACTGTGAGATTTAGTGTATAAGGATTTATATTGAGATCCTTGAAAGATCTGGACTTCAGTTTTATGCAAGGTGATGAGTATGTGTTGCGGCCGGCCAGCAGCTCACAACGAAAGGTTCAACTGAGATGGCAACTTGAGCTGAAAGAGAGGAACTAGACAGGGCGAAAGAAGAAATGGAGCCAAGTCAATTTCATTCTGATCAAAGCTCAATTTTACTTGTTCCAACACTCAGTTATAAAGGAAGGGTGAGGGGACACGATTCCCACCATAGCAGGATGAGCACGTGTGTGGCTCCAAACAGCAAAGTGGCACAGTCCAGCAGTGGGCATGGCAGAACGAATGAGCAGGAAACTCCACCCCTGAGCAAGCAGGTTCCAGGCTGGGGGAGGGGAGACTACAAGTATGGATATATTTGCATTGTTCTTCATGTTGACATCTATGTAGAAATGTAGCACCATTTGTTCAACGTGCATTCTCACAGCATTGTAACGTTTACATCCATAACCAACAAGATCATCCAGAGCTCCCAGGAACTAAAAATTTTGAGACTCAATGTTTTATGGAAGGAAAAGGTAGGCTATTAATTTTGGAGTGATGCTAATTCCTAGCTCCCTGATACATTCATGCACTATTTATAACTATTTTTCTGCCTCTACATGGAGATAATAATTTTCTTAGTATATTGCATCCTTCATTCATCATTTGTTTGTGTGGTTGAGTAAATAGGATATAGCCCTAATGGAGAGTATTATAAGAGGCACAGTATTTATGACACTAGAAGACTACTATTGTATTTGGGAAAAATGAGTACTCACAAATTTAAATTATATGTTAAAATAGTTTTTAATGAGAGAGTAAAGATTTATTATTCCTGTCTAAATCAAGTCTCTTGATTAGGCCATGAAAATGAAGATCACTGGGTCCATTACTTGGAGTAACAACATAATTCTTGCATATTCAAGGTATTGCATAAGTTCTACAGGCATTGAATATCATTGGGTACGTTTACAATCTATTTAATCTTAATTGGAGTAAAGTAATAGCTCATCAACTTCTTGTAACTCATTTCTCATATTTTGGTGTCAGGAGCCATCATAGGACATGCCAGTAACTAGCAAGTGATCTTCCTGAGATGCCCTGCTTTGGACTATAATCTGCAACAGATTTGCTCCATGTGCAAGGCCCAGAAGATACTCATTTTAGTAAAGATTCCTGCTATTAATAGACTTTTCAATTATTATTATTAAAACTATATATAATAGTCTCTTGATATTTTATCACCCTTTAGAACAGATTTCTGCAGATATACGAAGATGTACTGTCTTGTACTGAAGTTATATACACAAATAGATGGCTTCTTAATTATTAATCACGATCCTATAAGAATCCCTCAAATTATATAAGTGATTATTTAGTTATTTTATAGTGGGGCTGCTATTAGATCCTTTTCTCATAATCAAAACTGGTATGAGAACTCTTTCAATCTCCAATGTGTCACCAGTTAACTGCTTCTAGATAGTAATAGACCTTAAACTTCTCAGAGCACATTACAAGAGATTGTAAAGCAATTAACCAAATGTCATAAAAATAGAACTAAGGATGTATTATAGGTGCTAGGACAGATGATAAAATATTGACTGAGTTTATCTATACAAAACTTGACTAATAACTTATTTTTGTTTTTCAGTTTTCTATTCTATATACCTGTGAAGCTGTGACAGGTGATAGATGCTTAGCCACATAATCACTACTAATTGATATGCATTTAAACATTCTCTGTTGTAGACTTCTATTTCAATTAAAATTTAAATGTTTGTGAGAACTTGTGAAGAAATTTTTACCATGTGATCATGTATTTTGTAGAGATATATAAGTGTAGATGAAAAAGATAAAAGTCGAGAGAACTGAGCTAAAGATGAGATTTTAGACAGAATACTATTTAGACAGAACTGAACTCAAGAAGAACTTAGAAATATAGGTAAAGCATTGGTAGAAAAGGCATTAAGAATAAGAACATTATTATGACATCAGAGCAGAAAGAGTGAGCAAAATTAGAAGGAGAGTACAAAATGTAATAACTTAGAAACTGTAGGGAACATAAAAAAAAACTAAGAGAGTAATGTGCAGAATACAGAGGGAAAATGGAAAAAAGATAAGCTACAGAGAGCAGAAGGAGCAGGCAGACTTCTGCATACCATGGGACAGAACAGGCTTTTCTTAATAATATGACAGACTTAGTCTTACTTAAGGAACAAAGCTTTCTTCTTATAAATTTGGGTTTAACTAATTTAGCATTAAAAGGGTAGAAGCTTTTATTCTTTTGCTGTGCAATAAAGATTGGAGCTCATTTTTCATCTAAAATGAGTGATTATTTTTTCTGCATTGGTGCTTGTTCTATTGCTCCATATGCATATGTAAGCATGGAAGTATGTATTTAGTATGTAATTGTGAAAATGTATACATACGTGTGTGGGGGGTAGGTATGTAATTGTAAGAATGCATGCAAGCTAGATGCAACTGCCTGAATAAAAATGTATAAATGTGCATGCTTGAATCTGTATATGAATTTATGTTACCTTTTGCATATTTGTTTATGCAATTTTTTTTTTCTGTGAATGTTATTCTCTTCTCTTCATTCAATAGAAGTTTATTGCTCCAACAATGCCCCTAGACCTACAAGAAAGAGGCTTCTGGACAAAAGGGAAAAGGTTCTAGTTATTAATTCTTTACTGTTTAGGATGAGGTGCTAAGTGCAAGAGACAACATATCCTGGCCTCAGAGGAACACAGAAGGCAGGTCAACTACAGTAGCAAAATAACTTATACTAAGATAAGTAAACTTTTATTATTATACATTAGCCCTAAATATCTCACACAACAAAGTCTTACCCCTATATCTCATAGGAAACATACTTAACCTCTGACAATGCCCTTCAACCTCTATCAACTCTAAAGTCGAACTGACAAGAAAGAAGACCCCAAGGAGTTTGTTCCCAGGTATGTTGACAACTAATTAAGAGGATCACGTGATCAGCAGATATGGTGGTTTCTTTCTGAGTCTGTTTCAGAACCTGAGATAGAGAAAAATTATTTTAACAATGTTTATAGTAAGAAACATAACATTTATCCCATTTTATTTGTATGGGACAAAATAGAATGAAAAGAGGCTGTGACCTCAAGATTAATTCTAGACATCCACTGTGCACTCATCTCCTGTCACCCAAAGTCAATGAGGGTTTAACTCCATCAATAACTGGAAGACCCATCCTTAGGCCTTTAACAGACAATTTCACATATTTGGAGCAAATTTTCCAGGGATTCTCAGTACCCGACTTTCTGATATCAACACAAAAATATATTTTCACCTTCTGAAGAAAAGTAAATTGATGTAGTAAAATGATTGATTTCGGTTCTGTTTATGTAAGTGATAGTAACATAATTAATAACTGAGAAGAAATAGTTCAAGTTTATACATTCCTTGTTGAAATATGAATGTGAGTATCAAGTCCACAGGTAGAACTGTGCTTGTAAATTTTTAGATCTAAATATAAGCTTGAATTTCAGCAACATTTTCATGACAAATGAGTAAGGAGAATATCTAAGCTCATGTAAAAGATATGGTACCATTATACATTTTCTCTGATATTTCAAGTTGATTGATTCACTTGACCATGAATAAAGAATGATTTTGTTACAGTTTATAGGTCTGTTCTCATGTATTAAACATGTGTTATTCCCAAATATGTGTATATTTCTTACCTATCTTATATCCCTAAGAACAGGGATTATTAGACTCTGTTTCAATAAATAGACACAACCCATTTACCAATTGCATGTAGAATAACACATCTGTAATAGTCATTTCATTTTATCTAAATCAATAATGTCATCACCATTGTATATCTATTGAACTGAAAATAAAATGTAAAACAAATTCCTTTCAAACGTCAAAAAATCTTTTTAAAGGGGAAAATGTAATACTAATTTTCTGCATCTTATACCATCTTCTTGTATAGGTAAAATTTCTCATCAACATTGTAAGTATTTATAATGACCATGAGTAGAGTATTAGGAGGAAAATTTTTTATGAATTACTAGGAATTCATAAAATATACCATTTTAACAGAGTTCATTTTTAGTGATCATTTTATCAGCAATCCTATTTAAAACTGTCTATATGTTACACAGAAAGGTAGGGTATATTTATCCCTTGAGATTGAAGCAGATTTCTTATGCTCTAGATGTTAACAGATAATTCCAACTATTGGTCCTAATAGTTAGTTTTATTTAAAGCGAAATTATTGGTACACTACTGGATTCTTTTGCCCCAACATCACATTTCAAATTGAGAGCATTCCAACAGAAGGCATATTTCATATCTGAACTCAACATTTCATTCTTTTAAACTGAAAAGCTTCACAACTCCCTTAGTATCTAATTGGAAATCTGGCAAGTACAGTGTATCTGTAGTGTATCTCCATTGCCTTGTGTACAGTTACAACCTGACACTGGTGGATCTTATAACTGACAGTGTTGAGAGTGAAAATTTACTCTTTTATCACCATTGCCCTTTCATGTGCTCTAAGACTCCCTCAAAATGTGTTCCACTCTCAGACTCTTTGGAGTTTATGACTTTTAAGATATGTGCAATTTCTCAAAGTTGTTAGGTATATCTGAAATTTTCTATTTTAACTCACCATTCCTTCAGTGAGCATTGATTTTGAAATTGGTTGTAGAAGCTGACACTCTCACTATCAATGGAATAACAAATCTATGTTCCAAATCCTCTCCACGATGTGCTATAACTTGAGTTTTTCATCTTAGCCATTTTGAGAGTTATAAGATAATTTCTCTCGTCATTTTGTTTGCATTTCCTTGGTTACTAAAGAAAAGGATCATTTCTGTAAATGCTTCTTGGACAACAGTAATTACTTTGTTGAGAATTCTCTGCTTTGGTCTTTTTAATTGGATTACTTGTTTTGATGTTTTCTACTTTCTTATTTTTATTGGATATTTTATTTACATTTTAAATGTTATCCTCTTTCTTGACTCCTCTCCAGAAACATCCAATCCCATCCCCTGTCCTCCTGTTTCTATCAATGTGAACCTCCATCTACCTACCCACCCATTCTCCCTCCTTGCCCTCTCATTCCCCTACCCTGGGACATCAAGCCTTCACAAAACCAAGGGCCTCTTCTCCCATTGATCCCTGAAAAGGCCATCCTCTGTTACATATATGGCTGGAGCCATGGATCCCTTCATGTGTACTCCTTGGTTGATGGTTTAGACCCTGGGAGCTCTGGTTGGTTGGTATTGTTGTTCTTCTTACAGGGTGGCAAATCCCTTTAGCTCCTTTAGCCCTTTCTCTAACTCCTCCTTTGGGACCCAGTGGTCAGTTAAATGATTGGCTGTGAGTTTCCACCTCTGTATATATCAGGATCTGACAGAGACTCTCAAAAGACAGCTATATCAGGCACCTATCAGCATGTACTTCTTAGAATCCACAATAGTGTCTGCATTTGGTGACTATATGGGATGGATCCCCACTATTTTCTTGAGTACTGTATTAATTTTATATAATCCCTTTGTCAATGCAGGCCTAGTGACAATATTTTACCAGTATTAGGCATTTGTTTTCCCCTATTGATAGTGTAATTTGGCTTAAAGTAACTTTTCATTTTCATGAGGTTTCATTTGACAATTGTTGATCATAGAGCCTAAGCCATTGTTGTTCTGTTCAGGAAAATATCTCCTGTACTAGTTCGCTCAAGGATATTTCCTATCTTCTGTTCTATTAGATTTAGTGTATCTGGTTTTATTTTGAGATCTTTGATCCATTTGGGCTTGAGTTTTATTTTGTGTGTGGTAAGGAACATAGGTCTACTTGCATTCTTTTACATGCACACATCTAGTTAGAATTGTTCCAATTGTTGAATATGCTTTCTTTTCTTTCCATTGTATGGTGTTGTCTTTTTTTTTATGAAAAATCAAATATACATAGGGGACATGTGTGGGTTTATTGATTGGCTCTCACTTAAATTCCATTTACTAATTTGCCTGTTTCTGTACCAATACCATAAAATTTTATTACGACTGCTCTAAAGCATATCTTGAGGTGACAGATGGTAAAATCTTCAGATGTGCTTTTATTCTACAGGATTTAAAAAAAAAACTATCCTGCATTTTTTTTTCATTTTCCACATGAATTTGAGAATTGTTCTTTTAAATTTTACAGAGAATTTTGCTGGAGGTTTTTTATTGGAATTGTGTTGATCTGTAAATTGATTTTGCTAAGATGGCCATTTTCACTGTGTTAATCATGCTAATCCATTAGAATGGGATATAACTCCATCTTCTGATAACTTCTGTATGTCTTCTTGGAGAAAAGTGAAGTCTTTGTCATACATATCTTTCTTTGGCTTCCTTAGAATTATACCAAGATACATTATTCTACCTGTAGCATTTGTAAAGTTTCTTGTTCCCCTATTTTCTTTCTCACCACAATTATTATTTGTATAAAGAAAGATTCCTAGTGGTTTGGCTTTTTTTTATTTGTTTGATTTAGTTCATTTTGTATCCATTCACTTTGCTGAATGTGTTTATCAAGTGTGGAATTTCTTTGGTAAAATTTTTGGTGATGCTTATGTACACTATCACATCATGTACAAACAGTGATACCATGACTTCTTACTTTCCAAGTTGTATCCCACTGCTATCCTTTAGTTGTTGTACTGGCTAGTTTTGTGTCAACTTGACACACCTGGAGTTACCACAGAGAAAGGAGCTTCAGTTGAGGAAATGCCTCCATGAGATCCAGCTGTAAGGCATTTTCTCAATTAGTGATCAAGGAGGAAAGGCCCCTGGTGGGTGGGACCATCTCTGGGCTGGTAGTCTTGGTTCGATAAGCCAGCAGGCTGAGCAAGCCAGGAGAAGCAAGCCAGTAAGGAACGTCCCTCCATTGCCTTGGCATCAGCTCCTGCTTTCTGACCTGCTTGAGTTCCAGTCCTGACTTCCTTTGGTGATGAACAGCAACATGGAAGTGTAAGCCAAATAAACCCTTTCCTCCCCAACTTGCTTTTTAGTCATGATGTTTGTGCAGGAATAGAAACCCTGACTAAGACAGTTGTCTTTCTTCTCTAACTAGAACTTCAAGTACTATTTTGAATAGACAAACAGAGACTATGGTGCTTTGTCTTATCTCTGATTTAGTGATATTGCTTTAAGATTTTTCTCCACTTAATTTAAAGTTTGCAATTAGCTTGATGTACTTTGCTTTTATTATGTTTAGGTATGCAACTTGTATCAGTGTTTGAAGATTTTCAAAATGAAAGGGTGTTAGAATTTCTCAAAGGTTTTTCCAGCATCTAATGATATAATTGTGTGATTTTTTTTCTTTCAGTTTGTTTATATGGGGAATTTTATTGATGAAATTGTTGTATAATGAATCATCCTTGCATCCCTGTAGTAAAACCTTATTGAACATGATGGATGATGATTTAATATGTTATTGAATTAAGTTTGTAATGTTTTCTCTTTTTTAGTGATTAATTTTGCATATATGTTCATTAGGAACATTTTCTGAAATCCTCCTTGTATGTCTAAGGCCAAGTATAGAATGAATGTTAGGGAACCATATGAAACTGTTAGGGGAAGCATTGAAGGAATGAATAGGATGTCATCCCCATGGACAGAACAATATGTTAACTCACCTGGACCCCTGGGGGCTACCAGAGACTGAGCTACCAATCAAAGAACATGCATGGGCTGGTACAAGGACCCTGGCACATTTGTAGCATAAGATTGTCTTCTCTAGCCTCAGTGCCAGAAGATGTCCCAAACTCTGTAGAGACTCGATGCCCCTGGGGGGGACTGGGGGGAATCTCTCTGAAGTGAAGGTGAGGACGATGAGGGAAGATTTATCCTAAATGTCAAGATGTGCCAAATTATGAAATGTAAATAATTTGAATAATTAATAAAAATAATACATGTGTAAATAATAAATAGATACTCTAGTTATTTTTATCTTTTACTCATGTAATACCCTGGGATGATAGCATATATCTGCTGTAAACTCTGATGCCAGTATGAGGCTAAAACAGAAAGGCTTTACATGCTTGAATACTAATAAGTTTCAATAATTAGTTACATGAACAGTAAGGAAATGTTTAAGCTCTCCTAAGGAATAGTTAATTCATTTCACAGCTGGTTATACCCTTATGAAGAAAATTAATCCCTTTGACCTCTTATGAAGAACAGTACAGCTATATAAACAAAGAAAAAGATGATGACTGCTCTTAACACAGAGTGTCCTTGTTATGAATTTGTTTCATTATTCATGGTCAGATACACTGCAATACCAGCCAACCAAATTATTGTTGATTCAGAAAGATTAAATAAAGAGATATAGCCTCTTTGCTTGATATAGAAGGAGTATCAGGAAGGTACTTTGGTGATTGTACGGAGAAAGAACTCTTGCTTAAAGCTATGGATGAGTCAGTGGGAAGAAAACTGTGGGATATCAGTGACATGATGGTTGGCATTTTAAAATAGGGATAGATATAACAGGAAAATGTATAAGACAATCCATTACCCCCTTGGTAAGGAATGGTATGTTGTGAGCATGAGCTACTTGAAAACAGTCTTGCAGTAATCTTGCTGAAAGGTGCACATAGATATTTGAGGACACTGCTGTTATTTGAGGCTAATACAAAGTTCAGTAAAGATGTTATAAATGTGGATCATAACAAGAATGTGAAACAGAATTCTGTATTACTAAATAGACTTGGGCAATTATAACTGTTATACATACTGGCAAGTTAAAAAATATCTTAAGAGGGTTTTCAAAAATTAGGTTTCATGGCAAAAATACTCAGAATTTTTAAAATATTACTTTTTTCTGGAAATACTTTTGCTAGTGTATGCACATAATTCATCATTTGGAATAAATGTATGATGTTGTTTTTTTTAAAGCTAAAGGAATATGTAAAATGTACCTATATAATGATATATAATGTGCAGTGCTGTATGAATTTTAAAGATACTGGAAAACTTGAGATAAAGGATGACATTTTAATTCAAATGTAATTGTAGTGTATGAGTCAAATGGAATATTTCTACATTTACATGTATAGATTTCTGAGATTCTTTGTTTATTATTTTCATATAAAACAAAAAGCAATCATTTCCAAGTCATTGTTCTCATTATTTTGGTATATTTCTAAAGTCTAACATTTTGTTGTTATTTATAATCAGTCTACAATGTTTTGATTCAGCATTATCTTTTAATTCTATGAGACTTCCTCCTTCATTTAAAGCTGTGTTTGTGTGTGTGTGTCTGTGTGTCTGTGTATATATATTTATTTATAAAAATAATGTAAAGAGATGACTGGATATATTTTGAATAAGGCCTTTAGTAAGACACATCCTGGAGATTAGTAAGTCACTCATCTGTTGCTCTCTATTTTAAATTTCCTTAGAAGAATTTGATTCTGGAGTATAAGTGATAAAGGACTCAGTTATGTTTATACTGGACCAGTGAAATTGAAGGATAAATATTTTTCTGTCAACAATATCAGAATTTAATGATTAGGAACAAATTACTAAATCAAATTATTTCATAGGCAACAATGACAAGCAGTCTCAATTTAGGGCTTCTATTTTTATGGTGAAACTCCTTGAGGACATAATTAAGTCAGGCAAGAGAGGGTTTATTTGCTTTACTTCCATTAACTGTACATAATTAACGGAAGGTCAGACAGGAATTCAAACAGGGGAGGAACCTGAAGGAAAGAGCTTCTGAAGAGGCATGGAGACATCTAAACATAAACTCAAAGGAAACTTCACCATACTACTACAATAGTTGGTCAATTATTTTCGTAGGGTTAGGTTTAGGGTTCATAATAGCCAGAAACTGCCAACATTCTAAATCTACATTAATAGAAAAATGGATAGAGAAAATGTGGTACATTTACAAAGTGAATTCTTTCTAAGACATTAAAACTAATATCATAATGCCAGCATATAAATGGAACCAGAAATAATCATTTGAATAAGCTAACACACACAGAAAATCAAACATGGTCTATACTCACTTATAACAGAATACAGTAAAGTATAAACATCAAAATATCCTCAGACCTAAAGAATCTATGTAACCAATAGGAGTCATTTGAGGGACATGTAAATCTCATATAGAGGAGAAATCAAATTGACATCATCAGTACATATGGAGGGTAGGCTACATATGTTTGGTGTGTGAGGATGGGAACAGAGGGAATCAGATGTAGGGAGTATAGAGGAGATAGTACTGGGTAAAATGTTAGAATTTGATTGTATCTCCATGTAGAGGTAGAAAACTAGGTCAAAAGAAACTCCCAGAAATTGATAAGGTTGATGCCAGCTAAAACTTGTGGAAATATTCTGGAAATTTTAGCTATAAATAAATTGCATATTAAGAGCTCAGTGGGTGTTCTGTGGTAATTTGAAATATTAACATATAGAGAGTAGTGCACAATGTAGAAGTTTGGATAATAAAATTTCAATGATAAGTTAATTTCTCTATAGGGTATCTATTCACAATTAAAATGATATATATTTACTTACCTTACAAAATACTAGGTATACGTGGGCTTATTTAGTCGCCCTTAGATTGTTAGTTCGTTTACACCCATTGCTACAACACCTTTTCTCCACCTTCTTGAAACAAACCATTCTTACATTATTAATAGTCCCTGTGATAACCTGCATTATTTCATACCATTTATGTTCTAAACCTACTTCTTGTTACTTTTGCTGAAACCAAGTTTTTAGGATTCTACACCATTTTATCCAATCTGCATTTAAATGGCTTTTCTCTTCCCTGTTTACTTTTTCTGCATTTTTTACTTTTGTTGTTTTCTGCACTGATTTAGCCCTCTCCAAATTTATTGTACATATATTCTAGTATCCCAACTTCATTAATGACTTATTTTCAGGTGTATGAGGAAGTCAGGTGCAAGTCATAAGTCTTGGCTGCAGTCACAGGCAGCATCTTGGGATTGCTGCCACACCTGCTCCTCACATCTCCCCCTTCTTTACTTATTGGCAGAGAGAATGTCTGTCTTAGGTTGACCCCTGCTGCAATGCCCCTTACCAGTCCTTGGGAGACAAACAGCATTGGTTTGATCCCTGTCTTAGGTTGGTGACACACCCAGGGTGTCTTACCCGTCATTGACTACTTCTCTAGCATGCCAAGCCACACTTGAGGAAATTGACCTGCCCCCACTGCCGCAAAAGCCTGCACCATCAAGGCTTGGGCTCTTCGCTGATGACTCTGCATGTGGAAGGTGCACCAGAACGCCAGGATGCTGATTAATATCAGACACGGGGCAAGTCCATCAATACCAGCCCACTCTTTCAAGCCGGGGGCTGCTGTCAGCAATCCAAAGCTTCTGCAACACCCGTGGACAAATTATTCACAGCTGCGACAGTTTGTAAGGGATATGGCCACAGCTGTGGCTACGGTGGCAGAGATTGCTGCAGCAGTGACAAGGGCTGCACAAATGCCAAAAATCCCTCTTAGGTCTAATCAAAGGCATAGCAGAAGGAGCTTGAACAGGCAAAGGTACAAAGCAAGGCATCCAACTCACAACAGCTAAATGATATTCAGATGCATTCCAGCACATAATATAATAACACT
Organism: Mus caroli; assembly: GCF_978045245.1. NCBI lineage: Eukaryota > Metazoa > Chordata > Mammalia > Rodentia > Muridae > Mus > Mus caroli. Next base: position 55,179,864 of record NW_028227273.1, read on the forward strand.
TATTACTACTACAATTAACAACATTATTCTCATAACTACCATTATAAAGAATAAACACAAAAGGAGGCCACAAACAAACAGGAATAGCCTGAAAAGAAACATTCCTCCCTCCAGCAAATTGAAATACAGAAGTTTTAAACACATTAGAACCATTCCAATAAAAAGTTTCATTGCCCCAGGCCCCTCCCACCACCTGGCTTAAGGGGGAAAGATCAGTGCAACTACCATTCACCCCACATAACAACCATACATTAAAAGGATTACTATCTCCTACTTGAGCTGCATTTTGATATGTCCAATTATAAGCTGAAATGGAACTATTATGGACTGAACCTATATAAGGGGAAAAGGAAAAATAATTCTTCACTCCCCAAGCAACTTCTCTAGATTGACAGCTGGTCCAAGGTGTAAGGGAATCACGAACACTCCTGCAAAAAGGGGCCCATCTAGGTTGGGAGGGGATAGTGCCATTGCCCGTGGATATACTGGCAAGCCACAACCCTCGAATCCTGGTAGCATTAGCTTTAGTAGATACAGATGAACACAATCACTCACCTGTGAAATACTTTGAATCATCTAAAAACACAACAATCCCTTTAGCTAAAGCATCATAGATTCCTGCACTGGAGCTATCTCTCCATCCCATGGTAAAAAAGGAAATTGTAGCGAAGCATTAGATGTAAAGAATCGAGAAAACACTTGCGCAGAATGCATCAACAGCATGGGTTTCAGAAACACAGACATAATTCCCCAAAATAGCTCTTCAGTTCTCACTAGTGGGAGCATTCCAATCCACAGGAATATCCATGTCCTCATTGTTCTGCTTGCCCTGAATTGCTCTGGTCAGCTGCTCCTGGACCCACAGCGGTTGTCAGTGATCCTGGGAAAACACACAAACAGACTCTCTCTCTCAAACCAACACTGGGTCTGGGTCCTTCCAGTCTAGATATTAGCCTGGTGACAAGCAGGAATTAGCCAGATACTGCCAATCGCTTGGAGTCATCCAGTAGTGGTGCAGGTTCTCTAATTGCACTCTTAAAAAGCAGTGCTGACACTTTAAGTATGAACCCCTTCTGCTAATCTTTGAACAATCTTCCAATCAAGCGGCTCGTGATAATGACCTCCCTGTGCATCCTGGAATACAGGAAAGCACTGGGTTCGCAGTTCCCTCCAGGTTTCTGAATGCAGATTATGCCTGATGCTCTGTCAGGGGCATAAGAAAGCAGCCATGGTGGCCCTGGCCCGGAAGGTTCTACCTTCATTTTCACTTTCTTTAGAATGTCTGCTATGCTCTTCAGATCGTCATCAAACATATCCCCATCACTAGAACTTCCTTCTGTCTCTGACTTTTGGGATCGCTCCTCACTCACCAGATTCAGTGCCTCATTGTCCTTTTGGAGTTCTACTCCACATCTTTCCTTATCCTCAATACAATTTCGTACTAGCTTCCACACTGGCATCACCCCTTTAGCAAGAACTCCCTGTTCTTCTGCAAACTTCAAGTCCTTCCCTAACTTCTTGCAACTGAGCCCTGTAAGATGTACTGATACTGGGAACCAAGGAGTGACCTGATCCACTACATTTTAAAAGTTCTCCAGGGTCTCCTTTTTCAGCCCAATTCCTTACACTTTCAGCAAGTCCTTAAGGGCTTGACACACTGACCTGAGGCTGAATTTCCCATGGTGCTTGGTGCAACTTGTCCCAAAACCAGGAACCTTATCGTCTCAATCTGAGAACTTAAATTGTCCCACTTACCCGGGAACCTTACCAGCTAGCTGCCCTGACTGTGATGAGTTCTGAACGTCTCCCCATCAGGGCCACCATTTGTCACCTCCGATTCTGACCAGCAGAAAGGAACTATGACACAGCGTTCTTCTCAAAGCAGTTTATTCAGGAACCTTTCAACATGCATGCAGGAATCTCTCTCCAGAAATCCATCTCTCTAGGAATAGTCTCTTGTGTATCTGTCCACGCCCAATCACAATTCCTTATATAATCCCTCAACCATGCCCCATCAGCCCAGTCCATGTAACAACAGTCCATTGGCCAGAATCATCACTTATCATATGGTCTGATCTTGCATCATGGTGCACCTGCACAGTTCTCACGATGGATGTGGCTTATTTTCTGGTGTATGAGGAAGTCAGGTGCAAGTCATAAGACTTGGGTGCAGTCCTGGGCGCCATCTTGGGATTGCTGCCACACCCACTCCTCACACAAGGTCATTCAATTTTCCTGAAATTTCCATAATTTAGGTTTTTTTATGTTTTAGTAGTACCACATTGTGTACATGTACCAACTTTTATTATGTATTATTCAAGTGATAGAAAGCTAGAGTGATTGATTCTATTTCCTCACTACTATGAATGTAAGAGAAATAAACATGGTTGTTCAAATATTGATAGAGAGGAATACAAAGGCTTTTGTTTTTTTGGCCAAGGATGATGACCATGGTTGACAGTGACAACCAACACACTGACTTCAAAAGTGGCTTCTCATTATAAGCCTATCAACACAGTTTAAGAGTACTGCTTCTAACATATATTTTATCATGCACAGATTTTCTGTCCTTTGTGTTGTTGATGATGATATTTTTTGATAAGTAATTTTGAATATGTGACCCGTCCAGCAGGTCCAGTTATTTGAGGGTCACGAGGGGACCTCCTCCTAAGAACCAAATGGGGGGTAGAGAGAGAAGAGGGCCTTGTACGAATAACGACACGGAAACTGTTCTGGAATGTATCAAAGCCCCCAAATCTATTGAAAAAGGTCCAAGGCTTAAATGCATAAGCAAAAGGGGAAGTACAGATACTTATCAGTGGGAGGGGTAGGGCAATACAAGCAAAAGGAGAAGTACTTATGGGAGGGGGGCAATAGAAATTCTTTCTTTTGGCAGCTACATGGGAAAGCAGGAACTTGGTGGTATCAGGGTGTGGTCAGGACATCGGAGATGGTTTAGGGCTGGAACATTCTCGGAATCTGTGTGTCGGTGGCCAGCTTTTGACCTGCTTTTCTTCTCGGGGGGAGAGGCCCAATTCAGAGATCAAGAGTTGTCTTAATAGCTCCCAACAAATATGAAGTATTTTCTCTTTTTAGTGTAAATATTCACAACATGACACTAGTTTTCCTCAAACCCACAAACCTCAATTTTTACTTCTGCCATTCCTATCATGTTCCCTCATCACTTTCCCATGAAAATTTGTGGAGTTACTATGTTTTGTTTTTATATCTGATGAATCCACTTAGTTAACTTGTTTTCACTTCCTCATAGGATACAGACATATATATTGACTGTAAAAATCCTGCACTATAGTCCTTGTGGTCTCCTTTCTAGAGAATCATATCAGTAATATATAGCCTCATTATTATTTACTTCCTTTATAGAATTTAACCCATTTCACTTAAGCATTCAAAGATTCAATCCCTACAATGAACAGTAGTGAAGAACGAGAACAAACTTGACTTGTTTGTTCTTATTTGTTGTTGACTGATTAGCAATATGAAATTTCATCTTGTGTTCTAATTTAAATAAAACTTGAAATGATTATTGCTGTGTACTGAAACACCACAGATTAATAAATATATTTTTCTGAATGTGAACATGTAGCATAAAATATGCAGATCAGAATATATCAAGAGTATATGCGTACATGAGAGTATTGAGTAAAATTAAGAGTGAGAATAAATTAACACACCAGATGAATAGATCAAATCAAAAACTTAACACCTTTCCTGAACCCCTAAAGGAACATATCTTATCCTTCAGATTGTGTCTACTTTAAATACCACAAATCAAGTATCTTACATGTCAGATATATACATAAAAATTTATAATTTGGCAAAATTATGCTTATGAAGACATAAATAAATTTTTAAGAAAGGAGATCTCCACAACATGAGGATATTAACTAAAGGATTGCAGCATTGGGAATGTGAGGATTACTCACTTAAAGGCAGAAATATTTTACACTATAAGGGCCATGGTCCTATAGATCTGTCATTTAAATATTTGTGTCTTCATTAGAATAGAATGAAGCAAAGAACTGTAACTTTCCAATGGCTTCCACTGTTAGTTAATACTACTGATCTTTTTTGTTTTGTTTTTGTTTTTGATTTAGATTTTATTTTTGTTTTTGTTTTTTTCTTTTCCAGACAGGGTTTCTCTGTGTAGCCCTGGAACTCACTTTGTAGACCAGGCTGGCCTCGAACTCAGAAATCTGCCTGTATCTGGCTCCCAATGCTGGGATTAAAGGCATGTGCCACCACGCCCGGCAAAACTACTGATTTTAAGGCTGTATTGTATTGCAAACTATTGTCCCAAGTACTTCTCTATAGGCATGCTTCTCAATCCTCATTACTATGTGTGCCAGGATCTGTGCATTCCCCTGAAGCTCATGCAATCCTGAGGTAAAATTCACACATGATCCTTGTGACTTGGCTCTTAAGTAGAGAAGCTTAATCAAATAGTTCCTAAAATAAATATCACAGTGATACTTTTTTTTACCTTTATGTCTAATATTAGCCTCAAAATCATGAGCTCCCTTGAGCTTCTTATGCTCCCTAACCCATTGGTAGATATTGTATAACCTACATATACAATACCCATTTCTATAAGAAAGAAAATATTTGATGTGCAATTTGGAATGTCTTGTCTGGAAGCTAGGTTAGTAACTAAATAATAGCATATATCTAATGTAACTTCTTATTCCAGTAGGCAGTTAACAGAGAATGGCTTTATATGAAATAATACTTGCAAGTTTCAATAATGAGTTACATGAACAATAAGTCAGTGTTGGAGCTCTCCTAAGTAGTTAATGCATTTCACAGTGGGGTATCAGTGAAATGATATTTGGCATTTTAAAATCAGAGTAAAATAGAAGGACTGTTTAAATATAAGATGATACAGTGGTCAAGAATGGTATGTTGTGTGCAAGTGCTACTTGAAAACTATCCTATAGAAATCCTGCTGAGAGGTGCACATGGCTATATAAGGACACTGCTGTTATTTGGGGCTAAGACTAAGTCCAGCAAAGATTATATAAATGTGGATCATAAATAGAATTTTTAATAGAGTTATTTTATATTAAAGAGAATATCGGTCCCACACTTCCATCTTGAGAACTATTACATGACTTGGAGCCCATGCTGTTACCATTAAGAGCGAGAGTGTGGATATCCCAAAGACCAAATTTAGCAACAAACAATAATTTAAAAATTGGTGAATGTAATGATTGAGAATGATATTCTGCTACAATCACAGATTTGTGCATAGCTTATCTGTCATCAGATAGACTTCACCCAGCAAAAGATTAAAACCGATGCACAGAATATAAATGGATGCAGACAGCTAAACTTTCAGTAGAAACTTTTGTAGGACTTGGAGAATCTGCAATATATACACACACACATACACACACAAACACACACACATTTATATTTATATATATTTTATATATTATATATATATATGTGTGTGTATATATATACATATATACACATGTCACCACTACTGACATTCATGACACTCAAAGGTATTTCACACACTATTAGAGGAGAAAGAGACACTCCCAACCCACTACAAATACTTTGATCTATATCCAGTGGCCTGGCTGCAAAATATTCTGGTGCAATAATGGTATAGACATTGCAAGAGTAATCAATAACCTTTGATTTGATAAAAGGTACAATAAATGAGATGGAACCCATGACTACCATTACACTGGTAGTCTAGAACCTGTGATAAAAATGCTATGGGACCTTGGATAAAACCATATATTACTGTTCTGTCATAGAAGAATACCAACAAAATATCTTCTTTTAGTTGTTGTTTTGTTTGTTTTTGTTTATTGTTTTAGTTTTAATTAGATATTTTCTTCATTTACATTTCAAATGCTTCCCTGATAGTCCCCTATGACCTCCCCCCTACAATGCTGCCTCCTGCCCTGATATTCCCCTGTACTGAGGCATATGATCTTCCCAAGACCAAGGGCCTCTCATCCCATTGATGTGTCTCTAGTTACAAAATATCTTCTAATAACATTCTGCTATAATCATAGATTAACATGTTGCTCAGTCGTCATTACAAAAGTTTTATCCTATAGTAGCCTGTAACAAAGGAAGAGACAAAGTGTTGAAACAAGTATAGGGTGTGGAAACCTTGAAACACGTGGTTTTCAATAGAAAATCTATATCAAAAAGAGCCACCGAGGCCTTCAGTTTTTTGTTTGTTTGCTTGTTTGTTCATTTGTTTGTTTGTTGAACTGGGGGTAGCCACTAGAAAGTCACAGATGTCAGGGACTCAAGAGTATCCCAGGACTCAGCAGGGATGACATTAGCTGAAATACCCAACAAAGGGGAAAGAGAACGTGTAGAGACCACATATAGTGGGCAGACATGGCCCCTTTTGGAGTGATGCCCCCCCATTCATCTCATAAATAATAATCCAGGGTTGCTCCTGTGGAAAGGAAATGCAGAGACAAAGGATGAAGCAGAAACTGAAGGAAAGGGCATCCCGGGGCTTTCCCATCTCGGATCCATTCCATCTGCAGACACCAAACCCAGACACTATTGCTCATGCTAAGAAGTACTTTCTTACAGGAGCCTGCTATAGCTGTCCCCTGAGAGGACATACCAGAGTCTGACCAATACAGACTTGGATGTATGCACCCAATCATCAGAGTAAGCGCTGGGACCCCAAATGGAGGAGTTAAGGAAAAGACTGAAGTAGTTGAAAGTTATGTAACCCCAGAGGAAAACAATATGAACCAAAGAAACTCTAGAGCTCCCAGGAACTAAATCACCAACGAAAGACTACACATGGAGGAGCCCATGGTTCAAGCTATATATGTAGCAGAATATTACTTCATCTTGCATCAACAGGATGGGCTCCCCTTAGTCCTGTATAGGCTCAGTGACCCAATATAGGGGAATGCTAGGACACTGAGGCAGGAGGGGTGCAAGGGAGGGGGAGCACCCTCATACAATCAAGGAGACAGGGTAGGAATAGGAGGTTTAAATGTGGAGGCAGGTAACATTTGAAAAGTAAATAAATAAAATAACCAATAAAAATGGAAAAAAAAAAGTGATTTCCATCAAATCTTTGTCCTCATTCCTCCTCGATGGTAGCAGAGGAGAGTGAAGAGTGTGTGAGATCCAATAGGAATACAACAATAGAAACTTGGCTTGCTAGAAAGAACATGGCTGATATAAATATGAACTCAGAGTGATTGTAGCTGCCTGAACATGGGCTGTAAGGACTAAGCCAGAAGCCTTCCCATTAATAAGATGGAAATTTAGCAATTCAGCAATCCCTAACCTATATGATATTTCTAATTGATAAGCTGGCCAAAATTAAGAATTTTCCCAACAATCTCACAGGGCATATAAAGTACAATTAAGACCAGACTCCATGCTAAGAAGTAGATAGCTAACATGAGTGAACTCAGTAATAAATCTGGAGGATTATTTTATTTATAACACTTTTTCTGTTCATTTTTAAAACCATTGCTTTTTTTGTTTATATCATGTTACACATTTTGTATGTCAATGGGATTTCCTTAGGCCTGCTTGTGTATATTTCTGTCTATATTAGCTTCATGCAGTTTTACTTTTTGAATATATTTTTTTTATTTGTTTATTTTTTGGGGGGTTTGTTTCCTTTAATATAACTTTATCTTACTTCATATATCTTATGACCTTTTCTTTTTTGATGCATATTTACTTTCTAATGAGAGAAATCACAAGAATGTGAATTTGGTGATGGGATTTGGAGCAGAATGAGAAAGAGTTTTGGAAGGAGGAGTAAACAGTATACAGTCTATGAAAACAAAATTCAGTGAATTAAAACTCGATGAAAAAGAAAAATATATATCTTTAATTAACTTACAAAATAGACATTTTCATATACTTATCTGAAAATAAGCATGCTTACTATAGCTAAGCAGTTACAACAGAAAAAGTTAAGAATTGGAGTTACCACACCATGAGTATTTTTTTTTAAGAACTGCAGCATTAGGAATGTTGAAAACTACTAAATTAAAGGGAAGAATATTTTAAATTATAATGTACTGGACCTATGAATCTGACATTTAAATACTTGTGTATTCACACTGCTAGACAAAGAAATTATCCTAATACTGCCACCCAGTTTGTTAACACTCACTACTGGTCTTAAGGCTGGATTGCATGGCTAACTATACTCCCTTGCACTTTTCTAAGTTCATGCTTTTAACACGTCAATACTGTGGCTGTCAGGTTCTATCCCTTCCACTGTAGCTGTTTCAATCGTTAGGACAGGTACAGACAGTGTCATTGTGACTTGGCTCTTCAATGAAAAACTGAATCAAATAACCAATCTAAATATTTACAGTGACACATTTTAATCATGAAGTCAAATATCAGAATCAAGGACATAACCTTCTTTGAGATTCTTGTCCACATTAACACTTTTGTCACCATTGTATAAACTAGTGAAAAAAAAAAACATCCATTTATTTAAGAAAGACAAAAAAATGATGTGTGATTGGGAATGCCCTATCTGGAAGTTAGGCTAGTAACTAAACTTCAAGTAAAACACATGTGTTTACCAGTGTTCACCAATGCTACTTCATATAAACCAGGGTTATATGAAAATAGGACACCTAATTTGAGAAAATGATCTCCAATGACCTGTCTATAACTAATTTTCTTAAATAGTAAGTAATGGAAAATGACCAATCCCATTGTGAGTAGTTCGCTCCCTAGGCTGGTGTTCTTGGATACTGATTTAGTAAATCAGGTGAAACAAACTATCCCTGGCTTCTGCATCAGCTCCTGCCTGAAGGTTCCTGCCATGTTTTGGATATGTACTAAATTCTTTAGATAATGAGCAGTAATATAGAATTGTAAATCAAACTTTATCTACACAGTTCTTTTCTATAATGTTTCATTGCAGCAAAAGAAACCCTAAAAGAGGTTTCCAATAGGATTTTGGGTTAGTCCTGGAAAAGAAGAGCGTGTTTAAGGATAGATGTGGAAGCATTTTGGAATTTTTGGCTAGAAATTTATTGCGTGTTGAGAGCTCAGTGGGGGTTTGGTAGGAAACTGAAATATAACCATATTGAGAGTAGTATACAACATAGAATTTTGGCTTATGAAGTTTCAAGGAGAAGTTAAAGACTTGTAGGGCATCTATTCACAATTGAAATTATATATATATATATATATATATATATATATATATATATATATATATCACTTCCAAAATTCTAGGTTTTCATAGGCTTATTTAGCAATCCTTAGTTTGCTTACATCAATGTCTATCACACCTTCCCTACACCTTCATGAACCAGTCATTTTTCAATAATTAATCCTGTTATAACCTGAGTTCTTTCATACCATGAGTGCTCTAAACCTACATTTTGTTACTTTTGCTGATTGCAAGGTTTTAGGATTCCATATCATTTTTACCCATTCTGCATTTACTTAGCATTTTCCTTCTCCTGTTTTCCCTGCATTTTTCCCTTTAGCAGTTTTCTGCACAGACAGAGGCCCTCTTCCAGTTCATTTTGCACATGTTCAAGTATCTCACTATTATTAACAAATAACCTCCCACCATAACATCTGTAGCAAGTTGGCTTTCTCCACATTTACTATAACTTAAATGTACATAATATATAAATTTATTGCTACATATGAGAGAGAACAGTTTGTATTTATGTTTTTATTCCTGGTGATCCTCATTCAGGATTTTTTTTTCAACTTAATTCCATTTGACTCCAAATTCCATAATTTTTCTTATGTTTTAGTAATATTGCATAGTGTGTAATTACAACATTTATTATGTATGGAGTAATGGAGAGCTAGACTGATTCTATTTCCTCACTACTATGAACACAATAGAAATTAACATGGATTTTCAAATATTGATACAGAGGAATACAAAGTGTTTTGGTTATTTCACCATGGGTGATGACACTGGATCACATGGTATTTCTAGTTTGATATTTTTTGACACTCCAAGAAATGATCTCAAAAGTGGCTGCACATCAGAAGTCTATCAAGCAGCGTTACTGCTTCCAACATATCTGTTATCCTGTATACAATTTTTTTTTGTCATTTGAGTTATTTGTAATGATAACTGTGGATAAGTAATATGAAATATTTATCTCATTTTTAGTTGAAATTTTCATACACATGAACTAGTTTTTTTCTCAAACCCATAACCCTACATTCCTACTTCTTTATGTTCTTATTCTATTCCATCATCACTTTCCCATGCAAATTTAACTACTTGCCTTTTTTCCCTTTTCAAATGACTGAACCCACTTAGTGAACTTTTATGCTCATGTGGATGTACTTGTCTGCTTTAAAAATTCTGTAGTATATTGCTTACTGCCATCTTCATATCAGAGATTCGTATCAGAAATATACACTTTCAATATTATTCTTTTCTTTGTATGACCCTTTCTCCATTTTCACTTTAGTATTCTAAGCTTTAAGTATTCCTACCATTAATGTGAAGAATGTGGACACACTTGTCTTATTTCTGAATGATTAGTGACATGTTAATTCATCTTGTGTTTAAATTTAAATAAAAGGTGAAAATGATTCTTGCTGTGTACTGAAACACCACAGATTAATAAATGTTTTGATGGTGAAAATGTATCATAAAACACACATATCAGAGTACATGGAGAGTATATGAGTGTATGAGAGTACTGACTAAAACCAAGACAGAGAATAAATTAGCATATCATAGGCAAAAGACCAAAGAAAAAAATTAACACCTTCCTTGTACCCCTAAAGGAATAGACTTCATCCTAGAGGTTGTGATCACCTTAAATATTACAAATCAAATATCCTGCATATCAGATATATACATTATAATTCTTAGCTTAGCAAAATTATAGTTAAGAAGTTACAACAGAAAATGTAAAAAAATAAAAAATAAAAAAAGTAACCACAAGATGAAAATTTTAATTAAAAGTTGCAGCATTGGGAATGTTGAGATCTACCAGATTAACAGGATAAATATTTTACACTGTCACATCCATGGCCCCATGGATGAGTCACTTAAATACTTGTGTATTCATTAGCAATATAAGAGGCAAAGAACTATAACTATCCTATGGCTGGCACTCAGTTATTTAATACTACTGTAAGGGTTGATTGAATGCTAATTATTCTTCTAAGTACTTCTCTAAATATATGTTTCTCACACCTCTTTACTATGGCTGCCAGGAACTTTGTCTTCCCCTAGAGCTGATGCAATCCTGAGTCCAGATTCAGACATTTTCCATGTGACTTGGCATTAAAGTGGATGAGCTGAATCAAATAATACCTAAAATAAATATCACAGTGATACTTATTGTCATTATGTCAGATATTAGACTTAAGAACATCAGCTTCTTTGAACTTCTTGTGTTCCTTAACCCCTTCGTAGCTATTGTATAACCTACATGTAAAAATATCGATTTCCACAAGGCAGAAATTGATGTGTAATTTAGAATGTCTTCTCTGGAAGCAAGGTAAGTAACTAAACATCAGTTTAAAAAGGTGTTAAAAGGAAATAAAACTTGAGACCTGTGATTCATGTAATGTATGTCAAATAGCCCAAAGAGTTTTTTGTGAGCTTTGAAACCTGGAGCTGAGAACATAGCAGAACAGGCCAGAACAAGCCCGGGCATGCCCGAATCCTTCTTGAAGTAAAGATAAGGGAAGGAATGCAGGAACTGGTTCTGTCTATCTTGGCTGACTCATTGACCATCTGGCATCGTGGCGCCTCCTGCTCATCCCCCTTTCTATAGAGAGCAAAGTTAAAAGCTAAAACTTTAACCAGATCATTGTCGACTCAGATAAGCCCCTGGCTTTTGAATCATTATATGCTCCTGCCTGCACGTACTACTCTGCTGACTCATAATCATGTTGCTGATGTTTAAATGGGCCAATCAAATGTAACCACTTTTGCAACAAGGAGGTCTCTCGTATTTCTTTGGGTAACCCTGCATCCTGAGACTTGAGTGGGGGGCTCCTTCTTGGGGTCTTACAGTGTGTATGCCAGTGATCATTTATATTACTTTATGCACAGACCAGAATTACCTTAAATATGAAACCATATGTGAGAAAATAACTTCCAAATGTTTGTCCGTAAATAACTTTTTAATTAGAAATTAATGTCAAAAAGCCAAAACCATTATGGGTGGTTGCCTCAATGGGCTTGTGTTACTAGATTCTACAACAAATCTTGTTCATCAAGTAACATGAAAGAAGCCAGTAACCAGCACTCCTTCATAGTTTCTGCATCAGCTCCTGCCTGAAGTCCCTACTAATTATTGGCTCTGTCCTGATTTTCTTAGATGATGATCAACAATATGGGAGTATAAATCAAATAAACTCTTCTATCTGCAATTTGGTGTTTTGGTCATTTAGTCATTGTAGAAAGAGAAACCCTAACTAAAACAAGGTGTTGAGAGTTTGAAGTATTGTTGTGACATAAAAGACTGTGTTTTAGGAAGGATTTTGTAATTTTGGGCTAGAAAGTAATTGAGTGCTGAAGGCATGTGGGGTGTTCGCTTGAAGTTTGAATGGAAAGTGTGTTTGGTAACACTCTCCCGGATGGATTACTGGCTTGTGAAGTTTCAGAGGAAATTTTAAAGGCTCTATAGGTTCATCAGCTTTTTTGATTTAGGATTCTGTCATTCAGCTATTTAGTGCCAAGGAAACAGCTGTGATTAACAAGATACCATAAATACAAAGTAAACACCTTTGGTTTTGTAGAACTCTCAATGTCTGTCAGCTGGAGCTGGGAATATTGCTTTGATTAAGTAGAGACCAGTATCACTGAGGTGAAAACTTCTGAAAAGTATTCCTGAGAATCAGCACATTAAAGCCTTGTTCTAGAGATAACTAACAGTTCTACCTCACACTGGCAGCCAAATGTTCCAGTATAATAGTCACCAAGGAAGTCATGAAAGGTCATGGTGAACAGCTGATGTTTGAAGGTGTAAAGGCTAGGCGAGTATATTTGCATAATGTTCACCTCTTTGTCCTTTGAAAGCCCAAGTCTGAAGAGGTCATAGAAAGGCCTTGAAGCTTGGCACTATGAAGACAGTCTAGGATGGGCTAGCATGTAGTATACAGCTCAGGAGTTTTGAAAATACAAGTACCCCGAGATGACACAAAAACAGCAGCAAAAGTACAGTGAATTCAACCACACTTTAATGTGCTCAAAGAGAAACTGAATGTGCTGCACGTGGAAGAGCTGGAAAATTGATAAAAGCTACTTGGTGGGGCCCAGAATATCATGATTAAATCCCCAATAATTGTTAATTGAATTATTAGTATTGTTGGAGTTTGGTTTTATTTTGTTTGCATTGTGGCTGTGTTGGGAACAAAAAAGGAGGGAGCCCTGGGCCCCCGGGGAGAAATGGGGGAGGAAAAGGGGCCTAAGTTCAGGCCAGAGTTCCTATGCTCTGGGCAGGCAGATGCAGGCAGAGCTACTGGGATGCTTTTCCACTCCGCCCACTGAGCATGCCTGACCGGTGCGGCAAGGGGTTGAGAAAGGGGAAGGCCCTGACACCACCCCCCAGCTGCCTTGCTAAAGCTCCAGGGTTGTAGGAGAGAGGGATGAGGGAAGGATGGAGCAGAGACTCTCTATGGTTTAAGAGCTTTATTATAGAAATGCAGGGGAAAGAGAGAAAAGAGAGAGAGAGAGAGAGAGAGAGAGAGAGAGAGAGAGAGAGAGAGAGAGAGAGAGAAGGAGGAGGAGGAGGGGGGAGGAGGAGGAGGAGGAGGGCCCCTTGTGGGTGGTACCATCTCTGTACTGGTAGTCTTGGGTTCTATAAGAAAGCAAGCTGAGCAAAACAGAGGAAACAAGTCAGTAAGAAACATCCTTCCATGGCCTCTGCACTAGCTCCTGTTTCCTGACTTGCTTGAGTTCCAGTCCTGACTTCCTTTGGTGATCAACAGCAATGTAGAATGTGTAAGCTGAATAAACCCTTTCCTCTGCAACTTGATTCTTGGCCATAATATTTGTGCAGGAGTAGAAACTCTGACTAAGGCATAAATGGACACCAGAAAAATGCCCAAGAATCCAGGATATTTTGAAAATGCTGCATTATCTCCAAAAAAAAGTGGTGGTAATGCCTTCCCAGTATTGCTGAGGTCAACACCTACATATTCTATAAACATGGAACATTTCAGTTGATGAGTATGTACAGCCTTCATATTGTAGTTTAGTGTCTATATCATAGATTAGTGTGTATAATTATAGATTAGTGTCTTGGTCTTCATTCCTCTGTGAAATTTACTTTTCTAGGTAGGAACAACGAGAGAGGCCCATATTTGGACCCAGTACAGAGAGGGAGAGCCAAAGATTCAGTTGGAAATGAGATGCCTTTATCAAATCGTTCACATCAGCCCTCAGACTAAGGAGAGTGAAAGTTTGTAAGGGCAAATGCAGATGCAACCAAAGTATGAAGGATTTCTCAATTTTAAAGGACTGACACATATATAAACATAGGCTATAACAGCATGCCTATGGAATGCACATGTATCAGCACACAGGCTTCTAGTGCAGAGAAGGGAAGTGGAAAAATTTAGCAATTACTAAATTAGATGGTATCTCTAATTGATAAACATTTCCAAATTGTAGAATTTCCCCAAGAGTCTCAAGGGCTACACAAAAATTTAGAGAGAAGATTCAAAGCTCAACAGCAAATGGATAATACGAATAATATCAGTGATGTTTTTGGAAGTTTATATTACCTCATAGAACATTCTCTGGGCAATTACAAAACATCCCTGCTTGTTCTCCATTTAGTGTATGTATGAGACTATCCTAGGCATGGATGTATCTCTGTCTGTATGGGCTTCTTGTATGTTACCTATCCTATTTTTTATATATTTTTTATTACATATTTTCCTCAATTACATTTCCAATGCTATCCCAAAAGTCCCCCATACCGCCCCCCACTTCCCTACCCACCCATTCCCATTCTTTTGGCCCTGGCATTCCCCTATATTGGGGCATATAAAGTTTGCAAGTTCAATGGGCCTCTCTTTCCAGTGATGGCCGAATGGGCCATCTTTCGATGCATATGCAGCTAGAGACAAGAGCTCCGGGGTACTGGTTAGTCCATCATGTTGTTCCAACTATAGGGTTGCAGATTCCTTTAGCTCCTTGGGTACTTTCTCTAGCTTTTCCATTGGGAGCCCTGTGATACATCCAATAGCTGACTGTGAGCATCCACTCCTGTGTTTGCTAGGCCCCGGCATAGTCTCACAAGAGACAGCTATATTTGTGTCCTTTCAGCAAAATCTTGCTAGTGTATGCAATGGTGTCAGCGTTTGGAAGCTGATTATGGGATGGATCCCTGGATATGGCAGTCTCTAGATGGTCCATCCTTTCATCACAGCTCGAAACTTTGTCTCTGTAACTCCTTCCATGGGTGTTTTGTTCCCAATTCTAAGAATGGGCATATTGTCCACACTTTGGTCTTCATTCTTCTTGAGTTTCATGCGTTTAGTAAATTGTATCTTATATCTTGGGTATCCTAAGTTTTGGGCTAATATCCACTTATCAGTGAATACATATTGTGTGAGTTCCTTTGTGATTGTGTTACCTCACTCAAGATGATGCCCTCCAGGTCCATCCATTTGGCTAGGAATTTCATAAATTCATTCTTTTTAATAGCTGAGTAGTACTCCATTGTGTAAATGTACCATAATTTCTGTATCCATTCCTCTGTTGAGGGGCATCTGGGTTCTTTCCAGCTTCTGGCTATTATAAATAAGGCTGCTATGAACATAGTGGAGCATGTGTCCTACTTACCATTTGAAATATCTTCTGAATATATGCACAGGAGTGGTATTAAGGGATCCTCTGGTAGTACTATGTCCAATTTTCTGAGGAACCACCAGACTGATTTCCAGAGCAGTTGTACCAGCTTGCAATCACACCAACACTGGAGGGGTATTCTTCTTTCTCCACATCCTCTCCAGCATCTTCTGTCACCTGAATTTTTTATCTTGGCCATTTTGACTGCTTTGAGGTGGAATCTCAGATTGTTTTGACTTGCATTATTTCCCTGATGATTAAGGATGATGGACATTTTTCCAGGTGCTTCTCAGACATTCGGCACTCCTCAGGTGAGAATTCTTTTTTAGCTTTGAGCCCCATTTTTAATGGGGTTATTTGATTTTCTAAAGTTCACCTTCTTGTGTTCTTTATATATATCAGATGTTAGTCCCCTATCTGATTTAGGATTGGTAAAGATCCTTTCCTTATCTTTTGGTGGCCTTTTTGTCTTATTTATGGTGTCTTTTGCATTACAGAAACTTTGTAATTTTATGAGGTCCCATTTGTTAAGTCTTAATCGAACAGCACAAGCCACTGCTGCTCTATTCAGGAATTTTTCCCCTATGCCCATATATTTGATGCTTTTCCCCACGTTCTCCTCTATAAGTTTCACTGTCTCTGGTTTTATTTGGAGTTCCTTGATCCACTTAGAATTGACCTTAGTACAAGGATATCAGAATGGATCAATTCACATTCTTCTGCATGATAACCGCCAGTTGTTTCAGCACCATTTGTTGAAATGCTGTCTTTTTTCCACTGGATGGTTTTAGCTCATTTGTCAAAGTTCAAGTGACCATAGGTGTGTGGTTTCATATCTGGGTCTTCAATTCTATTCCATTGGTGTAATTATCTGTTGCTATACCTGTACCACACCGTTTTTTATCACAATTGCTTTGTAGTACTTCTTTAATTCAGGCATGGTTATGCCATCAGTTCTTCTTTTTTCATTGAGAAGATTTTTTGCTATTCTATATTTTTTGTTAATCCAAATTAATTTGCAAATTGCCCTTTCTAATTCATTAGAGAATTGAGTTGGAATTTTGATGGGGATTGCTTTGAATCTATAGATAGCTTTTGGCAAGATAAACATTTTTACTATAATGATCCTGCCAATCCATGACCATGGGAGATCTTTCAATCTTCTGAGATCTTTGATTTCTTTTTTCAGATAATTGAAGTTTTTATCAAAGAGATCGTTCACTTCCTTAGTTTGAGTCACACTAAGTTATTTTATATTTTTGTGACTATTGTGAAATGTCTTTTTCAGCCTTTGTATCCTTTGTGTAGAGAAAGGACATTGACTTGTTTGAGTAAATTTTATATCCAGCTACTTCAATGAAACTGCTAATATGGTTTAGGAGTTCTTTGGTGGAATTTTTAGGGTTACTTATATATACTATCATATTATCTGCAAATAGTGATATTTTGACTTCTTCCCTTCCAATTGTATCCCCTTGATCTCCTTTTGTTGTCAAATTGTTCTGGCTAGGACTTCAAGTACTCTATTGAATAGGTAGGGAGAAAGTGGGTAGCCTTGTCTAGCGCCTGATTTTAGTGGGATTGCTTCCAGCTTCTCACCATTTACTTTGATGTTGGCTACTGGTTTGCTGTAGATTGTTTTTATCATGTTTATGTATGGGTCTTGAATTCCTGATCTTCCCAAGACTTTCACCATGAATGGGTGTTGGATATTGTAAAATGCTTTCTCCACAACTAATGAGATGATCATTTGTATTTTGACTTTGAGTTTGTTTATATAGTGGATTATGTTGATGGATTTCCATATATTAAATCATCCCTGCATCGCTGAAACGAAACCTACTTGGTCAGGATGGATGATTGTTTCCATGTGTTCTTGGATTTGGTTAGCGATCATTTTACTGAGTATTTTTGCATTGATATTCATAATGGAAATTGGTCTGAAGTTCTGTATCTTTGTTGAGTCTTTCTGTGGTTTAAGTATCAGAGAACTTGTGGCTTCATAGAATAAATTGAGTAGAGTACCTTCTGTTTCTATTTTGTGGAATAGTTTGAGAAAAACTGGAATTACATATTCTTTGAAGTTCTGATAGAACTCTGCATTAAACCCATCTGGTCCTGGGACTTTTTCCAGTTGGGAGACTATTAATGACTGCTTCTATTACTTTTGGGGATAAAGGACTGTTTAGGTCATTAATCTGATCCTGATTTAACTTTTGTACCTGGTATCTGTCTAGACATTTGTCCATTTCATACAGGTTTTCCAGATTTGTTGAGTATATACTTTTGAAGAAGGATTTAATAGTGTTTTGAATTTTTTCAGGATCTGTTGTTATGACTCCCTTTTCATTTCTGATTTTCTTAATTTGGATGCTGTCCCTGTGCTCTGTAGTGAATCTGGCTACGGGTTTATCTATCTTGTTGAGTTTCTCAAAGAACCAGGTCCTCGTTTAGTTCATTCTTTGAATAGTTCTTCTTGTTTCCACTTTGTTGATTTCACCCCTGGGTTTGATTATTTCCTGCCTTCTAGTCCTCTTGAGTGATTTTTTTTTCCTTTTGTTCTAGATCTTTTAGGTGTTTTGTCAAGCTACTAGTGTGTGCCCTCTCTTGTTTATTTTGTAGGCACTCAGAGCTATGACTTTTCTTCTTAGAAATGCTTTCATTGTGTTCCATAAGTTTGGGTATGTTGTGGCTTTATTTTCATTAAACACTAAAAAGTCTTTAATTACTTTCTTTATTCCTTCCTTGACCAAGTTATCATTGAGAAGTGTGTTGTTCCGTTTCCACGTCAATGTTGGCTTTCTATTATTTATTTTGTTATCGAAGATCAGCCTTAGTCACTGATGATCTAATAGGATGTATGGGACAATTTCAATATTTTTTTATCTGTTGAGGCCTGTTTTGTGACCGATTATGTGGTCAATTTTGGAGAAGGTTCCATGAGGTGCTAAGAAGAAGGTATATACTTTTGTTTTAGGATGAAATGTTCTGTAGATAACTGTTAAATCCGTTTGTTTCATAACTTCTGTTAGTTTCACTTTGTCTCTGTTTAGTTTCTGTTTCCACACACTGTCGATTGATGAAAGTGTGTTGTTGAAGTCTCCCAATATATTTGTGTGACAAGCAATGTGTGCTTTGAACTTTACTAAACTTTCTTTTTTGTTGTTCTTTTGAAATATTTTATTAGGTATTTTCCTCATTTACATTTCCAATGCTTTCCCAAAAGTCCCCCATATGATCCCCCCCACTCCCCTACTCACCCACTCCCACTTTTTGGCCATGGTGTCCCCTGTACTGTGGGATATAAAGTGTGCATGACTGATGGGCCTCTCTTTCCAGTGATGGCCTACTAGGCCATCTCTTGATACAGATGAAGCTAGAGTCAAGAGCACCAGGGTACTAGTTATTTCATATTGTTGTTCCACCTATAGGGTTGCAGTTCACTTTAGCTCCTTGGGTACTTTCTATAGATCCTCAATTGGGGGCCCTGTGATCCATCCAATAGCTGACTGTTAGTATCCACTTCTGTGTTTGCTAGGCCCCGGCATAGTCTCACAAGAGACAGCTATATCAGGGTCCTTTCAGCAAAATCTTGCTAGTGTATGCAATGGTGTCAGCGTTTGGAGGCTGATTATGGGATGGATCCCTGTATATGGCAGTCTCTAGATGATCCATCTTATCGTCTCAGCTCCAAACTTGGTCTCTGTAACTCCTTCCATGGGTGATTTGTTCCCAATTCGAAGAAGGGGCAAAGTGTCCACACTTTTGTCTTCGATCTTCTTGAGTTACATGTGTTTTGCAAATTGTATCTTGTATCTTCGGTATTCTAAATTTCTGGGCTAATTTCCACTTATCAGTGAGAATATACCATTTGAGTTCTTTTGTGATTGGGTTATATCACTGAGGATGATGCCCTCGAGGTCCAACCATTTGCCTAGGAATTTCATAAATTCATTCTTTTTAATAGCTGAGTAGTACTCCATTGTGTAAATGTACCACATTTTTTTTTTATCCATTTCTCTTTAGAGGGGCTTTTGGGTTCTTGCCAGCTTCTGACTATTATAAAAAGGCTGCTATGAACATAGTGGAGCATGTGTCATTCTTACCAGTTGGAACATCTTCTGGATATATGCCCAGGAGAGGTATTGTGGGATCCTCCGGTAGTACTATGTCCAATTTTCTGAGGAACCACCAGACCGATTTCCAGAGTAGTTGTACAAGCTTGCAATTCCACCAACAATGGAGGAGCATATCCTCGTCAGCATCTGCTGTCACCTGAAATTTTGATCTTAGCCATTCTGACTGGTGTGAGGTGGAATCTCGGGGTTATTTTGATTTGTATTTCCCTGATGATTAAGGATGCTGAACATATTTTCAAGTGCTTCTCAGCCATTTGCTATTCCTCAGGTGAGAATTCTTTGTTTAGCTCTGAGCCCCATTTTTTAATGGGGTTATTTGATTTTCTGGAGTCTACCCTCTTGTGTTTTATATATATATATTGGATATTAGTCCCCTGTCTGATTTAGGATAGGTAAAGATCCTTTCCTAATCTCGTGGCTGCCCTTGCATTTGGATCATAGATATTCAGAGTTGAGAATTCTTGGAAGATTTTACCTTTGATGAGTATGAAGTGTACCTCCTTATCTTTTTTGATAACTTTGGACTGGAAGTTGATTTTATTTGGTATTAGAATGGCTACTCCAGCTTGTTTCTTCAGACCATTTGCTTGGAAAATTGTTTCCCAGCCTTTCACTCTGAGGTAGTATCTGCCTTTTTCCCTGAGATGGGTTTCCAGTAAGCAGCAATTTGTTGTGTCCTGTTTGTGTAACCAGTATGATAGTCTATGTCTTTTTATTGGGGAATTGAGTCAATTGAACTTAGGAGATATTAAGGAAAAGTAATTGTTGCATCCTATTATTTTTGTTGTTAGAATTGGCATTCTGTTCCTGTGGCTGTCTTCTTTAGGTTTGTTGAAAGATTACTTTCTTGCATTTTCTAGGGCACAGTTTCCGTCCTTGTATTGGTATTTTCTGTTATTGTCCTTTGAAGGGCTGGATTCATGGAAAGGTATTGTATGAATTTGGTTTTGTCATTGAATACTTTGGTTTCTCCAGCTATGGTAATTGAGAGTTTGGCTGGGTATATTAGTCTGGGCTGGCATTTGTTTTCTTTTAATGTCTGTATAATATCTGTCACAGATCTTCTGGCTTTCATAGTCTTTGGTGAGTAGTCTGGAGTAATTATAATAGACCTGACTTTATATCTTTCTTGATCTTTTTCCCTAACTGCTTTTAAAATTTTGTCTTTATATAGTACATTTGTTTTTCTGATTATTATTTGTTAGGAGGAATTTCTTTTCTGGTCCAGTCTATTTGGAGTTCTGTAGGCTTCTTGTATGTTCATGGGCATCTCTTTCTTTAAGTATGGGAAGTTTTCTTCTATAATTTTGTTGAAGATATCTGATGGCCTTTTAAGTTGAAAGTCTTCATTCTCATTTTCTCCTATTATCTGTAGGTTTGGTCTTCTCATTGTGTCCTGGATTTCCTGGATGTTTTCAGTTAAGATCTTTTTACATTTTGCATTTTCTGTTATTCTTGTGTCCATATTCCCTATGGAATCTTCTGCACCTGAGATTCTCTCTTCCACACCTTGTTCTGTTGCTGATGCTCGTATCTATGGTTCCTGATTTCTTTCCTAGGGTTTCTATCTCCAGAGTTGTTTCCCTTTGGTTTTCTTTCTTTTTTCTATTTCCCTATTTCGATCCTGTATGGTTTTGTTCAATTCCATCTCCTGTCTGGTAGTGTTCCCCTGTAACTCTCTAAAGCATTTTTGTGTTTCCCATTTAAAGGCTTCTAGATTTTTACCTGTGCTTTCCTGTACTTCCTTCTTAAAGTACTCCATCATCATCATAAGAAGTGACTTTAGATCCATGTCTTACTTTTCTGGTGTGATGATGTATCCATGACTTGTTATGGTGGGAGTGTTTGGTTCTGATGATGCCAAGTAACCTTGGTTTCTGTTCTTAAGCTTGTCTTCTGCCATCTGATTATTTCATGTATTTGCTGTCCTCAATATATCTGATTGGAGTCTGTTCTTTCTATAATCCCAGTTGATTCAGGACTACTCAGAATCCAGCTTTCTCTGTGATCCTTTGAAACTGAGATTCTGGATGTGTCAGAGTTTTTGGTAGTCAATTTCCCCTGAGACTCTGAAATACTGGTGTGTCCAAGCTCCTTTTATCCTGGTATCCTGTTGTCAAAGATCCTGGGCATGTTATAGTGCCTGGAAGTGATGTCTCCTTTGAGGAGCATGGAGCTGTCTGGTCAGTGGCCCTAAGATCGAGTGGAGAGTCCTCTAGGGACCGTTGGGGTGTCCACTAACTCCAAGCACAACTGGAAGGGACTTGTGTCCCTGGTCAGACTGGTTTTCTGCTTCCCTAATGTTGTCTCAGTTCCCATGCAATTGGATTGGAACAGAAGATGTGTTCCACTCACCAGAGGTCCTAAGATCACTTAGAAATTCCTCTAGGGATCTTGTGGGTGTCCTCTGACTCCATGCCCAAAGTGACCTGATGCTGTTGCTGACCGGAAGGGACTTGTGCTATTAGAGGCTTTTTAATTGTCTAGTGAAATAATATTTTTATTTCTAACAGTTGTTTTTTTTTTGTGGAAGAATATGTGTTTGTGGATTTTTTTTAACCACTCTTTCTTTATCTTGACGGATGACGTGTTTGATGTGTCCGTGAAGTCATCTTGGAAGTGTTTATTAAGTGTTTTTTTTTTTTTTTTATCAATTTTCAAAAGAGAAAATGGTCTGAAGTTCTATTTCTTTGTTGAGTTGTTGCGTGGTTTACATATCATAGTGAATGTGGCCTCATAGAATGAGTTTGAAGTGTTTCTTCTATTTTTATTTTGTGGAACAGTTTGAGAACTATTGATATTAGCTGGTTCTGAAAGTATAGTAGAATATTACACTAAAACCTTCTGGAGATGAGCTTTTGTTGTTTCAGAGAATTTTAAAAACTGTTTATATTTGTTAAGAGAACTTAAGCATATTTAAATAGTTTTCCTCATATTGATTTTACTTTCATGAGTGGTAAAAATTTATAAAAATTTCTTGAGATTTCCCAATTTTTGTTGTAAGGATTGAAATAAAACATAATGATTTTTTGAAATTCCTCTGTCAGAATTTTATGGCTCACTTTCCAATACTGATTTTATCTATCATCTATCTATCTATCTATCTATCTATCTATCATCTATCTATCTATCTATCTATCTATCTATCTATCTATTGATCTATTGATCTATCATTATTTAGATACTATCTTTTTGAATAGCAGATTGGAACAGAAAATAAAGTGCTCTAAGCAAATCAAAACCATAAATATATAGTATAAAGAAAGGATTTTTAAAGTTGCAGAGAAAAATGTCAAACTAACATATAATGTTACACATATCAGAATTATACCCAACTTCTCAATAGAGATTCTAAAAGCTGGAGAAATGTCTTAAGCACCTTGATACATCACATATATAATTCTAAATTACTCTATGCAGTAAAAGTTTCAATCACCATAGATGTAGAAAAGAAGACATTCAATGACACTAATCAAATCCAAGAACACATGAAAACAATCATTCTTCCTGACCAAGTAGGTTTCATTCCAGCCATGCAGGGATGGTTTAATATATGGAAACCCATCAAATAATCCACTATATAAACAAACTCTAAACAAAAATAACATGATCATCTTGTTAGATGTGGAGAAAGCATTTGACAAAATCCAACACCCACTTATGATAAAAGACATGGAAAGATCAGGAAATCAAGGCCCATACCTAAATATGATAAAAAAAACAATCTACAGCAAACCAGTAGTTAACATCAAAGTAAATGGTGAGAAGCTGGAAGCAATCCCACTAAAATTGGAGACTGGACAAGGCCTTCCTCCTATTCTCCCTACCTATTCAGAATTGTACTTGAAGTCCTAGCCAGAGCAATTCGACAACAAAAGGAGAATAAGGCGATACAAATTGGAAAGGAAGAAGTCAAAATATCACTTTTTGCAGATGATATGTTAGTATATATAAGTGACCCCAAAAATACCACCAGAGAAATCTAAAACCTGATAAACAGCATCAATGAAGTATCTGGATAGAAAATTCACTCAAACAAGTCAATGGACTTTCTGTACAGAAAGGATAATAGGCTGAATTGGAAATGTAATTGAGGAAAATACGTAATAATAAATAATAATAATAATAATAATAATAAAAACTAGGGAAACAACACCCTTCTCAGTAGTCAAAAATAATGTAAAATACTAGTCGTGACTCTAACTAAGGAAGTGAAAGATCTGTATGATAAGAAATTCAAGTCTTTGAAGAAAGAAATTAAAGAAGATCTCAGAAGATTGAAAGATCTCCCATGCTCATGGATTGGCAGGATCAAAATAGTAAAAATGGCTATCTTGACATAAGCTATCTACAGATTCAATGCAATCTCCATCAAAATTCCAACTCATTTCTTCAACGAACTAGAAAGGGCAAGATAGCAAAAACTCTGCTCAAGGATAAAAAAAACCAAAAAACAACAACAAAAAAAAACCTCCTTTGGAATTACCTCGCCTGAATTAAAGCTGTTTTACAGACCAATTGTAATGAAAACTGTGTGGTACTGGCATAGCAACAGACAAGTAGACCAATGGAATAGAATTGAAAACCCAGAAATTAACCCACACACCTATGATCACTTGATCTTTGACAAGGGAGCAAAAACCATCCAGTGGAAAAAAGACAACATTTTCAACAAATGGTGCTGGTGCAACTGGCAGTTATCATCTAGAAGAATGTTAATTGATCCATTCCTATCTGCTTGTATTAAGGTCAAATCTAAATGGATTAAGGAACTTCACATAAAACCAGAAACACTGAAACTTATAGAGGAGAATGTAGTGAAAAGCCTCGAAGATATAGGTACAGGAGAAATATTTCTGAAGAGAACAGCAATGGCTTGTGCTGTAATATCGAGAAACAACAAATGGGACCTCATAAAATTACAAAACTTCTGCAAGGCAAAGACACCGTCAATAAGACAAAAAAGGCCACCAAAAGATTGGGAAAGGATCTTTACCTATACTAAATCACATAGTGGACTAATATCCAATATATATAAAGATCTCACGAAGGTGGACTCCAGAAAATAAAGTAACCCCATTTAAAAATGGGACTCAGTGCTAAACAAAGACTTCTCACCTGAGGAATACCGAATGTCTGAGAAGCACTTGAAAAAAACTGTTCAACATCCTTAATCATCAGGGAAATGTAAATCAAAACAACCCTGATATTCCACCTCACACCAGTCAGAATGGCTAAGATCAAAATTTCTGGTGACAGCAGATGCTGGCTAGGATGTGGAGAAAGAGGAACACTCCTGCATTGTTGGTGGGATTGCAAGCTTGTACAACCACTCTGGAAATCAGTCTGGCGTTTCCTCAGACAATTGGACATAGTACTACAGGAGGATCCTGCAATACCTCTCCTGGGCATATATCCAGAAGATGTTCCAACCGGTAAGAAGGACATATGCTCCACTATGTTCATAGCAGCCTTATTTATAATAGCCAGAAGCTGGAAAAAACCCAGATGACCCTCAGCAGAGGAATAGATACAGAAAATGTGGTACATTTACACAATGGAGTATTACTCATCTATTAAAACGAATGAATTTATGAAATTCCTAGGCAAATGGATGGACCTGAAGGGCATCATCCTGAGTGAGGTAACCCAATTACAAAAGAACTCACACAATATGTACTCACTGATAAGTGGATATTATCCCAGAAACTTAGAATACCTAAGATATAGGATGCAATTTGCAAAACACATGAAACTCAAGAAGAACGAAGACCAAAGTGTGGACACTTTTCCCCTTTTTAGAATTGGGAACAAAGCACCCATTGAAGGAGTGACAGAGACAAAGTTTGGAGCTGAGACAAAAGAATGGACCATCTAGAGACTGCCATATCTGGGGATCCATCACATAATCATCTTCTGAATGCTGACACCATTGCATACTCTAGCAAGATTTTGCTGAAAGGACCCAGATATAGCTGTCTCTTGTGAGAATATGCCGGGCCTAGCAAACACAGAAGTGGATGCTCTCAGTCAGCTGTTGGATGGATCATAGGGCCCCCAATGGAGGAGCTAGAGAATTGTAACCATGAAGCTAATGGAATCTGCAACCCTATAGGTGGAATACCAGTATGAACTAACCATTCCCCAACCCCCACCCTGGAGCTCCTGTCTCTAGTTGCATAAGTATCAGTCGGCCATCAGTGGAAAGAGAGGCCAATTGTTATTGCAAACTTTATTTGCCTCACTACAGTGGAACACCAGGGCCAAGAAGTGGGAGTGGGTGGTTGGGGCAATGGTTGAGGGCACGTGTGGGGGACTTTTGCGATAGAATTGGAAATTTAAATAACATAAGTACCTAATTAAAAATAGTAATAAAAATGACCACCCCCCCAAAAAAAAATTTAGTTGAGTTAGAATGTGAAGCAAGCCAGTAGGCAGCATTCTACAATGGCCTCTACTTCGACACCTGCCTCCAGGTTCCTTTTTTTATGGATTCTGTGCTGATTTCCTTAGATGCTATAGGGAACTGAAAACAGAATAAACTGATTTTGTTGTTGTCTTGTTTTGATTTTCCTTTGTATTGTACTTTTGTTGGTTTGCTTGTGTCGTTTTTTTGTTTGTTTGTTTGTTTGTTTTTGGCCATAGGATTTCCCTGCCTCAAAGTTAAAAAAAAATCATCCTCGACATACTAACAAATTACACCCCCTGTCAAAAAACAAACAAACAAAAAACTACACACATATTAGGTATTTGTTTCTATGTTGATGACGGATAATACATATTCAATAATACACAATTTCTATGTCCAGACAGGTTAATTGAAAAGGAAGGGAATATAAGTGGAGGGATGGACTTTCCTAGGATGGGAAAATAAATAGATAATTATGAATAGAAAAGGGTATGTTTTGGGGCTGAGTAGAAATGATCAGGATGACCAAAGTGAAAGGGGAAAAATATGAGGAAAAAGAGAAAATAGGAGGAGACATTCCTAAACCTAAGCCATGTGAGAGAGCATATGGAGGCCTTTTTTGGAAAAAGCTATTTAAATGTATATAGATGTTAAGAAATCTAATTGCAATGATTATATAACAGGAAACAAAGAAATATCTAAACATTTCTTGGCACCAAATGAAATCTCGAGTGAAAGGAGTGGGGTACATCTATCAATTAGCATCAATCTAGGATGTTTCTAAAAGTATTGCTTTCTCTAGAGAAAAACATCAAAAATTTTAAGAAAGGAGTTCACCAAAACACGGGGATTTTAATTAAAGGATCTCAGCATTGGGGATGTTGAGAACTACTCAATTAACTGGAGAAATGTTTTCAACTCTAAAATCCATGGCCCTATGAATCTGTCATTTAAATACTTGTGCATTCATTTGCACACTAAGAGGCAAAGGATTGTAACTCTCCTATGGCTGCCACTCAGTTGGTTAACACTTACTACTAAACTTAAGGCTGGATTGTATGACTAAGCATTCTCCCAAGCACTTCTGTATAGGCATGCTTCTAATATCTCTTTAATATGGCTGCCAGGATCTGTGCCTTTCCCTGAAGCTGATGCAATCATGAAGGCAGCCATGGTCTTCCTGACTTGGCACTTTAGTGGAAAAGCTGAATCAAATAGTACCTAAAATAAATATCACAGTGACACTTTTTATCTTTATGTTAAATATTAGGTTCAAAAGCATAAGCTTCTAAAAGACCTCTGAAGAGAGACCCTCACTCAAGTCTCAGGATAATAGCGGACCCCCAAGAACTCACGAGAGACCAAACTTGATGCAAACCACATGAGGCTTTATTTGGGGAAAGCCAGAACTTTGGAGATGACTCATATTCTACGCAGGGTTAGAGGAGTTGACCCCGAGGGAAAATGGGTCCCTGTTTTTATAGGCCCTCGGGGGGGGGGAGGAGAAGGGGGTAGTAGGGGATTTCCGATCTAAATAATATCTATTCTCAAGAAATGGGTATGGGAGGGGTACAAGGAAAGAGTCTGGTACAGGTCCAGCAACTCCGGATTGGCCCCAGCTGTGGTTGCTGGGGAGATTTTCTGACTCTTCCCTAGCAACCAATATCACAAACACCTGGCAGTGGACTTCAGCAGTGGGCACATACATGGGTTCAAGGAATGGTCAGAATATTGGCAGACACATGGGTTCTAGGAGCAGCCAGAGAATTGTGCACCTCTATTTTTCTAAATCAGTGAAGCTACTTCTGTTAACAATGAAATCTATTTTGCCAGTTTCAGGGCTTCTGTTACCTTTTACATTCTGTCAGGTTCTTTCACTTCTTTGAACTTCATGTCCTCCCTAACCCTTTGGTAGCTATTGTAGAATCAACACACATAATATCCATTTCCATAGGAAAGAAATGATTTGAATATGTAATATGGAATGTCTTGTCTGGAAGCTAGGTTAGTAACTAAACATCAAATAAAACATTTGCGCTTGCCAGTGGTCACCTATGCTACTTTACACAAACATCAGAAGTATCATAAAATATGAAACTGACCAAGTCCACTCAGTCTGTCAACTGGTTCTCTAGCACAGGAATGAAGATTAAAAAGAAAAAAAGACAGACAGCATTGTAGCATGACCCCAGTCAAGTCTGAGACTGAAGGCAAATTTAATATTGCCAATTCACTTTTTATACCATTTTAATTACCTGCTAGTATTTTGGGCAACCAATACAATAAGAAACTAACAAAGCAGTAAGTGAAGTCCTATAATCACTCCCATGACAGTTGTTTAAAAGAGCTTGTCATAATGACCAAAGTACTTGAGCCCACTTCCTTGTCCAAGCCCAAAATCTTTCCTGAAGCCTAGTTCTTCTGTTTCACCCTAAGACTAAAATTCCTGCCTTACTCTAGTTTCCTATTACAGCCTAAAGTTATAGTCTTGCCGAAACTTATTTCCTTATTATGCCCTCATGTCAGATTCCTGCCTGAGCTTACTTCCAATGTCAGATTCCTGCCTGAAGCCCATTTCCTTGTCCTTGGCCAATGTCAGACTCTTGCCAAGTGGTACACCAGAAGGCTTTCCACAGGAAACTGTAGGTGACAAATGGCCTGCAACTATTTCAGTATTTTTTTTAAATATGAAATTAGTAGAAAATGTCCAAGAACTTAACATGTGGTTTCATGCCTGGGCTTGTGTTCTTTAAATCTGTAAATATCTGGTTCATCAAATCAGGAGAAAGAAGTCAGTAAGCAGCACCCCTCCATGGCTTCTGCATCAGCTCTTGCTTGCAGAGTCCTATCATGTATTGGTTCTATCCAGACTTCCTTAGATGATGATCTGCAATATAGAAATATAAACCAAAATAAACTCTTTAATCTACATTTTTAGTTAAGTCTCTTTGTAGATGGGGCAATCCAAAATAAAACAATTTGGAATGAAGAATTTGGAGTAGGATTGTGACAGATTGAAAGGATTTGGCATTTTGTTGTTAGAAAGTTATTGACTGTTGAGAGCTCAATAGCAATTTCTCTTTGAGTTTGAAAGGTAAGCATGATTTTCAGGGTTGTTGTACCAGCTTGTAATCCCACTAACAATAGAGGAATGATCCTCTTTCTCCACATCCTTGCCAGCATCTGCTGTCATCTGAGTTTTTTTATCTTAGCCATTCTGACTGTTGTGAGGTGGAATCTCAGGGTTGTTTTGTTTTATATTTCCTTGACTAAGGATGTAGAACATTTCTTTCAGTGTTTCTCAGCCTTTTGATATTTCTCAGTTGAAATGTTTTGTTTAGCTCTGAAACAGTCTGGCGGTTCCTCAGAATATTGGACATAATTTTATCTAAGGAACCAGCTATATAACTCCTGGGTATATACCCAAAAAATTCTCCAACATATATCAAGGACAACATGCTCCACTGTGTTCATAGCAGCCTTATTTATAATAACCAGAAGCTGGAAAGAACCTAGATGTCCTTCAACAGAGGAATGGATACAGAAAATGTACACAATACATTTACACAGTAGAGGATGCTCAGCTATTAAAAACAATGATTTAATGTTATGCCAGGTGTTGAGGCAGATGTTTTGGTAAAACCTGTGATCCAGATTGTTTCAGTGTGCCTTGCAGTTAAGCTTCTACTGGTTCCCAATTTTTTGAGAAATTAGCACATTGATTACCAAAGGGAAGGTACTTATGTACAATCCTATTAGGAATACAGAGAACATAATTATTAATAATTTTTATTCACTTTCAACCAGCACACTGCCCCCTCCCTCAAACCTCCTTTCCATACCTCTGCCCTTCAACTCTTTGAGGATGACCCTCAGGTATACCTGCATCCTTGCACATCAGGTCGTTGAGTTTATAGGAATCCTGTACCACTGAGGCGAAGTTGCCCAGCTTAAAGAACATACCCTTTAGATAGGAAATATATTTTGAGAGAGCTACAACTTTAATTGTTCAGGTATCCATGAATACAAAGCTGCACATGTTAGTGCAGGTCTAGGTTCAGCCAGTTTCTGCTCCTTTATTGTTGGGTCAGAGAGTGACAGACCCATGGGTCTAGGTTACTTGATTCTTTAGGTCTTCCTGTGTATTCTTGTTACCTTCAAGACCTGCAACTGCAACTCTTCTCTTTACTCTTCCATTAGAGACTTCAACCTCCATCCACAGTTAGCTCATAATTGTTTGCATCCCTGTTAGTTAGCTGCTCAAGGGAGTCCCGCAGAGGGACATTTTTTATGCCAGTAAATTAGAGTATTATTAATAGTGTCAAGGGTTAGTTCTATCTTATGGGATGCATCTCAAATTGGGATCATCATTGATTGGTAATTTCTTTCGTAAGAGACCAAAAAAACCTAAGATAGCGAAATCTATTCTCAACAATAAAAGAACTTCTGGTGGAATAATCATCCCTGACCTAAAGCTGTACTAAAAAGCAATTGTGATGAAAACTGAACAGTATTGGTACAATGACAGGCAGGTAGATCAATGGAATAGAGCTGAAGGCCCAGAAAGGTATCCACACACCTATGGTCACTTGATCTTTGACAAAAGATCTAAAACCATCTAGTGGAAAAAAAGATAGCATTTTCAACAAATGATACTGGCTCAACAGGCTGTTAAAATGTAGAAGAATGCAAATCTGTCCATTCTTGTCTTCTTGTACAAAGTTCAGCTCCAAATATATCAAGGACATTCATATAAAGCAGATACAGTGAAACTTATAGAGGCAAAAGTGGAGAAGAGCTTCAAACATATGGACACAGGAGAGAAAGTCCTGAACCTAACACCCGCGTTTGTATTGTAAGATCAAGAATCAACAAATGTGACCTCATAAAATTTCAAACCTCCTGTAATGAAAAGGACACTGGCAAAAGGAAAAAATGCAACCAACAGATTGGGAAAAAAATCTTTACCAATCCCACATCTCGTAGAGGGCAAATATCCAATGTATAAAAAGAACTCAAGAAGTTAGACTCCAAAGAACCAAATAACCCTACTAAAAAATGAGGCACAGATCTAAACAAGAGTTCTCAACTGAGGAATTCTGAATGGCTGAAAAACACCTAAAGAACTGTTTAACATCCTTAGTCATCAGAGAAATGCAAATCAATACAACCCTGAGATTCTACCTCATACCACTCAGAATTGCTAAGGTGAAAAACTCTGGTGACAGCAGATGCTAACAAGGATATGGAGGAAGAGCATTCCTCCATTGCTGGTGGGATTACAGGCTGGTACAACCACTCTAGAAATCAGTTTGTTGGTTCCTCAGAAAACAGGACATAATACTACCTGAGGACCCAAAATTACTACTCCTGGATGCATACCCAATAGATGCTCCAACATCTAATAAGGTCACTTGCTCCACTATTTTCATAACAGCCTTATTTATAATAACCAGGAGCTGGAAAGAATCCAGATGTTTCTCAACAGGTGAATATATACAGAAAATGTCTTACATTTACACATTGGAGTACTACTCAGCTATAAAAACAATGAATTTATGAAATTCTTAGGCAAATTAATGGAAATAAAATATATCATCTTTTTTTTTTTTTTTTTTTTTTTTGGTTTTGGTTTTTCGAGACAGGGTTTCTCTGTATAGCCTGGCTGTCCTGAAACTCACTTTGTAGACCAGGCTGGCCTCGAACTCAGAAATCTGCCTGCCTCTGCCTCCCGAGTGCTGGGATTAAAGGCATGCGCCACCACGCCTGGCTACAAAATATATCATCTTGACTGAGGTAATCTAATCACAAAAGAGCACACATGGTTTTCACTCACTGATAAGTGGATATTAGCCTAGAAGTTTGGAATACCCAAGATGCCATTTACAAACCCCATGAAACTCAAAAAGGAAGTGGTCTTGCTTCTTAGAAGGGGGAAGTGTTGATGCTTCGATCCTTCTTAGAAGGTGGAACAAAATACCAATGGAAGGAGTTAAAGAGACAAAGTGCAAAGCAGAGACTTGAGAGATGACCATCCAGAGACTGCCTCATCTGGGGATCCATCCCATATACTATCACCAAACCCAGACACTTTTGTGGACGCCAACAAGTGCTTACTGAAAAAAGCCTGTTATAGCTGTCTAGAGAAAGGCGCCATCAGTGCCTGACAAATACAGAGGTGGATCCTCAAAGCCTCCCATTGGAATGAGGACAGGGTGCCTAATGAAGGTGCTATAGAAAGGACTAAAGGAGCTGAAGGGTTTAGCAGCTCCATAGGAGGAACAACAATCTGAGCTAACCAGTATCCTCAGAGCTCCCAGGGACTAAACTACCAAGCAAAGAGTACACATGGTGTGACTCATGCCTCCAGCTGCATATTTAGCACAGGATTTCCTAGTTTGTCATCAGTGGAAGGAGACACCCTTGGTTCTGTGAAGGATCTATGCCCCAGTGTAGGCAATGCCAAGGCCAGGAAGCTGGTATGGGTGGGTTGGTGAGCAGAAGGATTGAGGTGTGGGGAGGTGGTAGGTGGTTTTTGGAGGGAAAACCAGGAAAGGGGGCAACATTTCAAATGAAAATAATGTAAATATCTGATAAAAATATGTTTTCTCCTAGAAAAAAAGAAAGAAAGAAAGAAAGAAAGAAAGAAAGAAAGAAAGAAAGAAAGAAAGAAAGAAAGAAAGAAAGAAAGAAAGAAAACATCTCTGAGGAGAGGTGATGCTTAAACTTAAGAGTGGTTGTAACATTAAGGACCTCAGCTCTGTAAGGAATGGTGTAAGTCTAACAAATAGAGGTAATAGCTGCTTTTCTCTGTCCAAACCAACACTATCCCTGGAATGTTGTTTAGCTTTCTAGTACCATGAATGAAAAAATAGATATTTACAATCATTAAAAGAAATTAGAACCATATGAGCACATGAGAAACTGCAAACATATCAGACAAAGAAAACTAATGACTTCAATCTAAGTAGAGCAGAGTAAATTTGCCTCAACTCAACAAAGAGAAGACAGTGCATTGACATGTGGGTATTCCTTAGTCCATATGTATTTCGTCCTACAGACATGCAGAAACTTATTTATTGTTTTCGTGACACTAGCACATATTAACCTCTACTGTTTCATGCCCTGTATCATCTACTCTCTAGTTGGTCCATCCAGATATCCTTTATATCTCACCTCAGGGGCTTAACTTATCATCAGGGTCATTTATACTCATTATTCTTGTGATTAAGGTAATCCACCACCTATAAAATTATGCAAGAACAATGCTAGAAATTTATAGAAGTCAAGAGTTACTGTGAGATGCATCCATACCTTCAGCACATTTAATGATCTTGACTTTTATAAAATGCAATGTAGATTTGACATGTATAATGCACTATTTGGTGTTTTATGATATTATTTATGATAAAAACTTCCTCTTTATATCTATAAAATGTTGTGCTGAATGTTTAATGGGATATGATTAGAAAATGTATATTTCTTTTATAGGATAATGTTTTTCACTATATTAATCATACCGTGAGTATAAGAGATATTTCCATTTTTATATCTTCTTCAGTTTCTTACCTTAGTGTCCTAACATTTGTATCATGTAAGTTTTCTACTTGCTTGTTTATAATTACTTCCCGATGATTTATATTATTTGAATTTATAGAGAAAGTTATTCATTTGCTGATTTTCTTTCCATTTACATTTTCATAGGGAGAAAGGAAGGCAACTGAATTTGTGTTAATTCTCTATACAGATATTTTACTCAAAGTGTTTATTAGATGTAAAAGGTATACAGTTGAAATTTAAGGAGGACATGAATATATACTATCATATCATCTACAAATAATGTGGATTTGACTTTTTTTCAAATAGTCAAATTTTGATTTCCTCCAAGTATCCTAATGTCCTAATTAATAATTCAAGTACTATGTTTGACATTGTATTGTTTCTGATTTTAATGGAATTCATTTACATTTCTTTCCATTTAAATTGATATTATCTATGTAATTGCTGTAAACTACACACTGAAAATAAGCCTCACTCCTCAAATTGAGATTGGATGTATTTATTCTGTATCCATTTTATTAGACATTTAAATAGAACTGAGCAGTAAGAATCTAGTGATTTTTTAACCCATACTGCTGTGATATAACAGCATTTATCAGAGTGTTATATTAAGGCATTGGCCACATGAAATGTAGATAGACCACAATGTGGTAGCATTATTCTCTTCTCATGCTTTATTTTTAATAAATATATAAATCACCACTGTTCTTGTCTAACTGAGATCACTGCCTATTCTCCTTCTGGGCCTCAGTCACTACTGAATTTATTTATTTATTTATTTATTTATTTATTTATTTATTTATTTATTTATTTATTTTGATTGGGGTATAAATTTTATTTTTTTAAAATTTATTTTTATTAGGTATTTTCCTCGTTTACATTTTCAATGCTATCCCAAAAGTCCCCCATACCCACCCCCACAACCCCCTACCCACCCACTCCCCCTTTTTGTCCCTGGGGTTCCCCTGTACTGGCGCATATAAAGTTTGCAAGTCCAATGGTCCTCTCTTTGCAGTGATGGCCGACTAGGCCATCTTTTGATACATATGCAGCTAGAGACAAGAGCTACAGGGTACTGGTTAGTTCATATTTTTATTCCACCTATAGGGTTGCAGTTCTCTTTAGCTCTTTGGGTAATTTCTCTAGCTCCACCATTGGGGGCCCTGTGATCCATCCAATAGCTGTGATCATCCACTTCTGTGTTTGCTAGGCCCCGACATAGTCTCACAAGAGACAGCTATATCTGGGTCCTTTCAGCAAAATCTTGCTAGTGTATGCAATGGTGTCAGCGTTTGGAAGCTGATTATGGGATGGATCCCTGCATATGGCAATCACTAGATGGTTCATCCTTTCGTCACAGCTCCAAATTTTGTCTCTGTAACTCCTTCCATGGGTGTTTTGTTCCCATTTCTAAGAAGGGGCAAAGTGTCCACACTTTGGTCTTCGTTCTTCTTGAATTTCATGCGTTTATCAAATTGTATCTTATATCTTGGGTATCCTAAGTTTCTGGGCTAATATCCACTTATCAGTGAGTACATATTGTGCGAGTTCCTTTGTGATTGGGTTACCTCACTCAGGATGATGCCCTCCAGGTCCATCCATTTGCCTAGGAATTTCATAAATTCATTTTTTTAATAGCTGAGCAGTACCCCATTGTGTAACAAGCTGGCTACACAAACAAGACCCAACATTTTGCTGCTTACAGGCAACTCATCTCAGAGAAAAAGATAGAAACTACCTCAGAATGAAAGGCTAGAAAACAATTTTCCAAGCAAATGGTATGAAGAAACAAGCTGGAGTAGCCATTTTAATATCTAACAAAATCGACTTCCAACCCAAAATAATCAAAAAAGATGAGGAAGGGCACTTCATACTCATCAAAGGTAAAATCCTCCAAGAGGAACTCTCAATTCTGAATATATATGCTCCAAATACAAGGGCAGCCACATTCATCAAAGAAACTTTAGTAAAGCTCAAAGCACACATTGCACCTCACACAATAATAGTGCGAGACTTCAACACACCACTTTCACCAATGGACAGATCATGGAAACAGAAACTAAACAGGGACACAGTGAAACTAACAGAAGTTATGAAACAAATGGATCTAACAGATATCTACAGAACATTTTATCCTAAAACAAAAGATATACCTTCTTCTCAGCACCCCATGGTACCTTCTCCAAAATTGACCACATAATTGGTCACAAAACAAGCCTCAACATATACAAAAATATTAAAATTGTCCCATGCATCCTATCAGATCACCATGGAATAAGGCTGATCTTCAATAACAAAATAAATAATAGAAAGCCAACATTCACGTGGAAACTGAACAACACTCTTCTCAATGATAACTTGGTCAAGGAAGGAATAAAGAAAGAAATTAAGGACTTTTTGGAGTTTATTGAAAATGAAGCCACAACATTCCCAAACTTATGGGACACAATGAAAGCATTCCTAAGAGGAAAACTCATAGCTCTGAGTGCCTCCAAAAAGAAACTAAAGAGAGCACACATTAGCAGCTTGACAACACACCTAAAAGTTCTAGAACAAAAGGAA
Source organism: Mus caroli (assembly GCF_978045245.1). Lineage (NCBI taxonomy): Eukaryota > Metazoa > Chordata > Mammalia > Rodentia > Muridae > Mus > Mus caroli. Next base: position 55,216,351 of record NW_028227273.1, read on the forward strand.
GCAAATTCACCCTGAATTTATTGTAAACCTTTATTTTCTTTTCATTGCAAATATGGTTTCTTCCAATTTCTGATCAGACTGCTTATGCCATCTCTTCCTATTGAAATCTGGCCAAGTTTAAAACAGAATATCACTTCAGAGGTATCCCCACTCTCTATTAAATGGAAACCTACATTGATATCAAGAGTGTTTGAGCAGGGCAGTGGTGGTACATGCCTTTAATACTAGCACTTGGGAGGCAGAGGCAGGCAGATATCTGATTTCAAGGTTGGCCTAGTATACAGAGTGCCCTAAATGCCTTAGAGCACTCACCAGAGTCCTCAAGAGGAATGGTAAAGTTCATTATTGTTATCAAGGTTACTCGTGGAAACTACTAAAGATACAGAACTATTGGATACTTAAAATTTAAAGATGTGAAAGAAGGAGATATTTCCAGATACTAAAAATTGATCATGATAGCCTGAGTATTTTAAATATATGTATTGAAAAACTCTGGAAATAGGTCAATAATATGGAAAGTTGTCTTAATTGAGTTCTTAATGAGTCATGCTTGTATAATGACCTGAAAGTTTCTCTTTTGATGTAGTTGCTATGTTGTTAAAAATGATCCATAGGAATTCTAAGATTCAGCATGCATTCTGTTCAGATTGCCCCTTTGTATACTGAATTAATGCTAGTAAATATTACTGTGGATATTTGTGGTTATGAAGAATATATTTGAGACCCAACTATATATTTCTGGTCACATATACAGAAGATGCTCCAACATGTAATAAGGACACATGCTAAACTATGTTCATAGTAGGCTTACGTATAATAACCAGAAGCTGGAAAGAACCCAGATGTCCCTCAAAAAAGTAATGGATACAGAAAATGTGATACATTTACACAATGGAGTACTACTCTGCTATTCAAAGCAATGACTTTACTAAATTCTTATGCAAATGGATGGAAATAGAAAATATCATCCTGAATGAGGTAACCCAATCACAAAAGAAAACTCATTGCATGCACTCACTAATAAGTGGATATTAACCCAAAAGCTTGGAATATTCAAGATAAAATTCACAGACCACATGAATTTCAAGAAGAAGGAAGACCAAAGTGTGGGTGCTCCGGTCCTTCTTAGAAGGAAAGCAAAATACTCACAGGAGCAAATATGGAGATAAAAAGTAGAACAGAGACTGAAGGAATGGACATCCAGATGCTGTGCCACCAGAGGGTCTGAAGATTCATCGCATATACTATTACTAAACCCAGATACTATTGTGGATGCCACAAAGTGCATTCTGACAGGAGACTGATATAGCTTTCTCCTGAGATACCCTGCCAGAGCCTTACAAATACAGAGTCAGATGCTTGCAGCCATCAACTGTACTGATCACAGGGTCCCAATGGAAGAGTTAGAGAATGACCTTAAGTTGTTGAAGGGGTTTTCAACTCCATAGGAGGAACAACAACATCAGCCAACCAGACTTCCCAGAGCTCCCAGGGACTAAGGCATCAACCAGGGAGTACATATGGCTTGAGATACATATGTAGCAGATGATGGCCTTGTCAGGCATCAATGCGTGGAGAGGTCCTTGGTTCTATGAAGAATTGATAGATATCCCAGTGTAGCAGAATCGAGGGCAGGGAGGTGGGATTGGGTGAGTAAGTGGAGGAAAACCCTCAGAGAAGCATGGTGAAGGAGGATTTCTGGGAGACAGGGAAACTGGGAAAGGAAATATCATTTGAATTGTCCATAAAGAAAACATCCAATTAAAAGTAAAAGAATAGCAAAGCTACAACACCTAGGCAACTTATTGGACTAATGTAGAGATCATGCCTACATAGAGCCCTCACCTCCCTCCACCCCCCCCCCCCAAAAAAAAAAACAAAGCAAAAAAGAATATATTTCTATTTTAGGGTCTAACTAAACCCAAAAAACTAACCTAATATGTGATAAAGACATGGTCAATTACAAGGATGTCTTCTACATGGTATTTTAGATGGTATAGAGTTCAAAGAGGTAATGCTCACTAACTTCTTACAAAACCTGTATGTTTTTGAGTGGGTGCTCAATACTATTTACCACTTAGATGACCTACTTTCTTTCTAGACACCCTAGAGTTTTGTGATATTCTGACGTAGAATAAAAGAGAAATGAGAAGAAACTGGACAATGAGACGACAATGAGAATGAGGATGATTTTAACCCAGTAAACATTTTTTAACTTTGAACAATGTGTATTATTCATGTTTCTTGGAGTTCTTCATAATATTAACCTAGTCTAGCATGTTACACCATGAACTCTGACCTAGACACAATGTCTTTTCACCAGCACTCAGGGGCTGAATAAACCTATATGAATTAGAAAAACAACTTTTTTAATGCTATAACCTAAAACTTTAATAAAAAGTATGAAATTCATAAATTGTCAGTCTCTTTGCCAAAATATTATAGGAATAATCTCTAGGCAAACTATGTTCATTTTATTCCTCTGAAATCACTTAAAATGTCCAATCAAAATCTACATTGCTTTCAGTCCCACTGTTCTACATTCCCCTAATAGTTTCACCCATTAAGGCCTTCTTTAAGCATTAAACAGCTGTTGTAATTCAAATTTCATGTGTACATCCTGCTAATAAACAACATGATTAGGTCTGTCACAGCACTACCCCACTTGTTCATTTATCCCATTTTTGTCTTAATCAGTGTACTGACTGTCATTTTGTGTCAGCTGTAGAAAAGTTAGAATCATCTGAGAGGAAGGAGACTCAGTTGAGAAAATTCCTCATAAGATTGACTTGAAAGTTTTTCACAAATAATGATCAAAAGGGGAAGGACCATCCCCCATGGTGGGTTTGGCCATTTCTGGGATAGGAGTCTTAGATTAAATTAAATTAAAACAAAACAAAACAAAAACAAGCAAGCAAGCAAACAAACAAACAAACAGACTAAGTTAGAATGTGAAGCAAGCCAAAATGTAACACATCTTCATAGACTCTCTATCAAACCCTGTTTCTAGGTTCCTTCGTATTTGGTTTCTGTCCTGACTTCTTTAGACAATATATACAAACAAAACTAATTGTTTTTGTTTTGTTTTTGTTATTGTTTTGTTTTTTTTTTTGTTTTTTTCTTTGTACTGTACTTTTTGTTGTTATTTTGTTTGTTTGTCATAGTCTTTCTCTGAATCAAGCTTAAAATATCGTCCTGGATCAACTAAGTCCACCCCCTGCCAAAAAACTCTACATATATAAAATGTATTTTCTTTATGTTGATGGGGGATATTAAGGGTTCAATAATACACAATTTCTATGACCAGAGAGGATATTTATACAGTAACAGAAAACAGTGGATGGATGGATCTCCCTAGGAAGGGGAAATAAATAGATAAGTATGAATAGAATTGGGTGTCTTTTAGGACTGAGTAAAAAGGATCAGGATGATCAAAGTCGAAGGGGAAGAATTGGAGTTAAAGAAGGATAATATGAGGAGACATTCCTAAAGCTAAGCCATACAAAAGAGCATATGTAGGCCTATTGCATAAAAAAAGATACTTAAATGTATATAGATATGAAAGAAGTATAATTGGAAACATTTTCTTACTGTATAATACTTCTTTCATTTTCTTTTTAATGAGAATGTCTTTCTACATTTACCCCCCTCTCCTCATAATAGGTAAGGGCCGAAGGTATCCCAATACTCTGTCATATCAAAACTGTGAAAGGAGAAACTCATCCTCTACCATTGAGGACTGACAAGGTAACCCAGCTAGAATTGTACACCAAATTTTAATTGAATTGTTTGGGTTGTTGTTGTCTAACTTATTGAGTTCCTTATAAATTGTGTATACTAGCCCTCTAAGAGATTTAGGATTGGTAAAGTTGCTTTGCCAATCACTAGGCTGCCATTTTGTCCTCGTGACAGTGTCCTTTGCTTATAGAAGCTTTGCAGTTTCATGAGGGCACATTCATATATATAATAGAGCCTGAGCCAGTGTTGTTTACTTCAGGAAACTCTCTCCTGTACCAATTTAATGATACTTAATCATTAACCCAGATTCTCTACCATAAGATTTAGGGTATCTGGATTCATGTTGAGATCCTTGATCCACCTGAACTTTGTTTTTGTTCAGGTTGGTAAATATGGATCCATTTTCAGTCTTTTACATGTAGACATCCATACAGAAATGCAGCACCATTTGCTGAAGATGCCTTCTTCTCCCCATTGTAAGGCTTTTTTCCTTCTTTAAAAATATTCAATGTATATAGGTATGTAGGTAGATTTCTGGTTCTCAATTGTATTCGATTGAGTAGAGTGTCTGTTTCTGTACAAAGACCAAGAAGTTTTTAATCACTACTTGCTGTATAGTACAACTTGATTTTACAATGGTGATTTCTCTCCAGAAGTTCTCTAATGTTCAAGTTTGTTTTGCTATCTAGGGTTGTTTTGTTTTTTCAAATGAAGTTGAGAATTCAAATTCCATTAAAAAATATGATGCAATTTTGATTTGGATTGCATTGAATCTGTAGATTGCTTTTGGTAAGATGTCCATTTTCACTATTTCATTCCTGGGATATCTTTCCATTTTCTGATATCTTCTTCAGTTTCTTTCTTCAAAAACTTAAGTTCTTGTCATATATATCTTTCACTTGATTGGTTAGAGTTATAAGAAAATATTTTATATTACTCATGGCTATTGTAAAGGGTGATGTTTGATTAGTTTCTTGGCCTGCATATTGTTTGTATTAAGGAGGTCTACTGATTTCCCTGTGTTAATTTCGCATCCAGCCTCATTGCTGATGGTGTTTGTCAGCTGGAGAAGCTCTGTGGTAGAATTTTGGTGTAATATTCTGTATACTATCATATTATCAGGAAATAGTGACAGTTCTTCATTTACAATTTGTCTCACTTCCGTCTATTGTCCCTGATTTTAGTGGGATTGTTGGTAATTTTTCTCCAATTTGTTTGTTGTTGGCTATGGGCCCTGAATACTTTTCCAACATGTGATTGTTAGGTCAACAATCTACAGTTTGCTTTTACTTCTGGAGATTTCTATTTTATTCCTCCTTCAATTAAGAGACAGGGAGGGGAGACTCATGTTTATTTTCACAGTGTGGGTTTACCATTTTAATTCACAGGTTTTGTTTTGTGATTTTCTTTGTGCTTATATTATCTATGTGAAATCCATAAAAACAATTTCTGTATTTTCTCATTCTTTTCTATTTATTTCTATGTTTTCTCCCCTTACTCTTGGTATGTATGTATGTATGTATGTATGTATGTATGTATTCTTCATTTTACGTTCTAATCAAATCCCCTCCTTCCTCTTTCCTCACAATCTCCTTTTTCAACTCTCTCTCTTTGTCTTTCTTGACTTCTCCTCAGAGAAGGGGAAGCAACATTTTAGTATCACTCCTCTCTGGGGCTTCTGGTTGCAGTAAGATTATTCATATTCTCTCCCACTGAGGACAAATTATAAAGTTTAGGGAAGTTGAAAGGTATTCATAGCAGGGAACACACTTAGACTGCCTCACTATATCTGTTAGGGTTCCCATATGAATATAAAGCAGAACATTAGCTACAAGTATGTAGGGGGTCAGGTTCCAGCCCTTTCATGATCATTGCTTGGTGGCCCAGTCTCTGCCCCTATGGATACAGGTTGGTTGACATTATAAGTTTTTTTGTGGTGTCCTTGGACCCTCAGGTTTGCTCAATACTATATCTCACTCTTCCACAAGACTAACTTCTACCTAATGTTTGATTGTGGCTGTCCATCTCCCTCCATTCTTTACTGGATGATGCTACTGGATGATGAGGCAGTTGTGTTAGGCTACTCTGTGCAAGATAGTTGAGTATCATTAGTAGTGTCAGAGTTTTCTTCTGTCACATGGGATGGGTCTCAAGTTACACCAGTCTCTGCTCTATTTTTATCCCTTCTTAACTTGTAGGTAAGAAAAATTGGGGTTGAAGAAATTGCGGATGAAATGATGTCCACAATCCTCCTCTAGAAGGAGGATTGTGCATGGCTACATGAATTAGCCACTTCAGTCTCTATACCCCCTCTTATAGGCATCTCAGCTTACCCACATAGTTTCCCTGTATTCTCCCTAGTCCCAAGCCTCCAGATAGATCAAGAGATGTTTCCCGCTGATTTCAGTTCTGAATCCCTGCCTTCTCTTGCCACCCACTCCCTATACCTGATTACCATCTCCTTTCTTCTTCTTACCCACTTTCATTCTCAGTTCTTTTTCTTTATCAAACTCTGATAATGATTAAGTTTTCCCTTCTTAGTTAGATTCAAACATGCTTACTTACTCAGATTCCTCATTACTAACTTTTTTCTTTGTGTCTGTGAGTAGTAGCATGGTTATCCTTCACTTTATGGATAATCTCCACTTATAAGTGAGTCCATACCATATCTGTATTTCTAGCTCAGTGTTACCTCAGTAAAATGTCATTATTAAGTTCCATCAATTTACCTACAAAAGTCATGATTTACCTTTTTTTTTCTTTTTAGTTGAATAGTTTCCATTGTGCATAAGTACCACAGTTTTTTATGCATTCTTCAGTTATCAAACATCTAGGTTGTTTCAAGTTACTGGCTACTACAAATGAAGATGTTATTAAAACAGGTGAGCAAGTGCTCATGTGGTAAATTTGGGCATCTTGTGTGTATGTGCCCAGAAGTGGCATAACTATGTCTTGAGGTGAACAAATTATGAGTTTTCTGAGAAACAACCAAATTGATATCCAAACTGGTATTCCAAGTTTGTTCTCTCATTTATAAGGCAGGAGTGTTCCTATGCTCCAACTCCTCTCCACCATGTTCTGTCACTTGACTTTTCATTTTAGACAGTTTGAAAGTTACAAAATAGTATGCCAGTATCATTTTATTTCCATTTCCATGATTACTGAAGAAATGGAATATTTCTGTTCATTTTCTGTTTAGAGCTGTCAATTCCAGCCCCCTTTTTAGCTTTATTATTTATTTTTATTTGGAATATGGTTTTATTTTATTTTATTTTATTTTATTTTACGGTTTTATCTTTTTTTTTAACAGTCCAGTATTCATCCCCACCTTGACGAGTTCCCATCTGATTCACACCCCTATGATGTCTCCAAGAGGATGTTCGCACCCCCACTTTATCTCACAAGCCCTCTCTACTCCCTGGGGCCTCAAGTCTCTGGAGGGTTAGGTATTTCTTCTCTCATTGCGGCCAGAATAGGCAGCCATCTGCTGTGTATGTGCAGAGTCACATAAGCTGCTATATGCTGCCTGGTTAGTGGCTCAGTAACTGAAATTGGGGGGGGGGGTTCCAGGTTACATGAGACTGTTGGTCTTTCCACAGGTCTTCCATCCTCCTCAGCTTCCTCCAGCTTCCCCACAATTCAACCTCAGGGCTTCTGTCCAATGGTTCGGTGATACTATCTGTATCTGACTCTTTCAGCTGCTTGTTGGGCTAATGCAGGTCAGTCATGCTAGGCTCCTGTCTGCAGGCACACCACAGCACAAGTAACAGTTTCAGGTGTTGGGGCCTCTCCTTGAGCCAGATTCTAATTTGGACTTGTCACTGGAAACCCTTTCACTCATGCTTTTCTCCATTTTGTTCCTGCAGTTCCTTCAGGCAGGAGCTATTCTTGTTCAGAGCTTTTGAGTGTGGGATGGCAAAGCCATACCTCCACTTGACATCCTGTCCCTCCACAAGAGTTGGACTCAAATGTTCCCCTTCCTCACTGTAGAGGATTTCATCCAAGGTCCCTCCCTTTGAGTCCTGATTGAGTCTCACCTGCCATATCTCTGGTACATTGTAGAGGGTTCCCCCTCTTCTTCCTCCCAGACTTGCCTGTTTCCATTCTTTTTGCTGGCCCTCCAAGCTTCAGTCCTGTTTTCCACACCCAATAACTGGTCATGTTCTGCCCTTCCCTTCCCTGTCCCCTCTCCCACCCAAATCCCTCCCTCATTCTATCCCACGTGTTTGATTTCTTCACCCTTACAAGTTGAATTGAGACATCACCACTTGGACCCTTAGACCTGTTAAACTTCTTGAATTCTGTGGATTATGTCCTGAGTATTCTGTACTTTGTTAGGTAATAGTCATCTTACCACCCCCCTTTTTTTTGTTCAGTTATTTGTTCTAGTGGTTTCTAGTTTCTTGAGTACTATATTCATTTCTATATTATTCCTTTGTCAGCTATAGCCTTAGTGAATATATATTTTTCCAATGTGTAGGCATTTGTTTTGTCGTATTGACAATGTAATTTGCCTTAATGTTTCATTTTCATGTGTTTTCTTTTGTCCATTGCTGATCATAGAGCATGTACTATTGGTGTTTTGTTCAGGAAGTTAGCTGCTGTACCAAGTTATTCAAGGATATTCCCTGTCTTCTATTCTATTAGATTCAGTGTATCTGGTTTTATTTTGAGGTCTTTGATCCACTTGGATGAGAAGACTTTTCCTGCAGGGTAATAAACATGGATTTATTTTCATTCTTCAACATGCGGACATCTAGTTAGAGTTGCTCCATTTGTTGTATATGCTTTCTTTTTCCAATTGTATGGTTTTTGCCTTCCTTGTCAAAACTCAAATGTGTATAGATCTGGTAGGAACTGTGTGGGTTCATTTATTGGTCTTGATTCAATTCCAATAATCAATATGTCATATACACACACACACATATATATATTTACTATTGGTCTGAACTACATCTTGAGATGACAAATGATGATAGTTCTAGAAGTTCTTTTATTGTACAGATTTTGGAAAACTACCCTGGGTGTTATTGTTTTTTCCACAAAAAAATGAATATTTTTCTTTTAATTTCTGCAGAAAATTGTATTATAATTTTTTATTGGAATTGTGTTGAATCTGTAGATTGCTATTGCTAAGATGGGAATTTTCACTTTGTTAATCATACTGCTCTATGAGAGTAGGGCACAGTACCTTCTTCTGACAATTTCTTTTATCTCTAATTTTAGACACTTGAAGTCTTTGTCTTACAGGTGGCTTTGTTACATACACTGGCTTTGTTAGAGTTACATGAAGATTTTTTTTATTTTTTATTAGGCATTTATTTCATTTACATTTCCAATGATATCCCAAAAGTCCCCCACACCCTCCTCCGACCCACTTCTCCACCCACCCACTCCCACTTCTTGGCCCTGGTGTTCACCTGTACTGAGGCATATAAAGTTTGCACGACCAATGGACCTCTCTTTCCACTGATAGCTGACTAGGCTATCTTCTGATATCTATGCAGCTAGAGACACAAGATTGGGGGGGGGTACTGGTTAGTTCATATTGTTATTCCACCTATAGGGTTGCAGATCCCCCCAGCTCCTTGGGTGCTTTCTCTAGCTCCTCCTTTGAGGACCCTGTGATCCCTCCAAGAGCTGACTGTGAGCATCCACTTCTGTGTTTGCTAGGCCCCGGCATATTCTCAGAAGAGACAGCTATATCTGGGTCCTTTCAGCAAAATCTTGCTAGTGTATGCAATGGTGATATTTTATGTTACTTGTGGCTATTGTAAATGGTCTTGTCTCCCTAATTTCTTTCTTATAATATATAGTATTAGGATAAATGAGACTTTCTGATGTTTTAAAATTTATTTTATAACTAGCCACTTTGCTGAAGGTGATTATTAGCTGTGAAATTTCTCTGGTAGAATTTTTGGGGTGGCTTTTGTTTACTAGCATATGTAAAAATAGTGATACAAAGAATCCTTCACTCCAATTTTTATCCCATTGATCTCCATTCATTGCCTTATTGCTCTATCTAGAACTTCAAGGACTGTGTTCAATAGAAAGGGATGGAATATAGTGGTTTGTCTTATCTCTTATATAGTGATATTATTTTAAGATTTTTCTCCAATTTATATAATGTTGGAAATTGGTTTGATGAATTTTGTTGTTATTATGTTTAGGTAAACAAGTTGTGTCACTGTTTAAATATTTTTAAAATGAAAGAATTCTAGAATTGCTCAAAGACTCTTGCAGCATCTCTTGATATTATTTATAGTTTTTCTTTCACTTTGATTAAATGGGGGATTATATAGATGAAATTTTTGTACATTAAATCATCCTTGCATCCCTGCACTGAAGATGTTTTGATGTTCTTGTGTTCCAGTTGCAAGATTTTTATTATTATCAACTATTTTTGCATCTATGATCATAAGGGAACTGGTCTGAAGTTCTCTATCTTTGTCCAAGGCCAATCATTGGACTGAATTTGGGGACTCTTATGAAATATAAGATGAAGAATTAAAGGAATTGAATGGGATGACAATTCCATTGGCAGACCATCAGTTTTAACTAACCTGGATCCCTGGGAGATCCTAGAGACTGAACCAGCAACCAATGAGCATATGTGGGCTGCTCCAAGGACCCTGGTACATTTGTTGGATAACATTGTCTTGTCTCAGTAGTAGAAGATGTGCCAAGCTTTTTAGAGAATTGATGCCATAGAAAGGGAAGATTCCTTTAGAACATCCTCTCAGAGGTAAAGGAGAGGGCAGTGAGGTATGAACTATTTGACTTGTCAGGATGTGGCAAATATGGTATGTAAATAAATTGAAAAATTAATAATAATAAAACATGTATAAATAAGAAATTGATTCTTCTTATTTTCTACTCAAGTAACAACCTGGGATAATAGCATATATCTACTGTAACATCTGATGCCAGTATGTAGTTGATACAGAATGACTTTATATTAATCAATACTTAGAAGTTTCAATAATTACTTACATGAACAGTAAGGAAATGTTTTAACTCCTCAAACTATAGTTAATGCATTTCACAGAAGAGGAAAATTAATCCATTTGATATCTTATGAAGAACAGTGCTTCTATGTAAACATGGAAGAAGATGATGACTTCTCTTAAAATGGAGTTCCTTGTTATGATTTTGTTACTTTTTGCATGGTTGGAAACACTGCAATGACCAGCAAACCCAATTATTGTTGACACAGAGAGAAACAATCACAGGAAGATAAGTTCTTCATCTGATACTGGAGGTGTGTTAGTAAGCTACTTTTTTATGGTTATGAGGAGAACTCTGGGCCAAAGCTATGGAAGAATCAATGGCTAGAAAACTGTGGGATATCAGTTAAGTGATAGTGGGCATTGTGAAATAGAAGTAAAGATAACTATACTATTTATAAGGCTGTCCATTACACTTTAGGTCAAAAATGGAATGTTGTGAACATTTACTACTATAAACCAATCTTGAAGTAATCCTGCTGAGAGGTACACATTTATATTTGAGGACACTGCTATTTGGGGATAAGACAAAGTTGAGCAAAGAGGCTATAAATATGGTTCATAACTACAATGTGAAACAGAATTCTGTATTATTAAATAGAATTGGCAATTATAACGTAAAGATACTAGTTATTTAAAAGACATCATAAGAGAGTTTTCAAAAATATTGAGTTTCATGGCACAAATGTACAAAACTATTACAATAATGCTTGTTCTGTGGAAGTACTCTGGCTAGTTTGTGCACATAATTCATCACTTGGAGTAAATGTATGATGTATTTAAAAAAAACAAAAATAAAGGAATATGTAAAATGTAACTCTATAGTGATCTACAATGTGCCCTGTTCTATTACATCTCTATTATCTCTATTAGAGATACTGTAAATCATGAGATAAAGGAAGGCTTTTTGATTCAAATTCAATTTTAGAATAAGAATCAAATGAAGTATTCCACAATTTACATGTCCAAATTTCTGGGATTTCTTGTCTGTTTATTTTTTTTTCACAGAAATCACAAAGTCATCATTTGCAAGTCACAGTTCTCTTCATTTTGCTATGTTTTAAAAGTGTAAAATTATTTTTTTTATAATTAACCCATAATCTTTTGATTCAGCAGCATATTTTATATGTATTAGATTTCCTCCTTTACTTAAAGCAATATATATATATACACACACACACATATAATCTTTGTCTGTCTGTTTTGAATTTCCTGAGAAGAATTTGCATTTGGAGCATAAGTAATGAAGACAAACCTATTTATTGATATAGTGAACCAGTAAAATAAGTGGATAAATCTTTTTCTATCAACAATGAGAATTTAATAAATAGCAACAAATTACCAAACCAAATTATTTCATATACTACAATGACAAGCTGTCTCAATATCAGCCAGCAGCATATAATTTAGGGCATCTATTGCTGTGGTAAAATACCGTGGCCCAGTATCAAGTCAGGCTGTAAAGAGTATATTTGCTTTTAACTGTATACCTTCAAAGAAAGGCCAGAGAGTATATCAAATAGAGAAGGAACCTGAAGGAAATAGCTGTTGCAGAGGTATGGAGTGATGCTGATTACTGGCTTGCTTCAACTGTCTTTCTCGGCCTGAATTCTTCTGCAACCTAAGATGTTCACTACACACAATGGACTGATACTTCTCACATCAGTCAGCAATTAAGAAAAGGATTTTCAGGTAAATATTTATGAAGCATTTTCTCAAGTGAGGTTTCTTCATTTCAGATTACTACAATGTGTCCTAGGTTGACATAAGTCTTGCCTGCAAAACTGTCCCCCCATTTACTTGACATAAAAACACACTGTGATTTATCCATCCCTTTACTTTATAATTCATTGCCAAAAAACTCTCATTAAAAGTGTCAAAAAATTTAATGACTTTAAAAGTGCCATAGATTTTAGCAGGTTCAAGCACATGAAAATTCTAGTTTCTATTCCTGGTGGGGGTTTAACCAAGTATAGCCACTTTGGAAATAGATATAGTAATTTATCAGAAAATGTGGAATTTATTTATCTGAAGATCAAGCTATATCACTCTGGGTATACACTAAAAGGAAAATTCACCATAACGCTTGGATACTTGGTCAATTATTTTTGTAGGTCCTTTATTCATAATAGTCAGAATCTGTAAATATTCTACTTCTAACTTAACTGAAAAAAATGGATAGAGAAAATGTGGTATTTTACACAGTAGATTCTTTTTCAGATATTAAAACCAATAACATAGTGAAATGTGCCAGCATGTGAATGGAACCAGATACAATCAGTGGGCAGAGGAGCACCCTCATAGATACATGGAAGATGGAGGAGTAGAGAGGGTGTTTAAATGGGAAGGAGGACAACATTTGAAATGTATATGAATAAAATAACCTAAAAAATGGACATAAAGTAATCTCAATCAAATTCCTATCCTCATTCCTCAGCAAGTATTTGGAGAGGAATTTGAAATTGTGTGAGATTCAATAGGGATATGATGATAGGAACGAGACTTGCTAGACAGTACAGGTCTGATACTAATATGAACTCAGAGTGATTGTAGCACCCTGAACATGGGCAGCAAGATATAAGCCAGAAGACTTCATTAGTGAGATGGTAATTTAGCATATTCAGCAATCCCTAACTGGGATTATAAGGTATCTCCAACTGATAATCATGACAAAATGAAGAATTTTCCAAGAGTCTTACAGGGTATACAAACTACAATTAAGACCAGACTCCATGCCCAGAAGATGGCTAACAAGAGTAAACTCACTAATATATTTGCAGGTTTATTTTATCTTCTCCTTTTCCCTTTATATTCTCCGTTCATATTTTAAAAAATTATTGTTTTGTTCATATTATGTTTCATATTTTTTATATCTATGGGATTCCCTTAGTCCAGAATATGTATCTTTTTCTTCATAGCTTCTTGAAATTTTATTCTTTGTTAATTTTTTTGTTACTCATTGGCTTATTTTATCTTTTTCAAGATTGTTTTATTTAATATTACTTACTTTATACATCCTGTGTCTTTTCATGTGTTTTATACACATTTATTTTTTAATGAGAGCAATCACAAGAATATGGATTTCTGTAATGGGATATGGAAGAATTTGGGGATGAGTAGTAAACACTATACAATCTATGAAAAAAAAACTATACTAAATTAAATACTACCAAAAAGAAAAATATATATCTTGAATTAACTTAGAAGATAGTATATTTTTTCACATACTAATTTAGCATTAAGCAAGTTTATGCAGTTGCAACAGAAAAAATAAATAAGAATTGGAGTCACCACAACAAAAGCATTTTTATTAAAGTGTAGTAGCATTAGGAATGTTGAAAACTACTAGATCAAGGGGAAGAATATTTTACACTATAATGGACTGGAAACATGAATCTGCTATTTAAATACTTTTTTCCTTAGTTTTCCTTAGTACAACACTAGGCAAAGAACTTTAGCTATTCTATGGTTGCCACTATATATGTTAAGACACACTACTGGTCTTAAGGCTGGATTTCATGGCTAACTATACTCCCAAGCACTTATGCATGTGCATGCATCTAATACCTTCTTACTATGGCTGTCAGGTTCTCTTCCTTCCACTGAAGCTGATGTAATTCAGAGCCTAGATCCATACAGTGTCCTTGTGACTTGTCTCTTATGTGGGAAGAGCTAAATCAAATAACTATTCTAAATATCACAGTTACAGATTGTCACTACTTTAAATATTAGATTAAAGGACATAAACTTCTTTAATCTTCTGATCATCCTTAAGAATTTTTTTAGCTATTGAATAAACTACCTAAAGTTACCCATTTATATAGTAAAGAGAAAAATTGATGTGTGATTGGAAATGTCTTATTTAGAAGCTAGGTTAGTAACTAAACTTCAAAGAAAACACATTTCTTTACCAGTTGTCCCCTATGCTTCTTAAAAGCAGACACTAGAGTTATATAAAAATCAGAAACCTCATTTGAGAAAATGGTCTCCAATGATCTATCTGTAACTAATTTTCTTAATTACTAATTAAGGGAAAAGGACCAAACCAAGAGTGAGTAGTTTCAGGGCTGGTGAGATGGCTCAGTGGGTAAGAGCACCCGACTGCTCTTCCGAAGGTCCAAAGTTCAAATCCCAGCAACCACATGGTGGCTCACAACCATCTGTAATGAGATCTGATGCCCTCTTCTGGAGTGTCTGAAGACAGCTACAGTGTACTTACATATAATAAATAAATAAATAAGTCTTTAAAAAAAAAAAAAAAAAGAGTGAGTAGTTTCCTCCCTGCACTGGTGTTCTTGGATTCTGGTTTTTCAACTCAGGTAAAACAAGCCATCCTTGACAGCCTCACTGTTTCCTGCCTGTAGGCTCCTGCCATGTTTTGTTTCATCCTTAGAGGATGATCTATGACTTTGAATTGCAAACCCAATGAACTAATACTCTACAATTATTTTTTTGGCTTGATCTTTCTTTGCAGCAAAAGAAATCCTAAAAGAAGTTGGTACTAGGATTTGGGTTATTGCTTATACAGTAGAGCATGTTTTAGGAAGGATTGTGGAAGGATTTTGGAATTTATGGCAAGAAATTTGGTGTTGAGGGCTCAGAGGAAAGTTCTGTGGGAATTTGAAGTACAAGCATTATTGATTCCTCCATGTTTACTCTCATTAAAATACATAATACATAAATTTATCATCACACATGACAGAATAAAATTTGTGTTTATGTTTCTATGACTGGAAGACCTCATTCAGAATAATGGATTCAAGTTCATTCCATTTGACTACAAATTTCATAACTTATTTTTTCTTTATGTTTTAGTAATATGGCATTTTAAACAAATATCACATTTTATTATGTATTAATCAGGTATTGGAAAGCTAGACTGGTTCAATTTCCTCACTATTATGAATATAACAGAAATAAACATGGTTATTCAAATACTGATACAGAGGAATACAAAGTTTTTGGTTATTTGCCCTAGGATGACGACACTGGATCACGTGATATATCTAGCTTGATATTTTTTGACAAGTCAAGGACTGATCTCAAAAGTGGCTGCATTTTTGTAGTCTTCAAACAGAGTTTAAGAATACTGCTTATAACATATCTATTATCATGTTTAGATTTTTCTGACACTTAGATTATTGATTACAATAATTTTATAAGAAATATGGAATGCTTTTCTTATTTTTAGCTTTTCCTCAAACCCACAAGCCGCCATTCCTAATCCTGCCATCCCTGTCATATCCACTCATCATTTTCCCATGCAAATTTATGTACTTATCATTTTCCCATTTCAAATTGCTGAATCTACTTAGTGAACTTATATGCACTTGTAAATAAGACACAGGCATACATATCTGCTGTAAAAATCCTGTAGCATAGTGCTTATGGCCAACTTCCTAGAGAATCATCAGCAATATACACATTCTCTATATTATTCACTTCCGTTGCAGAACTTTTACTCCACTTCACTTAAGTAATCTACACTTTAATCTCTCCAATAAACAGTAGTGAAGAATGTGGACCAATTTGTCTTGTTGCTGACTGATTAGGAATATGTAACTTCATCTTGTGTTCAAATTTAAATAAAAGGTGAAAATGATGCTTGCTGAGTACTGAAACACCACAGATTAATAAGTATGTTTTTCTGAGGTTAAAAATGTAGCATAAAACACACATATTAGAGGATACTACAAGTATATGCATTCAGGAAAGTATTGAGGAAAACCAAGTCTGAAAATAAATGAACATACCAAATGCACAAGATGAAGTAAAAAATATAACACTTTTCCCATGCCCCTAAAGGAACAGACCTTATCATGTATGTTCTGATCACTTTAAATATTAAAAATCAAATATCCTGCATATCAGTTATATACATTATAATTATTTTTATACCTTATTTATTTATTTATATTCCAGATTTTATTTACTGAGAGGACTTAATTTTATGTTCCAATCTGGTATTCTAGAGAAACAGTATCCAAATAGATAGATAGATAGATAGATAGATAGATAGATAGATAGATAGATGATAGATAGATGAGAGAGAGAGAGAGAGAGAGAGAGAGAGAGAGAGAGAGAGAGAGAGAGAGAGAATCAGTAATGAAAATGGAACCAGAAAATTATGACAAAGGAATTTCAAATAATCATTATGTCTTACTTCAATCCTTACTACACAAATTGTGAAATCTCAAGAAAATGGATGATTTCTAAACAGATACCTCATGAAAGTTAAATCAAGATCAGGAAAACTATTTAAGTAAGCTTAAGTTCCCTTAAGAAATATAAGCAGTCTTTAAAATTTTCCCAAACAACAAAAACTCAGGGTCAGAATGTTTTAGTGCAGAACTTTACTAAACTTTCAAAAACAGCTAATATACATAGTCCTCAAATTGTTCTACAAAATAAAAATAGATGATATACTCTAAACTCACTCTATGAAGCCACATTCACCCTGATACCTAATCACACAACAGTTCAACCAAGAAACAAAACTTCAGATCACTTTCACTTTTTAACATTGAAAAAAAAAAAACACATAATAAACACTTGCAAGTTGACTGTAGGAATACATTATAAATAATTTCCATAAGGATCAAGCAGGACTGGTTCAATAAAAACATATCAATATAATCCACTGCCACACCAACTCTGGTAAAAAAAAAAAAAAAAAAAAAAAAAAAAAAAAAAAAAAAAAAAAAAAAAAAACCTGTGTGGCAGGCCCAAAAGCTTGGACATAGTACCAAGGCAAAAAGTTTCATGGAAATTTAGTCTCCTGGAGCCTTGGCATCCTGTACCATGAATGCTCCAAACTTGCTCCTGCATTAGTCACTGAACAGATCTGTGTGCTTTCATTCAATATTGTTTTATTATAAGTGCCTCTACGGAATGATTTTTGACATATAGCTAAGTTAGATTATTCTCCACCAGTGTTGCAATATCCTAAGAAATCGTTGAGCCAGCCTTGGGCTTTTTTCTTGTATGAATGCTACTTATTCAGATGAAAAGCCTCCAGTGTTGACAGAGAGACAGTGAAAGAAATCAGGCATTACAATTTACTGGAATAGAGCTAGAAATCTCAGGGATAGTCTACAAAGTATACTTAGAACAATAGCTGAGTCACTCCCATACACAGGAATTTAAAATGGCCTAAGTGGAAAGTTATTATACAATAGACTAGAATTAGAATTATGGCAAGAGCATGAAGCCCTTTTCCCTGGCTTCTGAGAATAAGCTGATCTTTGGTGGGGTTTCCTTTGATCCCAGTTGTCAACACTGTTTTGTTTTTTATCCCAGTTGTAAACACTGCCTGGTTCCTCTTTGCTTTTGTGTATGCACTCCTTTGTTTTGTGTAAGGAGTAATTTTGCATCGGGTAACCTCAATGTACATTGGATGACCATAAGACATCACTTAACTTCCTTGTCTCCTTCTGTAATATAATTCTGATGCTCATTTTGAAAAATGTCCTGTGTTCACAACTATTTGACATCCGGCTGACTCCTTGCTCACCTGAACACCAAAGCCCTGGCTCCCCATGGGTTAAGGGACCCACTGAGTCAAGTCCATGACAATGCACCCAAAAACCTACTGATAGAAAAATATAAGATTATCTCAAAGACACTTAAAAACCTCAGATAAAATCATACATTCACGTTAATATATTAGAAAAATCATGGATACAGGGCACATGCCTCAGCATAATCAAAGCAATAGGCAACTAGCCAATGGCCAACATCAAACAAAATGGAGAGAAATTTCAAGCAATTCCACTAAAATCCAGGAAAAGACAAGACTGTCCATGGCATTTGTACTTATTTAATATAATACTTGAAGTTCTAGCAAGAGACATGATAGAATGAAAGGAAATCAATGCAATAAAAAATGGAAATGAAGGTGTATCTCTATTTGTAGATGAAATGATAGTATACAGAAACATCCACCAAAACTCTATCAGAGAAATTCTCCATCTGATAAACACTATCAGAAATGTGGATGGATACAAAATTAAAATGAGGGAATCAGTAGACCTCCTTTATATAAATGATAAGCAGGCCAAGAAATTAAGGATACAACACACTTTACAATAGCAACAAATAATATAAAATATCTTGATATAACTCTTAAGAAGCAAGGGAAAGATATGTATGAAAAGAACTTAAGCCCCTGAAGAAAGAAACTGAAGAATATATTAGAAGATAAAAAGATGATCGAAATAAAGAATGGCCAAGTCTCTACAATCAACCATAGATAAATGGTATCTCAAGACACTGAAAAGCTTCTGTAAGGCAAAGGACACTGCCAACAGTACAAAACTGCAGCCTACAGTGCATCTAGTAGAGTACTAATGTCCAATAAACACAAAAACCACAAAAAGACTCCAGAGAACAACATAACTCATTCAAAAATGGGGTAATGATCTAAGCAAAGAATTTTCAACTGGGGCATATTAAATTGACTAGAAGCACCTAAAGAAATATTCGACATCCTAGTCATTTAGGAAATAAAAATCAAAAGGACACTGAGATTCCTCTACCCCACACCAGTAACAATAGCTAAGATCAAAACCTCAGGTCACTTTAGCTGCTCTTATTTTTTTTAATTATTGGGTATTTATTTCATTTACATTTCCAATGCTATCCCAAAAAGTCCCCCACACCCTCCCACACCCACTCCCACACCCACCCACTCCCACCTCTTGGCCCTGGCGAACCCCTGTACTGAGGCATATAAACTTTGCATGACCAGTGGGCCTCTCTTTCCACTGGTGGCCGGCCAGGCCATCTTCTGATACATATACAGCTAAAGACACGAGCTCTAGGGGGATACTGGTTAGTTCATATTGCTGTTCCACCTATAGGGTTGCAGAACCCCTCAGCTCCTTGGGTACTTCCTCCAGCTCCTCATTGGGGGCCCTGGGATCCATCCAATAGCTGAATGTGAGCATCCACTTCTGTGTTTGCTAGGCCCCAGCATAGTCTCATAAGAGACAGCTATATTAGGGTCCTTTCAGCAAACTCTCGCTAGTGTATGCAATAGTGTCAGCATTTGGAGGGTGATTATGGGATGGATCCCCAGGTATGGCAGTCTCTAGATGGTCCATCCTTTCGTCTCAGCTCCAAACTCTGTCTCTGTAGCTCCTTCCATGGGTGCCTCACTCCCAATTCCAAGAAGGGGCAAAGTATCCACACCTTGGTTTTCATTCTTCCAAAGCTTCATGTGTTTCGCAAATTGTATCTTATATCTTGGGTATTCTAAGTTTCTGGGTTCATATCCATTTATCAGTGAATACATATCATGTGAGTTCTTTTGTGATTGAGTTACCTCACTCAGGATGATACTCTCCAGGTCCATCCATTTGCCTAGGAATTTCAAAAATTCATTCTTTTCAATAGCTGAGTAGTAATCCATTGTGTAAATGTACCACATTTTCTGTAATCCATTACTCTGTTGAGGGGCATTTGGGTTCTTTCCAGGTTCTGGTTATTATAAATAAGGCTGCTATGAACATAGTGAAGCATGTGTCCTTCTTACTGGTTGGGACATTTTCTGGATATATGCCCAGGAGAGGTGTTGCTGGATCCTCCTGTAGTACTATGTCCAATTTTCTGAGGAACTGCCAGACTGATTTCCAGTGTGGTTGTACAAGCTTGCAATCCCACCAACAATGGAGGAGTGTTCCCTTTCTCCTCATCCTCGCCAGCATCTGGTATCACCTGAATTTTTCATCTTAGCCATTCTGACTGGTGTAAGGTGGAATCTCAGGGTTGTTTTAATTTGCATTTCCCTGATGATTAAGGATCTTCAACATTTTTTTCAGGTTCTTCTCATCCATTAGTTATTCCTCAGGTGAGAATTCTTTGTTTAGCTCTGAGCCCCATTTTTAATGGGGTTATTTGATTTTCTGGAGTCTACCTTCTTGAGTCTCTCTTTCTCTCTCTCTCTCTCTCTCTCTCTCTCTCTCTCTATATATATATATATATATATATATATATATATATATATATATATGTATATATATATATATGTATGTATACATATATATATATATATATATATATATATATATATATATATATGGGATATTAGTCCCATATCTGATTTAGTATTTCCCAATCTGTTGGTGGCCTTTTTGTCTTATTGACGGTGTCTTTTGCCTTGCAGAAGCATTGCAATTTTATGAGGTCCTATTTGTCTATTCTCGATCTTACAGCAGAAGCCATTGCTGTTCTCTTTTCAGGAATTTTTCCCCTGTGCCCATATTTTCTAGACTTTTCCCCACTTTCTCCTCTATAAGTTTCAGTGTTTCTGTTTTTATGTGGAGTTCCTTAATCCACTTAGATTTGACCTTAGTATAAGGAGATAGGAATGGATCAATTCACATTCTTCTACATGATAACCGCCAGTTGTGCCAGCACCATTTGTTGAAAATGCTGTCTTTTTTCCACTGGATGGTTTTAGCTCCCTTGTCAAAGATCAAGTGACCACAGGTGTGTGGGTTCATTTCTGGGTCTTCAATGCTATTCCATTGGTCTACTTGTCTGTCGCTATACCAATAACAATTCTTGCTAACTGAGTCCAAGAACACATCAAAATAATCATCCATCCTGACCAAGTAGGTTTCATTCCAGGGATGCAGGGATGGTTTAATATACACTAATCCATCAACATAATCCATTATATAAACAAACTCAAAGACAAAAACCACATAATCATCTCGTTAGATGTTGAGAAAGTATTTGACAAAATCCAACACCCATTCATGATAAAAGTCTTGGAAAGATCAGGAATTCAAGACTCATACCTAAACATGATTAAGAAGCCCTACCGATTCCAAGAATGTTCCAGCCCTAAGCCATTGCCGATGTCCTGACCACACCCTGATACCACCAAGTTCCTGCTTCCCCGTGTAGCTGCCAAAAGAAAGAATTTCTATTGCCCCCCTCCCATAAGTACTTCCCCTTTTGCTTGTATTGCCCTACCCCTCCCACTGATAAGAAACTGTACTTCCCCTTTTGCTTGTGCATTTAAGCCTTGGACCTTTTTCAATGGAATTGGGGCTTTGATACAAAAAAAAAAAAAAAAAAAAAAAAAAAAAAAAAAAAAAAAAAAGACTATAGCTGCTCTTGGGGATGTGAAGAAAGTTGAAATCTCCTAAATTGTTGGTGGGATTGCTAGCTGCCAAAACCAGTTGTGAAATCATTCTGGTGGTTCCACAGAAAATTGGTATTACCTGAGGATCCAGCTATACCAATCCTGGACATATTCCTCACAAATATTCTTGCATGTAACAAGGACAAATGTTCCACTATGTTCATAGCAGCCTTATTTATAGTGACTAGAAGCTGGAAACAGCCCAGATGTCCCCCAACAGAGAAATGGATGCAAAAATGTTGTACACTTACACAATAGAGTACTACTCAGATATTAAAAACAATGACTTCATGAAAATTTCAGGAAAATGGATGGAACTAGAAAATATCATCTTGAGTGAGGTAATCCAGTCACAAAAGAACACGCGTGGTATACACACAATGAAAAGTGGATATAAGGCAAAATGCTTGTAATACCCATGATACAACCATGAAAATACAAATTGTGGATGGTATAGTCCTACTTAGAAGGGGGAGTTTTAAAAAATTCATGGAAGGGAGAGAGAGGGAGAAAACTGGGGGGAGAGAGGAGCTGAAGGACAGTGCATGGCAGCTTCATGTGTGGGATGGGACAGGGAAGGAATACAGAGGGTCAGGAAATTGATCAGAGGTGTGTAGCTGTGGGGATGGGAGTGGAAAGGGGTCTGTGATGCAAGAAGTTCCCAGGACTCAACAGAGATTACATTTGCTGAAATATGCAACAAAGTAGAAAATGAACCTGTAGAGACCTTATCCAGCGATTAAGCATGGCCACTGGTGGTTGAGGGCAGATGCTACACATCCATCTCAAAAATATTAATTCAGAATTTCCCCTGTCTAAAATAATTGAATGAACTAGAAGTGGAGCAGAGACTGAAGAAAAGGCCATCCACAGATTGCTCCTCCTTGGAATCCATCCCATCAACAGACACCAAACCAACACACTATTATTACTGCCAAAAAAGCACTGGGTGACAGGAGACTGATATAGCTGTCTAAGAGGTTCTGCCAAAGCCTGAAAATTCCAGATGTGGATGCTCACACCCAACCATTGGACTAAGCATTAGACTCCAATGTATAAGGTAGGGCAAGGACTGAAGAAGCTGAAGGAGTTTAGGAACCTCATAAGACGAACAAAAATATCAACCATACAGACCTTCCCAGGGACTAAACAAAAACACACTTTGATGCACTGCAGAGAGTGATAAGGTAGGATTGTTCAACTGGGAATGAGATGTCACTAACAAATCTTTCTCATCACCCCTCAAACTGAGGAGCACGAAAGTTTTAAGAACAAATGCAGATGGAACCAAAGAATAAAGGATCTCTAGACTCTAAATGACTGATAAACAAATGAACACAGAAAGATTATAGTACCATACACATGGAGTGCAGAACTCTAAACCCACTGGATTCCCAGTGCTAAGAATGGAAGTGAACATATTCAGCAGTTACTAACTTAGACATTATCTTGAATTGATACCAAATTCGAAATGAGGAATTTCCCCAAGAAACTCACAAGCTATACAAAGTATGATTCAGAGAGGGCCCCATGCCCAGCAGCAGATGGCTAACATAAGTGATCTCTGTAATGTTTCTGGAGGTTTATTTTGTTTCTTTTTTTTAATTTAATTTTAATTCATTTTTCACACTCTATATTCCATTCCCTGCCTGCATGCCCACTCCAGTTTATTTTGTTTCATAAATCTCTCTGGGTATGTAAAAAAACTTCTTTGCTCAAACACCATTTTGTGTATATATAGGATTTCCTTAGGCATGGATGTGTCCCTGTGACTGTATGAGTGCCTTGTATGTTTCCTCTTACAATTTCATGTGCATTTTTTGTTTTATTTTATTCTCACTTGTTTTATTTAATTTTATTTATCTTACTTTATGAAATTCTTTTTTTATTGGGTATTTTCCTAATTTACATTCCCAATGCTATCCCAAAAGTCCCCCATATCAACCCCCACACTACGCTACCCACCCACTCCACCTTTTGGACCATGGCGTTCCCCTGTACTAGGGCATATAAAGTTTGCAAGTCCAATGGGCCTCTCTTTCCAGTGATGGCCGACTAGGCCATCTTTTGATACATATGCAGCTAGAGACAAGAGTTCCAGGGTACTGGTTAGTTCATATTGTTGTTCCACCTATAGGGTTGAAGTTCCCTTTAGTTCCTTGGGTGCTTTCTCTAGCTCCTCCATTGGGGGCCCTGTGATTCATTCAATAGCTGACTGTGAGCATCCACTTCTGTATTTGCAAGGCCCCTGCATAGTCTCACAAGATACAGCTATATCAGGGTCCTATCAGCAAAATCTTGCTAGTGTATGCAATGATTTCAGCGTTTGGAAGCTGATTATGGGATGGATCCTTGGATATGGCAATCACGAGATGGTCCATCCTTTCATCACAGCTCCAAATTTTGTCTCTAACTCCTTCCATGGGAGTTTTGTTCCCAATTCTAAGAAGGGGCAATGTGTCCACACTTTGGTCTTTCTTCTTCTTGAGTTGTATGCATTTAGCAAATTGTATCTTATATCTTGGGTTTCCTAAGTTTCTCGGTTAATATCCACTTATCAGTGAGTATATATTGTGTGAGATCCTTTGTGATTGGGTTACATCACTCAGGATGATGCTCTCCAGGTCCATCCATTTGCCTAGGAATTTCATAAATTCATTATTTTTAATAGCTGAGTAGTACTCCATTGTGTAAATGTTCCACAATTTCTGTATCCATTCCTCTGTTGAGGGGCATCTGGGTTATTTCCAGCTTCTGGCTATTATAAATAAGGCTGCTATGAACATAGTGGAGCATGTGTCCTTCTTACCGGTTGGGACATTTTCTGGATATATGCCCAGGAGAAGTGTTGCTGGATTCTCCTGTAGAACTATGTCCAATTTTCTGAGGAAACGCCAGACTGATTTCCAGAGTGGTTGTACAAGCTTGCAATCCCACCAACAATGGAGGAGTATTCCCTTTCTCCACATCCTTCCAGCATCTGGTGTCACCTGAAGTTTTTCATCTTAGACATTCTGACTGGTGTGAGGTGAAATCTCAGGGTTGTTTTGATTTGCATTTCCCTGTTGATTAAGGATGTTGTAACTTTTTTCAGGTGCTTCTCTGCCATTCGGTATTTCTCAGGTGAGAATTCATTGTTCAGTTCTGAGCCCCATTTTTAATGGGGTTATTTGATTTTATGGAGTCTACCTTCTTGAGTTCTTTATATATATTGGATATTAGTCCCCTATCCAATTTGGGCTAGGTATTGATCCTTTCCCAATCTGTTGTTTCTCTTTTTATCTTATTGATGTTGTCTTTTGCCTTGCAGACGCTTTGAAATTTTATGAGTTCCCATTTGTCTATTCATGATCTTACAGCAAAAGCCATTGCTGTTCTATTCAGGAATTTTTCCTCTGTACCCTTATCTTTGAGGCTTTTCCCTACTTTCTCGTCTATAAGTTTCAGTGTCTCTGATTTCATGTGGAGTTCCTTAATCCACTTAGATTTGATCTTAGTACAAGGAGATAGAAATGGATCAATTCACAATCTTCTACATGATAACAGCCAGTTGTGCAAGCAACATTTGTTGAAAATGCTATCTTTTTTCCACTGGATGGTTTTAGCTCCCTTGTCAAAGATCAAGTGACCATAGGTGTGTGGGTTCATCTCTAGGTTTTCAATTATGTTCCATTGGTCTACTTGTCTGTCACTATTCCAGTACCATGCAGTTTTTATCACAATAGCTCTACAGTACAGCTTTAGGTCGGGCATGGTGATTCCACAAGAGGTTCTTTTATCCTTGAAAAGAGTTTTTGCTATCCTAGGTTTTTTGTTATTCCAGATGAATCTTCAAATTGCCCTTTCTAATTCGTTGAAGAATTGAGTTGGAATTTTGATGGAGATTGCATTGAATCTGTAGATTGCTTTTGGCAAGATAGCCATTTTTAGTATATTGATCCTGCCAAACCGTGAGCATGGGAGATCTTTCCATCTTCTGAGATATTCTTTAATTTCTTTCTTCATTGACATGAAGTTATTATCATACAGATGTTTCACTTCCTTAGTTAGAGTCAGATTAAGGTATTTTATATTATTTGTGACTATTGAGAAGGGTGTTGTTTCCCTAATTTCTTTCTCAGCCTATTTATCCTTTGTATACAGAGAAGCCATTGACTTCTTTGAGTTAATTTTAAAATCAGCTATTTCATTGAAGGTGTTTAATCAGGCTTAGGAGTTCTCTGGTGGAGATTTTAGGGTCACTTATATATACTATCATATCATCTGCAAAAAGTGATATTTTGCCTTCTTCCTTTCAAATTTGATTCCCTGTGATCTCCTTTTGTTGTCGAATTGTTCTGGCTAGGACTCCAAGTACAACGTTGAATAGGTAGGGAGAGAGTAGACAGTCTTGTCTAGTCCCTGATTTTAGTAGGATTGCTTCCATTTTCAAACCATTTACTTTGATGTTGGTTACTGGTTTGCTGTAGATTGCTTTTATCATGTTTAGGTATAGGCCTTGAATTCCTGATCTTTCCAAGACTTTTATCATGAATGGGTGTTGTATTTTGTCAAATGCTTTCTCAGCATCTAATGAGATGTTCATGTGGTTTTTGTCTTTGAGTTTGTTTATATACTGGATTACATTGATGGATTTCTGTATATTGTACCATTCCTGCATCCCTGGTATGAAAGCTACTTGGTCAGGATGGATGATTGTTTTGGTGTGTTCTTGGATTCGGTTAGCAAGAACTTTATTGAGGATTTTTGCATCAATATTCATATGGAATATTGGTCTGAAGTTCTCTATCTTTGTTCGGTCTTTTTGTGGTTTAGATATCAGAGTTATTGTGGCTTCATAGAATGAGTTGGGTAGAGTACCATCTGTTTCTATTTTGTGGAATAGTTTGTGAAGAACTGGGATTAGATCTTCTTTGAAGGTCTGCTAGAACTCTGCACTAAACCTATCTGGTCCTGGACATTTTTTGGTTGGGAGACTATTAATTACTGTGTCTATTTCTTTGGGGGATATAGGGCTGTTTAGATCATTAACCTGATCTTGATTTAACTTTGGTACCTGGTATCTGTCTAGAAATTTGTCCATTTCATACAGGTTTTCCAGTTTTGTTGAGTATAGCCTTTTGTAGAAGGATCTGAAGGTGTTTTGGATTTCTTCAGGAACTGTTGTTATATCTCCCTTTTCATTCCTGATTTTGTTAATTAGAATGTTTTCCTTGTGCCCTCTAGTGAGTCTGGCTAAGGGTTTGTCTATCTTGTTTATTTTCTCAAAGAACCAGCTCCTCATTTGGTTGATTCTTTGAATTGTTCTTCTTGTTTCCAATTGGTTGATTTCACCCCTGATTTTGGTTATTTCCTGCTGTCTATTCCTCTTGGGTGAATTTGCTTCCTTTTGTTCTGGAGCTTTTAGGTGTGTTGTCAAGCTGCTAAAGTGTGCTCTCTCTAGTTTCTTTTTGAAGGCACTCATAGCTATGACTTTTCCCCTTAGAAATGCTTTCATTGTGTCCCATAAGTTTGGGTATGTTGTGGCTTCATTTTCATTGAACTCTAAAAAGTCCTTAATTTCTTTCTTTATTCCTTCCTTGACCAAGGTATCATTGAGAAGAGTGTTGTTCAGTTTCCACGTGAATGTTGGCTTTCTATTATTTATTTTGTTATTGAAGATCAGAATTATTCCATGGTGATCTTATAGGATGCATGGGGCAATTTCAATATTTTTGTATCTCTTGAGGCTTGTTTTGTGACAAATTATGTGTTCGATTTTGGAGAAGGTACCATGAGGTGCTGAGAAGAAGGTATATCCTTTTGTTTTGGGATAAAATGTTCTGTAGATATCTGTCAGATCCACTTGTTTCATAACTTTTGTTAGTATCACTGCGTACCTGTTTAGTTTCTGTTTCAATGATTTGTCCATTGGTGAAAGTTTGTATTGAAGTCTCCCACTATTATTGTGTGAGGTGCAATGTCATTTGAGTTTTACTAAAGTTTCTTTAATGAATGTGACTGCCCTTGTATTTGGACCATAGAAATTCAGAATTAATAGTTCCTCTTGGAGGATTTTACCTTTGATGATTATGAAGTGACCCTGTTTTTCTTTTTTGATGACTTTGGGTTGGAAGTCAATTTTATTAGATATTAGAATGGCTACTCCAGCTTTTCTTCATACTTTTGCATGGAAAATTGTTTTCCAGCCTTTTATTCTCAGGTAGTGTCTATCTTTTTCTCTTAGATGAGTTTCCTGTAAGCAGCAAAATGTTGGGTCTTGTTTGTGTAGCCAGTTTGTTAGTCTATGTCTTTTTATTGGGGAGTTGAGTCCATTGATATTAAGAGATATTAAGGAAAAGTAATTGTTGTTTCCTGTTATTTTTGTCGTTAAAGTTGGCATTCTGTTCTTGTGGCTGTCTTCTTTTAGGTTCGTTGAGGGATTACCTTCTTGCTTTTTCTAGGGCATGATTCCCTTCCTTGTATTGGCTTTTTTCTGTTATTATCTTTGGAAGGCCTGGATTCGTGATAAGATAATCTGTGAATTTGGTTTTAACGTGGAATACTTTGGTTTCTCCATCTATGGTAATTGAGAGTTTGGCTGGGTATAGTAGCCTGGCCTTTAACTTGTGTTCTCTGAGTGGCTGTATAACATCTGCCCAGGCTCTTCTGGCTTTCAAAGTCTCTGGTGAAAAAACCTGTTGTAATTCTGATAGGCTTGCCTTTATATGTTACTTGACCTTTTTCCCTTACTGCTTTTAGTATTCTATCTTATTTAGTGCATTTGCTGTTCTGATTATTATGTGTCAGGAGGAATTTCTTTTCTGGTCCAGTCTATTTGGAGTTCTGTAGGCTTCTTGTATGTTCATGGGTATCTCTTTCTTTAGATTTGGGAAGTTTTCTTCTATAATTTTGTTGAAGATATTTGCTGACCCTTTGAGTTGAAAATCTTCATTCTCATCCACTCCTTTTTTCTGTAGGTTTGGTCTTCTTATTGTGTCCTAGATTTCCTGGATGTTTTGAGTTTGGATCTTTTTGCATTTTCCATTTTCTTTGATTGTTGTGCTGATGTTCTTTATGGAATCTTCTGCACCTGAGATTCTCTCTCCCATCTCTTGTATTCTGTTGCTGATGCTCTCATCCATGGTTCCAGATTTCTTTCCTACAGTTTCTATGTCCAGTGTTGCCTCACTTTGTGTTTTCTTTATTTTGTCTACTTCCCTTTTTAGGTCTAGTATGTTTTTGTTCATTTCCATCACCTGTTTGGATGTTTTTTCCTGTATTCCTTTAACGACTTCTACCTGTTTGGTTGTGTTTTCCTGTTTTTATTTAAGGACTTGTAACTCTTTAGCAGTGTTCTCCTGTATTTCTTTAAGTGAGTTATTAAAGTCCTTCTTGATGAGGGTCTACCATCATCATGAGATATGCTTTTAAATCCGGCTCTAGCTTTTCAGGTGTGTTGGGGTGCCCTGGACTGGGCGAAGTGGGAGTACTGTGTTCTGATGATGGTGAGTGGTCTTGGTTTCTGTTAGCAAGATTCTTAAGTTTACCTTTCGCCATCTGGTAATCTCTGGATTTAGTTGTTATAATTGTTTCTGTTTAGGGATTGTTCCTCTGGTGATTCTGTTACCCTCTATCAGCAGGCCTGGGAGACTAGCTCTCGCCTCTGAGTTTCAGTGTTCAGAGCAGTATCTGCAGGCAAGCTCACCTCTTACAGTGAAGGTGAACAGTTATCTGGCATTTGGACCTCCTCCTGGCGGAAGATGAAGGGACAAAACAGGTCCTTTCCCAGAAGCTGTGTTGCTTTGGCCTGTCCCAGAAGCTGTTAATTTCAGTAGTCCACACTCTCACCTGTGCAGACTACTTTCTTTGTGGTCCTGGAACCAAAATGGGTCCAGTGGATCCTGAGGCTAGGGCCTCTCGGGTCGGGCAGACACGTGACCTCTGACTGGGAAGGTGGCCGGATGTCTGGAGCCTGAAAATGGCACTGCCTCAAAAGCTCTGTGGCTCTCGCCTGTCCCAGAAGCTGTTAGCTTCTGTAGTCCACACTCTCACCTGTGTAGGCTACTTTCTGGCGAGTCCGGGAACCATGGTGGCTCCCGCCGATCCTGAGTAAAAATCCTTTTATAACACTTCTTTCCTCACGTTTTTAGATTACTACTTATAATCTAATTATTGGGATCACAAAGGAGTGTGGATTTGGGTGATGCGATGTGCAGAGGATCCAGGAAGAGCTTTAAGACATGAGGAAATACAATATATAGTCTATGAAAAAAAGCATTTCTCAATTTAAATGTTATGAAAAGAACAAATATGTTTCCTTAAATTACATAATACTATGCTGTCATAGGCTTATGGTAAATCTTTAGTTTGTACCCTTCTACCTCAACCACACCATTTTTCCATATTTCTGCATCAAACTCCTTTTCAAATATGAAACCCTTTCATATCCTCTATTCGTTCATACTATATGTGCTCTAATGAATGGTTTTAAGCTTACATATCATTTTTACCTACTCTGCATTTTAATTGATCATTTTCCTTGTGCTTATTTCTTTTCCTTTTGTTTTATTGTGGCCTTCATTGGAACACAAAAATAATAAGGATAATATATTGCCAATCTCCTGTAATAGAGACATTATGAAAGTCACAGTATTGGAAATAGAAACGCTATACTAGCCCAGCCAGAGGACAGTGGTCTGCCCTACACGGGAGTGCCATCTTGGTTCTGGGACTCCACCAAACTTAGTAACTTAGTCTGCACAGGTGAGAGTGTGCACCACAGAGGCAGACAGCTTCTGGGACAGGCGGGAGCCACAGAGGCACTGAGGCAGCACCCTTTTGGGGCCGTAGACATCCGGCACCCTCCTAGCTGGAGGACAGTGGTCTGCCCTGCATGGGAGCGCCATCTTGGTTCCGGGACTCCGCCGAACTTAGGAACTTAGTCTGCACAGGTGAGAGTGTGCACCACAGAGGCAGACAGCTTCTGGGACAGGCGGGAGCCACAGAGCCACTGAGGCAGCAAACTTTTGGGGTCGCAGACATCCATCACCCTCCCAGCAGAGGACAGTGGTCCGCCCTGCACGGAAGCGCCATCTTGGATTCAGGACTCCACCAAACTTAGGAACTTAGTCTGCACAGGTGAGAGTGTGCACCACAGAGGCAGACAGCTTCTGGGACAGGCGGGAGCCACAGAGCCACTGAGGCAGCACCCTTTTGGGGTCACTGACATCCATCACCCTCCCAGCAGAGGACAGTGGTCCGCTCTGCACGGAAGCGCCATCTTGGATTCAGGACTACACCGAACTTAGGAACTTAGTCTGCACATGGGAGAGTGTGCACCACAGAGGCAGACAGCTTCTGGGAAAAGGCGGGAGCCAGAGAGCAGCTGAGGCAGCACCCTTTTGGGGCCGCAGACATCTGGCACCCTCCCAGCCGGAGGACAGTGGTCTGCCCTGCATGGGAGCCCTCTGCCTCAGGAGCAGGGAGCGCCATCTTGGAGCGCCATCAAAATTATAGAAGAAACTTCCCAAATCTAAAGAAAGAGATGCCCATGAACATACAAGAAGCCTACAGAACTCCAAATAGACTGGACCAGAAAAGAAATACCTCCCAACACATAATAATCAGAAAAACAAATGCACTAAATAAAGATAGAATACTAAAAGCAGTAAGAGAAAAATGCCAAGTAACATATAAAGGCAAGCCTATCAGAATTACACCAGATTTTCACCAGAGACTATGAAAGCCAGAAGATCCTGGACAGAGGTTATACAGACACTAAAAGAACACAAATTCCAGCCCAGGCTACTATACCCAGCCAAACTCTCAATTAACATAGATGGAGAAACCAAAGTATTCCACAACAAAATCAAATTTACACATTATCTCTCCACGAATCCAGCCCTTCAAAGGATAATAACAGAAAAAAACCAATACAAGGACGGGAAACACGCCCTAGAAACAACAAGAAGGTAATCCCTCAACAAACCTAAAAGAAGACAGTCACAAGAACAGAATGCCAACTTTAACAACAAAATAACAGGAAACAACAATTACTTTTCCTTAATATCTCTTAATATCAATGGACTCAACTCCCCGATAAAAAGACATAGACTAACAAACTGGCTACACAAACAAGACCCAACATTTTGCTGCTTACAGGAAACTCATCTCAGAGAAAAAGATAGACACTACCTCAGAATGAAAGGCTGGAAAACAATTTTCCAAGCAAATGGTATGAAGAAACAATCTGGAGTAGCCATTCTAATATCTGATAAGATTGACTTCCAACCAAAAGTCATCAAAAAAGACAGGGAGGTGCACTTCATACTCATCAAAGGTAAAATCCTCCAAGAGGAACTAACAATCCTGAATATCTATGCTCCAAATACAAAGGCAGCCACATTCATTAAAGAAACTTTAGTAAATCTCAAAGCACACATTGCACCTCATACAATAATAGTGGGAGACTTCAACACACCACTTTCACCAATGGACAGATCATGGAAACAGAAACTAAACAGGGACACAGTGAAACTAACAGAAGTTATGAATCAAATGGATCTGGCAGATATATACAGAACATTCTATCCTAAAACAAAAGGATATACCTTCTTCTCAGCACCTCATGGTACCTTCTCCAAAATTGACCACATAATTGGTCACAAAACAGGCCTCAACAGATACAAAAATATTGAAATTGCCCCATGCATCCTATCAGATCACCAGGGACAAATGCTGATATTCAATAACAAAATAAATAATAGAAAGCCAACATTCACGTGGAAACTGAACAACACTCTTCTCAATGATACCTTTGTCAAGGAAGGAATAAAGAAAGAAATTAAGGGCTTTTTAGAGTTCAATGAAAATGAAGCCACAACATACCCAAACTTATGGGACGCAATAAAAGCATTTCTAAGAGGAAAACTCATAGCTCTGAGTGTCTCCAAAAAGAAACTAGAGAGAGCACACACTAGCAGCTTGACAACACACCTAAAATCTCCAGAACAAAAGGAAGCAAATTCACCCAAGAGGAATAGACGGCAGGAAATAATCAAATTCAGGGGCGAAATCAACCAAGTGGAAACAAGAAGAACTATTCAAAGAATCAACCAATCAAGAGCTGGTTCTTTGAGAAAATCAACAAGATAGATAAACCCTTAGCCAGAGTACTAGAGGGCACAGGGAAAGCATTCTAATTAACGAAATCAGAAATGAAAAAGGAGAAATAACAACAGATCCTGAAGAAATCCAAAACACCATCAGATCCTTCTACCAAAGGCTATACTCAACAAAACTGGAGAACCTGGATGAAATGGAGAAGTTCCTAGACAGATACCAGGTACCAAAGTTGAATGAAGATCAGGTTAATGATCTAAACAGCCCTATATCCCTCAAAGAAATAGAAGCAGTCATTAATAGTTTCCCAACCAAAAAAAGCCCAGAACCAGAAGGGTTTAGTGCAGAGTTCTATCAGACCTTCAAAGAAGATCTAATCCCAGTTCTTCACAAACTATTCCACAAAATAGAAACAGAAGGTACTCTACCCAACTCATTCTATGAAGCCACAATTACTCTGATACCTAAACCACAAAAAGACCCAACAAAGATAGAAAACTTCAGACCAATATCCCTTATGAATATTGATGCAAAAATCCTCAATAAAGTTCTTGTGAACCGAATCCAAGAACACATCAAAACAATCATCCATCCTGACCAAGTAGGTTTCATCCCAGGGATGCAGGGATGGTTCAATATACGGAAATCCATCAACGTAATCCAGTATATAAACAAACTCAAAGACAAAAACCACATGATCATCTCTTTAGATGCGGAAAAAGCAATTGACAGGATCCAACACCCATTCATGATAAAAGTCTTGGAAAGATCATGAATTCAAGACCCATACCTAAACATAATAAAAGCAATCTACAGAAAACCAGTAGCCAACATCAAAGTAAATGGTGAGAAGCTTGAAGCAATCCCTCTAAAATCAGGGACTAGACAAGGCTGTCTACTTTCTCCATACCTATTCAACATTGTACTTGAAGTCCTAGCCAGAGCAATTCGACAACAAAAGGAGATCAAAGGGATACAAATTGGAAAAGATGAAGTCAAAATATCCCTTTTTGCAGATGATATGATAGTATATATAAGTGACCCTAAAATCTCCACCAGAGAACTCCTAAGCCTGATTAAACACCTTCAATGAAATAGCTGATTTTAAAATTAACTCAAAGAAGTCAATGGCTTCTCTGTATACAAAGGATAAATAGGCTGAGAAAGAAATTAGGGAAACAACACCCTTCTCAATAGTCACAAATAATATAAAATACCTTAATCTGACTCTAACTAAGGAAGTGAAACATCTGTATGATAATAACTTCATGTCAATGAAGAAAGAAATTAAAGAATATCTCAGAAGATGGAAAGATCTCCCATGCTCACGGTTTGGCAGGATCAATATACTAAAAATGGCTATCTTGCCAAAAGCAATCTACAGATTCAATGCAATCTCCATCAAAATTCCAACTCAATTCTTCAAAGAATTAGAAAGTGCAATCTGCAAATTCATTTGGAATAACAAAAAACCTAGGATAGCAAAAACTCTTCTCAAGGATAAAAGAAATTCTGGTGGAATCACCATGCTGGACCTAAAGCTTTACTACAGAGCAATTGTGATAAAAACTGCATGGTACTGGTATAGTGACAGACAAGTAGACCTATGGAATAGAAATGAAGACCCAGAAATGAACCCACACACCTACTGTCACTTGATCTTTGACAAGGGATCTAAAACCATCCAGTGGAAGAAAGACAGCATTTTCAACCTATGGTGCTGGTACAACTGGTTGTTAACATGTAGAAGAATGCGAATTGATCCATTCCTATCTCCTTGTACTAAGGTCAAGTCTAAGTGGATCAAGTAACTTCACATAAAACCAGAGACACTGAAACTTATGGAGGAGAAAGTGGGGAAAAGCCTAGAAGATATGGGCACAGGGGAAAAATTCTTGAATAGAACAGCAATGGCTTGTGCTGTAAGATCGAGAATTGACAAGTGGGACCTCATGAAACTGCAAAGCTTCTGCAAGGCAAAAGACACCATCAATAAGACAAAAAAAACACCAAAAGATTGGGAAAGGATCTTTACCTATCCTAAATCAGATAAGGGACTAATATCCAATATATATAAAGAACTCAAGAAGGTAGACTCCAGAAAGTCAAATAACCCCATTAAAAAATGGGGCTCAGAACTGAACAAAGAATTCTCACCTGAGGAATACGGAATGGCAGAGAAGCACCTGAAAAAATGTTCAACATCCTTAATCATCAGGGAAATGCATATCAAAACAACCCTGAGATTCCACCTCACACCATTCAGAATGGCTAAGATCAAAAATTCAGGTGACAGCAGATGCTGGCGAGGATGTGGAGAAAGAGGAACACTCCTCCATTGTTGGTGGGATTGCAAGCTGTACAACCACTCTGAAATCAGTCTGGCGGTTCCTCAGAAAATTGGACATAGTACTACCGGAGGATCCAGCAATACCTCTCCTGGGCATATATCCAGAAGATGTCCTAACCGGTAAGAAGGACACATGCTCCACTATGTTCATAGCAGCCTTATTTATAATAGCCAGAAGCTGGAAAGAACCCAGATGTCCCTCAACAGAGGAATGGATACAGAAATTATGGTACATTTACACAATGGAGTACTACTCAGCTATTAAAAAGAATGAATTTATGAATTTCCTAGCCAAATGGATGGACCTGGAGGGCATCATCTTGAGTGAGGTAACACAATCACAAAGGAACTCACACAATATGTATTCACTGATAAGTGGATATTAGCCCAAAACTTAGGATACCCAAGATATAAGATACAATTTGCTAAACGCATGAAACTCAAGAAGAATGAAGACCAAAGTGTGGACAATATGCCCCTTCTTAGAATTGGGAACAAAACACCCATGGAAGGAGTTACAGAGCAAATTTGGAGCTGTGATGAAAGGATGGACCATCTAGAGACTGCTATATCCAGGGATCCATCCCATAATCAGCTTCCAAACGCTGACAAGATTGCATACACTAGCAAGATTTTGCTGAAGGGATCCTGATATAGCAGTCTCGTTTCAGGCTATGCCAGTGCCTGGCAAATACAGAAGTGGATGCTCACAGTCAGCTATTGGATGTATCACAGGGCTCCCAATGGAGAAGCTAGAGAAAGCACCCAAGGAGCTAAAGGGATCTGCAACCCTATAGTTGGAAGAACATGATGAACTAACCAGTACCCCGGAGCTCTTGTCTCTAGCTGCATATGTATCGAAAGATGGCCTAGTGGCCATCACTGGAAAGAGAGGCCCATTGGACTTGCAAACTTTATATGCCCCAGTATAGGGGAATGCCACGGCCAAAAGAATGGGAATGGGTGGGTAGGGAAGTGGGGGGGGGGTATGGGGACTTTTGGGATAGCATTGGAAATGTAATTGAGGAAAATATGTAATAAAAATATTTAAAAAAAAAAGAAACGCTATACTCTTCAGCCTTTACACTACTACGCATTATTTAAATCGAATCACATCAGCATATTCTTCTTCCCATACATAATTGAAGCAATATTTATAATATGATATAGAATCAAGGTAATTTAAATATATGATGTTGTTAAATGCATAAATGTGCTTTGTATTCAAAGGGCATACTTTTTAGCCATCAAAAGAAGAGAACCATATATTAATAACAGTATGAGTGAATTAAATGAGGAGTAAAATATTTTATTTCTACTTTATTGTTTTAAATTTATTCAATTTACATCCTTTTCCTGTGTCCATCCAACAAGCCATTCTACATCCGCCCCTTAGTCCTCAGATCAGGTTTGGGTCCCCAGGTATCCTCCTGCTCTAGCACATCAAGATTCTGCAAGAAGAGAATCATCCTCTCCCACTGTGGACTAAGGCAACACAGCTAAATCAGCAACCCAAATTTTAATAGTGATGTTTGGGTTATTGGTGACTAACTTACTGTGTTCTTTATACATTTTGCATAAAAATCCTCTAAGAGATGGATTGTTGGTAAAGACACTTTGCCAATCACTAGGCCACTATTTTGTCCTCCTGACAGTGTTCTCTGCTTAAAAGAAGCTTTGCTGTTTCATGAGGTCACATTTATTAGTTTTTGATCTTAGAGCGTGTACCAAGGGTATTCTGTTCAGGAAATTGTCTCCTGTACCAATGCCCTTAAAATAATCTTCCTCTTTTTCTACTATTATTTTTAGTGTATCTGGTTTTATATTGAGGTTCTTGATCCACTTGTACTTGAATGTTCTGTTGTGTGAGAGATGTGGCTCTATTGGAATTATTTTACATGTAAACATGCATTTAGAAATCCAGCAACATTTGGTGAAGATGCTTTGTACTCACCATTGTAAGATATTTCCTTTTTAAAACCTATTCATGGGTCCAGAGGTGTGTGGACTTATTTTTGTGTCTGAATTGCATTCCATTTAAGGAGTGTGTATTTTACTGTACCAACCCCATACAGTTTTTATCACCATTGCTCTGGACTACAGATTAAATTCAGATTGTCATTTTTCCAGAAGATCTTTTACTGTTCAGGTTTTTATTTTTATTTTTATGGGTGTTTTTGCTATTATGGGTTTTTTATTTTGAATTTGAAAATTGTATGTTCAAGGTCCATTAAAAATATTTTGCAATGTTGATTGGGATTGCACTGAATCTGTAGGTGGCTTTTGGTAAGATGGACATTTTCCCTATGCAAACGGTACCTATCCATGATCATTGGAGTGAGTTTTAATCTTCTAATATCTCCTTCAGATTCTTTCTTCATGGACTTACATTCATGCCATACTTATCTTCTAGTTGTTTGATTAGAGTTAGTGTAAGAAATTTTAAATTATTCATTGCTATTTTAAAGGATATTGTTCCTCTAATTTCTTTCCCAGCTTATCATTTGTATAAAGGAGGTCTACTGATTTCTTTGTTTAATTTTGTGTCCAGCCTCTTTACAGGAGGTGTTTATCATCTGGAAAAGCTCTCATGTAGAGTTTTGGATATGTTTCTGTATACTATCATATCATCTGTAAATAGTTATACTTCCACATTTCTAATTTTTATAGCCTTGATCTCCTTTCATTCTCATATTACTCTTCCTAGAGCTACAAGTAGCATATTGAATAGACATGGAATCTCTAGGTAGTCTTATCTTGTCCCTGTTTTTAGTGCAAGTTATTTCTCTCTAATTTGTTTTATGTTGCCCATTGACTTGCTGCATATTGCTTTGATTAAGCTTAGGTATGTTCCTTGTACCATGATTTCTCTAAAACATGTAACCTGAATGAGGGCTGGATTTTCATCAAAGATTTTCCATGCGTAGTGAGATAATCATATGATTTTTTTCAAATAA
This sequence comes from Mus caroli, assembly GCF_978045245.1. Lineage (NCBI taxonomy): Eukaryota > Metazoa > Chordata > Mammalia > Rodentia > Muridae > Mus > Mus caroli. The sequence goes on from NW_028227273.1 coordinate 55,254,661, forward strand.
GTTTTTATTTGTTGTAGATTATGTTGAAGGATTTTTATTTTCCTTTGAACTATTCTTGTTTATTCTTGATGGATGATGTCTTTGAAGTCTCCCTGCAGTTAGTTTACAAGATTTACTGAGGGTTTTTCATCAATATTCAAATGAGAAATTGATCTAAAGTTCCCATTCTTTGTTGAGTTGTGTGGTTTAGTTAATGGGGTAAATGTGACCTTATAGAAAATATTTAGAGTGTTCCATCTAATTTTATTTTGTGGAACAGTTCGGTTAGTATGGCATTGGCTGTTTCTGAAAGTTTGTTAGAATTATCCTCTAAAACTTTCTGGCCCTGGGCTTTTGTTTTTTTGGGAGAATTTTAATGACTGCTTATATTTCTTAGAGGAAAATAGGACAGTTTAAATAGTGTTCCTGATCTTGCATTAACTTTCATAAGTGGTATCTGTTTAGAAACCAAACATTTCCTGGAGACATACAAATTTTGTGGAGTAAAGATTTGAACTAAGACCTAATGGCTCTTTGAATTTCCTCAGTGTCAGTTTTATGTCTCTCTTGTCATTACTGATTTATTTATTTGGATACAGTTTCCCTAGAACATCAGATATAACCAAAAAAGGAAGACTTCTCAGAACATAATAAAAATCAGAAGTGTAGGGTACAAAAAAAAAGAAATTTAAAAGTGACAAAAAAATGGCCAAGTAATATATACTGTCAGACGTATCAGAATTATGCCCATCTTCTCAAGAGAGTCTCTAAAACCTAGAAGGAATAAGGGTGATAACTTACAGACTCTGATACATCACAAATATCATCCCATATAATTATATCAAGCAGAAGTTTCAATCACTGTAAATGGAGAAAGTATAGATGCCCCAGTGTAGACAAATGTAAGTACAAGAAATCAGGAGTGCATAGTTTGGTGAGCAGGGGGTTGGGGGTGTTATATGGATTTTAGAGGGGAAATAAGGAAAGTGATAACATCTGAAATGTTAATAAAGAAAATATCTAATCCAAAAAACTCAGAAAAAAAAGAAAGTACAAGAGTAAAATAATTTCATATTATTAAAACCAATAAAACTGGAACCATTTCACAGACATCACAAAAACAGAAAATTCTATCACCAACATGAAATCAAAAGTAATAAACAACTGTTGGACATTAATATGTCAAAATTAATGGACTCAATTCCTCAGTAAAAAGATATAGGCTAACAGAATGGATTCATGTTCATAGTCCTTCATTATATATACAAGAGTGATCAGAGATACAAGGCATGTAGCTAAACATAATAAAGACAATGGTTGACAACATAGTAGTTAAAAGCAAATTAAATGGATTGAAGCTTAAGGGAATTCCATTAATTTCAGGAACAAAACATAGCTACACACTCTCTTACTATCGTTTCAATGTAGTCCTTGAAGTTCTACATAGAGCAATAAGCCACTAAAGGAGATCAAATGGATACAGACTGGAAAGTATTAAAGTATCGCAGTTAGGTGATATGATACTATATACATTAGAGCATACTCAATTTCTACTAGAGAATATGTAGGGCAGATAAACACTTTCACCAAAGTGGTTGGCTGCAAATAAAGCTCAAAAAAGCTTTAGATTTCATTATACAAATGGTAAAAGGGATGAGAAAGATTTTGGAGACTCAATACTCTTCATGGTTGCTATAGATTATATATATTATATATAGTCTTAGTGTGACTCTAAAAAAGCAAGAGCAAGACCAGTAAGACAAAGACTGCAAGACACTGAGGAAAGAAATTGAGTAAAATATCAGAAAATAGAAAAAAATTCCCATGTTCATGTGTATTGAGGATTGATATAGTGAAAATGACCATCTTACCTACAGCAATATACAGAGTCAATGGAATTCCCATAAAAACTCCAAACCAAATTATTTACAGACCTTGTAAATATATTTCTTAACAATGTGGAAGTCCAAGCAACCCAGAATAGCTTAAACAATCTGATACACTAAAGAAATTCTGGAAGAGTCACCATCCCAGACTTCAAGAACAAGTGCTTTTTCAACAACTTATTCAAGTTTGAGAGAACTCAACTGACTTAAATGAATATTAATATACAGCTATTAATTGTTTATAATTTTCCACATGTAAAATTGGATATGTTTGCAATTATAGTGACTTCTTAAGACTAGAATTGTAAACATTCAGTCTTAGATGGGAAAAAGTTCTCATAGGAATTGCTTATCCTCTATGAAGACAATGGTAGTGAGAGCTTCTGAAGCAGGGGGATTAATTATCTTCAGTGACTTAGCCACTGGTGAGTTGCCCTGTTCCTGGGATCACATTATATAAATAACCATTTGTGTAAAGCTGGTTAAACACACCTTGTCACAAACAACAAGAGCAACCAAAGCCAAAGTCCAGAAAGTATTTCTTGAGGAAAAATCGTTACTGTTCAAGGAAGATAGATGTAAATAAGAGAGCTTGAAATGTGAGTGTGATCAAAATCTGTCATGTACATGAATGAAACCTCTAATGAATCACATAAAAGATGAAAACAAACAATGATAGTACTGTATGATCATAAATGTTCATAGTGTGAAGCCATGTGCATTTTCATTCCAGTGTGATCAGATTAAAGTAAGTAAGAGTAAGGGAACAATGATGATTCCATTTGGAATTCTCCCAACAAGTGATATGTGTAATTAAGGCAAAGGGTCTCAAACTGTTCGTTGTAAACCTTTAGCAGTAAAATGTCCATTTTACAGGGGATTGAAATCCTAAATATCATGTGATATCATTACAAATTTATAGTTACAAAGAAGGAATGAAAATGTTTATGTTTGTTGCTTATCACAATATGAGGAACATTTGTAAATGGTTATAGCATTTGAAAGGTTTAAACTCACATTTTTTTAATTGAATATTTTTTATTTACTTACATTTCAAATGTTATCCCCTTTCCCAGTTTCCCCTCTGCAAAGCCCCTATCCCTTCCCCCCTTCCCCTGCTTCTTTGAGGGTGCTCCCCTACACACCTACCCATTCATGCCTAACTACCCTAGCATTCCTATACACAGGGGCATCAAGCCTCCACAGGACCAAGGGCCTCCCCTCCCATTGATGCCAGATAAGGCTACTTCAGCCTTCATTTCTTCTCCTAACTCCTCCATTGGGGTCCCTGTGCTCAGTCTGATGGTTGGATGTGAGCATCTGCATCTGTATTGGTCAGCATCTGGCAGAGTCTCTCAGGAGACAGCAGTATCAGGCTCCTGTCAGCAAGTACTTCTTGGCATCTGCAATAGTGTCTGGGTTTGGTTTCTGCATGTGGGATGGATCCCCAGGTGGGGCAGTCTCTAGATGGCCTTTCCTTCAATCTCTGTTCTACTCTTTTCCCCTGTATTTCCTTTAGAGAGGAGCAATTCTGGGTTAAATATTTGGAGATGAGTGGATGCCCCATCCCTCAGTCAGTGGGGCATGCTGAACTTCTGAATATGATCTTGACAGGTTTTCCCTCCCCTTTGAGGGGTATTCCAGCTAATGTCATCACCATGGGCTCCTGGGAGGCTCTTGCTTTCCTGGCATCTGGGACATTCAGGTTGCTACCGCCAGTTACCCATTCCCCATTGCTACAAACCTCTGTTCAATTTCCTGACCCTCTTTAAATCTCTATCTCCTCCCATACCTGATTTTCCCCTCCCCCTCTTATCTTTCTCCCAAGTCCCTCCCACCTACTTCCATTGTTTATCGTATTTCCCCTTCTAAGTACAACTAAAGCATCCACTCTTTGGTCTTTCTTCCTTTTGAGCTTCATGTGATCCATGTGTTAAATCGTGGTTATTCTACACATTTTGTCTAATATCCACTTATCAGTGAATACCTACAATGTGTGTTCTTTTGTGACTGAGTTACCTCATTCAGCATATTTTCTACATCAATCCATTTGCCTGTGAATTGCATGAAGTCATTGTTTTAATAACTAAGCAGTGTTTCATTATGTAAATATACCACATTTTCTGTATTCATTCCTCTGTTGAGGGACATCTGCCTTCTTTCCAGCTTCTGGCTATTATAAATATGGCTCCTATGAACATAGGGAAGCATATGTCCTTGTTAAATGTTGGAGCATCTTTTGGTTATATGCCCAGAAGTGGTATAGCTGGATCCTCAGGTAGTACTATGTACAATTTTCCGAGTAAGTGACAGACTGATTTCCAGAGTGGCTGTAACAGCTTGAAATCCAACCAGCAGCAGAGGAGTGTTCCGCTTTTTCTATATCCTCACAGGCATCTGCTGTCACCTGAGATTTTGATTGTAGGCATTCTGATTGGTATGTGGTGGAATCTCGGGGTCATTTTGATTTGCAGTTACCCGATGACTAAGGATGTTGAACATTTCTCAATGTGCTTCTCGGCCATTTGGAATTCCTCAGTTGAGAATTCTACATTTAGCTCTGTTTCCCATTTTTCATAGGGTTATTTGGTTCTCTGGGGTCTAACTTCTTAAGTTCTTTTTATATATTGGACATTACCCCTCTGTCAGATATACAGTTGGTAAAGACCTTTTCCTAATCTGTTGGTAGCCATTGTCTTGTATTGATAGTGTCCTTTGCCTTATGAAATTTTGAAATATTATAACGTCCCATTTGTTGATTATTGATCTTAAAGCATAAGCTGTTGGTGTGCTGTTAAGGAATATTTCTCCTGAGCCCATATGTCCCAGGCTTTTCCTCACTTTCTCTTCTATTAGATTCTGAGAATCTTGTTTTGTGTGGAGGTCCTTGGTCCAATTGGACTTGAGCTTTGTACAAGGATATAAGAATGGATCAATTTGCATTCTTCTATATGTTGACTACCAGTTAACCCAACAACATTTTTGAAAGTACTGTATTTTTTTCCACTGGATGGTTTCAGCTTCTTTGTCAAAGATCAAGTGACCATAGGTGTTTGGATTCATTTCTGGGTTTTAAATTCTATTCCATTGATTTACATAGCTGTCCCTGTTTCAATACCATGCAGCTTTTGTTTTCATGGGTTTTGTTGTTGTTGTTTTTTGGTTTTTGTTTTGTTTTGTTTTAAATCACTATTGCTCTGTAGTACAGGCTGAAGTCAGGAATGGCGATTCCACCAGAAGTTCATTTATGGTTAAAAATAGTTTTTGCTATCCTGCTTTTTTTTTAATTCTAAATAAATTTGAAAATTGCTCTTTCTAAATCTATGAATACTTGATTTGAAATTTTGATGGAGATTGCATTGAATCTGTAGATTGCTTTTGGCAAGATGGACATTTTTACTATATTAATCCTGTCAATCCATGAGCATGGACGATCTTTATGAAGCTTTCTTCAATTTCTTTCTGCAGAGACTTGAAGTTCTTGTCCTACAGATCTTTCTCTTGCTTAGATAGAGTCACACCAAGGTATTTTATATTTAAACTCACATTTTAAAGGAAGAATAGCATAGGTATTAATTTTGAAGTGATGCTAATTTGTATCTTCCTGCTACATTAATACATATTTTAGCATTATGTTTATTCTGCATCTACATGGAGAAAATATATTTTCTTACTATATTGAACTTATGTACACTCTTCATTCATTTTTTATTTGTGTGGTTGAGTAAAGAGGATATAGACTTGGTGGAGAGTATTATACAGGGCACAGTATTTAGGAAACTAGGAGGATACCCTTTTATTTGAAAAAATCTGAGTGCTCACAAATTTCAAGATTTGATCAAAATAGTTTTTAATGAGCGAGTAAAGATTTGTTATTGTTGCCTAACATTAGTCCCTTGATTAGACCATGCTAACGAAGCTGACTGGTCCATTACAGGAGGAACATGATATTTCTTGGATATTCAAGTCAATGTGTAAGTTCTACAAGCATTCAATATCAACGGGTATGGCATCCAATTGTATTTTGTTTAAGCCAAGAAATAACTCATGACCTTCAGGAATGTTATATGTTAGATGTCGGCAATCAACAAACAGGGCTAGTTGATCAGCTGATGGGGTGAGGTCTTTCTGAGTCCGTTTTAGAACCTGAGGAAGAGATTATTTATTTGAACAACATTTACAATAATAAACATAAAAAATATCCAATTTTATTTGTACAGGAACAAATAGGATAAAAAGAGTTCGTGAGTTCAAGAAAAAGTTTGTTCTAGCTTATAGATTTGTTGACATATATATTCATCAACAGAATATTTATTAGAAGGAAAAATTTTACAAATTACTGAGAATAATTCATAAAATATACCATTTAACAGAGTTCATATTTCATGAACAATCCTATTTAAAACTATGTACATGCTAGACAGCAAAGTAGGGTTTATTTATCTCTTGATATTGAAGGAGATTCCTTTTGCTAAAAGGTAAATGGATAATTTTTGTGATGATCCTCTCAGTCAGCATTACTTGAAATGAGATTGTTCTTACCAAACTGGATGTTTCTACCCGAACCTCACATTTCACATTAAGACCAATCCAAGAGAAGACAGGTTTCATATCTGAACTCAACACTTCATTCTTTGCAACTGAAATGCATTACAATTTCCTTAGTGTCTAATTGGAGGTCAAGTACAGTATATTTATAGTGCATCTCTATTTTCATGTGTCTAGTTGCCACTTGTCACTGGAGACTCTAATAGCTGCAAGGGGTGGAGAATCGAAACTTACTCTCTTATCACTATATACCTTTTAAGATTTCCCCTGAGATTACACCTCACACCAGTCAGAATGGCTAAGATCAAAAATCCAGGTGACAGCAGATGCTGTCAAGGATGTGGAGAAAGAGGAACCATCCTCCATTGTTGGAGGGATTGCAAGCTTGTACAACCACTCTGGAAATCAGTCTAGCGGTTCCTCAGAAAATTGGACATAGTACTACTGGAGGATCCCTCAAAACCTCTCCTGGGCATATATCCAGAATATGTTACAACCAGTAAGAAGGACACATGCTCCACTATGTTCATAGCAGCCTTATTTATAATAGCCAGAAGCTGGAAAGAACCCAAATGCCCCTCAACAGAGGAATGGATACAGAAAATGTGGCACATTTACACAATGGAACACTACTCAGCTATTAAAAAGAATGAATTTATGAAATTCCTAGGCAAATGGATGGACCTGGAGGGCATCATCCTGAGTGAGGTATCACAGTCACTAAAGAACTCACACAATATGTACTCATTGATAAGTGGATATTAGCCCAGAAAGTTAGAATACCCAAGATATAAGATAGAATTTGCTAAACATATGAAACTCAAGAAGAATGAAGACTAAAGTGTGAACACTTTGCCCCTTCTTAGAATTTGGAACAAAACACCCATGGAAGGAGTTACAGAGACACAGGTTGGAGCTGAGACAAAAGGATGGACCATCTACAGACTGCCATATCCGGGAATCCATCCCATAATCAGCCTCCAAACGCTGACACCATTGCATACACTAGCAAGATTTTGCTGAAAGGACCCAGATATAGCTGTCTCTTGTGAGACTATGCCGGGGCCTACCAAACACAGAAGTGGATGCCCTCATTCAGCTATTGGATGAATCACAGGGCCCCCAATGGACAAACTAAAGAAAGTAACCAAGGAGCTAAAGGGATCTGCAACTCTATAGGTGGAACAACAATATCAACTACCCAGTACCCACCGGAGCTCATGTCTCTAGCTGCATATGTATCAGAAGATAGCCTAGTCAGCCATCAGTGGTAAGAGAGGCCCATTGGCTGTGCAAACTTTAACTGCCTCAGTATAGGGGAACACCACGGCCAAGAAGTGGGAGTGGGTGGGGGAGCCTGTGGCGGACTTTTGGGATGGTATTGAAATGTAAATGAAATAAATACCTAATAAAAAATAAAATAAAACAATATAATATAAAGGAAAAAAAGAAGCTTTCCAAGACTTTGTCTAAATGCTGTCCTCTATCAGACTGTGGAATTTACTACTTTCATGAGGTGTGCAATTTTACAATTTGTTAGCAATATATGAAATAATTACCCATTTTGAACTTACCATTCCTTCAGTAAGCATTGATAGTAGCTGCAGAATAATGAGAAAACACATCTCTGGGAAAGAAGCCATGAATGAAACTAATCAAGGAAGATATCACGTTTGAAGCAAGCAGTGTATGTAATGCAGAAGGAAACTAAAAGTTTGATAAAAGTTATATTCAAGCTACTATGTGTTACAAATTCTTTAACAATATAACAAGGAAATAAATACCAAGTGTATCCTTTTTTATATACTAATCAGTTTATAGAGATTTATACTAGACATAAATGAGTCCCCTTTGTGATTATGCAGGAAGAAACATACAAACATCTTAGAAATGTATTGTGTGAAGAACAATGATATATTTTGCGACTGTTTTTATTACTTGCATCAAATTCCACTTTGCTACTTCAGTAGAAAATATAAACAAAATTAATTAATTATAAATGTATTCTATTTAATGTCATTGAACACATGCTTTGACAGATGAGAAATTTCTTATGTTTATTAAGATTTAAACTTATCTGTTATACCTTATACTTTCCATATTCTGTAGGTGCCAAACTCTACATTATTTCAATGCTGGTAAAAGCTTATTAGTGTGGAAACATTTGCCTTTTTTTGGAACTCAAAGATATAGTTTATATTGTAAACTATACTTGTAAGTTATTTTGTAAACTCTGTGTGTATTCAACAATTTCAAATAAGTTTTTAAGTTTATGTTTTTAGCTTCAAATTGTTATCAATTCCAAAGTTAACGAAGTGTCATTATTACCAAGAGCATTTACATTTTGCATTTTGAATATCCTTTACTATTTTTCTTCCATATACTCCATAATTTGCCCTTTCAAATCAGTACCTATTTTTTCCTTTGAATTTACTACTAATATTTGAGGTAGAACCTCTCCATACATATCTGTAGCATTATTTTCTCCCTTGTATTTCATATAGGCAAATAACTACTAAAGACCTACAAAACATTCTTGGTAATACTGAGTCATATTCACTCATTGTCTATACCTTGCATAGTAATAGCATTCACTCCTCTACTTAGTTGACCAATTAATAGGGAATTTCAATTAGGCCTGTGTTTCTCCTCACACTTTAAGGAAACAATTATCTTGGTATTATCATATACAAATGAACAAATGCATTAAAATTGATATTTCTAGCCATCAGTGTGTTGTGCTATTATATATTTCTTCCTAATTGACCAAGTTTATACTTGAAGATTGCTGGATAATCCCATAACTTACATGTATACTCCCAAGTCTTAGGCTCTGATGTGTCTCTAGCTATTACAATCTTAACATTGTTATTTTGTCTTTTTTTTTTTTTCCCAGAGCTGAGGATTGAACCCAGGGCCTTGTGCTTGCGAGGCAAGTGTTCTACCACTGAGCTAAATCCCCAACCCCAATCTTAACATTTTAAGACTATCATCTTATCTTGAAACTTACTTTTATGCTCTACAATCTTACCTTGAATTGCTTGTTTTATAACTATCAGTTCAGTTCAGATCCTATTTAAGACTCCTGTGCTTCTGTGGTTCTTTGCAATTAATATTTCCTTCTGACTAGGTAATCTTAAAGGTTTGAAGTCAGATGAGGTTGTGCTACCCTAGGTGTTCTAACAACAAAGTGGTTTAATTGAAGAGTTTGTCTTGGGTTCTGATTTTTGAGCATCAGACTTTTTAAGATAGTGACCTGGGATCACAGCCATGAGTATGTCCCTTCCAAGTTATTGTTGTATTAACAGTTCATTGTCTTTACTCCTGGAGATTTCCTTTTGGTCCTTTTCCAATTAAGAGACAGGGAGGGGGGGACTCATATCTATTATCACAGTGTTGTTTGACCCTTTTAGTTCACAGGTTTATTTTGTTCTGTTTGTGGTCATATTTCCAATATTACTAAATATTTCTCTATTTTACCCACTTTTTTTCTTTTTCTTACTATCTCGTTTTCCCTACTTGTATTTTTTTTTGTTTATTTTTTTCTTAACCTTATATTTCAATAAAAGCCTACATCCATTCTTTCTTCACAAACTCCTCTTTCAATTCCTGTTCCTTTTCTCCCTAGCTTTCTGCACAATGAAGTGTGAGTAATACATAGGCTACTGCCCTACACAAGAAAATCTAGTCACAGAAGAAATATAAACATTCTCTCCCACCGAGGCCCCATCATGGAATACATGGTGGGGAAAAGGGATTCAATAGTAGAGCACATAGACATAGACTGCCCCACTCTGCTTGTTAGGAATACTATATAAAGACAAAGAAGAACACTTGCTATTAGTATGTAGGTGGTAAAGTTCCAGCCCCTGCATAATCATTCTTTGGTGCCCCAGACTCTGTGTGCTCCATGTATATGGTTATTTGACACTGTAAGTCTTTTTGTGGTGCCCTTAGACCCTTAGTCCTGTGAAGTAATATATCCTACTCTTCCACAATGATCTTTAACTTCTCCCTAAGGTTTAATTGTGGGAGTGCATATGCCTCCATTATCTGTTGGATGACACCTCTGAAGAGACAGCTATGTTAGGCTTCTGTTTGCAAGATAGCTGAGTATCAATAACAGTGTGAGAAACTGTTTTTACAGGCAATAGGCCTCAAGTTGCACCAGTCATTGTTTGATGTTTGACTGGTGACACAGTATCCGTTCTATCTTTATTACTTCATAACTTTAGACAAAAAAAAAAATGGGTTGAAGGATTTGTGGGTAATTTGATACCCCCAACCTTTTTTCGGAAGTATTGAGTTGGACACTTCAGCCTCTCTAATTTCTCCTGAAAGAATCTCAGCTATGCTGACCCACATAAATTTTCTATATCTATATCTATACCTATACCTATACCTATACCTATACCTATACCTATACCAACACCTACACCTACACCTACACACACACACACACACACACACACACACACACACTTATATATATATATATATATATATATATAAAACTAATGATGATTAAATTTCCACTTTTTAGTTAAATTTAAACATGATCATTTACATTGTACCCCATTACTAACTTGTTTCTTTGTGTCTGTGGATAGTAGCATGATAACTCAGCACTTCATGGCTAATCTCCAGTTATAAGTGAATAGATACCATATATTTATTTTTACTTATTTGTTTCCTCACTCAGGATATAATTATTGAGTTCCATTCATTTTCCTACAAAAAATACCCCACAGGTTTCTATGTTTTTAATAGTTGAACAGGTTTCCATTGTGCAGAATGCCACTTTTTCTTTAGCCACTCTTCAGTTGTAAGGCATCTACATTATTTCAAGTTTCTCACTACTACAAAAAATGTAGTTATGAAAATAGTTGTGCAAGTGTCCATGTGGTATAATGCAACATCTAATGGGTATATGCCCAGGATTGGTATAACTATGTTGAGGTAAAAAAATTCTGAGTATCCTATGAAACCGCAAAATTATTATCCAAAATGTTTTTACAAGCTCACATTACCAATAAACATGGAAAACTGTTTCTATGTTCTAAATCCTCTCCACCATGTGTTGTCACTTGAGTTTTTCATCTTAGCAATTCTGAGAGTGTTAAGACTGAATCCCAGAATAATTTTATTTATGTTTCCCTGGAACATTTCTATTAATGCTTTTTGCGCAACAGTAGTTTCTTTGTTGAGAATTCTCTGTTTATCTCTGTTCCCCAGTTATTAATTGATTTATTTGTTTTGTTGGTTTGTACTTTCTTTAGCACAGTTTCATTTTTCATTTTATTCCTGTGTCAGCTTAGTGAACATATTTTCCCAATATGTGAGCATTTGTTTGTTCCTATCATTAGTATCATTTGCTTTAAAGTAACTTTTCACTTGTATGAGATTTAATTTTACAATTGTTGATCACAGAGCCTGAACTATTGGTATTGTGTTCAAAAAATTATCTCCTGTATCAATTCATTCAAGGCTATTCTCTTCCATTATATTTAGTGTAATGGTTTTATTTTGTGGTATTGATCTAATTGGACTTAAGTTTTGGATGGGGTAATAAGCATGAATCTACTCTCAATCTTCTACATGCAGACATCTAGTTAGAGTAGCACCATTTGTTGAGTATGGGATTTTTTTCCCATTGTATGGTTTGTCCTTTTTGTCAAAAATCAAGGGAGCATAGATGAGGGGTATGGGTTCGTTTATTGGTCTTGATTCAATTCCATTGCTCAATCTGTCTGGTTTTGTACCAATACCTCAAAATTTTACTTATGCTCTGAAGTACATCCTTAGGTGACAGATGATGATATCTCCAGAAGTTCTTCCATTGTGCAGGATTATATATTTAAAACAAAACAAAACAAACAAACAAACAAACAAAACCCAACAACAACACCAAAAAAAAAAAAACTATCCTGTTTTTTTTTTTTTCCACCTGAAATTGAGAATTGTTCTTTTAAATTCTGTAGAATATTGTATAGGAATTTTTATTGAAGTTGTGTTGGATCTGTAGATTGTGTTCTAAGATGGTAATTTTCACTGTGTTATTCATACTGCTTGTTGAGGATGGGAGATAGATCTATCTTCTGATACCTTCTTCTAGGTTTTGTTTTAGACATGAGAAAATTTTGTCACACAGTGCTTTGTTATACTTATATAAAGTCTATAGCAAAATATTTTACATTAATTGTGGCCATTGTAAAAGGTCTTGTTTCTATAAATATATCTCACCATATTTGTTATTAGTATAAATGGTGGATCCTGATATTTTCTATTTTATTTTGTATCCAGTTATTTTGCTTAAGGTTTTAATTAATTGTGGTATCTCTCTGATAGAATTCTGTGGTTGCTTATGTATACTATCATATGTACAAATAGTGATGGCATGATTCCTTCTTTTCCAATTTGCATCCCATTTATATCATTTAGTTGTGTAATTGCTCTTGCTAAAGCTTCAAGAACTATGTTGAATAAACAGAAACAAAATATGCTGCTTTGTCTTATCTCTGCTTTAGTGGTATTGCTTTAAGATTTTATTACATTTAATGCAATAGTGGCAATTGGCTTGATGTATTTTGATTTTATTATGTTTAGGTCTGCCCCTTGTGTCACTGTTCAAAGACTTTTAAGATGAAATGAGGTTAGTATTTCTCAACGATTCATTTGTCATCTGATAAGATAATCATGTAATTGTTTTCAGTTTGTTTACTTAGTAGATTATATTGATGAAATTTTTGTATATTGAAACAGCCTTGAAGGCCTGTGGGGAATCCTTATTGATCATGATGGATGGTGATTTAATGTGTTCTAGAATTCAGTTAATGAGAATTTTTTCATTGAGTATTTTTGCATGTATATGTGCATAACAAAAATTGGTCTGAATTTCTTGTTCTTTTTCCAAGGCAAAACTTTGGAGTGAAGATCAGGACCCTTATGAAATTGTTAGGGAAAGAGTGAAGGAAATGAATAGGATGACAACACATTAAGCAGACCAAAAGTGTTAATTAACCTTCACCACTGGGAGATGCCAGAGATGGAGCCACCTACAAAGGAGCATACATACGTTAATCGAAGATCCCTAACACATTTGTACCATAAGACTGCTTTGTCTGGCCTCAGTGGGAGTGGATGTACCAAACTCTGTAGGGACTCAATACCCCAGGAAGGGGAGATTCTTGGTGAGCATCCTCTCACTGTTGAAGGTGAGGGCTGTGAGGAAAAAACTACCTGAGCATGTCAGGGTGTGGCAATGTATAGGTGCAAATAAATTGAATAATTAATAGTAATAAAACATGTATAAATAAGAAGTTGACTCCTCTGGGTATTTTTATTTTTTTACTCATATAATAACCTGGGATCATAGCATGTATCTACTGTAACGTCAAATGCCACTATTTAGTTGATAGAGAATAGCTTTACATGAATCAGTACTAGGATGTTTCAATAATGAGTTTCATGAACATTAAGAAAATGTTTGAGATCTCCTAATGTATAGTAAATGCATTTCACAGATGGTTCTATCCTTAAGAAGAAAATTAATCCATTTGACATTTTATGAAGAACAGTGCAGCTAAATAAACAAGGAAGGAAATGATGACAGCTCTTAATACAGAGTGTCCTTGATAGGGCTGGTGAGATGGCTCAGTGGGTAAGAGCACCCGACTGCTCTTCCGTAGGTCCAGAGTTCAAATCCCAGGAACCACATGGTGGCTCACAACCATCCATAATGAGATCTGGCGCCCTCTTCTGGACTATCTGAATAAAATAAATAAATCTTTAAAAAAAAAAGAATTTGGTTCTTTTTCCCTGGTTTAAAACACTGAGATTCCAGCCAAGCCAAATATTTTTTACCCACAGAGATTAAATTAAGTAATATAGCCTCTTTGCCCAATATAGAAGGAGTTTCAGGAAGGTACTTTGGTAATTGTAAGGATGAAGAACTCATGCCCAAAGTTTTATATATATACATATATATATATACATATATATATATATATATATATATATATATATATATACATATTATGGTGATGAGTGTATTTGTTTTAAAAATGGCTTCATTAAGGCACTTAGTAGAGATTAGTAAATCACTCTTCCGTGCCTGTCTATATTGATTTTCCAGAGATGAATTTGCTTCTGGATCATAAGTGATGAAGAATGACTATATATATACATACACACACACACACACATATATATATATGCTGTGTGTATATATATACATATATATATATATATATATATATATATATATCAAAATACCAAAATAGGTCGATAAATTCTATTCTGTTCACAATATTGAAATGTATTTATTAGCACCAAATTACCAAACCAAATTATTTCATAGGCCACACTGACAAGCAGTATCAATTTGAAGCATCAGTGACATGTGATGCATGAAACTCAAGAGGAAGGAAGACCAAAATGTGAATACTTCGACCCTTCTTAGAAGGAGGAACAAAATACCCATGGAAGAAATTACAGAGACAAAGTGTGATGCAGAGACAAAGTGAATGACCATCCAGAGACTGCTCCACCTGGGGATCTGTATCATATACAACCACCAAACTATTGTGCATAAAAACAAGAGCTTATGGATAAGAGCCCGATAAAGCTGTCTCCTGAGAATCTTTGCCAGTGCATGACAAATACAGAAGTGGAAGCTGACAGACATCCACTGGACAGAGCACAGGGTGCCCAATGAAAGAGCTAGAGAAAATACCCAAGGAGTTAAAGGGGAATGCAGCCTCGTAGGAGCAACAGTAATATGAACAAACCAGTATCCTCAGAGCTCCCAGGGACTAAACCACCAACCAAAGAATACACATGGTGGGACTAATGGCTCTAGTTGCATATCTAGCAGAGAATGTCCTAGTTGATCATCAATGGAAGGAGAGACCCTTGGTCCTGAAAAGACTCTATGCCCCAGTGTAGGGGAATGAAGGGAGAGAAAAACAACTAAAACAATTACAGAGAATGGAAACTTTGAAAAACTTTGCTGTCAATAGAAAATTCTCCATCAGGGAGAGCCACTGTGCCTGGCTTGGGCTTTGGTTTTTTAGTTTGGTTAGATGGTTTGATTTTGGTTTTAATATTGTTTGGTTTTTGTTATTATTGTTTGTTTCTTTAGGAAAATGGGGGTAGCCACTAGAAAGTCACACATGCTAGGGCCCCAAGTGGATCCCAGGATCAACAGAATGACATGAGTCAAAATACACAACAAAAGGGAAAGAAAACCTGAAGAGACC
Organism: Mus caroli; assembly: GCF_978045245.1. Classification (NCBI taxonomy): domain Eukaryota; kingdom Metazoa; phylum Chordata; class Mammalia; order Rodentia; family Muridae; genus Mus; species Mus caroli. The sequence goes on from NW_028227273.1 coordinate 55,270,334, forward strand.
ATATCCAGTGGATAAGCATTTCCCCTGGTTGAGGGGTAGTGTGACCCACCCATCTGAAAAATATTAATCCAGAAAGCCTCCTGTCAAAAGGAAATGCATGAACAAAGAATTGAGCATGGACGGAAGGAAAGGCCATCCATACACTGCTTCATATAGGGATTCATCCCACCCACATACACCAAATGCAGACAATAGTGCTGTCATGAAGTACTCACTGACAGGAGCCTAGTATAGCTGTATCCTGAGAGTTTTTGCCAGAACCTGATCAATAAGGATATGGATGCACAAGCTCAACCATCAGACTAAGCTCAGGGAACCCAATGCAAGAGTTAGTGGAAGGGCTGAAGGAGCTGAAGAGATTTGCAACCCCATTAGAAGCACAACAATATCAACCAACCACACCCCCACCCCGACCTCCAATTAAAAGCTCCAGGGACCCAATCACCAACTAAAGAGTACACATAGAGGGAAACATGGCTTTAGCTACATATGTAGCAGATTACCTTATCTGGCAAAAATAGAAGAGCCCCTTGGCCCTATGTAAGCTCAATGACCCAGTGTAGGGGGATTCTAGGGCATTGAGGCAGAGGGGGTGCAAGGGAGGGGGAGCACCCTCATATGATCAGGCAGACAGGGTAGGGATAGGGTGTTTAACTGGGAAAAGGGATAACATTTGTAATTTAAATAAATAAAATAACCAATTAAAAAAGGGAAAAAAAGAAATTTCCATCGAGTCCCTATCCTCATTCCTCAGCAAATGGTGGCAGAGGAGGGTGAAGATTTGGGACATCCAATTGAGATATAATAATAGAAACGAGGTTTGCTATACAGTACAGGGGTGATATAAATATAACCACAGAGTGATTGTAAACATCTGAAAATGGGCTACAAGTTCTAAATCAGAAGATTTCACATTAGTGAGATGGTAATTTAGGACATGATCTAATCCCTAATGAATAAGATATCTCCAAACAATAACCATGACAAAGTGAAGAGTCTCAGAGAGTATACAAGCTACAGTTAAAACTAGACTGCATGGCCAAAAATATAGCTAATTTGAATGAACTCAGTAATATATTTGGAGGTTTAGTTTATATAGAATACATTCTCTGTTCAACTTTTAAACCAATACTTATGTTCTTTATATTACATTTCACATGTTTATGTCTATGGAATTTACCTTGCGTCAAATCTGTATCTTCCTGTCTGTGTTATTGTCTTGTATTTGGTCACTTCCTTTTTATATTATTTTTTTTGTTCATTTACTGGTTTTATTTAATATGAATTTATCTAAACTTATACATCTTATGTAATTTTCTTTTTGATATCTATTTTCTATTGAGAGAAATCAAAAAAAATATGAATTTTTGTAATGGGATATCAAAAATATCTATATGGAATGAAAATTCTCTGAAAAAAATATCCTCCTGTTCCATCCTCTAACTGTTCCACATCCCATATCTTCTCCCTGCCCCACTGTCTCCAAGAGCATGTCCCCATACCCTACCCCATGAAACCTCTAAACTCCCTGGGGCCTTCAGTCCCTTGAGTGTTAGGTGCATATTCTCTACCGAAACTGAGAACAAAAAGTCCATTGCTGTATATGTGTTGGGGGCCTCAGGTCAGCAAGTGTATCCTACTTAGTTGATGGTGTAGTATCTGAGATATGTTGGGGATCCAAGTTATTTGAGATTGCTTGTCCTCCTACAGGTTTGCCTGAGAATGTTGAAAACTACTAGATTAAAGGGAAGAATATTATATACCATAATGGACTTGTCCCATGTGTCTGTCATTTGAATACTTGTGTTTTTATTAGCACAGACCTAAACAAGGAACATTTACTATCCTAGATATGCTATCCTAGGTCTGCCACTCAGTTCTCAAGACTTCTGGTCTTAAGGCTGGATTGCATGGCTAACTATACTCCCAAGCCCATGTGTATGTTCATGCTTCTAATACCTCGTCACTATGGCTGCCAGATTCTGTGCCTTCATTGAAGCTGATGCAATCCTGAGGTCAGATTCAGACAGTGTCTTTGTGACTTGGCTCTTTAGTGGAACAGCTGAATCAAATAAACAATCTAAATATCACAGTGGCTCTTCTTATCCAATTCATCAGATACCAGTATCAAGGGCATAAACATTTTTGAGCATCTTGTCTTCCTTAACTTTTTCATAGCCAGTATATAAACTACATAAACAACATCCATTTATATAAAATAGAAAAGTATTTATGTGTGATTGGTAATGTCCTATCTGGATGCTAGGTGAGTAACTAAACTTCAAATAAACACGTGTGTTTACCAGTGATCACCTCTGCTACTTTATATACTCATCAGAGGGTATATGAAAATAGGAAACCTCATTTCAGAAAATTATCTCTCTAAAATTAATTTTCTTAATTAGTAATTAGTGAAAAATGACCAAGTCCATTGTGAGTGGTTTCCTCCTTGGGCTGGGCTTCTGGATTCTGGTATAGCAAGTCAGGTGAAAGAAGCCATCCCTGGCTTCTGCATCAGCTCCTGCCTACAGTATGCTGTCATGGTTTGAATCTGTACTGACTTCCTTAGATAAAGAGCAGTGATATGGAATTTTTATATCAAATAAACTTTTTCTCTGCAATTATTTTTGCAATAATTTTTCATTAAAACAAAAGACACTCTAAAAGAAGTTGGTATTAGGATTTTAGGTTATTACTGGGACAGAAAAGACTATGATAGGAAGGATTGTGTAATCATTTTGAAATTTTTGGCTAGAAATTAATTGAATGTTGAGAGCTCAGTGTGCTGTGTTCTCTAGTAATTTGAAATATTAACTTATTGAGAGTAGTACACAATATTGATGTTTGTGATGAATATTATAAGTTCATCTTACAAAAAACTACATAATCATAGGCTTCTTTAGCAATCCTTAGATTTTTAGTTTGCTTACCTCCATACCTATCACACTACTCCTCCATTTTCTTGAACCAAACAATTCCTAAGTAATTAATCTCTGATGTAAGCTGTATTAGTTCATACCATGTATGTTCTAAACCTACTATTTTTTAACTTTTACTGAAGGCAAGATTTTAGGATACCATATCACTTTTATCCACTCTGCATTTAAATGGTCTGTTTTCTTCCCCTATCTTTGCTGTATTATTTTTCTTTTGTAGTTTTTTGCACTAATATGGCACTTTCCAAATTAATTATATATATATATATATATATATATATATATATATATACAAAAATATATATATATATATTTGAGCATCCAACCTTTATTAATAATTGCCTTCCCAAAGTAACATCTGTAGTAAATTGGCTTTTTTCACATTTCTCTAATTTACACACGTAGTACATGAATTTGTCACCATAAATGAGAGAGAAAAGTTTGTATTGGTGTGTCTGTAGCTGACAAATCTCATTCAGGATAATTAATACAAGATCATTCCATTTGCTTGCGAATTTTATAACTTAATTTTTCTTTTTGTTTTAGTAATATCACGTTGGTACATGTACCACCCTCTATTATATATTATTCAGCTGATGGTATTTTAGACTGATTCTTGTCTCACTATTATGAACACAAAAGAACAAAAAGAAATGGTTGTTCAAATATTGATATGAAAGAAAACAAAGTATTTTGTTTATTTTTCCAAGGGTGATGACACTGTATCACATGATATTCTTAGTTTGATATATTTTTTTTAAAAAACAAAGCACTGATCTCAATAAAGGCTGCACACTGGGCATCTATCAACACAGTTTTAGATTTACTGCTTCCAATTTATCTATTATCATATATAGATATTTTTGTCATATGAGTTACTGATGATGATAATTTTGGATAAGTAATACCTAATATTTTTCACTTTTTAGTGTAAATTTTCACACACATTCACTAGTTTTCCTACAACCCACAAACCTCCATTCCTACTCCTGCTATTCCTATACAATTCATTCATCAGTTTTCCATTCAAATTTATACACTTATCTTCATTTGTTTTAAAATTGCTGTATCCACTTAATGAACTTGTATGCATGTGGGCATAGCATACAGGCATATATAACTGCTATAAAAATTCTGTAGTAGAGTCCTTATGGCCTACGTTCTAGAGAATAATATCAGCAATACATGTTCTATATGTTTTACTTAATTTGTATGTCTGTTACTCTATTTTAACTTAAGTATTCTAAGCTTTAATCCCTATAATGAACAGTAGTGAAGAACATGGACAAATGTATCTAGTTTCAAACAGATTAGAAATATTTAACTTCATCATGTGTTATAATTATGTAAAATTGAAAATGATTCAAGCTGTGTAATGAAACACCAAACATTAATAATACATTATTCTGATGGTGATAATGTAGAATAAAATATACATGTTAGAGTGTATTGAGAGTTTATGAGTTCCTGAGAATACTGAGTAAAACCAAGACAGAATAAATTAATATTCTAGATGATCAAGACCAAAAAATTTAACAATTACCCGTACCCTGTTCTCCTGAAGGAACAAATCTCATCTTAGAGGTTGTGATCACTTTAAATATCACAAATCAAATATTTTGTATATTAGATATATACATTTGAATTCATCAATTGGTAAATTTATACTTAAGAAATTACAATAGAAAATTTTAGGAAAAGAGGTCACTACAACATGAGGATTTTAATTAAAGGATTGTAGTATTGGGAATGTTGAGAACTACTCATTTAACTGGAGAAATATTTTCAACTCTAAAATCCATGACCCTATGAAAGTGTCATTTAAATACTTGTGTATTCATTAAGACAGCAAGAGGCAAAGTACTGTAACTATTCTATGGCTGCCACTCAGCTAGTTAATATTCACTGCTGATATTAAGGCTGGATAGCATGGCTAAGTATTCTCCCAAGTACTTCTCTATATGCATGCTTCTAACACCTCCTTACTATGGCTGCCAGGATCGGTACCTTCCCCTGAAGCTGATGCAATCATGAAGACACATTATAACATGGTCCTGTGACTTGGCTCTTGAGATATTGATTCAAATAATAACTAAAGTAAATATCACATTGACACTTTTTAATCTAAATGTCAATTATTAGATTCAAGAGCATTAGCCTCTTTGAGCTTCTGTTCCTCCCTAACCTTTTGGTAGCTCTTTTGTAACCAATATATACAATATCCATTTCAACAGAAAGACAAGATTTGATGTGTAATTTGGAAGGTCTTCTCTGGAAGCTAGGTTAGTAACTAAATAGCAAATAAATCTTGTGTGTTTACCAGTGGTCACCTATGCTACTTTACACAGACACCAGAATTATGTTAATTTAGTAAATGTTAAGTGAGAAAATATCCTTCAAATATCTATCTGTAATATCTGTAAATAAATTTTTAATTAAAAATTAATGGAAAAAGGCCAAGACCATTATAGGTGGTGCCCTCCCTGGGCTTGCTCCTTGAATTCATATATATATATATATATATATATATATATATATATATATATATATATATACATCCAGTCATGAAAAAGTTTCTTCATCAGCCCCTGCATGCAGGTTCTTACCATGTATTGGTTCTGTACTGACTTCCTTAGATTATAATCAGAAATATAGACATTTAAATCAAATACACCCTTTTAATCTATAACTTAATTTCTTTGGTTATTTTTCATTATAGAAAGAGAAACTGTAACTAAAATGAATTGTTACCAAGAATTTGGAGTATTATTGTGACAGAAAACACTGTATTTTAAGAAGGATTTTTTTTTTTTAATGAGAGATCTTTCCATCTTCTAACTACATATAGACTAACAGACTGACTATATAAACAGGACCCAACATCATTTTGCTGCTTACAGGAAACCCACTTCAGGGAAAAAGAAAGATACTACCTCAGAGTAAAAGGCTGAAAAACAATTTTCCAAGCAAATAGTCAAAAGAAACAAGGTGGAATAGCCATTCTAATATTGAAGAAAATCAACTTCCAACCCAAAGTTATAGAACACTTCATACGCATCAAAGGTAAAATCTTCAAAGATGAACTCTCAACTCTGAATATCTATGCTCCACATGCAAGGGCATCCAAAATCAAAAAAAAAAAAAAAAAAAAAAAAAAAAAAAAAAAAAAAAAAAAAAAAAAAAAACTAAAGTAAACCTCAAAGCACACAGTGCAACTCACACAATAATAGTGGTAGACTTCAACACCCCAATCTCATCAATGGACAGATCCTGGAATTAGAAACTGTGAAAATAACAGAAGTTATGAAAGAAATGGATTTAACATATCTACAGAACATTGTATCCTAAAACAAAAGGATATATCTTTTTCTTAGTACCTAATGGCACCTTCTCCAAAATTGACCATATAATTGATCCCAAAACAGGCCTCAACAGAATAAAAAAAAATTGAAATTATCCCATGTATCCTATCAGATCACCACTGATTAAGGCTGATCTTCAATAACAACATAAATAATAGAAAGCCAAAATTCATATGGAACCTGAACTGCACTTTACTCTAAATACTTTGTTCAAGGAAGAAATAAAGAAAGAAGTTAAAGACTTTTTAGAATTTAATGAAAATGAAGCCACAACATACCCAAACAGATGGAAAAATATGAAAGCAGCCCAAACAGGAAAACCCATAGCTCTGAGTGCCTCCAAAAAGAAACTAGAGAGAACATACACTAGGAGCTTAACAGCACACCTAAAATCTCTAGAACATAAGTAAGAAAATTCACCCAAGAGGAGTAGACGTCAGGAAATAATCAAACTCAGGGCTAAAATCAAACAAGTGGAAACCAAAAGAACTATTCAAAGAATCAACCAAACTAGGAATTGGTTTTTTGAGAAAATAAACAAAATAGATAAACCCTTAGCCAGACTAACTAAAAGGCAAAGGGACAGTATCCTAGTTAACAAAATACAAAATGAAAAGGGAGATATAGCAACAGAACCTGAGAAAATCCAAAACATCAACAGATCATACTACAAAAGGCTACACTCAACACAACTGGAAAACCTGGATAAAATGGACAAATTTCTAGACAAATATCAGGTACCAAAGATAAATCAGGATCAGATTAATGACTTAAACAGTCCCTTATTTCCTAGAGAAAAAAATTAAATAAAATAAAAAGCAGTCAGTAACAGTATCCAAACCCAAAAATCCTCAAGACACAATGGGTTTAGTGCAGAGTTCTATCAGATCTTAAAAGAATTATGTCTTAGTCAGGGTTTCTATTTCTGCACAAACAGCATGACCAAGATGCAAGTTGGGGAGAAAAGGGTTTATTTGGCTTATACTTCCATACTGCTGTTCATCACCAAGAAAGTCAGGACTGGACTCAAGCAGGTCAGGAATCAGGAGCTGATGCAGAGGCCATGGAGGGATATTCCTTACTGGCTTAATTCCCCTGATATTGTTCAGCCTGCTCTCTTATAGAACCAAGGCTACCAGCCCAGAGATGGTCCCACCCACAAGGGGCCTTTCCCCCTTGATCACTAATTGAGGAAATGCCTTACAGATGGATCTCATGGAGGCATTTCCTCAAGTGAAGATCCTTTCTCTGGGATAACTCCAGCTGTGCCATGTTGACACAAAACTAGCCAGTACAATTTACCCCTTGTCAACTTGACACACAAACACATCAATAGTAAGCCTCAACCCTTACATTCTTATTCATCCCCAAGATCTAAATATCTTTAAATGTCCCACAGTCTTTACAATTAAAAGTGTCTTAACTGTGAGCTGCACTAAATAGTTTCTTCCTTCAGGAGGGAAAGTATCAGGGCACAGTCACAATCAAAGCAAAAAAAGTCAATCTCCAACCGTCCTATGCCTGGTATACAACTCATAATCTTCTTGGCTCCACCAAGGGCCCAGCTGTGTCCTTTGTTACTTGTCCAGCCATGTCCTTTGTAGTACACACCTTGTCTTCTATGCTCCAGCTGCCTGTACTCCACTGCTGATGCTGTTCTTGGTGGCCATCTCATGGTACTGGCATCTCCAAAACACTGCTGTTTTCCACTGAACCAGGCTTAAACATTAGCCTCACATAGGCTCTCTTCATGGTGCCAAGCATCAACTCCTTTGCATGACCCCTCCAGTCCTTGGCCATCAATTGCAACTGAGGCTGCACCTTCACCAATGGCCTTCCATGGCCTCTCACAGTGCTTCTGTGGCCTCAGTTGCTCTGCATGACCTCTTCATGCCTTCAAAACCAGTACTACCTGGGTGACTCTTACACATTACCAAGTTCAGCCACAGCACTAGGTACAACCTTGGCTATCTCTGGAACACAGCCTCTGTGCTCTCAAAAAACACTTCCCAGAAGATATCACCTCAATGATGCTAGTCTCTTCTTAGTCACCTATAATTTCTTAGTTCCAGCTAACCAGCATCAATAGTGCCAGTAATGCAAAGTTTTTGCTCTAGTAGTTCTGGTATCTTTTTAATCACAGCTGATTCTTCAGCCCCAGCTAACCAGAACTACAGAATCTTCACAATCAAAATAGCAATGGCCCTGAAAAGAGTCTCTAATCTTCCCTCTGAAAATTCACAAGCCAGGCCTCCATCTTCTGCACTGTTCTCAACATTAACTTCCAAGCTCTTACACCACATCTGACAGAGCTCTTAACACAGAATGTATTTTCTGACAAAGTTCCATAGTCCTTCCACAGTCCTCCCCAAAATATGGTCACGTTATCACAGGGATACCCCACTATGCTGGTACCAATTTGTCTTAGTCAGGGTTTCTATAACTGTGCAAACATCATTACCAAGAAGCAAGTTGGGGAGAATAAGGTTTATTTGGCTTACACTTCCATACTGTGTTCATCACCAAGAAAGTCAGGACTGGAACTCAAGCAGGTCAGGAATCAGGAGCTGATGCAGAAGCCATGGAGGGATATTCCTTACTGGCTTGCTTCCCCTGGTATTGTTCAGCCTGCTCTCTTAAAGAACCAAGACTATCAGCCCAGAGATGGTCCCACCCACCAGGGGTCTTTCCCCCTTGATCACTAATTGAGGAAATGACTTACAGTTGGATCTCATGGAGGCATTTCCTCAAGTGAAGTTTCTTTCTCTCTGATAACTCCAGCTGTGTCAAATTGACACTAAACTAGCCAGTGTTCTAGAGATAACCAAGGTTTTACTTCGTGCTGCAGCAGGACTTGGTAATGTGTTAGAGTCACTCAGGTGGTACTGGTTTTGAAGGCATTAAAGGGGTCATGCAGAGCAGCTGAGGCTCAGCACTGTGAGAGACAATGGAAGGCCATTGGTGAAGGTGTAGCCTCAGTTGCAATTGATGGCCCAGGACTGAAGGGGTCATGCAGTGTTTTGGAGATGTCCGGACCATGAATGACCACCAAGAACAGCAGCAGCAGTGGAGTACAGGCATCTGCAGCCTAGAGGAGAAGCTGTGTGCTCCAAAGGACAGGGCTGAAGAAGTGATCCAAGCCCTTGGAGGAGCCTAGAAAACCGTGAGTTGGATCCCAGATATTTGACAGTTAGAGTTTAATTTTTGCTTTTGATTGTGACTGTGCCCTGATATTTTCCCTCTTGAAGAAAGGAAGTATTTTAGTGTGGCCCACAGTTAAGAGACTTTTATTTGGAAAAAGACTGGATTTAAAAGAGATGGATATATTAAAGAGATTGAAATTTTAAGAATATGTAAAGACTGTGGGAGGTTTAAAGTTATTTAGACCTTGGGGATAAATAAGAATATAAGGGTTAGCCGGGCATTGTGGCGCATATCTTTAATCCCAGCACTCAGGTGGGAGGCAGAGGCAGGCAGATTTCTGAGATCAAGGCCAGCCTGGTCTACAAAAGTGAGTACCAGGACAGGCAGGGCTATACAGAGAAACCCTGTCTCAAAAAACAGAAAAAAGAAAGAATGTAAGGGTTGAGGCTTAATAGTGATGTGTTTGTGTGTCAAGTTGACAAGGGGTCAATTGTACTGGCTAGTATTGTGTGTCAACTTGACACAGCTAGAGTTATCAGAGAGAAAGGAGCTTCACTTGAGGAAATACCTCCATGAGATCCAACTGTAAGGCATTTTCTCAATTAGTGATCAAGGGGGAAAGGCCCCTGGTGGGTGGGACCATATCTGGGCTGGTAGTCTTGGTTCTATAAGAGAGCAGGCTGAGCAAGCCAGGGTAAGCAAGCCAGTAAGGAACATCCCTCCATGGCTTATGCATCAGCTCCTGCTTCCTGACCTGCTTGAGTTCCAGTCCTGACTTCCTTGGTGATGAACAGCAGTATGGAAGTGTAAGCCGGATAAACCCTTTTCTCTCCAACTTGTTTCTTGGTCATGATGTTTGTGCAGGAATAGAAACCCTGATTAAGGCAGTCTCCATTAATCTCGCCATCAAAGTCTCTTTCAGCCCAAGCCTGCCCCCCAGGTGTACCTATTCAAGCAGGCTGCAGGCTGGCATACAACAGATGGGTGTCAGAGCTAGGGACTTTTTGAAGGGTGGGAAAACACTGAGGGAATCGCTGTCTTTTATGGAGCTCCAAGGGAAGGAAAGATTCAGAGATCGTTTCAGGCAAGGTGAGCAACAGGTATTTATGCTAGCACTGGCTTTAAACTTCATTTTTTTTTTTTTAAGTGTTGCTGGAGGTCCGGTAGGATATGGGCTAAGTTTGGAACAGTGCTAACCAGGCACTTTTCCCACTTAGGATTTGACAGCAAAATATGTGTGGGACTAGAAACTGTGAATCAGGCTGCAAAATTGACACATGTTCACTTGAAAAAAGAAAAAAAAACACAGCTATTTATTCATCCTTTCTTTTACCATTGATCCCCCAATCTCACATTTTTGTTGGTTATTTTATTTATTTGAATTTCAAATATTATCTCCCTTCCAGGTTTAACCTCTGCATATTCCCTATCGCATTACCCCTCCCCCTGCTTCTATAAAAGTGTTCCTCCAACTACCCACCCAGTCCTTCCTCATCACCAGTGCATTCCCCTATACTGGACCATCTAGCCTTCATAATGGCCTCCCCTCCCATTGATACCAGATAAGGCAGCCCTCTGCTACATATGCAACTTGAGCCATGGGTACCTCCATGTATACTCTTTGATTGGTGGTTTAATCCTTGGGAGCACTGGAATTTCTGGTGAGTTGATATTGTTGTTCTTCCTATAAGGTTAAACACCTCTTCATCTAATTCAAACCTTCCTGTAACTCCTTCATTGTAGTCACATGCTCAGTCTGATCATTGGTTGACTGCAAGCATCTGTCTGTGATGCATAGGTATTGGACAGGCTCTAGCAGAACCTCTCAGGAAACTGCTATATCAATCTTCTGTTAGCAAGCATCAGCATGTGTCTGAATTTGGTGTCTTCATATGAGATGTATTCACAGGTGGGGAAGTCTCTCTTTGGCCTTTCTTCAGTCTCTGCTCCACTCTTTGTCCCTGCATTTCCTTTAGACATTAGAAATAATGGTTTAATATTTTTGAGATGGGTGGGTGTCCCCATCCCTCAACAAGCGTTGTGTCTAACTTCTGGATATGGCATCTACAGTTTCTCTCTCCTCTTTGTTGGGTGTTTCATCTAATATAATTCCTGTTGGATCCTGGAGCTATTTGATTCCTGGCATCCAGGACTTTCTTGTGGCTACCCAAAGTTCTCCATTCCCCAATGCTACACAACCCTGTTCAAATTCCTGACCCTCTATACATTCCCTGCCACTCCTCCCACAGCTGACATTGGACCCCTTTTTCTGTCTCTGTGCCTTCTCCCTCCCAAGTTCCTCCCTCCATCTACCTCACATGATTATTTTGTTCCCCCTTCTATGTAGGACTGAAGTACTGACAGATTCATCTTGAAAACCACTACATTACTGCAAGCCCACTCATGACCCTGCTAAGTGCCAGAATCTGGATATCTCAAAGACACAATATAGCAACAAATATGAATTTATAAAAGTCATTGGAATGATTTGCAATGGCATTTTGCTATACTCACAGATTGGTGCTTAGCCTAACTATCATCAGAGAGACTTTACACAGCAACTGACTGAAACAGGTGCACAGAATGTAAACAGATTTAGACAGCTAAACTTTCCATAGAAGTTGGAGAATCTTTAGTGAAAACAGCAACAACAAAAACAAACAAACAAAACACCAAAAGAAAACTTTAATGCCGGAGTACGTTACATTTCATAGAGTTGCTTCACAAGAGGACACCATAGAAATTCTTACCTATCCAGAATATTTCTAAATAATCTCTCCAAAAACTGAAGTTAAGGAGCTATTGCTAAGGTTAACATGTACATATATATAAACATGAAGAGTTTAAGTTGGTTACTATCTAATTTTACTACTACTGACTAATGTTCATGGCAATAGAATGTACATTTTACTAGAGGAGAGAGAGAAACTTCAGCCAGCTACAAATCCTTTGATCTATAAAAGCCAGTCTATAAGATATCCTGGTGCAATAAATATATAAGCACTGTGAGAGCAACCAACAACTATTTTTGGACATAAGACACACTCACTGAGATGGAACACATGATTAAATCCATACTGGTAGCCAAGAACCTAAGACTAGAACTGCCATGGAACATTGGGTAAAGCCATACATATAGTGATCTGGCAAAGAAGAATACCAAAAAAAAAAAAAAAAAAAAATCTCATAATGACATTCTGCTATAGTCATAGATTAGGATCTTGCTCAATCATCATTAAAGAAGGTCGATCCTATAGTACATGGAAAGGAAATGAGAGACCAACAGTTGAAACAAGGAAAAAGAGTGGAAACTTTGGAACACTTAGTTTTCAATGGTAAATATCCATCAAATCTCTGTCCTCTTTCCTCAGAGAATGACGGCCAAGAAGGGTGAAATTGTGTGAGACACAATAGGGATATAACGATAAAAACAAAGGGTTTCTATACCCCAAAGCACTGATACATATATGACCTCAGAGTGATTTTAGCTGCCTGATTATGAACTGCAAGTTTTAAGCCAGAAGACTTCCCATTAGTGATATGGGAATTTAGTACATCCAGCAATCCCTAACATTAAAGATATTTCCAATTGATAACCAGGCAAAAATAAAGAAATCCCAAGTCTCACAGTATATACAAACTACAGTTAAGAACAGACACCATGCCCAGAAGTAGATGGCAAACATGAGTGAACTCAGTAATATATTTTAGAGGTTATTTTATCGATAACACTTTCTCTGTTAATTTTTCAAAGGATTTTGGAAGCATTTTGAAATTTGGGGCTAGAAATCAACTGAGTATTGAGAGCTCAGTGGGTGCTTTTTGGTAATTTGAAGTATAATTATATGGAAATTAGTGCAAAATGTACAAGTTTGGCTTTTTCAAAGTGAAGTTAAAGGCTCTTAAGGCATCTTTTCACAATTATATCTATATCTATATCTATATATATAATTTACATATTTTAAAATATATATTATATTAAACTTAATATAATTAACTTAGAAAAACGAGGTTTTTGTATGATTACTTAGCAATTCTTAGTTTGCTTACCTCAACATCTACCACACCTTTCCGCTATCTTTTTGAACCAAACCATTTTTAATTTATGAATCGCTATTTTATCCTGAGTTCTTTCATACCATGTGTGTTCTACTCCTAGTTTTTGTTATTTTTACTGGTTGAAATGTTTTTGTCTTCCATATTATTTTTGCCCATTCTGCACTTAAGTAGACTTTTCCTTCCTCTTCTTTCACAACACTTTTTTCCTTTTGTACTGTTCTGCATTGATAATGCCCCTCTCCAAGTTCATTTTGCTCATGTTCTAGTATTTCACCCTCATTAATGAATCCTTCCAAACTAACAATTTTAATTAATTGGCTTCCTCCACATTTATAATAATTAAACCACATATAGTAGATAAGCTTATCACCATACATGAGAGAGAAATGTTTGTGTTTATGTGTCTATGCCTGGAAAACCTCATTCAGGATAGACTATTAAAGTTCTTTCCATTTTCCTGCGAAGGTCATAACTTTTTTTTTATTTTTTAGTAGTATCACATTGAAACATGTAGTACATTTCATTATATATTATTCAAGTGGGGCCTACAGTCTTTTGACGGATAGGTGCTTCATCTCTGAATGAACACAGACCTGGAAGTCTTCCACTGTATGTGTGTTGGGGGCCTCTTATCAGCTTCTATATGCTGTCTGCTTGGTCTTCAAGTGTTTGAAAGATCTCTGGGTTCCAGATTAATAAAGACTGCTGCTCCTCCTACAGGATTGGCCTTCTCCTCAGCTTTGTTCAGCTTTCCCAATTCAGCAACTGGTTTCAGCTGTTTCTGTCCATTGGCTAGGTGAAATTATCTGCATTTGACTCTTTAAACTTCTTGTTGGGTCTTTCAGAGGGCAGCTATGATAGATCTCTTTTTGTGAGTGCTCCATAGCCTCAGTAATAGTGTCAGACCTTGGAACCTTCCCTTGAGATGGATCCTACTTTGGGCCTAAATCTGGTCTTTCTTTACCAAAGGCTCTTCTCTATTTCCATCCCTGTAATTCTTTCAGATTGAAACAATTAGGGGTCAGAGGTGTGACTGTGGTATGGTAACCCCATTCCTCACTTGATGTCCCATTTTCCTGCTGGAGGTTGGCTCCACAAGTTCCCTCTCCCCACTATAAGGAATTTCATCAAAGGTCCATCCCTGTGAGTCCTGGTAGTCTCTCACCTCCCAGGACTCTAGTACATTCTGGTGAGTCCCCCAGCCTCTTATTTTCTGAGGTTTCCTGTTTACATTCTTTCTGCATGCCCTCTGGTCTTCAGTCCTTTTTCCACACCCAATTCCAGATCAGGTTTCCATCTCCCTGCCCTGCCCCCACTGTCACTCTATCCCATCCACTTTCCCTCTCAAATCCCTCCCTCCCTCTCCAAATATGATTGCTTTATCTTCTGTCCTAAATTAGACTGAGGCATCCTCACTTGGGGACTTCAGCTTGTTGAGACTTTTGAATTCTGTGTAGTGTATCTTGCGTATTCTTCATCGATTGTTTGTTTGTTTGCTTGGCTAATATCCACTTATTAGGGAATAAATACCATGCATGTCTTTTGGCTCTGAGTTACATCACTGAGTATGATATTTTCTAGTTCCATCTATTTGCATGCAATACTCAGGATGTTCTCATTCTTAATAGCTGAGTTGTATTCCATGGTGTAAATGAACCACATTTTCTGTATCCATTCTTCGGTCCTGAGATATCTGCATTGTTTCCAGCTTCTGGCTATCACAAATAAGGCCACTATAAACATAGTGGAACATTTTCCCCTTTATCATGATGAGGCATCATTTCCGTATGTTCCCAAAAGTGGTATAGCTGGATCTTCATATATATATCTATTTCTAACTTTCTGAGAAACCTACAGACTGATTTACAGAGTGGTTGTACCCGTTTGCAATTCCACCAGCAATGGAGGAGTATTCCTCTTTCTCCATATCTTCTCCAACATGTGTTTTTACCTAAGGTTTTGATCTTGGCCATTCTGACTGGTGTGGTGGAATCTCAGGGTCATTTTGATTTGCATTTCTCTGATCACTAAGGGCTTTGAACATGTTTTTAGGGGCTTCTCAGCCATTCAATATTCATCAGTTGTGAATTTTTAGCTTGGCAAAATTATAATAAAGAAATTGCAACAAAACATTATAAGAAAAGAAGTCATCACAACATAAAGCTTTTAATTAATAGTTGCAGCATTGGTAATAATCAGAACTACTAGCATAAAGGGATACATATTTTACACCATAAAGACCATGGCCTCATGAATGTGTCACTTAAATACTTGTGAATTAATTAGCAAGCTAAAGGGCAATGAACTGTTATTATCCTCTGGCTGCCACTCAGTTAAAACTTAATACAGGTCTTAAGGGTTGATTTCATGCTATTTTTTCAAGTATTTCTCTAAATGTATTTTCTCACACCTCCTTACTATGGCTACCAGGATCTGTGCCTACCCTGAAGCTGATACAATTTGAGTCCAGATTCAGACGTTGTCCATGTGACCTGGCTCTAAATTGAAGCAACTGAATCAAATAATACTTAAATATCACATTGACACTTTTTGTCATTATATCAAATATTAGACTCAGGAGCACAAGCTTCTTTAAGCTTCTTGCCCTTCCTATCTACGTGGTAGCTCTTTCATAACTTACACATACAATATGCATTTCCATAGAAAAGAAAGGATTTGATGTGCAATTAGGAATGTATTGTCTGGAAGCTAAGTTAGTAACTTAAATATCAAATAAAATGGGTGTGATTGCCAGTGATTGCCTATGCTACTTAACACATAAACCAGATTTAGCTTAAAATAAAAGGAAATCCTGCATGAGAAAATGACTTGCAAATATCTGTCCGTAAATATATGTTTAAATAGAAATTACTGGGAAAAGGTCATGACAATTATGGGTAGTTCCATCCCTTGTATTCTTGAATTCTATAGAAAAATCTGTTTCAGCAAGTCAGGTAAAATAAGTCAGTAAGCAGTACCCCTCTATGGTTTCTGCATCAGCTCCAGCTTGCAGGTTTCTACTATGTATTGGTTCTGTCCTGAATTCTTTAGATGATGATCAGCAATATAGAAGTATAAACCAAATACAGGCTTTTATCTACAACTTGAACTTGGTTTTTTCTTTGTTTTATTTGTTTTTGTTTGGTTTTTTTTTTGTTTTTTGTTTTTGTTTTTGTTTTTTTTTTTTTTTGTCACTTTTCACTGTAGAACTGAAACAGGTTAGGATGAAGAGTTTGGAGTATTGTTGAGACAGAACAGAGTTTGTTTTAAATAGAATTTTAGATTTTGGGATTAGAAAGGAATTGAGGGTTGAGAGTTCTTTGTTGTATTCTGCTAGAGTTTGAAAGATAAGCAGGGTTAAGAGCAGTCTCCTGGTTGGATGCCTGGATTATGAACTTTCTGACAGAAATTAAAAGGCTCTATATCATGTTTTAATTCAAGGTTCTGTCATTAACTTATGTGTTGCTGACAAAACAGCTGTGATTAACAACACATCAGAAATACTAATAGGGCACCTTTGATTTTCTGGAACACTCAATGCTGATCATCTAGAGCTGAGAAATTATATGTGATTAAGAAGAGACCATCATCACTGAGGTGAAATCTTCTGAGAAGAGTTTCTTGACACTCATCACATTGAAGCCTTGTACTAGAAATGACTGGGGTTTCTACCTCATACTGGTAGCCAAAAATGGTAGCTTAATAGACACCCAGGCAGTATTAGTCTTGAATGCATAAAAATTCATGGTCAGCAGCTTAAGCCTGAGACTGTGAAGGCTAGGAGAGGACATTTGTGTTGTTGTAACCTATTGTCATGTGAAAGCCAATGACTGAAGGGGTTATGCAAATAGGTTAAAGTTTGGTACCCCAAAACAGCCTGTGATGGGTTATCATTTAAAATGTGTCTCAGATGCTTTGGAGATGCCATTACCATGGGATGACACCAAAACTGCAGAGTAAAGTGGAGTAGAGCCTGCCAGATCCTTGAAGATAAACTGAATGTGGTGCAAACAGCAAGCTGGAAAAATAATAAAAAATATTTGAAGTTGCCCAGAATATCATGAATAAATCCTCTATAATTGCAAATTGTGTAATTAGTAGTGTTGGAGCTTGTTTTTGCTCAGTTTGCTTTGTGACTGTGCCAAACTTGAAAGACTTTGTACTTTTTATGAGATTTTTGATTGCTAGATGGAGTGCATTTTTAACAGATTATCTCTTTTACACCAAGAACAAATGGATCCTTCCTTCCTCTCCTAGTCCCACCTGACTTCTAAGCCCAACACTATTCTACCTTCTTTTCTCTTTACAATAGGTCTACCTAAATAGGTGTTGACCAGACATGGTATATAAACCTGAGAAATGACTAGCCAACTCCTCTTCTACTAAGGCTAGACAAGATAACCGAATGCGGGCAAGAACTCAAGGGAATGTAACAAGAGTCAGAGACAGCCCCTGCTGCCATATAGAATTCGTACAAGAGCAGCAAGTTACATAACCATACCATATATGCAATGGAACCTGATCAGACCCATACATGCTACATTATTGGCAGTTTAGTTCCCTTGAGTTCTAATATGCAATGGATATAATACACTCTTAGCTCTTCTTGCGGTGCCCTTGACCTATCCGGCTCTTACCAATGTTCCTCATTATTTTACTGATGCTCCAGATTCTAACAAAAACTCACCTATCTGTATCTTCTTGGGGTCTATGCATTTCTTTCATCTCTTGCTGTCTGAAGCATCTCTGATGACTGTTTGGTCTAGACATTAAACTGTGAGTATGCCATAATAAATTCAGCAATCTTTCCTTTTTTCCAGTTATGTTTAGTCTTTCGCATATCCAGCACCTGGCTTTAGGATCTGCAGGTGGTGAAAAATTTGGCCTCGCTGTCCTGTCATGCGTATCAAGATGGGCCAGTCATTAGTAGTCCACAATAACAATTTGTGTGCCAAGCATATGTTGTGGACATGAGGAGTTGTAGAAGTTGCAGGTCTGAGATCTACTGTCTGGGTTTCTTGTCCAAATATCTCAACTAGATGTCTTGCCTACTTAGTTAAAGGAGATGACCATTTCAGATTCCATATCCCATATTGTTATGAATGCTAGCTAAGGTCCCTCTCATTGATTTCTGGATGTTTCTGTTACGCTCTGTTTCTAGCTCTTCCCATAGATGGCACCCAGATTCCAGTTGTCTTCACAAGTAATCTCTCCCTCCATCATCCATAACCGCAGATGTTTCATATTCTCATCCCCACTCTATACTCTTGCAGTCCACTCTCCCCATGCACACATGATGTCTATTCTGTTTCCCCTTCTAAGTGAGAATTAATGTTCCCTATTTGGCACTACATGTACTTAGCCTTTTTTGTATCTGGAGATAGCAGTATGCTTATCCTTTACCTTATATTATCCACTTATACTTTGGTACATACTATGTCTGAAATCATAGGTTGGATTAACTCAAAGGATCATCTTCTCTACTTCCATTCATTTGCTTAGAAATTTCATGATGTTATTGTTTTTAATTACTGAATAATGCTCCTTTGTTTATCCATTCTTTGGTTGACATATATTTAGCTTGTTTCAAGTTTCCACTATCATGCATAAAGCTGCTAAGAAAAGAGTTGAGCAAGTGCCCTGTGGTATGGTGGAGTGTCCTCTGGGTGTATGCCCAGAAGTCATATAGGTCAGTCTTGAGATAAGTAGAGTCCCAATTTCCTGAGAAACGGCTGCATTGATTTCTGAAGTGGATGTATGTTTCTGCCATCCCACTAGGAATAAAGAGAACATAAGTTTTATTTATTTTTTATTCACTTTATAACCCTCTTCTACCCCTCTACAGGTCATTCCCTACCAAAATCCTCCCTCCCATACTACTGTTCTTCTCCTCTGAAATACTGTCCCCAAGTATATCTCAATGCAGACACATCATCTCTATGAGACTAGTGGCATTTCCTCCCACTAAGGCTAGACAAAGTTGCCCATCTTGAAGAACATATTCTATGGACAGACACCATATTTTGGGATAACTCTGACATTATTTGTTTGGGCCCAGATGAAAACTAAGGTGTACATATGAGGAGAGGTGTAGATCTTGCCAGGGTATGCCCCTTGGTTGTTGATATAGACTGTGACAACACCAAGAGACCTGGGTAGTTGACTCTGTTGGTCTTAAAGTGTATTCCTGTTGACTTCATGAACTGCAATCCTTCTCTCTATATTTCTGTATAATAAATCAAACTCCATCCAAAGTTGGGTGTAGGTGTATACATCCCTGTGAATTATCTGCTAGATGGAGTCCCACAGACAGCAGCCATGTTTTGCTCTTCTGTGTTAGCAAGCTAGAGTATCATGGGTTATTTCCTAATGTGTAGATTGCAAGTTGGGATATCAATTCAACCTATTTTCATTTTACTCCTCTGTACTCCCTTAAACTGGCTTACCAAAATCTACATAGCTTTCAGTCCCACTGTCCTCCATTCTCCTACTAATTTTAACCATTATGCCCTTCGTTAAATATCCACCAGCTTCTGTAATCCCCAGTACAAGTGCATATTCTGCCACTAAACAACATGGTCAGGTTTGTCACAGAAATTTCATGCTTTGTTCATTTATCCCAATTTTGTCTTTATCTTGATGCTCTTTGTTATTTTTGTCAGCTGGATAGAAGTTAGAGTCATCTGACAGGAGAAATATTCAGTTTAGAAAATACATCATAGGATATAAGTGTAAGGGAGTTCACAAAATCAAAAGCAGGACAACCATCCCCCATGATCGGTGTTGCCATTCATGGGATGATAGTTCTGGATTCTAGAGGAAAACAGGATGACTTCGAATGTGAAGTAAGTAAATATGCACCACTCCTCCATTATGTCTACATCAACTCCTGCTTCTAGGATCCTTCCATTTTTGCTTTCTGTCCTGACTTACTTATGCTATATGGAATTGCAAACAAAATATATGATAATTGTTTTGGTTTTTGTGATGTATTATTTTTCTTTGTTTGTATTTTGCCTTTTGTTGTTTTATTTGTTTTTGTTTTTTTGTTTGTTTACCATAGTGTTTTCCTGCATTAAGCTTAAAAAAATCATCCTGGATTAACTAAGTTCACCCCTGCAAAATATCCCTACAAACATAGTATATATTTGCTTATATGTTGATGAAGGATATTAAGTTTTCAATAACAAAAAATCACTATGACCTGAGAGGGTAAATAAAGAGCAAGGGAATACGGTGGATGAATGGACCTCCCTAGGAAGGGAAAAATAATTAGATTTAAAAGAATAGAAAAGGGTGAGTTATGGGGCTGAAAAGAAAGAATCAGGATGGTCAAAGTTGAATGGAATGAATCAGGGGGTTAAGAGAGAAAATATGAGGAGACATTTACAAACCTGTAAAGGACAATGTGGAAGCCTTCTGTAGAAAAATCTATGTAAATATTCATATATATAAAGGAAATCTAATCGGAATCATTATATATCATGGGAAACAAAGACACAAGTAAACATTTCTCAACATTAAATAAAATCTCTAGTGCTAGCCATGGGGTACATCTAATAGAGTTGGTTCCCAAATGGACACCACAAAAGTTCCCAGCAATCTAGTACATTTAGAAATGTACTACATTCTCTCAGAAAAATGATGGCAAAGCATTATTGCTGAGGCCAACACCTACATATTCAATAAACATGGAACATTTCAGTTGATGAGAATTTAGAGCCTTCATATAAAAGTTTAGTTTTTTATATCATAGATTTGTGTCTATAATAATAGATTAGTGACTTGGTCTTTACTCCTCAGTGAAGATTTCTTTTTAGGTGATAGAAATAAAGACAGAGACCCACACCTGGACCCAGTACAGAGAGTAAGAATCTAAGTACATTCAGTTCAAAATGGGATGTCTACCAAATCTTTCACATCAGCCCTCAGGCTGAGGAGGGTGAAATTTTGTAAGAAAAAAATATAGTTGCTGTCTTAATTAGGGTTTTACCGCTGTGAACAGACACCAAGACCAAGGCAAGAAACCAGCTGGGCAAAGTCCAAACTCTGCATCTCCATGGCTGATTGGCTGATGTCAAAGTGGTCTTCAGATCTCCCCTCCTTTTTCATCTTTGTTGACTGCAACAAACTGCTTTCTCCTGGGATGGTTTCACTCCCTGTCAGCAGCTTTCCTCACCACGTATCCCATGGCTCTGGCATCTTTAACATCTTTGAGTCTCCAAAGCAATTTCAGTGTTACAGCTTCTTCTTTCAGTGTCTGGGATTCCACTTGATCTTTTGGACTCCTCCTAAGGGCTGGCATCACTTCTCCATCTCTGTCCTCTGTAGCACTCTATGCTCAGGTTGATCTACTCAACTATGAATGCTGTTTTTGGTGATCATCCCATGGTACTGATCTCCAATACACTGGAGTTTTCCACTCCAACTAGGCTTCACCAATAGCCCCTCATAGGCTCTCTTCAGGGTGCCAAGCCTCAAATCTTTTGCATGACCCCTTCAGTCCTGAGTCATCAACTACAGCTGAGGCTTCACCTTCTCCAATGGCCTTCCCTGGCCTCTCACAGTGCTAAGCCTCAGCTTCTCTCCATGATCCCTTCATTCCTTCACAAGCAGTACCACCTGAGTGACTCTTACACTTTACCAAGTCCAGCCGCAGCATGAGGTACAACCTTGGGTATCTCTGGAACACAGCTTCTTTTTGCTCCCAGAAAATAATTTCCAGAAGATTTCACCTCAGTGATGCTGGTCTCTTCTTAGTCAATGCTAATTACTTAGCTCCAGCTAATCAGCATCAATTTTCCCAGTAGTTCCTTCCATTCTTAACTCTAGAGCCAGAGCCACATGGCTGAAGCTTCTGAGTTCTGCTGCTTACAGGAACTAGAACATAATCCCCTTGTACTATTACATTATCACTAGCTTTATGTTTTCTAAATCCTTCACTACCTAAGCTTGGCTATCCTGGTTCTTGCTCTGTAGATTGACCTTGAATGCAGAGATCAGCATGCCTGTCTCATGGGATTAAAGGTGTGTACCACCATGCCTGGATCTAATTAAGCTGGGTAGAATCTTGCCCCAAAGTCCCACTCCCTTAATCTGTTATCTCCTAGAACACAAGATTTTGCTTCATTTCACTTCCTGTGCTCCTTTAATTCTCGAACCATATATTTTATATTTTTCCTTTCTAAGCTTGTTATCCTTGTTCAAAGTTCTCTTCATAAGACTTAACCAGAGAACAAAGTCTCTGCTGGGCCTTTTTGAAACTTCTTTTGTCAATGGAATTAATCCAAGTCTCTTCACCTTAGCCTCAGGCAAACTTTTCAGACAAGGGCAAAAAGTAGCCACATTCTTCACCAAAATACCACAAAACCAGTCTTTATGCCACATTCTGAAATTCTTCTCCTTTGAAATCTCTTGGGCCAGGTCAACACAGTTCAAATACTCCCAGCAACTAAGTCTTCCATATTCCTACTAGGATGATCCATTAAGCCGCATTTAAAGCATTCCATTGCTTTCCAAATACAAACTCCCAGCAACTAAGTCTTCCATATTCCTACTAGGATGATCCATTAAGCCGCATTTAAAGCATTCCATTGCTTTCCAAATACAAACTCCCAAAATCCAGTCTTTCAAATAAAAACATGGTCAGGCCTATCACAGCAATACCCCACTCCTGGCACCAATTTCTGCCTTATTTAGGGTTTTACTGCTGTGAATAGACACATGACCAAGGCAAGTCTTATAAAAAAAAAAAAAAACAACATTTAATTAGAGCTGGCTTACAGGTTCAGAGGTTCAGTCCATTATCATCAAGGTGGGAGCATGGCAGTATCCAGGCAGGCATGGCACAGGAGGAGCTGAGAGTTCTATGTCTTCATCCAAAGGCTGCCAGTGGAAGACTGACTTCCAGGCAACTAGGGTGAGGGTCTTATAACCACACCCACAGTGACACACCCATTCCAACCAGGTCACACCTATTCCAACAAGGCCACACCTTCAGATAGTGCCACTCCCTTGTCCAAGGATATACAAATCATCACAGTTGCAAACACAGACTCAACAATATCTTGACTCTAAAGGACTGACACATATATGATATTAGAAAGACTATAGCAGCATCCATATGGGATGTGCAGGTCTCAGCCCACTTGCTTCCCAGTGCTGTGAAAGTAAGTGAACACATTCAGCAATTCCAAAATTAGATGGTGTCTCCAATTTATAACTAATCCAATATGAAGATTTCCCCAAGAGTCTCACAGGCTATACTAACTCTACTTGAGATAAGGTTTCATGCCCAGCAGCAGGTGCATAGCACAAATGATCTCAGTTTATTGAGGTTTTGGGAGGTTTATTTTATCTCATAACACTTTCTCCAAAACTTCCTTGTTTGTTGCCCATTTGTTTATGTATAGGATTTCCATAGGCATGGAAGTATCTCTGTGTCTGTATGAGCTTCCTTTTTATTTATTTACTTTTTTAAAATTAATTTATTTTTTACATTTCATATTCAATTCCCCTCTCCTCCAATCAACCCTCCAACTGCTCCACACTGCCTCTTCCTGTTTTACATGCATTTGCTTATTTTATCATATTCTGGCTTGTTTTATTTTATTTATCATATTTTATACTACTTCTTTCATTTTCTATTTAGGTTACTATATATATTCTAATGAGCATTATCAGAAAGGAGTTTGGATTTGGGTAATATGAGGTGGAGAGGATCAAGAAAGTGTTGTAGGACAAGAAGAAATACTCAGTGTAAGACTGTGAAAACAATATTTCTCAATTAAAATGTTCTTAAAAAATATGATTACTTAAATTATATAAATATTACATTCTTATGGGCTTACATGCCATTCCTTATTTTGACTACCTCTACCATACCTTTCCTTTATCTTCCTACACGAAACACTTCTTGAATTATTAATCCCTATCATAACCTCTATTCTTTCATATAATATGTGGTATAAATTGCTTACTGATAGGAAGGTTTCCAGATTTCATATCATTTTTATCTACTGTGTATTTCAATTGATCCTTTTCCTCCTGCTTATTTTTTTCCTTTGTTTGGAGGGAGAAAACATCATTGGAACACAAATGCAGTAATGAGTGTATATTGTAGATCACCTGTAATCCAGACACGATGAAAGTCACAGTACTGAAAGTAAAAAGGCCATGCAATCCACCCTTTCCACTACCAAGCATTACTTAGAAGAAATCAAATCAGCATTTACTTCATTCCATACATAATTGCAGAAATATTTATAATATGATATATAATCAACATAGTTCAAATATATGAGAATTTTTCAAATATAAAAAGCATTTTGTATTTTAAAAAATGCATACTTAGCCATCAAAATAAGAGAACCATATATTACTAACAGCATAAGAGAACTGCATGTAGAATATATTTTAATTTTATTTATTTATATTTCAATTTAATTTTATATGTATCTTTATACATTCAAATTCTATCCCACTCAGATTGTCCACCCAACAACCCTACCCCCATCAACCCACTTCTACTCAGAGAAGTTGGAGCCCTCTGGGTATCCCCTACCCTGACACATCAATTCTCTGCAAGGGTAGACATAAACTTTCCCACTGAGGGCTGACAAGGCATGCCAGATAATAACTTAACCAAAATTGTAATTGAAACCTAAAGGTTGTAGCTGTCTAACTTATTGAGTGCTTTATAAATGATGGGAAACTTCTTTATCTCTAGGCTACAATTGTGTCTTCTTAACAGTGTTATTTGCCTTATAGAATTGTTGCAGTTTTATGAGGTCATATATATATATATATATATATATATATATATATATATTTCTACCTGACCAGTCCATCTTCAGACTATTCTACATCCCATACCTCCTCTTGCCTACTATCTCCATGAGGATGTCCCAATCCCCAGACTCCCAACCCTATCACACCTCTAAACTCCCTTAAGTCTTCAGTCTCTTGAGGGTTGTACCTTCACTGAGTGAGTCTAGACCAGACACTGTTCTACTTTATGAGTTGTTTGCTTCATATCAGCTGGGGTATGCTGCCTGGTTGGTAGTCCAGTGTCTGAGAGATCACAGGGGTCCAGATTAATTGAGATTGATGGTCCTCCTACAGGTTCACCCTCCACATCAGCTTCTTCCAACTTTTCTCTAATTCAACCACAGAAGTCAACAGCTTCTGTCCAATTGTTGGGTGTAAATATCTGTGTCTGACTTGCTCAGCTGCTTGTTGGGTCTTTTGGAGGGTAGCCATGATAGGCCCCTTTTAGTGAACACTCCATGCATAGCCTCAGTAATAGTATCAGACTTTAGGGCCTCCATTTGAGCTGGATACCACTTTGGGCCTGCTGCTTGACCTTCATTTTCGCAGGCACCTCTCAATATCCATCCCTGTATTTCTTTCAGATAGGAAGAATTACAGGTCAGAGTTTTGAGTGTGGGATGGCAAACCCATTCCTTACTTGATGCTCTGTCTTTCTGTTGCAGGTGGGCTCTACAAGTTCCCTTTCTCTACTGTAGGTAATTTCATCTGAGGTCCCTCTCTTTGAGTCCTCACAGTCTCTCACATGTCAAGTCTCTGGTACATCTGGATGGTCCCGCCAACATACTATCTTCTGATGTTGTCTGTTTCCATTCTTTCTGCTGGTTCTCAGACCATTAATCCATTTTCTCACCAAACACCAGATGATGTTCCCATCTTCCACACTCAGGCCCCTTTCCTTCCCTTGTGATTGCCTCCTTCTCACTCCCAGCCTCCTCACATGGACCCTTCAATTTTTTGAATATTTGGTGTTCTGAGAACTGTATCTTGGATATTATACTTTTTTGGCTAATGTTCACTTATTAGTGAGAACTTACCATATATGACCCTTTGGGTTGGAGTTACCCTCACTCATGATGATATTTTCTAGTTCCATACATTTGCCTGCAAAATGTAGAATGTCCTTCTTAATAGATGAGTAGTAGCCCATTGTGTAAATGAACCACATTTTCTGTATCCATTCTTCTGTCATAGGACATCTGCATTGTTTCCAGTTTCTGGCTCACAAACAAGGCTACTATGAACATAGTAGAACACATGCCCCTGTTGCATCATGGGACATCTTTTGGGTATATATCCAAGAATGGTATAGATCGTTTTTCAGGTAGATCAATTTCCAATTTTCTGAAGAACCAATAGATTGATGTCCAGAGTGCTTGTTTCTCTTTGCAATCCCACCAGCAATGGAGGAGTATTGCTCTTTATCCACAACCTTGCCAACATAAGCTGTCACCTGAAGGTCTGATCTAAATCATTCTGATTGGTGTAAGGTGGAATCTAAGGGTCATTTTGATTTGCATTTCCCTGATCACTAAAGACTTTGACCATTTCTGAATAATGTACTAGAAAAGGAAAAGAATTCCTATACTCACAGGTAGGTAAAATAGTGAAAATGGCCATCCTACCAATAGCAATCTACACACTGAATGGCTTCCCTATCAAAACACCAGCACAATTCATTGCAAACTTTGAAATATGATTTCTAAATAATGTGGAAAACCATGAAACTCAGTATATATTGAACAATCTAGAAGAATATGTGAAATTCTGGAGTATTCGCCATCCCTGCCTCAAGAACAAGTACTTTGTGAAAAACATATTCAAGTTCTGAGAGAATTCAGCTGACTTGAATGAATATGAACATCCAATTCTGACTTGTTATGTTTCAACATGGAAAAATGGATCTGTTTGTTGTCATAGTAACTTCTCAATATTTGATGTGTCAATTTTTGGTCATAAATGGGGAAAAGTCTCATAGGACCTGGTTGCTCTCTGAGAAGGAAATTTTAGTGGACAGCTTCTGAAGCAGGGGGAGTAATTATCTTGAGTGGCATTCCTCTTATAATTTGCCATGTTCCGGGGACCTCTTCATACACATGACCATGTGTGTAGCCCTGGTTAAACCCAGCCTGTCACAAGTAACAACAACTAAAGCAAAAGTTCAGAAAGTATTTATTGAGAAAAAAAAATTATGTTCAAGGGAGATGGATGAAAACAAGAGTGCCTGAAAAGTGAGTATGGTCAAAATTTATTCACATACTTGTTGGAAATCTCCTAAGAATAACATGAAAGACTAAAAGAAAACCTGTGATAGTTAGTACTGTATACTCATAAAGATTCATAGAGTGAAGCAAAGTGGATTTTCACATGAGCCTGAACATATTAAAGTAAGGATGATTGAGGGACCCAAGATGATTTCTCTTGGAATCCTCCTAACAGGTGACAGGTGTACTTAAGGCAAAGGGTCTCAAGCTGTCAGTAGTAACACCTTTGGGTTAAAATGACTATTTCATAAGGGTTAAAAATCATATCATGAATATTACATGTTAACATTATATTTTATAAAATATAAATTTATGGTTATGAAGAAAAAATATAAATGTCCATACTTTTTGTCACTACAACATGAACCATGTTAGTAAAATGTTATAGCATTAGAAACGTTGAGACTCACTGATTTAAGAAAGGGTAGGCTATTAATATTGAAGGGATGCTAATTCTAAACTTCCTGCTACTTCATACTTTATTTAGATTTTTTTCTGCCTTGACATGGAGTGAATAATTTTCTTTTTTTTTTTTTTTTTTTTTTTTTTTTTTTTTTTTTTTTTGGTTTTTCGAGACAGGGTTTCTCTGTATAGCCCTGGCTGTCCTGGAACTCACTTTGTAGACCAGGCTGGCCTCGAACTAAGAAATCCGCCTGCCTCTGCCTCCCAAGAATAATTTTCTTAGTATATGAAATTTATTTACACCCTTCATTCATTGTTTGTGTGGATAAGTAATGAGGATTATAGTATATAATAGTTGGCACAGTAATTAGAACACTAGGGGGCTACTATTTTATTTGGAAATAAACTGAGAACTCACTAATTTAATTATTTGTCAAAACAGATTTGAATGAGAGTGTAATATCTTGTCATAGTTATCTAACAAAATTCCCTTGATTGGGTTATGTTAATGCATTTCACTGGGACTGTTACTTGGAGTAACAACCTAGTTTTTGGATATTTAAGGCAATACATAAGTTCTAGTCACAAAAATAACTGTCTTTTATCTTTTCTAGCATCATTTCATTGTCATTGGAGTCAGGTAATATCTCCTCCGAATTCTTTAAGACATCTTCTATATATTGGCAGACCACCAAGATAATTTGTTCATTCACAGTGTCAATGCGTTCTTCCTGATGCTTTTTCAGAACCTAAAGTAGACATAGATGATTTTAACAAGGTTAACAGTAGGGAAAAAAAAAACTTATCCAAAATTAATTGTATAGGATGAAATAGGATGAACAGAGACTGTGAGCTCAAAACTAATTCTAGATCTTTATGCTAAACTGATATTCTGACACTCAAATTCAATGACGGCTAAACTTGAGGAATAACTCAAATGGGAGCTCCTTACTCAGAACATTAACAGGACTATTTCAAATATTTGGGGCAAATTTCCAGGGAGTATCTACATCCAACTTTTTTTATATTAACACAAAAATATGTATTAGTCTATTGAAAGAAAGTACAATGATGTAGTGAAATAATTGTTTTTGTTTTTTTGTTTATGATAGTGATAATAACATAACTGAAAAACAAATGGCACTGATTCAAATTTATACAAATATTATTTGTAGAAATATGCATATGTGTTTCCAATTCATGTGTGTATCAAACAATGTTTGTACATTATCAAAACTGAAACTAAACTTGAATGTCAGCACCATTTTGGTGGCAAATGAATAAGAGGAATATCTAAGCTCATGTTAAATATGTGACTCCATTATATATTTTATCTGATATTTCTGGTTGGTTATTCCCATGAAAATGAACAAGGATAGATTTTGTTATATTTTGTAGACCTGTCATCATATATCTCAACATATAGTATGGCCAATATATCTATATTTTTACCTATATTTCATTCCCAAGAACAGGGATTAATAGACAGTGTTTGAATAAATAGACCAACCTCACTTACCAATTTCTTGTAGAAAGAAAGGGCATGCTACACATCTTTAATAAACATTTTATTTTATCTAATCCTGAGTTGTTATCTCCATTCTATTTCTATTAAACTAAAAAAAAAATGTAAAAAATATTCAAATTTCAAAATAAGTATTTAAAGGGCAATAGGTAATACTAATTTTCTGCTTCTTATACCACCTTTCTTTGTAGGTAATTTTTTCTTATTGTTTTATGTATTCATAATTTCAATTAATAGAGTCTTTATTACAAAGAAAAAATAAGAGTTACTGAGGATAATTCATAAAATATACTATTTTAATATAGTTCATATTTAATAAAAATTATATAAGCAATTCTATTTAAAATTATCTATATGCTACACACCTAGGTAGGGTGTAGATGTGTCTCCAGTTTGAAGCCTATCCCTTAAAACAACTTTGTTAATGAATAATTTTTTCTGTTAGTCTTCTCAATCAGCTTTACTTAAAATGAAATCATTGGTACAATATTGGATTTTTCTGATCCACACTCACATTTCAATTTGAGAACATTCCAACAGAAGACTTGCTTCATATATGAATCCAACATTTCATTCTTTGCAACTGACATGCATCACAATAAGCTAGGTATTAGAGGTTGATAAATACAGTATATTTGTAGTGCATCTCCATTGACATGGGGTACTGTATTTTCACTGAGAGGGCCAACTGTCACAGATGGCTCTTATACTGGCTGATATTATGTGTCAACTTGACACAGCTGGAGTTATCACAGAGAAAGGAGCTTCAGTTGAGGAAATGCCTCCATGAGATCCAACTGTAAGACATTTTCTCAATTAGTGATCAAGGGGGGAAGGCCCCTTGTGGGTGGGACCATCTCTGGGCTGGTACTCTTCGTTCTATAAGAGAGCAGGTTGAGCAATCCAGGGGAAGCAATCCAGTAATGAACATCCCTCCATGGCCTATGCATTAGCTCCTGATTTCTGACCTGCATGAGTTCCAGTCCTGACTTCCTTGGTGATGAACAGCAGTATGGAAGTATAAGCCTAATAAAGCATTTCCTCCCCAACTTGCTTCTTGGTCATGATGTTTGTGCAGGAATAGAAACCCTGACTAAGACAAATTGATACCAGCATAGTGGGGTATTCCTGGACAACCTCACGATGTTTTGAGGAGGACTCTGGAAGGACTTTGGAATTTTGGCCTACAAGATCTATTCAGTGTTAAGAACTCTGTGGGATGTTGTGTAGGAGCTTGGACGATAATGTTGAGAACAGCTCAGAAGATGGAGGCCTGGCTTTTATAATTTCAGAGGGAAGATTAAAGATTTTTTTCAGGGCCGTTGCTATTTTGATTGTGAAGATTGGGTAGTTCTGGTTAGCTGGGGCTGAAGAAAGTTGTGATTAACTAAATACCAGAACTACTAAATCAAAACCTTTGCATTACTGGGACTATTGATGACGGTTAGCTGAAGCTAAGAAATTAGTGGTGATTAAGAAGAGACCAGCATCATTGAGGTGAAATTTTCTGGGAGGTGTTTTCTGAGAGCACAGAGGCTGTGTTCCAGAGATAACCAAGGTTTTACTTGGTGCTGCACCAGGACTTGGTAATGTGTAAGAGTCACCCAGGTGGTACTGGTTTTGAAGGCATGAAGGGGTTATGCAGAGCAGCTGAGGCTCAGCAATTTGAGAGAACATAGAAGTCCACTGGTGAAGGTACAGCATCAGTTGCAATTGATGGCTCAGGACTGAAGGAGTCATGCAGTGTTTTGGAGTTGCCAGTACCATGTGATGACCACCAAGAGTAACAGCAGTGGATTACAGGCATCAGGAGCCTAAAGGAAGACTTGTGTGCTACAAAGAGCATGGCTGGAATAGTGACTAAAGCCCTTGGAGGAGTCCAGAAGATCATGAGTTGTATCTCACATATTGGATGGGTGGAGATCAATTTTAGCTTTTGATTGTGACTGTGCCCTGATAATTTTCTCTCTTGAAGAAAGGTTTTTTTTTTGGTTTTTGTTTGTTTGTTTGTTTGTTTTGTTTTGTTTTGTTTTTGAATCCCACAGTTAAGAGACTTTTAATTGTAAAGATTTTGGATTGTAGAGAGGTTGTAATTTTAAGAATTTGTAAAGACTGTGGCACTTTTAAAGTTATTTAGATCTTGGGGATGAATGAGAAAATAAGGGTTGAGGCTTACCAGTGATGTATTTGTGTGTCAAGTTGACAAGGGGTTAATTGTACTGGCTAATCTTGTGTCAACTTGACACAGCTGGAGTTATCACAGAGAAAGGAGCTTCAGTTGAGGAAATGACTCCATGAGATCCAACTGTAGGCATTTTCTCAATTAGTGATCAAGGGGGAAAAGCCCCTTGTGGGTCGGACCCTCTCTGGGTTGGTAGTCTTGAGTTCTATAAGAGAGCAGGCTAAACAATCCAGGGGAAGCAATCCAGTAATGAACATTCCTCCACGGCCTCTGCATTAGCTGCTGCTTTCTGACCTACTTGACTTCTAGTCCTTACTTCCTTGCTGATGAACATCAGTACAGAAATGTGAGCTGAATAAACACTTTTCTCCCATACTTGTTTCTTGGTCATGATGTTTGTGCAGGAATAGAAACCCTGACTAAGACAGCTCTTATACCTGCCAGTGGTGGACAGTGCAATCTTATTCTCCTATAACAATAGCCCTTTAAGTGCTCCAAGACTCACTCAAAGTACTGTACCCTATCAGGTCTTTTGGATGTGTTCAATTTCACAAAATTCTTAGGTGTATCTAAAATGATTATCAGTTTTAAACTTACCACTCCTTCAGGGAACATTGATGGTAACAACACAATGAGAAGAAAACACATCACTGGGAATGAATCCATGGCTGAAAATAACCAAAGAAGATATCGTAGTTGAAGCACACAGTGTGTGAAACACAGAAGGAAACTAGAAACTTGATAGAAGTTATTCACAAGCAACTATATGTGACAAATTCTTTAACAATATAAGAAGGAAAGAAACACCAAGAAGGGTCACTGTAGGTTTATTGTGCCAACCTTGAATCTAATAGGACTGATTCATGAGCTAAACAGCTTTCCTGATGCCTCAGGTGTGCATTTGCAAAAGGGGAAAAATTCCTAGTTTTTTTCTGAACATTTCTATCACTCTGTCATCAAAAGCAAATTTTTGAGAAACAAAACAATTGCAAGTTTTTGAAAATTGTTTTCCACTGTGCATCATCTTTTATTTTACCACTCTCTGTATATAGAGTTCTATACTAGACCTGGATAAGTGTATCAGGGTTATGATTATGCAGACAGAAACATATAAAAAACATTAGAAACAAATTGTTTGAAGAACAATTGTAAATTATGATATTGTTTTACTTAATTGCATCAAATTTCACTTTGCTCCATTAGTAGAAAATGCAAACATAAGTAATGAATTATAATGTTTTCTAACTGATGGCAATCAGTCTATACATTGCAGATAGGATATTTCATATTCTTATTAAGAATTAAACATACTTGTTCAGTCTCATAGTGTTTACTCTCAGTAGTTGCCAAATTCTACATCCTGTGGATGCTTGTAGAACTTAAGTGTGGACACATTAGCCTTCCTGCTGGAACTCATAGAAATAGTTTATCTTGTAAATTGAATAGGTAGTACCTTATATTGCATAGTGTGTGTATATTATTCAACTTCATGTTATTTTTTTAAAATCATTTTATTTGCCTTAATTTCTTATATGGCTCAAAGACAATTCAAAGGTATTATCATCAAGCATCTATTAAAATTCGCATTTTGTACATCATTTAACTTTTTCCTCTATTTAAATCATTCCATAAATTCCATAATGATGCTTTCAAATCGGTATCTATAAAATTTCTTTCGAATTTATGTCTAAAATTTGAGTAAGAATCTCTCCACACATATCTGTAATATCATTTTCCCCCTTGTACTTCATACAGCCAAATAACTAACAATGACCTACAAAACATTATTGGTAGTACTGAATCATCATACAATCGTTGCTTATAACTAGTAGAATAGAGACATTCACTCCTATATTTGGTGGACCAATTAATAGGGAATTGCAAGTAAGGCTTCTGTTTCCTCTGACACTTAAAGAAAATATTTTCTTGCTATTATCCTGTACAAATGAAGAAATGCATTAAAACTGAGTTTTCTAGTCACCTTTGTGGTTTGTTTCTATATACTACTTCCTATTTGACAAGGTTCATGCTTGAAAATTACTTGGCAGTCCCATTACTTCCATGTATATTTCCAAATCTGAGGCACTGACTTGTCTCTAGCCACTGTTATCTTTGCACTGTAAAAACTATCATCTTGAAACTTCCTTTTTTTGCTTTACAGTCTTACCTCGAAATGATTGTTTCACAGGATTTCAGTTCCGGTTTCAGTCTCCTTTGCTCCTCTGATTCTTTGGGATTCCTCCTTTCCTTATGAAGAGGTGAATTTGGAATTTTGTACTCAGATACAGATGTGCTACAAAGCCTGCTATTCCAAGCAAAGTGGTTTGA
The DNA here is from genome assembly GCF_978045245.1 of Mus caroli. Lineage (NCBI taxonomy): Eukaryota > Metazoa > Chordata > Mammalia > Rodentia > Muridae > Mus > Mus caroli. Next base: position 55,304,365 of record NW_028227273.1, read on the forward strand.
TTGAAGTGTTACTCTTCGCTTCTGATTCTTGAGCATCAGACTATTTAAGACTATGACATTGGAACTCAGCCATGAGTACTTTCCTTTCATTTGTTGTTGGATCAACAATCTACTGTTTCTCTTTCCTCATGGAAATTTTCATTTGTTCCTTTTTCAAATGAGAGACAGGGGAGATTCACATCTATTTTCACAGTATAGGTTTAGCATGTTAGTTCACAGTTTTTTTTTTTTTTTTTTTTTTTTTTGGTTGGGAGACTATTGATGACTGCTTCTACTTCTTTAGGGAAAATGGGACTGTTTAGATCATTAATCTGATCCTGGTTTAACTTTGGTACCTGGTATCTATCAAGGAAGTTGCTCATTTCATCCAGGATATCTAGTTTTGTTGACTTTTATAGTAGCCTTTTGTAGTGGGATGTGAAGATGTTTTGGATTTCCTCAGATTCTGTTGTTATGTCTCCTTTTACATTTTTGATTTTTTAAATTAGGATACTGTCCTTGTACCATCTAGTTAGTCTGGGTAAGGGTTTATCATGTTGATTTTCTCAAAGAACCAGCTTCTGGTTTGTTTGATTCTTTGTGTTGCTCTTTTTGTTTCCACTTGGATGACTTCAGCCCCACTAAAATCAGGGACTAAACAAGGCTACCCACTTTCACCCTACCTATTCAATATCGTATTTGTAATCCTTGCCAGAGCAATTCAACTACAAAGGAGACCATGGGGATACAAATTGGAAAGGAAGAAATCAAATTATCACTATTTTCAGATTATATGATAGTATATAAAAGTGACTCCAAAAATTGCACCAGAGAACTCCTAAACCTGATAAACAGCTTCAGTGCAGTAGCTGGATATAAAATTAACTCAAATAAATCAATAGCCTTTCTCTACACATAGGATAAACAGGCTGATAAAATAGTGAAACAACACCCTTAAAAATAATCACAAATAAAATAAAATACCTTGGTGTGAATCTAACTAAGGGAGTGAAAGATCTGTATGACAAGAATTTCAACTCTCTGAAGAAAGAAATTGAAGAAGATCTCAGGAGATAGAAAGATCTCCCATGCTCATGGATTGGCAGGATTAATGTAGTAACAATGGCTATCCTGCCAAAAGCAATCTACAGATTCAATGCAATCCCCATCAAAATTCCAATTCAATTATTCACTGAGTTAGAAAGGGCAATTTGCAAATGCATCTGGAACAATAAAAATCTAGGATCGCAAAATCTATTCTCAACAATAAAAGAACCTCTGGTGGAAACACCATCCCTGACATTAAGCTTGAACAAACACACTGGAAGGCAGTCTGATGGTTCCTCCAATAATTGGACATAGTACTACTAGAAGATCCATCAATACCTCTCCTGGGCATATACCCAGAAGATGTTCCAACTGGTAATAAGAACACATGCTAGACTATGTTCATAGCAACCTTATTTATAATAGACAGAAGCTGGGAAAAACACTGATGCCCCTCAACAAAAATGTATACAGAAAATGTGGTAGATTTACACAACGGAGCATTACTCAGCTATTAAAAACAACGAATTTATGAAATTCTTAGGAAATGTATGTATCTGGAGAATATAATCCTTAGTGAGGTAACCCAATCATAAAAGAAGTCATTAGATATGCAGTCACTGATGAGTGGGTATTAGCCCAGAAACTTAGAATACCCAGGATACAATTTGCAAAAAAACCAAGATAATCAAGAAGAGGGAAGAACAATGCATGGATACTTCATTCTTCCTTAGAATAGGGAACAAAATACACATGAAAGGAGATACAGAGACAAAATCTGGAGTTAAGATGAATACCCAGACTACCCCACCTGGGGAATCCATCCCATAATCAGCCACCAAACTCAGAAACTATTGCATATGCCAGCAAGATTTTGCTGAAGGTACCCTGATATAGTTGTCTCCTATGAGGCTATGCAATTGCCTGGCAAGTACAGAAGTGGATGCTCACATTCAGCTATAGGATGGAACACAGGGCCTCCAATGGATAAGCTAGAAACAGCACCCAAGGAGCTGAAGGAATCTGCAAACCTATAGGTGGAACAACAATATGAACTAATAAGTACCACCAGAGCTCTTCTCTAGCTGCATATGTAGCAGAAGATGGCCTAGTCAGCCATCATTGGGAAGAGGAGCCCCTTGATATTGCAAACTTTACATGCCCCAGTACAGGGGAACACAAGTGCCAAGAAGTGGGAGTGGGTGGGTAAGGGATCCGAGGAGGGAGGGGGGTGTATAGGGAACTTTCAGGATAGCATTTGAAATGCAAATAAAGAAAATATATAATAAAAAGAAAAGAAAAGAAAAGAAAAAAAAAGAGGCATCATCCAGCAGAGAACAGAGGCAGATGAACACTCACAATCAAACATCAAACAGAAGTTAGATATTCTTCTGGAAGTGTGGAATATAATAATAAGCAAGCTTAGGGTCTAAGGCCACAACAAGAAAAATTAATGTCAACTAACCTGTGTCCATGGAGGCTCACAGACACTGGGCCAACATGGCTATGATCATTGCATAGTATGGAACATCTCTCCCTACATTCTTGTAGCACATATTCTGCTTGGTCTTCATATGGGAACCCTAACAAGCAGAGTGGAGCAGTCTATGTCTGTGTTCCCTGCTGTTGGATCCCTTTCTCCCTCCCCTGACTCCCTGCTTGAGTCTCAGTGAGATAGAATATATATATATATATATTCTTTCTGCAACTAAATGCTTTTGAGTGTGGTGGTACCCAAAGTATTGGGCCCTCCTCTCTGAAGAGAAGGCAATGGAGAAAAAGAGAGGAAATTGAAATAGGAGGTTATGAGGAAAGGAGAGAGTAGGGGCTTTGATTGGAATGCAGTGTGAAGAAAATATAAACAAAAAACTCCAAGAACAACATAGCAAATTTCATGTTAAGTTTCCCTTCTTATTGGATTCAAACATGCTCACTTACATAGCCCCCCATATCTAACTTGTTTCATTGAGTCTATTGATAGTACAATGTTTATGCTGCACTTTATGGCTAATCTCCACTTATACATGATTAGTTATAATATACATGTTTTTCTAGCTCTGTGTTATCTTACTCAAGATGTTGTCATTAAGTTCCATCCTTTTTTTCTGCAAAATTCATGATGTTTTTTTTAAAGCTTAATAGAATTCCATTGTGCAGAAGTACCACATTTACTTTATCCATTGTTCAGTTATCATACATATAGGTTGTTTCAACTTACTGGCTATTACAAATAAAGCTGTTTTGAACATAAATGGGGAAGTGATCATTTAGTATAATGGGGCATGTTATGAGCTTTGTTATGAGCTCCGGAGTGGTATAAATATGTCTTGAAGTAAAACAATTCCCAATTTTCTAAGAAACCAGTAAATTGATTTCCAACCTTGTACAATTTTGCACTCCCAGTAACGAGGCTAGAGTATTCCTATGTTTCAATTCCTCTCCATCATGTGCTTCAGTTTTTCATCTTAGCCATTCTGAGATTTTAAGATTATATCTCGGGGTCATTCTATTTGCTTTTCTTTGATTACTAAAGAAATGGAACATTTCTTTAAATTCTTCTTTACCATTATTGGTATATATACAAATTCACTGTTAAGCTCTCTTCCCCTTTTTAAATTGGGTTAGTTGTTTTGTTTTTTTCTACTTTCTTTAGTAATATATTCATATTTATATTATCCCTTTGTGAGATTTAGGCTTAGTGAAGATATTTTTCCAATGTGTCGATATTTGTTTTGCCTATTGATGATGTCATTGGCCTTAAAGTACCTTTTCATTTTCAGGAAGTTTCATTTGACAATTGTTGACCATAGAGCCTGAGTGCTTGGTGTTCTGTTCAGGAAATTATCTCCTGTAACAATTTGTTCAAGGGTTTCCCTATCATCTCTTCTATTAGATTTAGTGCATCTGGCTTTATTTTGAGGTCTTTGATTGACTTGAGCTTAAGGTTTTTGTGGAGCAATAAACATAGATCTATTTGCATTCTTATACATGTCAACATATAGTTAGAATTGCTCCATTTGTTGAATATGTTTTCTTTTGTCCATTGTATGGTTTTGCCATCATTGCCAAAAATTAAATGTACATAGGTGAGGTGTGTGTGTGTGTGTGTTTATTTACTAGCCTTGATTAAATTCCATTGATCAATCAGTCTATTTTATTACTATTGCTTCGATTTCACAACATGAAGTCACAGATGGTGATACCTCCAGAATTTCTTCTATTCTCCAGGATTTAAAAAAAAAAATATTGTGGATTTTTTTTGTTTGTTTTCACACCTGAACTTGAGAATCAATTTTTTTAAATTCTATAAAGAATTGTGATGAATTTTTATCAGAATTGTGTTGAATCTATAGATGATTTTTGCTAAAATGCCATTTTTACTGTGCTATTCATACTGATCCATGTGAATGGGAGGTAGTTTCATCTTCTGATGTCTTCTTCTATGTCTTCTTTTAGACATTTGAAGTAGTTATCATACAGATCTTTCACTTGTTCTGTTAGGGGCACACCAAGATATTTTCTATTACTTGTGTTTATTGTAAACAATTTTTGCCTCACTAATTTCTTTCTCATCACCTAAGTATTTGCATAAAGGAGGAATACTGATGCTTATGTTTGTATGCTTTTTAGGTTTCTGTTTGTTTGTTTGTTTTTTGGTTTTAGTTTATATTGTATCCACATATTTTGCTGAAGTTATTATGAGCTGTGTGATTTCTCTAGTAGAATTTTTGAGTTTGCTTACATATACTATCATAACATAGGCAAATAGTAATACCATAACTCCTTCTTTCTCAATTTGTATCACATTGATGTCCTATATGTGTCTTTTTTTTCATTTTTTTATTTATTAGGTATTTTCTTCAATTTACATTTCCAATGCTATCCTAAGAGTCCCCCACACCCCCCACACTCCCATACGCACTCACTCCCACTTCTTGGCCTTGGTGTTCCCCTGTACTGAGACATATAAAGTTTGCAAGACCAAGGGGCCTCTCTTTCCAGTGATGGCCATCTTCTGATATATATGCAGCTAGAGACACAAGCTCTGGGGAGAACTGGTTAGTTCATATTGTTGTTCCACCTATAGTGTTGCAGATCCCTTTAGTTCCTTGCATACTTTCTCTAGCTCCTGGAGGCTCTGTGATCCATCCAATAGCTGACTATGAGCATCCACTTCTGTGTTTGCTAGGCCCCGGCATAGCCTCATAAGAGACAGCTTTATCAGGGTCCTTTCAGCAAAATCTTGCAGTTGTAAGCAATGGTGTTAGCGTTTGGAGGCTGATTATGGGATGGATCCCTGGGTATGGCAGTCTCTAGATGGTCCATCCTTACATCTCAGCTCCAAACTTTGTCTCTGTAACTCCTTCCATGGGAGTTTTGTTCCCAATTCTAAGAAGGGACAAAGTGCCCACACTTTCGTCTTCGTTCTTCTTGAGTTTCATGTGTTTTGCAAATTGGATCTTGTATCTTGGGTATTCTAAGTTTCTGGGCTAATATCCACTTATCAGTGTGTACATAACATGTGAGTTCTTTTGTGACTGGGTTACCTCACTCAGGATGATGCCCTCCAGGTCCATCCATTTGCCTAGGAATTTCATAAATTCATTCTTTTTAATAGCTGAGTAGTCCTACATTGTGTAAATATACCACATTTTCTGTATCCATTCCTCTGTTGAGAGGCATCTAGGTTCTTTCCAGCTTCTAACTATTATAAATAAGGCTGCTATGAACATAGTGGAGCATGTGTCCTTCTTACATGTTGGAATATCTTCTGGATACATTCCCAGGAGAGGTATTGTGGGATCCTCCAGTAGTACTATGTCCACTTTTCTGAGAATCTGCCAGACTGATTTCCAGAGCGGTTGTACAAGCTTGTAATCCCACCAACAATGGAGGAGTGTTCCTCTTTCTCCACATCCTTGCCAGCATCTGCTGTCACCTGAATTTTTGATCTTAGCCATTCTGACTGGTGTGAGGTGGAATCTCAGGGTTGCTTATGAGTTTTTTTATTTATTTTTTTAATTGGGTATTTATTTCATTTACATTTCCAATGTTATCCCAAAAATCCCCCATATGCTACTCTACCTACTCCCCCACCCACCCACTCCCACTTTTTGGCCAGTTGTTCCCCTGTACTACTGAGGCATAAAAAGTTTGCTCAACCAATGGGCCTCTCTTTCCCCTGATATCCAAGTAGGCCATCTTCTGATTCATATGCAGCTAGAGACATGAGCTCCGGAGGTGGTGGTGGTGGTGGGGTGCTGTTTAATTCATAATTTTGTTCCACCTATAGGATTGCATATCCCTTTAGCTCCTTGGGTACTTTCTTTAGCTCCTCCATTGGGAGCCCTGTGATCCATCCAATAGCTGACTGTGACCATCCACTTCTGTGTTTACTAGGTCCTGGCATAGTCTCACAAGAGACAGCTCTATCTGGGTCTACTCCAGCTAGAACTTCACGTACTATGCTGAATAGCCAGTGAGAGAATATGGTGCTTTGTCTTATCACTGATTTAGTCATATTGCTTTAAGATTTTTAACGTAATGTTGTCACTTTGTTTAGTATATTTTTCTTTTATAATGCTTAGATATGCACGTTGTGTCAAAAACTTTTGAAATCAAACTTTTAATATCAAAGTGTGTTAGAATTTCTCAGGTGCTCTTTCAGTATCTAATGAGATAATCACATGATTTCTTTCTTTCATTTAGTTTATATGGTGAATTATTTTGATGGAATTTTTGTATAATGAGTCAAACTTACATCCCTGCAATAAAGCCTTATTCATGATGATGGATAATGTTTTAATGTGTTCTTGGATTTAGTTTCTAAGGTCTTTTTTTTTCATGTCTTTTTGCATCTATGTTCATAAAATAAATTGGTCTGAAATTCTTTCTTTGTCCAAGAACAAGCATTGGATTGATTTTGGGGAACCCTATTAAATTGATAGGGGAATGATTGTAGGAATGGAATAGAATGACAACTTCATAGGCAGACCAACAGTTTTAACTAGGACCCCTGGAAGATCCCAGAGACTGAGCAAAATGAAAGAGCATACATGGAGGCCATGGCACATTTGTAGCATAAGACTGCATTGTCTGGTCTCAGTGGGAGAGGACATGTCACACAATGTAGAGACTCAATGCCCCAGGAAAGGTACATTCCTGAAGGGTACTCTCTTTGATGTGAAGGTGAGGGCTTGAGGGAAATTTTATATGAGTATGTCAGAGTGTGGCAAGATATGGTATGTAAACAAATTGGATAACTAATACATGTATAAATAAGAAGTTGACTCCCCCCTTTATTTTTATTTTATTCCTGTTAAAACATGGCACAATAGCTTATATCTTCTGTATACTCTGATGCCAGTTTTTACTAAATACAGAATGGCTTCTCATGAATAAGGACTTGGAGGTTTCAATGAAAAGATACAAAAACAATAATTAAAAGTTTGAGCTCTCCTAATGTATAGTTAATTCATTTCACAGATGGTTCTATCCTTAAGAAGGAAATGAATCCCATTGACCTCTTATGACGAACAGTGCAGCTATATAAATAAGGGAGATGTTGATTGCTCTTATCACAGAGTGTCCTCGTCATGAATTTGTTTCTTTTTGCATGGGCAGATACACTGCAATGCCAGCAGACCCAATTATTGCTGATTCAGAGAGATTAAAATAAAGGAATATACCTTTTCACCCAATATAGAAGGTTATCAGGAAGTTACTTTGGTGATTGTAAGGAGGAAGAACTCTTGTCAAAAAAGCTATTGATGAGTCACTGGCAAGAAAACTGTAGAATATCAGTGAAGTCATGGTTGGCATTTTAAAATGGTAGTAAAGAAACAGGATTATATAAGATAGTATAAGATAATCCATTACATCCTTGATCAGGAATATTATGTTGTGAGCATCTGATACATGAAAAAAATGAGTTTATGAAATTCTTAGATAAATGGATGGATCTGGAGTATATCATCCTGAAATAACCCAATCACCAAAGAACACACATGGTATACACTCAGATATATGGATATTAGCCACAAGCTTGGAATATCGAACATACAATTTGCAAACACATAAAAGTCAAGAAGAAAGATGACCAAACTGTGGATACTTATATTCTTCTTAGAATGGGGAACAAAATTCCCATTGAACGAGTTACAGGGACAAAGGTCAGAGCACAGACTGAAGTTATGACCATCTAGAGACTGCCCCACCTGGGAATACAGGCCATAAACAACCAACAAACTCAGACAATATTTTGAATGCCAACCAGAGGAAGCTGACAGGAGCCTGATAAAGCTGTCTCCTGAGAGGCTCTGCCAGTGCCTGACAAATACAGAAGTGGATGCTCACAGCCATCCATTGGTAAAGCTATTGTCTCCAATGAAGGAGCTAGAGAAATTACCCAAGGAGATGAGGGGTTTGCAGCCCCATGGGAGAGACAACAATATGAACTAACCAGTACCCCCAGAGCTTGTGTCTCTAGCTGCATATGCAGCAGATGAGGGCCTAGTTGTTCATCAATGGGAGGAGAGATCCTTGGACCTGTGAAGATTCTATGTACCAGTATTGAGGAATGTCATGGCCAGGAAGAAGGATTGGTTGGTTTAGGGAGCAAGGGGGTTGGCCAGGGGCAATGGGGATTTTTGGAGGGGAAACTAGGAAAGGGGACAACATTTGAAATGTAAATAAAGAAAATATCTAAAAAAGAAAAAAGAAATGAAAGAATCTTGCAGTAATACTCAGAGGTACACATGCATATTTGAGTGTGTTGTTGTAATTTGGGTCTAAAACAAAGTTTAGTAAAGATACTGTAAATGTGGATCATAACTAGAGCATGCAACAGAATTCTATTTTATTAAATAGAATTAGGCATTTTTAACTTTTAAGATGCTGGTATTTAAAAGATATCTTAAAAGGGTTTTCCAAAATTTTGTGTTTCATGGCAAAAATGTTCAGAATTTTTACAACAATATTTGTTTTGTGGAAATACTAAGACTAATGTGTGCACATAATTCATAACTTGGAATAAATAAATGATGAAGGTTTAACAAAATGGGAAGAAGGAATCTGGGTAGGAAATGGGATGGACGGGGAAGCAATCTGATCTTGGATTTTGTTGGAGGAAAGGACTGTAGCCCTGAGGGCAAGCAGAAAGAATAGATATAGGCAACCTTGGAAGGTAACAGGTGGTGAGATCCTCCAGAATGCACCAGAGACCTGGGAGGTGAGAGACTCTCAGAACTCAAAGGGAGGGAACTTAGATGAAAGGTCCTGCAGTGGTGAGAGGGAACTTGTACATCCCACCTCCATCAGGAAGACAGGGCAGCAAGTAAGGAATGGATTTGCCATCCCACAGTCAAAACTCTGACCCGTAATTGTTCCTATCTGAACTAACTGCAGGGATGGAAGTGGAAAAGAGCCCAAGGAAAAGAAGGTATAGCAACAGGCCCAAAATGGGATCCAGCTCAAGGGGAGGCCTGAGGGCCTGGCACTATTAGGGAGGCTATGGAGCACTCACAAAAAGGAACCTATCTTAACTACCCTCCAAAAGACACAACAAGCAGCTGAAAGAGTCAGCTGCAGATATTTACACCCAACCATTGGACAGAAGTTGCTGAACACCATGGTTGAATTAAGGAAATGCTGGAAGAAGCTGCGGAGGAGAGCAACCCTGTAGTTTCAACCCCCGACATCTCTCCAACATTGGGACCTCCTACCAGGCAGCATACTCTAGTTGATATGAGGGCCTCAACATAAATACAGAAATGGACTGCTGAGGCTGGGTTCATGCAGAGAAAATCCACCTAAACCTCAAGAAACTAGAGTACAAGGTAGTTTAGAGATCTGATGATTGGGCAGTGAGATTGGATGGTGAGGATATCCTGTGGACACAGGGGTTTTGGAGGAAGGATGGGATTTGTAACAGTCAAAGTGTGAACCTGGAGGGTAATAAAATATGGAGTTTAAAAAGAGATTAAATAAAACTTTACAAAAGAAAAAGATGTAAAATATACCTATACTGTGTTCTATAATGTGCCCTGTACTATGACTATTAGTAGGATTAAATATGACACAGTAAAACATGAGGTAAAGGAACTCGTTTAATTGTAATCATATTAAATTAAATTAATTGTAATTTAATTGTAGACTGTGAGTCTAATATACTATTTCTCAGTTTATATGACTGAATTTCTGGCATTTTTCTGTTTATTTATTTTCACACACACACACACACACACACACACACACACTAACTAATTATTTCGCAGGCAGAGTTTTACTGATTTTTGTATGTTTTTTGTTTTTGTTTTTTGTTTTTTGTTTTTTTGTTTTTTTTTGAGACAGGGTTTCTCTGTATAGCTCTGGATGTCCTGGAACTAACTTTGTAGAGCAGGCTGGCCTTGAACTCAGAAATCCACCTTGCCTCTGCCTCCCAAGTGCTGGGATTAAAGGCATGAGCCACTACTGCCTGGATATTCTGGTATGTTTTAAAAGCCTAAAATTTTATTTTTATTTATAATTAATCCATAATCTTTAGATTCAGTCTTATATTTCATTTCTATTCGATTTTCTCCTTCATATTAATTCATATATATGTGATTAAATATTATAAATATATATAAATATCATATCATTAATTCATATATATGATTAAATATCACAAATAAATATGAATCATATATTAATTCATATATATATATGATTAAAATCATTTAAGGTAAGGAGTGCATTTATTTGAAAGAATGCCTTCATATATGGCAGGAGATGGTCTTCTTGGACATCAGTGGGAGGAGAAGCCCTCGGGCCTGAGGGTGTTCAATGCCCCAGTGTAGGGGAATGCCAGGACAGGAGGATGGGAGTGGGTGGCTTGGGAGAGTACAGTCATAGAGGCAGGGGATGGATAGGGGGTTTTCCAAGGGATGACCTGGAAAAATGAAAACTTTTGAAATGCAAATAAAGAAAATATTCCAAGAAAATAAAAAAGAAAAAAAGAAACAATCATGACAGAAAACATTGAACAATTTAAAACAAAGTAAGGCATTCCTACATTTAGTGGATTTATGAAGGTGACTAAGAAGTTCAATATCTGTTTGTCTTAAATTAGTTGCTATGGCTATTGAACAAACAAAATATACATGATATATATCAAGAAAAATTCCTATATAAATTGCTGTAATACAATCCCAAAGGACATTTTTAGGATCCTAAGAATTTAGTAATTCAAATTTCAAACACATACATAGTTATTTATATTATTATATATTTGACATTCATTAAACTATTTTACTTTTATATCTCATATTCATGTTTACTAAGAGCTCATTAGATTTTAGAAAAAAAGAAGACTCATACTAGAGATTAGTAAATCACACATCTGTGTTTGTTTATTTTGAATTGTCTAAAGAGAATTTCTTTCAGAATACATATATATATATATATATATATATATATATATATATCCCATATGAGAGTGTAAAAAGGTATAGCCACTATGAAAATAAATGGGGTAATTTCACAGAAAATTGGGAATCTATCTACCTCAAGATCCAGGTATACCTATTCTGTATATATACTCAGAGAAACTTCACCATACTACTAATATAGTTGGTCAATTATTTTCTGAGGGACTTTATTTATAATAGCCAGAAACTGGAAGCATTCTACATCTACATTAACTGCAAAATGGGTAGAGAAAATGTGGTACACTTACACAATGGATATTAAAATAAATACCAAAATAAAACTTGCCAGCATACCCATGGAACTAGAAACAATCATTTGACTAAGGTAACACACATTCAAAAAATAAACATAGTGTATAATCACTTATAACTGAATATTAGAAGTAAAATACAGGATACATATCCAAATATCCTCAGGTCCAAAGAACCTAAGAAACCAATAGCCTTCATTTGGGGAACATGTAATTCTCATGTAAAGTGGAAACTGAATTGACATCCTCAGTAGATATGGAGAGTAGACTACATATTGTGGTGTGAGGATAGGAACAGATGGAATCAGGTGTGGGGAGGAGAGAGGGAGAGAATATTAGGAACAAGGTTAGAATTTGTATCACTTGGAAGGGGTAGAAACCTAAGTCAAGGGAAACTCCTAGAAATCGATATGGGTAATGCCAACTAAGACTCTTAGCTTTGGAGGATATGGAGTATGAACTGCCCATATCCTGTACCCAAGCAAAATATTCAGTGGAAGGATTGGAAGATCAAGCCAGAAAAGATATGTCTTACAATTTGCTCTGCTTATAAGATCTACTTAGATAAGTGTGGCAAAGAAATTTTGAGAATGATCCTGAGTACCATTGTATGATTGAAAGTCCACCCCTGACACTGCTAAGTGCAAGAGTCTGGATATCCCAAAGTCCAAACATAGCAACAAACATGAATGACCAAAAATGTCAATGAGTATATTCCCAATGAAATTCAGCAATACTCACTGATTAGTGTATAGCCTACTTGTCATCAGAGGGACTTCACCCAGCAATGGATGGAGACAGATGTATCCAGCTAAACTCTCAATAGGACTTGGAGAATCTACAGTGAAAAAAACAAACAAACAAACAAACTAACAAACAAAAAACCTAAACACCAAATGAAAACTGAAGTGCCAGGAGTAGGTTACCTTTCAATGAGTTGTTTGTCAAATGGACACCATAGTAATTCCTACCAATCAAGAATATTTCTAAATAGTCTCTCCAAAACTGATGATAAGGCCCTATTGCTATAGTCAGCATGTACATATTCATTAAATGTGGAGAATTTAAGCTGGTGACTCTCTAGAGCTTTACCACTACTAACTAAAGTTCATGGCACTTGAAGGTATTCAACATTGTATTTTCACTGAGGAGAAAGAGAAACTCCAAACCAGTTACAAATCCTTTGATAGATAACAAGTGACCTGACAGCAAGATATTCTGATACAATAAAGAAGCTGACATTGTAAGAGTAATCAACAATTATTTGGTTGGTATAAGGCACACTAAATGAGATAGAATCCATGATTAACACCACAAGGGTAGACAAGAACATGAGACTAGAACTGCCAGGTGACCTTGGTTAAAAATTTATATTAACTTTTCTGCTACAGGGAATACCAAAAAGTATCTCCTAATGACATGCTGTTATAGTCATATATTAGTGTCTTGGTCAATCATCATTAGAGATATTTCATGTGATAGCAGATGGAAACAAAGGAGAGAGCAACAGCTGAGAGAAGTAGAAAGAACACTCAGACCTCAAAGGAAAATCTCATTTAATTCCCTATACTCATTCCTAGAGGAATGGTGGCAGAGGAGGGTGAAATTCTGTGAGACACAATAGGGATAAAACAGTAGAAACAATGCTTGATAGGCAGTACAGGAGTGTTACATATGTGAACTCAGAGTGATTGTATGGGCTACAAGTTCTAAGGAAGAAGAAATCCCATTAGTAGGATGAGAATTTAGCATATTCAGCAATCCCTAACCTAATCTCCAGCTGAAAACCTTGTCAAAAGGAATAATTTTACCATGTGTCTCACATGGCATACAAACTATAGTTAAGTCCAGACTCCATGCCCAGAAGTAGATGGACAACATGAGAACTCAGTAATATATTTGGATGCTTATTTTATCTGTAAGATTTTCTCTACTAATTTTTTAAATCAATACTTATTTTGTTTGCATTGTATTTCACATTTTGTATGTCTATGGGATTTACTTAGGTCCAGATAAGTATTTTTCTGTCTGTGTCAGTAACTTGTAATTTGACTCTTCCATTTTTTATATTTTTTTTTGTTGATTATTTGCTTGTTTTATCTTTTTCTAGCTTGTATTTAAGTTAACTTTATCTTACTTTATATATCTTATGTCCTTTTCTTTTTTGGTATTTATTATCTAATGAGAGCAATCACAAGAATTTGGATTTTGGATACTGGATATGGAGAGAATCTGTGAAGAGTTTTGGAGGAGTAGTAAATAATATACAGTCTATGAAAAATCTACACTAAATTGAAGTTCCATAAGAAGAAAAGTATATAACTTTAATTCAATTACAAAATACTGCATTTCCACATGTTTATTTGACAATAAGTATGGTTATTATAGTTAAGCAATGACAACAGAAAATTTTAAGAATAGGGGTCACCACAAAATAAGTATTTGTATTAAAGTGTTGCAGCATTAGGGATGTTGAAAACTACTAGATTAAAGGGAAGAATATTTTACACAAGGGACTTGGACCATGAATCTGTCATTTAAATACTTGTACATTCTTTAGCACACTACTAGGCAAAGAATTTCATCTTAAGGCTGCCACTCAGTTTGTTTTAAGACTCACTAATGGTCTTAAGGCTGGATTGAATATATAACTATACTCCCAATCACTTGTCTGTGTGCATGCTTCTAACACTGTCTTACTCTAGCTGCAAGGTTCTGTGCCTTCCACTAAAGCTGATGCAATCCTGAGGCCAGATTCAGACCATGTCCTTGTGACTTGGCTCTCCAATGGAACAGCTGAATCAAATAACCAAACTAAATATTTACAATGACCCTTTTTAATCGTGAAGCCAAATATCAGAATCAAGGACATAACCTTCTTTGAGATGCATGTCCACATTAACACTTTTGTCAGCATCATATAAACTGCATAAACAACATCCACTTATTTAGGAAAGTCAAATATAATGAGTGATTGGTAATGTCCTATCTGGAAGTTAGGTTAGTAACTAAACTTCAAGTAAAACACATGTGTTTACCAGTGGTCACCTATGATACTTTATGCACACCCAGGGTTATATGAAAGTAGGACACCTAATTTGAGAAAATGATCTGCAATGACCTCTCTAAAACTAACTTTCCTAATTAGTTATTAATGGGAAATTACCACCCCAAAGTGATCAGTTCCCTCCCTGTTTTGGTGTTCTTGGATACTGGCTTAGCAAGTCAGGTGAAACAAACCATCCCTGGCTTCTGCATCAGCTCCTGCCGGAGGCTCCTGCCGTGCTTTGGATCCATACTGAATTCTTTAGATAATGAGAAGTAATGTGGAATTGTAAATCAAATAAATTTTTCTCTGCAATTCTATTGTCATAATGTTTCATTGCAAAAAAAGAAACCCTAAAAGGATTTTAGTAGGATTTCGGGTTATTCCTGGAACAGACAAGAGTGTTTTAGGATCAGTATGGAAGCATTTTGGATTTTTTTGGCTAGAAATTAATTGTTTGTTGATAGCTCTGTAAGGGGTTCTGTGGGAAACTTAAATATAAGCATATTGGTAGTGGTAGACAGTATATAAGTTTGGCGTATGATGTTTCAAAGAGAAGTTAATGGCTTGTAGGACATCTATTCACAATTAAAATTATATATAATATTTATTTGGAAGTTAATTTTATATACACAAATACTAGGTTTTCTTAGGCTTATTTAGCAATCCTTTAGTTTGCTTACATTAATGTCAAACATGCCTCCCCTATACCTTCATGAACCAGTCCTTTTACAATAATTAATTCCTGTTATAGCATGAGTTCTTTCATACCATGATATTTTTCTTTTATTGTCTTTTTTAAATATTTTATTTTAATTAGGTATTTTCTTCATTTACATTTTAATCTTAAGTGCCTTACATTGTGGTTTAATATTTGATAGAATTGGTCTACCTCCACATTTTGTTTGTCTATGTTTTTATGCTTTTCTGGTTATTCTTTTTTATATTTTTTATTACATATTTTCCTCAATTACATTTCCAATGCTATCCCAAAAGTCCCCCATACACTACCCCCCACTTCCCTACCCACCCATTCCCATTTTTTTGGCCCTGGAGTTCCTCTGTACTGGGGCATATAAAGTTTGCATGTCCAATGGGCCTCTCTTTCTAGTGATGGCCAACTAGGCCATCTTTTGATACATATACAGCTTGAGTCAAGAGCTCCAGGCTACTGGTTAGTTCATAATGTTGTTCCACCTATAGGTTTGCAGTTCCCTTTAGCTCCTTGGGTACTTTCTCTAGCTCCTCCATTGGGAGCCCTGTGACCCATCCACTAGCTGACTGTGAGCATCAATTTCTGTGTTTGCTAGGCACCAGCATAGTCTGACAAGAGACAGCTATATCTGGGTCCTTTCAGCAAATTTTTCCTAGTGTATGCAATGGTGTCAGCGTTTGGAAGCTGATTATGGGGTGGATGCCTGGATATGACAGACTCTAGATGGCCCATCCTTTCGTCACAGCTCCAAACTGTCTCTGTAACTCCTTCCATGGGTGTTTTGTTCCCAATTCTAAGGAGGGGCATAGTGACCACACTTCAGTCTTCATTTTTCTAGAATTTCATGTGTTTAGCAAATTGTATCTTATATCTTGGGTATCCTAAGTTTTGGGCTAATATACACTTATCAGTGAGTACATATTGTGTGAGTTCCTTTGTGATTGTGTTACCTCACTCAGGATGATGCCCTCCAGGTCTATACATTTGGCTAGGAATTTCATAAATTCATTCTTTTTAATAGCTGAGTAGTACTCCATTGTGTAAATGTACCACATTTTCTGTATCCATTCCTCTGTTGAGGGGCATCTGGGTTCTTTCCAGCTTCTGGTTGTGTTCTACGAACACAGTGGAGCATGTGTCCTTCTTACTGATTGGGACATCTTCTGGATATATGCCCAGGAGAGTTATTGCTGGATCCTCCAGTAGTACTATGTCCAATTTTCTAAGGAACCACCAGACTGATTTCCAAAGTGGTTGTACAAGCTTGCAATCCCACCAACAATGGAGGAGTGTACCTCTTTCTCCACATCCTCACCAGCATCTGCTGTCACCTGAATTTTTGATCTTATACATTCTGACTGGTGTGAGGTGGAATCTCAGGGTTGTTTTGATTTGCATTTCCCTGGTGATTAAGGATGTTGAACTTTTTTTTTCAGGTGCTTCTCTGCCATTCGGTATTCCTCAGGTTAGAATTCTTTATTCAGTTCTGAGCTTGATTTTTTTAATGGGGTTATTTGTTTTCTGGAGTCCACTTTTTTGAGTTCTTTATGTATATTGGATATTAGTCTCCTATCTGATTTAGGATAGGTAAAGATCCTTTCACAACCTGTTGGTGGTCTTTTTGTCTTATTGACGGTGTCTTTTGCCTTGCAGAAGCTTTGCAGTTTCATGAAGTCCCATTTGTCAATTCTGGATCTTACAGCACAAGCCATTGCTCTTCTATTCAGGAATTTTTCCCCTGTACCCATATCTTCGAGGCTTTCTCCTCTATAAGTTTCAGTGTCTCTTGTTTTATGCGAAGTTCCTTGATCCACTTAGATTTTACCTTAATACAAGGAGATAAGAATGGATCCATTCACATTTTTTCAACATGATAACAACCAGTTGTGCCAGCACCATTTGTTGAAAATGCTGTCTTTCTTCCACTGGATGGTTTTTGCTCCCTTGTCGAAGATCAAATGACCATAGGTGTGTGGATTCATTTCTGGGTCTTAAATTCTATTCCATTGGTCTACTTGTCTGTCAGTATACCAGTTCCATGCAGTTTTTATCACAATTGCTCTGTAGTAAAGCTTTAGGTCAGGCATGGTGAGTCCACCAGAGGTTCTTTTATCCTTGAGAAGAGTTTTTGCTATCCTAGGATTTTCTTATTCCAGATGAATCTACCGAATGCTCTTTTTAATTTGTTGAAGAATTGAGTTGGAATTTTGATGGGGATTGTATTGAATCTGTAGATTGCTTTTGGCAAGATAGCCATTTTTATCTATTTTGAATTTAATTGGCTTTTCCTTCCCCCTTTTAACTGTATCTTTTCCTGTTGTAATTTTCTATTTTTTGAAAACCCAAGGAATCATCTCAAAAGTTGCTGCACTTTAGCAATCTATCATCAGTGTTTAAGAATATTGCTTCTAAAATATTTATTATCTTGTAAAGACTGTTCTGTCATTTAGATTATTGGAGCTAATTATGCATAAGAATATGAAATATTTTTCTAAATTTTAGTATTAATTTTCACATACATAAAATAATTTTTTGTCAAACCCACAAAATATTATTCCTACTTCTGCCATCCCTATGTTATTCCTTAATCACTTTCCCATGCAAATTTATGTACTTACTATTTTTCTCTTTCAAAATTCTAAATCAACTTAGTGAACTTGTATGCACTTGTGCATAAGACAAAGGCATACATATCTATTGTAAAAATCCTGAGGTATAGTTATTATGGCCTCCTTCCTAGAGTATCCTATTAGAAAATACAGATCCTCTATATTTATTATTCACTTCTGTTGTAGGAGTTTTACTCTATCTTAACAAACATATTCTAAGCTTCAGTCCCTACAGTGAACAGTAGTGAAGAACACCAACAAACATATCTTGTTGCTGAAAGATTAGTGATATGTAAATTCATCTTGTGTTCTAATTTAAATAAAAACTGAAAATAATTCATGCTGTGTACTGAAACACCACATTTTAATAAATATATATTTCTAAGGGTGAAACGTGTAGAATAAAATGTACATATTAGAATATATTGAGAAAATATGATTTCACGACAGTATTGAGAAAAGTCAAGACAAAGACTAAATTAGCATACCAGATGAACAAGACCATGTAAAAAAATTAACACCTACCCTATACCCCTTAAGGGACAAACCTTATTCTTGGTGTTGTGACTGCTTTACATATGACAAATCAAATATCCTGCATATCAGATATATACATTAGAATTTATAACTGAGCAAAATTATACTTAAGTTACTATAGAAAAATTTTAAGAAGTAGACCACCACAACATGAGGATTTTAATTAAAACATTGCAGAATTGTGAATGTTGAGAACTACACACATAATGGGAGAAGTATTTTACACTCAAATCGACATGGCTCTATTTATCAGTCATATAAATACTTGTGTATTCATTAGAACACCAAGGGGCAAAAATCGGTAACAATAATATAGCTGTCACTAAGTTAATACTCACTACTAGTCTTAATGACTAATTTTTCTCCCAAGCACTTCACTATGTCCATGCTTCTAACAACTATGGCTACCAGGATCTGTTCCTTCCCCTGAAGCTGATGCAATCCTCAGGAGAGATTGGAAAAAAGTCCTTGTGACATGGATCTTAAGTGGAGAAGCTGAATCAAATAATACCTAAAATAAATATCACATTTACACTTTGTTTATATTTTTGTCAAATATTACAATCAAGACCATAAGCCTCTTTGAGCTTCTTGTGTTCCCTAACCCCTTGGTAATTATGGTGTAACCTACATATACCATATACATTGCCATAAAAAAGACAGGGTCTGATATGGGAATATCTCCTCTGGAAGATAAGTTTAATAACTAAATATCAAATAAAATAGGTGTGTTTGCCAATGATCAACTATGGTACTTTACACACACACCAGAATTTTCTTAAAATAAGAATTCATATATGAGAAAATGACCTCCAAATGTCTGTTTGTACATAAAATTTTAATTAAATATTTCTGGGTAAAGGACAAGACCATTTTGGATGGCTTCCTCCCTGGGCTTGTGTTCTTGAATTCAGAAAAAAACTCTTCTACAGCAAGTCACATGAAAGAAGACAGTATTCAGCACTGATGCTTTATTTCTGCATCAGACCCTGCATGCAGGACCCACCATGTCATGGTTCTCTCCTGTCAGTTTTTAGATGATTATCGGCAATATAGAAGTATAAATCAAATAAACCCTTTTTGGTCATACTTCATGGTAGAAATAGAAACACTAATCAAAACAAGTTGGTAGGAAGAGTTTGGAATACTGTTGTGACAGGACAGACTGTGTTTTAGCATGAATTTTGGAATTTTGGACTAGAAAATAAAATAAAGTATTGAGAACTCAATGTGGTGTTCTGTTGGAGTTTGAATGACAAGCATGGTTGAGAGCAGTCTCCTTGATTTAGTCCTGGCTTATGAATTTTCAAAGGGAAATTTGAAGTTCTACGGGGCCACTAGGTTTTTTGATTTAAGATTCTGTCATTAAGTTATTTGGTGATGTTTGGATCTGTGATTAACAAGATTTAATAAATATCAAATGCACACCTTTGCTTTTCGGGAACACTAAATTTTGGTGAGCTGGATCTGAGAAATTTGCTTTGATTGAGAAGAGACCAGCATCACTGAGAGGAAATCTTCTGGAAGTTGTTTTCTGACAGTCATCACACTGAAGCCTTGTTCTAGATATGACTGAGGTTCCTACCTCATAGCCAAAAATGGTAGCTTAATAGGCACACAGGCAGTATTAGTCTTGAATGCATGACAAGGTCATGGAGAGCAGCTGAGGCTAGAGACTGTGTCGCATCCCACTTGACCAGCAAGAAAGACGCAACCACCAGGTTCCTCTTAAAGCAGTTTACTCAGGCAGCTTCCCTTTAAAAATCCCCCAGCCTCTCTGGTTACAAGTATTTTTCTCCACTCCAGCCACAACCATGCCCCCACCAATTACCACAGGTCACATCACCTCACCAGGAAGGCTTGCTCAGCCAATCAGGGATTAAGGGCGGGCCATCCACCAAATATGGGCTTGTTTACTACCTGGAGCAGATTTCCTGTCCAGCTGGCCAGGAGGTCCAGAATGGCTCCCCACAATTCCACCTTTTATATTTTTTTGAACAAGCTCCCTGCGTAGTTAGAGGTCTGATCCCCAGTGTGCAGAAATAGGGGCCATGTACAGGATTGACTCTTAGGCTCACAGGTTTTTACCCAGAGCAACCCTGACCTGTTCCCATGCCATTTTTCCTGGGGGAAGGACACTAGGACACTCAACCCTCATGCAATCAGACATAGTTCCCAGAGACTGTCAAACAGCTTCCAGACTAACCTCTGTGCAGTGATTAGCCTTACAACCCTATGGAGCGATGGCTTCATTGTTCATTCTTCATGGCAGCAAGCCAAATCTGAGGTGACTGCCCTGCTTCCACTGTGGCAAAAGCTTGCACCACCATGGAGGCAGTGTGGACCTGGGCATTCAGCAACCGACACATACACCATACACCTAATATGCATG
Organism: Mus caroli; assembly: GCF_978045245.1. Classification (NCBI taxonomy): domain Eukaryota; kingdom Metazoa; phylum Chordata; class Mammalia; order Rodentia; family Muridae; genus Mus; species Mus caroli. The sequence goes on from NW_028227273.1 coordinate 55,325,410, forward strand.
CCAAAACAAGGGCCAAATCGAGGGCACGTATCCCAGTCCATTCTTTTCCCAATGCCAAGCCAGGATCCACTCGGGTAGAATTCACAATGACAATCGCAGAGCGAAGCTCATTCATCTTGCCATCAAATTTTACAGTCCAATTTAAACACCGACAGTTTCCCCCATCTGGGTTCTGCACCCATCAGGGGCAGACACATGCTCATCACCAGCAAGATCAGCTTCTTCATTTTGACAGCCACTCTGGAACCCACACAGGCTCTGCGCGATTCTGTGGAAACATGCAAACAGACCCTCTCCCCCAGGCTAAAATGGGATCTGGACCATTCCATGATCCTGTAAGCACATCCTTCCATTTAGCATACCCCAGTTTACTGGGGCTGGTATTAGCATGTCGTTCAGCAGCAGAGCGACCTTCCTTATCCAATTGCAAAAAATTTAAGGTAAAAAGAGCTAATGAGATTATTATCTTTGCGGTATGGACATAACCTATTCCCCCTTTTTGTTTTATTAATAATACTTTTAAGGTTCTATGTGCTTGTTCAATGATTCCTTGGCCTTGAGGATTATATGGTAGGCCGTGTTTAACTTGTACTTCCATCTGTTGACAAAAAGACACCAGGGTTTTGGCAGTATATGCAGGGCCATTGTCTGTTTTAAGTTGTTGGGGCTTACCCCAAACTGCCCAGGCCTCCAAACAATGCTGTATAACATGGGAGGCCTTTTCCCCTGCCATGGGAGATGCATAAACTATTCCTGAACATGTGTGAATGGATACATGAACGTATTTCAATTTGCCAAATTCTGAAAAATGTGTCACATCCATCTGCCACACCTGTAGAGGGAGCAATCATCTAGGATTCACTCCATAAGAAGGTGGCTGTTGAAACTCAAGGCAATGTCCATAGGTAGTGACTACATCCCGAGCTTGTGCTCTAGAGATTACAAATTTTCTCTGCAGAGTTTTAGCATTAACATGAAATTTAGAATGAAATTGTGAGGCTAACTCCATAGGGGATGCTAAAAATATGAACTCCATACGAGTACAATTATCCACAATATCATCTGCAAATTCATCTGGAACAACAAAAAACCTAGGATAGCAAAAACGCTTCTCAAGGATAAAAGAACCTAAGTGGAATCACCATGCCTGACCGGAAGCTGTATTACAGAGCAATTGTGATAAAAACTGCATGGTACTGGTATAACAACAGACAAGTAGACCAATAGAACAGAATTGAATACCGTGAGATGAACCCACACACCTATGGTCACTTAATCTTTGACAAGGGAGCAAAAACCATCCAGTGGAAAAAAGACAGCATTTTCAATAAATGGTGTGGCACAACTGGCGGTTATCAAGTAGAAGAATGTGAATTGATCCATTCCTATCTCCTGTATTAAGGTCAAATCTAAGTGGATTAAAGAACTCCACAGAAAACCAGAGACACTGAAATTTATAGAGGAGAAAGTGGGGAAAAGCCTCGAAGATATGGCTACAGGGGAAAAATTCCTGAATAGAACAGCAAAGGCTTGTGCTGTAAGAATGAGAATTGACAAATGGGACCTCATAAAGTTGCAAAGCTTCTGCAAGGCAAAAGACACCGTCAATAAGACAAAAAGACCACCAACAGATTGGGAAAGGATGTTTACCTATCCTAAATCAGATAGGGGACTAATATCCAATATATATATAAAGAACTCAAGAAGGTGGACTCCAGAAAATAAAATAACCCCATTAAAAAATGGGGCTCAGAACTGAACAAAGAATTCTCACCTGAGGAATACCAAATGGCAGAGAAGCACCTGAAAAAATGTTCAACATCCTTAATCATCAGGGAAATGCAAATCAAAACAACCCTGAGATTCCACCTCACACCAGTCAGAATGTCTAAGATCAAAAATTCAGGTGACAGCAGATGCTGATGAGGATGTGGAGAAAGAGGAACACTCCTTCATTGTTGGTGGGATTGCAAACTTGTACAACCACTCTGGAAATCAGTTTGGCGGTTTCTCAGAAAATTGGACATAATACTACCGGAGGATCCAGCAATACCTCTCCTTGGCATATATCCAGATGTTCCAACCAGTAAGAAGGACACATACTCCACTATGTTCATAGCAGCCTTATTTATAATAGCCAGAAGCTGGAAAGAACCCAGATGCCCCTCAACAGAGGAATGGATACAGAAAATGTGGTACATTTACACAAAGGAGTACTACAAAGCTATTAAAAGGAATGAATTTATGAAATTCCTAGCCAAATGGATAGACCTGGAGGGCATCATCCTGAGTGAGGTAACACAATCACAAAGAACTCACACACTATGTACTCACTGATAAGTGGATATTAGCCCAGAAATTTAGAATACCCAAGATATGAGATACAATTTGCTAAACATATGAAACTCAAGAAGAATGAAGACCAAGGTGTGCACATTTTTCCCCTTCTTACAATTTGGAACAAAACACCCATTGAAGGAGTTACACAGACAGAGTTTGGAGCTGAGACAGAGGATGGACCATCTAGTGACTGCCATATCCGGGGATCCTTCCCATAATCAGCCTCCAAACGCTGACACCATTGCATACAGTAGCAAGATTTTGCTGAAAGGACACAGATATAGCTGTCTCTTGTGAGAATATGCCGGGGCCTAGCAAGCACAGAAGTGGATGCCCACAGTCAGCTATTGGATGGATCACAGAGACCCCAATGGAGGAGCTAGAGAAAGTACCCAAGGAGCTAAAGGGATCTGCAACCCTATAGGTAGAACAACATGATGAACTAACCAGTACCCCCTGGAGTTCATGTCTCTAGCTGCATATGTATCAGAAGATGGCCTAGTCAGCCATCACTGGAGAGAGAGGCCCATTGGACTTGCAAACTTTATATGCCCCAGTACATTGGAACATCAGGGCCAAGAAGTGGGAGTGGGTGGGTGGGGGAGTTTGTGGGGGATTTTGTGGCGGACTTTTAGGATAGCATTGAAAATGTAAATGAAAAAATACCTATTAAAAATAAAATTAAATAAAATAAAGGAAAAAAATTCCAAGACTTTGTCAAATTGCTGTCCTCTATCAGATTCAGTGGAATTTTCACGAGGTGTGCAATTTTAAAATTTGTTAGCTATATATGAAATAATTACTCATTTTGAACTTACCATTCCTTCAGTAAGCATTGATAGAAGTAGAATAATGAGAAAAAAAATCTCTAGGAAAGAAGCCATGAATGAAACTAATGAAAAAGATATCACGTTTGAAGCAAGCAGTGGATGTGATGCAGAAGGAAACTAAAAGTTTGATAAAAGTTATATCCAAGCAACTATGTGTTACAAATTCTTTAACAATATAACAAGGAAAGAATTACCACGTGTATCCTTTTTTATATACTAATCAGTTTATAGAGATTTATGCTAGACATAAATGAGTCCCTTTTGTGATTATGCAGGAAGAAACATACAGACATCTTAGAAATGTATTGTGTGAAGAACAATTCTATATTTTGTGACTGTTTTTATTACTTGCATCAAATTCCACTTTGCTACTTCAGTAGAAAATATAAACATAATTAATTAATTAATTATAAATGTATTCTATTTAATGTCATTGAGCATATATTTTGACAAATGAGAAATTTCTTATGTTTATTAAGATTTAAACTTATCTGTTATACCTTATACTTTTCATATTGTGTAGGTGCCAAACTCTACATTATTTCAATGCTGGTAAAAGCTTATTAGTGTGGAAACATTTGCCTTTTTGTTGGAACTCAAAGTCATAGTTTATATTGTAAACTATACTTGTAAGATATTTTGTAAACTCTGTCTGTATTCAACAATTTCAAATAAGTTTTTAAGATTATGTTATTTGCTTCAAATTGTTATTGGTCCCAAAGTTAATGCAGTGTCATTATTACCAAGAGCTATTACATTTTGCATTTTGAATATCCTTTACTATTTTTTCTCTATTCGAACAATTCCATATACTCTATAATATGCCCTTTCAAATCAGTACCTATTTTTTCCTTGGAATTTAGGACTAATATTTGAGATAGAACCTCTCCATCCATATCTGTAGCATTATTTTCTCCCTTGTATTTCATATAGGCAAATAACTACCAATGACTTACAAAACATTCTTAGTAATACCGAGGCATATTCACTCAATGCCTATACCTTGCATAGTAATAGCATTCACTCCTCTACTTAGTTGACCAATTAATAGGAAATTTCAATTAGGCCTGTGTTTCTCCTCACACTTTAAGGAAACTATTGTCTTGGTATTATCATATACAAATGAACAAATGCATTAAAATTGATATTTCTAGCCATCAGTGTGGTATGCTATTATATATTTCTTCCTACTTGACCAGATTGCTGGGTAATCCCATAACTTACAGGTATACTCCCAAGTCTTAGGCTCTGATGTATCTCTAGCTATTACAATCTTAGCATTGTAATACTATCATCTTATCTTGAAACTTACTTTTATGCTCTACAATCTTACCTTGAATTGCTTGTTTTATAACTATCAGTTAAGTTCAATTCCTATTTAAGACTCCTGTGCATCTGTGGTTCCTTGCAATTAATATTTCCTTGTGACTAGGTAATCTTAAAGGTTTGAAGTCAGATGAGGTTGTTCTACCCTGGCTGCCCTAACAACAAAGTGGTTTGATTGAAGAGTTTATCTTGGGTTCTAATTTTTGAGCTACAGACTTTTTAAGATAGTCCCTTCCAAGTTATTGTTGGATCAAGAGTTCATTGGCTTTACTCCTGGATATTTCCTTTTGGTCCTTTTCCAATTAAGAGACAGGGAGGTGGGACTCGCATCTATTATCACAGTGTTGTTTGACCCTTTTAGTTCACAGGTTTATTTTGCTCTGTTTATGGTCATATTACCAATATTACTAAATATTTCTCTATTTTACCAACTTTTTTCTGTTTCTTACTATCTTGTTTTCCCTACTTGTATTTTTTGTTTATTTTTTTCCTAACCTTATATTTCAATAAAAGCCTACATCCATTCTTTCTTCACAAACTCCTCTTTCAATTCCTGTTCCTTTTTTCCCTAGCCTTCTGCACAGTGAAGTGTGAGTAATACATAGGATACTGCCCTACCCAGAAAATCTAGTCACAGAAGGAATATACACATTCTCTCCCATCGAGGCCCCATCATGGAATACATGGTGGGGAAAAGGGATTCAATAGTAGAGCACATAGACATAGACTGCCCCACTCTGCCTGTTAGGAATACTATATAAAGACAATGAAGAACACTTGCTATTAGTATGTAGGTAGTAAAGTTCCAAACCCTGCATAATCATTCTTTGGTGCCGCAGAATCTGTGTGCTCCATGTATATGGTTATTTGACACTGTAAGTCTTTCTGTGGTGCCCTTGGACCCATAGTCTTGCGAAGTAATATATCCTACTCTTCCACAATGATCTTTAACTTCTCCCTAATGTTTAATTGTGGGAGAGCATATGCCTCCATTATCTGTTGGATGACACCTCTGAAGAGACAGTTATGTTAGGCTTCTGTTTGCAAGATAGCTGAGTATCAATAACAGTGTGAGAAACTGTTTTTATCATATGCAATAGGCATCAAGTTGCACCAGTCATTGTTTGATATTTGACTGGTGACACAGTCTCGGTTCTATCTTTAATACTTCATAACTTTAGACAAAAAAATAATGGGTTGACAGATTTGTGGGTAAATTGATATCCCCAACCCTCCTTCGGAAGTATTGAATTGGCCACTTCAGCCTCTCTAACCTCTCCTGAAAAAATCTCAGCTATGCTAACCCACATAAATTTTCTGTAAGTCCCAAGTCCCAGGCCTCCAGCTAGATCAAGCTATGCTTCACACTGATATCTATTCTGACTCCCAGCTTTCACCTGCCATCCCTATCCCCATACCTCAACCCTTCCTATTCCTTTTTACCTTCTCACTTTCACTTCTCACCCTCATCACTTCTCACTTTTTTTCCTTTTCCTTTTTCCCTTCTCACTGTCATAGCCAGTTCTTGTGTGTGTGTGTGTGTGTGTGTGTGTGTGTGTGTATATATATATATAACTAATGGTTGTTAAATTTCCACATCTTAGTAAAACTCAAACATGATCATTTACGTTGTACCCCATTACTAACTTGTTTATTTGTGTCTGTGGATAGTAGCATGATAACTCAGCACTTCATGGCTAATCTCTACTTATAAGTGAATAGATAAAATATATTTATTTGTACTTATGTGTTACCTCACTCAGGATATAATTATTGAGTTCCATTCATTTTCCTACAAAAATTACCCCACAGGTTTCTACGTTTTTAATAGCTGAATAGGTTTCCATTGTGCAGAGTGCCACTTTTTCTTTATCCATTCTTCAGTTGTAAGGCATCTACATTATTTCAAGTTTCTCAGTACTACAAAACATGTAGTTATGAAAATAGTTGCCCAAGTGTCCATGTGGTATAATGCAACATCTAATGGGTACATGACCAGGATTGGTATAACTGTCTTGAGGTAAAAAACAATTCTGAGTTGTGTGTGAAACCACAAAATTAATATCCAAACTGGTTTCACAAGCTCACATTCCCAATAAACATGGAAAAGTGTTTCTATATTCTAAATTCTCTACACCATGTGTTGTCACTTGAGTTTTTCATCTTAGCAATTCTGAGAATGTTAAGACTGAATCCCAGAATCATTTTATTTGTGCTTCCCTGGAACATTTCTGTTAATGCTTTTTGTGCAACAGTAATTGCTTTGTTGAGACTTTTCTGTTTATCTCTGTTTTCCAGTTTTTATTTGGGTTATTTGTTTTGTTAGTTTGTACATTCTTAAGCAAAGTTTCATTTTTCATTTTATTCCTGTATCAGCTTACTGAACATATTTTCCCAATATGTGAGCCTTTGCTTGTTCCTATCATTGGTATCATTTGTTTTAAAGTAACTTTTCATTTGTATGAGATTTAATTTGACAATTGTTGATCACAGAGCCTGAACTACTGGTATTGTGTTCAAGAAATTATCTCCTGTATCAATTCATTCAAGGCTATTCTCTTCCATTATATTTAGTGTAATGATTTTATTTTGTGGTATTTGATCCAATTGGACTTAAGTTTTGGATGGGGTATTAAGCATGAATCTACTCTCAATCTTCTACATGCAGACATCTTGTTAGAGTAGCACTATTTGTTGAATATGGTTTTTTTTTCCCATTGTATGGTTTGTCCTTTTTGTCAAAAATTAAGGGTGCATAGGTGAGGGGTATGGATTAGTTTTTTGGTCTTGATTCAATTCCATTGCTCATTCTGTCTGGTTTTGTACCAATACTTCAAAATTTTACTAATGCCCTGAAGAACATCCTTAGGTGACAGATTATGATATCTCCAGAAGTTCTTTGATTGTTCAGGGTTATATATTAAACAACAACAACAACAACAACAACAAAACTATCCTGGGTTTTTGTTTTTCCACCTGAAATTGAGAATTGTTCTTTTAAATTCTGTAGAATATTGTGTAGGAATTTTTATTGAAGTTGTGTTGGATCTGTAAATTGTTTTCTAAGATGGTCATTTTCAATGTGTTATTCATACTGCTTTTTGATAATGGGAGATAGATCTATCTTCTGATACCTTCTTCTAGGTTTTGTTTTAGACATGAGAAAATTTTGTCACACAGTGCTTTGTTATACTTATATAAAGTCTATAGAAAAATATTTTATATTAATTGTGGCCAATGTAAAAGATCTTGTTTCTATAAATATATCTCACAATATTTGTTATTACTATAAATGGTGGATCCCGATGTTTTCTAGTTTATTTTGAATCCAGTTATTTTGCTGAAGGTTTTAATTAATTGTGGTATCTTTCTGGTAGAATTCTGTGGTTGCTTATGTATACTATCATATGATGTACAAATAGTGATGGCATGATTCCTTCTTTTCCAATTTGCATCCCATTTATATCATTTAGTTGTGTAATTGCTCTTTCTAAAGATTCAAGAACTATGTTGAATAAACAGAAACAAAATATGGTGCTTTGCCTTATCTCTGCTTTAGTGGTATTGCTTTAAGATTTTATAACATTTTATGTAATAGTGGCAATTGGCTTGATGTATTTTGATTTTATTATGTTTAGGTCTGCCCCTTGTGTCACTGTTAAAAGACTTTTAAGATGAAATGGGGTTAGTATTTCTCATCGATTCATTTGTCATCTGATAAGATAATCATGTAATTGTTTTCAGTTTGTTTACATAGTAGAGTATATTGATGGAATTTTTGTATATTGAAACAGCCTTGAAGGCATGTGGTGAATCCTTATTGATCATGATGGAAGGTGATTTAATGTGTTCTAGAATTCAGTTAATGAGAATTTTTTCATTGAGTATTTTTGCATGTATATGTGCATAACAAAAATTGGTCTGAATTTCTTGTTCTTTTTCCAAGGCAAAACTTTGGACTGAAGATCAGGACCCTTATGAAATTGTTAGGGAAAGAGTGAAGGAAATGAATAGGATGACAACACATTAAGCAGACCAAAAGTGTTAATTAACCTTCACCACTGGGAGATCCCAGAGATGGAGCCACCGATAAAGGAGCATACATACATTAGTCGAAGATCCCTAACACATTTGTACCATAAGACTGCTTTGTCTGGCCTCAGTGGGAATGGATGTACCAAACTCTGAAGGGACTCAATACCCCAGGAAGGGGAGATTCTTGGTGTGCATCCTCTCACTGTTGAAGGTGAGGGCTGTGAGGAAAAAATCTACCTGAGCATGTCAGGGTGTGGCAGTGTATAGGTTGCAAATAAATTGAAGAATTAATAGTAATAAAACATGTATAAATAAGAAGTTGACTCCTCTGGGTATTTTTATTTTTTTACTCATATAATAACCTGGAATCATAGCATGTATCTACTGTAACCTCAAATGCCACTATATAGTTGATACAGAATGGCTTTACATAAATCAGTTCTAGGATGTTTCAATAATGAGTTTCATGAACATTAAGAAAATGTTTGAGATCTCCTAATGTATAGTAAATGCATTTCACAGATGGTTCTATCCTTAAGAAGAAAATTAATCCATTTGACATTTTATGAAGAACAGTGCAGCATATAAGCAAGGAAGGAAATGATGACAGCTCTTAATACAGAGTATCCTTGATAAGAATTTGTTTCTTTTTCCCTGGTTTAAAACACTGAGATTCCAGCCAAGCCAAATATTTTTTACCCACAGAGATTAAATTAAGTAATATAGCCTCTTTGCCTAATATAGAAGGAGTTTCAGGAAGGTACTTTGGTAATTGTAAGGATGAAGAACTCTTGCCCAAAGTTATATATATATATATATATATATATATATATATATATACATACACACATATATTATGGTGATGAGTGTATTTGTTTTAAAAATGGCTTCATTAAGGAACTTAGTAGAGATTAGTAAATCACTCTTCCGTGCCTGTCTATATTGATTTTCCAGAGATGAATTTGCTTCTGGATCATAAGTGATGAAGAATGACTATACACACACACACACACACACACACACATATATATATATATATATATATATATATATATATATATATATATACAGCAAAATACCAAAATAGGTCGATAAATTCTATTCTGTTCACAATATTGAAATGTATTTATTAGCACCAAATTACCAAACCAAATTATTTCATAGGCCACACTGACAAGCAGTATCAATTTGAAGCATCAGTGACATGTGATGCATGAAACTCAAGAGGAAGGAAGACCAAAATGTGAATACTTCGACCCTTCTTAGAAGGGGGAACAAAATACCCATGGAAGAAATTACAGAGACAAAGTGTGATGCAGAGACAAAGGGAATGACCATCCAGAGACTGCTCCACCTGGGGATCTGTCTCATATACAACCACCAAACTATTGTGCATAACAACAAGAGCTTATGGATAGGAGCCCGATAAAGCTGTCTCCTGAGAGTCTTTGCCAGTGCATGACAAATACAGAAGTGGAAGCTGACAGACATCCACTGGACAGAGCACAGGGTGCCCAATGAAGGAGCTAGAGAAAATACCCAAGGAGTTAAAGGGGAATGCAGCCTAGTAGGAGCAACAGTAATATGAACAAACCAGTATCCTCAGAGCTTCCAGGGACTAAACCACCAACCAAAGAATACACATGGTGGGACTAATGGCTCTAGTTGCATATGTAGCTGAGAATGCCCTAGTTGATCATCAATGGAAGGAGAGACCCTTAGTCCTGAAAAGACTCTATGCCCCAGTGTAGGGGAATGGCAGGGTCAGGAGCTGGTGTAGGTGGGATGGTGAGCAGGCAGAGGGGGCAGAGCATAGGGAGTTTTCAGAGGGGAAACCAGGAAAGGGGACAACATTTGAAATGTAAACAAAGTAAATATCTAATAAAAAGGGAAAAAAAAGTGGCATGTGATTTAGGGCTTCCTTTGCTGTGGTGAAATGAAACTCAGTGTGGCCAGTAGCAAGTTCGACAAAAAGGGATTTATTTTCTTTTACTTCCCTTAAGTTAAGATCATCAAAGGAAGGCCAGACAAAAAAAATTAGAGAAGGAACATGAAGGAAACAGCTGGTGAAGCAGCACAGAAGGCTGTTGATTACTGACTTACTTCACCTATCTTGATCAACATGATTTCTAATGCAACCGAAGATGTCCACTCCCTAAAATAGACTGATTCCTCTTGTAGGACTGAAGGAGTTGAAGGGTTTTCCAACCCTATAGGAAGAACAGCAATATCAACCAATCAGACTTTCAGAACTCCCAGGGACTAAGCCATCAACAAAGGAGTACATATTACTCCAGCTGCATATGTAGCACAGAATGGCCTTGTCATGCAACAATGGAAAAAGTCCTTGGTTCTATGAAGGTTTGATTGATACCCCAGTGTAGGAGAATTGATGGCAGGGAGATAGGAGTGGGTAAAAACTCCAGTGCCAGAAGAAGCTTATATTTAATTGAGTTTTTTGCCAAGTGGACAACAAAAAAATTCTTATCAATAGGAATATTTATAAAAGTCTCAACAAAACCTGATAGTGAGGCCCTATTCCTAAATTCATCATGTGTAAATTCATTATACATGGTGAATTTAAGTTGGTGACATTGTAGAGCTTCACCACTACTGACAAATGTTCATGACACCTAAAGGTATTACACACTCTATTACAGGAGAAAAAGAAACTCCAACCCATCTAAAAATTCTTTGATCTATAACAAGTGGCCTGACTGCAAGATAATCTGGTGAAATTAAGGTACTAACATTGTGAGAGTAACCAAACCTATGTGAGTGGATATAAGGCACACTACATGAGATGGTACCAATGACTAACAAACATCATACTGGTTTTCAAGAACCTAAGACCTGTTCTGGGACCTTGGATAAAACAATATACTACTGTTAACCATAAAAGGATATCCACAAATTTCTCCTAATATCATTCTACTATCATCATAGATTACTGTGTTGCTCAGTCATTATTACAGAAGATTTATCCTATAGTAGATAAAATTGAAGGGAGAGAAAAACAACTAAAACAATTACAGAGAATGGAAACTTTGAAAAACTTTGCTGTCAATAGAAAATTATCCATCAGGGAGAGCCACTGTGCCTGGCTTGGGCTTTGGTTTTTTAGTTTGGTTGGATGGTTTGATTTTGGTTTTAATATTGTTTGGTTTTTGTTATTATTGTTTGTTTCTTTAGGAAAATGGGGGTAGCCACTAGAAAGTCACACATGCTAGGGCCCCAAGTGGATCCCAGGATCAACAGAATGACATGAGTCAAAATACACAACAACAGGGAAAGAGAACCTGAAGAGACCATATCCAGTGGATAAGCATTTCCCCTGGTTGAGGGGTAGTGCCACCCACCCATCTGAAAAATATTAATCCAGAAAGCCTCCTGTCAAAAGGAAATGCATGGACAAAGAATTGAGCATGGACTGAAGGAAAGGCCATCCATACACTACTTCATATAGGGATTCATCCCACCCACATACACCAAATGCAGACAATAGTGCTGTCATGAAGTACTCACTGACAGGAGCCTAGTATAGCTGTATCCTGAGAGTTTTTGCCAGAACCTGATCAATAAGGATATGGATGCACAAGCTCAACCATCAGACTAAGCTCAGGGAACCCAATGCAAGAGTTAGTGGAAGGGCTGAAGGAGCTGAAGAGATTTGCAACCCCATTAGAAGCACAACAATATCAACCAACCACACCCCCACCCCGACCTCCAACTAAAAGCTCCAGGGACCCAATCACCAACTAAAGAGTACACATAGAGGGAAACATGGCTTTAGCTACATATGTAGCAGATTACCTTATCTGGCAAAAATAGAAGAGCCCCTTGGCCCTATGTAAGCTCAATGACCCAGTGTAGGGGGATTCTAGGGCATTGAGGCAGAGTGGGTGCAAGGGAGGGGGAGCACCCTCATATGATCAGGCAGAGAGGGTAGGGATAGGGTGTTTAACTGGGAAAAGGGATAACATTTGTAATTTAAATAAATAAAATAACCAATTAAAAAAGGGAAAAAAAGAAATTTCCATCGAGTCCCTATCCTCATTCCTCAGCAAATGGTTGCAGAGGAGGGTGAAGATTTGGGACATCCAATTGGGATGTAATAATAGAAACGAGGTTTGCTATACAGTACAGGGGTGATATAAATATAACCACAGAGTGATTGTAAACATCTGAAAATGGGCTACAAGTTCTAAATCAGAAGATTTCACATTAGTGAGATGGTAATTTAAGACATGATCTAATCCCTAATGAATAAGATATCTCCAAACAATAACCATGACAAAGTGAAGAGTCTCAGAGAGTATACAAGCTACAGTTAAAACTAGACTGCATGGCCAAAAATATAGCTAATTTGAATGAACTCAGTAATATATTTGGAGGTTTAGTTTATATAGAATACATTCTCTGTTCAACTTTTAAACCAATACTTATGTTCTTTATATTACATTTCACATGTTTATGTCTATGGAATTTACCTTGCCTCAAATCTGTATCTTCCTGTCTGTGTTATTGTCTTGTATTTGGTCACTTCCTTTTTATTTTTTTTTGTTCATTTACTTGTTTTATTTAATATGACTTTATCTAACCTTATACATCTTATGTAATTTCCTTTTTGATATTTATTTTCTATTGAGAGAAATCAAAAAATATGAATTTTGGTAATGGGATATCAAAAATATCTATATGGAATTAAAATTCTCTGAAAAAAAATATTCTCCTGTTCCATCCTCTAACTGTTCCACATCCCATATCTTCTCCCTGCCCCACTGTCTCCAAGAGCATGTCTCCATACCCTACCCCACGAAACCTCTAAACTCCCTGGGGCCTTCAGTCCCTTGAGTGTTAGGTGCATATTCTCTACCTAAACTGAGAACAACAAGTCCATTGCTGTATATGTGTTGGGGGCCTCAGGTCAGCAAGTGTATCCTACTTAGTTGATGGTGCAGTATCTGAGATATGTTGGGGATCCAAGTTATTTGAGATTGCTTGTCCTCCTACAGGTTTGCCTGAGAATGTTGAAAACTACTAGATTAAAGGGAAGAATATTATATACCATAATGGACTTGGCCCATGTGTCTGTCATTTGAACACTTGTGTTTTTATTAGCACAGACCTAAACAAGGAACATTTACTATCTTAGATATGCTATCCTAGGTCTGCCACTCAGTTCTCAAGACTTCTGGTCTTAAGGCTGGATTGCATGGCTAACTATACTCCCAAGCCCATGTGTATGTTCATGCTTCTAATACCTCGTCACTATGGCTGCCAGATTCTGTGCCTTCATTGAAGCTGATGCAATCCTGAGGTCAGATTCAGACAGTGTGTTTGTGACTTGGCTCTTTAGTGGAACAGCTGAATCAAATAAACACTCTAAATATCACAGTGGCTCTTCTTATCCAATTCATCAGATACCAGTATCAAGGGCATAAACATTTTTGAGCATCTTGTCTTCCTTAACTTTTTCATAGCCAGTATATAAACTACATAAACAACATCCATTTATATAAAATAGAAAAGTATTTATGTGTGATTGGTAATGTCCTATCTAGATGCTAGGTGAGTAACTAAACTTCAAATAAACACGTGTGTTTACCAGTGATCACCTCTGCTACTTTATATACTCATCAGAGGGTATATGAAAATAGGAAACCTCATTTCAGAAAATGATCTCTCTGAAATTAATTTTCTTAATTAGTAATTAGTGAAAAATGACCAAGTCCATTGTGAGTGGTTCCTTCCTTGGGCTGGGCTTCTGGATTCTGGTATAGCAAGTCAGGTGAAAGAAGGCATCCCTGGCTTCTGCATCAGCTTCTGCCTACAGGATGCTGTCATGGTTTGAATCTGTACTGACTTCCTTAGATAAAGAGCAGTGATATGGAATTTTAAATCAAATAATCTTTTTCTCTGCAATTATTTTTGCAATAATTTTTCATTAAAACAAAAGAAACTCTAAAAGAAGTTGGTATTAGGATTTTAGGTTATTACTGGGACAGAAAAGACTATTATAGGTAGGATTGTGTAATCATTTTGAAATTTTTGGCTAGAAATTAATTGCATGTTGAGAGCTCAGTGTGTGGTGTTCTCTAGTAATTTGAAATATTAACCTATTGAGAGTAGTACACAATATTGATGTTTGTTATGAATATATATAAATTCATCTTACAAAAAACTACATATTCATAGGCTTCTTTAGCAATCCTTAGATTTTTAGTTTGCTTACCTCCATACCTATCACACTACTCCTCCATCTTCTTGAACCAAACCATTCCTAAGTAATTAATCTCTGATGTAAGCTGTATTAGTTCATACCATGTGTGTTCTAAACCTACTATTTTTTAACTTTTACTGAAGGCAAGATTTTAGGATACCATATCACTTTTATCCACTCTGCATTTAAATGGTCTATTTTCTTCCCCTATCTTTGCTGTATTATTTTCCTTTTGTAGTTTTCTGCACTAATATGGCACTTTCCAAATTAATTATATATATATATATATATATATATATATATATATATTCGAGCATTCAACCTTTATTAATAATTACCTTCCCAAAGTAACATCTGTAGTAAATTGGCTTTTTTCACATTTCTCTAATTTACACATGTAGTACATGAATTTGTCACCATACATGAGAGAGAAGAGTTTGTATTGGTGTGTCTGTAGCTGACAAATCTCATTCAGGATAATTAATACAAGATCATTCCATTTGCTTGCGAATTTTATAACTTAATTTTTCTTTTTGTTTTAGTAATATCACGTTGGTACATGTACCACCCTCTATTATATATTATTCAGCTGATGGTATTTTAGACTGATTCTTGTCTCACTATTATGAACACAAAAGAACAAAAAGAAATGGTTGTTCAAATATTGATATGAAAGAAAACAAAGTATTTTGTTTATTTTTCCAAGGGTGATGACACTGTACCACATGATATTCTTAGTTTGATATTTTTTTTTAAAAAGCAAAGCACTGATCTCAATAAAGGCTGCACACTGGGCATCTATCAACACAGTTTTAGATTTACTGCTTCCAATTTATCTATTATCATATATAGATATTTTTGTCATATGAGTTACTGATGATGATAATTTTGGATAAGTAATACCTAATATTTTTCAATTTTTAGTGTAAATTGTCACACACATTCACTAGTTTTCCTACAACCCACAAACCTCCATTCCTACTCCTACTATTCCTATAAAATTCATTCATCAGTTTTCCATTCAAATTTATATACTTATCTTCATTTGTTTTAAAATTGCTGTATCCACTTAATGAACTTGTATGCATGTGGGCATAGCATACAGGCATATATAACTGCTATAAAAATTCTGTAGTAGAGTCCTTATGGCCTACGTTCTAGAGAATAATATCAGCAATACATGTTCTATATATTTTACTTAATTTGTATGTCTGTTACTCTATTTTAACTTAAGTAAAAGCTTTAATCCCTATAATGAAGAGTAGTGAAGAACATGGACAAATGTGTCTAGTTTCAAACAGATTAGAAATATTTAACTTCATCATGTGTTATAATTATGTAAAATTGAAAATGATTCAAGCTGTGTAATGAAACACCAAACATTAATAATACATTATTCTGATGGTGATAATGTAGAATAAAATATACATGTTAGAGTGTATTGAGAGTTTATGAGTTCCTGAGAATACTGAGTAAAACCAAGACAGAATAAATTAATATTCTAGATGATCAAGACCAAAAAATTTAACAATTACCCGTACCCTGTTCTCCTGAAGGAACAAATCTCATCTTAGAGGTTGTGATCACTTTAAATATCACAAATCAAATATTTTATATATTAGATATATACATTTGAATTCATCAATTGGTAAATTTATACTTAAAAAATTACAATAGAAAATTTTAGGAAAAGAGGTCACTACAACATGAGGATTTTAATTAAAGGATTGTAGTATTGGGAATGTTGAGAACTACTCATTTAACTGGAGAAATATTTTCAACTCTAAAATCCATGACCCTATGAAAGTGTCATTTAAATACTTGTGTATTCATTAAGACAGCAAGAGGCAAAGTACTGTAATTATTCTATGGCTGCCACTCAGCTAGTTAATATTCACTGCTGATATTAAGGCTGGATAGCATGGCTAAGTATTCTCCCAAGTACTTCTCTATATGCATGCTTCTAACACCTCCTTACTATGGCTGCCAGGATCGGTACCTTCCCCTGAAGCTGATGCAGTCATGAAGACACATTATAACATGGTCCTGTGACTTGGCTCTTGAGATATTGATTCAAATAATAACTAAAGTAAATATCACATTGACACTTTTTAATCTAAATGTCAATTATTAGATTCAAGAGCATTAGCCTCTTTGAGCTTCTGTTCCTCCCTAACCTTTTGGTAGCTCTTTTGTAACCAATATATACAATATCCATTTCAACAGAAAGACAAGATTTGATGTGTAATTTGGAAGGTCTTCTCTGGAAGCTAGGTTAGTAACTAAATAGCAAATAAATCTTGTGTGTTTACCAGTGGTCACCTATGCTACTTTACACAGACACCAGAATTATGTTAATTTAGTAAATGTTAAGTGAGAAAATATCCTTCAAATATCTATCTGTAATATCTGTAAATAAATTTTTAATTAAAAATTAATGGAAAAAGGCCAAGACCATTATAGGTGGTGCCCTCCCTGGGCTTGCTCCTTGAATTCATATATATATATATATATATATATATATATATATATATATATATGATAATATATATATATATATATGATAATATATATATATATATATATATATATCCAGTCATGAAAAAGTTTCTTCATCAGCCCCTGCATGCAGGTTCTTACCATGGATTGGTTCTGTACTGACATCCTTAGATTATAATCAGAAATATAGATGTTTAAATCAAATATACCCTTTTAATCTATAACTTACTTTCTTTGGTTATTTTTCATTATAGAAAGAGAAACTGTAACTAAAATGAATTGTTACCAAGAATTTGGAGTATTATTGTGACAGAAAACACTGTATTTTAAGAAGGATTTTTTTTTTTTTTTATGAGAGATCTTTCCATCTTCTAACTACGTATAGACTAACAGACTGGCTACATAAACAGGACCCAACATTTTGCTGCTTACAGGAAACCCACTTCAGGGAAAAAGAAAGATACTACCTCAGAGTAAAAGGCTGAAAAACAATTTTCCAAGCAAATAGTCGAAAGAAACAAGGTAGAATAGCCATTCTAATATTGAAGAAAATCAACTTCCAACCCAAAGTTATAGAACACTTCATACGCATCAAAGGTAAAATCTTCAAAGATGAACTCTAAACTCTGAATATCTATACTCCAAATGCAAGGGCATCCAAAAAAAAAAAAAAAAAAAAAAAAAAAAAACTCAAGTAAACCTCAAAGCACACAGTGCAACTTACACAATAATAGTGGGAGACTTCAACATCCCAATATCATCAATGGACAGATCCTGGAAACACAAACTGTGAAAATAACAGAAGTTATGAAAGAAATGGATTTAACATATCTACAGAACATTGTATCCTAAAACAAAAGGATATACCTTTTTCTTAGCACCTAATGGCACCTTCTCCAAAATTGACCATATAATTGATCCCAAAACAGGCCTCAACAGATTAAAAAAAAAATTGAAATTATACCATGCATCCTATCAGATCACCACTGATTAAGGCTGATCTTCAATAACAACATAAATAATAGAAAGCCAAAATTCATATGGAACCTGAACTACACTTTACTCTAAATACTTTGTTCAAGGAAGAAATCAAGAAAGAAATTAAAGACTTTTTAGAATTTAATGAAAATGAAGCCACAACATACCCAAACAGATGGAAAAATATGAAAGCAGCCCAAAGAGGAAAACTCATAGCTCTGAGTTCCTCCAAAAAGAAACTAGAGAGAGCATACACTAGGAGCTTAACAGCACACCTAAAAGCTCTAGAACATAAGGAAGAAAATTCACCCAAGAGAAGTAGACTTCAGGAAATAATCAAACTCAGGGCTAAAATCAAACAAGTGGAAATCAAAAGAACTATTCAAAGAATCAACCAAACTAGGATTTTTTTTAGAAAATAAACAAAATAGATAAACCCTTAGCCAGACTAACTAGAAGGAAAAAGGAAAGTATCCTAGTTAACAAAATACAAAATGAAAAGGGAGATATAGCAACAGAACCTGAAAAAATCCAAAACATCAACAGATCATACTATAAAAGGCTACACTCAACTGGAAAACCTGGATAAAATGGACAAATTTCTAGACAAATATCAGGTACCAAAGATAAATCAGGATCAGATTAATGACTTAAACAGTCCCTTATCCCCTAGAGAAAAAAAATTAAATAAAATAAAAAGCAGTCAGTAATAGTATCCAAACCCAAAAAAACTCAAGACATGATGGGTTTAGTGCAGTGTTCTATCATACCTTAAAAGAATTATGTCTTAGTCAGGGTTTCTATTTCTGCACAAACATCATGACCAAGATGCAAGTTGGGGAGAAAAGGGTTTATTTGGCTTACACTTCCATACTGCTGTTCATCACGAAAAAGTCAGGACTGGAACTCAAGCAGGTCAGGAATCAGGAGCTGATGCAGAGGCCATGGAGGGATATTCCTTACTGGCTTGCTTCCCCTGGTATTGTTCAGCCTGCTCTCTTATAGAACCAAGACTACCAGCCCAGAGATGGTCCCACCCACAAGGGGCCTTTCCCCCTTGATCACTAATTGAGGAAATGCCTTACAGATGGATCTCATGGAGGCATTTCCTCAAGTGAAGCTCCTTTCTCTGGGATAACTCCAGCTGTGCCATGTTGACACAAAATTAGCCAGTACAATTGACCCCTTGTCAACTTGACACACAAACACATCAATAGTAAGCCTCAACCCTTACATTCTTATTCATCCCCAAGATCTAAATATCTTTAAATGTCCCACAGTCTTTACAATTAAAAGTGTCTTAACTGTGAGCTGCACTAAATAGTTTCTTCCTTCAGGAGGGAAAGTATCAGGGCACAGTCACAATAAAAGCAAAAAAAGTCAATCTCCAACAGTCCTATGCCTGGTATCCAACACATAATCTTCTGGGCTCCTCCAAGGGCCCAGCCGTGCCCTTTGTTACTTGTCCAGCCATGTCCTTTGTAGTACACACCTTGTCTTCTACGCTCCAGCTGCCTGTACTCCACTGCTGATGCTGTTCTTGGTGGTCATCTCATGGTACTGGCATCTCCAAAACACTGCTGTTTTCCACTGAACCAGGCTTCAACATTAGCTTCACATAGGCTCTCTTCATGGTGCCAAGCATCAACTCCTTTGCATGACCTCTCCAGTCCTTGGCCATCGATTGCAACTGAGGCTGCACCTTCACCAATGGCCTTCCATGGCCTCTCACAGTGCTTCTGTGGCCTCAGTTGCTCTGCATGACCTCTTCATGCCTTCAAAACCAGTACTACCTGGGTGACTCTTACACATTACCAAGTTCAGCCACAGCACTAGGTACAACCTTGGCTATCTCTGGAACACAGCCTCTGTGCTCTCAAAAAACACTTCCCAGAAGATATCACCTCAATGATGCTAGTCTCTTCTTAGTCACCTATAATTTCTTAGTTCCAGCTAACCAGCATCAATAGTTCCAGTAATGCAAAGTTTTTGCTCTAGTAGTTCTGGTATCTTTTTAATCACAGCTGATTCTTCAGCCCCAGCTTACCAGAACTACAGAATCTTAACAATCAAAATAGCAATGGCCCTGAAAAGAGTCTCTAATCTTCCCTCTGAAAATTCACAAGCCAGGCCTCCATCTTCTGCACTGTTCTCAACATTATCTTCCAAGCTCCTACACAACATCTGTCAGAGCTCTTAACACAAAATGGATCTTCTGGCCCAAAGTTCCAAAGTCCTTCCACAGTCCTCCCCAAAACATGGTCACGTTATCACATGGATACCCCACTATGCTGGTACCAATTTGTCTTAGTCAGGGTTTCTATAACTGTGCAAACATCATGACCAAGAAGCAAGTTGGGGAGAATAAGGTTTATTTGGCTTACACTTCCATACTGTGTTCATCACCAAGAAAGTCAGGACTGGAACTCAAGCAGAACAGGAAGCATGAGCTGATGCAGAAGCCATGGAGGGATATTCCTTACTGGCTTGCTTCCCCTGGTATTGTTCAGCCTGCTCTCTTAAAGAACCAAGACTACCAGCCCAGAGATGGTCTCACCCACCAGGGGTCTTTCCCCCTTGATCACTAATTGAGGAAATGCCTTACAGTTGGATCTCATGGAAGCATTTCCTCAAGTGAAGCTCCTTTCTCTCTGATAACTTCAGCTGTGTCAAGTTGACACTAAACTAGCCAGTGTTCTAGAGATAACCAAGGTTTTACTTCCTGCTGCAGCAGGACTTGGTAATGTGTTAGAGTCACTCAGGTGGTACCGGTTTTGAAGGCATTAAAGGGGTCATGCAGAGCAGCTGAGGCTCAGCACTGTGAGAGGCAATGGAAGGCCATTGGTGAAGGTGTAGCCTCAGTTGCAATTGATGGCCCAGGACTGAAGGGGTCATGCAGTGTTTTGGAGATGTCCGGACCATGAATGACCACCAAGAACAGCAGCAGCAGTGGAGTACAGGCATCTGCAGCCTAGAGGAGAAGCTGTGTGCTACAAAGGTCAGGGCTGAAGAAGTGATCCAAGCCCTTGGAGGAGTCCAGAAAATCGTGAGTTGGATCCCAGATATTTGACAGTTAGAGTTTAATTTTTGCTTTTGATTGTGACTGTGCCCTGATATTTTTCCCTCTTGAAGAAAGGAAGTATTTTAGTGTGGCCCACAGTTAAGAGACTTTTATTTGGAAAAAGACTGGATTTAAAAGAGATGGATATATTAAAGAGATTGAAATTTTAAGAATATGTAGACTGTGGGAGGTTTAAAGTTATTTAGAACTTGCAGATAAGTAAGAATGTAAGGGTTAGCGGGGCATGGTGGCACATACCTTTAATCCCAGCACTCGGGCAGGAGGCAGAGGCAGGCAGATTTCTGAGATCGAGGCCAGCCTGGTCTACAAAAGTGAGTACCAGGACAGGCAGGGCTATACAGAGAAACCCTGTCTCAAAAAACAGGAAAAAGAATGTAAGAGTTGAGGCTTAATAGTGATGTGTTTGTGTGTCAAGTTGACAAGGGGTCAATTGTACTGGCTAGTTTTGTGTGTCAACTTGACACAGCTGGAATTATCAGAGAGAAAGGAGCTTCATTTGAGGAAATGCCTCCATGAGATCCAACTGTAAGGCATTTTCTCAATTAGTGATAAAGGGGGAAAGGCCCCTTGTGGGTGGGACCATATCTGGGCCTGTAGTCTTGGTTCTATAAGAGAGCAGGCTGAGCAAGCCAGGGAAAGCAAGCCAGTAAGGAACATCCCTCCATGGCTTCTGCATCAGCTCCTGCTTCCTGACCTGCTTGAGTTCCAGTCCTGACTTCCTTGGTGATGAACAGCAGTATGGAAGTGTAAGCTGGATAAACCCTTTTCTCTCCAACTTGTTTCTTGGTCATGATGTTTTTGCAGGAATAGAAACCCTGATTAAGGCAGTCTCCATTAATCTCGCCATCAAAGTCTCTTTCAGCCCCAGCCTGCCTCCCAGGTGTACCCATTTCAAGCAGGCCGAAGGCTGGCATACAACAGATTAGTGTCAGAGCCAGGGACTTTGGGAAAGGTGGGAAAACACTGAGGGAATCGCTGTCTTTTATGGAGCTCCAAAGGAAGGAAAGATTCAGAGATCATTTCAGGCAAGGTGAGCAACAGGTATTTATGTTAGCACTGGCTTTAAACTTCATTTTTTTTTAAGTGTTCCTGGAGGTCGGGAAGGATATGGGCTAAGTTTGGAACAGTGCTAACCAGGCGCTTTTCCCACTTAGGATTCGACAGCGAAATATGTGTGGGACTAGAAACTGTGAATCAGGCTGCAAAATTGACACATGTTCACTTGAAAACAGAAAAAAAAAAACACAGCTATTTATTCATCCTTTCTTTTACCATTGATCCCCCAATCTCACATTTTTGTTGGTTATTTTATTTATTTAAATTTCAAATATTATCTCCTTTCCAGGTTTAACCTCTGCATATTCCCTATCGCATTACCCCTCGCCCTGCTTCTATAAAGGTGTTCCTACAACTACCCACCCAGTCCTTCCTCATCACCAGTGAATTCCCCTATACTGGACCATCTAGCCTTCATAATGGCCTCCCCTCCCATTGATACCAGATAAGGCAGCCCTCTGCTACATATGCAACTTGAGCCATGGGTCCCTCCATGTATACTCTTTGATTGGTGGTTTAATCTTTGGGAGCACTGGAATTTCTGGTGAGATGATATTGTTGTTCTTCCTATAAGGTTAAACACCTCTTCATCTAATTCAATCCTTCCTGTAACTCCTTCATTGTAATCGCATGCTCAGTCTGATCATCGGTTGACTGCAAGCATCTGTCTGTGATGCATGGGTATTGGACAGGCTCTAGCAGAGCCTCTCAGGAAACTGCTATATCAATCTTCTGTTAGCAAGCATCAGCATGTGTCTGAATTTGGTGTCTTCATATGAGATGTATTCACAGGTGGGGAAGTCTCTCTTTGGCCTTTCTTCAGTCTCTGCTCCACTCTTTGTCCCTGCATTTCCTTTAGACATTAAAAATAATGGTTTAATATTTTTGAGATGGGTGGGTGTCCCCACCCCTCAACTAGCATTGTGTCTAACTTCTGGATATGGCATCTACAGTTTCTCTCTCCTCTTTGTTGGGTGTTTCATCTAATATCATTCCTGTTGGATCCTGGAGCTATTTGATTCCTGGCATCCAGGACTTTCTTGTGGCTACGCAAAGTTCTCCATTCCCCAATGCTACACAACCCTGTTCAAATTCCTGACCCTCTGTACATTCCCTGCCACTCCTCCTACAGCTGACATTGGACCCCTTTTTCTGTCTCTGTACCTTCTCCCTCCCAAGTTCCTCCATCCATCTACCTCCCATGATTATTTTGTTCCCCCTTCTATGTAGGGCTGAAGTAGTGACTGATCCATCTTACATTACTGCAAGCCCACTCATGACCCTGCTAAGTGCCAGAATCTGGATATCTCAAAGACACAATATAGCAACAAATATGAATTTATAAAAGTCATTGGAATGATTTGCAATGGCATTTTGCTATACTCACAGATTGGTGCTTAGCCTAACTATCATCAGAGATACTTTACACAACAACTGACTGAAACAGGTGCACAGAATGTAAACAGATTTAGACAGCTAAACTTTCCATAGAAGTTGGAGAATCTTTAGTGAAAACAGCAACAACAAAAACAAACAAACAAAACACCAAAAGAAAACTTTAATGCCGGAGTAAGTTACATTTCATAGAGTTGCTTCACAAGAGGACACCATAGAAATTCTTACCTATCCAGAATATTTCTAAATAATCTCTCCAAAAACTGAAGTTAAGGAGCTATTGCTAAGGTTAACATGTACATATATATAAAACATGAAGAGTTTAAGTTGGTTACTATCTAATTCTACTACTACTGACTAATGTTTATTGCAATAGAATGTACATTTTACTAGAGGAGAGAGAGACACTTCAGCCAGCAGCAACCAACAACTATTTTTGGACATAAGACACACTAACTGAGATGGAACACATGATTAACACCACACTGGTAGCCAAGAACCTAAGACTAGAACTGCCATGGAACATTGGGTAAAGCCATACATATACTGATCTGGCAAAGAAGAATACCAAAAAAAAAAAAAAAAAAAATCTCATAATGACATTCTGCTATAGTCATAGATTAGGATCTTGCTCAATCATCATTAAAGAAGGTCGATCCTATAGTACATGGAATGGAAATGAGAGACCAACAGTTGAAACAAGGAAAGAGAGTGGAAACTTTGGAACACTTAGTTTTCAATGGTAAATATCTATCAAATCTCTGTCCTCTTTCCTTAGAGAATGACGGCCAAGAAGGGTGAAATTGTGTGAGACACAATAGGGATATAACAATAAAAACAAAGGGTTTCTATACCCCAAAGTGCTGATACATATATGACCTCAGAGTGATTGTAGCTGCCTGAATATGAACTGCAAGTTTTAAGCCAGAAGACTTCCCATTAGTGATATGGGAATTTAGTACATCCAGCAATCCCTAACATTAAAGATATTTCCAATTGATAACCAGGCCAAAATGAAGAAATCCCAAGTCTCACAGTATATACAAACTACAGTTAAGAACAGACACCATGCCCAGAAGTAGATGGCAAACGTGAGTGAACTCAGTGATATATTTGAGAGGTTATTTTATCGATAACACTTTCTCTGCTTATGTTTTGAAGGATTTTGGAAGCATTTTGAAATTTGGGGCTAGAAATCAACTGAGTATTAAGAGCTCAGTGGGTGCTTTTTGGGAATTTGAAGTATAATTATATGGAGATTAGTGCAAAATGTACAAGTTTGGCTTTTTCAAAGTGAAGTTAAAGGATCTTAAGGCATCTTTTTACAAATATATATATATATATACATATGTATATATATATACATATATATACATATATATAATTTACATAATTTATAATATATTATATTAAACTTAATATAATATTATATATATATATATTATATATATAATTAACTTACAAAAACTAGGTTTTTGTAGGATTACTTAGCAATTCTTAGTTTGCTTACCTCAACATCTACCACACCTTTCCTCCATCTTCTTGAACCAAACCATTCTTAACTTATGAATTGCTATTTTACCCTGAGTTGTTTCATACCATGTGTGTTCTACTCCTAGTTTTTGTTATTTTTACTGGTTGAAATGTTTTTGTCTTACATATTATTTTTGCCCATTCTGCACTTAAGTAGACTTTTCCTTCCCCTTCTTTCACCACACGTTTTTCTTTTGTACTGTTCTGCATTGATAATGCCCCTCTCCAAGTTCATTTTGCTCATGATCTAGTATTTCACCCTCATTCATGAACCCTTCCAAACTAACAATTTTAATTAATTGGCTTCCTCCACATTTATAATAATTAAACCACAAATAGTAGATAAGCTTATCATCATACATGAGAGAGAAAAGTTTGTGTTTATGTGTCTATGCCTGGAAAACCTCATTCAGGATAG
This sequence comes from Mus caroli, assembly GCF_978045245.1. NCBI lineage: Eukaryota > Metazoa > Chordata > Mammalia > Rodentia > Muridae > Mus > Mus caroli. Next base: position 55,351,125 of record NW_028227273.1, read on the forward strand.
ACTATTAAAGTTCTTTCCATTTTCCTGCGAAGGTCATAATATTTTTTTTTATGTTTTAGTAGTATCACATTGCATACATGTAATACATTTTATTATATATTATTCATGTGGGGCCTACAGTCTTTTGAGGGATAGGTGCATCATCTCTTAATGAACACAAACTTGGAAGTCTTCAACTGTATGTGTGTTGGGGGCCTCTTATCAGCTTTTATATGCTGTCTGCTTGGTCTTCAAGTGTTTGAAAGATCTCTGGGGTCCAGATTAATAAAGACTATTGCTCCTCCTACAGGATTGGCCTTCTCCTCAGCTTTGTTCAGCTTTCCCAATTCAACAACTCCATTCAGCTGTTTCTGCCCATTGGCTAGTTGAAAATATCTGCATTTGACTCTTATAACTTCTTGTTGGGTCTTTCAGAGGGCAGTCATGACAGATCTCTTTTTGTGAGTGATCCATAGCCTCAGTAATAGTGTCAGACCTTGGGACCTCCCCTTGAGTTGGATCCTACTTTGGGCCTGAAGCTGGACTTTCTTTTTCTCAGGCTCTTCTCTATTTCCATCCCTGTAATTCTTTCAGATGGAAACAATTTGGGGTCAGAGGTGTGACTGTGGTATTGCAACCCCATTCTTCACTTGATGTTCCATTTTTCTTCTGGAGGTTGGCTCCACAAGTTACCTCTCCCCACTATTAGGAATTTCATCAAAGTTCCCTCCCTGTGAGTCCTGTTAGTCTCTCACCTCCCAGGACTAGCATACATTCTGGTGATTCCCCAAGCCTCTTATTTTCTGAGGTTTCCTGATTACATTCTTTCTGCAGGCCCTCTAGACTTCAGTCCTTTTTCCACACCCAATCCCCGATCAGGTTTCCATCTCCCTGCCCTGCCCCCACTGTCACTCCATCCTATCCACTTTTCCTCCCAAGTCCCTCCTTCCCTCTCCAATTATGATTGCTTTATCTTCTGTCCTAAGTTGGACTGAGGCATCCTCACTTGGGGACTTCAGCTTGTTGAGGTCTTTTGAATTCTGTGTAGTGTATCTTGTATATCCCGCATCGACTATTTATTTGTTTGTTTGTTTGATTGGCTAATAACCACTCATTAGGGAATAAATACCATGCATGTCTTTTGGCTCTGAGTTACATCACTGAGTATGATATTTTCTAGTTTCATCCATTTGCCTGCAATAGTCAGGATGTTCTCTTTCTTAATTGCTGAGTAGTATTCCATTGTGTAAATGAACCACATTTTCTGTATCCATTCTTCAGTCCTGAGATATCTGCCCTGTTTCCAGCTTCTGGCTATAAACATAGTGGAACATTTTACCCTGTAGCATGATGAGGCATCATTTGCATATGTTCCCAAAAGTGGTATAGCTGGATCTTCAGATACATCTATTTCTAACTTTCTGAGAAACCTACAGATTGATTTCCAGAGTGGTTGTACCAGTTTGTAATTCCATCAGCAATGTAGGAGTATTCCTCTTTCTCCACATCTTCTCCAACATGTGTTTTTACCTAAGGTTTTGATCTTGGCCATTCTGACTGGTGTGGTGGAATCTCAGGGTCATTTTGATTTGCATTTCTCTGATCACTAAAGACTTTGTACATGTTTTTAGGGGCTTCTCAGCCATTCAATATTCATCAGTTGTGAATTTTTAGCTTGGCAAAATTATAATAAAGAAATTGCAACAAAACATTTTAAGAAAAGAAGTCATCACAACATAAAGCTTTTAATTAATAGTTGCAGCATTGGTAATAATCAGAACTACTAGCATAAAGGGATACATACTTTACACCATAAAGACCATGGCCTCATGAATGTGTCACTTAAATACTTGTGAATTCATTAGCAAGCTAAAGGGCAAAGAACTGTTACTATCCTCTGGCTGCCACTCAGTTAAAACTTAATACAGGTCTTAAGGGTTGATTTTATGCTATTTTTTCAAGTATTTCTCTAAATGTATTTTCTCATACCTCCTTACTATGGCTACCAGGATGTGTGCCTACCCTGAAGCTATACAATCCTGAGTCCAGATTCAGACATTGTCCATGTGACCTGGCTCTAAATTGAAGCAACTGAATCAAATAATACTTAAATATTACATTGACACTTTTTGTCATTATATCAAATGCTAGACTCAGGAGCACAAGATTCTTTAAGCTTCTGGTCCTCCCTATCTATTGGTAGCTCTTTCATAACTTACACATACAATATGCATTTCCATAGAAAAGAAAGGATTTGATGTGCAATTAGGAATGTATTGTCTGGAAGCTAGGTTAGTAACTAAATATCAAATAAAATGGGTGTGATTGCCAGTAATTGCCTATGCTACTTAACACATAAACCAGATTTAGCTTAAAGAAAAGGAAACCATATGTGAGAAAATGACTTGCAAATATCTGTCTATAAATATATGTTTAAATAGAATTACTGGGAAAAGGTCATGACAATTATGGGTAGTTCTATCCCTGGCCTTGTATTCTTGAATTCTACAGAAAAATCTGATTCAGCAAGTCAGATAAAATAAGTCAGTAAGCAGCACCCCTCTATGGTTTCTGCATTAGCTCCAACCTGCAGGTTCCTACTATGTATTGGTTCTGTCCTGAATTCTTTAGATGATGATCAGCAATATAGAAGTGTAAAACAAATTCATTCTTTTATCTACAACTTGAACTTGGTTTTTTCTTTGTTTTATTTGTTTTTGTTTGTTTTTTTAGTTTTTTGTTTGTTTGTTTGTTTGTTTTGTTTTGTTGTCATTTTTCACTGTAGAACTGAAACAAGTTAGGATGAAGAGTTTGGAGTATTGTTGAGACAGAACAGAATGAGTTTTAGGTAGAATTTTGGACTTTGGGAGTAGAAAGGAAGTGAGGGTTGAGAGTTCATTGTTGTATTCTGCTAGAGTTTTAAAGATAAGCGTGCTTAAGAGCAGTCTCCTGGTTGGATGCCTGGATTATGAAATTTCTGACAGAAATTCAAAGTCTCTATATTATGTTTTAATTCAAGATTTTGTCATTAAGTTATATGTTGCTGACAAAACAGCTGTGATTTACAAGACACCAGAAATACTAAGAGGACACCTTTGATTTTCTGGAACACTCAATGCTAATCATCTAGAGCTGAGAAATTATATGTGATTAAGAAGAGACCATCATCACTGAAGTGAAATCTTCTGAGAGAGTTTCCTGACAGTCATCACATTGAAGCCTTGTTTTAGAGATGACTGGGGTTTCTATCTCATACTGGTAGCCAAAAATGGTAGCTTAGTAGACACCCAGGCAGTATTAGTCTTGAATGCATAAAAAGTCATGGTCAGAAGCTTAAGCTTGAGACTGTGAAGGGTAGGAGAGGACATTTGTGTTGTTGTAACCTATTTTCATGTGAAAGCCGAGGACTGAAGGGGTCAGGCAAACAGGTTAAAATTTGGTACCCCAAAACAGACTACGATGGGCTATCATTTAAAATGTGTCTCAGATGCTTTGGAGATGACATTACCATGGGATGACACCAAAACTGCAGAGTAAAGTGGAGTAGAGCCTGCCAGATCCTTGAAGATAAACTGAATGTGGTGCAAACAGCAAGCTGGAAAAGTAATAAAAAATATTAGAAGTTGCCCAGAATATCATGAATAAATCCTCTATAATTGCAAATTGTGTAATTAGTAGTGTTGGAGCTTGTTTCTGCTCAGTTTGCTTTGTGACTGTGCCAAACTTGAAAGACTTTGTACTTTTAAAGATATTTTTTATTGCTAGATGGAGTGCATTTTTAACAGATTATCTCTTTTACACCAAGAACAAACATATCCTTCCTTCCTCTCCTAGTCCCACCTGACCTCTAAGCCCAACACTATTCTACCTTCTTTTCTCTTTACAATAGGTCTACCTAAATTGGTATTGACCAGACATGGTATATAAACTTGAGAAATGACTAGGCAACTCCTCTTCTACTAAGGCTAGACAAGATAACCGAATGGGGGCAAGAACTCAAGGGAATGTAACAGAGTCAGAGATAGCCCCTGCTGCCATATAGAATTCATACAAGAGCAGCAAGCTACATAACCATACCATGTATGGACTGGAACCTGATCAGACCCATACATGCTACTTCTTTGGCAGTTTAGTTCCCTTGGGTTCTAATATGCAATGGATATAATACCATCTTAGCTCTTTCTTGTGGTGCCCTTAACCTATCTGGCTCTTACCAATGTTCCTCATTATTTCGCTGATGCTCCAGATTCTAACAAAAACTAACCTATCTGTATCTCCTTAGGGTCTATGCATTTCTTTCATCTCTTGCTGTCTGAAGCATCTCAGATGACTGGTCTAGACACTAAACTGTGAGTTTACCATAATAAATTCAGCAATCATTCATTTTTTTCCGGTTATGTTTAGTCTTTCGCATATCCAGCACCTGGCTTTAGGATCTGCAAGTGGCGAAAAATTCGGCCTCGCTGTCATGTCATGTGTATCAAGATGGGCCAGTCATTAGTAGTCCACAGTAACAATTTGTGTGCCAAGCATATGTTGTAGACATGAGGAGTTGTAGAAGTTGCAGGTCTGAGATCTACTGTCTGGGTTTCTTGTCCAAATATCTCAACTAGATGTTTTGCCTAGATAGTTACAGGAGATGACCATTTTAGATTCCATATCCCATATTGTTATGAATGCTAGCTAAGGTCCCTCTCATTGATTTCTGGATGTTTCTGTTACACTCTGTTTCTAGCTCTTCCCAGAGATGGCACCCAGATTCCAGTTGTCTTCACAAGTAATCTCTCCCTCCATCATTCAAAACCACAAATTTTTCATATTGTCATCCCCACTCTCTATACTCTTGCAGTCCACTCTCCCTATGCACCCATGATGTCGATTCTGTTTCCCCTTCTAAGTGAGAATTAGTGTTCCCTATTTGGGCACTACATGTACTTAGCCTTTTTTTTTTTAATCTGGAGAGAGCAGTATACGTATCCTTTACCTTATATTATCCACTTATACCAGGGTACTTACTATGTCTGAAATCATTGGATGGATTAACTCAAAGGAGCATCTTCTCTACTTCCATTCATTTGCTTAGAAATTTCATGATGTTATTGTTTTTAATTAATGAATAATGTTCCTTTGCTTATCCATTCTTTGGTTGACATATATATAGCTTGTTTCAAGTTTCCACTATCATGCATAAAGCTGCTAAGAAAAGAGTTGAGCAAGTGCCCTGTGGTATGGTAGAGTGTCCTCTGGGTATATGCCCAGGAGTCATATAGGTCAGTCTTGAGATAAGTAGAGTCCCAATTTCCTGAGAAATTGCTGCATTGATTTCTGAAGTGGATGTATGTTTCTGCCATCCCACTAGGAATAAAGAGAACATAAGTTTTATTTGTTTTTATTCACTTTACAACCCTCGTCTGCCCCTCTACAGGTCATTCCCTCCCAAAATCCTCTCTCCCATACTACTGTTCTTCTCCTCTGAAAGACTGTCCCCAAGTATATCTCAATGCAGGCACATCATCTCTATGAGACTAGTTGCATTCCCTCCCACTAAGGCTAGACAAAGTTGTCCATCTTGAAGAACATATTCTATGGACAGACACCATATTTTGGGATAACTCTGACATTATTTGTTTGGGCCCAGATGAAAACTAAGGTGCACATATGAGGAGAGGTGTAGATCTTGCATGGGTATGCTCCTTGGTTGTTGATACAGACTGTGACAACACCAGGAGACCTGGGTAGTTGACTCTGTTGGTCTTAATGTGTACTCTTGTTGCCTTCATGAACTGCAATCCTTCTCACTATATTTCTGTATAATAAATCAAACTCCATCCAAAGTTGGGTGTAGGTGTCTGCATCCTGTGAGTTATCTGCTAGATGGAGTCCTACAGACAGCAGCCATGTTATGCTCTTCTGTATTAGCAAGCTAGAGTATCATGGGTTCTTTCCTAATATGTAGATTGCAAGTTGGGATATCAATTCAACCAATTTTCATTTTACTCCTCTGTATTCCCTTAAACTGGCTTACCAAAATCTACATAGCTTTCAGTCCCACTGTCCTCCATTCTCCTACTAGTTTTAACCATTATGTCCTTCGTTAAATATCCACCAACTTCTGTAATCCCCAGTACAAGTGCATATTCTGCCACTAAACAACATGGTCAGGTTTGTCACAGCAATTTCATGCTTTGTTCATTTATCGCAATTTTGTCACCTGAGGGTCTGATCTAAATCATTCTGATTGGTGTAAGTTGGAATCTAAGGGTCATTTTTATTTGCATTTCCCTGATCACTAAAGACTTTGACCATTTCTGAATAACGTATTATAAAATGAAAAGAATTCCTATGCTCATGGGTAGGTAAAATACTCAATGGCTTCCTTATCAAAACACCAACACAATTCTTTACAGACTTTGAAATATGATTTCTAAATAATGTGGAAAACCATGAAACTCAGGATATATTGAACAATCTAGAAGAATATGTGAAATTCTGGAGTATTCGCCATTCCTGCCTCAGGAACAAGTACTTTGTGAAAAACATATTCAAGTTTTGAGAGAATTCAGCTGACTTTAATAAATATGAAAATCCATTTCTGACTTGTTATATTTCCACATGGAAAAATGGATCTGTTTGTTGTCATAGTAACTTCTCAAGATTGGATGTGTCAATTTTTGGTCATAAATGGGGAAGGGTCTCATAGGAGCTGGTTGCTCTCCGTGAAGGCAATTTTAGTGGACAGCTTCTGAAGCAGGGGGAGTAATTATCTTGAGTGTCATAGCCTCTTATAATTTGCCATGTTCCGGGGATCTCTTCATACACATGACCATGTGTGTAGCCCTGGTTAAACCCATCCTGTCACAAGTAACAACAACTAAAGCAAAAGTTCAGAAAGTATTTATTGAGAAAAAAAATTATGTTCAAGGGAGATGGATGAAAAAATGAGCACCCGAAAAGTGAGTTTGGTCAAAATCTATTCACATACTTGTTGGAAATCTCCTAAGAATAACATGAAAGACTAAAGGAAAACCTGTGATAGTTAGTAGTGCATACTCATAAAGATTCATAGAGTGAAGCAAAGTGGATTTTCACTTGAGCCTGAACATATTAAAGTAAGAATGATTGAGGGACTCAAGATGATTCCTCTTGGAATCCTCCTAAGAGGTGACATGTGTACTTAAGGCAAAGGGCCTCAAACTGTCAGTAGTAACACCTTTGGGTTAAAAAGACTATTTCATAAGGGTTAAAAATCATATCAAGAATATTACATGTTAACATTATAATATATAACAATATGAATTCACGGTTATGAAGAAAAAATGAAAATGTTCATACTTTTTATCACTACAACATGAAGAATGTTAGTAAAAAGTTGTAGCATTAGAAACGTTGAGACTCATTGATTTAAGAAAGGGTAGGCTATTAATATTGAAGTGATGCTAATTCTAAACTTCCTCCTTCTTCATACTTTATTTAGACTTTTTTCTGCCTTGACATTGAGTGAATAATTTTCTTAGTATATGAAATTTATTGACACCCTCCATTCATTGTTTGTTTGTGTGGATAAGTAAAGAGGATATAGCCCTAATGCAGAATATCATAGTTGGCACAGTAATTGGAACCTCAGGAGGCTACTATTTTATTTGGAAATAAACTGAGAACTCACTAATTTAAATATTTGTCAAAACAGATTTGAATGAGAGTGTAATATCTTGTCATAGTTATCTAACAAAATTCCCTTGATTGGGTTATGTTAATGTATCTCACTGGGACTGTTACTTGGAGTAACAACCTAGTTTTTGGATATTTAAGGCAATACATAAGTTCTAGTCACAAAAATAACTGTCTTTTAACTTTTCTAGCATCATTTCATTGTCATTGGAGTCAGGTAATATCTCCTCAGCATTCTTTAAGACATCTTCTATATATTGGCAGATAACCAAGATAATTTGTTCATTCACAGAGTCAATGTGTTCTTCCTGATGCTTTTTCAGAAACTAAAGTAGACATAGATGATTTTAACAAGGTTTACAGTAAGAAAAAAAAAACTTATCCAAAATTAATTGTATAGGATGAAATAGGATGGACAGAGACTGTGAGCTCAAAACTAATTCTAGATCTTTATGCTAAACTGATATCCTGACACTCAAATTCAATGACGGCTTAACTTGAGGAATAACTCAAATGGGAGATCCTTACTCAGAACTTTAACAGGACTATTTCAAATATTTGGGGCAAATTTCCAGGGAGTATCTACATCCAACTTTTTTATATTAACACAAAATATATATTAGTCTATTGAAAGAAAGTACAATGATGTAGTGAAATAATTGTTTTTGTTTGTTTGTTTATGATAGTGATAGTAACATAACTGATAACCAAATGGCACTGATTCAAATTTATACAAATATTATTTGTAGAAATATGCATGTGTGTTTCAAATGCATGTGTGTATCAAACCATGTTTGTACATTATCAAAACTGAAACTAAACTTGAATGTCAGCACCATTTTGGTGGCAAATGAATAAGAGGAATATCTAAGTTCATGTTAAATATGTGACTCCATTATATATATATATATATATATATATATATATATATATATATATGATATTTCTGGTTGATTATCACATGAAAATGAACAAGGATAGATTTTGTAGATCTGTCATCATATATCTCAACATATAGTATGGCCAATATACCTATATTTTTACCTATATTTCATTCCCAAGAACAGGGATTATTAGACAGTGTTTGAATAAATAGACCAACCTCACTTACCAATTTCTTGTAGAAAGAAATGGCACGCTACACATCTTTAATAAACATTTCATTTTATCTAAGCCTGAGTTATCTCCATTCTATTTCTATTAAACTCAAAAAAATGTAGAAAAAAATCAAATTTCAAAATAAGTATTCATAGGGGAATAGGTAATACTTATTTTCTGCTTCTTATACCACCTTTCTTTGTAGGTAATTTTTTCTTATTGTTTTATGTATTCATAATTTCAAATAATAGAGTCTTTATTACCAAGAAAAAATAAGAGTTACTGAGGATAATTCATAAAATATAGTATGTTAATATAGTTCATATTAAATAAAAATTATATAAGCAATTCTTTTTTTTAATTTTTAATATTTTTATTACATATTTTCCTCAATTACATTTCCAATGTTATCCCAAATGTCCCCCATAGCGCCCCCCACTTCCCTACCCACCCATTCCAATTCTTTTGGCCCTGGCATTCCCCTATATTGGGGCATATAAAGTTTGCAAGTCCAATGGGCCTCTCTTTCCATTGATGGCCGACTAGACCATCTTTCGATACATATGCAGCTAGAGACAAGAGATCCGGGGTTCTGGTTAGTACATCATGTTGTTCCAACAATAGGGTGGCAGATCCCTTTAGCTCCTTGGGTACTTTCTCTAGCTTCTCCATTGGGAGCCCTGTGATACATCCAATAGCTGACTGTGAACATCCACTCCTGTGTTTGCTAGGCCCCGGCATCGTCTGACAAGAGACAGCTATATTTGGGTCCTTTCAGCAATATCTTGCTAGTGTATACAATGGTGTCAGCATTTGGAAGCTGATTATGGGATGGATCCCTGGATATGGCAGTCTTTAGATGGTCCATCCTTTCTTCACAGCTACGAACTTTGTCTCTGTAACTCCTTCCCTGGGTGTTTTCTTCCCAATTCTAAGAAGGGGCACAGTGTCCACACTTTGGTCTTCATTCTTCTTGAGTTTCATGCGTTTAGCAAATTGTATCTCATATCTTGGGTATCCTAAGTTTTGGGCTAATATGCACTTATCAGTGAATACATATTGTGTGAGTTCTTTTGTGATTGTGTTACTTCACTCAAGATGATGCCCTCCAGGTCCATCCATTTGGCTAGGAATTTCATAAATTCATTCTTTTTAATAGCTGAGTAGTACTCCATTGTGTAAATGTACCATAATTTCTGTATCCATTCCTCTGTTGAGGGACATCTGGGTTCTTTCCAGCTTCTGGCTATTATAAATAGGGATGCTATGAACATAGTGGAGCATGTGTCCTTTTTACCGGTTGGGACATCTTCTGGATATATGCCCAGGAGTGGTATTGCTGGATCCTCCGGTAGTACTATGTCCAATTTCCTGAGGAACCGCCAAACTGATTTCCAGAGTGGTTGTACAAGCTTGCAATCCCACCAACAATGGAGGAGTGTTCCTCTTTCTCCACATCCTCGCCAGCATCTGCTGTCACCTGAATTTTTGATCTTAGCCATTCTGACTGGTGTGAGGTGGAATCTCAGGGTTGTTTTGATTTGCATTTCCCTGATGATTAAGGATGTTGAACATTTTTTCAGGTGCTTCTCTGCCATTCGGTATTCCTCAGTTGAGAATTCTTTGTTCAGTTCTGAGCCTCATTTTTTAATGGGGTTATTTGACTTTCTGGAGTCCACCTTCTTGAGTTCTTTATATATATTGGATATTAGTCCCTTATCTGATTTAGGATAGGTGAAGATCCTTTCCCAATCTGTTGGTGGTTTTTTTGTCTTATTGATGGTGTCTTTAGCCTTGCAGAAGCTTTGCAGTTTCATGAGGTCCCACTTGTCAATTCTCGATCTTACAGCACAAGCCATTACTGTTCTATTCAGGAATTTTTCCCCTGTGCCCATATCTTCAAGGCTTGTCCCCACTTTCTCCTCTATAAGTTTCAGTGTCTCTGGTTTTATGTGTAGTTCCTTGATCCACTTAGACTTGACCTTAGTATAAGGAGATAGGAATGGATCGATTCGCATTCTTCTATATGTTAACAACCAGTTGTGCCAGCACCATTAGTTGAAAATGCTGTCTTTCTTCCACTGGATGTTTTTAGCTCCCTTGTCGAAGATCAAGTGACCATAGGTGTGTGGGTTCATTTCTGGGTCTTCAATTCTATTCCATTGGTCTATTTGTCTGTCACTATACCAGTACCATGCAGTTTTTATCACAATTGCTCTGTAGTAAAGCTTTAGGTCCAGCATGGTGATTCCACCAGAGGTTCTTTTATCCTTGAGAAGAGTTTTTGCTATCCTAGGTTTTTTGTTATTCCAGATGAATTTGCAGATTGCACTTTCTAATTCGTTGAAGAATTGAGTTGGAATTTTGATGGGGATTGCATTGAATCTGTAGATTGCTTTTGGCAAGATAGCCATTTTTACAATGTTGATCCTGCCAATCCATGAGCATGGGAGATCTTTCCATCTTCTGAGATCTTCTAAAATTTCTTTCTTCAGAGACTTGAAGTTTTTATTATACAGATCTTTCACTTCCTTAGTTAGAGTCACGCCAAGATATTTTATATTATTTGTGACTATTAAGAAGGGTGTTGTTTCCCTAATTTCTTTCTCAGCCTTTTTATTCTTTGTGTAGAGAAAGGCCATTGATTTGTTTGAGTTAATTTTATATCCAGCTACTTCACCGAAGCTGATTATCAGGCTTAGGAGTTCTCTGGTGGAATTTTTAGGGTCACTTATATATACTATCATATCATCTGCAAAAAGTGATATTTTGACTTCATCTTTTCCAATTTGTATCCCTTTGATCTCCTTTTGTTGTCGAATTGCTCTGGCTAGGACTTCAAGTACAATGTTGAATAGGTATGGAGAAAGTGGACAGCCTTGTTTAGTCCCTGATTTTAGAGGGATTGCTTCAAGCTTCTCACCATTTACTTTGATGTTGGCTACTGGTTTGCTGTAGATTGCTTTTATCATGTTTAGGTATGGGCCTTGAATTCCTGATCTTTCCAAGTCTTTTATCATGAATGGGTGTTGGATCTTGTCAAATGCTTTTTCCACATCTAACGAGATGACCATGTGTTTTTTGTCTTTGAGTTTGTTTATATACTGGATTACGTTGATGGATTTCCTTATATTGAACCATCCCTGCATCCCTGGGATGAAACCTACTTGGTCAGGATGGATGATTGTTTTGATGTGTTCTTGGATTCGGTTAGCAAGAACTTTATTGAGGATTTTTGCATCAATATTCATAAGGGATATTGGTCTGAAGTTTTCTATCTTTGTTGGGTCTTTTTGTGGTTTAGGTATCAGAGTAATTGTGGCTTCATAGAATGAGTTGGGTAGGGTACCTTCTGTTGCTATTTTGTGGAATAGTTTGTGAAGAACTGGGATTAGATCGTCTTTGAAGGTCTGATAGAACTCTGCGCTAAACCCATCTGGTCCTGGGCTTTTTTTAGTTGGGAGACTATTAATGACTGCTTCTATTTCTTTGGGGGATATAGGGCTGTTTAGATCATTAACCTGATCTTGATTCAACTTTGGTACCTGGTATCTGTCTAGGAACTTCTCCATTTCATCCAGGTTCTCCAGTTTTGTTGAGTATAGCCTTTGGTAGAAGGATCTGATGGTGTTTTGGATGTCTTCAGGATCTGTTGTTATGTCTACTTTTTCATTTCTGATTTTGTTAATTAGGATGCTTTCCCTGTGCCCTCTAGTGAGTCTGGCTAAGGGTTTATCTATCTTGTTGATTTTCTCAAAGAACCAGCTCCTTGATTGGTTGATTCTTTGAATAGTTCTTCTTGTTTCCACTTGGTTGATTTCGCCCCTGAGTTTGATTATTTCCTGCGGTCTACTCCTCTTGGGTGAATTTGCTTCCTTTTGTTCTAGTGCTTTTAGGTATGTTGTCAAGCTGCTAATGTGTGCTCTCTCTAGTTTCCTTTTGGAGGCACTCAGAGCTATGAGTTTTCCTCTTAGAAATGCTTTCATTGCGTCCCATAAGTTTGGGTATGTTGTGGCTTCATTTTCATTGAACTCTAAAAAGTCCTTAATTTCTTTCTTTATTCCTTCCTTGACCAAGGTATCATTGAGAAGAGTGTTGTTCATTTTCCACGTGAAGGTTGGCTTGCTATTATTTATTTTGTTATTGAAGATCAGCCTTAGTCCATGGTGATCTGATAGGATGCATGGGACAATTTCAATATTTTTGTATCTGTTGAGGCCTGTTTTGTGACAAATTATGTGGTCAATTTTGGAGAAAATACCATGAGGTGCTGAGAAGAAGGTATATCCTTTTGTTTTAGGATAGAATGTTCTGTAGATATCTGCCAGATCCATTTGATTCATAACTTCTGTTAGTTTCACTGTGTCCCTGTTTAGTTTCTGTTTCCACGATCTGTCCATTGGTGAAAGTGGTGTGTTGAAGTCTCCCACTATTATTGTATGAGGTGCAATGTGTGCTTTGAGATTTACTAAAGTTTCTTTAATGAATGTGGCTGCCTTTGTATTTGGAGCATAGATATTCAGGATTGATAGTTCCTCTTGGAGGATTTTACCTTTGATGAGTATGAAGTGTCCCTCCCTGTCTTTTTTAATGACTTTGGGTTGGAAGTCAATCTTATCAGATATGAGAATGGCTACTCCAGCTTGTTTCTTCATACCATTTCCTTGGAAAATTGTTTTCCAGCCTTTCATTCTGAGGTAGTGTCTATCTTTTTCTCTGAGATGAGTTTCCTGTAAGCAGCAAAATGTTGGGTCTTGTTTGTGTAGCCAGTTTTTTAGTCTATGTCTTTTTATCGGGGAGTTGAGTCCATTGATATTAAGAGATATTAAGGAAAAGTAAATGTTGTTTCCTGTTATTTTTGTTGTTAAAGTTGGCATTCTGTTCTTGTGGCTGTCTTCTTTTAGGTTTGTTTAGGGATTACCTTCTTGTTGTTTCTAGGGCATGGTTCCTGTCCTTGTATTGGTTTTTTTCTGTTATTATCCTTTGAAGGGCTGGATTCGTGGAGAGATAATGTGTGAATTTGGTTTTGTCGTGGAATACTTTGGTTTCTCCATCTATGTTAATTGAGAGTTTGGCTGGGTATAGTAGCCTGGGCTGGAATTTGTGTTCTTTTAGTGTCTGTATAACATCTGTCCAGGATCTTCTGGCTTTCATAGTCTCTGGTGAAAAATCTGGTGTAATTATGATATGCTTGCCTTTATATGTTACTTGGCCTTTTTCTCTTACTGCTTTTAGTATTCTATCTTTATTTAGAGCATTTGTTGTTCTGATTATTATGTGCCGGGAGGTATTTCTTTTCTGGTCCAATCTATTTGGAGTTCTGTAGGCTTCTTGTATGTTCATGGGCATCTCTTTCTTTAGATTTGGGAAGTTTTCTTCTATAATTTTGTTGAAGATGTTTGCTGGTCCTTTGAGTTGAAAATCTTCATTCTCATCCACTCCTATTATCCGTAGGTTTGCTCTTCTCATTGTGTCCTGTATTTCTTGGATGTTTTGAGTTAGGATCTTTTTGCATTTTACATTTTCCTTGATTGTTGTGCCGATGTTCTCTATGGAATCACTGCACCTGAGATTCTCTCTTCCATCTCTTGTATTCTGTTGCTGATGCTGGTATCTATGGTTCCAGATTTCTTTCCTAGGTTTTCTATCTCCAGTGTTGCCTCATTTTGGGTTTTCTTTATTGTGTCTACTTCCCTTTTTAGGTCTAGTATGGTTTTGTTCATTTCCCTCATCTGTTTGGATGTGTTTTCCTGTTTTTCATTAAGGACTTCTACCTGTTTGATTAGGTTATCCTGTTTTTCTTTAAGGATTTGTAACTCTTTAGCAGTTTTCTCCTGCAATTCTTTAAGGGATTTTTGTGCTTCCTCTTTAATGTCTTCTACCTGTTTAGCAGTGTTCTCCTGTATTTCTTTAAGTGTGTTATTAAAGTCCTTCTTGAAGTCCTCTACCATCATCAGGAGATATGCTTTTAGATTTGTGTCTAGCTTTTCCGGTGTGTTGGGGTGCCCTGGATTGGGCGAAGTGGGAGTGCTGGGTTCTGATGATGGTGAGTGGTCTCGGTTTCTGTTAGTAAGATTATTACGTTTACCTTTCGCCATCTGGTAATCTCTGGGGTTAGTTGTTGTCATTGTCACTGTTTAAACATTGGAGCAGAAGCTGTGTTCCACTCACCAGCAGTCTCAAAATCCTGTGGCGGGGGTCGTGGGTAGCTGGCAGGTGTCAGCCGACCCTGCGCTCTAGCTACACCAGTGCTGTTCCGGCCGGATGAGGCCTGTGGCCCTACTCAGGCCGGTTTCTGCTTCCCTAACTAATGCAGTCTCAGGTCCCGCGGGCAATTGGATTGGAGCAGAAGCTGTGTTCCACTCACCAGAAGTCTTAAGATCCTGTGGCGGGTGTTGTGGGTAGCTGGAGAGGGTCAGCCGACCCTGCGCCCTAGCTACCCCGGTGCTTTTCTGACTGGAAGAGGCTTGTGGCCCTACGTAGGTCGGATTTCTGCCTCCCCAACCAGAGCAGTCTCAGGTCCTGCGTGACTGGATTGGAGCAGAAGCTGTGTTCCACTCACCAGCAGTCTCAAAATCCTGTGGAGGGGGTCGTGGGTAGCTGGCGGGTGTCAGCCGACCCTCTGCTCTAGCTACACTGGTGCTGTTCCGGCCGGATGAGGCCTGTGGCCCTACTATATAAGCAATTCTATTTAAAATTATCTATATGCTACACACCTAGGTAGGGTGCAGATGTGTCTCCAGTTTGAAGCCTATCCTTTAAAACAAAGATGTTAATAAATAATTTTGTCTGTTAGTCTTCACAATGAGCTTTACTTAAAATGAAATCATTGGTACAATATTGGATTTTTCTGATCCACATTCACATTTCACTTTGAGAACATTCCAACAGAAGATTTGTTTCATATATGAATCCAATATTTCATTCTTTGCAACTGACATGCATCAAAATAAGTTAAGTATTAGAGGTTGATAACTACAGTATATTTGTAGTGCATCTCCATTGACATCGGGTACTGTATTTTCACTGACAGGGCCAACTGTCACATATGGCTCTTATACTGGCTGATTTTACATGTCAACTTGACACAGCCGGAGTTATCACAGAGAAAAGAGCTTCAGTTGAGGAAATGCCTCCATGAGATGCAACTGTAAGGCATTTTCTCAATTAGTGATCAAGAGAGGAAGGCCCCTTGTGGGTGGGATCATCTCTGGTCTGGTAGTCTTCATTCTATAAGAGAGCAGGTTGAGCAACCCAGGAAAAGCAAGCCAGTAATGAACATCCCTCCATGGCCTCTGCATTATCTCCTGCTTTCTGACCTGCTTGAGTTCCAGTCCTTACTTCCTTGGTATTGAACAGCAGTATGAAAATGTAAGCCAAATAAACCCTTTTCTCCCCATCTTGCTTCTTGGTCATGATGTTTGTGCAGGAATAGAAACCCTGACTAAGACAAAATGGTACCAGCATAGTGGGGTATTCCTGTGACAACCTCGCCATGTTTTGAGGAGGACTGTGGAAGGACTTTGGAACTTTGGCCTACAAGATCTATTCAGTGTTAAGAATTCTGTGGGGCCGGGCATGGTGGCACATGCCTTTAATCCCAGCACTCGGGAGGCAGAGGCAGGCAGATTTCTGAGTTTGAGGCCAGCCTGGTCTACAGAGTGAGTTCCAGGACAGCCAGGGCTACACAGAGAAACCCTGTCTTGAAAAACCAAAAAAAAAAAAAAAAAAAAAAAAAACCAAAAAACAAAAAAAAAAAAAAAAACTCTGTGGGATGTTCTTTAAGAGCTTGGAAGTTAATGTTGAGAACAGCTCAGAAGATGGAGGCCTGGCTTTTATAATTTCAGAGGGAAGATTAAAGATTTTTTTTCAGGGCCATTGCTATTTTGATTGTGAAGATTGGGTAGTTCTGGTTAGCTGGGGCTGAAGAAAGCTGTGAGTAACAAAATACCAGAACTACTAAATCAAAACCTTTGCATTACTGGGACTATTGATGATGGTTAGCTGGAGCTAAGAAATTAGTGGTGATTAAGAAGAGACCAGCATCATTGAGGTGAAATTTTCTGAGATGTGTTTTCTGAGAGCACAGAGGCTGTGTTCCAGAGATAACCAATGTTTTACTTGGTGCTGCACCAGGACTTGGTAATGTGTAAGAGTCACCCAGGTGGTACTGGTTTTGAAGGCATGAAGGGGTAATGCAGAGCAGCTGAGGCTCAGCAATTTGAGAGGCCATAGAAGGCCACTGATGAAGGTACAGCATCAGTTGCAATTGACGGCTCAGGACTGAAGGGGTCATGCAGTGTTTTGGAGATGCCAGTACCATGTGATGACCACCAAGAGTAGTGGATTACAGGCATCTGGAGCCTAAAGGAAGACTTGTGTGCTACAAAGAGCATGGCTGGAATAGTGACCAAAGCCCTTGGAGGAGTCCAGAAGATCATGAGTTGTATCTCACATATTGGATGGGTGGAGATTTATTTTAGTTTTGATTGTGACTGTGCCCTGATAATTTTCCCTCTTGAAGGATTTTTTTTTTGAATCCCACAGTTAAGAGACTTTTAATTGTAAAGATTTTGGATTTTAAAAGAGGTTGAAATTTTAAGAATTTGTAAAGACTGTGGCACTTTTAAAGTTATTTAGATCTTGGGGATGAATAAGAAAATAAGGGTTGAGGCTTACCAGTGATGTATTTGTGTGTCAAGTTGACAAGGGGTTAATTGTACTGGCTAGTTTTGTGTCAACTTGACACAGCTGGAGTTATCACAGAGAAAGGAGCTTCAGTTGAGGAAATGCCTCCATGAGATCCAACTGTAAGGCATTTTCTCAATTAGTGATCAAGGGGGAAAGGCCCCTTGTGGGTGGGACTATCTCTGGGTTGGTAGTCTTGAGTTCTATAAGAGAGCAGGCTGAACAATCCAGGGGAAGCCAGCCAGTAATGAACATTCCTCCATGGCCTCTGCATTATCTCCTGCTTTCTGACCTACTTGACTTCTAGTCCTTAAATCCTTGCTGATGAACATCAGTATGGAAGTATGAGCTGAATAAACCCTTTTCTCCCCAACTTGCTTCTTGGTCATGTTTGTGCAGGAATAGAAACCCTGACTAAGACAGCTCTCATACCTGCCAGTGGTGGAGAGTGCAATCTTATTCTCCTATAACCATAGCCCTTTAAGTGCTCCAAGACTCACTCAAAGTACTGTATCCTATCAGATCTTTTGGATGTGTTCAATTTCACAAAGTTCTTAGGTGTATCTAAAATGATTATCAAATTTAAACTTACCACTCCGTCAGTGAACATTGATGGTAACAACAGAATGAGAAGAAAACACATCACTGTGAATGAATCCATGGCTGAAACTAACCAAAGAAGATATCATAGTTGAAGCACATAGTATGTGAAACACAGAAGGAAACTAGAAACTTGATAGAAGTTATTCCCAAGCAACTATATGTGACAAATTCTTTAACAATATAAGAAGGAAAGAAACACCAAGAATGGTAACTGTAGGTTTATTGTGCCAACCTTGAATCGAATAGGAATGATTCATAAGCTAAACAG
Source organism: Mus caroli (assembly GCF_978045245.1). Classification (NCBI taxonomy): domain Eukaryota; kingdom Metazoa; phylum Chordata; class Mammalia; order Rodentia; family Muridae; genus Mus; species Mus caroli. Next base: position 55,369,429 of record NW_028227273.1, read on the forward strand.
CTTTCCTGATGCCTCAGGTGTGCATTTGAAAAAGGGGAAAAATTCAGTTTCTTTCTGAACATTTCTATTACTCTGTCATCAAAAGCAAAATTTGAGAAACAAAAAAAATACAAGTTTTTGAAAATTTCTTTCCACTGTGCATCTTCTTTTATCTTACCACTCTCTGTATATAGAGTTCTATACTAGACATGGATAAGTGTATCAGGGTTATGATTATGCAGGCAGAAACATATAAAAACATTAGTAACAAATTGTTTGAAGAACAATTGTAAATTATGATATTGTTTTGCTTAATTGCATCAAACTTCACTTTGCTCCATTAGTAGAAAATGTAAATATAAGTAATGAATTATAATTTTTTCTAACTGATGGCAATCAGTCTATACATTGCAGATGGGATATTTCATATTCTTATTAAGAATTAATCATACTTGTTCAGTCTCATAGTGTTTACTCTCAGTAGTTGCCAAATTCTACATCCTGTGGATGCTGGTAGAACATAAGTGTGGACACATTAGCCTTCTTGCTGGAACTCATAGAAAGAGTTTATCTTGTAAATTTAATGTAGTACCTTATATTGCATAGTGTGTGTATATTATTCAACTTCATATTATTTTTAAAAATCATTTTATTTGCCTCAATTTCTAATATGGCTCAAAGACAATTCAAAGGTGTTATCATCAAGCATCTATTAAAATTTACATTTTGAACATCATTTACCTTTTTCCTCTATTCAAATCATTCCATAAATTCCATAATGATCCTTTCAAATCGGTGTCTATAAAATTTCATTCGAATTTATGTCTAAAATTTGAGTGAGAATCTCTCCACACATATCTGTAATATCATTTTCCCCCTTGTACTTTATACAGCCAAATAACTAATAGTGACCTACAAAACATTCTTGGTAGTACTGAATCATCATACAATCGTTGCCTATAACTAGTAGAATAGAGACATTCACTCCTCTTTGGTGGACTAATTAATAGGGAATTGCATGTAAGGCTTCTATTTCTTCTGACACTTAAGGAAAATATTTTCTTGCTATTATCCTGTACAAGTGAAGAAATTCATTGAAATTGAGTTTTCTAGTCATCTGTGTCATTTGTTTCTATATACCACTACCTATTTGATGAGGTTCATGCTTGAAGATTACTTGGAAGTCCCATTACTTCCATGTATATTTCCAAATCTGAGGCACTGACATGTCTCTAGCCACTGTAATCTTTGCACTGTAAAAACTATCATCTTGAAACTTCCTTTTTTGCTTTACAGTCTTACCTGGAAATGATTGTTTCACAGGATTTCAGTTCCGGTTTCAGTCTCCTTTACTTCTCTGATTCTTTGGGATTCCTCCTTTCCTTGTGAAGAGGTGAATTTAGAAGTTTGTACTCAGATGCAGATGTGCCACAAAGCCTGCTATTCCAAGCAAAGTGGTTTGATTGAAGAGTTACTCTTCGCTTCTGATTCTTGAGCATCAGACTATTTAAGACTGTGACATTGGACCTCAGCCATGAGTACTTTCCTTTCATTTGTTGTTGGATCAACAATCTACTGTTTCTCTTTCCTCATGGAAATTTTCATTTGTTCCTTTTTCAAATGAGAGACAGGGGAGATTCACATCTATTTTCACAGTATAGGTTTAGCATGTTAGTTCAGAGTTTTTTTTTTTTTTTGATTTGGTGTGTTTATGCTCATATTAACTATATTTCTAAATATTTTTCTATTTTTGCCAACCTTTCATATTTCTTGCTATGGGTAAAGGGGTGGCAAAAGAAGGCTGGGAGTCAGAAAGTAAACCAGTGGAAAACATCTCTTGATCTATCTGGAGGCCTAGGACTGGGAAAAATACCAGGAATCTATGATGGTGAGTCTAGCTGAGATCCTGCAATAGGGTGTGTAGAGACATAAGTGACTAACCCGTGTAGCCAGCCAAGAAAACCAAAGGATTTTGGGAAACAATAATTCACCCTCAAAAACTTTAACCCCAAATATTCTTTCCTTAAGTTCTCAAAAAATAAAGATAGAACAGAGACAGTGTCAAAAGTCTAACAATGACTGACACCACTTAAGACACATTCCATGAGATAGAAGCAACCTAACATTATTAAAGATACTCAGCTATCATGCAAGCAGAAGCATACCATAACTATCTTTTAAGAGGCATCATTCATTTTCTCTACATTTAGTTTGATGTTGGCTACTGGTTTGATGTATATTGCTTTTACTATATTTAGGTATGGGCCCTGAAATTCTGATCTTTCCAAGACTTTTACCATGAAGGGGTGTTGGATTTTGTCAAATGCTTTCTCAGCATCTAACGAGATGATCATATGGTTTTTCTCTTTGAGGGTATATATATATATATATATATATATATATATATATATATATATAGTGGATTACGTTGATGGATTTCCATATATTAAACTATCCCTGCATCCCTGGGATGAAGTCTACTTGGTCATGATGGATGATCATTTTGATGTGTTCTTGGGTTCATCTTGTGAGGATTTTATTGAGTATTTTTGCATTGATATTCATAAAAGAAATTCGCTGAAGTTCTCTTTCTTTGTTGGATCATTGCTTGGTTTAGGTATGAGAGTAATTGTGGCTTTATAAAATGAACTGGGTAGACTACCTTCTGTTTCTATTTCATGGAATTGTTTGAGCAGAGTTGGGATTAGATTTCTTTGAAGGTCTGCTAGAACTCTGCACTAAACCTATCTGGTCCTGGGTTTATTTTTGATTGGGAGACTATTGATGATTGCTTCTACTTCTTTAGGGGAAATGGGACTGTTTAGATCATTAATCTGATCCTGGTTTAACTTTGGTACCTGGTATCTATCAAGGAAGTTGTTCATTTCTTCCAGGATATCTAGTTTTGTTGACTTTTGTAGTAGCCATTTGTAGTGTGATCTGAAGATGTTTTGGATTTCCTCAGATTCTGTTGTTATGTCTTCTTTTTCATTTTTGATTTTTTTAAATTAGGATACTGTCCCTGTACTGTCTAGTTAGTCTGGCTAAGGGTTTATCATGTTGATTTTCTCAAAGAACCAGCTTCTGGTTTGTTTGATTCTTTATGTTGTTCTTTTTGTTTCCACTTTGTTGACTTCAGCCCCACTAAAATCAGGGACTAAACAAGGCTACTCACTTTCACCCTACCTATTCAATATCGTATTTGTAATCCTTGCCAGAGGAATTCAACAACAAAAGGAGATCACAGGGATACAAATTGGAAATGAAGAAGTCAAAATATCACTATTTGCAGATGATATGATAGCATATATAAGTGACTCCAAAAATTGCAACAGAGAACTCCTAAACCAGATAACCAGCTTCAGTGCAGTAGCTGGATATAAAATTAACTCAAATAAATCAATAGCCTTTCTCTACACAAAGGATAAACAGGCTGATCAAGAAAATAGGGAAACAACACCCTTCACAATAATCACAAATAAAATAAAATACCATAGTGTGAATCTAACTTAGGAAGTGAAAGATCTGTATGACAAGAATTTCAACTCTCTAAAGAAAGAAATTGAAGAAGATCTCAGAAGATAGAAAGATCTCCCATGCTCATGGATTGGCAGGAATAATATAGTAAAAATGGCTATCCTGCCTAAAGCAATCTACAGATTCAATGCAATCCCCATCAAAATTCCAACTCAATTCTTCACTGAGTTAGAAAGGGCAATTTGCAAATGCATCTGGAACAATAAAAGATCTAGGATAGCAAAAACTATTCTCAACAATAAAAGAACCTCTGGTGGAAACACCATGCCTGACATTAAGCTCTACTACCGAGCAATTGTGATTAAAAACTGCATGGTACTGGTACAGTGACAGACAGGTAGATCAATGGAATAGAATTGAAGACCCAGGAATGAATCCACACACCTCTGGTCACTTGATCTTTGACAAGAGAGCTAAAACCATTCAGTGTAAAAAATACAGCATTTTCAAAAAAACTGTACTGGCCCAACTGTCGATTATCATGTTTAAGAATTCGAATTGGTCCATTCTTATCTCCTTGTATAAAGCTGAAGTCTAAGTCGATCAAAGACCTCTAAATAGAACCAGAGACACTGAAATTAATAGAGAAGAAAGTAAGGAAAAGCCTCGAAGATATTAACATAGGGGAAAAATTCCTGAACAGAACAGCAATGGCTTGTGCTCTAAGATCAAGAATTGACAAATGGGACCTCATAAAATTGTAAAACTTCTGTAAGCCAAAAGACACTGTCAATAAGACAAAAAAAGGCCACCAACAGATTGGAAAAGGATTTTTACCAATCCTAAATATGATAGGGGACAAATATCCAATATATACAAATAGCTCAAGAATCTGGACCCCAGAAGTTTAAATAACCCCATTAAAAATGTGATACAGAGCTAAACAAAGTATTCTCAACTGAGGAATACCGAATGGCTGAGTAACACTGGAAAAAAAATGTTCAACATCCTTAATCTTCAGGGAAATGAAAATAAAAACAACCCTGAAATTCCATCTCAAACTAGTCAGAATGACTAAGATCAAAATATCAAGTGACAGCAGATGCTGGTGAGGGTATGGCGAAAGAGGAACACTCCTTCATTGCTGGTGGGACTGCAAACTTGTACAACCACTCTGGAATGCAGTCTGGTGGTTCCTCGGAAAATTGGACATAGTACTACCAGAAGATCCATCAATACCTCTCCTGGGCATATACCCAGAAGATTTTCCAACTGGTAATAAGAATACATGCTAGACTATGTTCTTAGCAGCCTTATTTATAATAGACAAAAGCTGGGAAGAAACCTGATTCCCCTCAACAAAAAATGTATACAGAAAATGTGTGAGATTTACACAACAGAGTATTACTCAGCTATTAAAAACAACAAATTTATGAAATTATTGGGCAAATTATGTATCTAGAGGATATGATCCTTAGTGAGGTAACCCAATCATAAAAGAAGTCATTAGATATGCAGTCACTGATGAGTGGGTATTAGCCCAGAAACTTAGAATACCCGAGATACAATTTGCAAAAAAAAAAAAAAAAAAAAAAAAAAAAAAAAAAAAAAAAAAAAAAACAAGACCATCAAGAAGAGGGAAGAACAATGCATGGATACTTCATTCTTCCTTAGAATAGGGAACAAAATAACCATGAAAGGAGATACAGAGACAAAGTTTGGAGTTAAGATGAAAGTATGGACTATACCCAGACTACCCCACCTGGGGATTCATCCCATAATCAGCCAATGATGGCTGAATAGGCCATCTTCTGACACATATGCAGCTAGAGACACAAGCTCCAGGGAGTACTGGTTAGTTCATACTGTTGTTCCACCTATAGTGTTGCAGATCCCTTTAGCTCCTTGCATACTTTCTCTAGCTCCTGGGGGCTCTGTGATCCATCCAATAGTTGACGGTGAGCATCTACTTCTGTATTTGCTAGGCCCCGGCATAGCCTCACAAGAAACAGCTATATCAGGGTCCTTTCAGCAAAATCTTGCAGGTGTAAGCAATGGTGTCAGCGTTTGGAGGCTGATTATGGGATGGATCCCTGGGTATGGCAGTCTCTAGATGGTCCATCTTTCATCTCAGCTCCAAACTTTATCTCTGTAACTCCTTCCATGGGGTTTTTTTCCCAATTCTAAGAAGGGGCAAAGTGTCCACACTTTGGTCTTCGTTCTTCTTGAGTTTCATGTGTTTTGCAAATTGGATCTTGTATCTTGGGTATTCTAAGTTTCTGGGCTAATTTCCACTTATAAGTGTGTACATATCATGTGAGTTCTTTTGTGATTGGGTTACCTCACTCAGGATGATGCCTTCCAGGTCCATCCATTTGCCTAGGAATTTCATAAATTCATTCTTTTTAATAGCTGAGTAGTACTCCATTGTGTAAATGTACCACATTTTCTGTATCCATTCCTCTGTTGATTGGCATCTGTGTTCTTTCCAGCTTCTAACTATTATAAATAAGGCTACTATGAACATAGTGGAGCATGTATCCTTCTTATGGGTTGGAATATCTTCTGGATATATGCCCAGGAGAGGTATTGTGGGATCCTACAGTAGTACTATGTCCACTTTTCTGAGGAACTGCCAGACTGATTTCCAGAGTTGTTGTACAAGCTTGCAATCCCACCAACAACTGAGGAGTGTTCCTCTTTTTCCACATCCTTGCCAGCATCTGCTGTCACCTGAATTTTTGATCTTAGCCATTCTGACTGGTGTGAGGTGGAATCTCAGGGTTGCTTATGAGTTTTTTTTTTTAATTTATTTTTTAATTGGGTATTTATTTCATTTACATTTCCAATGTTATCCCAAAAGTCCCCTATATGCTCCCCCACCCACTCCCCCACCCACTCCCACTTTTTGGCCCTGTTTTTCCCCTGTACTGAGGCATATAAAGTTTGCACAACCAATGGGCCTCTCTTTCCCCTGATGGCCGAGTAGGCCAACTTCTGATTCATATGCAGCTAGAGACATGAGCTCCAGGGGTGGGTGGGTACTGGTTAGTTCATATTGTTTTTCCACCTATAGGATTGCATATCCCTTTAGCTCCTTGGGTACTTTCTCTAGCTCCTCCATTGGGGGCCCTGTCATCCATCCAATAGCTGACTGTGAGCATCCACTTCTGTGTTTGCTAGGTCCTGGCATAGTCTCACAAGAGACAGCTCTATCTGGGTCTACTCCAGCTAGAACTTCACATACTATGCTGAATAGCCAGCGAGAGAATATGGTGCTTTGTCTTATCACTGATTTAGTCATATTGCTTAAAGATTTTTAACTTAATGTTGTCACTTTGTTTAGTATATTTTTTTTTTATAATGCTTAGGTATGCACACGTTGTGTCAAAAACTTTTGAGATCAAACTTTTAATATCAAAGTGTGTTAGAATTTCTCAGGTGCTCTTTAATGAGATAATCACATGATTTCTTTCTTTCATTTAATTTATATGGTGGATTATTTTGATGGAATTTTTTGTATAATGAGTCATACTTACATCCCTGCAGTAAAGCCTTATCCATGATGATGGATAATGATTTAATTTGTTCTTGGATTTAGTTTCTGAGGTCTTTTTTTTTTTCGAGTATTTTTGCATCTATGTTCATAAAAGAAATTGGTCTGAAATTCTTTCTTTGTCCAAGGCCAAGCATTGGATTGATTTTGGGGAACCCTATGAAATTGATATGGGAATGATTGTAGGAATGGAATAGTATGACAACTTCATAGGCAGGCCAACAGTTTTAACTAGGGCCCCTGGGAGATCACAGAGACTGAGCAAAACCAAAGAGCATACATGGGCTAGTTCAAGGTCATGGCACATTTGTAGAATAAGACTGCATTGTCTGGCATCAGTGGGAGAGGACATGTCACACAATGTAGAGACTTGATGCCCCAGGAAAGGTACATTCCTGAAGGGTACACTCTCTGATGTGAAGGTGAGGGCTTGAGGGAAAATTTATATGAGTATGTCAGAATGTGGCAAGATATGGTATGTAAACAAATTGAATAACTAATACATGTATAAATAAGAAATTGACTCCCTCCTTTATTTTTATTTTATTCCTGTTAAAACATGGCACAATAGCTTATATCTTCTGTAAACTCTAATGCCAGTTTGTACTTAACACAGAATGGCTTCACATGAATAAGGACTTGGAGGTTTCAATGAAAAGATACAAGAACAATAATTAAATGTTTGAACTCTCCTAATGTATAGTTAATTCATTTTACAGATGGTTCTATCCTTAAGAAGAAAATTAATCCCATTGACCTCTTATGATGGACAGCGCAGCTATATAAATAAGAGAGATGTTGATTGCTCTTATCACAGATTGTCCTTGTCCTGAATTTGTTTCTTTTTGCATGGGCAGATACACTGCAATGCCAGCAAACCCAATTATTGCTGATTCAGAGAGATTAAAATAAAGGAATATACCTTTTCACCCAATATAGAAGGTTATCGGGAAGTTACTTTGGTGATTGTAAGGAGGAAAAACTCTTGTCAAAAAGCTATTGATGAGTCAGTGGCAAGAAAACTGTGGGATATCAGTGAAGTGATGGTTGGCATTTTAAAATGGTAGTAAAGAAACAGGATTGTATAAGATAGTATAAGATAATCCATTACATCCTTGATCAGGAATATTATGTTGTGAGCATGTGATACATGAAAACAATGAGTTTATGAAATTCTTAGACAAATGAATGGATCTGGAGTATATCATTCTAACTGAGATAACCCAATCACAAAAGAGCACACATGATATGCACTCACTGATAGTGGATACTAGCCAAAAGCTTGGAATATCAAAATACAATTTGCAAAACACATGAAAGTCAAGAAGAAAGAAGACCAAACTGTGGATACTTATAATCATCTTAGAATGGGAAACAAAATACCCATTGAAGGAGTTACAGGGACAAAGGTCAGAGCACAGACTGAAGTTATGACCATCCAGAGACTGCCCCACCTGGGAATCCAGGCTATAAACAACCACCAAACTCAGACAATATTTTGAATGCCAACTAGAACAAGCTGACAGGAGCCTGATAAAGCTGTCTCCTGAGAGGCTCTGCCAGTGCCTGACAAATACAGAAGTGGATGCTCACAGCCATCCATTGGCTAAGCTATGGTCTCTAATGAAGGAGCTAGAGAAATTACCTAAGGAGATGAGGGGTTTGCAGCCCCATGGGAGAGACAACAATATGAACTAACCAGTACCCCCAGAGCTTGTGTCTCTAGATGCATATGTTGCAGAAGATGGTCTAGTTGTTCATCAATTGGAGGAGAGATCCTTGAACCTGGGAAGATTCTATGTACCAGTATAGAGGAATGTCATGGCCAGGAAGCAGGATTGGTTGGTTTAGGGAGCAAGGGGGTCAGGCAGGGGCATTGAGGATTTTTGGAGGGGAAACTAGGAAAGAGGATAACATTTGAAATGTAAATAAAGAAAATATCTAAAAAAAGAAAAAAAGAAATAAAAGAATCTTGCAGTAATACTCAGAGGTACACATGCATATTTGAGGGTGTTGTTGTTATTTGGGTCTAAGACAAAGTTTAGTAAAGATACTATAAATGTGGATCATAGCTAGACCATGCAACAAAATTCTATTTTATTAAATAGAATTAGGCAGTTTTAACTTTTAAGATGCTGGTATTTAAAAGATATCTTAAAACGGTTTTCCAAAAATTTGTGTTTCATGGCAAAAATATTCAGAAGTTTTACAAAAATATTTGTTTTGTGGAAATACTAAGACTAATGTGTGCACATAATTCATAACTTGGAATAAATAAATGATGCAGGTTTAACAAAATGGGAAGAAGGAATCTGGGTAGGAAATGGGATGGAGGTGGGAGCAATCTGAAATTGTATTGTGTTGGAAGAAAGAACTGTAGCCCTGAGGGCAAGCAGAAAGAATGGATATAGGCAACCTTGGAAGGTAGGAGGTGGTGAGATCCTCCAGAATGTACCAGAGACCTGAGAGGTGAGAGACTCTCAGAACACAAAGGGAGGGACCTTAGATGAAATGTCCTGCAGAGGTGAGAGGGAACTTGTACATCCCACCTCAAGCAGGAAAACAGTTCAGCAAGTAAGGAATGGATTTGTCATCCCACAGTCAAAACTCTGACCCATAATTGTTCCTAACTGAACTAACTGCAGGGATTTAAATGGAGAAGAGCCTGAGGAAAAGAAGGTACAGCAACAGGCCCAAAGTGGGATCCAGCTTAATGGGAGGCCCCAATGGCCTGGCACTATTACTGAGGCTATGGAGCACTCACAAAAAGGGACCTATCTTACCTACCCTCCAAAATACACAACAAGCAGGTGAAAAAGTCAGATGCAGATATTTACACCCAACCATTGGACAGAAGCTGCTGAACCCTGTGGTTGCATTAGGGAAATGCTGTAAGAAGCTGTGGAGGAGTTCCTTAGTGATTGTGTTACCTCAGGATGATGCCCTCCAGGTCCATCCATTTGCCTAGAAATTTCATAAATTCATTCTTTTTAATAGCTGAGTAGTACTTCATTGTGTAAATGTACCACATTTTCTGTATCCATTCCTCTGTTGAGAGGCATCTGGGTTCTTTCCAGCTTCTGGCTATTATAAATAAGGCTGCTATGAACATAGTGGAGTAAAATATGTACTCACTGATAAGTGAATATTAGCCCAAAACTTAGGATACCCAAGATATAAGATACAATTTGATAAATGCATGAAACTCAAGAAGAATGAAGACCAAAGTGTAGACACTGCGTCCCTTCTTAGAATTGGGAACAAGGAAGGAGTTACAGAGACAAAGTTTGGAGCTGTGACAAAAGAATGGACCATCTAGAGACTGCCATATCCAGGGATCCACCCCATAATCAGCTTCCAAACGCTGACACCATTGCATACACTAGGAAAAATTTGCTGAAAGGACCCAGATATAGCTGTCTCTTGTGAGACTAGGACAGAGCCTAGCAAACACAGAAGTGGATGTTCACAGTCAGCTAGTGGATGGATCACAGGGCTCAAAATGGAGGAGCTAGAGAAAGTACCCAAGGAGCTAAAGGGATCTGCAACCCTATAGGTGGAACAACATTATGAACTAACCAGTACCCCAGAGCTCTTGACTCTAGCTGCATATGTATCAAAAGATGGACTAGTCGGCCATCACTGGAAAGAGAGGCCCATTGGACACACAAACTTTATATGCCCCAGTACAGGGGAACGCCAGGGCCAAAAAAATGGGAATGGGTGGGTAGGGAAGTGGGGGGGGCATGGGGGACTTTTGGGATAGCATTGGAAATGTAATTGAGGAAAATATGTAATAAAAATATTAAAATTTTAAAAAGAATGTTAGAATACTGATTAAGTGAATAAATAGGCTTTGGTTTCAAAAAAAAAAAAAAAAAAAAAAAGAAGAAGAAGAAGAAGAAGAAGCTGTGGAGGATAGCAACCCTGTAATTTCAACCCCCGACATCTCTCCAACATTGGGACCTCCTACCAGGCAGCATACTCTAGTTGATATGAGGCCCTCAACATATATACAGTAGTGGACTGCTGGGACTGGGTTCATGCAGAGAAAATCCACCTAAACCTCAAGAAACTGGAGCACAAGGGAGTTTAGAGATCTGGTGGGTGGGCAGTGAGATTGGGTGGTGAGGACATCCTCGTGGAGACAGGGGATTTGGAGGAAGGATAGGATTTGTTACAGTCAAAGTGTGAACCTGGAGGGTAATAAAATGTGGAGTATAAAAAGAGATTAAATAAAATTTTAAAAAAGAAAAAGATGTAAAATATACCTATATCGTGATCTACAATGTGCCCTGTACTATGACTATTAGTAGGATTTAATATGGCACAGTAAAACATGAGATAAAGGAAGTCATTTAATTGTGATTATATTAAATTAAATTAATTGTAATTTAATTGTAGATTGTGAGCCTAATACACTATTCCTCAGTTTATATGACTAAATTTCTGGCATTTTTCTGTTTATTTATTTTTTCATACACACACACATACACACACACAAATAACTAACTAGTTCGCAGGCAGAATTCTACTAATTTTGGTATGTTTTTTGTTTTTGTGTTTGGTTTTGGTTTTTGGGTTTTGGTTTTTGGTTTTTTTTGTTTTTTGTTTTTTGTTTTTTTTTTTTCGAGACAGGGTTTCTCTGTTTAGCTCTGGCTGTCCTGGAACTAACTTTGTAGAGCAGACTGCCCTGGAACTCAGAAATCCACCTTGCCTCTGCCTCCCAAGTGCTGGGATTAAAGGCATAAGCCACTACTGCCTGGATATTCTGGTATATTTTAAAAGCCTAAAATTTTATTTTATTTATAATTAGTCCATAATCTTTAGATTCAGTTTTATATTTAATTTTATTAGATTTTCTCCTTCATATTAATTTATATATATGTGATTAAATATCATCAATAGATATAAATATCATATCATTAATTCATATATATGATTAAATATCATAAATAAATATGAATCATATATTAATTCATATATATATATATGATTAAAATAATTTAAGGTAAGGAGTGTATTTATTTGGAAGAATGCCTTCATATATGGCAGGAGATGGTCTTCTTGGACATCAGTGGGAGGAGAGGCCCTCGGGCCTGAGGGTGTTCAATGCCCCAGTGTAGGGGAATGCCAGGACAGGAGGATGGGAGTGGATGGCTTAGGAGATCACAGTCATAGAGGCAGGGGATGAATAGGGGGTTTTCCAAGGGAAGTCCTGGAAAAATGAAAACTTTTGAAATGCAAATAAAGAAAATATTCCAAGAAAATAAAAAAGAAAAAAAGAAACAATCACGACAGAAAACACTGAACAATTTAAAACAAAGTAAGGCATTCCTACATTTAGTGGATTTATGAAAGTGACTAAGAAGTTCGATATCTGTTTGTCTTAAATTAGTTGCTATGGATATTGAACAAACAAAATAAACATGACATATATCGGGAAAACTTCCTATACATAAATTGTTGTAATACTGTCCCAAAGGACATTTTTAGGATCCTAATTTTACCTAAATTTGAATTTAATTTTAATTCAAATTTCACACACAAACATAGTTACTTATATTATTATATGTTTGACATTCATTAAACTATTTTACTTTTATATCTCATATTCATGTTTCTTAATAACTCATTAGATTTTAGAAAAAAGAAGACACATCCTGGAGATTGGTAAATCACACATCCGTGTTTGTTTATTTTGAATTGTCTAAGGAGAATTTGTTTTCAGAATATAAATGATGAAGATAGAAAGATAGACTCTCTATCTATCTATCTATCTATCTTCCATATGGGAGTGTAAAAAGGTATAGCCACTATGAAAATAAATGGGTAATTTCTCAGAAAATTGGGAATCTATCTACCTCAAGATCCAGGTATACCTTTTCTGTGTATATACTCAAAAGAAACTTCACCATACTACTAATATAGTTGGTCAATTATTTTCTGAGGGACATTATTTATAATAGCCAGAAACTGGAAGCATTCTACATCTACATTAACTGCAAAATGGGTAGAGAAAATGTGATACACTTACACAATGGATATTAAAATAAATACCAAAATAAAACTTGCCTGCATGCCCATAGAACTAGAAATAATCATTTGACTAAGCTAACACAGATTCAAAAAACTAAACATTGTGTATAATCACTTATAACTGAATATTAGAAGTAAAATAAAGGATAAATATCCAAATATCCTCAGATCCAAAGAACCTAAGAAACCAATAGCCTTCATTTGGGGAACATGTAATTCTCATGTAAAGTGGAAACTGAATTGACATCCTCAGTAGATATGGAGAGTGGACTATATAGTGTGGTGTGAGGATGGGAACAGATGGAATCATGTGTGGGGAGGATAGAGGGAGAGGATACTAGGAACAAGGTTAGAATTTGATTGTATCACTTGGAAGGGGTAGAAACCTAAGTCAAGGGAAACTCCTAGAAATCGATATGGGTGATGCCAACTAAGACTCTTAACTTTGGAGGATATGGAGTATGAACTGCCCATATCCTGTACCCAAGCAAAATATTCAGTTGAGGGTTTGGAAGATCAAGCCAGATAAACAGATATGTCTTACAATTTGTTCTGCTTATAAGATGTACTTGGACAAGTGTGGCAAAGAATTTTTGAGAGTGATCCTGAGTACCATTGTATGATTAGAAGCCCACCCCTGATACTGCTAAGTGCAAGAGTCTGGATATCCCAAAGTCCAAATATAGCAACAAATATGAATGACAATAAATATCAATGAATATATTCCCAATGATATTCTGCTATACTCACAGATTAGTGTATAGCCTACTTGTCATCAAAGGGATTTCATCCAGCAATGGATGGAGTCAAATGTATCCAGCTAAACTCTCAATAGGACTTGGAGAATCTACAGTGAAAAATCAAACAAACTAACAAACAAAAAACTAAACACCAAATGAAATCTGAAATCTGAAAGTAGGTTACCTTTAAATGAGTTGTTTGCCAAATGGACAGCATAGAAATCCTACCTATCCAGAATATTTCTAAATAGTCTCTCAAAACTGATGGTAAGGTCCTATTGCTATAGTCAGCATGTACATATTCATTAAATGTCGAGAATTTAAGCTGATGATTCTGTAGAGCTTCACCAATACTAATTAAATTTCATAGCACTTGAAGGTATTCAACATTGTATTTTCACTGAGGAGAAAGAGAAACTCCAACCCAGTTACAAATCCTTTGATCTATAACAAGTGGCCTGACAACAAAATATTCTGGTACAATAAAGAAACAGACATTGTAAGAGTGATCAACAATTATTTGGTTGGTATAAGGCACACTAAATGAGATAGAATCCATGATTAACACCACAAGGGTAGACAAGAACATGAGACTAGAACTGCCAGGTGACCTTGGTTAAAAATTTATATTAACTTTTCTGCTACAGGGAATACCAAAAAGTATCTCCTAATGACATGCTGTTATAGTCATATATTAGTGTCTTGGTCAATCATCATTAGAGATATTTCATGTGATAGCAGATGGAAACAAAGGAGAGAGCAACAGCTGAGAGAAGTAGAAAGAACACTCAGACCTCAAAGGAAAATCTCATTCAATTCCCTATCCTCATTCCTAGAGGAATGGTGGTAGAGGAGGGTGAAATTCTGTGAGACACAATAGGGATAAAACAGTAGAAACAATGTTTGATAGGCAGTACAGGTGTGTTACATATGTGAACTCAGAGTGATTGTATGGACTACAAGTTCTAAGGCAGAAGATTTCCCATTAATAGGATGAGAATTTAGCATATTCAGCAATCCCTAACCTAATCTCCAGCTGAAAACCTTGTCAAAGGGAATAATTTTCCCATGTGTCTCACATGGCATACACACTATAGTTAAGACCAGACTCCATGCCCAGAAGTAGATGGATAACATGAGAACTCAGTAATATATTTGGGTGTTTATTTTATCTGTAAGTTTTTCTCTATTAAATTTTTTAAATCAATACTTACTTTGTTTGCATTGTATTTCACATTTTGTATGTCTATGTGATTTACTTAAGTCCAGATAAGTATCTTTCTGTCTGTATTAGCAACTTGTAATTTGACTCTTCCATTTTTAATCTTTTTTTGTTGTTTATTTGCTTTTTTATCTTTTTATAGCTTGTTGTATTTAATTTAACTTTATCTTACTTTATATATCTACTGTCCCTTTCTTTTTCGATATTATTTTCTAATGAGAGCAAAGAATTTGGATTTTGGATGATGGATATGGAGAGAATCTGGGAAGAGTTTTGGAGGGGTAGTAAACAATATACAGTCTATGAAAAAATCTACACAAAATTAAAGTTCCATAAGAAAGAAAAGTATATAACTTTAATTTAATTACAAAATACTACATTTCCACATGCTTATTTGACAATAAGTATGGTTATTATACTTAAGCAATAACAACAGAAAATTTTATGAATAGGGGTCTCCACAAAATAAGTATTTGTATTAAAGAGTTGCAGCATTAGGAATGTTGAAAACTACTAGATTAGAGGGAAGAATATTTTACACCACAAAGGACTTGGACCATGAATCTGTCATTTAAATACTTGTACATTCATTACCACACTACTAGGCAAAGAATTTCATCTTAAGGCTGCCATTCAGTTTAAGACCACTCACTAATGGTCTTAAGGCTGGATTGCATGGCTAACTATACTTCCAATCACTTGTCTATTTGCATTGCCTCTAACACTGTCTTACTCTAGCTGCCAGGTTCTGTGCCTTCCACTAAAGCTGATGCAATCCTGAGGCCAGATTCAGACCATGTCCTTGTGACTTGGCTCTCCAATGGAACAGCTGAATCAAATAACCAATCTAAATATTTACAATGACACTTTTTAATCATGAAGCCAAATATCAGAATCAAGGACATAACCTTCTTTGATATGCTTGTCCACCTTAACACTTTTGTCACCATTGTATAAACTACATAAACAACATCCACTTATTTAGGAAAGACAAAAATTAGTGATTGGTAATGTCTTATCTGGAAGTTAGGTTAGTAACCAAACTTCAAGTAAAATACATGTGTTTACCAGTGGTCACCTATGGTACTTTATGCACACCCAGGATTATATGAAAGTAGGACACCTAATTTGAGAAAATGATCTGCATTGACCTCTCTATAACTAACTTTCCTAATTAGTTATTAATGGGAAATGACCAAGCCCAATGTGAGCAGTTCCTTCCCTGGGTTGGTGTTCTTGGATACTGGCTTAGCAAGTCAGGTGAAACAAACCATCCCTGGCTTCTGCATCAGCTCCTGCCTGCGGCTCCTGCTGTGCTTTGGATCCATACTGAATTCTTTAGATAATGAGAAGTAATGTGGAATTGTAAATCAAATAAACTTTTTCTCTGCAATTCTTTTGTCATAATGTTTCATTGCAACAAAAGAAACCCAAAAAGAGGATTTTAGTAGGATTTCAGGTTATTCCTGGAACAGACAAGAGTGTTTTAGGATCAGTGTGGAAGCATTTTGGATTTTTTTGGCTAGAAATTAATTGTTTGTTGATAGCTCTGTAAGAGGTTCTGTGGGAAACTGAAATATAAGCATATTGGTAGTGGTAGACAGTATATAAGCTTGGCGTATTGTGTTTCAAAGAGAAGTTAATGGCTTGTAGGACATCTATTCACAATTAAAATTATATATAATATTAATTTGGAAGTTAATTTTATGTACATAAATACTAGGTTTTCTTAGGCTTATTTAGCAATCCTTTAGTTTGCTTACATCAATGTCTAACATGCCTTCCCTACACTTTAATGAACGAGTCCTTTTACAATAATTAATCCCTGTTATAACATGAGTTCTTTCATACCATGATATTTTTCTGTCATTATGTCAAACATCAGAATCAAGGACATATTTACTTTGAGCTCCTCATCCTCCTTAATCGTTTTGTAACCATTATATAAACTACATAAACAGGGAAGGCAGGAAAGACGATAATTGATGAGTGATTGAAAATGTCTTATCTGGAAACTACATTACTAACTAAACTTCAAATAAAACAGGTGTGTTTACCAGTGGAACCCTACGCAACTTTAAAACACACACAAGAGTTATATAAAAATAGGAAGCCTCATTTGAGGAAATGATCTCCAATGATCTGTTTGTAATTAATTTTTTTAATTAGTAATTAATAGAAAATGACCAAGCCCATTGTGAGCAATTCCCTCCCTGAGCTGCTGTTCTGGGATTCTGTTTAGCAAATCAGGTGAAACAATCCATCCCTGGTTTCTTAATCAACTGCTGTCTGCACTTTCCTGTCATGCTTTGAATCTTTACTGACTTCCTTAGCAGATGATCAGTGATATGGAATTGTTAATTAATTAAACTTACTCCCTAGAATTTTTTTGCCATAATATTTCATTGCAGTAAAAGAAACTGTAAACAATATTGGTACTATGATTTTGGGTAATTGCTGTTGAAAAAAAATACTGTGTTTTAGGCAGGATTGTGGAAGGATTTTGGATTTTTTTGTGAGAAATTCAGTGTTGAGAACTCACTGGTGAGTTTTGTGGGAATTTGAAATACAAGCATAATGAGAGTAGTGCACAGTATAGAAGTTTAGCTTATGAAATTTCAAAGAGAAGGTAAGGGCTCTGTTGGACAAATACTAACAATTAAAATTATATATACATATATATTCATACGCACATACATATATGTGTATATATGAATATATATATATATGTATATATATTTAATTAACTTGCAAAATACTAGGTATACATATGCTTATTTAGCAGTCCTTAGTTTGCTTACCTCAACCTCTACTACACATTTTCTCTATCTTCTTGAACCAAAACATTCTTAAATTATTAATCCCTGTTATAACCTGAATTCTTTCATACCATGTGTGTTCTAAACCTACTCTTTGATACTTTTACTGATTGCAAGGTTTTAGGATTCCACATCATTTTTATCTATTTTGTATTTAATTGGCTTTTCCTCCCCCCTTTCCACTGCACTTTTTCTTGTTGTTTTCTATTTTTTGATAGCCCAAGGTATGATCTCAAAAGTGACTGTACTTTAGCAATCTATCAACAGTGTTTAAGAGTACTGGTTCCAACATATTTATTATCTTGGAAAGAATGTTCTGTCATTTAGATTATTGAAGCTAATTATGCATAAATTATTATAAATTTTCATATCCATAAAACAAAGTTTTGTCAAACCCACAAAACATTATTCCTACTTCTGCCATCCCTATCCTATTCCTTACTCAGTTTTCCAAACAAATTAATGTACTTACTAGTTTTCCCTTTCAAAATTCTAAATCCACTTAGTGAAGTTGTATGCATTTGTGCATAAGACACAGGTATACATATCTGCTGTAAAAATCCTGAGGTTTAGTGCTTATGGCCACCTTCCTAGAGAATCATCAGCAATACATATCCTCTCTATTATTCACTTCCTTTGTAGGAGTTTTGCACCATCTTAATGTACATATTCTAAGCTTTAGTCCCTGCAGTGAACAGTAGTGAAGAACACCAACAAATTTATCTTGTTGCTGAGAGATTGCTGATATGTAAATTCATTTTGTGTTCTAATTTAAATAAAAGCTGAAAATAATTCTTGCTGTGTACTGAAAAACCACATTTTAATAAATAAGTTTTCACTGTGCTTGGTAGTACATGCCTTTAATCCCAGCACTCGGGAAGCAGAGGCAGGAGGATTTTCTGAGTTTGAGGCCAGCCTGGTCTACAAAGTGAGTTCCAGGACATCCAGAGCTATACAGAGAAACCCTGCCTTGAAAAAAAGAAAAAAAAAACATAAATAAAATAAATACGTTTTTCTAAAGGTGCAAAGTATAGCATAAAATAAACATATCAGAATATATTGAGGGTATATGAGTTCATGACAGTATTGAGTAAAGCCAAGACAGAGACTAAATTAGCACACCAGATGAACAAGACCATGTAAAAAATTAACACCTACGCTATAACCCTGAAGGAACAAACCTTATCCTTGGTGTTGTGACCACTTTACATATGACAAATCAAGTATCCTGCTATCATATATATATACGTTAGAATTTATAACTGGGTAAAATTATACTTAAGTTACAATGGAAAAATTTAAGAAAGCTGACCACCACAATATGAGGATTTTAATTAAAGCATTGCAGCATTGGGAATGTTGAAAACTACACACATAATGGGAGAAATATTTTACACTCTAATGGACATGGCTCTATTAATCAGTTATATAAATACTTGTGTATTCATTAGCACACAAAGGGGCAAAAAAACTGTAACTATCCTATGACTGTCACTCAGTTAATACTCACTACTAGTCTTAATGACTAATTTTTCCCCTAAGCACTTCTCTATAGGCATACTTCTAACAACCCTTATTATGGATGCCAGGATCTGTGCCTTCCCCTCAAGCTGATGCAATCCTCAGGTCAGATTAAGACAAGGTCCTTGTGACATGGATCTTAAGTGGAGAAGCTGAATCAAATAATACCTAAAATAAATATCACATTGACACTTGATCTTTATGTCAAATACTAAACTTAAGACCATAAGCTTCTTTGAGCTTCTTACCCTCCCTAACCCCTTGGCAACTTCTGTATAACCTACATATACAATATACATTGCGATAAAAGGGGTGGGGGGCTTGATATGTAATTGGGAATGTTTTCTCTGGAAGCTAAGTTTAGTAACTTAACATCAAATAAAATAGGTGTGTTTGCCAGTGATCAACTATGCTACGTTACACACACACAAGAATTGTCTTAAAGTAAGAATCCATATATGAGAAAATGACCTCCAAATATCTGTCTGTAAATAAAATTTTAATTAGAAATTTGTGGGATAAGGACAAGACCATTTTGGATGGTCTTCCTCCCTGGGCTTGTGTTCTTGAATTCAGAAAAAAAAAAAAAAAAAACCTCTTTTACAGCAAGTCACATGAAAGAAGACAATATTCAGCACTGCTGCTTTATTTCTGCATCAGGCCCTGCATGCAGGACCCACCATGTAATGGTTCCCTCCTGACAGTTTTTAGATCATTATCAGCAATAATGAAGTATAAATCAAACAAACCCTTATTTAGTCATTCTTCATGGTAGAAATAGAAATCCTAACTGAAACAAGTTGATAGAAAGAGTTTGGAGTACTGTTGTGACAGGACAGACTGTGTTTTAGCATGAATTTTGGAATTTGCAGCTAGAAAATAGAGTGTTGAGAACTCAATTTAGTGTTCTGCTGGAGTTTGAATGACAAGCATGGTTGAGAGCAGTCTCCTGGATGGAGTCCTTCTTATGAATTTTTCAAAGGGAATTTTAAAGTTCAAGGGGCCATTAGGTATTTTGATTTACGACTCTGTCATTAAGCTATTTGGTGATGTTTCGATCTGTGATTAACAAGATGCCATAAATATTAAATGGACACCTTTGCTTTTCAAAACACTAAATGCTGTTCAGCTGTATCTGAGAGATTAGCTTTGATTAAGAAGAGATCAGCATCACGGAGGGGAAATCTTCTGGAAGGTGTTTCCTGACAGTTATCACACTGAAGCCTTGTTCTAGATATTACTGGGGAACCTACCTCATACTGGTAGCCAAAAGTGGTAGCTTAATAGGCACACAGGCAGTATTAGTCTTGAATTCATGACAAAATCATAGAGAGCAGCTGAGGCTAGATACTGTGTAGGCTAGGAGAGGATATTTGTTTAATTTTAGCCTCATTGACATTTGAAAGCCCATGACTGAAGGGGCCATGCAAACATGTTTAAGGTTGGTATCTTGAACAGCCTGTCATAGGCTAGCATTTAAAATATAGCGCAGGTGTTTTGATGCCAGTACCGTGGTACTACACACCACCTGTAGTGGAGTGGAGCCTGCCAGAACCTTCGAGAAAAACTGAATGTGCTGCTAATGGCAAAGTTGGAAAAATGATAAAAGCTATTTGGAGTAGCCCAGAATACTAAATCCTATATAATTGGAAATTGAGTAATTAAAATGTTGAAACTTGAATCTGCTCGAGTTGCAGTGTTTAAGAGTACTGCTTAGAACATTTTTATTATCTTGGAAAGAATGTTCTAACATTTAGATTATTGAAGCTAATTATGCATAAGAATATGAAATAATTTTCTAAATTTTAGTATAAATTTTCACATCCATAAAAAAAATTGTCAAACCCACAAAACATTATTCCTACTTCTGCCATCCCTATGTTATTCCTTATTCACTTTCCCATGCAAATTTATGTACTTACTATTTTTCACTTTCAAAATTCTAAATCTCCTTAGTGAACTACCTAATATAAAAATATAACACATTGATAATCTTTGACTAAGCCTTTGTGTGTTTCTCTCTTGTTCTTTTTCCTCCTTTTTAATTTCTTTCCTAAAGCCCTAGTAAAAGCCTACATACCTGCTTTTTCATTTGTTCCTTTGTTGGTTTCCCACATCTTATCTCCTTTATCCAGATATTCACCTCTTAATCCAAAGGCCCTGACCTTTATAGTCCTAGGGATGTTGGAAATAAAGGTAATATAGGTATAGGTCTAGTTATAAGCTTAAAACAATAAATTCACAAACTGTATTATTCTCCTCAAAATACTACTGAAATATTTGGGCACCGCATGAAACAGAATGTGAGGTAAAAAATTATCTAAGGAAGATTTGTAGGTTACTAAAGTAGAAGATGAGATAATGAAATTGATACTTGAAGGTGTGAAATGATATGTGGAAAAATTGATGGAATAGCAGTGACATGTTAAATATTTGAGCTTGGATGCTGTTTGTTGTTTGTTGCTTGCTTGATATTATTCTTGTTGGTGTTTAGGGTTTGTGTTTTCTCTACTAGGTGTTTTCTCATACAGTTTAACTGCTGAAGTATTTAACTGCTGTTTTATTCTGATATGTTTCTAAAATCCTTTCATATTATCACAACAATCTCCCAAATTGAATCATAAGTGTCAAGTCATTTTTATTAATGTCAAGGATAATTTTTTCTTTCAAAAAATACATCTTGTTTTATAAAGAGGAAAGAGAAGCCATACTATACTAAATGTTCACAAACCTGAAATTTATTATGTAAACTTATGTTTATATATTATTTAATGTCTTCAAAAATGTGAGACCAACACAATGGCAAGAGAACATTGTAGTATATATGAAAGATTGGATAAAATACACAAGTAATTAGTAATGCAGTTATAATAGACACAAGAAAGAAAGCATTTATTTGTGAAATAAATGCTTGGCAAGTAGGGAAAATGGCCATGAGTCTCTTATCTACATCGCTGGGTTAAAAAAAGAATAGAAGGAAATCTCCAGGAACAAAGACAAAATAGGAGATTATTGGACCAACAATCAATATGCTGGAAAATTAATAAAAGTTGCTGTCCAATGTCACTATCTTAAATATTCTAATGTTCAAAGACTAGAATCCAAGAGAAACTCCTCAATTAATTCAATTTGCTGGGAAGAGCAACCAATGCAGGATAACCACGTCTTGCTTCAAAGCTCTAAAGACACGCCTCTACCCAATGTAAATAAGAAAGAGAGCTAGAGAAACACAGAAGCTTGCAACAGGAACTGAATGAACTAAAAGCCTATGAAATAAGAAAATACATCTAAGACTGTGGAGCATGAATGTAAGTTACAATTTTGATGAATGTAGTTACAATGTTAAGATAACAGTGGATAGTGACACATTACAGCCTCAGTCTTTGAAATATATGGAAAAGTTATGGACTGCACAGCAATCCTCAAGAATTAATCTGGTCAATTTGGAAACAATATACGCACCTATACGGTTGGTGAGAAAAATCAGATTCATGACATTTCCTCATCTTCCCATGATAGATTGTATGGCCCCATTTGACATAATGTGTCATATGAAGTGTGGGTCTTACTTGCAATTCACTATTTTTTGTTCCACCTGGTTGAAAAATAAATGGGATTATTCTGAAATGTATAGGCAATGATAACCCAGACTGTTTTTTTTTTTTTTTGTATGAATTAAGTAAAAGCAAGTAAAAGGCATTACATATGTGTATGGTGAGGTTCTGACTCAAATTTTACCAGTAAAAGCCAATGTAAAAACAGAGTATTGTTGTAAAGAGAGCATTATGAAGCATACTGAAAGTTTTGAAAAGAGAAAATCAGTAAATGGAATAACAAATTTAAACTGAACTTGTTGTTTGCGGGAAATGACTGCATTGAATTTCAGCCAGAAAAAAATCTGAAGCAATTCACATACAAATTAAAAAGGAGTTTGAAGGAGCAAAATGTACACACACCATGCAAAATGAGATACCACCTATGCAAATTACAAGGTAAGCTATTTCTATGAGTTCTAACACAAAGGCTAATGTTTTTACACTTAGTGGCCTTAATAACTTCTAAGGGATGTACGATTTGGCAATGAGTGAGAGTGAATACTATGTATAATCAGCAGAGTGTGTTTAAATAAACTAGGAATTCTCCTCTGTTGGCAAATACACAAATAAGAGTTTAATAAAATCTATTAGCTTAAGTAACATTTGTATTAGAGGCAAGCCAGGAACAATGAAACTACATAGACCCCCATACTATCTCTTTCCTTTCTAGTGGTACTGTTAAAGATATTGTCACACATAATTATTTGTGTGGACATAACTTCTATTAATACTGTGGTTAAACTTTGTGTCTCCAACACTACTTACTAAAACTAAGACATCCTCTTTGATTGGTTTCAGTGAAGACTTCCTTCTTGGTGATGTTTTTTACTTTAACATTGCTGCTACCATCAATGCTCACTGAAGGCAGGGTAAGTTAAAATGGATAATCATCTCTGAGCTACCTAAAAAATTTGCGATTCATCACACTTCTTAAACATACTTAAATCTTAAGATTCTGATATGTTACAGAATTTTGTGGTAATCTTGAATCTCTAATCATAACTATGATGATATCTGGTTAAGTTTATACTGTTTCCCACTGACTAATATAATAGACAAGACTAACATATGACAACTAGCTAGATGGTAATGTAGGTACACTACAAATACATTCTACTAACCATATCTCAAATTAGATATTTAGGGGTTGGTTTGAGGTTGAATATCATTTGCAAAGAATAAGAGTTGAATGCAGTTATGAAGCATGCCTTTTGTTGAAAGTTCTCACTATTATATAAGGGCAGGAAAAGAACTTCATTTTAAATAAAGTTGAGTATGAAGACAAACTGTCAAAGTTATCCTTTATTCTTTATAGTATGCGAAGTAAACCTCAATTTAAGAGATAAATAAACCATAGCATGCTTTGTAGCAATCAGATAGGGTTTTTTTATAAAATTGCTGATATAATGTTTGTTTCATATGGATGGAAATATTTTACATATTCTCAGCAATTTTTAAAATATCTTCATTTCAATGTATATTATACTGAAATTCATTAAAATACTTCCAACTTAAAATAAAATTTATATACAAAGGAAGATGGTATAAGAAGCAGAAAATTACTATTACATTGTCTCTTATGAAAATTCATCTTTAGCATTAAGTCAGTTTCTATAATTTTGAGTTTTACAGATATAGGTTGGAGGTGATAATATTGGTTTAGATGCAATGAAATAACTTTTAAAGATGTGTAGTATGTGTATTCTTTCTACAAATAATTCTTTAGTGCGTTGGTTCTTTATGTTCAAGAACATTATAATAGTCCATGTTCTTGGGATTATAAAAGAGAAAAGAAATATAGTTAGACATTAGACAATTGACATATATAAGATCTATGAGGGCAGAACTAGAAAACTGTATTGAAATCAATCTATGTTTATGGTCAAGTAGAAAATTCACTCTAAAATATCAGATAAAATATTTAATTGTACCATGCCATTTGCATGTCCTTAAATAGTGGCTTATTCATTAGCCATCAAATTGTTGTAGAAAGTCAACCTTAGATCCTTTTATGACAACTTACAAGAATTTTCCTACCTCTGAAGTCAGATCTCACGTGCATATATCTATGTTCTATGATTGGTAGAATGTATCTAAAATGTATGATTTTTACCACTGCTTCTTGTTGATCAGTTACATCATTATCACTAACTTGAACAAAATGAGAAACAATCACTTCACTTAATCAATCTACTCTTCTCAAATATACAAAAAATAATTGTCGTATTAATATCCAGAGGTTTTGTATGAGAAACCTTGAAATTTTGCTCCAAATATGAATAATAGTCCCTTTAGAGTACTGAATAAGAAGTCTCCTTTTGCACTGAGTTAAACCCTCTGTAACACTGGGTGACAGGAGAAATATACAGCCAGGAAAGTCTTGCATTTGTCATGAGCTCACAGATACTTCTCATCTTATTGCATCATGTAAATATAATTCTATAGGCTTTGTGCTTCTTACTGTAAACTTTGTTATGAAAAATTATCTCTACTTCAGGTACTACCAGAGACTCAGAAAGAACCCAAAATATTTACTTGTCACAAGACAAATGGAAATAATGTCTTGGAAGAGATTGACTGCAAAAATATGAGAATTAACAGAGAAGATGTTGGCCAGAATTTACAAGGCTCTTTCCAAATTAATATAGAGTTTCAAGGATTATTCAATGATTTTCTTTTGAGCATCCGTTCTTCTGTTTCACAAAAAAACTAACACTATGTTTATAATAGAAACAATGAACATAGAAATCTTTACTAGAATGTCCAATTCATGGACTATTATTAGGCACAAATCCATATTATACTCTCTCATTCAAAAACAGTTTTGACAAATACTTGAAATTAATAAGTACTGGGGACTTTTTCAATGTACTAGAAGCTTCATAGTGTCCTAAATACTGTGATCCTTATTTTTCAAGTTTATTTACTATTCACCTAACCACAAAAACACAAGATGATTGTGAGTGTAAATAAATTTAATACATTACGAAAAATAGCTCTCTATTTTTGAGGCCGAAAAGTGTTCTGCCCAAGCAGTGGATGTAATAGGTATTAACATCACTTCAAAATTACTATCCTAAACATTCCTTCCTCAAATTAGTGTTTCTCAGTCTTCCTAATGCTGCTATTCTTGACTACATTATCTCTTGTGGTAATCCATATCCATAAATTTATTCGCACTGTTATATCATAACTCTCAATCTGTTAATATTATAAATTGTTATATAAATATCTGATATTTATGATATCTGGTACTTGACTCCCAAAAGTGTTTACTACAAACAAAATTAGAACCTCTGCCTTATACTCAGAAATCATAATTGGCAAGATTTCCAATAAAATCGTCATGGGCCTCCCGTGAATCCTTATTGTACTCTGATCAGATGGGAATGAAAATGAACTATGCTTTATGTTTGCTATGACCAGCTGTAGTTAAACCGAGTTATTTGTCATGTTTTTTCCCTTTCATGTGATTTTTTTTGATGATTTTATATAAGCATGTGATACGTTTTTATGACATTCCTATTTCAGGCCCACTTATTTCCATCAACCAAGATGCACTTCAGTTATTTTTTTCCAAATATATACTCTCCTGATTCTTGCTTTTTTGTAGTTATTTGTGACAGTTTGGGGCAACCAGAGTTAGAAACATGGTTATTTGTATAAACTGATCTCTGATACAAGGGCAAATTAAAGATGACTCCACCTCCTCCAGTACTGTCTACTACCAGTGACTTCTTAGACAGTAACAAGGTCATTTGAGACACTTTAACATCAATGATTGATTAATGACAAGCCCAGTTTTGTGCAGGCCTCTACTTGTGAAAGACAGCCCATTTTTCAATATGGAAAAGAAGAGTAAGTCGGAGCTGGATGGTCATATTTATTCAAATGAGATGAGTTCTTCAGAACTTGAATAAGGCATTGTTAAATTACTTCTTTTTGAAGATAGATACTTATAAATAGAACAAAATGCCCTCTTTTATTTCAAGTTGGTTGGTTACCCTCTCACAACTTCTCCTATATGGCTAAAATGAACATTTTCCCATAAATATTCACTATGCAAACCTAATAGTGCATTTGAGGTAAGCTTTGAAAGTCTTGCCTTTGTTTCTTTTTTCTGTGTGTGAATCTCTTTGACACTCATATCACAAAATTGCCTTAAAGTGGGATTAGTTTTCACGGTCTGTTCGCTTCACATGTAGCTTTTGATAGTGACCATTGCTGTTTTAATTTGTTACTGTCTGTATCTTATGCTTAATTCTTAGTAATTTGCAATGATCTATTTTTTTTATTTACTTGAGTTTTTTAACTTAGAAGAAGAGAGTATCATCTACTAATCCATATGATACAGAAAAAGACAAGGAAATCTTTAAATTTTGTAATTTAAATTGTATTTTAAACACAGTTTTGAATTCCTAACATAGACAGTCACATCTTATTAATAACAGAAATATAAAGGAGAAAACAAAATAAAATGAATTGTAATCTTCCTAACAATGGCTTTTCTGCAAATAAATATGGAGCAGAAGCAGTTTTATTTCAGTCTACAATATAAATCAAACTCTCTAGACTATACAAATATTTCTACCTTTAACTAAATACAACTCTGGCTCAAAAACCTTCCAGTTCAATAACAGCAGGGTAATCTGTGCCACCATTTTTAATAAAACTGTGATATTCTGATATTCTGTGGGTGGAGGAGCTGCTCCCTATCATGTTTATTGAGATTTGTTCTCTCATTAAAATTGGAGCTTCCTGATTGTTCAACTGGTTGTCCCAGAACTTCTTGGACATAACTTTCTTACCCTTCCAAAGTTGAGGTAATAGTATGGCAGCATACTCACTGCTTTATGCTTTTGTTTGTTTGTTTGTTTGTTTGTTTTAGATTTCCAAACTCAAATCCATCATGCATGAAAGGCATTTTACCCTGAGCCTCATTCCCATCCTCACTGATATTGTATTTATTACTACCCTGCCAATAATTTTCATAAATATTATATTATATATCTACTTCACAATACACATTATGTATTGCTATTTGCTTGTACCATTCATTGAAATTTTCTAAGCTAGTTAAACCAAAAAATTCAATCATATTTGATGCATGTATTTGAAAGTTATCGTACTAGTGATAATACAACTGATATTTCATACATTTTAATTTTTAAATTAAAAACAGTTGTGTGCTGAAGTGCTTTTTCTAAGCATGCTTATTGTATTTACTGGGATGGCTTTTATGAGTTCTTATCCTGTAGTTCTTTCCTAAAATTGGAAGATGTGCCCCTCGTCCAAGAAGACTCAAGAAGTGTGTGAAACTGACACAGATTTCAGGAAACCCAGAAAGATACAATTTTCACTTGCTATGAAAAGGTAGCACTTTTACTGGAGTTGTTTGCTATTAGCACAGGAACATTCATGTATGCAGGAACTTTCTGAAGAATTTCTGAGAGTTGTCAGCTATGGTGAGATGAAGTGATGCAGCTGCCTAGGCCACCCATTCTCCTCCATGAATCACTTCCATCACGTTTCCTTAACAGACAGTAATAAAGTAATAATTTACCCAGGTTAGATATGGGTAGAATTGGTTCATTGGTCTGTTGTCTGTGTCACAGCTAAAGGAGTGTCTATGTCTCTCTATGTACATCATTAAAAGCCATGCCACAGATTTCATTGTGTGATCTATCCTTAAAAAGAAATATTTACAAATAGAATGAAATGGATTTAAGACATGTGCATCTTTATTTATACATTTAGTCATATTTAATTTTAGTAATCTATAGATATCTCTAACAGTGTATTTTTAAAATATCTGCTTTGAAAGCTATCCCCTGAATTCCATTTCCTAGCCAATACCTCCTTACTTTCCTGAATGCTTGCCAACAGCAGAGGCAAGCAGGTAAGACCATGCCTTAAGCCCTTGCCCAACAATTCCCCTTAAAACACATCCCGTTATACTGAACTCTATCCTCTGAATTCATTTTTCCAGTCCAAAACTCCTGCTGCTTTTGTTAACCTGTAGCTGCATTAAGGCCACCAAGCAGGATGGTAGTAGAAACCACAGAGACAAGATTAGGACCCCAAATATCAGAAGCCAAGCAGGATACAAAAATCACAGATGAAACACAACACTGAAAATAACGAGACAGTAATCAGAATCCCATGTCACTTAGGCCACAAGATGGGAGCAACAGAAAACAAGGATGCAGAAGGGTAATCTAAACACAGAACTAAGAAAATAAACTCATAAATCAACATGTGAACTCATAATAACTGATAACCCAGATTGCTAAATGCCAGCATGAGAACACAATCCACAATAGGCAGGAAAATATGGCACACCCAGAGCACAGCTGTCCTATTTACAGCAAGGCCTGTATATTCTAATATAATTGAAGCACAAGAAAAAACCTTTATTCCAACTCTTATAAAGATGATAGAGGTCTTTAAACAGGAAATGAAAAAAATTCTATCAGAAATAAAGAAAAATATAATCAAGCAGGTGAAGGTGATGAATAAAATTCTACAAGACAGGAAAATGGAAGTAGAATTTTTTTACTTAGGGTTTCATTGCTTGGAAGAGACATATTATGACGACAACCCCAATAGAATAATACATTTAAGTAGAGCTGCCTTACAGTTTCAGAGGTTTAGTCCACTGTCGTCATGACCAGAAGCATGACAGTTTGCAGGCAGACAGAGTGATGGAAAAGATGTGATTTCTACATGTTGGTCCAAAGCCGGCCAGGAACAGATTCTATTACACAGACTGACAAGAGGAGCATCTACCATGTACTGGGAAGTGATTAAGCATAGTGACAAACTTCATCCAACAAGACCACACCCCGTAAAAGTACAAATTCAAGTGGACTTAGCATTTTTGAAACCATGAGATGAAGAAAAAAGGAAGGGAGGGAGGGAGGGAGGGAGGGAGAGAGAGAGAGAGAGAGAGAGAGAGAGAGAGAGAGAGAGAGAGAAAGAGAGAGAAAGAGAGAGAGAAAGAAAGAAAGGAAGGAAGAAAGGAAGGAAGGAAGGAAGGAAGGAAGGAAGGAAGGAAGGAAGGAAGGAAGGAAGGGGGAGAGAGAGAGAGAAAGAAAGAGAGAGAGAAAGAAAGATACCAGAAACTGATGGAATCCCACACAGGAAAAACCTGTATAAGAGAACAGATACTACATATGCAAGCTTCAAGTACAGATTACACTACATGGAAAAAATAATCTTAGGCATAGAAAATGCAGTAGAAATGAACCATTCCTATCTCCTTGTACCAAGATCAAATCTAAGTGGATTAAGGAACTCCACATAAAACCAGAGACACTGAAACTTATAGAGGAGAAAGTAGGGAAAAGCCTCGAAGATATGGGTACAGGGGAAAAATTCCTGAATAGAACAGCAAAGGCTTGCTCTGTAAGATCGAGAATCGATAAATGGGACCTCATAAAGTTGCAAAGCTTCTGCAAGGCAAAAGACACCGTCAATAAGACAAAAAGACCACCAACAGATTGGGAAAGGATCTTTACCTATCCTAAATCAGATATGGGACTAATATCCAATATACATAAAGAACTCAAGAAGGTGGACTCCAGAAAATCAAATAACCCCGTTAAAAAATGGGGCTCAGAACTGAACAAAGAATTCTCACCTGAGGAATACCGAATGGCAGAGAAGCACCTGAAAAAATGTTCAACATCCTTAATCATCAGGGAAATGCAAATCAAAACAACCCTGAGATTCCACCTCACACCAGTCAGAATGGCTAAGATCAAAAATTCAGGTGACAGAAGATGCTGGCGAGGATGTGGAGAAAGAGGAACACTCCTTCATTGTTGGTGGGATTGCAAGCTGGTACAACCACTCTGGAAATCAGTTTGGCGGATCCTCAGAAAATTGGACATAATACTACCAGAGGATCCAGCAATACCTCTCCTGGGCATATATCCAGAAGATGTTCCAACCGGTAAGAAGGACACATGCTCCACTATGTTCATAGCAGCCTTATTTATAATCGCCAGAAGCTTGAAAGAACCCAGATGCCACTCAACAGAGGAATGGATACAGAAAATGTGGTACATTTACACAATGGAGTACTACTCAGCTATTAAAAGGAATGAATTTATGAAATTCCTAGGCAAATGGTTGGATCTGGAGGGCATCATTCTGAGTGAGGTAACATATTCACAAAGGAATTCACACAATATGTACTCATTGATAAGTGGATATTAGCCCAAAAACTTAGGATACCCAAGATATAAGATACAATTTGCTAAACGCATGAAACTCAAGAAGAACAAAGACCAAAGTGTGGACACTGTGCCCCTTCTTGGAATTGGGAACAAAACACCCATGGAAAGAGTTACAGGGATAAAGTTTGGAGCTGTGAAGAAAGGATGGACCATGTAAAGACTGCCATATCCAGGGATCCATCCCATAATCAGCTTCCAAACGCTGACACCATTGCATACACTAGCAAGATTTTCCTGAAAGGACCCAGATATAGCTGTCTCTTGTGAGACAATGCCGGTGCCTAGCAAACACAGAAGTGAATGCTCACAGTCAGCTATTGGATGGATCACAGGGCCCCCAATGGAGGAGCTAGAGAAAGTACCCAAGGAGCTAAAGGGAACTGCAACCCCATAGGTGGATCATTATTATGAACTAACCAGTACCCCAGAGCTCTTGTCTCTAACTGCATTTGTATCAAAAGATGGCCTAGTAGGCCATCACTGGAAAGAGAGGCCCATTGGACTTGCCAACTTTATATGCCCCAGTACAGGGGAATGCCAGGGCCAAGGGGTGGGGGTGGGTGGATGGGGGACTGGGTGGGGGAGTGTATTGGGGACTTTTTGGATAGCATTGGAGGTGTAATTGAGGAAATTACCTAAAAAAAAAAAAGAAAAAGAAAAGAAAATGCAATAGAAGAAATTAATGCATTTGTCAAAGTAAATGGTAAATTTAAATTTTCCTGGAAATAAAACATCCAGGAAATATGAGATGCAGTGAAAAGACAAAAAATAATATTAATAGAAGAATTTCAGCTCAAATGCTGATAGTATTTTAAACAGACATAAAAGAGAATGACCCTAACCTAAATTAAGAGAGGCTTAGCAATGTACAAACATCTTTTACCAAATATAAAAGTGAGAAAAAGAAAGAAAAAAATCTTACCACCAAATAATCATCTAAACACTAAATGTACAAAAGAAAGATATAATATTAAAGCCTATAATGGTAAAAGGCCAAGTAACATATAAAGGCAGACCTACTCGAATTAAACTCAACATCTCAACAGAGACTATAAAACCCAGAAAGTCCTACCTTGATATCCTGCAGTCTCATAATAAGCACAGATGCTTGCCTAGGGTAGTACACTCAGGAAAAGTTTCAGTCCTGATAGATACAGAAAACAAAATATTTCACAACAATTCTAAGTTTAAAAATATCTTTCCCTAAATCCAGAAATACAGTAGATGCCAAAAGAATATTTCTAGGCCAAGGAGATTAAGTACACTCAAGAAAACACAATAAATTCATAATATCACACCTTCAAAATCAAAATGAAGGTAGCATACACACATTCTCACATACACAAACTCCACCACCAATATCAAAATAATGGCTATATCTTCTTTCCCAGTAACATTGTTTCTGATAACTCTGCAGCTACAAAAAAATAAAAAAATAAAAAAAAATAAAAATCTTACAAAAATAAGGATATGAAACAAATTATTTCTCAATTTAACTGTTATGAAAAGAAAAAATATGTTAATTTGAATTACATAATGCTATGTTCTCATAGGCTTATTGCAAATCCTTAGTTTGTATACTTCTACCTCTACCACAACATTTTCCCATCTTTCTGCATCAACCTCTTTTTCAAATATTAATCCTGATCACAACCTCCCTTCTTTCATAATATATGTGCTCTACTGCAAGGTTTTAAGGTTGCATATCATTTTTATCTTCCCTACATTCCTTGGGCTTATTTTTTTCTTTTGTTTTATTGTGGCCATCATTGGAACCCAAAAATAATAATGAAAATATATTGCCAATCTCCTGTAATATAGATACTATAAAAGTCACAGTATTGAAAATATAAAGGCCATACTATTCAGCTGCCACACTGATAGGCATTATTTAAATTAAATCACATCAACATATTTTTCTTCCCATATATAATTGCAGCAATATTTATAACATGAACTTTCTAGGTAGCGTTGTCTTGTCCCAGATTTTAGTGTAATTTATTTCTCTATTTTTTGTTTTATGTTGCCTATTGGCTTGCTGCATATTGCTTTAATTAAGCTTACGTATGTTCCCTGTACCATGATTTCTCTAATACATGTAACCTGAATGAGGGCTGGATTTTCATCAAAGCTATTCCATACCTAGTGAGATAATCATATGATTTTTTTCAAATCAGTTTGTATTTGTGGTAGATTATGTTGAAGGTTTTTTGTTTTCTTTTGAACTATTCGTGTTAACTCTTGATAGCTGATGTCTCCCTGCAGTTAGTTTACAAGTATTTACTGAGGGTTTTTCATCAATATTCAAATGAGAAATTGATCTAAATTTCCCATTCTTTGTTGAGTTGTGTGGTTTAGTTAACAGGGTAAATGGGGCCTCATAGAAAGTATTTAGAGTGTCCCATCTATTTATATTTTGTGGAACAGTTCAGGTAGTATGGCATTGGCTGTTTCTGAAAGTTTGTTAGAATTCTCCTCTAAAACTTTCTGGTCCTCGGCTTTTGTTGTTTGAGAGAATTTTAATGACTGCTTATATTTCTTAAGGGAAAATAGGACAGTTTAAATAGTGTCTCTGATCTTGCATTAACTTCCATAAGTGGTATCTGTTTAAAAGTCAATCATTTACTTGAGATTTCCCAATTTTGTGGAGTAAAGATTTGCACTAAGACCTAATGGCTCTTTGAATTTCCTCAGTGTCAATTTTATATCTTTCTTGTCGTTACTGATTTATTTATTTGGATACACTATCTCTAGAACATCAGATAGAACCAAAAAGAAAGATTTCTCAGAACATAATAATAATAAAAATTAGAAAAAGAGGGTGCAAAAAAAGAAATTTAAAAGTGACAAAAATGGCCAAGTAATATATACTGTCAGATGTATCAGAATTAGACCCATCTTCTCAAAAGAGACTCTAAAAGCTAGAAGGGAATAGGGTGATACCTTGCAGACCCTGATACATCACAGATATCATCCCATATAATTATATCCAGCAAAAGTTTTAATCACTGTAAATGGAGAAAATGTAGATGCCCCAGTGTAGAAAAATGAAAGAACAGGGAATCAGGAATGCATATGTTGGTGAGCAGGGTGTGTGTGTGTGTGTGGGGGGTTTACATGGGTTTTGGAGGGGAATAAGGAAAGGTTATAACATCTGAAATGTTAACAAAGAAAACATCTAATCAAAAAAAAAACCCTCAGAATTAAAAAAAAAGGTACAAGAATCAAATAATTTCATATTATTAAAACAAATAGAACTGGAACCATTTCACAGACATACACAAACACAGACAATTCCAATATCAACATCAAATCAAAAGAAATTAACAACTGTTGGACATCAATATCTGTCAAAAGTAATGGACTCAATTCCTCAGTAAAAAGATATAGTTTGACAGAATGGATTCATATGCATAATCCTTCATTCTATATACAAGAGAGATCAGAGATACAAGGCACATAATTAAACATAATAAAGACATTGTATGACAAGATAGTAATTAAAAGAAAATTAAATGGATTGAAGGTTAAAGGAATTCCATTAATTTCAGGGATAAAACATAGCTGTCCACTCTCTTACTACCTCTTCAATGTAGTCCATGAAGTTCTACATAGACCAATAAGCAACAAATGGAGATCAAAGGAATACAAACTGGAAAGTAGTAAATGTATCACAGTTAGATGATATGATACTATGTACATTAGAGCCTACTCATTTCTACTAGAGAATACCTACAGCAGATAAACACCTTCAGCAAAGTGGTTGGCTTCAAATAAAACTCAAAAAATTATCTTAGACTGCATTATACAAATGGTAAAAGGGTTGAGAAAGATTTTGGAGACTCAATACTCTTCATGGTAGCTACAGATTATATATATATATTACATATAATCTTACTGTGACTCTAAAAAAGCAAGAGAAAGACCAGTATGGCAAAGACTTCAAGACTGATGAAAGTAATTGAGAAAAATATTAGAAAATAGAAAAAAAAATTCCCATGCTCATGAGTACTGAGGATTAATGTAGTGAAAATGACCATCTTACCTATAGCAATACACAGAGTAAATAGATTCACCATCAAAACTCCAACACAATTCTTTACAGACCTTGCAATTATATTTCTTAACAATGTGGAAGTCTAAGCAACCCAGAATAGCTAAAACAATCTGAGACAATAGAGAAAATCTGGAAGAGTCACCATCCCTAACTTCAGAACAAGTGTTTTTTCAACAACTTATTCAAGTTTGAGAGAACTCAACTGACGTAAATGAATATGAATATAAATCTGTTACTTGTCATACTTTTCCACATGGAAAAATCGATCTGTTTTACATTATTGTGACTTCTTAAGACTGGGCTTGTCAACATACAGTCTTAGATGGGAAAGGTTTTCATAGGAATTGCTTGTCCTCTATGAAGACAATGGTAGGTGAGAGCTTCTGAAGCAGGTTGATTAATTATCTTCAGTGCCTTAGCCACTGGTGAGTTGGCCTGTTCCTGGCATAACTTCATGCAAATGACCATGAGTGTAGCGCTGGTTAAACATATCCTGTCAAAAGTAACAGGAGCAACCAAAGCCAAAGTCCAAAAATTATTTCTTGAGAAAAATTGTTATTGTTCAAGGAAGATAGATGTAAATGAGAGAGCTTGAAATGTGAGTTTGATCAAAATCTATCATGTACTTGAATGAAATCTCTAATGAATCACATAAAAGATGAAAAGAAACCCATGATAGTACTGCATGATCATAAATGTTCATAGTGTGAAGCCATGTGCATTTTCATTCCAGTGTGATCAGATTAAAGAAGCCATGGATGAAACTAATCAAAGAAAATATCACAGTTGAAGCAAGCAGTGTATGAGATTCAGAAGGAAACTGCAAGTTTGATAGCAGTTATATGCAAGCAACTATGTATAACAAATTATTTAACAATACAACAAGGAAAGAAATACCAGGTAGGGTCACTGTAGCTTTATTGTGCTAACCTTGCCTGTAATAGGGCTGATACTTAAGGTAAAGAGCTTTCCTGATACCACAGATGAGTATATGCAAATGTGGAAAAATTCCTAGTTTCTTTATCAACATTTCCATTACTTTGTCTTCAACAGGAAAATTTGGGGGAAAAACAATTATAAATTTTTGAAAGTTGATGTCCATTATGAATCATTTTTTATTTACTAATCAGTTTATAGAGTTTTATACTAGACATAAATGAGTCTCATTTGGAATTATGCAGGAAGAAATATACAAACATATTAGAAATGCATTGTGTGAAGAACAATTGTATATTTTGCTACTGGTTTTATTACTTGCATCAAATTCCATTTTGCTCCTTCAGTAGAAAATATAAACATGATTAAAGAATGATAAATTTATTCTATTGGATGCCATTGAATACATGCTTTGGCAGATGAAAAATTTCTTATTTTTATTAAGATTTAAACTTATCTGTTAAACCTTATACATTTCACATTCTATAGGTGCCAATCTCTACATCATTTCAATGCTGGTAAAAGCTTATTAGTGTGGAAACATTTGTCTTTTGGTTGGAACTCAAAGACATAGTTGATATTGTATACTATACCTGTAGTCACTTTATTTGTATAATATTTGTGTATTTCACAATTACAAATAATTTTTTAAGATTTTGTTATTTGCTTCAAATTGTTATCTGTCCTAAAAGTAATGCAGTGCCATTATCACCAAGCATCTATTACACTTTGTATTTTGAATATCCTTTATGATTTTTTCTCTATTCAAACACTTCCATATACTCCATAATATTCTCATTCAAATCAGTACCTATTTTTTCCTTGGCATTTATTGCTAACATTTGAGGTAGAACCTCTCCATACATATCTGTAACATTGTGTTCTCCCTTTTACTTTATATGGGCAAATAAGTACAAATGACCTATAAAACATTTTTTTTAATACTGAGTCATATTCACTCATTCTCTATAACTTGCATAGTAATGACTTTCACTCCTCTACTTCGTTGATCAATTAATAGGGAATTTCAATTAGGCCTGTGTTTCTCCTCACACTTTAAGGAAGCTATTGTCTTGGTACTATCATATAAAAATGAATAAATCCATTGAAATTGAGTTTTCTAGCCATCATTGTGGTATGCTATTATGAATTTCTTCCTACTTGACCAGGTTTATACTTGAAGATTGCTGGGTAATCCCATAACTTCCATGTATATTTACAAGTCTGAGGCTCTGATGTGTCTCTAGCTACTATCATCTTATCACTGTAAGAATATCATCTTATCTTGAAACTTACTTTCATGTTCTACAATCTTACCTTGAATTGCTTGTTTTATAACTATCAGTTCAGTTCAGTTCCTATTTAAGACTCCTGTGCTTCTGTGGTTCTTTGGGATTAATATTTCCTTGTGAAGAGGCAATCTTAAAGGTTTGAAGTCAGATGATTTTGTGCTACCCTGGCTGCTCTAACAACAACGTGGTTTGATTGAAGAGTTTGTATTGGGTTCTGATTCTTGAGCATCAGTCTTTTTAAGATACTGACCTGGGATCACAGTCATGAGTATGTAACTCCCATGTGATTGTTAGGTCACCAGTTCATTGTTTTTACTCCTGGAGATTTCCTTTTCGTCCTTTTCAAATTAAGAGACAAGGAGGAGAAACTCACATCTATTATCACAGTGTGGTTTGACCCTTTTAGTTCACAGGTTTTATATTGTTTTATTTGTACTCATATTAACAATATTATTAAATATTTCTTTATTTTACCCATTTTTCCTATTTCTTACTATCTTGTTTTCCCGACTCTTTGTATTTATTTATTTTTTTTTCTTAACCTTACATTTCAATAAAAGCCTCCATCCATTCTTTATTCACAATCTCCTCTTTCCATTCCTGCTCCTTTTCTCCCTAGATTTCTCCACAATGAAGTGTGAGAAATATGTAGTCTACTGCACTACCCAAGAACATCTAATCACAGAACGAATATCCACATTCTCTCCCACCGAAGCCAAATCATGGAGTACATAGTGGCGAACAGGGATTCAACAGTAGAGCACATAGACATAGACTATCCCAATCTGCTTGTTAGGATCACCATATGAAGACCAAGAAGAACACTTGCTATTAATATGTAGGTGGTAAAGTTCCAGCCCCTGCATGATCATCGTTTGGTGCCCCAGACTGTAAGTCATTTTGTGGTGCCCTTGTACCCTTAGTCTTGCCAAGTAATATATCCCACTCTTTCACAATAATCTTTAACTTCTGCCTAATGTTTAATTGTAGGAGTGAATCTGCCTCCATTATTTGTTGGAATGACACCTCTGAAGAGACCTTTATGTTAGGCTTCTATTTGTAAGTATCTGTAGCACTGTGAGAAGTTGTTTTTATCACATGGAATGGGTCTCAAGTAGCACCAGTCATTGTTTGACTGGTGCCACAGTCTCTGATCTATATTTCTTCATAACATTAGGCAAAATATTTTTGGGTTGAAAGATTTGTTGGTAAATTGATTTCCCCAACCCTCTCTTGGTAGTATTGCCTGACTGCATGAGTTGGCCAATTCAGTCTCTCTAACCTCTCTTATAGGAATCTCAGCTAGGCTAACCCACATAAATTCTCTGTAATCCCCCAAGTCCCAGGACTTCAGCTAGATCAAGATATGCTTCCCACTGGCTTCTATTCTGACTCCCACCTTTCTCCTGCCAGTCCTCTCCCCATACATCATCACCATCCCTTTTTTCCTTCTCACCTACTCTCATACACAGTTCTCTTTCTCTCAATGTAAAATGAACTGATGATGATTAAACTTCCCATTCTCAGTTAAATTCAAACATGGTCATTCATATTGTAACCCATTACTAACTTGTTTCTTTGTGTCTGTGAATAGTAGCATGATTACCCAGCACTTTGTGACTAATCTCCACTTACAAGTGAATAGATACCATATCTGTATTTTTATTTATGTGTTACCTCACTCAAGATATTATTATTGAGTTCCATTCATGTTCCTACAAAAAATATAATTTCTATGTTTCTAATAGCTGAATAGGTTTCCATTGTGCAGAACGCCAATTTTTCTTTAAGCATTCTTCAGTTGTCAGACATCTACGTTATTTCAAGTTTCTCGCTACTACAAAATATGTTGTTATGAAAATAATTGTGCAAATGTCCATGTGGTATAATGGGACTTCTTATGGGTATATGTCTAGGATTGGTGTAACTATGTCTTGTGGTAAAACAATTCCGAGTTTTCTGTGAAACCACCAAATTGATTTCCAAACTGGTTTTACAAGCTCACATTCCCACTAAACATGGAAAAGTGTTCCTACACTCTAAATCCCTCCACCATGTGCTGTCACTTGAGTTTTTCATCTTAGCTATTCTGAGAGTTTTAAGATTGAATGCCAGGATGATTTGATTGGTATTTCCCTGATTACTAGAAATGGAACATTTCTGTTAATGCTTCTTGCCCAACAGTGATTGCTTTGTTGAGAATTCTCTGTTTATCTCTCTTATTCATTTTTTTTAATTTTTTTAATTTTTAATATTTTTTATTACATAATATCCTCAATTACATTCCCAATGCTATCCCAAAAGTCCCCCATGCCCCCCACTTCCCTACCCACTCATTCCCATTCTTTTGGCCCTGGCATTCCCCTGTATTGGGGCATATAAAGTTTGCAACTCCAATGGGCCTCTCTTTCCAGTGATGGCCGACTAGGCCATCTTTCGATACATATGCAGCTAGAGACAAGAGCTCCGGGGTACTGGTTAGTTGATCATGTGGTTCCCCCTATAGGGTTGCATATCCCTTTAACTCCTTGGGTACTTTCTCTAGATTCTCCATTGGGAGCCATGTGATCCATCCAATAGCTGACTGTGAGCATCTGCTTCATTGTTTGCTAGGCCCCGGCATAGTCTCACAAGAGACAGCTATATCTGGGTCCTTTCAGCAAATTCTTGCTAGTGTATGCAATGGTGTCAGCGTTTGGAAGCTGATTATGGGATGGATCCCTGAATATGGCACTCTCTAGATGGTCCATCCTTTCATCACAGCTCCAAACTTTGTCTCTGTAACTCCTTCCATGGGTGTTTTGTTCCCAATTCTAAGAAGGGGCATAGTGTCGACACTTTGGTCTTCATTCTTCTTGAGTTTCATGCGTTTAGCAAATTGTATCTTGTATCTTGGGTATCCTAAGTTTTGGGCTAATATCCACTTATCAGTGAATACGTATTATGTGAGTTCCTTTGTGATTGTGTTACCTCACTCAAGATGATGCCCTCCAGGTCCATCCATTTGGCTAGGAATTTCATAAATTCATTCTTTTTAATAGCTGAGTAGTACTCCATTGTGTAAATGTACCATAATTTCTGTATCCATTCCTCTGTTGAGGGGCATCTGGGTTCTTTCCAGCTTCTGGCTATTATAAATAAGGTTGCTATGAACATAGAGGATCATGTGTCCTTCTTACCATTTGGAACATCTTCTGGAGATATGCCCAGAAGAGGTATTGCGGGATCCTCCGGTAGTACTATGTCCAATTTTCTGAGGAACCGCCAGACTGATTTCCAGAGTGGTTGTACAAGCTTGCAATCCCACCAACAATGGAGGTGTGTTCCTCTTTCTCCACATCCTCGCCAGCATCTGCTGTCACCTGAATTTTTGATCTAAGCCATTCTGACTGGTGTGAGGTGGAATCTCAGGGTTGTTTTGATTTGCATTTCCCTGATGATTAAGGATGTTGAACATTTTTTCAGGTGCTTCTCTGCCATTCCATATTCCTCAGGTGAGAATTCTTTGTTCAGTTCTGAGCCCCATTTTTTCATGGGGTTATTTGATTTTCTGGAGTCCACCTTCTTGAGTTCTTTATATATATTGGATATTAGTCCCTTATCTGATTTAGGATAGGTAAAGATCCTTTCCCAATCTGTTGGTGTTTTTTTTTTTTTTTTTTGTGTGTGTGTGTGTTATTGATGGTGTCTTTTGCCTTGCAGAATCTTTGCAGTTTCATGAGGTCCCACTTGTCATTTCTCGATCTTACAGCACAAGCCTTTGCTGTTCTATTCAAGATTTTTTCCCCTGTGCCCATATCTTCAAGGCTTTTC
The DNA here is from genome assembly GCF_978045245.1 of Mus caroli. Classification (NCBI taxonomy): domain Eukaryota; kingdom Metazoa; phylum Chordata; class Mammalia; order Rodentia; family Muridae; genus Mus; species Mus caroli. The sequence goes on from NW_028227273.1 coordinate 55,410,719, forward strand.
CCCACTTTCTCCTCTATAAGTTTCAGTGTCTCTGGTTTTATGTGAAGTTCCTTGATCCACTTAGACTTGACCTTAGTATGAGGAGATAGGAATGGATCGATTAGAATTCTTCTACATGGTAACAACCAGTTGTGCCAGCACCATTTGTTGAAAATGCTGTCTTACTTCCACTGGATGGCTTTAGCTTCCTTGTCGAAGATCAAGTGACCATAGGTGTGTGCGTTCATTTCTGAGTCTTCAATTCTATTCCATTGGTCTACTTGTATGTGACTATACTAGTACCCCCAGTTTTTATCACAATTGCTCTGTAGTAAAGCTTTAGGTCCGGCATGGTGATTCCACCAGAGGTTCTTTTATCCTTGAGAAGAGTTTTTGCTATCCTAGGTTTTTTGTTATTCCAGATGAATTTCTAGATTGCACTTTCTAATTCGTTGAAGAGTTGAGTTGGAATTTTGATAGGGATTCCATTGAATCTGTAGATTGCTTTTGGCAAGATAGCCACTTTTACAAAGTTGATCCTGCCAATCCATGAGCATGGGAGATCTTTCCATCTTCTGAGATCTTCTATAATTTCTTTCTTCAGAGACTTGAAGTTTTTCTTATACAGATCTTTCACTTCCTTAGTTAGAGTCACGCTGAGATATTTTATATTATTTGTGACTATTGAGAAGGGTGTTGTTTCCCTAATTTCTTTCTCATCCTGTTTATTCTTTGTGTAGAGAAAGGCCATTGATTTGTTTGAGATAATTTTATATCCAGCTACTTCACCGAAGCTGTTTATCAGGTTTAGGAGTTCTCTGGTGGAATTTTTAGGGTCACTTATATATACTATCATATCATCTGCAAAAAGTGATATTTTGACTTCATCTTTTCCAATTTGTATCCCTTTGATCTCCTGTTGTTGTCGAATTGCTCTGGCTAGGACTTCAAGTACGATGTTGAATAGGTATGGAGATAGTGGACAGCATTTTCTAGTCCCTGATTTTAGAGGGATTGCTTCAAGCTTCTCACCATTTACTTTGATGAGGCTACTGGTTTGCTGTAGATTGTTTTTATCATGTTTAGGTATGGGCCTTGAATTCCTGATTTTACCAAGACTTTTATCATGAATGGGTGTGGGATCTTGTCAAATTCTTTTTCCACATCTAACGAGATGATCATGTGGTTTTTGTCTTTGAGTTTGTTTATATACTGGATTACGTTGATGGATTTCCATATATTTAACCATCCCTGCATCCCTGGAATGAAACCTACTTGGTCAGGATGGATGATTGTTTTGATGTGTTCTTGGATTCAGTTAGCAAGAACTTTATTGAGGATTTTTGCATCAATATTCATAAGGGATATTGGCCTGAAGTTTTCTATCTTTGTTGGGTCTCTTTGTGGTTTAGATATCAGAGTAATTGTGGCTTCATAAAATGAGTTGGGGAGAGTACCTTCTGTTTCTATTTTGTGGAAAGTTTGTAAAGAACTGGGATTAGATCTTCTTTGAAGGTCTGATAGAACTCTGCACTAAACCCATCTGGTCCTGGGATTTTTTTTGGTTGGGAAACTATTAATGAATGCTTCTATTTCTTTGGGGGATATAGGACTGTTTAGATCATTATCCTAATCTTGATTCAACTTTGGTACCTGGTATCTGTCTAGAAACTTCTCCATTTCATCCAGGTTCTCCAGTTTTGTTGAGTATAGCTTTTTGTAGAAGGATCTGATGGTGCTTTGGATGTCTTCAGGATCTGTTGTTATGTCTCCTTTTTCATTTCTGATTTTGTTAGTTAGAATGCTTTCCCTGTGCCCTCCAGTGAGTCTGGCTAAGGGTTTATCTATCTTGTTGATTTTCTCAAAGAACCAACTCCTTGATTGGTTGATTCTTTGAATAGTTCTTCTTGTTTCCACTTGGTTGATTTCACCCCTGAGTTTGATTATTTCCTGCCCTCTACTCCTCTTGGGTGAATTTGCTTCCTTTTGTTCTAGTGCTTTTAGGTGTGTTGTCATGCTGCTAATGTGTGCTCTCTCCAGTTTCTTTTTGGAGGCACTCAGAGCTATGAGTTTTCCTCTTAGAAATGCTCTCATTGCGTCCCATAAGTTTGGGTATGTTGTGCCTTCATTTTCATTGAACTCTAAAAAGTCCTTAATTTCTTTCTTTATTCCTTCCTTGACCAAGGTATCATTGAGAAGAGTGTTGTTCAGTTTCCACGTGAATGTTGGCTTTCTATTATGTATTTTGTTATTGACGATCAGGCTTAGTCCATGGTGATTTGATAGGATGCATGGGACAATTTCAGTATTTTTGTATCTGTTGAGGCCTGTTTTGTGACCAATTATGTGGTCAATTTTGGAGAAGGTACCATGCAGTGCTGAGAAGAAGGTATATCCTTTTGTTTTAGGATAAAATGTTCTGTAGATATCTGCCAGATCCATTTGATTCATAACTTCTGTTAGTTTCACTGTGTCCCTGTTTAGTTTCTGTTTCCATGATCTGTCCATTGGTGAAAGTGGTGTGTTGAAGTCTCCCACTATTATTGTATGAGGTGCAATGTGTGCTTTGAGATTTACTAAAGTTTCTTTAATGAATGTGGCTGCCTCTGTATTTGGAGCATAGATATTCAGAATTGATAGTTCCTCTTGGAGGATTTTGCCTTTGATGAGTATGAAGTGCCCCTCCCTGTCTTTTTTGATGACGTTGGGTTGGAAGTCAATCTTATCAGATATTAGAATGGCTACTCCAGCTTGTTTCTTCATACCATTTGCCTGGGAAATTGTTTTCCAGCCTTTCATTCTGAGGTAGTGTCTATCTTTTTCTCTGAGATGAGTTTCCTGTAAGCAGCAAAATGTTGGGTCTTGTTTGTGTAGCCAGTTTGTTAGTCTGTTTCTTTTTATTGGGGAGTTGAGTCCATTGGTATTAAGAGATATTAAGGAAAAGTAATTGTTGCTTCCTGTTATTTTTGTTGTTAAAGTTGGCATTCTGTTCTTGTGGCTGTCTTCTTTTAGGTTTGTTGAGGGATTACCTTCTTGTTTTTTCTAGGGTGTGGTTCCCGTCCTTGTATTGTTTTTTTTTCTGTTATTATCCTTTGAAGGGCTGGATTCGTGGAGAGATAATATGTGAATTTGGTTTTGTCGTGGAATACTTTGGTTTCTCCATCTATGTTAATTGAGAATTTGGCTGGGTATAGTAGCCTGGGCTGGAATTTGTGTTCTGTTAGTGTCTGTATAACATCTGTCCAGGATCTTCTGGCTTTCATAGTCTCTGGTGAAAAATCTGGTATACTTCTGATAGACTTGCCTTTATATGTTACTTGGCCTTTTTCTCTTACTGCTTTTAGTATTCTATCTTTATTTAGTGCATTTGTTGTTCTGATTATTATGTGTAGGGAGGTATTTCTTTTCTGGTCCAGTCTATTTGGAGTTCTGTAGGCTTCTTGTATGTTCATGGCCATCTCTTTCTTTAGATTTGGGAAGTTTTCTTCTATAATTTTGTTGAAGATGTTTGCTGGTCCTTTGAGTTGAAAATCTTCATTCTCATCCACTCCTATTATCCAAAGGTTTGGTCTTCTCATTGTGTCCTGGATTTTCTGGATGGTTTGAGTAAGGATCTTTTTGCATTTTCCATTTTCTTTGATTGTTGTGCTGATGTTCTCTATGGAATCTTCTGCACTTGAGATTCTCTCTTTCATCTCTTGTATTCTGTTGCTGATGCTCGAATCTATGGTTCCAGATTTCTTTCCTAGGGTTTCTATCTCCAGTGTTGCCTCATTTTAGGTTTTCTTTATTGTGTCTACTTCCCTTTTTAGGTCTATTATGGTTTTATTAATTTCCATCATCTGTTTGGATGTGTTTTCCTGTTTTTCTTTAAGGACTTCTACCTGTTTGGTTGTCTTTTCCTGTTTTTCTTTAAGGACTTCTACCTGTTTGATTGTGTTATCCTGTTTTTCTTTAAGGACTTGTAACTCTTTAGCAATGTTCTCCTGTAATTCTTTAAGTGAGTTATTAAAGTCCTTCTTGATGTCCTCTACCATCATCATGAGATATGCTTTTAAATCCAGGTGTAGCTTTTCAGGTGTGTTGGGGTGCCCTGGCCTGGGAGAAGTGGGAGTGCTGGGTTCTGATGATGGTGAGTGGTCTTGGTTTCTGTCAGTAAGTTTCTTACGTTTACCTTTCGCCATCTGGTAATCTCTGGAGTCGTTATAGTTGTCTCTGTTTAGAGATTGTTCTTCTGGTGATTCTGATTACCGTCTATCAGCAGAACTGGGAGACAGGCTCTCTCCTCTGAGTTTCAGTGGTTAGAGCACTCTCTGCTGACAAGCTCTACTCTTACAGGGAAGGTGCCCAGATATCTGGTGTTTGGACCTCCTCCTGGCCAAAGAAGAAGGCCCAAAACAGGACCTTTCCCAGATGCTGTGTTGCTTTGGCAGGTCACAGAAGCTGTCAGCTTCTGTGGTGCACACTCTCACCTTTGCAGACTAAGTTCCTAAGTTCGCTGGAGTCCCGGAACCAAGATGGTGCTCCCTGCTCCTGAGGCAGAGGGCTCCCGTGCAAGGCGGGACCACTTTCCTCTGGCTGGGAGGGTGCCAGATGTCTTCGGCCCCAAAAGGGTGCTGCCTCAGTGGCTCTGTGGCTCCCACCTGTCCCAGAAGCTGTCTGCCTCTGTGGTGCACACTCTCACCTGTGCAGACTAAGTTCCTAGGTTCTTTGGAGTCCCGGAACCCTTTCTTACTCATTTTTAAATTGGGTTATTTGTTTTGTTGGTTTGTATGTTCTTGAGCACAGTTTTAATTTTTGTTTTATTCCTTTGTCAGTTTATTGAACATTACTTACCCAATGTGTGGGCATATGTTTGTTTCTATTGTTGGTATAATTTGCTTTAAATTAACTTTTTATTTGTATGATTTTTAATGTGACAATTGTTGATCACAGAGCCTGAGCCATTGGTATTTTGTTCAAGAAATTATCTCTTGTATCAATTCATTCAAGGCTATTCTCTATGTTTTCTTCCATTATATTTAGTATAATGGTTTTATTTTGTGGTCTTTGATCCACTTGGACTTAAGCTTTTGGTGGGGTAATAAACATAGATCTACTCTCAATCTTCTACATGCAGACATCTTGTTAGAGTAGCATCATTTGTTGAGTTTGCTTTCTTTTATCCATTGTATGGTTTATCCTCTTTGTCAAAAATCAAGGGTGCATAGGTGAGGGGTCTGGGTATATTTATTGGTCTTGATTCCTGAGAATTTGTTTCTGGATAATAAGTGATGAAGAATGACCAGTTATGTATATATTTATCTAGCAAGATAGGTCAATAAATTATTTTCTGTTCACAATATTGAAATGTATTTATTAGCACCAAATTACCAAACCAAATTTTTTCATATGCCACACTGACAAGCAGTCTCCATTTGAAGCATCAGTGACATGTGATGCATGAAACTCAAGAGGAAGGAAGACTGAAATGTGGATACTTCGATCCTTCTTAGAAGCAGGAACAAAATACCCATGGAAGGAATTACAGAGACAAAGTGTGGAGCAGAGGCGGAGGAATGATCATCCAGACACTGCTCCACCTGGGAATCTGTCTCATATGCAGCCATCCAACTATTGCGGATACCATCAAGAGCTTGCTGATAGGAGCCCAAAAAAGCTGTTTCCTGATAGTCTCTGCCAGTGCATTACAAATACAGAAGTGGATATTGACAGCCACTGAACAAAGCACAGGGTCCCCAATGAAGGAGCTAGAGAAAAAACTCAAGGAGTTAAAGGGGAATGCAGCCTCGTAGGAGCAACAACAGTATGAACAAACCAGTATCCTCAGAGCACGCAGGGAGTAAACCACCAACCAAAGACTACACATGGTGGGAATCATGGCTCTAGTTGCATAACTAGCAGAGAATGTCCTAGTTGATCATCAATGCGAAGAGAGACCCTTGGTACTGAAAAGGCTCTATGCCACAGTGTAGGGGAGTGCCAGGTCCAGGAAGCTGGTATAGTTGGGATGGGCTGCAGGGGTAGGGGGTGGGGCATAGGGATTTTTTAGGGGGGAAACCAGGAAATGGGACAACATTTGAAATGTAAATAAAGTAAATATCTAATAAAAAGGAAAAAAAATGTGGCATGTGATTTAGGGCTTCCTTTGCTGTGGTGCAATGAAACTCAATGTGGCCAGTAGCAAGTCTGACAAGAAAGGATTTATTTGCTTTTACTTCCCTTAAGTGAGGATCATCAAAGGAAGACCAGACAGTAAATCAAACAGAGAAGGAACATGAAAGAAAGCTGTTGCAGAGGCACAGAAGGATGCTGATTACTGGCTTACTTCACCTGTCTTGCTCAACTTGGTTTCTTATGTAACCTAAGATGTCCACTCGTTAAAGTAAACTGATACCTCTATTGGAACTGAAGGAGTTGAAGGGGTTTGGTTTACAACCCCATAGGAAGAACAACAATATCAACCAAACAGATTTTCAGAAACCCCAGGGACTAAGCCATCAACAAAGGAGTACATTTTAATCCAGCTGCATATGTAGCACAGGATGTCCTTGTCATGCAACAATGGAAGGAGAGGTCCTTGGTGTTATGAAGGCTCGATAGATGTCCCAGTGTTAGATAATTGAGGGCAGGGAGGTAGGAGTGAGTGAAAAGTCTAGAGCCAGGAGTAGCTTATATTTAATTGAGTTGTAGGCCAAATGGACACCAAAGAAATTCCTACCAATAATCAATATTTATAAATATCTCTACAAAAACTGATAGTGAGGCCTTATTCCTAAGTTCAACATGTGCATATTCATTATACATGGTCAATTTAAGTTGGTGACACTGTAGAGCTTCACCACTATGACAAATGTTCATGACACTCAAAGGTATTACACACTCTACTACAGGAGAAAAAGAAACTGCCACCCATCTAAAAATCCTTTGATCTATAACAAGTGGCCTGAAAGCAAGACAATCTGTTGAAATTAAGGTACTAACATTGTGAGAGTAACCAAACATATTTGACTGGGTATGAGACACACTAAATGAGATGGTACTAATTACTAACATCATATTGGTTTTCAAGAACCTAAAACCTGCCCTGGGACCTTGGATAAATTCATATACTACTCGTCAACCATAAAAGAATATCCACACATTTCTTTTAATGTCTTTCTGCTATAATCATAGATTGCTGTGTTGCTCAGTCATTATTATAGAATGTTTATCCTATAGTAGATAAAAATGATAGGAGAAAAATACAACTAAAACAATTACAAAGAATGGAAACCTTGTAAAAGTCTGTTCTCAATAGAAAACTCTCCATCAAGGAGAGACATTGTGCCTGGCTTGGGCTTCTGTTTTTTGTTTGTTTGGTTTGGTTTTGGTTTTATTGTTCTTTGTTTTTTGTTGTTATTCTTTGTTTCTTTAGGGAAATTGAGGTAGCCACTAGAAAGTCACAGATTCCTGGGCCCCAAGGGGATCCCAGGACCAACAGGATGGCATGAGCCAAAATACACAACAAAAGGGAAAGAGAACCTGTAGAGACCATATCCAGTGTATAAGCATGTCCCACTGTTGAGGGATAGGGCCACCCACCCATCTGAAAAATATTAATCCAGAAAGCCTCAGTGTCAAAAGGAAATGCATCATCAAAGAATGGAGCATGGACTGAAGGAAAGGCCATCCATACACTGCCTTACATAGGGATCCATTCCACCTACAGATACCAAACACAGACAGTAGTGCTGTCATGAAGTACTCACTGACAGGGGCCTGGTATAGCTGTATACTGAGAGATTTTGCCAGAACCTGATCAATAAGGATATGGATGCACAAGCCCAACCATCAGACTAAGCTCAGGGACACCAATGGAAGAATAGAGGAAGGACTGAAGGAGCTGAAGATATTTGCAACCCCATTAGAAGAACAACAATATCAACCAACCAGACCCCCACTACCCACTAAAAGTTCCCAATGACTCAATCACCAACTAAATAGTACACATAGAGGGAAACATGGCTTTAGCTACACATGTAGCAGATTACCTTATCTGGCAAAAAGAGAAGAGCCCCTTGGTCCTGTGTAGGCTCAATGACCCAGTGTAAGGGAACACTAGGGCCCTAAGGCTGGAGGTGGTGCAAGGGAGGGGGAGATCCCACATATAATCAGGGGGACAGGGTAGGAATATGTGGCTTAACTGGGAAAGAGGATAACATTTGTAATGTAAATAAATAAAATAACCAATAAAATGGGGAAAAAAAAGAGAAATGTCCATCAAGTTCCTATCCTCATTCGTCAGCAAATGGTGGCCGAGGAGGGTGAAGATTTGGGACATCCAATAGAGATACACTAATAGAAAAAGGATTTATATACAGTAGAGTTGTGATATAAATATAATCCCAGAGTGAATATAGATACCTGAAAATGGGCTACAAGTTCTAAATCAGAAGATTTTTCATTAGTTAGAAGGAAATTTAGCACATTAATTGATCCCTAATGAATAAGATATCTCCAATGATAACCATGATAAAGTGAAAAATTTCATGAAGAGTCTCAGCGAGTATACAAACTACAGTTAAGACTAGACTCCATGCCAGAAACATATCTAATTTGAGTGAACTCACTAATACATTTGGATGTTTATTATAATATATATAATATATAATACATTCTCTGTTCAACATTTAAACCAATACATATTTTGTTTATATTACATTTCACATGTATATGTCTATGGGATTTCCTTAGCCCCAAACCTGGATCTTCCTGTCTGTGTTATTGTCTTGTAATTTGACTCTTCATTTTTGATTATTTTTTTTGTTCATTTACTTGGTTTATCTAATATAACTTTATTTAACTTTATGCATCTTATGTAATTATCTTTTTATATCTATTCATTTTCTAATGAGAGAAGTCAAAAGAATATGAATTTAAGTGATGGGATATTAAAAAAATCCATATGGAATTAAAATTCCCTAATAAAACAAAACACACAAAAAAAACAATATCCTCCTGGTCCATGCTCTAACTATTCCACATCCCATATCTACTCCCTGCCCCACTGTCTCCATGAGCATCTCCCCATACCCTACTACACCAAACCTCTAAACTCCCTGGGGCCTCCAGTCCCTTGGACGTTAGGTGCATCTTTTCTGACTAAACTGAGACCCAGATATCATCTGCTGTATATGTGTTGGGGGCCTCATATCAGCTGGTGTATGCTGCTTAGTTGATGGTCCAGTATCTGAGAGATTTGGGGGTTCAGCTTATTTGAGATGGCTTGTCCTCCTACACAGTTACTTGTGAATGTTGAAAACTACTAGATTAAAGGGAATAATATTTTGCACTTGGCCCATGATTCTGTCATTTGAATACTTGTGCTTTCATTAGCATAGAGCTAGACAAGGAAATTTACTATCCTAGATCTACCATTCAGTTGTTAAGACTTCTGGTCTTAAAGCTGGATTGCATGGCTAACTATACTCCTAAGCCCATGTGTATGTTAATGATTCTAACACCTTCTTACTATGGCTGACAGGATTTGTGCCTTGACCTGAAGCTGATGCAATAGTGAAGACACAATATAACATGGTCCTGTGACTTGGCTCTTGAGAAGTTGAATCAAATAATACCTAAAGTAAATATCACACTGACACTTTTTAATCTAAATGTCAAATATTACATTCAAGAGCATAAGCCTCTTTCAGCTTCTGGTCATCCCTAACCTTTGGTAGCTCTTTTGTATCCAATATACACAATACCCATTTCCACAGGAAAGACAAGATTTGATGTGTAATTTGGAAGGTCTTCTCTGGAAGCTAGGTTAGTAACTAAATATCAAATAAATCTTGTGTGTTTACCAGTAGTCACCTATGCTACTTTACACAGACACCAGAATTGTGTTAAAATAGGAAATGTTATGAGAGAAAATGCCCTTCAAATATATGTCTATAAATAAATTTTTAATTAAAAATTAATGGCAAAAGGCCAAGATCATTATAAGTGGTGCCCTCCCTGGGCTTATGTTCTTGAATTCTGAAAAAAAAATATCTAGTTCAGCCAGTCATGGAAAAGAAGCCAGTTGGAAGGAAGCACCATGCAGAGACTGCCCCATCCGGGGATCCATACCATAATCAACCACCAAATGCAGACACTATTGCATATGCCAGCAAGGTTTTGCTGATATGACCCTGATATAGTTGTCTCTTGTGATGTGATTCCAGTGCCTGGCAAATACAGAAGTGGATGCTCACAGTCATCTATTGGATGGAGCACAGGGCTCCTAATGAAGGAATTAGAGAAAGTCCCCAAGGAGGTGAAGAGATCTGTAACCCTATAGGAGGAACAGCAATATGAACAAGCCAGTACCCCCTGAGCTTGTGTCTCTAGCTGCATATGTAGCAGAAGATGGACTTATCGGCAATCATTAGGAGGAGAGGCCCTTGGTCTTACAAAGATTATATGCCCCAATACAGGGAAATGCCAAGGCCAGGAAGCAGGAGTGCGTAGGTTGTGGAGCAGGGCAGGGGGAGGATATAAGGGCTTTCAGGATAGCATTTGTATTGTAAATGAAGAAAATATCTAATATTTTTTAAATAAAAAAATAAAAGAAGGAGCAAAAAGGAAGAAAGAAAGGAAAAAAAATCCAGTAAGAATCACACATCAATAGTTTCTTCATCAGCCCCTGACTACAGGTTCTTCCCATAGAATGGTTCTGTACTGACTTAGATGATAATCAGAAATATAGAAGTGTAAATCAAATACACACTTTTTATCTACAACTTTGTTTCTTTGGTGATTTTTCATTATATAAAGAGAAACTGTAACTAAAATAAATTGTTACCAAAATTTTGGAGTATTCTTGTGACAGAACACACTATGTTTTAAAAAGTATGTTTTTGCATGGGAGATCTATCCATCTTCTGATTAGACAGACTAACAGACTGGCTACATAAACAGGACCCAACATTTTTGCTGCTTATAGAAAACCCACCTCAGGGAAAAAGACAGATACTACCTCAGAGTAAAAGGCTGGAAAACAATTTTCCAAGAAAATGTCCTAAAGAAACAAGCAGGAGTAGCCATTCTAATATCGAATAAAATCAACTTCTAAACCAAAGTTATCAAAAAAGACAAGGAAGGGCACTTCATACTCATCAAAGGTAAAATCTTCCACAATGAACTCTCAATTCTGAATATCTATGCTCCAAAAGCAAGGACATCCACATTCATTAAAGAAACTCAAGTAAAGTTCAAAGCACACAGTGCACCTCACACAATAATAGTGGGAGACTTGAACACCCAACTCTCATAAATGGACAGACCCTGGAAACAGAAACTAAACAGAGGCACATTGAAACTAACAGAAGTTATGAAACAAATGGATTTAACAGATATCTATAGAACATTTTATCCTAAAACAGAAGGATATACCTTCTTCTCATCACTCACGGAAACTTCTCCAAAATTGACTGCATAATTTGTCACAAAACAGGCCTCAACAGATTAAAAAAAAATGAAATTATCCCATGCATCCTATCTGATCACCATGGACTAAGACTGATGTTCAATAACAACATAAATCATAGAAAAACATCATTCATGTGGAAGCTGAAAAACACTCTACTCAATGATAGCTTTGTCAAGGAAGAAATAAAGAAAGAAATTAAAGACTTTTTAGAGTTTAATGAAAATGAAGCCACAATATACCCAAACTGATTGGACACAATGAAAGCAGTCTTAAGAGGAAAACTCACAGCTCTAAGTGCCTCCAAAAAGAAACTAGAGAGAGCATACAGTAGAAGCTTGACAGCACACCTAAAAGCTCTAGAGAAAAAAAAAAAAAAAAAGGAAACAAATTCACCCAAGAAGAGTAGACTGCGAGTAATAATCAAATTCAGGGCTGAAATCAACGAAGTGGAAACAAAAAGAACTATACAAAGAATCACCTAAATCATGAACTGGTTCTGTGAGAAAGTCAACAAAATTGATAAACCCTTAGCCACACTAACAGGGACAGTATCCTAATTAACAAAATAAGAAATAAATAGGGAGACATAACAACAAAACCTGAGGAAATTCAAAGCATCATCAGATCCTACTACAAAAGACTATACTCAACTGGAAAATTTGGATGAAATGGTCAAATTTCTAGACAGATACCAGGTACCAAATTTAAATCAGGATCAGATTAATGACCTAAACTGCCCAGTATCCCCTACAGAAAAAGAAGCAGTCATTAATAGTCTCCCAATCAAAAAAACAAAACAAAACAAAACAAAAAAAAACAAACAAACAAAAAAAAAAAACAAAAAACAAAAGAACAAAAGACCAGTACCAGATGGGTTTAGTGCAAAGTTCTATCAGACCTTCAAAGAAGACCTAATTCCAATTCTCCTCACACTATTCCACAAAATAGAAACAAAAGGTACTATACCCTATTCATTTTATGAAGCCAAAATTACTCTCATACAAGGACCAACAAAAAAGATAACTTCAGACCAATTTCCCTTATGAATATTGATGCAAAATTACTCAATAAATTTCTCGCTAACCAGATCCAAGAACACATCAAAATGACCAACCATCATGATCAAGTAAGCTTCATTCCAGGGATGCAGGAATGGTTTAATATATTGAAAATCAACAATGTAATCCAGAATATGAACAAACTCAAAGACAAAAATCACATGATAATCTTGTTAGTTGCTGAGAAAGCACTTGACAAAATCTAACACCCATTCATGATATAAGTCTTGGAAAAATCAGGAATTCAAGGCCAATACATAAACATAATAAAAATCAATATACAGCAAACCACTAGCCAACTTAAAACTAGATGGAGAGAAGCTGGAAGCAATCCCACTAAAATCAGGGGTTAGACAAGTCTGCCCAGTTTCTCCCAACCTATTCAATATAGTACTCAAAATTCTAGCCAGAGCAATTGGAGAACAAAAGGGGATACAAAATGGAAGTCAAAATGTCACTATTTGCAGATGATATGATAGTTTATATAAGTGATCCTAAAAATTCCACCAGAGAACTCCTAAACCTGATAAACAGCTTCAGTAAAGTATCTGGATATAAAATTAGCTCAAACAAATCATTGTCCTTTCTCTACACAAAGGATAAACAGGCTGAGAAAAAAATTAGGGAAACAACACCCTACACAATAGTCACAAATAATATAAAGAACTTTGGTGTGACTCTACCTACAGAAGTGAAAGATCTGCATGATAAGAACTTCATGTCTCTGAAGAAAGAAATTGAATAAGATCTCAGAAATTGGAAAGATCTCCCAGGCTCATGGATTGGCAGGATTAATATAGTAAAAATGACTATCTTGCTGAAAGCAATGTACAGATTCAATGCAATACCCATCAAAATTCCAAATCAATTCTTCAGAGTTAGAAAGGGAAATTAGCAAATTCATCTGGAATAACAAAACATAGGATAACAAAAACTATCCTCAATGACAAAAGAACCTCTGGGGGAATCACCATGGCTGACCTCAAGCTGTACTACAGAGAAATTTTGATAAAAACTACATTATACTGGTACAGCAATATACAGGTAGACCAATGGAATATACTGGAAGACCCAGAAATGTACCCACACACCTATGGTTACTTGATCCTTGACAAGGGAACTAAAACCATACAGTGGAAAAAAGAGAGCATTTTCAACAAATGGTGCTGGCACAACTGGGGGTTATAATGTAGAAGAATACAAATTGATCTATCTTTATCTCCTTGTTCTAAGATCACGTCTATATGGAACAAGGAACTCTACATAAAATCAGAGACACTGAAACTTATAAAGGAGAGTGTGGGGAAAAGCCTCGAAGATACTGGCACAGGAGAAAAAATTCCTGAACAGAATAGCAATGGCTTGTGTTGTAAGATCGAGAATAGACAAATGGGACCTCATAAAAAGGCAAAGCAAAAGACACTGTCAATAAGACAAAACGGCCACCAACAGATTGGGAATGGATCTTTATCAATCCTAAATCAGATAGGCGACTATTATCCAATATATATAACGAACTCAAAAATATGGACTCCAGACAATCAAATAACAATTTTTTAGAAATGGGGCACAGAGCTAAACACAGAATTATCAACTGAGGAATACCGAATGGCTGGGAAGCACCTGAAAAAATGTAGAACAACTTTAATCACCAGGGAAATGCAAATCAAAATAACCCTGAGATACCACCTCACACCAGTCAGAATGGCTAAGATGAAAAAATTCAGGTGACAGCACATGCTAGTGAGGATGTGAGGAAGAACACTCTTCCATTTTTCGTGGGAATATAAGCTGGTACAACCACTCCGGAAATCAGTCTGGCTGTTCCTCAGAAAATTTGACATTTTACTACCAGAAGATCCAGCAATTTCTCTCCTAGGCGTATACCCAGAAAATGTTCCAACTTGTAATAAGGACACATTTTTCACTCTCTTCATAGCAGCCATATTTATTATAGTCAGAAAGTGGAAAGATCCCAGATGTCCCTCAACAGAGGAATAGGTAAAGAAAATGTGGTACATTTACACAATGGAGTACCACTCAGCCATTAAAACAACGGAATCTTGAATTTCTTAGGCAAGTGGATGGATCTGGAGGATATCATCCTAAGTGAGGTAACCAATCACAGAAGAACACACATGATTTGCACTCACTGATATGTGGATATTAGCACAGAAACTTAGAATATCCACCATACAATTAGCAAAACACATGAAACTCAAGAACAAGGAAGACCAAATTTTGAATATTTTGCTCCTTAGAAGGGGGAACAAAATACCTATGGAAAGAGTTACAGAGAAAAATTTTGGGACTGAGACAGAAGGAAGTAACATCCAGTGAATTCCCCATCAGGGGATCTATCGCATATACAACCACCAAACCCAGACTCTTTTGCATATGCTGGAAAGATTTTGCTGACAGAACCCTATTGTAGCTCTCTCTTGTGCAGTTATTCCAGTGGCTGGAAAATACAGAAGTGGATGCTCACAGTCATCGATTGGATGGAACACAGGGCCCCTAATGAAAGAGCTAGAGAAAGTACCCGAGGACTTAAGGGGTCCCTAACACTATAAGGCGAACAATAATATGAACTAACCAGTACCCTCAGAACTATTTCTCTAGCTGCATATGTAGCAGAGGTTGGCCTAGTCAGCCATCAATGGGAGGAGAGGCACTTGGTCTTTCATAAAACATATTCTCAAGTACAGGGGAAAACCAGGGCCAGGAAGTGGGAGTTGTTGAGTTGTGGAGCAGGGCTGTGGGGAAGTTATAGGGAGCTTTTGGGATAACATTTGAAATTTAAATGAAGAAAATACCTAATAAAAAAGAGAATGTGTTACTGAGATGTTTGGGGCTGAAATTCATTCAAGACAAACTAAATGCCCATTCATACAAAAGCTTATTTTCATTTCTATTTTCATACAAAGATATTAAAACTGATTTTTAATAGATTCATTCTTAGTCCTTAGATTTTGGTCTTTGTAAAAAGCTGCTGGAATTTTTTGGTTTTGAGACATTTTGTTGTATATTCTTAAGTTCTATCTCTAAACTACAAAATGCTTTTTTGCTTGTCCTAATTCTGCATTAAAGTGTTATGCTATGTTAGAAAAAAAACAATTTTAGATAATGAGTTCATTTATTTTGAAGTATGACTTCATTAAGACCCATCCTGGAGATAAGTAAAGTACACATCTGTGTTTGAGTATTTTGAATTTCCCAAGAAGAACTTTCTTCTGGATAATAAGAGATGAAAATATATACATATACATTTGTGTGTGTGTGTGTGTGTGTGTATGTGGTGTGTGTGTGTGTGTATGTGTGTGTGTATGTGTGTGTGTGTGTGTATGTGTGTGTGTGTATCTGTGTGTGTGTTTTACCAGTCAAATAGGAGGATTTTTTTCTTTCATCAATATCAGAACTTATTGATTAGCGTCAAATTACCTAACCAAATTATTACATAGGCCACAATAACAAGCAGTCTTATTTTGAACCATAATGGGCATGCAACTTAGGGTTTCTATTGCTGGAGTAAAACTCCATGTGACCAGAATCAAGTCCAACAAGAAAGGGTTTAGTTGTTTTTACTTCCATTAACTGTACATCAACAAAGGAAGACCAGGCAGGAAATCAAACAGAGAAGGAACATGAAGGAAATAACTGATACACAAACATGGAGTAATGCTGATTACTGGCTTATTCACCTGGCTTGCTCAGCCTGATTTTTTTTTTTTTTTTTTGAGACAGGGTTTCTCTGTATAGCCCTGGCTGTCCTGGAAATCACTTTGTACACTAGGATGGTCTCGTGCTCAGAAATCTGCCTGCCTCTGCCTCTGGAGTGCTGGGAGTAAAGGCATGTGCCACCACACCCAGTTCTCAGCCTGATTTCTTATGCAACCTAAGATGTCCACACCCACATAGGGCTGATACCTCTCACATAAGTTATTAACTAAAAACAAAGAATTACAGATGGATATTTTCAAGGCATTTTCTCAAATGAGGTTCCTTCATTTCAGATTACTAGAAGGTGTGCAATGTTGACACAACACTAGACTGCAAAACTGACACATGTTCACTTGAAAAAAACTCTGCTATTTATTCATCCTTTTCTTTATCATTGATACCCAAAATCTCACATGTTTGATGGTTATTTTATTTATTTAAATTTCAAATATCCCTCTTCCAGGTTACACTTATGAATATTTCCTATTGCATTCCCCTCCCCCTGCTTCTATAAAGATGTTCCTCCACTCACCCACCCACTCCTTCCTCATCACTTGGGCATTACCCTATACTGGTCCATAGAGCCTTCATAAGCCAAGGGCCTCCCCACCCATTGATGACAGATAAGGCAATCCTTTGCTACATATGCAACTTGAGTCATAGGTCGCTTGACATATACTCTTTGGTTGGTGGTTTAGTCCTTGGGAGCGTTGGAATTTCTGGTTAGTTGATATTGTTGTTCTTCCTATGAGGTTACACACCCCTTCATCTCATTTAATCTTTCCTCTAGCTCCTTCATTGTGGTTGCATGCTCAGTCTGATGGTTGGTTGACTGCAAGCATTTGCATGGGGATTGGTCAGACTCTAGTATAGCCTCTCAGGAAACTGCTATATCAATCTTCGGTTAGCAAGCATCAGCATGTGTCTGAATTTGGTGTCTTCATATGAGATGGATTCCCAGGTGAGGAAGTCTCTCTTTGTCCTTTCCTTCAATCTCTGTTCCACTCTTTGTCGCTGCATTTTCTTTAGACATTAGAAATAATGGTTTAATATTTTTGAGATGGTGGGTGGCCACATCCCTCAACTAGGGTTGTGTCCAACCTCTGGATATGGCATCTACAGGTTCTCTCTCCTCTTAGTTGGGTGTTTCACCTAATATCATCCCTGTTGGATCCTGTAGCCATTTGATTTCCTGGCTTCCAGAACTTTTTGGTGGATACCCTCAGTTCTCCATCCTCCAATGCTACACACCACTGTTCGAATTCCTGAACCTTTGTACATTCCCCCCTCACTAATCCTACACCTAATCTTGGCCCCCTTTTCCCATCTCTCTGCCTTTTCCCTCCCAAGTTCCTCCCTCCCTCTACCTTCCATGATTATTTTGTTCCCCCTTGTTTGTAGAACCGAAGCAGTGACTGATCCATCTTGAAAACCAATACATGACTGCAAGCCCACTCATGACACTGCTAAGAATCTGGATATCTCAAAGACACAATATAGCAAATAATATAAATTTTAAAAAGTCATTGGAATGAATTGCAATGATATTCTGCAATACTCACAGATTGGTGCTTAGCCTATCATCAGAGACATTTTACCCAGGAACTGATTGAAACAGATGCACAGAATGTAAACAGATGCAGACAGCTATACTTTGCATAGAAGTTGGAGAATCTGTAGTGAAAAAAATCAATAACAAAAACAAACAAAAAAACAAACAAACAAAAAATGAATACTTTAGTGCCATAAGCAGGTTACATTTAATTGAGTTGTTTGACAAGAGGACACCATAGAAAATCTTACCTATACAAAATATTTCTAAATAGTCTCTCCAAAAACTGATGCCAAGGAGATATTGCTAAGGTTAACATGTACATATTTATTAAACATGGAGAGTTCAAGTTGGTGACTATCTAGAGTCTCTGGAATGAGCTTGTCCCTCTTGTTAGCCTGTAAGCCTATGTAAGCATTTTTTGGAGGCCAAATCTCCTCTAGCAGCACTTGTACAGAGAGGGCTGTGGAACTGCCCCAACTCCTGATGCACATGGAGGCTGAAAGGACCCTGTCCCAGCTCCTCCACTGCCCCTGTGCACTCATGTCTGGTCCCCAAGAGTGTAAATTTTGGGTCAGAAACTTTAGGGGTCCATTATGATACAATGTGGCCACTGGCTGTGTTTCCTGGAGGATGAAGATAATCTCCTTAGCTCTCAGAAGGTCTTCTACTGTTATGTTTCTAAAGGTGAAACTACAAAACATAATTCCTGAGTGAAACTCACTGTCAGAGTATCTTTATTTTGTCTAAAATGGGAAACTATAAGTGGGGTAGGAGGCAGAGAATATGGGAACAGGTCTGTTGGTAGGAAGCTGTTTCTAGTCATATGTTCACAGAGCTATTGCCAGGACAGCATCAAGACTATCCAGGCCAAGCTTGTCCCAGCTGTCAGAGGCCACTGGGAAAACCCTCCACGTGTCTACCTCCTGAATGAACACAGGAAAGTAGATGGGCTTGCTGCATGCCTATTTTGAGTCTCCAGGCAGCAGCAAAGCTGAACTTGCTGTACTCTGTATAGGCAGGAGGGCTTCTTCCTGAGAAATACAGGAATTTGTACAAACTTGTTCATTTCTCTAGAATGCACTCTGTCTTTCATCACATAGTAGGTGATTTCTTCTGTATCTTTCTTGTTAATGTGTCCTGAAAGAGGCACAAATTGTTTAGACATATTCCAACATCACAGTGACTTAAAAAAAATCACAGAAGAGAATCTCTGGTTGCTCCTGTGTGTAGCTACACTGATGATTTTGAAGAAAATATGTTAGAATACCAATGGCTCTCAGGCTTGTTACTGCAAAATTCAAGTAAGCAGAGAACAAGGGAGAAGTTTTAGTAACTGTAGCAAATAAGAGGATTGAATGGACCTTGTTTGAAAAGCAAAGTCTTCCTGGAACAGGGAACATGTACATATTTTCAGATATGCTATTGATATCATGAGGATGATCACTGAAGGAGGACTATTAAACACTGACAGTTTCAAGTCATGGATCCCATGCTGTTTAGACTTAAATGAGAAGAGGGCATGGGGAGAGAAATAAAGACTGGTTGACTGTGAGGTTCATGTCAATTAGAATGGAACTTTAACCCTGGCTGAGTAGAGAAACATGCTTAAGATTGCACTAGTGCTACACTGATCTGCATCACACTGTTAGTTCCCATTTTGTTCAATTATGCCCCCCTGTAAATCTGAGGCTAAACAAACTCTTCCTCCTACAAGTAGATCCTTGTCTGCATTTGATCACAGCCATGAGAATACTTAGCATTACAGTTGTTTGGGGCAAGAATGTGAAAGGAAATATATTTTTAAAATACTGTGGTGTTTTGAAGAGTGATCATTGGTCTCTTGCATGTGACATCATAATGAGACTTTCCAAGGAATGTTAGATACCAAACAATAGCAAGCTGCTGCCTAGGCTGGGTTTGTCCTTGTGCTTAAGAGAGGCAGTTGTTTGGTGGGAGAGCACTTGGACTCTGTTGTTTCCCACAAACTTGGCCTTTTTCCCAACTTGTTGGATCTGGATATAGTGAGTTATATTTGTTTTCTAGGTTTTCAGTTTGGACTTTTGGCATTTGTTGGTCATTTATTTTTTTATTTATTTACATCATTTGTTGTGTTTTAACTTATGTCTCTATGCTCCTTTTCTTCATTTCAGATGTTATTCCTTTTATCAAGTTCATTTACTTGTCCTGTTTGCCTTTGTTCTTGTCTATTTTACACATTTGGTGGTATATATTAACTGTACACAATGAGGAAATCATCTTGACTTCACATAACTGCTTCTACTGCCTTTGAATACTCTTTATCTGCTTTATTTCACGTCCCCACCCATTGGATGTGATAAGTACTTCTCATTTTACAAGGGTTCTGTCCCACTCATGACCTCTAGAAAAGAAAGTGTGACACTTGTGTTTGTGGATCTGGCATGTTTGTAATGACACATCCCTAGTTCCATGTGTTTTCCTGAAACAGGTATTCCACTCCAGATGTTGCCTCATGATGAAAAGAATTTGAAAGTGTGTCTTCCCTCAGTATTACAGACTACTGAAATTCTTGCCAATTCTTGCTGCTAGTTGTTAAGACTGCAATATTGTTTTGCAGTTTGTTATTTTGGCCCTTTGGATTCATGTTTGGTCTTACTTATTTCAGTTTGTACTGGCTGGTTTTGTGTGTCAACTTGACACAGCTGGAGTTATCACAGAGAAAGGAGCTTCAGTTGAGGAAATGCCTCCATGAGATCCAACTGTAAGGCATTTTCTCAATTAGTGATCAAGGGGGAAAGGCCCCTTGTGGGTGGGACCATCCCTGGGCTGGTAGTCTTGGGTTCTATAAGAGAGTAGGCTGAGCAAGCCAGGGGAGGCAAGCCAGTAAAGAACATCCCTCCATGGCCTCTGTATCAGCTCCTGCTCCCTGACCTGTCTGAGTTCCAGTCCTGACTTCCTTTGGTGATGAACAGCAGCATGGAAGTGTAAGCCTAATAAACCCTTTCCTCCCCAACTTGCTTCTTGGTCATGATGTTTGTGCAGGAATAGAAACCCTGACTAAGACAATATCCATGTTTATGTTTATATACACACTTATATTTTTACTTTCTTTGATTCTTCTCTCATTTAATACATCCTAACAGCATTCTCACCTCCCTCACTCCTCCCTGTTGTCTTACCTCCTCTGTCTTCCAAATTTAGACTTCCCATTTCCTTCAGAAAGTATCAGTCTTCCCAGAGATAGTGACCAAACATGGCACACTAGGTAAAAGATTTTATTAATAATGTTGGATTTTCTCTGAGGGTTAATTTGTACCTATATTATCACTTTCTTCATTAATTATGACCCATCATTTTTTTTCAAGACAGGGTTTCTCTGTGTAGCCCTGGCTGTCCTGGAATTTACCCTGTAGACCAGGCTGGTGTTGAACTCAGAAATCTGCTTGTCTCTGTCTCCCAAGTGCTGGGATTAATGGTGTGTAAAACACTGCCTGGCTATGAGCCAATTTTTATTTTGAAACACTAGTCTTATTTCCTTCATTACTTTTCCCTTGTATAAAATATATATATATATATTTATTTTTCACTTATTTACTTTACCTCCTGCTCACTGTCCCCTCCTGGTTACCCCCTCCCACAATCTTGCCTCGCACCATCTTCCTTTTTCCTTTGAGTGTGTAGTCTCCCAGGGTTCCCCCACCCTGCTGTATCAATTCTCTGCAGTCCTAGATGCATTCTCTCCCACTGAGGCCAGACAAAGCACCCCAGGCTAGAAGAATATATCTCATGTACAGGCAACAGCTTTTGGGATAGCCCCACTCAGGTTTTTCATGACCCCCATGAAGATCAAGCTGCACATTTCCTACATATGTAGGTGAGGTCTAGGTCCAACTACATATGTACTTTGGTTGGTGGTTCAGACTATGAGAGCCGCAAGGGTTCAGGTTCCTAGATTCTGTTGGTACTCCCTTGAAGTTCCTGTCCCACATTCTTCCATAAGAGTCCCAAAGCTCCATCCACTGCTGTGGATGTCTATATCTGTCTGAGTCAGCTGCTAGGTGGAGCCTCTCAGAGGACTACTCTACTAGAATCCTGTATAGCTTATTTACCCTCAATATGTATGGTATACATGATATGTATTAGTATTCTTAATATATTATGCGTTATACAATATGATATTTATGATAATTACTTATATCATTGTGTATAGTAATTTATTATAGGAAACTATAATTATACAATTTATGATTATAAATTATGATATATTATATGCTGAAATTGTAATAATCATAATTACAAAATAAGTATAAAATACTGCACTAAATTTATATTGCATTTAAGTATGTTACACATAAGCCATTTCACTTTAATCATTTACTTTACATCCCAATCTGCCTACTTTTCCTCCCAATACCCCCTCATATATATCTTCTCCCAATTCTGCTCCAGGTGTTGGGAACACACATGAAGACTAACCTGTATCTTTGTTACATATGTGTACTGGGAGTGGCAGACACCCAAGTCCAGCCCATATTCTCTCTTTGATTGGTTGTTCTAACTCTGAGAAACCCCAAGGCATGAATATCATGGACTTTGATCATTATCTCCTGAACATTCTAGGAAATGATTCTAAATTACAAAATCTTTACCTCATTGAGTATATCCATAGGGTTTTTGCCACTATAATTTCTTTTATGTATTTGGAGACAACTAAGACATGCAATGACTTTACCACATTGGTTACAGACACAGTGCTTCTTTTAGTATGTCTTCTTTCATGTATTTGAAGATTACTATAATATACAAAGGCTTTACCACAATGAGTACATTTAGAGGGTTTCCCTCCAGTATGTATTCTTTTATATATTTGAAGATTATTGTACAAGGAGTGATTGAATCAAAATGAAGACTCCAACATCTTCATACATATAAAAACATACATGCAAATATACATATGTACAAACAGACAGGCAGGCAGACCAATGGATGGGTAGACATCTACATATTCACCCACTGAATGGATGGAGCAAAGTTCCAACAAACAGGCTTGAAACATTTCACAATACACATATATACACATAAACACACACACACACACACACACACACACACACACACATATATATATATATATGCCTTGTGGGTAGACGGAACAAAGTTCCAACTTGCAGGCTCCAAGCATTTCACTCACACATGTATACACATATGTACTATTCACATTTACTCATATATACATATATACTTACATATATGCATACATACACAAGATAGTGGATGGAGCAAGTGCCAACAACCATACCTTCACATGTTCTACACATATACAAATATACAGATTTGATGGATTGAACAAAGTTCAAACATTATTGTTTCTCCCATAGCTTATATGTCCAAGCAAAATCTTTCAAGCAGTGTAATATTACAATGTGGTTATGTTTTAGCCTTCTTCTACTGCATGGCTATGAAAAAACAGTATATTCCTTAATACTTTATGAGGTAAAGGAAACAAATTACTCCCAAGACTCTCATAGCTTCATAAATAGGCAACTTGTTATAGATTAACAAGGAGTGAACTAGCAAAGTAGTTTTCTCAGCCAGTTTCCCATTATGACTGGCAGAAATCTGTGTGTACAAAGAAAGGATTAATTATTTTATTTATCTTTAAAATATAATTATTATAATTAAATAATATAAAATATATTAAATATATAATTTTTATCTTTAAAAGTAATCTTATAGGAGTCTTTCAAAAAGCACATACCTAAATTTTTATATAAAAAATCAGTCATATTAACTTAAATTCCTCAGAATGTATATCTGCAAACAGCAATTCTTATTAAATAATTTCAGGAAGATGAGGACAAAACTGGGTATAAGAAATCAGTCACCTATAATACTACCAGAAGATCCAGTAATACCCCTCCTGTGCATATAACCAGAAGAAGTTCCAACTGGTAATAAGAACACATGCTCTACAATGTTCATAGCAGCCTTATTTATAATAGCCAGAAGCTGGAAAGAACCCAGATGTCCCTCAACAGAGGAATGGATACAGAAAATGCGGTACATTACATAATGGAGTACTACTCAGCTATTAAAAACAATGGATTTATGAAATTCTTGGACAAATGGATGTATCTGGAGGATATCATCCTTAGTGAGGTAACCCAATCATGAAAGAAGTTATTAAATATGCACTCATTGATAAGTGCATATTAGCCCAGAAACATAGAGCAACCAAGATACAGTTTGCAAAACACAAGAAAATCAAGAAGAGGGAAGACCAATGGGTGGATACTTCATTCCTCCTTAGAATAGGGAACAAATAGCCATGAATGGAGTTATAGAGACAAAATTTGGAGCTAAGATGAAAGGATGGACTATCCAGAGACTACCCCACCCGAGATCTATCTCATAATCAGCCACCAAACCCAGACACTATTGCATATGCCAGAAAAATTTTGCAGAAGGGACCCTGTTATAGCTATATGAGGCTATGCTAGTGCCTGGCAAATACAGAAGGGGATGCTCACAGTCATCTATAAGATGGAACACAGGGCCCCCAATGGAGAAGCTAGAGGAAGCACACAAGGAGCTGAAGGGGTTTGCAATTCTGTAGGTTGAACAACAATATGAACTAACCAGTACCCCTAGAGCTTTTGTATCTAGCTGCATATGTAGCAGAAGATGGCCTAGTCGGTCATCACTGGAAAGAGAGGTCCCTTGGTATTGCAAACTTTATATGCCTGAGTACAGGGGAATGCCAGAGCCAAGAAGTGGGAGTGGGTGGTTAGCGGAGCAGGGTGGCAGGAGGGTTTAGGGAACTTTCGGGATAGAATTTGAAATGTATATAAAGAAAATATCTAATAAAAAATAAATAAATAAAAAGAAATCTGTCATCATCAGTCCAGCCTCAGTGGCAGTCACATCAGCCTGTGCTTCCATTGTTCTTGATCCCTCATCTTAAAAAGTCCCTGTCTGTCTATACTCTAAATTCTTCCCTACCATTATATATATATATATATATATATATATATATATATATATATATATATATATATATCAGAGCCAGCAGTAAAAACACCTTGCTTCACTAACAAATTTATTCTTCCAAATGCTTTTTAAGAGTAGTGGTCATTGCTGACAATTTCACATCTCTAAGTTCTTTCCTAGGGTGATGATTAAAGCATTAATCTGCCCCAGCATCAACTCCTAAAGGAGATCAACCATTACTATTGCAAGTGCCAATGATGCTGACCACTGAAGGGTTGAAAACCCTGTGAGCATTTTCATACACTTCTTAGATTAAGAGAGATATGAGGGCAAAAACAGACCAAAACTCTATAACAACAGGAAGTCCTCACACACCTGGTGCTCAAGGTCATGTCTCACCAAGGTGCAATGTGGCTGTGCTAATGAGTGGGCCATACTCCAGGAGTTCTAAAGTAATGTGTTATTCCTCCTTCACAGCCCTTGGCAATACTGAATGACAAAAACTAAACACTAGAAACTAAAAATAGAAATGGTGTAACTAACACAGGATTTTAGTTCAAATGGATCAAATAGATATCTAAAATATATTTCACCTGAATAAAAAATTATATACTTTATTTTCTTCATGGAACCTTACCCTAAATTGACCATGTACCTTCATTAAATAAGAACCATTGGCTATTACCAGATCACCATGGATTACCACTGGACTTCAACAAAAACAAAAACAACAGAATGTCTATAAACTCATGAATTCTCAACAGCTCTCTACTTAATGACCACTGGGTCAAAAAAGAGATAAAGAAATTAAAGACATTCTAAAAGTCGATGTTGACTTTTACAATATATCCAAACTTATGTAGAAACTGGAGAGATCCTATACTAGCAACTTAACAGCAAGCTTGAAAGTTCCAGAATTAAAAAGAAGCAAACACACACTAGAGGAGTAGACAGTAGAAAATAATTAAACTTAGGCTGAAATTAATCAATCAGAAGCAAAGAGAACAATACAAAAATCAACAAAACCAAGAGCTGGTTCTTTTAGAAAACCAACAAGATAGACAAACCCTTAGAAAAATAACATAAAATGCAGAGAGACAGTACTGAAATGTACAAAATTAGAAATTAAAAAGGAGACATAACCATGGATATTGTGGAAATTCAAAGAATCATTAGGTCTTACCTCAAAAATCTGTTCTCCACAAAATTAGAAGCTCTAAACAAAATGAATTATTCTGTAGATAGATTACACTAACCACAGTTAAATCAAGATAAGGTGAACTATGTAAATAGTGCTTTAACCCTTAAAGAAATACAGTCATTAAAAGTTTTCCAACCAAAAAAATAAAAAATAAAAAACAAAAAACAAAAACAAAACAAAAACAAAAACAAAAAACAATGCCAGATTGTTCGAGCACAGAATTCTACCAGAATTTGAAAGAAGAGTTAAGACCAATACTCCTCAATCTATTTCACAAAATAGACACAGAAGGAAAATTGCCAAGCTAATTCTATGAGGCCACTGTCACCCTTATATCTAAAGAACAAAGTGACTCAACAAAGAAAGAATTTTAGACCAATATATGTTATGAACATTGGTGGAAAAATACTCAGTAAAATGCTGGAAAACTGAATCCAAGAACATAGCAAAAACATCATCAACTATAATATAATAATCTTTATCCCAGAGATGTAGGAGTGGTTCAATATATGAAAATCCATCAAAGTAATCCAAAATATGAACAAACTAAACTAAAACAAACAAACAAACAAACAAAAAACAAACCCACATGATCATCGCAAATCCTGAAAAGCCTTTCACAAACATCTATCGCCTCTTCTTGTTAAAAGTCTTGGAGAGATCAAGGATGTAGTCACATACCTAATGCAATAAAGTCAGTAAGAGGAGAGAAAGTTAAAGCAATTCCACTAAAATGGAGGACAAGGCAAGGATGTCCACTCTCCCCATATCTTTTCAATATAGTACTGAAATTTCTAGCTAGATCAATCAGACAACCAAAGGAGATCAAGTGGATACATATTGGAAAAGAAGAACTCAATGTATCACTATTCACAGATAATAAGATAGTATACATAAGTGACACCAAACTTTTACCAGAGACCTCCTACAGCTGAAAAAAACTTCAGTCAAGTGGCTAGAAAAAAATTAAATCAAAATAATTAGTAGCCCTTCTTTATACAAACAGACTGAGGAAGAAATCAGGGAAACAATACCCTTTCCAATAGGCACATGTAATATTAAATACCTTGGTGTAACTCTAACCAAGCAAGTGAAAGGAATGTATGATAAGAACTGCAGGTCTCTGAAGAAAGATATTGTGGAACATATCAGAAGATAAAACGATCTTCCATGCACATGGATTGGTAGGATTAACATGGTAAAAATGGCCATCTTGCTGTCAGGTGTGATATCGGTGACAATGAGCCTGCATGACCGTATTGGCTGTGGGAGCAATGCCAACCTGAAACATGCATCTCTGGTGTTCTAGTGTACAGATGGTGTTGCACATTAGTCCTCAAATATAATCTTGGTAAAAATCGTTGGGATAGGGATAGAGGCCATCACTAGAGAAGGAAATGGCTTTGATGTCTATAAGGACAATCTATTTGGTCATGGACATTCAAACAGTCAATCCAGGCATAATGGGAGAAGGGGTGGAGGCTGAATGTTTTCATTGTTCTTTGGGCATTTTAGTTAACTCATAATGGTTAAGTTGTATCAGGAAATATTTGAGTAAGAAATGTTTTTGAGAATCCTGAAATTTTATTAAGTAAGACCATTGAAGGCATCAAGGAAAAGGAACACTCGGCCTGGGACACTAAGGATACGGATGTCCATAGAAAATTCAAAAGATAAGAAGGAGGAAAAAATATCTGGGTCTACAATAATAGTGAGCAATGGTGAGAGCCCCCTGGGAGGGGAGATCTCTATTAATGGAAAATTTGATAAACAAATAATCTTGGGGAATTTCCAACCCCTATAAGCCCATATAAAAAGTGCACAATCCAGTTATAATGATAATCTATAAGCATATATTGGAAATATTTAATGCCATACTGACTTATTCCCCAGCTATAAGATGCCTTGCTACCTGCTGTTTCTCCTGGCCACGTGATTTTGACTCATCATGGCTTCTTTCTCCTCTTGTTCAGTCGGGTCTCTTCTCTTTCTCATCCTCTTCTACCTCTCTACCTGCCCCAACTCTCAAACCTCCAGTCCCAACTTTCCATTCCACTGCCTAATCACAGCCTCTAGGCTTTATTGACCAGATAAACTGAGATCACATGAGTACATGATGGCATGCTAATCAGGGACACTCTCTTTTGAGGAAGCAGAGAAACATCAGAAGACAAACAGCATCAGGACAAACCACAATGGAAAACTGAAAGATATATAAAGAATTTGGAGCCTGTGATGTGGGTCCTTAAATTAGTGATTTGTCCTCCGTGGAAAGAGTGGAACATATTTATTTGACCTCCTGACATTGCATACCTAAGGAAATTAGGGTACAAAATCTAAGAGAGATAATTTGGGCTTGTAAAGGAGTTCTGGTGGAAACTACAAGAGGAATTAATATAGTGTTTGGAAAAAAGTTTAAAAAGCATTGTAGAAATGGATTACTTGGATGATCTTAAAAGAGAGATTTTGCAAACTTAGAAAAGTTAAAAATGATTAACATTACCCTGACCTGTTTAGCAACTTTATATTCTCATGATCATGCTATAACCACAAGTTTATTCCCAGATGACCTGTGATTTGGAACTTTTTCTGAGAATTAAATGTTAATGTATAATTTGCTTTACCAGACACTGTAGTGTGACTTTAGGTGTGCATTATGTTTTCTAGTGACACAGTTACATAGAATTTTACACAAAAAATAATGTACTTAAGGAAAATTATAAACAGGCTTTAGTTTATGTATTATTGTATTTAAAAAGGAGTCTAACCAATAAAAGACTAAGGTGAACTCAGAGACCAAACCTGAGAGAGATAGAGAGAGACCACCAGTTGTCTCTAATAGCAGTTCCAGTACAGGAATGAACCACCTGTTGGCTTGCACCTGCATCATTGCCTCAGACTCTGATTTCAAACCTAGCCAATCCTCCTATTCTTAAGAACCCCAAAATAACTGAAGCTGGTTGTTAGTATCTTACCAAACCAATTTACATATTCAGTGCAATTCCCTTCAGAATTCCAACACAATTCTTTACAGATCTTCAAAGAACATTTCTCCACTTCATATGGAAAAAAAAAAAACCTCAAAAACAAAATACAAAATACAAAACAGGATATTTAAAATCAATTCTGTATAATAAAAGAACTTTGGAGAGGTATTACTACCTCTGATTTTTACTATTGTACTACAGGAAAATAGTAATAAAAACTTTGTGCTATTGGAATACAGGCAGACAGGTTGATCAATGGAATCTAAACAAAGATCCTGAAATAAACCCCACAACTATGAACTTGATTTTTCACAAAGAATACAAAATCATACAATGCATAAAAAGGAAGTGTCTTCAACAAAATTTTCTGGTCTAACTGGAGATTTGGATGTAGAAGGATGCAAACAGATACTTATTCATCTCTCCACACAAAATTCAATTCCAAGTGTATCATAGACTGTACTATAAATCAAGATACATAAAATCAAATAGATGATAAACATGTAAAATAGCTTTGAATGCTTTGTTTGATTTCAAACCCTGGGACAAGGAGTGAGGTGCATATTTTGCATACTGAAGCTAAGCTAGCTTCCAGGTACTCCAGCATCCCTCAGTCCCTACCTGGGATAGCCTGCCCCTTACCCTGAACATTCCAGCCCATGGGGCTGGGCTTCCCCTCCCCCCAGAGGCTTTTCCCTATATAAGCTGGGCATTTTGTTCTCCCCATTCTCTCTTCTATTCTTTCTCTTCTCTCTCTATTCACATGTGCTTTCTCATCCCCTCACCTCTCACACCTTTCCCATGACAACTTCCTGGTCTTGATCATTGGGACAAGGAAACTCGTCTGACAATAGCTTCCAAATAAACCTTCCTTTATATAATCTAATAAAGTGGTTTAAATTGGATCATTTTACTGGTGAGAATATAACTTATCAATTGGTAAATGCCACAACATCCTGAATAGAACAACAATGGATAAGTGTCAGGAGCCATGGCTTTGTGGATATTTTCTAGCTTACACAAACAATCCTGAGAGAACGTTCGTGGTCATAACAGTAAGAATGGTTGTGGGTAAAGAGGACATTGTGACTGTCCAGGAGCTGAAGATTGCCACCTGACCTTCAGAGAGGTCCTGGGCTCTTCACCCCTCCCTTGGAGCATCCTCTTGTTTATGCTTATATTGCCACTCCTGAATAATTTTTTTCAGAGCTTTATCAGTATGATTGACTTGCTCTCATTGTTTGTGTCTCTTTCCCTCCCACTCTCTCACTCCCTTTCCCTGGATCCCCGCTGATTATCCCTGCAGGTCCGGGCAAACTGGAGCCCAACGTGTGCCTCTGGGTCTGGGGTCTGAGAGAAAATACTCTTCTCACTTATCCACTGCTTTGCCAAGAAGTGAGTGAAAGTTCGCACCACGTCGCCACTTGTTCAAGAGGTGAGTAAAAATTCACACTGGGTCACCTCTTAGTCAAGAGGTGAGTGAAGACCCACACTGAGCTGCCGCTTTGTCAAAAAGTGAGCAAAGGCTCACACTGGATCACTGCTTCTCCAAGAAGTAAATGAAAATGTGCACTGGATTGCTACTTCATTAGGAAGTGAGTGAAGATCCACATAAAGATCACTGCAGTGTCACTTGCACTGTGAGACTAATCTGAGAAAGGTAGGAAGAGTGGCTAGACTATGGGACAAGCATTAAGTAAACATGAATTGTTTTTAAAAGGGATCTCAAGGAATCCCTCAAGACATGAGGAATATGAATTAAGAAAATTTGTTCACAGTCAAGAGCTACTCCAGATAGGAAGAATAGTGTTTAAAATAAAATAAAATAAATAAAAAGAATAAAAAAAACCAAAACTACAGAAACAAAATAACAAATGTTAGAAAAATTCTTAGCTCAAGTACATTTGCTGTTCTTAATTCCCAGAAGTAGGAATAGTAAATACGTAAATGAAAGAAATAGATAAATTGAAGAGTAATTAGGAAAGTTAGAAAAGCAGGGCACTGGGGAACAACTATCAGGAGCTACCACTGTGCCTCCTCTCCCTACTCTGGCAGAATTCCCAGAAGAAGGAGATAAAGAATTAGCTTTGAACATGAGAGAGAAAGAGAATAGGTTTCAGAAAAGCAGTTATTCCCCTGTTCTGGACCTTTTAGCAAAAGAGAAGGAAAATAGAAATAAGCTATTTCAGAGCTCTCCTAGGGACAGGAGGAAATTGGGAGATGTCCTGCTTCCTCTCTGGCTCCTAAGGAGATATTCTCAATTTTGGTTAGAATATCTGGGTTCCTTTGAGACATCAAATTCTCTTCCCTCTCTGTCTATTGTCTGTCCTTCATGTACCAATTTGTCCATATGTCTGTCAATTTATGTTTGTTTTTGTTTTGTTGCTTGAATGATTGTTGTTCTGTGTTTCATGTTGAAAGAAAATGGTTAAAACTTTATCTGCTGGCTATCCATCCTTTGATTTAGTTTAATTTGTTAGAAAGGCAGTCTCAGTTTGCACAGCAGAAACTGATAAGTTACACTGCACAGTAGCTGGGAGTCAAGTACAGCTAGAAAAGCCCTGTTAGAGGCTGATTATCTATGCAAGCAGCTCTTAAAGTGGCCAACAGCTTCTTGCTTGTCACAGAAAGTTAGCTTAAAATTTGTAACTCAGAGTTGGAGTTATTCTAAACAACACATGGCATGAGCCAACCCAGGAAAATAGGTCTTTAGAGATACTTCTAAATTGGGATAATATTTTGTGTAATTATTATTCTAGAAACTAGATTTATAAAGGATAGAATTTAAAACAATGTCTCTCCAATGATGTATGAAAAGCTGCACTGTCATGCATTCATATATAAGAGCTGGCAGCCAATCTTCATAATGTTAAAGTGATGATTTTGGTATTGATTTTAAAGAGAATATATTGTTTAAAATTGGGTTTTGCTTTCCAAAAGTTATAAATATATTCTAAAATTCCAGAAGAAACTTAAAAAATATGGTTAAAATTGCCAGTGTTCCATTGACTGCAGTTTGCAGTTTGATCGCAAGCTCAGGATTTTTAATTCACCCATATATTGTAATTAAGACGATTATAAGAGTTTATCTTATGAGGACACTAATGCAGTTCCCTGCAGCCATCTGGCCATACAAAGCAAAAACAGACTTATCTGGATATATTCATCTCTGTGCAGAAAGTGGACCCTCATACAATCAGTTTGGCTGTGGTTGCTGCCTTGCAGGGGACTAAAGTATAAGCAATGCTTCCAGCACTAAGGTTATAAGGAATGTTTTAAGTATAAATCATCTTAAGAAATAGTGTCCAAAAATAGGAGGCATAAACAGACAATCAAATTGTTTATGAATGAATAGAAATCGGGGACTGGCAAGGTTGGGTGCCATCTCTAGGACGTGTCAGAGATTTAGGATGGGTGAGGCTACCCAGTAGTCTATGGGGGTGACTTCAGCTGAGATTCCTAGCAATGGGGATATGGATACTAAAATGGTCACTTTCTGTAGCTAGGCAGCACCCAGAGTGGAGTGAAAAGAATGCCAATCCACCCTCAAATCTTCTGACCCATAGTTTGTTCTGTCTACAAGAAATGCAGTGACAGAGATGCAGCAGAGACAAAGAAAATGGCCCCACAATAACTGGCCCAACTTGAGACGTGTTCCATGGGCAAGCACCAAATCATGACACAATTTATGATATTTTCTTATGCTTGCAGACATACAACTAGCATAATTGTTCCCCCAAGGGCTTCACCAAGCAGCAGACTGAAACAGATGAAGATACCCATATCCAAATATTGGATGGAGCTTGGCAAGTATTACTGAAAAGTTGAGGGGAGAATTGAGGAAACCAAAGGGGATAGGAATTTCACAGGAAGAACAATACAGTCAAATAACCTGGACCCTTGTGGAATCTCAGAGGCTGGACCATCAACTAAAGAACCTACATGGACTGAACTTTGCCTCAGTGCACACATGTAGCAGAGGTGCAACTTAGTCTTTAAGGGGGCTCCCCTGAAACTATTGCCTGTCTGTGGATCCTGTAATGGGACTGTATTTTCAGGCCACAGTGGAAGATAATGAATCTAATCTTGCAGAGACTTGATGTGTCAGGATGAGGGTACACCCAAAGGAGATCTCCACCTTCTAAGAGAAGAAGGTAAGAGGAAATAATGGGAGGGACTGTGTACGCTTGGGGGCCTAGAAAAGGGTGGCAGCTGAGCAGCATTCAGAATGTTAAATGAATACATAAACCTCTGGCACTGGGGTTGGGTTATGACATCATGACATTTACAGGAAAATAGATGATACTAGAAAAGAATCACCCCAAGAGGAGAAATCAAGACCTAGAAAAAATATGGTAGGCATTCACCTATAAATAATACAACTAATAGGTCAATGATATTCTAGCTAAACTCTACAGATCCGGAGAGGATACAGGAAAAGAGAAGGCCTATAAGGGGGAAGCATGGATCTCCCTAGAAAGAAAAAATAGAATAGATTCTGTGGGTGAGTAAGAGTGACTGAGGACAGGCGTGGAGGATCAGCTGGGGAGATGGAGGGAGACAGTGGACTTCAGAGAGAACCAGCTGGATTTAGGTGGCACTTGGGGTTAATGTAGAAACTTAGTGCACTAGTAAATTCCTAGAATCTTCAGTGTGACCTTTGTGAGGACTCATTCTAATGAAGAATATAGAGTCTGACCTGGTAATCCTTTGTAGCCAAGCAGGAATTCAGTGGTGAGAATAGGTTACATTCAGCTGAGCTGTTTTCTGAATCGGTCAAATGGACATCCCTAAAGGAGTCTGGTTGATGGTAGGAAAAGAGTATAAACACTGGTGTGGGGAGGTCTTGCACAAGCTATGTCTTTTTCTATGTAAACTTTTTAAGAAGAATACCATCTTCTACATTACTTACAAGGGGGGAATGGAAGAACTCTATGAGGTCAGCAGAAACTATCATACAATGGGACAAACTCAGGAGAATTCTCATCAAACTGCTGCAGAAGAGGAACTCAGGGCATCTCAAGAACATTTCTGTCTAAATCTACTGTGTCCTTGGGACTGATAACCACAGCCATATGTGGTGGGAAGAGTTGTATCCTCAGAATCTGAAGCAACCCCTCCCAAAGCTAGTGAGTTTCCCCAGACCATTACCAGCTCTCCTAAGCCTATTCCTGGTTTTAAAGGAGCTTTATTTTAATCTTTCTACCTCAGGGCCTTAGGGAAAGCCCCCAAGGCCTAGGCTGCAGATGGTTACTAGCTCTGTCAAGCATGTTCCAGGGTTTCAGAAGGAGATATGTCATTTTCCATACATGCAGACCTCAGGGAAAGGCTAGCTTGATCAGGCCAGCTTTCAACACAACAGTTTTTGTTTGTTTGTTTGTTTGTTTGTTTAAAACCAGTCCAAATAGTTGTCGCCTGGTGTCATCTTGCCCATGTAGCAGAAGTATGCTTTTCTCAAGAAATCTAAACCTCTGTGGCGCACCAGGCCATAATGTTCATTGTGATCCAGTAATGCCACATTGAGCAACTTGTTAGAGATCTCTGTATGGGAATGGGCCTACTGAATCATTGTAAATTAGGGTTGTTTTCCTTTCTTATTGTTTGGATCCATATATCTGGACAATTCTGGTGAACAAACGTGTGTCCTAGCATTTTAATCTCTAACGGGCCTTGTTAGCACACTACTTATTTGTGAGTGTTTTACAGGCAGTCCTCCCTCAGCTAAATTCTACTTGTTCTTTTACATCAGAGTTTAATACTGGATTGCTACCTAATACGTGGGATGCAACTTCCACAAAATTAACTCCAACTGTATCTTACACGTTAATGTGAATATGTAGAAACAAGGGTTCTTTGAGTTTGGCATATTGCCAAGGATGTTTATTTTCCACACAAGCCACTGTGTAGATGCAGCCCCCCACAGCAAAGTTACTCAGAGGCTACCTCTGGGTCCAGGGGTGGTTAGAATCATAAGGGGCCCTACAGGTACACCTACACCAGGAAAAGACGCACCAAACTAGCTCCTGGTGCTCAGGCCCTGCTCTTCCACATAGATGGCAGTGACCCTGTGCTCACTGTGGAGAGATTTCGGAGCTTGTCTGATTGCACATCACAGCATACCAAACCACTCAAGCGGGCTCAGTAACTAAATGGAACTAGCCTCTTCCTGGCACCTAGAAGAACCTTCCTCCTTTTTGACTGGCAGGTCTGTCTGAAGCGTCTGATTGTCTGGCCTGTCTTGAGTGACATGGGCACCTCCCTTAGGGTTTGAGCTTCCTGGCCCAGAATTCCAGGCAGACCCTTTTTTCTGAATCTCCAAGGATTTGCATTTCAGTACACTTTTGCCTGACTTCCAATAGCTTACCCATCTATCTCTCACCTATGACCATAGAGAACCCACCACTCCAGCTTGCACTGCTGGCCAGCCAGTTCCTCCCCTTTCTGGCTATTGAACTTGTGCTCACCAGCTTCTGACACACACACAAAAATAACTTGCCTCAGAGCAGGGTCATGCTGATCTCATATTCTGTGATGTTCTGTACTTTCTCATCTTTGTTAATATTAAGAAATTCCACAACCATAAGCTCCACTTAGGACCAGTCAGAATACAAGTCAATTAGAAATGTTCTAGCTAGCTAGCCAAAGTAGCTTGGATCAGAGCCAGCCACCAGGCCACACTTCCTGCACATGCATTCAATATCCCATTCCTGTCTGACTGAGCTCAGTGTTTATGTGGGTTTTGGGGTAACTCTTGGACTCCAACAGTTTGATTATGTTTTCTTTTTTTCAATTTATTCAACTGAGTTCTATATACTTATGTTGTTTTGTAATAATGGCTATTATCCTTTTGTTTCTTGTGCAGGTGTGATTTTCCTGGGTTTTTTTGTTTGTTTTTGTTTTTGTATTTTTTTGGTTTTGTTTTTTTGTCAGAACAATTTTTTATTGCCCTTTCAATTCTGAAGGATAGATTTCCTGTACATAATATTATTAGTTTGTAGCTGTTTTCCTCTCAGGATTTTGAACACTTTATCCTCTTCTCTTCTATTCTCTACTATAATGTAAATTTATGCTTAGAAAACTGACTTTATTCTAATGAAGATTACCTTATGTTATGGCTTGATATAATCCTATGACCCATGTGATTGGATATTTGGGAAACAGTTGATGTTAGCCTTTTGGGAAGTAGAACTATTGGTGGGTAGGGCCTAGATGGAGAAAGCGGGTCGCTGGGAGATGATCCTTGAGGATTACAGTTCCTTTCTTTAATTCCCTCTCTTGCCTCTGTCTTGCTTTCTCTCTCTTTCCTGGTCAGATCAATGTAACAAAGAGCAGACACATGCTCCACAAAAATGCCTTATTAAATAACAAAGTTTCAACATCAAATTAATAAGCCTTCTTTCATGAACTGTAAAGAATTTTATATGATAGTTTTAGGTTTGAGTGTACAGAATTGACAACTAAATTATAGAAATTTCAATTTGTAATGGAACATATTTTGAATATCATTGCCTTTAAAATAAGCTTCATTAAAATACACTTATTTTTATTAATGTAATTCATTTCTTTCACCTCAGAAAAATGTTTTTTTTTTTCCTCTTATTGATTCATGTCAATTTTCAAAGGCACATCTAAATGTCCCAGTTTAGTTCCAGAAATGTTTCCAGACTGTTCTTCATTAGTAAGGTCACTTTCTTTTTTTCAGTGATTCAAGACTTATACTAGCTATGTTTTAAAAAGAATTAAATATTTACACATCGTTTTTGTCTATTTGTATATTTTAATATATCATTACAAATTCTTTATGTAAAGGTCATACACTTCATCTGAATTAAAAAAAAATCACAATGCTGTAATACTAGAAATGAGAAAAGCCATGCAAGAATTCTATATTGTGTGGACCTGGAATATATGATCATTATTAGAGAAACCAGTATAAAATTACTACAATTATTAATTTTAATACCAAAGAACTTTCACTTTGAACTGAAAATGCTTCTCAGGAGCTTTTTTAAGGCACCCTTTACATCCTTGTTTCTTAGGGTATAGATGAAAGGATTCAGTGTAGGAGTTATCACTGCATAAAAGAGAGCCATGAACTTGGGTTGGTCCCGTGTGATGGATGAAGAAGGCTGAAGGTACATGCTAATGGCTGGACCATAAAATAAAGAAACTACAATGAGATGAGAAGAACATGTCCCAAAGGCTTTTTTCCTTCCTTCAGAAGATTTAATTCTAAGTACTGCACACCCAATATTAACATAAGAAGCAAGAATTAAACACAGAGGAACAGCCAGTATAAAAATGCATACCACAGAAAGTGCTAGCTCATTAGACTCCTTTTCACCACAGGCAGTTTTTATGAGAACTGGGATTTCACACAATAAATGATCCAGTTTATGTATGCCACACAATGGCAATTGTAATGTAAGTGTAGCCTCTGAAAAAGCAAAGATCACACCAGTCAGCCACATAATAGACACTAACAAAATGCACACTCGTTGGTTCATGATGAGGGTGTAGTGGAGAGGTTTGCAGATAGCCACATATCGATCAAAGGACATAATAGCCAAAAGTAGACATTCTGTGCCTCCCATTATGTGGAAGACATAAAGTTGAATAACACATCCAATGTAAGTAATGGTTTTTCTGGAGGTTCCCAGGTTAAACAGCATCTGAGGCACAATGCTTGTGGTGTAGCACATGTCCAGAAAGGAGAGATTTGTGAGGAAAAAGTACATGGGGCTGTGGAGACGAGGGTCTAAGGTGGACACCAGAATGATGGCGATGTTCCCCATCAATGCCATGGGATATGTTATCAGAAGAGTAACAAAGAGTGGGAGTTCCAGCCAAGGATGGTTTGCAAAGCCCAGTAGGATGAATTCTTTTGGGTGGCTTTCATTGGTTACAGCCATTCTCCTTTGATTTATTTTATCTATAGTTTAGAAGTACCATGTTAACTTAAACAATAGATAAATAAAGAAAACTTATTGAAAACCAAGATAAGTGCCAGTCACATACAAAGATAAATGCATAAAATAACAGTAGTTGGTTTTTTTTGTTGTTGTTGTTGCTGTTGTTTTTGGGATCTGGAGAGCTTACACAGTGCTTAAGAGTACTTATTGTTTTTCTTGGAAACCAAGCATGTATTCCCAGTACCATGATGAGTGTAGCACAAGTAACCACATCTCCAGCACCAGAGAATAAAATGCCCATTTTTGTCCTTGTATGGACATGCCCCCACAAGTACATATAGGCATAAATAAAATAATAGTAAAAATTAAAAATCAAATCCTACCTTTAATAAAAATCCTAAACACCAAGAGTATGGCATTCTGTACTTCAATTCCTTAACAAAAAATGTTTGCCATATTACATTACTGTGTCCAGAATAGATAATTATTTTCCATAAGTAAAGTACAAAAAATTCCATGATAAACATTAAGAAATAATCTGATCATGAAGCACTGCTACAGAAGATTATTTCAAGAATTCTACCCACAGATTAAAACAAACCCACTAACCAACAAACAAGAACAAAATCCCCAAGACTGAATGTACAGAAAAGAATGCAGCTCAGTGGTCAGGTAATAAATACTAGTATAAAGATTACAGAAGAACCAAACATTACACAATTGAAAACATAATAGGAAGTCATACATACCTTTCAGAATTAAGTAAGAGTTACTAATCTCAATTTTCCAATTAAAAGCCAGAGACTGCCAGACTGGAATGAGATACAGGAAGGAATTATTCATAGCAAGCAAATAACAAACAAACATTTGCAAATGAATAAAAGTGAAATTACAAGAAAAATGGATTCAAAAAGCAAATAGTATTAGTTATAAAAAAAAAAAAAGGTTACCTTTGTACTAATAAAAGAAACTATCCAACAGTAGCACCAAAATTCATGAGGAATGAATCATACAGGAAATGTTAGCATATCCAATTTCAGTAAGGAATACTAAACCAAAAGTAATGAACAGATTCTAACATAACTTTAGATGACTACATTATGAATACTAGACAGACCATTCAGCTAAACAAAACAAAACAAAGAAACTGCAAACATACCAACAAACAACCCAATAAAGATGAATACTAATTAAATCAAACAGAAATAAATTCATGTTTTGTTTTTGTTTTTGTTTTTGTTGTTTGCTTGTTTACTTTTTTGCTTCCCCTTATCCCTCTAAAACTAGGTTTCTCCATGTAAACTTGGATGTTCTGGAACTTTCTTTTTAGATCTGGCTGGCATTAAACTCAGAGATCTGCCTGCTTCTGCCTCATGAGTACTAGGACTAAGACATGCACCTCCACTATCCAGCAGCATAAATTAAAAATGAATTAATCTCTTGTATCTTATAAAATTGTAATGGACTATAATATAGATCAACAGATATAGAATCTGCAGAAATTATATTAAACATGGTAACTAAACAATGTATCTTTAAATGATGAGTGTTATCATTGGCGGTTTTTGGAAGTAAATTAATTTTTCCTTAAAATTACGTGAAAGTACAAATACAATATAACATTAGCCAAAGGAACAGAATGAAAGCTGTTATGAGATTATAGCTGTTGTTGGTCTGCATTTAAACAAATAGAAATGTGCTCTAAATAAATTACATATTAGGGTACATAAAGGATTTAAGAAAAGAAGAACTAGAAATATTAAAATTATTAGAAGAAAAAGAGTAATAAAACATAGGCAGAAATGTAATCTCCTATAAATTTGAAAAGTCTACGAGAAATCCAAAGCACATCCATGAATAAGTAAATCTATACAATGCTCAAAATGAAAAACTGAAGTGGTCAAGGAA
The DNA here is from genome assembly GCF_978045245.1 of Mus caroli. Lineage (NCBI taxonomy): Eukaryota > Metazoa > Chordata > Mammalia > Rodentia > Muridae > Mus > Mus caroli. The sequence continues at coordinate 55,450,466 of NW_028227273.1, forward strand.
AGTGAGAGTAAAACAGGAAATCTGCCAACAAAACAAAAATCAAAACTGAATTGATTTATTGATAAATTCCTACAGACCTTAAGAGAAAAATCAATATCAATGTTGTTCAACGTATTTAACTAAGGAGAAATGAAGGAAGAGTCAAATATATATTATGTGAATCTAGCAATACCCTGATACTCAAACAGGCTCAGAACAAACCAAAGAGGAAATAAAACAACATGATCAAGAAGGATTCATTGTAGGAAAATTAAGATGGTTCAACATATAAACCAATCAATATAATATGATACAGAAATCAAAGAAATTAAATACCTTTATAATAGAAACTTCAAGAAGTGAGAAAAGAAACTTCAGGATATAGTAAAAGGTAGAAAGAATTTTCATGTTTGTCAGATCAGCAGTATTTGTGCTATTAAAGTGGTGCATTGCCAAAAGCAATATACAAAATCAATACAATACCCATTAAGTTCCAATGACACTCTTCATAGGAATAAAAATAGCAGTCTCCAAATTCATGTGGAAAATTAGATAATTTGAATAGCGAAAGCATTACTAAGCAAAAGAATCCACAATAGAGATGTCACAATACCTGCTTTAAACTACCAGAATAATTTATAATGGCAAAAACTGAATAACACTGGCTCAAAAGCAAAAATATACACCAATAGAGAATAGAAGATTTATACAAAAATTTTCCCTACTATCAGAAAAAAAGAAAATTATATCATCATAGGAAATGCATGGGTATAGAAATGTTTGTGTTGAGTGAAATAAGTTGGTTTTAAAGATACAAACTCTGTATGATTTTAAAAACATGGACAATATAGTAACAGAGCATATGACAGTAAAAAGAGAAGAACTAGTTATACAGGAGGGAGATGGCAAAGGTAAGGAAACTAATAGAGAGCATGTATATAACCAAAGTTGGAATGTCATTTTGAAATGTCTAATTTACAAGGTAATAAATGCTAAAGAAGGAGTTAGCACAGTTTCCAGTGACCAATTCAACAAATTTCAAAAACATTTTTAAACTGTAGTTAGGCATCAGGAAAGTCATCAGTATCTCAATTAAGCACTTCTGAAAACCAACATGTTTTCTATGGACTTGTGAAATCAGAAATATATACTTTCAATATCTTACCATGTTATTTAAGACGTTAATTATTTTAATATTTAGGCTTTATAATAATTAAAAGATCATAGTAATAAAATTTTAGCTATCTAAATATGGCATCTAAAATTTCATTTTGAGGTAAATGGAAAAAGAATTAAGGAGATCAAAAGTTTGAGTCGTCAGCACACTGGGTGATTAGTCATTTGGTAAAATTACTGTCACTCTTCATACTCTTGATAGGCTAGCACACAACTGAAAAAAAGCATTCATAGTTTAGTTATCAACAACTTTGTGCTGACAATTCACTTCTGAAAATTTCATGAAGAAGAGAAAGTAAAAACTGTCTTTTGGTAGCTTAAGAATGTGATCTGGTAGTATATGACCACCACTTGATTAGTAAATTAATATTTTAGTAATTTTAGTAGGCAAGTTACTAAATTGTTTTGTCACTTCCATACCATCTCAAATCTTTACTTCAATAGTTCCACCTGATAGGAGATTTAGGCTTTTATGAAATGTGCTTCACACCTGAAAGAGAATAACAATACACAAACAAATTTTTATTATCTAATCTACGTCCCAACACCCTGTGTTACTATGCCAGTTGGTTCTGATATTTGTAATGTCCTTTGTAGATAAAAACTTAATACAATTATCTTGGATTGTAAAATAACAGCACTAGTAGCCTAGGTGTGTTTCATGAATGAGGATGACACCTGGATACTTCACTTAGCTGACTTAATTTATGATTCTATTTTTTAAAGATTTGAATTTGGAAACAAATATTGACCTAATTTATTTTACAATTGAAAATTGGATGTGAAATAAATAACAATGGCCTGGGGAGATAGCTCAGTAAGAGCTTTCATGAAAGCAGAGCTAGGATTCAAGTTCAGTACTCAGTACATGTGTTCAAAAATACTGGGTGTGATGGTGTATACTTGTAATCTCGACAGTGGGGTAGTAGAAAAATCACATATCCCTGCTAATTTCTAGCCAGCCACACCAGGATAATTGTTTAACCCCAGGTCAGTGAGAGACCCTACCTCATAAAGCAAGGTATACAGCTTTTAAAGAACATTAGACATTGTCATTTGTCTTCCACGCGTGCATACACATAGTCTCTCTCTTTCTTTCCCTGTCCCTTACCCCCACAAATCTACTCACCCGCATACAAAGAATTTTACTTTATTTAAACAAAATTTTAATAATTTCAGTTTTCACACATCAATTACAACGTAAGATTTATATTGTCTGTTTATCTAGCATTTTTATATTCACATTTAATTTGATCAGCCATTGACTGTTCTTAAAGCTTTTAAAAGAGTATTTAATATTACAAATTCTCCTAGAGATTACTATATGGAATACAAGAGTGGTGATCCCTCTCCTTTTTTTTTTTTTTTTTTTTTTTTTTTGGTTTTTCAAGACAGGGTTTCTCTGTACAGCCCTGGCTGTCCTCGAACTCACTTTGTATGTAGACCAGGTTGCCCTTGAACTCAGAAATCTGTCTCTCTCTGCATCCGGAGTGCTGGGATTAAAGGCGTGCACCACCATGCCTGGCTTCTGTTGACATCTTAGTTCATTTTGTATTATACAAATGTTGTTCATATTGTATAAGGTTAGTTTTGATTTGACAAATGCAGGAATAATTCTCGGCCATTTTATTTCTCTTGGTATTTATTTAACAACTACACAGATGCCCCTGACTTGTTATTTACTCTGAAATATATACATATGCTCTTTAATTATATCATAATCTCCCATCCTTTACATTTCATACTCATATTCACTTAATTTAGCCTGTTATCTCTTTAGTATCTTCTGCTTTATGTAACTTTCTATTGTATTTCACTACAGAGATCTGTTTTCTTACAAAATTTAGTCATTTTAATGATTTGTAGACTGCATTCATCTTGGGATCTTTGAGCATCAGCTCATCTGTTTATTCTGGTATTTCTCAGTTATACTCAGTTTTAATCAAATGCTATTTAATTTAATTTGACTTATGGCATTTATTAGATATATACATAGTTAAAGACCAACACATTAATAATTTTTGTCTGACCCTAAAACCTATATATGAAATCTGTCTCTCTCTCCCTCTCTCTCTCTCTCTCTCTCTCTCTCTCTCTCTCTCTCTCTCTCTCTCTCTCTGTCTCTCTCTCTCTCTCTCTGTCTCTCTCTCTGTCTCTCTCTCTCTCTCTCTCTCTCTCTCTCTCTCTCACACACACACACACACACACACACCCCTGCATCTAACTCCCAATATGAATAATATATCACAGAAACTTTGAATGTTTACTCAAAACTGATTCCTATGGTATATTTTAACAATTAAATAAAGCCAACACTTTGTTTAAATATTCAGTATATGTCAAAAACTCTACTTGCTCAAGTTTATACAAATTTAAGATAAAGACACCGAGAAAAAAAAAAACAAATAGGATGCTAGTTGTTTCTAAAACTCCTGAACAAAATATTTTTAATTTTAGAGGTTTCCTGGGTAAAATATTGTATGACATTCATGTATACAATAGGTACCAGTATCCAAACATGTTTCTACCTTCCCTGAGACCTCATGGCGTTTGAAACACTTTATTATTTAACTTGTTTTTACATCTTCCACTGAAGTGAAATTATGAAAAGATTCACTTAAATCTTTCATATTTTAGAGAAAAGAAAAACTGTTGCCCACAGGTACATAATCAATCATAAATCTCATAACTTACTTTTATAATTGGCACAAGTGCCATAGAACATAAACCAGGCAGCTAGTAGTAGAATGTATCAACCAAGGTTTTTGAGTATACTACTGTATGCTTGCTAAATGTAGCCTCTAATATTGGAGGCATTGTTTTCAACCAGACCATTCATTTATCACTCTCCCAGGTGTGTTAGCACAGAAAATTTCTTGGGAGAGAGCTCTCAGTGGAAATGTTTCTTATGTACAATTAGCAGTTACTAAACAGAGGTTGGGAGATATCTGCTGCTTTTAGACATGCTTTTTTTTTTTTTTTTTTTTTTTTTTTTTTTTTCCCGAGACAGGGTTTCTCTGTATAGCCCTGCTGTCCTGGAACTCACTTTGTAGACCAGGCTGGCCTCGAACTCAGAAACCCACCTACTTCTGTCTCCCAGGTGCTGGGATTAAAGGCGTACAGCACCATGCCCGGCTACCCAGACATGCTTTAAAGTAAACACATCGAAACTCACAAAACACTTTACATAAGTATTACATTGAATGTAATTAAAATAAGTAAATTAAGCAATATATAAGTAAGTGAGTCTTTGGAATTTCTATACGAATTTAAGTACCTTCATTCATTCTTAGAGTAATTCATATAGTTTTGAAACAATTGAAGTTATAATTCAGGCTGTTGCCAAGACTAAGAGAAATGTAAACACCAGACCAGACAGAAATCTTTCATCTACAACTGTATACTGTTTGCAAGATATAGGGCAATGGTGTCATAAAGTTTGTGGGAGTAACCAACGAATGACTGATTTGACTTAAGGGTTACCTCATGAGATGTATTCCATACCCAACACTGCTTGGGTGACTAAGAAACTGAGACAAGATCACCCAGAGATTTTAGATAAATTCAAATAACACTAGTCCCAAAAAAGAAAAAAAAATAGACAACGAGAAAATCATTCCTATGGATATTTTTCTACACTCATAAATGAGTGCCCTGCTCAATCATCATCAGAGAATGTTCTTCCTACAGTAGATGGGACCACATATAGAGACAGACAGGCATTATATACAGAGTGAAAGACCTTGCAACACTAAGCCTTAAATGTGAGGCCTTTATCAATTTGCTCACCTCAGAGCTCAGGGAACACCATGGAAGTTGAGGCAGAAAGAGATCAATGGCTAGAGGAATGGAAGATACCAAGATAACAAGGCCCTGGAAATCAGCACAAGCAAAGCTTTGAGACAGATGCAGTATGGAGAAGCCTCACACAGATCTGCAGTAACCCCCCTTTTTTTTTGAGATTCCTCTGTGTTTGAACAAGTAGGTCCCTGATTATCATGCTTTCTCTTGGGCTATTTTCTTTTTGTTGGTTTGACTTGCTCAAATTCAATGCAAGTTTTTGTTTTAATTTTATTATTCTTTATTTTGGTACATTAAAATCTAAAAGAGTAAATGAATGAATGAATGAATGAATGAATGAATGAATGAAAACCTAATTGTGATCAGACCTACTTAGAAGGTTAGATTTCCTCCATGCAGACATTCCCCTGCACCCACCCTGAGTCTTCTGACACATACCAAACTGCCTTGGATAGACAGCTGTCCCCCAGACCTTCACTGTCCATCCAACTCTCCAATTACCTTCATCAGACCTGCTTATACAGAACCATAGAGGTTATGTTTTTACCCTGCACCCATTCCCCTGTCCCATGCCCATAGTCCTCTGGGGTATGCTTAGTAGTGCAGAGCAGCATCTTATCACCTGGAGCTCCATTGTTCCATCACCTCTTTGCCTGCCTTCTCCACCACAAACTCTTTACAACCTTGTCTTCAGGAGCACACTTAACTGCTGGAAGACTTGTAATGCCCCCTGAGTTCCATTGTTCAGCACAAAGATATCCAACAGAGGCCTGCCTCATCATAATCTTCAAGGTTAGCATTGGCACCCCACCAAACACACACCTGCCACAACTGAAACATCCAAGGACAAGTATATGGCTAAAGACCAGCATAGGAATACAATTCAAAAAAAGCAAGGGCACTATAACACCTTCAGAGCACAGTTATCTTACTACACCAGCACTGGATATCCTAATAACCAAAGCACAAGAAAATAATTATAAACCCATCTATTAAGATGACCGAGGTTTTTAAAGAAGGAAATGAATAAATTGCTTAAAGAAATTTAGGAAAAACAATCAAACAGGCAGAAGCCTTTAGAGAGAATAAACATAAATCCCTGAAATAAATACAGAAAATACAATTAAACATATGAAAGAAATAAATAAAACTCTACAAGACCTGAAAATGAAAATAGAAGCAATAAAGAAAAGACAAACTGAGAGAATCTTCGATAAGAGAACAAGAATAACAGATGCAAGCATCACCAACAGAATACAAGAGACAGAAGATGGAATCTCAGGTGTAGAAGATATAATATAAGAAACTGAACACCAGTCAAAAAATATTAAATAAAAAATTTCTGTCATAAAACATCCAGGAAACCTGGGATATCATGATAAGCATTAACCTAAGAATAATAAAAAATAGAAGATAGGGAGAGTCCCCGCTCCAAGGAACAGAAAAATATATTCAATAAAATCTTAGAAGAAAACTTTTTCAACCTAAATAAGAGGTGCCTATAAACATACAAGAAGTATACAGAAAACCAATTAGATTGGACCAGAAAAGAAAACCACCCATCACATAGTAAACAAAACTCTAAATGTAAAGAACATAGAAAGAATATTAAAAGCTGCAAGGGAAAATGTTCAGTTATCATACAAAGGCAGACCAATTAAAATTACACCCAATGTGTCTCAACAGAGACTATAAAAGGCACAAGGGCCTGGACAGATTTCTTGCAGCCTCAAGAAATGTACACATGCCAACCTAGACTACTAAACCTAGCAAAATTCTAAATAACCATAGAGGGAGGAACTAAGATATTTCAAGACAAAACCAAATTTAAATAAGATCTATCCAGAAATTTCAAAAAAAAAAAATACTAGAATGAAAACTGCATTCCCAAGGAATATAATAATACCATAAAAATCATACGAAATAAATAATTACATACCAGCAAAACAAAAGAATTACATACACAAACACATGGACACACACAAGCACACTAACTCCACCAACTAAAAAATAACAGGAGTTAATAGTCACTCTTTATTAATATCTATCAACATTAATGGACTCAATTACCCAATTAAAAGACTCAGGCTGACAAAACGGATGTGAAAATTGTACCCACCATTCAGTTGCATATAAGAAACACACATCAACAATAAAGATAGAAAAGTCCTCAGAGTAAAAGTTTTTCCAGGATAACTGACTCAAGAAGCAAGCTGCAGCAGCCATTCTAATATATAATAAAATATACTTTCAACCAAAACTAAGGAATAGAGACAGAGAAGGATACTTCATACTCACCAAAGGAAAAATCCACCAAGAGGACATCTCAGTTCTGAACATCTATGCCCCCAAAGCATGGGCAACCACATTTGTAAAGGAAACATTGCTAAAGCTTAAATTGTACACTGAACCCCACACATTAATAGTGGTGGATTTTAGTAGTGCACTCGCATCAATCAACTGGTTATCCGGACAAAAAATAAACAGAGAAATAATAAACCTACCTGATATTTTGAATCAAATGAACTGAGCTGATGTCCACAGGACATTTCATCAAAACACAAATGAACGTACCTTCTCAATACCTCATGAACTTTCACCAAAATTGATCAAAATGTTGGTTAGTAACCAATCATCCACAGATATAAGAAATTTGAAATAATGCCTTCTATCTTATCAGACTACCATGGATTAATGCTGGACTTAACAACAACAGAAACAACAAAAAACCTACACAATCATGGAAACTGAACAACTATTTATTCAGTGATCACTGGGTCACTGAGTAAAGAAATAAGAAAGAAAAAAAAAATTAAATTCTCGATCTTACAGCACAAGCCATTGCTGTTCTATTCAGGAATTTTTCCCCTGTGCCCATATCTTCGAGGCTTGTCCATACTTTCTCCTCTATAAGTTTCATTGTCTCTGATTTTATGTGCATATATATCAGATGATGGCCTAGTCGGCCAACATTGGAAAGAGAGGCCCCTTGGTCTTGCAAACTTTATATGCCTCAGTACGGGGGAACGCCATGGCCAAGAAGTGGGAGTAGGTGGGTAGGGGAGTGGGGGGAGGGTCTGGGGGACTTTTGGGATAGCATTTGAAATGTAAATAAAGAAAATACCTAATTAAAAAATAAAGTTAAAACAAGAAGAAATTAAAGGCTTTTCAGACTTCAGTGAAAATGAAGGCAGAACATACCCAAATTTATGGGAAACAATGAAAGCTGTGCTAAGAAGAAAGTTATAGCAGTAAGTGCCTCCAGAAAGAAATTAGAGAGTTGTCTTAACAACAATTTAAAAGTACATCTGAACACTCTAAGAAAATGTAAACACACAGAAGAGGATAAGATGGCAGGAAATAATCAAAATCTGGGCAGAAATCATACTAAGTTTTAAAAAACAAAACAAAACAAAATGGTAACACTACAAAGAATCAACAAAAGTAAGAGCTGGATTTCTGAGAAATTTAATAAGACAAACAAAGCCTTGAATAAAATAACTGAAAGACAGAATGACAGTATCCAATAAACTAAATCAGAAATGAAATGGGGGATATAACAGCCACTGATGAAATTTAAAAAATCATTAGGTCTTACTTCAAAAGCCTATACTCCAACATTTGGAAAATGTTAACAAAATGGATGATATTTATTAGATATTTTCTTCATTTACATTTCAAATGCTATCCCCAAAGCTCCGTATACCTTCCACCCACCCTGCTCCCCAAGCCACCCAATCGTACTTCCTGGCCCTGACATTCCCTTATACAGGGGCATATGATCTTCACAAGACCAAGGGCCTCTCTTCCCATTGATGGCCGACTAGGCCATCCCTATGCTACATATGCAACTAGAGATACAGTTCTGGGGGGTACTGGTTAGTTCATATTGTGGTTCCTGCTATAAGGTTGCCGACCCCTTTAGGTCCTTAGGTACTTTCTCTAGTTCTTTCATTAGGGGCCCTGTTTTCCATCCAATAGATAACTGTGAGCATCCACTTCTGTATTTGCCAGGCACTGGCATAGCCTTACAAAAGAGAGCTATATCAGGGTCCTATAAGGAAAATCTTTCTGCAATATGCAATAGTTTCTGGGGTTGGTGGTTGTATATGGGATGGAACCCCGGGGGAGGAAGTCTCTAGATGGCCCTTCCTGCCATCTCAGCTCAAAATTTAACCCTATAACTCCTTCCATGGGTTATACCTCCCATATTCTAAGAAGGAGTGAAGTATCCACACTTTGGTCTTCATTCTTCTTGACTGTCATGTGTTTTGCAAATTGTATCTTGGATATTCTAAGTTTCAGGGTTAATATCCACTTATCAGTGAGTGCATATCATATCTGTTCTTTTTGTGATAGGGTTGCCTAAATCAGGATGATATCCTCCAGATCCATTCATTTGCCTAAGAATTTCATGAATTCAATTGTTTTTAATTGCTGAGTAGTACTCCATTATGTAAATGTACCACATTTTCTGTATTCATTCCACTGTACAGGGACATCTGGGTTCATTCCAGCTTCTGGCTATTATAAATAAGACTGAAATGAACATAGTGGAACATGTGTCCTTATTACAAGTTGGAACACCTTCTGGGTATATGCCCAGGAGAGGAATTGCTGGATCTTCCAGCAGTAATATGTCCAATTTTCTGAGGAAATGCCAGACTGATTTCCAGAGTGGTTGTACAACTTTCAATCCCACCAACATTGGAGAAGTGTTCCTCTTTCTCAATATCTTCACCAGCATCTTCTGTCACCTGAATTTTTGATCCTATCCATTCTGACTGGTATGATGTGGAATCTCAGTGTTGTTTTGATTTGCATTTCCCTGATGATTAAGGATGTTGAACATTTTTTCAGGTGCTTCTCAGCCATTCATTCCTCAGTTGGGAATTCTTTGTTTAGTTCTGTACCCCATTTTTAATAGGGTTAGTTGAGTTTCTGGAGTCTGTCTTCATGAGTTATATATATATATATATATATATATATATTGGATATTAGTCCTCTATCCGATTTAGGATTGGAAAAGATCCTTTCCCAATCTGTTGGTGGCCTTTCTGTCTTATTTTTTTTAATTTTTAATATTTTTATTACATATTTTCCTCAATTACATTTCCAATGCTATCCCAAAAGTCCCCCATAGCGCCCCCCACTTCCCTACCCACCAATTCCCATTCTTTTGGCCCTGGCAATCCCCTATATTGGGGCATATAAAGTTTGCAAGTCCAATGGGCCTCTCTTTCCATTGATGGCCGACTAGGCCATCTTTCGATGCATATGCAGCTAGAGACAAGAGCTCCGGGGTACTGGTTAGTTCATCATGTTGTTCCCCCTATAGGGTTGCAGATCCCTTTAGCTCCTTGGGTACTTTCTCTAGCTTCTCCATTGGGAGCCATGTGATACATCCTTTCTGTCTTATTGACAATGTCTTTTGCCTTACAGAAGCTTTGCAATTTTATAAGGTCCCATTTATCGATTCTCAATCTTACATCACAAGCCATTGGTGTTCTGTTCAGGAATTTTCCCCCTGTGTCTATATCTTCAAGGCTTTTCCTCACTTTCTCCTCTATAAGTTCCAGTATCTCTGATTTTATGTGGTGTTCATAGATCCAGTTAGTCTTGAGCTTTGTACAAGGATATAAGAATATATCAATTATCATTCTTCTACATAATAACCACAAGTTGTGCCAGCACCATTTATTGGAAATGTTGTCTTTTTTTCAATTGGATTGTTTTGGCAATCTTGTCAAAGATCAAGTGACTATAGGTGTGTGGGTTCATTTCTTCAAGCCTATCCCTTTGGTCTAAATGTCTGTTGCTCTATCAGTACCATGTAGTTTTTAATCACAATTTCTCTCTAGTATAGTTTGAGGTCAGGCATGGTGATTCCACCAGAGGTTCTTTAATGGTTGAGAATACTTTTTGCTATCCTAGGTTTTTTGTTATTCCAAATGAGTTTACAAATTGCCCTTCTAAATCGCTGAAGAATTGAGTTGGAATTTTGATGGGGATTGCATTGAATCTGTATATTGGTTTCAGCAAGATGGTCATTTTTACAATATTAATCCTGCTAATACGTTAGCATGGGAGATCTTTCAAAGTTCTAGGATCTTCTTTGATGTCTTTCTTCAGAGACTTGAAGTTTTTATCGTACAGATCTTTCACTTAGAGTAAAACCAAGGTATGTTATATTATTTGGCACGATTGTGAAGGGTGTTGTTTCCCTCATTTCTTCCTCAGCCTGTTTATTCTTTGTGTAGAGAAAGGCCACTGATTTGTTTGAGTTAATTTTATATCCAGAGCTTTAGGAATTCTCTGGTGGAATTTTTAGGATCACTTATATAAACGATTATAACATCTGCAAATAGTGATATTTTGACTTCTTCCTTTCAAATCTGTGTTCCTTGACCTCCTTTTGTTGTCTAATTGTTCTGGCTAGGACTTTGAGTACTATATTGAATAGGTAGGGAGAAAGTGTGCAACCTTGTCTAGTCCCTGATTTAATTGGAATGCTTCCAGCTTCTCTCCATTTAGTTTGATGTTGACTACTGGTTTGTTGTACATTGTTTTTATTATGTTTAGTTAAGGTCCTTGAATTCCTGATCTTTCTAAGACTTTTATCATGATTCAGTGTTGGATTTTGTCAAATGCTTTCTCAGAATCTAACAAGATGATCATGTGGCTTTTGTCTTTGAGTTTGTTTATGTAGTGGATAACATTGATGGATTTTCCGTATATTGAACCTTCCCTGCATACCTGAGCTGAAGCTTACTTGATCATAATAGATGATCATTTTGATGTGTTCTTGGATTCAGTGTGCAAGGATTTTATTGAGTAGTTTTACATCAATATTCATAAGGTAAATTGGTCTGAAGTTCTCTATCTTTGTTGGGTCTTTCTGTGGTTTAGGTATCACAGTAATTGTGGCTTCATAGAATGAAATAGGTTGAGTATCTTCATTTTCTATCTGTGGAATAGTTTGAGGAGAATTGGAATTAGGTCTTCTTTGAAGGTCTGATAGAACTGCACTAAACCCATCTGGCCCTGTGCCCTTTCTTTCTTTCTTTCTTCCTTTCTTTCTATCTTTCTTTCTTTCTCTCTCTCTTTCTTTCTTTCTTTCTATCTTTCTTTCTTTCTTTCTTTCTTTCTTTCTTTCTTTCTTTCTTTTATTGAGGTTATTAATGACTGCTTCTATTTCTTTAGGGGAAATGGGAAAGTTTATGTCATTAATATGATCCTGATTCAACTTTGGTACCTGGTATCTGTCTAGAAATCTATCTATTTCATTGAGGTTTTCGAGTTTTATTGAGTATAGCCTTTTATAGTAGGATCGGATGATGTTTGGATTTCCTCATGTACTCTTGTTATGTGTCCCTTTCCAGTTTTTATTTTATTAATTAAGATATGGTTCCTGTGCCCTCTAGTTAGCCTGGCTAAGTGTTTATCTATCTTGTTGGTTTGGTGGATTCTTTGTATAGTTCTCTTTGTTTCTACTTGGTTGATTTCAGCCCTCAGTTTGATTATTTCCGGCCATCTCTTCCCCTTGAATGAATTTGCTTCCTTTTGTTCTAGAGCTTAGGTGTGCTGTCAAGCTGCTAGTATATGCTCTCTCTAGTTGTTTTTGTAGGCACTCAGAGCTATGAGATTTCCTCTTAGGACTGCTTTCATTGTGCTCATAAGTTTGGGTATGTTGCGGCTTCATTTTCATTAAACTCTAAAATGTCTTTAATTTCTTTCTTTATTTCTTCCTTGTCCAAGGTATCATTGAATGGAGATGTAAATGTTTACATTTCCATGTAAATGTTGGCTTTTTATTATTTATGTTGTTATTGAAGATCATCCTTAGTCTGTGGTGATCTGATAGGATACATGGAATAATTTCAATATTTTTGTATCTGTTGAGACCTGTTTTGTGACCAATTATATGGTCAGTTCTGAAGAAGGTGCCATGAGGTACTGAGAAGAAGGTAGATCCTTTTTCTTTTAGGATAAAATGTTCTGTAGATATCTGTTAAATCCATTTGTTTCATAACTTCTGTTAGTTTCAATTTGTCTCTGTTTAATTTCTGTTTCCAGGATCTGTATATTGATGAGAGTGGGGTGTTGAAGTCTCCCACTATTACTATGTGAGGTGCAATGTGTGCTTTGAGCTTTACTATAGTTTCTTTAATGAATGTGGATGTCCTTGCATTTGGAACATATATATTCAGAACTGAGAGTTCATCTTAGAATATTTTACCTTTGATGAGTATGAAGTGCCCCTCCTTTTCGTTTTTGATAACTTTGTGTTGGAAGTCGATTTTATTCTATATTAGAATGGCGATTCCAGCTTGTTTCTTTGGACCATTTGCTTGAAAAATTGTTTTCCATCCTTTTAATCTGAGGTAGTATCTGTCTTTTTCCCTGAGGTGGATTTCCTGTAAGCATCAAAAAGTTGGGTCATGTTTATGTAGCCACTCTGTTAGTCTATGTCTTTTTATATGGGAACTGAGTCCATTGATATTAAGACATATTAAAGAAAAGTAATTGCTTCTTCCTGATATTTTTGTTGTTAGAGTTGAGTTTCTGTTCTTAAAGCTGTCTTTTTTTTAGGTTGGTTGAAGGATTACTTTCTTGCTTTTCCATCCTTGTGTTGGTGTTTTCCCTTTATTATCCTTTGAAGGGTTGGATTCATTGAAAGATGCTGTGTGAATTTGGTTTTGTCATGGAATACTTTGGTTTCTCCATCTATGGTAATTGAGAGTTTTGCTGGGTATATTAGCCTGGGCTGACATTTGTGTTCTCTTAGGGTCTGTCTGACATCTGTCCAGGATCTTCTGGCTTTCATAGTCTCTGCTGATGTCTGGTGTAATTCTAATAGGTCTGCCTTTATATGTTACTTGACCTTTTTCCCTTACCCCTTTTAATATTTTATCTTTATTTAGTGCATTTGTTGTTCTGATTATCATGTGTCGGGATGAATTTCTTTTCTGGTCCAGTCTATTTTGAGTTCTGTAGACTTCTTTTATGCTCATGGGCATCTCTTTCTTTAGGTTAGGGAAGTTTTCTTCTATAATTCTGTTGAAGATATTTACTGGCCCTTTAATTTGAAAATCTTCATTCTCATCTATACCTATTATTGTTAGGTTTGGTCTTCTTATTGTGTCCTGGATTTCCGGGATATTTTAACTTAGGACCTTTTTGGATTTTGCATTTTCTCTGATTGTTGTGTCCATGCTCTCTACGAAATCTTCTGCAACTGAGATTCTCTCTTCCATCTCTTGTATTCTGTTTTTGATGCTTGCATCTATGGTTCCTGATTTCTTTCCTAGGTTTTCTATCTCCAAAGTTGTCTCCATTTGTGTTTTCTTCATTGTTTCTTCTTCCATTTTTAGATCTTGGATGATTTTGTTTAATTCCATCACCTGTTTGGTTGTGTTTTCCTGTAATTCTTTAAGGGATTTTTGTGTTTCTCCTTTAAGGACTTCTACCTGTTTAGCAATGTTTTCCTGTAATTCTTTAAGGACTTAGATGTGTTTAGAGTGTTCTCTGTATTTCTTTGAGTTATTAATGCCCTTCTTAAAGTCCTCTAACAACATCATGAGGTATGATTTTAAGTCTGAATCTTTCTTTTTGGGTGTTTTTGGGTATCCAGGACTCTCAGTGCTGGGTGTACTGAGACCAATGAGCCTAGTGATCTTGGTTTCTGTTAGTAAGATTCATGTTTGCCTTTCACCATCTGGTAATTTCTGGTATTACATGTTCTAACTGTCTGGTTGGAGCTTGTTCCTCCTGTGATTCTTTAGCCTCTGTAAGCACTTTTGGGAGTCCAACTCTCTCCTGAGTCCCAGTGGTCAGAGCATTCTCAGCAGGCAAGTTCTCCTCTTTCAGGGAAGGTGCACAGAAGTATGTAGCTTCGATCCACTTCCTGAGTTCTCGGGTCAGGCCCCTCCCTGTAGGCCAATTCTCCTCTGGCAAAGAAGGTGCCCAGGGGTCTGGGTCTCAGCTCTACCTCCTGGCTCAGGATGAAGGCCTGTAGCAACCCTGTCCAAAGAGCTCTGTTGCTTCTGTCACCCACATGCTTTCCTGAGTAGACTGGTCTCTGATCCCAAAATCCAGGATGTGCTAGGGCCTGCTGTGTTTGTGCCCAAGATGGCACGAGGCTGACAATGACCAGAATGAACCCCAGCCACTTGTTGGGTGAGTTTCCTTTGTCCCTGTTCCTGCTGGCACAAGACCCTCTGGGTTTTTTGGAACAGATATTGTTTTCCACTCACCAGCTATCTCAAGATCCTGGGAGTGCTAGGATGCCTGCAGAATGGAGAGTCCTCTGAGTATCTTAGGACCCTCTGCTGTGTTTGTGCCCAAGATTGCGTGGGCAATGGATGATTTTCTAGACAGATAACTCTCAACAAAATTAAATCAATATCAGGTAAACTATTTTAAAAACCTTATTATCCCAAAGGAAATAGAAGAGGTAATTTGAAGTCCCCCCCTGAAAAAAAAAATCCAAGGCCAGATGGTTTTAGTGCAGAATTCTTCCATATTAGAGGAACTAATAGCAATACTCGGCAAACACTTCTACAAAGTACAAACAGATGATACACTTCTAAACTCATTCTATGAGGCCACAGTCACCTTGATGCTACCTAAACTCCACAAATACTCAACCAAGAAAGAATTTCAGACCAATTTACCTTTTGAATGTTGATACAAAAACACTCAATAAAAAACTCAGAGACAGAATCCAAGGGCACATCAAAAACATCACTTGTCCTGACCAAGTAGCCTTCATCCCCAGGATGCAGGGATGGTTAAATATATGAAAATCCATCAATGTAATCCACCATGTAAAAAAAAATACTGAAAGAAAAATATCACATTATCATCACATTAGATGCTGAACAAGCTTTAGACCAAACCTAACATCCCTTCATTTTAAAAGTCTTGGAGAGATCAGGGATACAAGTTCTTGCACAAGAAGGGAAGGAAGGATTTGGAGAAGCTAGAGTGATCAAGGACACCACAAGGACATAACCCAGAGAATAGACTGTCTAGGACTCAAGTGGGCTCACAGAGATGAGGGAGCTCTGTATGGACCAAGATCCTCTGTATATATGATAAGGTTGTGTAGTTCAGAGTTCTTATTGGATTCCTATCAGTGGGAGTGGGAGTTTTCTTTGACTTTTTTGCCTGACTTTGGGGAAAAACGGTCTTTTTCTCTTAGTGGCTTGCCTTATCCAGCCTTGATATAAGAATATGTGTCTGGTCCTAATGCAGCTTTGTAATGCCAGATTTTGTTGTTTTCCTTGGAAGGCCTTCTATTTTCTCATAAAGAAATATAATATATCATGAACAATACTGTCACCTTTACAATGTTTACAAAGAAGTAATTGAAAGATGCTTGAAATTTAATGTTAAGTATTCTGACGAAGCTGGAATTAAATGACAATTCTACTAAAAAACACAACTAACCAAAGCAAAAATAAAAACAGACTAACAAAACTAGTTCTTTCCATTAGGTTATGTTACCACACATGTCCATCAACCGCTTATGTAGTTAGCATTCTTAAAACATTTTCTCATCAATTTTTTTGAAATAAAATTGCATTAACTTTTCTTTCTAGTTTAAGAGTACATAGTCTGAGTTTTGAAGACATAAAAACATTCATAGACTTTAAAGTGCTCTGGCACTTTATTACCATGGATTAATTCATCCAAGTAAATTAAAAATGAATTCTGAGTACATAATGTAAGCTTCCAAAAGAAGTAGGCAAGTAACAGCCCTACCATATTTTGATGCCTATGAATCAATGATTAATGTGGTAGAATAGCCCTAAGGGTGCAGTAGTGGCCAGACACCTTGGTGGTAACAAGCAGCTCTCTAATTGGGTTTTAGGCTCACTCAACTAGAAAAAAAAATCACACTTGATACTGGAAACCTAGCTAATTACTCAGTGAGAGAGAAAGGTAATCAAATAAATTCTTTTTTTTTTTAATGTATAAAAATTGTACTTGGAGATTTTTGGTTAGTTGATTCTTTCTCTTTCCCATATTCTCTGAGAAAAGTAAGAGTTTACTTTTTAACTGTATGATTAGCTTGATTCTGGAGAATTAGGAAGCAATGACACTGGAGTTGTAGCTGGTTAATTAATACTGTTCTTCACTATTTTATGAGGAATTAATGACTTGTTGCTTTATCTCAAACACTATCTCAGATGAAAGTAGGCAATCATTACAGATAGAGTAAAGAACAACTGCCATTTCCAAACTAAAACATAGTTAGAAAGCCTTTTAAAACACTCAGTTATTTCTAAAAAGATGGACTCTTAGGAGCTCATTAGTGAGCTTATTAGGTTCAGGGAGTAATAACAATGAGCTCATTTATCTGCGTCCATTGGGAGTCTTTCTTAGTATTAGTAGTATAGAATAGTAGAAATATATTTTATCCACATTCTCAAATAAACTATTTTAAAGTTTCCAATACTGAATTTTAGAACATATTCCAAATAATGGTGATGAGTGAGGTACTGTGGAAAGTAAAAGTGATTCATGAAGTTGTTCTTTAAAGTACCACCCAGAACTACAGTGCATCACTGGACCATCACTCATTAGCTCTCTGCTTTATGCTTGTGCCACAAGATATAAGATCTAAGTTTCTGATCAAGCCCACTTCTGACTGCATGCTGCCATTCTCCCAACCATCGTGGTCATGGACCTCTGAAACAGTAAGTTGCTTTGCTCATGGTGTCTTAACAAACATTAATATTCTAAATACCTCCCAAACGTTATTGAATTTCATGTAAGCATATGTTAATATATAAAAATAAATATTAAAGACAAAATTTACCACAGTGAACACCTTAAGGAAATGAGGAAAACCATAAGGCAAAAGCAAGCATTGCAATTATCTATGTTAATAATTCTGCCCACGGTCATATGTTTACCAAGGCATCCACTGTACTTGATACTTTCTGCTTACATGGTACAATTTGCACACAGTGATTCTAAGAAATTTGGGAAATTATGTTGTAAAGGATCAAAGATGCACTGAGAGATATAAAGTGTTCAATGTCCTAACCTGGAGAGTTGAACCAATTAAAGTATATTTGTGACTTTGTCAAATAAAGTAATAGTTCTTCTACTTATATTTTCCAAAAAATATTGGGAATAGAATGCTTTCAGAGAAATCCATTCCTTCTTCATCAGGTTGAACTAAAATGGAATTCTTTCTAGGGATCTAGAAGTAATGACAGACTGCAATGATAGGTGGTGAAGACAATCTTCATTTTTTTGTGAGCTATAGTTGGAGTTTTTAAAGCTATTTCATTCCTTCAAGATTAACCATTTTTTCATTAGTCAAGGATCTTTTTCCATTAAAAATAATGATTCACAGAGACTTTATTATAACAATTTTAAGTATTATTTTTCCAAATGATGTCTTCACATTTGTAATTTTAAAAGTATAGGAATCAAATAAAAATTTATAATTAATTATTCTTACCTAAAAAATAAAATAAAAAGAACATAATTTTTCTTTGAAATAGAAGGTGAGAAATGACTTTGAATACTTGATGAACATAACTTATTTAAACATTAAATAACCATTACAAGGCACAAAGTCTTTGTATTTCCACTTGCGTGTTTGCATTTTTAATCTCAGCACTTTAAGACCAAAGACAGGAAGATCTTTGAAAGTTTATGGCCGGCTTGCCTACATCACAAGTTCCAGGCAAACTACAACTTCATAGTAAGACTCTGTCTCCAAATAAAATACAGTATGTATAGTTGGTATAACAAACATTTTAGATTGCCCTTGGTTTCCTTTTTAGAACTTGGAGACAGAATCTATTACTGAAGACAACACATTTGGAGATAAGCCTTTTATAAATAGAGCTGAATAAAAACTCAATGAGAAGCTTCTTCCCTGTGTACTATCTCTCACAATATCAGAAGGTGCTATGCCAGCTGCCAGTGAGAGAAACAACCAGCAACTCTATACATTTGAAAGCCTAAATACCACAATGACTGGTTGAACAAGACAAGTCTGATGAAGCAATAGTGGCACTTATATCCTAAGAGTAACCAATAGCTGTGTAAATGAACTTAAATCCTGCTTACTAGGAAGGAATTCATGCCTAGTACTGTAAATATAGCCATTTTATCATAGGACTGGAAGTCACAGACACAAGAGTTGTTTCATTACTTCCATGTTTCCTAAACCAATATAATTTCTAACTGAATTTTTAATACTTATCATTATAAGTACTGTGGCGCTTTGAATAGGAATGCCACCCACAGACTCATATGTTTGAATTCTTAACAATAGGGAGTGGCAATCATAGGAAATGTGACATTGTTGGAGGAAGTTTGTCATTGTGGAGGTAGGCTTTTAGGTCATATATCCTCAAACTATGCACAGTGTGGTACATACTCTCCTCTTACTGCATGTAAATCAAGATGTAGAACTCTTAGCTCCTTCTCCAACATCATGTCTGCCTGAATACTGCCATGTTTTCCACCATGATGATAATGGACAACAAGGCCATGTTTGAATCCCTACAAGCAGTAGAAATTGATAACTTCACCAATGTGGTTCTGGACTTAAAGTCAAGGATAGGAGTTATGGAATCACCCTATGTAATGAAGGAAAGAAACTGAGGTCAGCTCTGTAGCAGGGGTGTTCGTGTATGAATGACCAGAGAGGCCACTGTATGAAGCTGAGAAGGTGAAGCCTGGATTGTTTCAGAGATCCCAAGAGATTTGAGTTGCCAGAACCATGGGATACTTTCTGAAGAAAGTATTGAGAAGCAGCATTTATTTAACCTGGTATATTTAAAAGCATCAACATCAGGACACTCTATAAAGTTTATTTGATTTTTTTTTTGCCCTCTTAACGTATAGGCAAAAATGAGTGATAATGAGAAAATTAATGAAAGTTCTGAAGTATATTTTATTCTTCTTGGTTTTTCTAAATGACCTCATCTATAAGTTGTTTTCTTTGTGGTGATATTGATATTCTACATAACAACACTGACAGGGAATCTTTTCATCATCATCTTGTAACACCTAGATTCCCACCTGCACACTCCTATATAACTCTTCCTCTCAGATTTTTCTGCTCTGGATCTCTGCTATATCACTAACTCTGTCCCCCAGGTGTTTTTCAACCTCTAGGTTGATATTTTTATGCTGGTTACATGATCCAACTTTATTTGGTCCTCACTCTTGGTCCCACAGAGTGTGTTCTGTTGTTGGTGATGTCTTATGACTGCTATGCAGCTGTGTGTAAACCCTTGCATTACTCTGACCTCATGAATCCTCATTTTTGCCACCTGCTAGCTGCAGCATCTGGATATGTGGCTTTATCATCTCAACAGTTTGTTGTAGTAGTGTATATTTAATCTCAGTTGTGGATGTCTGCCCCTTGCTAGATAATTCAGTTCCCAGATAAAACGCACACAACTTTTATATTTATAGTAAGCCTTAATCAGTACTAGAGCTGCTCAGATATCTATCCTCTATGCTATTATGTCTACTTCCCTGCCAATAATCCCAAGTTAACTTGCCACATTTTATTTGGATGACTTGTAATTCCAATTACCAAGCAGTTGTGGCCATGTTTTCATGATGCATTCACCCAATGGCTTTTTCTCCTCTCTGTACCTCTTCTTGGCCCCTGAAACTGTAAAGAGAAACTCTCCCTCCTTTGCCCAGCTAAGCTGTAGGCATTTTTTTTCAACCAGTAATTTTAAATTAAGGAGCAAGGTTATGTACTATTACTTCCTTGTTCCTGGGAACAACTAGATCTTGGTGGCCAGTATTTAGCATTCTGATACATAACAACAGGCCAAACTTCAACACTTCACAAGTCCTTTGCTTTCCAGGAAACCCTGTATGGACATTTCCATGTGAACCACTTCTGTGAAGTGCCAGCATTGTTGTGGTTTTCCTGTCTTTATATTCATGCAAATGATCTGACCCTCATCTACATGAGTGCTGATTTTGTAGTTGTACCACTTATTCTCATTCTGAGCTCCTATGGTGCCATTGCATGGACTCTCCTGAGTAGGTAACCAACTATTCGACTTCAGAAAGCTTTGAGGACCTGTGGAGCCCATTTTACTGTTGTTTTTCTCTTTTTCATTCCAATCATGTGCATTTATCTTCAGCCTTCAACCAAAAAATTTCATGGTTAAGCCAAATTCACTGCCCTCTTCTATACTGTTGTTACACCTAGCCCCAACCCTCTCATCTATACTCCATGAATCAAAGATATGAGAGAAGCCTCTCACTGTGCAGTCGATGATAAGACTTCGGTCCATTATGAAGGACACTTTGATTTGTTGAGATATTCATTGGCAGTAGGTCATAAAACATAAACTAGTTAAACTTTCAGTGTTCTGTTCTTTAAATTGATTAATTCTGAAATAATATCTATATAACTTCTTTAGTTTATTTATTTACTTTTGGTGGACTGTAGTGAAGTCTCAGTGTATATGAATTGGGGAACTCAGAAAAGTGTCCAATGAAGGTTACACAAAGAAGAATTTGTTACAAAAACATTTGAAATTTTAAAATGTAGCTTAAATAAATTAATATGCTAATTAATATATTCATCGTATTTACAGAAGGACAATATGAGAAAGATATTGGCTGAAGAAATTTTTATTTGTGGAATTTGTATTAAATTTGGTTTGTCAAGGGATACATGCAAATAAACTATTATCTCTACTCAAAAATAACTCCCTAGGATTTAGAAAAAAAAAATAAAAGGGGGCTGGTGAGGGTAAGAGTGCTCTTACCCTCTTCAGAGAGTACACTGACTGCTCTTCTGAAGGTCCTGAGTTCAAAACCCAGCAACCACATGGTGGCTCACAAACACCTGTAATGAGATCTGATGCCCTCTTCTGGTGTATGTGAAGACATCTACAGTGTACTTGTTTATAATAATAAATAAATCTTTGCACCAGAGCAAGTGGGGCCAACTGGAACGAACAGAGGTCCTAAAAGTCAAGTCCCAACAACCAGATGAAGGCTCATAACTATATATATAGCTACAGTGTGTACTCATATACATAAAATAAATAAATATTTTTTAAAATAAATAATAAAAGGAAATATGAACATCTACTTCTGAGTTGAGAGATAGATTGTATTAGTAAATAAAATTTTCTTTTTGCTAAAGTGAGCTTAATTAGCAACATGCTTAATTACATTAAATCTATTGCTTTTAATATTTACTAATATAGAACAAGCACATTAACTTATTGGAATCATTATTATAGTTCAAAGTCTGTATGCAATATGTATGAATTAAATCATGGAAAGTTATATTCTCATCTCCTTTTTAGTAATGTATTTTCTGAAACATATAGCTACAAATAATCACAGTTCATTTAATGACATATATATATATATATATGTACATATGTATATGCATATATAAATAAATATGTGTCCTCCGATAGTGGGTGTTTTTTCAAACAAATTTTATCTTTAAACCTGTAAGTTTTTTGTTATTTTTAAGATGTTTTTACCCATTAATTTTTAAGATTTTTTTGTTTTTGTTTATCTAAGCATTTATTTCTTTTACATTAATATATTTTTCATTAATTTACTTATTCATTCACTACACTTCAGGATTGCATTCACCCTCTCCTCTCAGTTTCCCCCTTACATAGCCCTACTCTCATTCTGCTCTCCTTCTCTTATAATAAGGGAGGAGTCCCCCACAAGGTAAGCCTGTAAGCTTTTTGTTCTTTAAAAAAATACTGTTTTTCAATAAAACAATATTTTAGCTTCATAGAAATATAAACTGGGTTCTTTCCAGCTTCTGGCTATTATAAATAAGGCTGCTATGAACATAGTGGAGCATGTGTCCTTCTTACCATTTGGAACATCTTCTGGATATATGTTCTTTTATGGGACAAGGAAAGCATTCATCTGTCACCTGCTTGCTCCCTTGTCTGTGTTAGATTGTCCTGTCCCCTGTGTGCAGAAAGGAGGCCAGGGCCAAAAGCCTTCAAAAATGCACCAGTCAGGGTTTTCCCTTGAGCTCTGCTGAGACACATGAAAAACTATCTAGTGTGGGCAAGAGTCTAATGCTCATTCAGGCCTCAGACACTGACTGAGGCTTGGCTACTGTTCAAAGAGATGCCCAACTTCTGTCCTCTAGCTTCTTGAGTGGGTGGGATCAGGTTGGTGACAATGTCCTGGTTCCTGTGGTAAGAAGGAGGGACTGTATTGCAGGCAAGATGCCTCCCACCTATAATGAGCAGGGTCCTGAAGGGTCCTTGGTGGTAGTGCCTTCCAATCTAATTGACACAGGGGGGCGGCCATAAGGCCACTTTTGAATCTAGGCAGTGACTGAGCCCATCCTGCATTTTTCTCTAGACTTCCTCACTGAGATTATAGTTTGTAAATACCAGCTTCTTACAGAGATGCGATGGCCAGAAGATAGTGCAGACATTAAAACAAGAGTCAAAGCTATATAGATTTTAATACATAGGAAGAAAAAATAATAACCCTTTTTGAATTAATGAAGGGAAGAAGAAACCCTCCTGAGACTTCAGCACTTGGGGACCAGGCCCTAACATATGCCCTGATGGGGAACAGATAGAATCTCTGCTCCAGGGACTTCCCAATGGCAGTTTAACATGTAGATGCTTTGTTCCTTAGCACCTCCTGCTGTTCTGGAAGATTCTTACTTGTTCACACTGATGCCCTTATCAGAGGCCTCATATTGACCGCTTGACATCTTCCTAAGTACCCACTCATGCTCACATCTCTAAGATGGGATCTTTCTATCACCCTTCCAGGCATCTCCGTGAAAATCCTTAGAGCCAGGTACCCCTCAGTTCCTTTCCCATCTACCACCACTTTTGGTCAGTCTCAGTGCTTTCCTCAATATGACTCTGAAGCATTTCCACACATGTTTCTTCTAACAAAGACCCCATCTGGTGACATCTTTGAAACTTCCAGCCACCTGGAGAACTTCCTGTTGTTTTCCTCACCACAGCAACTAGTCTTCTTAAAACAACAGATGGCAACACTGAGTTATCACATGCTAATAACATGACTCAGAGGAAGTTGTGTAACTGAGCATTTATCAAGGCAAGGAGGTTAGCACCCGTGTTCCTAGGATACGGTGAAGAAAAATTCATGCCGACTATATAAAGCTCTCCCAAGAGGCATGATATTAATCACTTGGGAGAATGTCACTGTGGTCAGTGCTGCTCAAATAATCTGTTATATATGATGAGCTAATCATGCAGTATTTAAATAAACAAGCAACAAAACAGTTGCAAAGGGCTTTGACTCCATGGGTCATGAAGAAGCCTAAGAACTGACACAGAGGCTGTGTCTCACAGGTTATTGCTTAGCTGGACACCATGGAACCTGATCACAAAGACAGACTCATTCTTTCCCCCAAGTCACTGGTCTCCATTTTCTGAATTGTCATTGGTAAATTTCTCTTCTTTCTTCTCTCTCTTCCTACCCATTTTCACACCTCTATGTCTGAGATAGAAAACTGCAAGTTGCTATTTTAATGAGATCTTGGATTTTTTCCCTGAGGTCATCTGAACCATTCAATTCTAATATTTAAATGTACCATCTTTTGTATCTATAATTATCTCATTGGAGTGATATTTGCACATGTGTGTATGTATATATGAGTGAGTACATGTGTGAGTATGTGTATGTGTGTATATAACTGTGTATGTATGCGTGTGTATATATGAGTATGTATGTGTGTAAGTATATGTGTGAGTGTATGTGTGTGTATATGTGAGGGTGTGTATGTATGCACGTGTATGTGTGTATGTATGAGTGTGTATGTGTGTATGCATGAGTATGTATGTGTGTATGTATGAACATGTATGTGTGTATGTATGTATGTCCAGAAGAGGTATTGCGGGATCCTCCGGTAGTACTATGTCCAATTTTCTGAGGAACCGCCAAACTGGTTTCCAGAGTGGTTGTACAAGCTTGCAATCCCACCAACAATGGAGGAGTGTTCCTCTTTCTCCACATCCTGGCCAGCCGGAGCTCTTGACTCTAGCTGCATATGTATCAAAAGATGGCCTAGTCGGCCATCACTGGAAAGAGAGGCCCATTGGACATGCAAACTTTATATGTCCTAGTACAGGGGAACGCCAGGGCCAAAAAGTGGGGATGGGTGGTTAGGGGAGTGGGGGGAGGGTATGGGGGACTTTTGGGATAACATTGTAAATGTAATTGAGGAAAATACATAATAAAAAAAATATTTAAAAAAAAAAAGAAATACAAACTGGGTTTGGCTTGGCTTGGTTTTCACAAAATTAGTCTCCTAGAGTTTGCATGAAGATTGGGTTAAATTTATAAGACAATTCAGGAAAAATCAATCCGAAGAACTTGATTCAAAAACATATTTTTCATTCACTGATTCAAATCATATTTTTCTTGGGGACACTGTAACTGTTCTCTATGTGTTTTATTAACTTGACCATCGAGTATTTTATTGTTTTGAATAGAATTCTGATGTCAGTGCTGCTTTTGGTAAGTGACCTAGCATTCTATAATTTTGCTGATTGCACAGTTCAGTTTTGGCAGGGTTATGATGTCTCAGGATTTTCTAAAATTGCCTATGGGGAAATCCTTCTAATTAAGGTTGAAGTCTGCCATGTACAGATGGCTCTCTGAGCTTGGCTCAAAATGGAAGGCTCCTTTAACCACCAGGGCTTTCCCTTCTCTGACCTAATCTGGGAATCCCTAAACCCCAGTACTCTTCCTGAGGATTATCACTCACCTTTGATGAGAGTACAGGTTCAGCTTCCATTCTCCTGCCCAGAAAGCACCTGGAATTCCTGGAATGCCTCTCCATGCAAGTGAAGCATTTTTTGCTACCCTAACCTGTAGCTAATGATAGGTACCCACCCTAAAAATCATACCCTCTTCACTAAAGCTGCATAACCCTGGATTCACTCCAAATAAAGTTGTTGCCTCTCTAAAGATTATCTCAGAAGACTGTCATTTCTCTTGTGGTTCCATCTGCAACCTGTTCTTTGACTCTACTCTTCTTATCCTTTTGATGTGGTGGCCACAGAGGAGAAGAGGGATCATATATTGTAAGGGTTCATGATTTTCCAAAGAATGACACCTGGGACTCAAATAGTATAAACACAAAGTGTTTTATTCTACAGAAGTCCAACATGCTGGGATCGCCCCATTACCAAGATAGAGAAACAAGCAAGGAACTTTGTAGCATCAATTTAAAGCACATTAGGATTCTGGAGTAGATGAGCTTTATCATATTCTCTCTCTAGGCATTCTGAAACATTATTCAGGCTTGAAAGCTGTAGCCTGTTTTTTGTTTTGTTTTGTTTTTTTTTTTTCTATTAGTAATTATCTTAGTATCCTTAACTGCCTTTTTGAAGTCTGTCATGGAATCACCCTAGCCTTCTTATTACCCCCAAAGTGTGTGGGGACTTAAAATATAGGGGTGTTCCTAGCCCAATATAAAGCATAAGTTAGGACAGACACCCAGTCTCTTCTAGTTTCAAGGGTTAATTTGGTCAAGGTCTCCTTCAGGATCTGATTCATCCTCTACTTTCCCTGAACACTGGGGTCTGTATGCACAAAGTAATTGGTCTCCAGAACCTGTGTTAGAGATTGAGTTACCTAAGATTAATGATGGTCCATTTTCAGGCACAAGCAGGGTAAGCAAACCATACCTGGGTATGATTTCTTACAGAAGTTTCTATGCCATTATATTCACAGTCTCCTTTTTTGTAGGGTAGACTTTTACAACCATCTTGAAATTGTATTCATAAAAAGTAGCAAATACTTGTATCCACATGTTCCTGGGTTTATTTCTATATAATCTAATTCCCAATTAGCCCCTGGTCATTGATCCCTGATTCTGGTTCCTGGAGTGGCTCCCTGATTAGAACCAGAGAAATCAACAGATTGGCATGTGGCACCATCTGAGATAAATGAAATATCCTGAGTCATATATGTTGTACCTTGCTCCTCACAGCAGTTCCTTCAGTTTTCCACGACCTGATGTGAAGCTTAATGAATCTGATGGATGAGTTGCTTAGCAAACTCCTTAGGTAGAATTGTGAAGCCTTCAGAAGTCAGCAGCCATCTGTCTCTTCTGTAAACTCCTTGACATTTTGCCCAATGTCATTTATTTTCAGCAGTATATTCCAGGATGTTTGGAAATGAGGGGTGGTGGTAAAGCTACTAGAATATTGGCAGTGGAAGCTTGGGTAGCCACCCTTTCAGTTTTATCAGACATCCTGTTCCTTCAGTCTATTTCTAATGTCCCTTTCTGATGCCTGAGGTAATGAATTATGGTTACTTTGATAGGAAGCCATAATGGCTCCAATAAAGCAAGTATTCCTTCTTTATTTTTGTTTTTTTCTTGTTGTTGTTGTTCTTTTGCAGTCAATAATCCTGTCTCTTACTATATAGATCCATGTATATGAGCCATATCAAAGGCATATCTGCTGCAGTAATAGATGGCTCATTTTTGCCAGTTTTCAAACCTTGATTGCAGCCTTTAGTTCAGCTTTCTGGGCTGAAGTTCCCAGCAGCAAAGCAGTTACCCAAATAACAGAGTCCAAGTCCATTACGGGAAACCTCTGCATACCTTATTTGATTCTTGATGAAGCTGCTCCCATCCTTGAAGTAGATACTTTCAGCATCTGACCAGGCTATGTCAATCTGTGTGTGTTTGTGCATGTATGTGTATGTGAGTGTGTGTACATTTAATTGATGGGGCTGAGTCCCAAATGTGACACTTTATATCTTCTCTCCAGCCTTCTTATATCTTCTTAGACAAAATCCCTTTAGAAAGTTACTTCATAGATAAAATGTTACACAAAAGTGAAATTACTAAAAGATGTTGATAGTAAGTTCAAAGTGGTGTTTCATTTCTATAAGCTCATTATAAGTTCAGAGCAATAGTTTCACATGGCATATCTGTGGCTTCATTCTTGGGTCTAATCTAGAATGAATGAATGTATTTTCTTGATCACAAGTTTGTCTCAAGCCTATTTCTCTTTTGAGTATAGTTGTAAAGGCTCATTCTATGCGTTTTATGCAGCCTTTACTTACTATTGTATAAGGAATGGTCACATTCTATTCTTTTTTTTTTTTTTTTTTTTTTTTTGGTTTTTTGGTTTTTTAGTTTTTTGGTTTTTTTGAGACAGAGTTTCTCTGTGTAGCCCTGGCTGTCCTGGAACTCACTCTGTAGACCAGGCTGGCCTTGAACTCAGAAATTCGCCTGCCTCTGCCTCCCAAGTGCTGGGATTAAAGGCGTGCACCACCACGCCCGGCCCACATTCTATTCTTGACTCTAACTTTATTACATACTTCTGGCAAAAGATCTAAAACCATCTCCTAAAACTTTCTTCCTAAAATTATTTGAATCAAACCAGGAAATCTATAAAGTCATTAATTAATTTAAACATCATTAATTCATGAACGTTCATTCTCATGTTGATCTGCAGGAAATTTGCTCAATAGGGTGGACTGATCCCCAGGAATCACTGGGCTTTGTAATGTTGATGGGACAGCCATATAAGCAGCATGAAGAAATACTGGGCTGAGGTCTTTAAGGACACTGCATTCTTAGAGCTCACCCAGAGGGCCAGGCAAAATGATGGGCCAACCAGAAATTTTACTTGCATGCCTTAGACTTTCCTAGATGGCTTCTAACACCAGAATTCTACCAGACTTTTAAAGAAGAACTAGTACCAATACTGTTCAAATTGTTCCACAAAATAAAAATGGAAGGAATACTGCCAAACTCATTTTATGAGGCTACAGTTACCCTAATATCTAAACCACACAAAAACTCCACAAAGAATAAGAATTTCAAAACAATCTTCTTTATGGACAAAAACTCAATAAATATTCAAAGTACTCATTAAAATACTTACAAACTTAATTCAGGAACACGTCAAAATGATCATTCGTCATGAAAAGGTAAGCTTCCTAAGAAGGAAGCAGAGATGCTTTGAAAAATGAAAACCCACAATATAATCCACTATATAAACAAACTGAAAGAAAAAAAAAACATGAACATCTCATTATATGTTTAAAAATCCTTTGACAAATACTAGAGAAATCAGGGATAAAATGTGCATACCTAACACAATAATGGCAATTCACAGCAATCCAACAGCCAACATGAAATTAAATGGCAAGAAACACAACAAATTCACTGAAACCTGGATCAAGACAAGGCTGGTCTCACTCTCCATATTTATTTAATATAGTACTTTGAAGTTCTAGCTAGAGCAATAAGACAACTAGTGTAACTCAAGGGGATATAAATTGAAAAATAAAGAAATCAAAGAATTGACATTTGCAGATGACATTGTAGTATACATAAGTGATACGCCAAGTTCTATCAGTGAATACAACTGATAAACTCTTCAGCAAAGTGGCTGGACACAAATCTAATCAGTAGCCCATCAATATACAAATGAAAAAATGGGCTGAGGAAGAAATTAGAGGGACAAAATCCTTAAAGATAGACACAAATAATTTAAAATATCTTAGTGTAACTCTAAGCAAATGATTTTTTAAAAAGTGTTTGTCTCTAGCTGCATATGTATCAAAAGATGGCCTAGTCAGCCATTACTGGAAAGAGAGGCCCATTGGTCATGCAAACTTTATATGCCCCAGTACAGGGGAATGCCAGGGCCGAAAATTAGGAGTGGGTGGGTAGGGGAATGGGGGGAAAGTATGGGGGACTTTTGGGATAGCATTGGAAATGTAAATGAGGAAAATACCTAATAAAAATATTAAAAAAGAAAAAAAAGTGTTATGACAGAAACGTCAAGTCTTTGAAAAAAAATAAGTTAAAGAAGGTATCAGAAGATGCAAAGATCTTGCAAGCTCATGGATTGGTAGGATTAACATAGTAAAAGTGGCCACTTACCAAAAGCAATCTACAGAATCACCACAATTCCCATAAAATTTCCAACTTCATTCTTTATAGACCTTAAAAGAATAATACTCAACTTCATATCGAGAAACAAATGGCCCAAGATTGCTACAACAATCATGCATAATAATAAAAAAAAACTTCTATACTGAATGGCTGAAAAGCACCTGAAAAAATATTCCACATCCTTAATCATCAGAGCAATGCAAAACAAAACAACTCTGAGATTACCTCACACCAGTCAGAATGGCTATGATCAAAAATTGACAGCAGATGCTGGTGAGGATGTGAAGAAAAAGAGATACTCCTCCATTGTTGGTCATATTGCAAGCTGGTACAACCACTCTGGAAATCAGTCTGGCATTTCCTCAGAAAATTGGACATAATACTACTGGAAGATCCAGCAATTTCTCTCCTAGGAATATACCCAGAAGATTTTCCAACATGTAATAAAGACACATGCTCCACTATGTTCATAGCAGCCTTATTTATAATATCCAGAAGCTGGAAATAACCAAGATGTCCCTCTATAGAGGAATGGATACAGGCATTTTGGTACATTTATAAAGTGGAGTACTACTCAGCAATTAAAAACAATGAACTCATGAAATTCTTAGGTAAATGGATGCATCTGGGGGATACCATCCTGAGTGTGGTAACCCAATCACAAAAGAACTCACTTGATATGTACTCACTGATAAGTGGAAATTAGCCCAGAAACTTAGAATATTCAAGATACAATTTGCCAAACACAAAAAAATTAAGAAGGAAGACCAAATCATGGATACTACATCCCCCCTTAAGAATAGGTAACAAAATACCCATGGAAGGAGTTACAGAGACAAATTTCTGCGCTGAGACAAAAGGATGGACCA
Source organism: Mus caroli (assembly GCF_978045245.1). NCBI lineage: Eukaryota > Metazoa > Chordata > Mammalia > Rodentia > Muridae > Mus > Mus caroli. Next base: position 55,481,222 of record NW_028227273.1, read on the forward strand.
TCCAGAGACTGCCCTATCTGGGGATCCATCCCATAATCAGCAACCAAACCCAGATACTATTACATATGCCAGCAAGATTTTCTGAAATGACCCTGATATAGCTGTCTCTGGTAAAGCTATGCCAGTGCCTGGCAAATACAGAAGTGGATGCTTACAGTCATCTTTTGGATGGAACACAGGGCTCCCAATGGAGGAGCTAGAGAAAGTACCCAAGGAGCTGAAGGGGTCTGCAACACTATAATTGGTTCAACAATATGAACTAACTAGTACCCCCAGAGCTTGTGTCTCTAGCTGCATATGTAGCAGAAGATCACCTAGTAGGCCATCATTGGGAAGAAAGGCTCCTTGGTCTTGTGAAGATTATATGCCCCAGTACAGGGGAACGCCAGGGCCAAGTAGTGGGATCGGGTGGGTAGGGGAGCAGGGCAGGGGGATGGTATAGGGGACTTTTGGGATAGCATTTGAAATGTAAATGAAGAAAATATTTAATAAAAAAATTTAAAAAAAAAGTCTAGAAATATCACCACTCCAGATTTCAAGCTGTCCTACAGAACAATAGTAAGAAAACCCACATGATGTTGGCATAAAAAATAGGCAGATTGATCAATGAAAAAAAAAAAAATAAGACCCAGAAGTAAACCACACACCTATGGACACTTGAATTTTGACAAAGAAACTAAAAGTATGCAATAGAAAAGAAAGCATCTATAACAAATGTTTCTGATCTAACTGGATGTTTTCATGTAGATGAAAGCAAATACACCCACATCTATCATTCTCTACAAAACTCAATTCCAAGTGTATCAAAGACTTTAACATAAAATCAGACATACTAAGTTTGATAGAAGAGAAAGTGGATAAGAATCTTGAAAATATTGGTATATCTTTCTTTTGTAATTAGAATAGTTTGGAATTTTCTATTTTATCCATCATATAGAACCCAGAATAAATTTCTTTTCAGATCGTTAATACTACATCATTTATACTGGTAAGAAAACAAAAAAATATTTTAATAATAAAGTAAATAGGGGATTCCGCTGTAAGTAGTCTGCACAGGTGAAAGTGTGGACTACAGAAGCAAACAACTTCTGGGACAGGTGGGAGCCACAGAGCTTCTGAGGCAGCCCCCTTTTCGGGCTCCAGACATCCGGGCACCTTCCCTGCCAGAGGATAGGTGTCCACCTGACCCCGGTGCGCTTTGCCTGAGCATCAGCAGCAGACATCTTGGTTTCGGGACTCCACTGAGAGTATTCTGCACAGGTGAGAGTGTGGACTACAAAAGCTAACAGCTTCTGGGACAGGCAGGAGCCACAGAGCTTCTGAGGCAGGTCCCTTTTCAGGCTCCAGCAATCCGGGCACCTTCCCGGCCAGAGGAGAGGTGTCCAACCAGCCCAGAAGAGCTTGGCAGGAGCACCTGGAGGAGCCATCTTGGTTCCCATATCCCTCCGAGACTATTATGTGCAGGTGAGAGTGTGGACTACAGAAGCTAACAGCTTCTGTGATGTGCCGAAGCAACACAGCTTCTGGGACAGGTCCTGTTTTGGGGCTTCATCTGTGGCCAGGAGGGAGGTCCGAACGCCAGATATCTGTGCACCTTCCCTATAAGAGGAGAGCTTGCCTAAAGAGAGTACTCTGACTCAGAGGAGAGAGCTAGTGTCCCAGGTCTGCTGATAGAGAATAACAAAATCATAAGAGGAAGAATCTCTAACAAGAGACAACTATAACAACTAACTCCAGAGATAACCAGATGGCAAAAGGTAAATGTAAGAATCTTACTAACAGAAACCAAGATCACTCACCATCATCAGAACCCAGCACTCCCACCTTGCCCAGTCCAGGGCACCACAACACACATGAAAATTTAGACCCGGATTTAAAAGCATATCTCATGATGATGGTAGAGGACATCAAGAAAGACTTTAACAACTCACTTAAAGAAATACAGGAGAACACTGCTAAACAGGTATGAGACCTTAAAGAAGAAGCACAAAAATCCCTTAAAAAAATTGCAGGAAAACATGACCAAACAGGTGATGGAATTGAATAAAACAATCTAAGACCTAAAAAGAGAAGTAGACACAATAAAGAAAACCCAAAGTGAGGCAATGCTGGAGATGGAAACCCTAGGAAAGAAATCTGGAACCATAGATGCAAGCATCAGCAACAGAATACAAGAGATGGAAAAAAGAATCTCAGGTGCAGAAGATTCCATACAGAACATCTGCACAACAATCAAAGAAAATGGAAAATGCAAAAAGATCCTAACTCAAAACATCCAGGAAATGGAGGACACAATGAGAAGACCAAACCTATGGATAATAGGAGTAGATGTAAATGAAGATTTTTCAACTCAAAGGGCCAGCAAATATCTTCAACAGAATTATAGAAGAAAACTTCCCAAACCTAAAGAAAGAGATGCCCATGAATATATAAGAAGACTACAGAACTCCAAATAGACTGGACCAGAAAAGAAATCCCTTCTGACACATAATAATTAGAACAACAAATGCACTAAAAAAAGATAGAATATTAAAAGCAATAGGGGAAAAAGGTCAAGTAACATATAAAGGCAAGCCTATGAGAATTACACCAGATTTTTCACCAGAGACTACGAAAGCCAAAAGAGCCTGGACAGATGTTATACAGACACTAAGAGAACACAAATGCCTGCCCGGGATACTATACCCAGCCAAAATTTCAATTACCTTAGATGGAGAAAAGAAAGTATTCCATGACAGAACCAAATTCACACATCTTTCCAGGAATCCCGCCCTTCAAAGGATATTAACAGAAAAAAAACAATACAAGGACAGAAATCACATCCTAGAAAAAGCAAGAAGCTAATCCCTCAACAAACCTAAAAGAAGACAGCCACAAGAACAGAATGCCAACTTTAACAACAAAAATAACAGGAAACAATTACTTTTCCTTAATATCTCTTAATATCAAAACAATCATCCATCCTCACCAACTAGGTTTCATCCCAGAGATGCATGGATGGTTCAATATATGGAAATCCATCAACATGATCCAGTATATAAACAAACTCAAAGACAAAAACACATGATCATCTCCTTAGAAGGGGAGAAAGCATTTAACAAAATCCAACACCCATTCATGATAAAATTTTGCTAAGATCAGGAATTAAAGGTCCATACCTAAACATGATAAAAGCAATCTACAGCAAACCAGTAGCCAACATCAAAGTAAATGGTGAGAAGCTGGAAGCAATCCCACTAAAATCAGGGACTAGACAAGCCTGCCCGCATTCTCTCTACATATTCAACATTGTACTTAAAGTCCTAGCCAGAGCAATTAGACAACAAAAGGAGATCAAAGGGATACAAATTGGAAAGGAAGAAGTCAAAAATATCACTTTTTGCAGATTATATGATAGTATATATAAGTGACCCTAAAAATTCCACCAGAGAACCCCTAAGCCTGAAAAAAAGCTTCAATGAAGTAGCTGTATATAAAATTAACTCAAACAAGTCAATGGCCTTTCTCTAAAAAAAGGATAAACAAGCTGAGAAAAAAATTAGAGAAACAACAAGGTTTTCTCAATAGTACCAAATAATATAAAATACCTTGTCCTGACTCTAACTTAAGGAAGTGAAAGATCTGTATGATAAGAACATCAAGTCTCTGAAGGAAGAAATTAAAGAAGAACTCAGAAGATGGAAAGGTCTCCAATGCTCATGGATTGGAAAGATCAATATAGTAAAAATGGCTATCTTTTCCAAAAGCAACCTACATATTCAATGCAATCCCCATCAAAATTCAAACCCAATTCTTCAACGAAATAGAAACGGCAATCTGCAAATTCATCTGGAATATCAAAAACCTAGGAAAGCAAAAAGTCTTCTCAAGGATAAAATAACCTCTAGTGGAATCACCATGCCTGACCTAAAGCTGTACTACAGAGCAATTGTGATAAAAACTGCAAGGTACTGGTATAACGATAGAATATTAGACCAATGGAATAGAATTGAAGACCCAGAAATGAACCCACACACCTATGGTTACTTGATCTTCAATAAGGAGCTAAAACAATCCAGTGCAAAAAAAGACAATTTTCAAAAAATGGTGCTGGCACAACTGGCGATTATCATGTAGAAGAATGCAAATTGATCCATTCCTATCTCTTTGTACTAAGGCCAAATCTAAGTGGATTAAGGAACTCCACATAAAACCAGAGACACTGTAACTTATAGAGGAGTAAGTAGGGAAAACCCTCGAAGATTAGTCTATAGGGGAAAAATTCCTGAATAGAAAAGCAATGGCTTGTGCTGTAAGATCAAGAATCAACTAAGGGGACCTAATAAAACTGCAAAGTTTCTGCAAGGCAAAAGACACTGTCAATAAGACAAAAAGGCCACCAACAGATTGGGAAAGGATCTTTTCCTATCCTAAATCAGATAGAGGACTAATATCCAATATACATAAAGAACTCAAGAAGGTGGACTCCAGAAAATCAAATAACCCCATTAAAAAATGGGGCTCTGAGCTGAACAAAGAATTCTCATCTGAGGAATTCTGAATGGCTGAGAAGCACCTGAAAAAATGTTCAGCATCCTTAATCATCAGAGAAATGCAAATCAAAACAACCCTGAGATCCCACCTCACACCAATCAGAATGGCTAAGATCAAAAATTCAGGTGACAGCAGATGCCGGCGAGGATGTGGAGAAAGAGGAACACTCCTCAATTGTTGGTGGGATTGCAAGCTTGTACAACCACTCTGGAAATCAGTCGGGTGGTTCCTCAGAAAATTGGACATATTAATACCAGAGGATCCAGCAATACCTCTCTTGGGCATATATCCAGAAGATGTTCCAACCGACTAAAAGAACACATGCTCCACTATGTTCATAGCAGCCTTATTTATAATAGCCAGAAGCTGGAAAGAACTCAGATGCCCCTTAATAGAGGAATGAATACAGAATATTTGGTACATTTACACAATGGAGTACTAATCAGCTATTAAAAAAGAATGAATTTATGAAATTCCTTGGCAAATGGATGGACTGGAGGGCATCATCCTGAGGGAGGTAACACAATCACAAAGGAACTCATACAATATGTACTCACTGATAAGTGGATATTAGCCCAGAATCTTAGAATACCCAAGATACAAGATAAAATTTGCTAAACGCATGAAACTCAAGAAGAACGAAGACCAAAATGTGGACACTTTGCCCCTTCTTAGATTGGGAACAAAACACCCATGGAAGGAGTTACAGAGACAAAGTTTGGAGCTGAGACGAAAGGATGGACCATCTAGAGACTGCCATATCTGGGATCCATCCCCTAATAAGCCTCCAAATGCTGACACCATTGCATACACAAGCAAGATTTTGCTGAAAGGACCCAGATATAGCTGTATCTTGTGTGACTATGCTGTGGCCTGGCAAACACAGAAGTGGATGCTCACAGTCAGCTATTGGATGGATCACAGGGCCCACAATGGAGGAGCTAGAAAATGTACCCAAGGAGCTGAAGGGATCTGCAATCCTATAGGTGTAACAACAATATGAACTAATCAGTACACCCCAGAGCTCCTGTCTCTAGCTGCATATGAATCAGAAGATGGCCTACTTGGTCATCACTGGAAAGAGAGGCCCATTGGTCATGCAAAACTTTATATGCCTCAGTTCAGGGGAATGACACGACCAAGAATTGGGAGTGGTAGGTGAGTGTGTGGGTATAGCATTGTAAATGTAAATGAAATAAATAACCAATTAAAACTATAAAAATAAAAATAAATAAAATTCCAGTAAAAAAATAATAAAGTAAATAAATAAAACTAGTAACTTGGTTGACTTTATTTTATGTATCAAATCCATATGTGGACACAATAACCTTATGTTTGAAAACACAATGTTTTATAAATCATTTTCCAAGCAAATGGTATGAAGAAACAAGCTGGAGTAGCCATTCTAATATCTGATAAGATTGACTTCCACCCCAAAGTCATGAAAAAAGACAGGGAGGGACACTTCATACTCATCAAAGGTAAAATCCTCCAAGAGGAACTATCAATCCTGAATATCTATGCTCCAAATACAAAGGCAACCACATTCATTAAAGAAACTTTAGTAAATCTCAAAGCACACATTGCACCTCATACAATAATAGTGGGATACTTCAACACACCAATTTCACCAATTGAAAGATCATAGAAACAGAAACTAAACAGGGACACAGTGAAACTAACATAAGTTATGAATCAAATGGATCTGACAGATATCTACAGAACATTCTATCCTAAAACAAAAGGATATACCTTCTTCTCAGGACCTCATGGTACCTTCTCCAAAACTGACCACATAATTGGTCACAAACCGGGCCTCAACAGATACAAAAGTATTGAAATTGTCCCATGCATCCTATCAGATCACCATGGACTAAGGCTGATCTTCAATAACAAAATAAATAATAGAAAGCCAACATTCACGTTGAAACTGAACAACACTCTTCTCAATGATACCTTGGTCAAGGAAGGAATAAAGAAAGAAATTAAGGATTTTTTAGAGTTCAATGAAAATGAAGCCACAACATACCCAAACTTATGGGACACAATGAAAGCATTTCTAAGAGGAAAACTCAAAGCTCTGAGTACCTCCAAAAAGAAACTAGAGAGAGCACACATTAGCAGCTTGACAACACACCTAAAAGCTCTAGAACAAAAGGAAGCAAATTCACCCAAGAGGAGTAGACGGCAGGAAATAATCAAACTCAGGGGTGAAATCAACCAAGTGGAAAGAAGAACTATTCAAAGAATCAACCAATCAAGGAGCTGGTTCTTTGAGAAAATCAACAAGATAGATAAACCCTTAGCCAGACTCACTAGAGGGCACAGGGAAAGCATCCTAATTAACAAAATCAGAAATGAAAAAGGAGACATAACAACAGATCCTGAAGACATCCAAAACACCATCAGATCCTTCTACCAAAGGCTATACTCAACAAAACTTGAGAATCTGGATGAAATAGAGAAGTTCCTAGACAGATACCAGGTACTAAAGTTGAATCAAGATCAGGTTAATGATCTAAACAGCCCTATATCCCCCAAAGAAATAGAAGCAGTCATTAATAGTCTTCCAACCAAAAAAAGCCCAGGACCAGATTGGTTTAGTGCAGAGTTCTATCAGACCTTCAAAGAAGATCTAATCCCAGTTCTTCACAAACTATTCCACAAAATAGAAACAGAAGGTACTCTACCCAACTCATTCTATGAAGCCACAAATACTCTGATACCTAAACCACAAAAAGACCCAACAAAGATAGAAAACTTCAGACCAATATCCCTTATGAATATTGATGCAAAAATCCTCAATAAAGTTCTTGCTAACCGAATCCAAGAACACATCAAAACAATCATCCATCCTGACCAAGTAGGTTTCATCCCAGGGATGCAGGGATGGTTCAATATATGGAAATCCATCAACGTAATCCAGTATATAAACAAACACAAAGACAAAAACCACATGATCATCTCGTTAGATGCGGAAAAAGCTTTTGACAAGATCCAACACCCATTCATGATAAAAGTCTTGGAAAGATCAGGAATTCAAGGCCCATACCTAAACATGATAAAAGCAATCTACAGCAAACCAGTAGCCAACATCAAAGTAAATGGTGAGAAGCTTGAAGCAATCCCTCTAAAATCAGGGACTAGACAAGGCTGTCCACTTTCTCCATACCAATTCAACATTGTACTTGAAGTCCTAGCCAGAGCAATTCGACAACAAAAGGAGATCAAAGGGATACAAATTGGAAAAGATGAAGTCAAAATATCACTTTTTGCAGATGATATGATAGTATATATAAGTGACCCTAAATATTCCACCAGAGAACTCCTAAACCTGATAAACAGCTTCGGTGAAGTAGCTGGATATAAAATTATCTCAAACAAATCAATGGCCTTTCTCTACACAAAGAATAAACAGGATGAGAAAGAAATTAGGGAAACTACACCCTTCTCAATAGTCACAAATAATATAAAATATCTTGGCGTGACTCTAACTAAGGAAGTGAAAGATCTGTATAATAAAAACTTCAAGTCTCTGAAGAAAGAAATTATAGAAGATCTCAGAAGATGGAAAGATCTCCCATGCTCATGGATTGGCAGGATCAACATTGTAAAAATGGCTATCTTGCCAAAAGCAATCTACAGATTCAATGCAATCCCCATCAAAATTCCAACTCAATTCTTCAACGAATTAGAAAGTGCAATCTGCAAATTCATCTGGAATAACAAAAAACCTAGGATAGCAAAAACTCTTCTCAAGGATAAAAGAACCTCTGGTGGAATCACCATGCCGGACCTAAAGCTTTACTACAGAGCAATTGTGATAAAAACTGCATGGTACTGGTATAGTGACAGACAAGTAGACCAATGGAATAGAATTGAAGACCCAGAAATGAAGCCACACACCTATGGTCACTTGATCTTTGGCAAGGGAGCAAAAACCATCCAGTGGAAAAAAAGACAGCATTTTCAACAAATGGTGCTGGCACAACTGGTTGTTATCATGTAGAAGAATGCGAATTGATCCATTCCTATCTCCTTGTACTAAGGTCAAATCTAAGTAGATTAAGGAACTCCACATACAACCAGAGACACTGTACCTTATAGAGGATAAAGTAGGGAAAAGCCTCGAAGATATGGGTACAGGGAAAAAATTCCTGAATAGAACAGCAAAGCCTTGTGCTGTAAGATCGAGAATAGATAAATGGGACCTCATAAAGTTGCAAAGCTTCTGCAAGGCAAAAGACACTGTCAATAAGACAAAAGGACCACCAACAGATTGGGAAAGGATCTTTACCTATCCTAAATCAGATAAGGGACTAATATCCAATATATATAAAGAACTCAAGAAGGTGGACTACAGAAAATCAAATAACCCCGTTAAAAAATGGGGCTCAGAACTGAACAAAGAATTCTCACCTGAGGAATACCGAATGGCAGAGAAGCACCTGAAAAAATGTTCAACATCCTTAATCATCAGGGAAATGCAACTCAAAACAACCCTGATATTTCACCTCACACCAGTCAGAACGACTAAGATCAAAAATTCAGGTGACAGCAGATGCTGGCGAGGATGTGGAGAAAGAGGATCACTCCTTCATTGTTGGTGGGATTGCAAGCTGCTACAACCACTCTGGAAATCAGTTTGGCGGTTCCTCAGAAAATTGGACATAATACTACCAGAGGATCCAGCAATACCTCTCCTGGGCATATATCCAGAAGATGTTCCAACGGGTAAGAACGACACAGGCTCCACTATGTTCATAGCAGCCTTATTTACAATAGCCAGAAGCTGGAAAGAACCCAGATGCCCCTCAACAGAGGAATGGATACAGAAAATGTGGTACATTTTCACAATGGAGTACTACTCAGCTATTAAAAGGAATGAATTCATGAAATTCCTAGGCAAATGGATGGATCTGGAGGGCATCATCCTGAGTGAGGTAACATATTCACAAAGGAACTCACACAATATGTACTCACTGATAAGTGGATATTAGCCCAAAAACTTAGGATACCCAAGATATAAGATACAATTTGTTAAACGCATGAAACTCAAGAAGAACGAAAACCAAAGGGTGGACATTGTGCCCCTTCTTGGATTTGGGAACAAAACACCCATGGAAAGAGTTACAGAGATAAAGTTTGGAGCTGTAAAGAAAGGATGGACCATCTAAAGACTGCCATATCCAGGGATCCATCCCATAATCAGCTTCCAAATGCTGACACCATTGCATACACTAGCAAGATTTTGCTGAAAGGACCCAGATATAGGTGTCTCTTGTGAGACAATGCTGGGGCCTAGCAAACACAGAAGTGGATGCTCACAGTCAGCTATTGGACGGATCACAGGGCCCCCAATGGAGGAGCAAGAGAAAGTACCCAAGGAGCTAAAGGGAACTGCAACCCCATAGGTGGAACATTATTATGAACTAACCAGTACCCCAGAGCTCTTGACTCTAGCTGCATTTGTATCAAAAGATGGCCTAGTCGGCCATCACTGGAAAGAGAGGCCCATTGGACTTGCCAACTTTATATGCCCCAGTACAGGGGGATGCCAGGGCCAAAAAGTGGGAGTTGGTGGGTGGGGGACTGGCGGGGGGGGAATTCATTGGGGACTTTTTGGATAGCATTGGAAATGTAATTGAGGAAAATACCTAATAAAATAAATTTTAAAAAAAAAAAAGAAAGAATTGAAGACCCAGAAATGAAGCCACACACCTATGGTCACTTGATCTTCGAGAAGGGAGCAAAAACCATCCAGTGGAAGAAAGACATCATTTTCAACAAATGGTGCTGGCACAACTGGTTGTTATCATATAGAAGAATGCGAATTTATCCATTCCTATCTCCTTGTACTAAGGTCAAATCTTAGTGGATCAAGGAACTTCACATAAAACCAGAGACACTGAAACTTACAGAGGATAAAGTGGGGAAAAGACTTGAAGATATGGGCACAGGGGAAAATTTCATGAATAGAACAGCAATGGCTTTTGCTGTAAGATCGAGAATTGACAAGTGGGACCTCATGAAACTACAAAGCTTCTGCAAGGCAAAAGACACCATCAATAAGTAAAAAAACCACCAACAGATTGGGAAAGGATCTTTACCTATCCTAAATCAGATAGGGGACTAATGTCCAATATATATAAAGAACTCAAGAAGGTGGACTACAGAAAATCAAATAACCCCGTTAAAAAATGGGGCTCAGAACTGAACAAAGAATTCTCACATGAGGAATACCGAATGGCAGAGAAGCACCTGAAAAAATGTTCAACATCCTTAATCATCAGGGAAATGCAACTCAAAACAACCCTGACATTCCACCTCACACCAGTCAGAATGGCTAAGATCAAAAATTCAGGTGACAGCAGATGCTGGTGAGGATGTGGAGAAAGACAACATTCCTCAATTGTTGGTGGGATTGCAAGCTTGTACAATCACTCTGGAAATCAGTCTGTCTGTTCCTCAGAAAATTGGACATAGTACTACCGGAGGATCCAGCAATACCTCTCCTGGGCATATATCCAGAAGACGTCCCAACCGGTAAGAAGGACACATGCTCCACTATGTTCATAGCAGCCTTATTTATAATAGCCAGAAGCTGGAAAGAACCCAGATGCCCCTCAACAGAGGAATGGATACAGAAAATATGGTACATTTACACAATGGAGTACTACTCAGCTATTAAAAAGAATGAATTTATGACATTACTAGCCAAATGGATGGACCTGGAGGGCATCATCTTGTGTGAGGTAACAAAATCACAAACGAACTCACACAATATGTATTCACTTATAAGTGGATATTAGCCCAAAACTTAGGATAACCAAGATATAAGATACAATTTGCTAAAAGCATGAAACTCATGAAGAATGAAGACCAAAGTGTGGACACTGTGCCCCTTCTTAGAATTGGGAACAAAACACCCAGGGAAGGAGTTACAGAGACAAAGTTTGGAGCTGTGATGAAAGGATGGACCATCTAGAGACTGCCATATCCAGGGATCCATCCCATAATCAGCTTCCAAACGCTGACACCATTGCATACACTAGCAAGATTTTGCTGAAAGGACCCAGATATAGCTGTCTCTTGTGAGACTATGCAGGGACCTAGCAAACACAGAAGTGGATGCTCACAGTTAGCTATTGGATGGATCACAGGGCTTCCAATGGAGAATCTAGAGAAAGTACCCAAGGAGTTAAAGGGATCTGCAACCCTATAGGTGGAACAACATTCTGAACTAACCAGTACCCCGGAGCTCTTGTCTCTAGCTGCATATGTATCGAAAGATGGCCTAGTTGGCCATCACTGGAAAGAGAGGCCCATTGGACTTTCAAACTTTATATGCCCCAATACAGGGGAATGCCAGGGCCAAAAGAATGGGAATGGGTGGGTAGGGAAGTGGGGGGGGGGTATGGGGGACTTTTGGGATAGCATTGGAAATGTAATTGAGAAAAATACATAATAAAAAAAAAGAAAATTGGAGACATTTAAAACTATTACGTATTCATATAATGATATTTCTCTTGGATTAAAGTGTTTATTATTAAACGATGCATACATTATAGTAAAGTGAATTGATGAATAGCTGCACAGAGTAGTGGTTTTGTGTATGTGAAGTATTGGTACATTCAGTGATAGTTGAGGGTGATAAAAGTTTATCTATGAAATTTGTGCACTAAAAGGAACGGAAATAGATATAACACAAATTTTAGTTTTATTTTAAGAAAAAAGAAAAAAGTAATTAGTATATAAAACATTGGTTGTAATTAAAATATATTATAATGACAATAACAGGTACCATGTAGTAAAATTATTTTTACACACATGAAACTTTACACATGAAACTTTATCCAAAGAATTATTCAATTTAAATAGAGCAAAAATAATTTCATTTTTAATAAAATATTGGATCTCATTTCCTACACTGAAACAAGATTATCTTTCAAATTATCGGTGAGGAAAAATAATTCAGCGTCTGGAGAGAGATAGATCTGCACTGACTGCTCCTCCAGAGGTCCTGAGTTCAATTCCCAGCAACCACATGGTGGCACACAACCATCTGTAATGGGATTGGATGCCCTCTTCTGGTGTGTCTGAAGACCGTGATAGTGTACTCATATTAAATAGATAGATAGATAGATAGATAGATAGATAGATAGATAGATAGATAGATAGATATTTTATTAAGAAAAAAATCATTCAAATAACTTGTGACAACTCATCCTTTCTGTAAACACACCATAGAGTAGATTTTCTCATTTGTTAATCGACAGATTCCTTGTCAAGGTGATGTGCTGTCATGGGGAAGCTATTTCTGGAAAAGGACTAAACAAAACAATTCCTTATGGAGCATTAATTGACTCTTTGGGATTTATGCTCCTATTATCCAGTCACAGAAATCAAGTCAGATTTTTCATTATTTCCACAAACCTCATTTGATCTTAGACAAATGCCGTTCCTTAATAAACTGATTGCTCTTATTTTCTCTTTTGGCCACAAACAAATCCTTTAATAGCCACATGGTTATCACAATGGCTCTGCTCTCTTTTTATGATGTAGTAAGTCTGAAAGAGAGGCAGGACTGCTTATGCTGGTTCCTTCAAAGAGACTATATCCAGCCAGCCAGTTGGCCTTACAGGTAAAGAATGGCAGAATGACAGCACATAGAATATGGTCAGACAAAGGATGTGAGTGGATGAGCACTGCTTGAACACTGACTAGTTAATGTAAGAGATGAGTCCTAGGCTTCTGATGGCTAGTGCTAAGGGTAGAGAATAACCATCATTGTTTCTTTCATAATTCTGGCTTTCAACAGGAAAAGAGAATTCATCCCCAGGTGATAAATGCAATTTTTGATAAAACCTCTATTTCCCTTACTTCTAATAATAAGAAAATAAAATCACAAGTTCTTACTTTTGCTTTTTTTTGTGTCTAATAAGTTTTTTTCCTTATCCCATAGATTCTAGGAAACATCTCTTGATGAAAATGCTAAAGTTGTCTCATGCAATATAGAGTCCTCACAACTGCCACTTTGCTACTTAGTTCATGAAGTTGCAGAGACGTCTGCCTATAATGCTCTCTTCAAAAGAATTTCACAAAGACCTCTTACAAAATTCTGAATGACCTTCAAATGACAGTGATCTCTCCCTAAAGGGATCTTCTTGGCTTACTACATTACTGGTAGTATTTGGGTATGACTTTCAAGAAAATTCTTCTTACCATGTGCTGATTTATTGTCCTGAATGGTTACTGTATTATAGAAAGTAACTGTTTACATTACAGATACTCTTAAGTATTAAACCATGTTTTATTATCAGGACCAAATTTAATGTTTCCAATGTTTTTGTAGTCCCTAAGCAGCATTTAATCAAACATTCTACTCAGTTTTGTCATTTAAATATTATTCAGGAATTAATGCATTTATGGGACGTTTTGTTCATATTTCCATTAAGTTCTGTTTCTTGGTTATAAATAATCTTTAGTGCAAATAAACAGATCAACAAATAAACTTATTTCTGTACCACATCTAACTGGATTAGCACATTTTACTTTGCATAAGTAACTAGAAATTAGTGCTCAATATGACATGTTGCCTCCACATGTATTATTGCCTATACAGTTACCGAGAAAATAATTATTATGTTTTCTATCATCATGTAAATACAAATAATCTGGGAACACTGGAAACAAATTTAAAGACATTTACTTGTTAGCAATAAGTTACCTACCAAATCCAGTTTAGACATTTATTCAATTATCATTTGCTCAGTTGTTACCCTAAGATGAATGAGCAGTTCATACATATTAAGATATTTTTCTGTAAAAGGATAAACATCTATATAGAACATAAAATTATTTTGTACTTTTTATTGATAGCATTTTATTGAAGAATATTCCAAACTTACAGAATAATTATAAAGCACTAAAAACGAACTTACCTTTCTCAGTACAGTACCTTAGCACAAAATTTTTAATTAAATAGCCAATGATATCTCTATTACCATTCTATCACATCTACTATGTATTAATATATCCGCTCAACATCTATCAAGATCTGGGCAGAAATATCATTTCAGTGACATGAGGTCTTGTCAAAATGTTCCAAAGCAACCTACATAGTATTAATTTGAAAAAAACTGGTGAGATTGTCTTGAATCACATGACTATAAAGGAATCCACTAGATCTTTATCATACAATTCCCTAATTTTCAATTTGTAATTAATAACTGACTTGTGTTAGGATGTTATAAATTGTGTAATTATATTGTAGCTTAGAAAACTTACTAGCTAGCTTTGAATCATTTTTGTCAGTTATGCTATTTAATTTATCAATAATTTTGCTTCTAGTAAATAGAACTTGTTTGCTTTCACCACTCATCAACTTTTCATATAAATATATAATTAATAATTTTAATAATTAATAATATAATTTTCTATATTAAGCATATATAAAAGTCAATGCAATATGTATATGAGGTATATTCATGAGTATATGAATATCTATATTGTGTATATAAGTATATATAAGTTTGTTACTTATATAATTAATAACTTACTTTAACACTATCTCTTCATGTTTTCTAGAGCTGAGGATAAAACAAAAGAGAAAATGAGAAATGGTCGAAAATTTCAATGCAAGTTGGGAAGGGTACTTTATTTTCCTGGGTTTTTCTAAATGGCCTCATCTGGAAGTTGTTCTCTTTGTGGTGATATTGATATTCTACATGATGACACTGATGGGCAATCTCTTCATCATCATCTTGTCACACCTAGATTCCCACCTGCATACCCCTATGTACTTCTTCCTCTCAAATCTCTCTGCTCTGGATCTGTGTTATACCACTAGCTCTGTCCCCCAGCTGCTATTCAACCTCTGGGGTCCAAAGAAAACAATATCTTATGCTGGTTGCATGCTTCAGCTCTATTTTGTCCTTGCTCTGGGTACCACAGAGTGTGTGCTGTTGGTGGTGATGTCCTATGACCGCTATGTAGCTGTGTGTAAACCCTTGCATTACTCTGTCCTTATGAATCCTCGTTTTTGCCAACTGCTGGCTGCAGCATCCTGGGTATGTGGCTTTACCACTTCAGCCCTTCACTCTTCCTTTACCTTCTGGGTACCTCTGTGTGGCCATCGCAAAGTAGACCACTTCTTCTGTGAAGTGCCAGCACTGTTGCAGTTGTCCTGTGTTGATATCCATGCAAATGAGATGACTCTCATGGTCATGAGTGCTATTTTTGTTGTCATACCACTTATTCTCATCCTGAGCTCCTATGCTGCCATTGCATGGACTGTCCTGGAAATGCAATCAACCACTCGACTTCAGAAAGTTTTTGGGACCTGTGGAGCCCATCTTACTGTTGTTTCTCTCTTTTTCATTCCAATCATGTGCATTTATCTTCAGCCTTCAACAAAAAGTTCTCAAGATCATGCCAAGTTCATTGCCCTCTTCTATACCGTTGTCACACCTAGCCTCAACCCTCTCATTTATACTCTAAGAAACAAAGATGTGAGAGGCGCAATAAAGAGGCTGAGTAGGTATAAGAGGGAGAAATAAGATAAGCCTCCCACTGTGCAGTCTTTGATAAGAAGGTATGAACCATCATTAAGGGCACTTTACTCTTTACAATATTTTTTGAACACTGAATCATAAAACATAAAACAGTTTAAATTATTTTAGGAGAAGCACTTTTTTAAAATATGCTATTATATAAAAAGCGTAGCCAGTAATCTTATAACTTTCTATTTTGAACAGTACTCATAGAAATCTGTTCTGGATGTTTCTTTTGCTCATATGTCTATTTTACTCAGAAACATATTCCTTTCCCTAACGACTTTACTTCTGAATCTTATTAAGTGTTTGCTTATTTTAAATTTTGGGATTCTTAGTACTTTAGATGGATGTGACATTCCCATTGACCTGATAGAGCTGTTTTAAGGAATGAAATTGTAATCTAAGATAAGAAAGGAAATATGTGTATGAAAGTTGATTTGTCATGTTGCATGTGCTAATAAATTAAAGTCAATTCTAAAATAATCCCAGAAAATTTGGCAATAAATCTTGAATATAAATGTTTACTGTCAAGTGGCAAATAATATTAATAAATAAAATAAAGCAAAAAATATCACTAAACATCCTTTAGTGAGCATAGTGGCATGGAAAATTCGATTAAATGAATTAATAAGAGTAATTTACATTTCTCTCTACCTCTCAATATCATTTTTTACATACCATTATATTGTAGTTCGTCAACATGGGGCATTATATTTTAAATAAAAATATTAAAATGCCTAGAAGTGTTGCAGTATAATTCACACAGAAGTGCATGTAAACAAGTGGTATTTTGTGGTTTTAGGTACATATACATGATATGGTTATAAAATGTAAGATATATTATATTATACTATAATGTATGTATTATTCTATCCTACACACATACACAGAGAGAGAGAGAGAGAGAGACAGAGACAGAGACAGAGACAGAGAGACAGAGACAGAGAGAGAGAAAGAGACAGAGACAGAGAGACAGAGACAGAGAGAAGCATGGAGAATATGTCCTTGATCAAATGAATGTCTTATAAGTTTTCTTTCCAGTCTTATGAATGTCTCCTTCCAGTCTCTAGATTTTTCTGCTCATGTAAAAATACTTCCAGAAAGACATTTTTTTTTATTTAAGGGAAAATAAGACTTTATTTATTTTTCTATTTTTGTTGATTTTTAAACAAAATTTGACTCCTTGAGTTTTTATGGATATTATATAAAATTTATGGAACAATTTGGGAAGAACTGGCCACCCAAAGCACTTTATGATTCTGATACAGAAACAAAATATTTAATTCATTTCAAGTGTTCTTTGTATATATTTAACTAAATTGACCTTTGATTGTTGTATGGTCTTGAGTGCCACTATCAGTACAACTGGCTTTTGATAAAGTGACCTTTATCCTATGACAGTGTTGTTTACATAGTTCAGTTCATTTGTAGTCTGAGTAAATGGATTTGTATATGCATTTGTGGAAAATGCATGCATGTCTATATGTGTGTTCACTTGTGTGCAGAAGCATGTGTGTGCACATAAATGTGAAGGCCCAAGGTTGATTTTAGGTTAGGTGTCTTCTTCAATTGCTTTATATTTTTATTAATTAATGCAAGATCTCTTATTGCATATATATATATATATATATATATATATATATATATATATATATATCACTGATGTTGAATAGTCTACATGGCCAGCTTGCTCTAACCACAAATATAATCTGATGCTTTACTATTATATATTAAAAGTAATATGATATGTTCCTTGAATACTCTAATTAATTACTTCACCTGGGACCAGCTTTATAACCTAACCTACTGTTAACCTCCCACTCTTTCAGTCATTTGTTGTCTACCTCTGTGTCAGAACTAAAATCCTGTGATGTGACTAGTAGACAAAAACCTATTTTAATCTACTAAATATGAGACTACTAGCTTCTGTCAATGCAAAGGCTAATAATGTCAGCAGATAGCATTTTCATACTATAGAACATCTGGCATCTTATCATAAGGTCATCTCTGATGTTTCTAACGATGTATTTTAATATTGTCTTGATTTGTGAATTTCTTTGATCTGTATAAGTATAAAACCTTCATGAATTTGCTTCCATGTTGAAACATGGAATTTGGAATAACTCAAATATTTGATCATGGGCCATGGTCACTAAAAATAGCTCCAGAATAAACTATCTCTTAGTCCTATTGAGATTTGAGCTATGTTTCTTGTGCCCAGTGTGGTACTCCAAGAATGATGCTTTCCACTGAAGGAATCACTGAATAGAAACCAGATATAGGCACAGACCTACTGCTTTCAGGTCATCTGGTGTTATTTCCTCAGGTAGCTTGTTAGTGAGTTATTTCCGGGGCGAGATTTCCTTTGATTTGACTAACTGTCTATATTTTTACCTTGGCTGTGTAATTAGAGATCATAATTTTATAGATACCTCTTTTGATCTCCCTTGAAAGTTCTTAGTTTAATGTATCTAGCTTGTTTATTTTGAAAGCATTTTGGTCTAGACATTTTTTTAATTTGTGTATTTGATTGCATTTGACACTCAAAACAGAGTTTGTTTCCTCTTGAAACTTTGAAGGTGCATTGCCCGCTTTATATTTAAAATAATTTAATTTAGTATTTGATGTTTTTCTCCTGACATGTAAATACAAATGTCTAACTCTTCACTTCTTAGCTACTTATCCTGTACCCTTTCTTAGGAATTTTATAAGCACCTGATTATAAAGAAATCAAACATAAGAGACACTTGCTGCCTCCCATCCAAATTATGGGAGTATCAGGGGGATCACCACAACCAACAATGTACAACTGCCTCATTAAGAAATCCAACTAAAGGGCTAATGAACCAAAAGCCTCAGGTGAGCTGAGAAACTCCAGATTGGAAAGTTGATATGATCTAGGAAGCTCTTGATAAGGTCAACATACCAATAGTCCTGTGGTGGTTTGAATAAAATGGCCTCTTATAGGGTATTCAATTTGAATACTGGTAAGTAGGGCATTATTTGAAAAGATTAAAGGATGTGGCTCCGTTAGAGAAACTGTGCAATTGAAGGTGGATTTTGAAGTTTCAAAAGCCCATACAAAGACCAAGGTCTCTTTCTTCCTGTGGCCTGCAGGTCTAGATGTAGAACTTTCAACTACTTTTTTAGCAACTTGTCTGCCTGACTGCTGTCATGCACCTCACCATGATGATAATTTAACTATAAGCAAGTGCCAACTAAATCCTTTATTTATAAGAGTTGTGATGGCTATTGTTTCTTTACTGTAATAGAATACTGACTGAGACAGAATTGCCTCCTTGGCAAACTCAAATAAAGGGTAAATGACCTAAAAGACTCAGGTGCTGAGGAATCCCAGACAAGAAAGTTGATACACTGATACCTGCATGGGATCAGGACCTGAGAAGCTCTTGATAAGAAAATCAACATAGCAACCCTCCAGTGATATTTACAGCCTTGAGACTGAAGAGGACCAATCTACAGTGGAATTATTCATTCAAAAAGTTGCCCTCTCTGCCCTATAAAACCCCAAGTCTTTAGAGTTTAGTGCAGTTCCCACTCCTGCATAAAGGCTGTTGTTCTTAATTGTTCAAGGACAATCTGTTCTGTAGAGGTTGTTCTCCTCTTTCTATTATTCCATGTATCCCAGAATTGCAGGGGTTTTGTGGATTCTGCTTGCAGTCTAAGTAAAATATACAGGCATCTGATATAGCTGTCTCCTGAGAGACTCTGCCAGAGCCTGGCAAATACAGAGATGGATGCTTGCAGCCAACCATTGAACTAGGCAGGTGGTCCCCAGTGGAGAAGTTAGAGAAAGGACTAAAGGGGCTGAAGGGGTTTGCAACCCATAGGAAGAACAGCAATCTTAACCAACCAGATCTCCCAGATTTCCCAGGAATTAAACTCCCAACAAAAGAGTACAAACATGGAGGGACCCATGACTCCAGCTGCATGTGTAGCAGAGGATAGCCTTTTCAAACATCAATGGGAGGAGAGGCCCTTGGTCCTGTGAAGAGATGCCCCGGTGTGGGGGAATGCCAGGGTCGGGAGGCAGGAGTGGGTAGGTGAGTGAGCACCCTCATAGAAACAGGGGGATGGAGGGGAAACCGGGAAAGGGAATAACATTTGAAATGTAAATAAATAAAATATCAACACACACACACACACACACACACACACACACACACATACACACACACACACACACACACCAAACAACCGATGACCTTTTGCTGGGGTGGTCTTGTTGTGCCAGGGAAATGTTAGTGTTTCCCCCCAAAAATAGACAGGAGCTGATCTGATGCAACATGGCAGGGTCTTTATTCTATTTAAGCTAGCTCACTGCCCTCCCCACCCCAAACATGTGGACTGAAATGATGGCTCAGGCTGCTGGGCAAGGTAGAACATCAGGAAGTTTGTGCACACATGTGAGAATCCTCATGACCCCACTCCAGGGGTGGGAACGCAGTCTGTGGTCCTTGGGAACTGCCAGAGCTGGCTCAGGGGTTCTGGATTATTCTCAAGATTCTTGGACACCTCAGATGCCCCTGGGTGCCACAGAAAAGCTGAGAACAGAGTGGTGGCTCTTGGGCTGGCTCTAGCCTGGGGCCAAAGGGAAAAGACTTGTGAGGGGCATTGTAGAAGAGCCTTGGCTAGATCCCTCGGGGACACCAAGATGTTGGAGATATTCCACATTAAATTCCCATCTCCACATGGTAACATCTCATGGCCAGGAGAAGTTATAGAAAAATAATAAAGACAGAGAGTTCCAGCTAAGGTTGGTTGACAAAGCATAGAAGAAAAAACACTTTCACAGTGGGTTACAATTACAACTACCATTCTATTCAATTTGATTCACCTGAAATAAAAAAGTGGAAGAGAGAGAGAGAATTTTGAGAAATCAATGAAAATGAGAACACATTATTTTGTATCATGTAGTATTTTTCCAATGATAAAAACAGAAAAAAAACAAACAAACAAAAAAAAGGAAAAACAGAATGTCATAAATTTGATGTGGTAAAGAAGATAAAGAATCTTGAACAGCTTATTCAATCTTTTAATGATACTAGTAAGGATTTTTTTTTTGATATGGCTACTGAACTTCTTCCTCTCTGTATAATAAGGCTAGCTCACTGATTTCTTACAATAATTAAACAAAAAAATAGAAGCTTATATTTTTTTGAAAATATACAGGAATCACTCTTCTAACCCTGACGTTTAGGTGAATATTAGAGTTTATCTTCAGCATCTGATAGAATAGAGTCTGCACGATCCTGAGGAATGAAGTGTATTCTACTCAAATTAGTGCTGCAGAAGTCACATAAATATCCAAAAGAAGTTAAAGTAATAGGATAAGGAGAAACAGTAGGATGATTTTATCCAGTACAAATTCATCAATGAAGGGTGTTTTTTTCTTCCAGGAGTAAGAACAGTAGTATTGAACAATATATCTGACTTACTTAAAACTTAAAATCCTGACCTTAGATTCGAACTTAGCAGAAGGTCCCACCATCCCCAGAGGACTCTCCACCATGCAGGCACCCTAGCACACCCAGGATGGGAAGATCACTGGTGAGTGGAACGCAACATCTTTTCCAAAACAACTGGGAGGGGCCTGTGCCAGCAGGAGCAGGGACTCAGGAAACCTGCCTGAACAGCAGCTCACGTTCCTTCTGGTCAGTGCAGGTCTATGTTGGTTTTGAACACAGGAGACAACCCCTCGGTCCCCAGAGGAGATACCACTTCCAGGTGCTGTAACATGTCCAGGATCTTAGGATTCCAAGATCCCAGCATCACAGGAGCTTGGTCACACCAGGATCTCAGGGTCTCAGAGAAAACTGGACTGCCAAGAACTCTGAAACACCCAGAATCTCAGGTTCACATGATCCCGGAATCATAGGATCAAAGAGTAAGCTAGACTCTACGGAGTTCTGAGTCAACCAGGATTACAGAAAGGATAGGCTCCAATCAGATATACTGAAGGCAGAAAACATTTGAGATAATCAGATGGCCAGAGGCAGGTGCAAGAACAGAAGCAACAGAAACCAAAGTTAATTGGCATCATCAGAACCAAACTCGCCCACCATAGAAAGTCCTGGATACACCATCACACCAGAAAAGCAAGATATGAATCTAAAGTCACTTCTCATGATGATGGTGGAGAAATAAAGGAAGGAAATAAATAACTTCCTTAAAGAAATACAGGAGAACACATCAAATCAGGTGAAAGAGTTGAACAAAACCATCCAGGATCTAAAAATGGAAGTAGAAACAATAAATAAGTCAAAAAGGGAGACCACTCTGGAAATAGGAAACCTAGGAAAGAAGTCAGCAGCCATTGAGACAAGCATAACCAACAGAATATAAGAGATAGAAGAGAGAATCTGAGGAGCAGAAGATAACAGAGAAAACTGACACACAATCAAAGAAAATGCAAACTGCAAAAAGATCCTAACCCCAAAACATCTAGGAAATCTAGGACAAAATGAAAAGGCCAAATCTAAGGATAATTAGTATAGATGAGAAGGAAGATTTCCAACTTGAATGGCCAGTAAATATCTTCAACAAAATTATAGAAGAAAACTTCCCCAACCTAAAGAAAGAGATGCCTATGAACATATAAGAAGCCTACAAAAATCCAAATATATTGGACCAGAAAAGACACTCCTCCTGTCACATAAAAAAATAAACAAATTAAAGACATTTTAGAGTTTAATGAAAATGAACATGCAACATACCTAAACATATGGGACACAATGAAAGCAGTCCTGAGAGGAAAACTCATAGGACTGAATGCCTCCAAAAAGAAGCTGGAGGGAACATACACTATCATATTGACCACACACCTGAAAGCTCTAGAGCAAAAGGAAGCAAATTCACCAAAGAGGAGTAGACTGCAGGAAATAATCAAACATAGGGCTGAAATCAACTAAGTGGATGCAAAAAGAAATATACAAAGAATCAACCAAACCAGGAGCTGTTTCTTTGAGCAAATCAACAAGCTAGATAAACCCTTAGCCAGAATAACTACAGGGCACAGGGACAGTATCCTAATTAACAAAATCAGACATAAAAAGGGAGATATAACAACAGAATCTGAGGAAATCTAAAACACCATCAGATCTTACTACAAAAGCCTATACTCATCAAAATTGGAAAACCTGGTTGAAATGGACTAATTTCTAGGCAGATACCAGGGACCAAAGTAGTTAAATCAGGATCAGATTGACGATCAAAACAGTTCCGTATCATCTAAAAAAAAAAAAAAAAATAGAAACAGTCATTAATAGTCTCCCAACCAAAAAAAAAGTCAAAACAAACAAGCAAACAAACAAAAAACAGGACCAGATAGGTTTAGTGCAGAGTGCTATCAGACCTTCAAAGAGTACCTAATTCCAATACTCCTCAAACTAATCACCAAAATAGAAACAGAAGGTCCTCTACATAATTCATTCTATGAAGGAACAACTACTCTGGTACCTAAACCACACAAAGACCCAACAAAGAAAGAGAACTTCAGAACAATTTCCCTTATGAGCATCAATGCAAAAATACTCAATAAAATCCTTGCAAACTGAATCCAAGAACACATCAAAATGATCATCCATCATGATCAAGCAGGCTTCATTCCAGGAATGCAGGGATGGTTCAATATACAGAAATCCATTATCGTAATCCAGTACATAAACAAACTCAAGGACAAAAAACACATGATCATCTCCTTAGATTCTGAGAAAGCATTTGACAAAATCCAACACCGAATCATGATAAAAGTCTTAGAAAGATCAGGAACTCAAGGCCCATACCTAAACTTTGTAAAGGCAATATACAGGAAACCAATAGCCAACTACAAACTAAATAGTGAGAAACTGGACACAATACCACTAAAATCAGGGACTAGACAAGGCTGCCCACTTTCTCCTACCTATTCAATATAGTATTTGAAATTCTACCCATAGCAGTTAGACATCAAAAGGAGATCAAATGGATACAAATTGGAAAGGAAGAAGTCAAAATATCACTATTTGCAGATGATATGATAGTATATGTAAGTGATCCCAAAAATTCCACCAAAGAACTCCTAAACCTGATAAAGGACTTCAGTGAAGTAGCTGGATATAACATTAAATCAAACAAATCAGTGGCCTTTCTCTACACAAAGGATAAACAGGCTGAGAAATAAATTAGGGAAACAATACCCTTTAAAATAGTCACAAAAAAATATAAATACCTTGGTGTGATTCTAACTAAGGAAGTGAAAGATCTGTATGATAAGTACTTAAAGTCTTTGAAAAAGAAATCAAAAAAGATCTCAGAAGATGGAAAGATCCCCCATGCTCATGGATTGGCAGGATTAATATTGTAAAAATGGTTAACTTGCCGAAAGCAATCTACACATTCAATGCAATTTCCATCAAAATTCCAACTAAATACTTCACAGAGTTAGAAAGGGTAACTTGCAAATTCATCTGGAATAACAAAAAACCTAGGATAACAAAAAATATTCTCAATCATAAAAGAATCTTTGGTGGATTCACCATGCCTGACCTCAAGCTGTACTACAGAGAAGTTGTGATAAAAACTGCATGGTACTGGTACAGTGGCAGGTAGATCAATGGAACAAAATTGAAGACCACGAAATGAACCCAAATACCTATGGTCACTTTGAACTTTGACAAGGGAGCTAAAACCATCCAGTGGAAAGAGGTCACCATCTTCAACAAATGGTGCTGGGTCAACTGGCAGTTATCATGTAGAAGAATTCAAATGGAATCATTCTTATCTCCTTGTACAAAGCTCAAGTCTAAGTGGATCTAGGAACTCCACATAAAACCAGAGACACTGAAACTTATAGAGGAGAAAGTAGGGAAGAACCTTGAAGATATGGGCACAGTGGAATAATTCCTGAACAGAAACAACAATGGCTTGTGTTTTAAGATCAAGAATAGACAAATGAAGCATCATAAAATTGCAAAGCTTCTGTAAGGCAAAGGACGCTGTCAATGAGACCAAAAGGCAACCAACAGATTAGAAAACATCTTCACCAAGCCTAACTCTGATAGGGGGCTAATATCAAATACATATGGAACTCAAGAAGTTGGACTCAAGAAAGCCAAATGACCCTATTAAAAACGGGTTACAGAGCTAAACAAAGAATTATCAACTGAGCAATTCTGAATGGCTGAGATTCACCTAAAAAAAATTCAACATCATTAATCATCAGGGAAATGTAAATCAAAACAACCCTGAGATTCCACCTCACACCAGTCACAATGCCTAATATATAAAACACAGGTGACAGCAGATGCTGGCGGCTATGTGGAGCAAGAACACTCCTCCATTGCTGGGGAGACTGCAAGCTGGTACAACCACTCTGTAAATCAGTTTGGCAGTTCCTCAGAAAATTTGACAGAATTCTACCAGAAGATCCAGGAATACCAATCCTGGGCATATACCGAGAAGATGCTCCAACATGTAACAAGGACACATGATCCACTATGCTCAGCTAATAGCAGCCTTATTTATACTAGCCAGAAGCTGGGAAAAACCCAGATGTCTCTCAACAGAGGAATGGATACAGAAAATGTGGTACATTTACACAATGGAATACTACTCATCTATTAACAATGAGTTTATGAAAGCTCAGACAAATGGATGGATCTAGAGGATATCATCTTGAGTGAGGTAACCCAATTACAATCAGAAGAACACACATGATATGAACTCCCTGATAAGTGGATATTAGCCCAGAAGCTCAGAATCTTCTTAGAAGGGGGAACAAAATACCCAAGTAGTTACAGAGACTGCCCCACTTGGGATCCATCCCATAAACCACCACCAAACTCAGATACGATGGCAGATGCCAACAAGATCCTGATCACAGGAGCCTGATATAACTGTCTCCTGATGGCCTTTGTCAGTTCCTGGTAAATACAGAAGTGGATGCTCACAATCATCCATAGGACGGAGCACAAGGTCCCCAAAGAAGGAGCTAGAGAACGTACCCAAGGAGCTTAAGGTGTCTGAAGCCAGATAGGAGGAACATCAGTAAGAACTAATCAGTACCTCCAGAGCTCCTTTGAACTATACCACCATTCAAAGAAAACACATGGTGGGACATGTGTCCCTAGCTGTATATGTAGATGAGGATGGCCAAGTCTGACATCAATGGGAGGAGAGGCCCTAGGTCCTATGAAGGTTCTATGCCCCAATATAGGGGAATATCAGGACTGGGAATGGGAGTGGGTGGGTTGGGGAGCAGGGGGAGGTGGAATGGGATAGGCGATTTTTGGTGGGGAAACTAGGAAAGCGGATAACATTTGAAATGTAAATAAAGAAAATATCTAATAAAAAAGGAAAAAATAAAATATTCAATAAATGAAATAAAACAGAGGAAAAAATAAAAGAATGAGGACATCATGAGTTTTGAAGACAAATGTAAGGGACTAGAAAAGATCATCCTGTATGAGGTAACTCAGACCCAAAAGGACATGCATGGTATATACTCACTAATAAGTGGATATTATCCCCCAAATAATAGATATTCATTAAAAAGTTTTCAGACTAATCAAAAAACTTATAAATCCTCATAAAACTTACATAAATACTTTTAGAATGGTGTACGTATGTATCTATTATTTTATATGTGTGAATGAATTGGGTGAGTGTGAGCATGTGTCTGCCACAGAATATATTTGGATTGTGTACTCAGAGGGATAACTTTTGGGAGTTGGTTCCCACTTTCTACCCTTTTTACTTGAGGTCAAACTCAGGCAGTCAATCTTGGGCAGCAAGGGCTTTTTACCATTTGAGCCATCTTGTTAGACGAAAATATATCATTTAAAGCATCATTATACGACAATACAACTCATTGATGTAAAAAAAATAATTCATAACATTTTTTTCTGGGCTCACATATTTAACCCTGTATAGTTTTTTTTTTTTAATATATAGTTACTTAGAAATAATGAAAAGTTTTATTTATTTTGAGATAATTCATTCATGTTTGGCATTTATTTTATTTAATGACTGTACTGCCATGCTTTAATATACAATTGTATATTTTCAAAGACATATTAATTATCATACCTATACATACATTTATGAATAGCATAGGACAAGTTAATAACTAGCAGGCAATCTTCCTGAGATGACTTTTTTAGATTAAAATCTATGAAAAAATTCTGGTAGACAAGACCCAGAAAAAAATAATTTTAAGAAGGAAACTTTTTACAAATTAGAAATAAATGCTAAAATCACTTTTCAAAGTGTCTTTTTTGTTTTTCTGATGATGATATCCACTAGCAGGCTGAAAGTTAGAGCTGGGCAGTTCCTGCTGAGATAGAACAAAGTCTATTTACTTAATCCCTTGCTGTTTTAGATTGAGATGCTAAGTGCCAGAGACTGCAATTTCTGGTCTCAGAGGAACACAGAAGGCAGGCCAGCTACAGTACCAAAGTAAATTAGACTTAGATAAGTAAACTTTTAATTATCATCCAACAGCCCTAAATATCTTGTAATACAAAAAAGTCATACCCTCTGCCTATGCTCTTTCTCCTCTGCTGCCTCAAGAACAGCTGACCAGAAAGAAGACCCCTCAAGGGCTGGTCCCTGGCACAAAGTCACATTATATGAAACAAATTCTCAATGGATTGTCAAAGAATTATAATAATTGGGCTCCTGAGGACTAGAAAACAATTTGTCAAGCACTCTTAAAAGAACATGAATATTTACAATGGCAAACGCGGTTTCATGATCTTTGTGCTGAATGAGTGTGAATCAATACTAAAAGTAATAATCCTGTATTGCAAGCAATATCATTTCCTATGCTTACTGCCACACAGCGATATTTGAATCCATATATACAACCTAATACAAGGACAGAAAGATACATTAACAACTAAGGGAGATTGGTATGAAAGCAGCAGTGAGGCACATATATGATGGTTCTCTTGATGAAGAGCTGCCTATTCAAGCTATGGCTCAACTATGTCTGAGAAAATGTCCACAGTGACATGCATATGTTCTTTTACCTACATGGAGCTAGGTTAAACCTTTATTTTCACAGGCTCAGATAATTCAGCAAACAGATTGTCCCTGTACTGCTGAACAGCTGTTTTTGACCATGTGTACTTTACTCATGGTCTCTTCTCAAGCCACTTCTGATGGAGTTATTGTGTTTATATTCCTAATCCTCCATTTCTTGAACCTATTATGTAGGGACAATCTAATATTTCAACTTTTACTATTTCCAAGAATAGTTTTCTCCTCCATGGCAAGGTTTACAACATAATTCTCAAGATGATGGAGCATTATATAATTTTACTTCTCAGTGTAGGGTAATCCTGTGTGCTTGTTATTATCTCTTTGTTTGACTATGGATTAGCAATATTGGCTTTTCCCTGGAATTAACATCAGAAATAGTAGAACATGGTGGCAAAGATTGACTGTTTGGTCTATTAATCAAATTTGAAGCCATTTAATTTTTGACAGTGAATTATATCGAGAATGACTTGATTTTAAACATATTGGTTTGAAATACTATCCCTTTAAATGGCAATCTTGTATGAGTAAATTTAGAAAAAAATTATACAATTAGAAAATGCATCCTGGATTAGATAGAAGACCTTATGGAATGTTTATAAATACTTGTTCTGAATTTCCATTTCTGAATCATATGGCTTGTGATCTTTCTAATATTACCAGGATGAATGACAGGTGCTGGATTGATGATATGGAGAGATGGTAGAATTGCTAATTGCATATTCACTCTGAAGGAATATCCAACTGTTATACAGCACATTTTTGGAAGATCACAGATGCACTGAAACCTGTGATTTTGTCTAATGGTTCATTTACTAGGACTGTTCAATCTGCTTTTACTTATAGTTTTACAACATATAAGAAATATAATATTTCTGTTTGTGTACCTTTGCCTTACTTAATGCGTATTGGAGAATTTAATTTTTCATAGCAAGTAATTACACATATTAACAGTAGATGGTATTCTTGCATTATTAATGGCATATTGTTTAATTTTACCTCATATTCAGTAATGTATGTGAAACAATGTAGTTTTGTATCGGAAGGTTTGGGGGGGAATCCTACTTACATGTTATTACTAGAATGCTTGGATAAAATCTTTAAAAGGACAACAGGTCTGTTAGGGGGTGTTGTTGCTGTAATTTTAAGTCTTTTTGCTATGGCTGCTACAGCTGCAGTAGCTGCTGCTGTATTGCTACTTCTTTGCAAATTAAACATTCCGTAGAGCAATGTCATAAATAGTCTCATGAATTATAGATTCATC
Organism: Mus caroli; assembly: GCF_978045245.1. Classification (NCBI taxonomy): domain Eukaryota; kingdom Metazoa; phylum Chordata; class Mammalia; order Rodentia; family Muridae; genus Mus; species Mus caroli. The sequence continues at coordinate 55,510,619 of NW_028227273.1, forward strand.
AGGTCGGTATCAATGCAAGGCTGTAGACAGAAGAACATGCATTAAAGGGATCTGTATGTTCGAGTGTACAGTACTAGCTGTAGTTAAATTGTGATTGGAATTCTCATACATTTCCCATTAATAATTTTCAATACAATGGCAGTGTTCAAGATTGAAAAAAGTCAGTAATACTTGAAAGGAAACTCTATTGTTAGACAGGATATTAAACAATTACAATATCAATTTCTGGATACATTTAAAAACAATTTTTATCTAATGATGCATCTGATATTGCTAGGATATTAGCTGATAAATTGTCTGGCATGGATCCTAGAACTTCACTGCACAGTGCAACTCATGCAGCTGGAGAAGTTAGTGTTGCTTTACTTACTAGTTTTATTTTAATTGATATTATTGGATTGGCTACTTACAAGTGTTGTTTTTGTAAACACTTTACAAATGGCAAAAATCTTTATGGAAAAATCTTTTAGAAGATAAATTTAAAAATTAAAAAGGAGGAAATTGTAGACAAATGGCATGAGGTGACTGCTTCCATCTTGCTAGCTATGAAGCAAACTAGGATCTTTGTGACTCTCACGATTCTGAGATACCAAGGAGACATACATACTCCTCAATCCTGGTATTTTACCTCGTAAGCTGCATGACAAAAGAAGTGGTCTTCATGAGTTTTTCTCATGAGATAGTAACTTTGTTTTTAGTTATAAGGGGCAAAATATCTAAGAGTTGGACTGCTGACAGATTTCTCAGTTGTCAAGGAGGTTTGAGTCACTTTCTTTTTTTATTGGATATTTTCTTCATTTACACTTCAAATGATATCCCAAACGTCCCCTATACTCCCCTACCCTGCTCCCCTACACACTCACTCCCACTTAAGGGCCCTGGCTTTCCCCTGTGCTGGGGCATATAAAGTTTGCTAGACCAAGTGTTCTCTCTTCCCAATGATGGCCAACTAGACCATCTTCTGCTACATATGCAGCTAGAGACACGAGTTATGGGGGTGCTGATTAATTCATATTATTGTGGCACCTATAGGGTTGCAGAACACTTCAGTTCTTGGGTACATTCTCTAGCTCCCACATTACGGGCCCTGTGTTCCATCCTATAGATGATTGTGAACTTCCACTTCTGTATTTGCCAGACACGGGCAAAGCATCACAGGATACAGCTATATCAGGTTCCTTTCAGCAAAATCTTGCTGGCATATGCAGTAGTGTCTGCATTTGGTGGCTGATTATGGGAAGGACAAGATATTTTCTTCATTTACACTTCAAATGATATCCCAAACGTCCCCTATACTCCCCTACCCTGCTCCCCTGTTGCTAGGGAAATAGCAGCCGGTGAGAACTAAAACTGAGGGAAATCTTTGTTCTCCTTTGCCTTTAAAAGAAGTTGAAACTTTGAAAGAACTGTGCTCTGACTGACTTGGCTGTGCAACTCATGTAACCTGGATAATGCAGGTCCACCCTTAGTAGTACAATGCACTGGACATTAACAGATGCAATATTACATTTGTATTATTTTAAGTTTTCATATTGTTAACATATTAATCATAAACTTCTTTGTCAATATTCACCATCCATGTCAAAAGGGAAAACTACATATTCAATTATAGAGACAATAACTTCATTTTTAGTCAAGTATGGCTTCCTTCTACAAAACAGAAAGTTTACACTGGGTAGACACAGAGCTGCAAGTTCTCCAAGATGGGGAACTGAGAAAATGGGTGATAAGACATCATTTGCTTACTTAAGCATTTTTCTCTTCTTGTAATTAAATGTGAGAGGACATTCACAAATTTTCCACCTTAAATTTATAGGATTTTTGTTGTGTTAAGGAAAGTCTTGTCTGTTTTGCATCTATCTTCTTTATAAAACTACAGTTTGATATGTGGCATTTACACTGAATTTCTATGTCTAATTGGATCTGACCAGTCAGAGCCTAATAAGGGTGAGTGTTGCATTGTCTGTGTAACTCTCCTTGAAATACACAAAAGTTCTGTAATCTTGTCCCTAACTCCCATAAGTTTACTGCACTATCTCATGGTATTTTGACACTTTCATACTTAGATTACAGAACCTTTATATCTTCAGCTTCTAGTAATTTTAACTATTATTTTACTACACAGACATTTCTTTATCTTGAAATCTCTAAATCACATTAGGATGGCTCAAACTCTATTCATTAGATTCTCTCTCTCTCTCTCTCTCTCTCTCTCTCTCTCTCTCTCTCTCTCTCTCTCACACACACACACACACACACACACACACACACACATACAAACACAAACACACACACATGTATGTATGTGTGATTCATATGCTATTTCCATTATATAAACAAGACATAAATATATGTCAGGAAAGATCAAAAGTGTAAAGTATATATTTTATCTAAGTCTGAAACAAGTAGATAAAACACATGATCAAGTTAATGTGAAAAATTTTTAATTCATTTATACAAAGGAAAATATCTCAAAATTACATTTTGTGTGGTAATATTAATAAAATTGTTATAAATGTTTATATATGTGACATTTGTCATATACTATCTCAGATATAGTGGTTCATTAAATTTAATAGTTTTAGTGATGTTTCAAGTAATAGGTAGATAAAAGAGGTTTAATTTATGAAGAGATTTGGTTGTTTTCAAAGGTGATGAATCAGGATTTCCAAGTTTCAGAAAAGATTTCCTGAAGTGAAATGCTGTTTGACTTTCAAACATGCATTAAATAGTATTACCAAGTATAATCAACTTGCAAATAAACTAATGTTAACACTATTCTTCCCGAGTAACCATAAATTTAAAACCATTAAATTATTTATATATTGTAGATTCTGATCCTACCACCTCACTAATTATTTTGTTTTGCATAAAGTTCAAACTGAAAGAATCAAGTTTGACCCATGTTTTATCCTTTTGTTGCCTATGGTTTAAGATTATTATACAAGCAATCCTTGTCTGAATATATGTAATGCAATACTCTCCCAATATTTTTTCTAGAAATGTTAGAGTTGAGTCTTTACGTTTACATTTTTAATCCATTTTGAATCTTTACAGCTTTGATGAAATTCTGAGGTCTAACCTCAGTTCTCTACTGCAAACATCCTGTTTCCCTGCCTCTATTATTAAAGATAATGCCCATAAAAATTTATCAAAAATAAGATTTTGTTCTATATCTTTCAACTCTAATGATATCTGTTTCATATATTTGGATGATATACTACTGTTTTTTCCTATGTATCTATGTTTCATTATCTTGTGCTAAGTTGACACTTTAAAAATATATAATGAATTTCTTATCTCCTCTTACAAGTTTTCTCTCATATAAAATACACATTCCCCAAATTATCAATTATAGAGCACTAATGTATTTAAACCAAATATAGTACTTCAAAATATCTATATAAAATACTTTACAGATCCCATTTATTTAATAATAAAATTTTGCATTGTATTAGTTAGGGTTCTGTTATTGGGATAAATGCTATTACCAAATGCAATTTGGTAACAAAAGGGATTGCTTGATTTACACATCCCAATTGTACTTCCCGAAGGAGTGAGGGGAAAAAAAAAGCTTTAACAAGCAAGTGCCAACAACTTCAAAAATGCACATACATACATACATACATACATACATACATACATACTGGATGGATGGAGCAAAGCTCTCAAAAGTAGACTCCATTATTACAAACATCTATTAACATTTTTTTAAATCATATCAGGAAGCTGAGAGCAAGAATGGGTACAAGAAATTAATTGTAACCTAAATCACCAGTCTGGCATTCATGACAGCCAGAGCTACTTTAACTGACATTGTTCTTGTTTACTGACCTCAAAAAAATCCCTAGCTCAACTATTAATAGTGTTTCTTTCTGGATTTCAAATTGTTCCATACAATTTTCTATACCACACCTACTGACAAAATCATCTTAACCTAACTTCACTAACAATCCATTTTTTCAAATTCTTTTTAATGTTAGTGGTCACTGCTAATGATCTACATTTCTCAGTTCATTCCAAGGGTGGTGGCTGAATAATTTATTTGCCCAAGCATCAATGTCTGGAACATATAAAGCATAATTGTGATTGCTGTTGATTCTGTCCAGTGAGTGTGTGGAAGCCCCCTTAGAGTTTTCATATGACGACAAAAACAGAGCCAAATTTCATACAGTATAAATTTCTCAGGGCTCTGCCTCTCTGAGACACACCCAACATAGTTTGCTTAAGTGGTGAGCCACATTCCACGAGTTCTAAACCATTTATTATTCCTTTCACATGAACCTTGGCACCACATTAATCATTAATCAAGAAAATATGCCTATAAGACAATCTGATGAGGGCATTTTCTCAATTGATGATCATCCCAGGATGACCTTGCTGTGTGTCAAGCAGACAAAAAACTAACTACTACAAATATCCAGTTGCTTAATAACATATTTATAAGATGAAATACAATTTTACTTTCAAAATCAAAGAATAAAACTACTCAGTAAATCAGTTAATGACTTGTACAGGACACTATCATTGTATTATGTAAATAATACTCACATACTTTTGGTAAAATCATAATGAAATAAGCCTTAAATTAGACTCAAAACTTAAGACCTAACAGTAGAAACTTTTTGATTAACTGAGGCCTAGTTTTAGAGAGAGCAGGGCATTTATTCAGATTTTGAGTTCCTTAAAAATCATTATTATTAGCTGGGCGTGGTGTCACACTCCTTTAATCCCAGCACTCAGGAGGCAGAGACAGGCAGATTTCTGAGTTCGAGGCCAGCCTGGTCCACAATGTGAGTTCCAGGACAGCCAGGGATATACAGAGAAACCCTGTCTCAAAAAACAAAACAAACAAACAAACAAAAAAAATCATTATTATTTCAGGATAGCATTTGAATTTTATGTAAAGAAAACATCTAATAATACAAAAAAAGAAAAAAGAAAAAGAAACTGATCCTTGGAAGGTGGGGGATGGCATCCCCCTCTTTATAAGCTCAGACTCTTAAGTAAGCATTTGCCTTGATCAGAAAACAAAAATTATTATTATTATACTTGTGTCAGTGTGCCTGATATGTATATTATCTGGTTGCACAATGTGTATAGTTGTAATGACACAATTTGCGTAGAAATAGAAGAGCAAGTTTAAAGAATAATTTCTGTTTTTAATTTTTATATGGCTTCTGGGGATTGAACTTACTTAGGTCAAAGACTCACTAAACAAGCTCCTTTGTTGACTGAACCACCTAACTAGCCCTTAACATCAGAATTTTAGAAGAATAAAACCTTCCCAAATATACCTGAAGGTTTGTTTTAGTTTGTGGTGTTTATTTTATTTTATTTTATTTTATTTTATTTTATTTTAAGACAAGGCCATGCTCAAAATCAGCCTTTTCCCAGGCTGGCCTTGAACACATCATTCTTTTTGTTCCAGATTCTTAAGTGTTAGAATCCAGATCTGTGTCACTATGCTTGGTAGTAGTTTTATATTCTGATAAAGTTTGTGTTTAGGTCTTTTCCCACCCCCAGCAAAGCTATACCCATTTTGTTTCATGTCTGCCAGCTATTTCATATTGTTGTTTTAATGTGTCTGCCAGTCATCGACACAGAAGAACAACTTGCCTCATAGTAGGGTCATGCTAACTTATTACTATGTGATATTCTGGATATTCTGAGCTTTGTCAATATTAAGAAATACCCCAACTGTAAACTCCACTTAAGACCAATCAGAATACAGGACATCGAAAAATGTTCTGTGTAGTTAGCAAAAATAGCTTGGGTCAGAGCTGACCACTAAGCAGCACTTTCTGTACATGTACACGAGCTCATTGGGGTGAGAAATATTCACCTTGTTAGCTCGGCACTCTAATTCTGACCACTGTGGCTCTCTGATCAATTAGTATTAGGCTGTGCATTCAATATCCCATCCTTCTCTAACTGAGATTGGTGTTTGTGTAGGTTTTGGGGTAACTCTTGGACTCCAACAGTTTATGTTTTCTGTTTTCAATTTATTCAACTGAGGTATGTGGTTTTGTAATAGTGGCTATTATCCTTTTGTTTCTTTTGCAGGACTTATTAATATAGGGATTTAATGGTGTGATTTCCCTGTTTTTCTTTTGTTTGTTTGTTTTTGTATTCCTTTTTGGTTTTGTTTTTTGTCTGAACAATGTTTTATTGCCCTTTCCATTCTGAAGGATAGATTTCTTTTATATAATATTTTTAGCTTGTAGCTGTTTTCCTCTCAGGACTTTGAACACTTTGTTATGTTCTCATCTAGCCTTTACTATAATGTAAATTTATGCTGAGAAAACTGACTTTATTCTAATGAATATTCCCTTATGTTATGGCTTGATATAATTCTATGACCCATGTGATTGGATATTTGCGATACAGTTGATGTCAGTCTATTGGGAAGTAGAACTTTTGGTGGGTTGGGCCTGGGAGATGATCATTGAGGATTACAGTTCCTTTCTTTAATTGCTTCTCTTCTCCTCTTTCTTGTTTTTTCTCTCTTTCCTGATCACATCTAGGTAACAAAGAGTTGAAACATGCTCCACCAACAATGGACTAATAAAGAACAATGTTTCAACATTAAATTAATAAATTTCCTTTCATGAATTGTAAAATATTTTATATGATAGTTTTAAGTTGGCGGTATAGATTTTTGACAACTAAACTGTAGAACTTCAATTTGGAGTAGAACATATTTTGAATATCACTTGCCGCTAAAATAAGCTTCATCAAATGTATACTCATTGTTTGTTGATGTAATTCACTTGTTTCACATTAAAAAACTATTTTCCCTTATTGATTTGTTTTAAATTTCAAAGGCATATATAAATGTCCCAATTTAGTCTCAGAAATGTTTTCAAACTGTTCTTCATTACTACTTTCTTTCTTTTATTCTTACTGATTCAAGTTGTACTAGTTGTGTTTTAAAATAATTGAACATTTATATATATTTTTTGTCTGTTTTATATTTTAATATATCATTAGAAACTATTTAAACATCAAACATTTCATCCTAACTTATAAACGTAAACCACACTGCTGTGATACTTGAAATGAGAAAATTCTGGCAAAAGGCTATATTCTTTGGACTTGGAATATATGACCATTATTAGAGAAACCAATAAAATATAACTACAATTTTTAATTTTGTTAATTTGATTCCAAAGTATTTTCACTTTAAACGGAAAATACTCCTCAGGAGCTTTTTAAAGGCACCCTTTACATCCTTGTTTCTTAGGGTATAGATGAAGGGATTCAATGTAGGAGTTATCACTGCATAAAAGAGAGCCATGAACTTGGGTTGGTCCCTTGTGATGGATGAAGAAGGCTGAAGGTACATGCTAATACCTGGACCATAAAATAAGGATACTACAATGAGATGAGAAGAACATGTCCCAAAGGCTTTCCTCCTTCCTTCAGAAGATTTAATTCTAAGTACTGCACACCCAATATTAACATAAGAAGCAAGAATTAAGCACAGAGGAACAATAAGTATAAAAATGCATACCACAGAAAGTGCTAGCTCATTAAATTCCTTTTCACCACAGGCAGTTTTTATGAGAACTGGGATTTCACACAATAAATGATCCAATTTATTTGTGCCACACAATGGAAGTTGCAATGTTAGTGTAGCCTCTGAAAAACCAAAGATCACTCCAGTCAGCCACATAATAGATACTGACAAAATGCACACTCGTTGGTTCATGATGAGGGTGTAGTGGAGAGGTTTGCAGATAGCCACATATCGATCAAAGGACATAATAGCCAAAAGTAGACATTCTGTGCCTCCCATTATGTGGAAGACATAAAGTTGAACAACACATCCAATGTAAGTAATGGTTTTTCTGGAGCTTCCCAGGTTAAACAGCATCTGAGGCACAATGCTTGTGGTGTAGCACATATCCAGAAAGGAGAGATTTGTGAGGAAAAAGTACATGGGGGTGTGGAGACGAGGGTCTAAGGTGGACACTAGAATGATGGCGATATTCCCCATCAATGCCATGGGATATGTTATCAGAAGAGTAACAAAGAGAGGGAGTTCCAGCCAAGGATGGTCAGCAAAGCCCAGTAGGATGAATTCTTTTGGGTGGCTTTCATTGGTTATAGCCATTCTCCTTTGATTTAATTTACCTACAGTTTAGAAGTACCATGTTAATTTAAAACGATGCATACATAAAATAAAGGAAAAATATTGGAAACCAAGAGAAGTGCTAGTCACATACAAAAATAAATCCATAAAATTACAGCAGTTGGTTGTTGTTGTTGTTGTGATCTATAGAGATTACACAGTGTTTAAGCATACTTATTGTTTTTCTTGGAAACTAAGCATGTATTTCTAGTACCATTATGAGTGTAGCACAAGTACCTACATCTCCAGCTCCAGAAAATAAAATGCCCAATTCTGTCTTTTTGTGGACACACCACACAAGTACACATAGGCATAAATATAATAATAAGAAAACTTAAAAGTCAAAATCTACCTCTAAGAAAAACCCTAGATGCCAAGAGTATGGCATGCTGTACTTCAATTCCTTAACAAAAATTTCTGTGATATTACATTACTCTGTCCAGAATAACTAGTTATTCTTAATAAGTAAAGTACAAAAAAATCAATAATAAACACTAAAGATATATCTGATCATGAAGCCACTGCTACAGAAGATTCTTTCAAGAATTCAACCACCAAATTACAATAAATAAAACAAAACAAAACAAAAAAAAAAAAAACCCATGATTGTGGATGTACAGAAAAGAATGCAGCTCAGTAGCCAGGTAATAAATAATAGTATAAAGACTACAGAAGATCCAAACATATACAATTGGAAGTCATACATACCTTTCAGAATTTAGTAAGAGTTAATAATCTCAATCTTCCAAATAAAAGACAGAGATGACCTGACTAAAATGAGATAGAGGAAGCAATTATTCATAGTATGTAGGAAACCAACCAACCAATAAACAAACAAACACATCCCATTTGTAATGCAAACAGAATAAATGTGAAATTTCAAGAAAAATGGATTCCAAAAGCAAATAGTATTAGGTATAGAAAGAATACCTTTTTGTTAATGAAATAAACTACCCTACAGGAGTGCCTAAAATTCATGAGAAATGAATCATACAGGAAACATTAGCATATCCAATTTCAGTAAGGAGTATTAAACCAAAAGACAAGAACAGATTCTGATATAACAGTAAATTACTACATTATTAATAATAGACAGATCATTCAGGCAAACAAAACAAAACAAAGAAACAGAAAACAAACAAGCAAACAACCCACTGAAGACACATTCTAGTTAATTTTTTAAAAAAGCATACCTTTCGTTGTTGATGTTTGTTTGTTTATGTTTTTGCTTCTTCCAACCCCTGACTAAGACAGGGTTTCTCTGTGTAACCCTGGATGTCTTGGGTCTTTCTTTGTAGACCTAACTGGCAAGAAAGTCAGAGATCTACCTGCCTCTGCCTTGTGAGTACTGGAACTAAAGACATGTACCACTACTACCAAGCACCATGTAAATAAAAAAAAATGAATTAATATCTTTTGTCTTATAATATTATAATTGAATAGAATATAGATCAACAGATATATAATCTGCAGAAATTGTCTAGAACATAGTAACTAAACAGTGTAACTTTAAGTTATAAGTGTTATCATTGAGGAATGTAGGATGTAAATTAAATTTTTCCTAAAGTTACACGAAAAAAAAAGCAATATAACCTTAGCTAAAGTGGCATAATGAAAGCTGTTATGAGATTATAGCTGTTGTTGGACTGCATTTAAACAAATAGAAATGTGCTCTAAATAAATTACCTATTAAGGTACATAAATGGTTTAAGTAACAAGATCTGCAAATATCAAACATTTTAGAAGAAGAAGGGGATAAAAAAATTAGGGCAGAAATGCTTTAAAACTGAGAGAACAAAATAAAGGTTAGAAAAAACAGAGTTGGAACACTGAAAATAGGTTTTATACTGTCAAAAACTTGGCTAAACTGATCAAATTATTTTGTGTCTTCAGGGTTTTATTTTTTCTGTTATTTTGGACAAATTTTGACAGTGTAGTGCATATTTTCAATGTTCCAACACTGTTTTATTGACCCTTTATTTTGATCTCTATGTTTTCAAGCACTTATACCCTTGTTTATATTATCCCTTTTCTTCTAAATTTGATATTGGTAGTTCTTCAACATAAATTGCTTCAGATAAGAAGTGGTGTTATAACAGCTATAACTGAACTTCAGAGCAATATTAGGCAATACTTTGAAAAATGTTATCTCCTACTACCCAAAGCATATCTGTGAACTGATAAAGCAGAACCAAAGTTCAAAATGAAAAGCTAGAGTAATCAATAGATATGAGAGTAAAACAGGAAATCTACCGACATAACAAAGATCAATACTGAATTGATTTATTGATGAATTCCTATAGATCTTAAGAGACAAACCATTTCCAAGATTGTTCAAAGTAATTAACTAAGAAGAAATGAAGGAAGGTTAAATATGTATTATGTGAATCTAGCAATACCCTGATACTCAGACAAGCTCAGAACAAAGGAAAAAGGAGGAAAGACAAACATCATGATCAAGTTGGATTCACTGTAGGAAACTTAAGATGGTTGAACGTATAAACCATTCAATACAATATGTATGACATATTAGCACAAATAGAGGGTAGGAACCACATCATTATCTCAATAAATGCATAAAATTATTTTGACAAAAAAATAATGTCTCTTAATAATACAAGTAAAAAAGGCACCAAAAATACTATACCTTACCTCAACTGAATAAAAAAGTTATAATGTGGCAAATATGTAGACAACATTATACTAAACTTAAAAATCTGTAAGCATCTTCCAATATATAAAAGAAGACATTTTTTCTGTCATATTGAACTTTGTGGTTGAAATCTTGGCCAGATCAGTAAAGAAAAAAAAGTACAAAACAGTATACAAATGGGAAATAGAATATAGTGAAACTATTTTTCAGATAATAGGATCCCATAATTATAAATTCCTAAAGACTCCACCACAAAATACATATGATAAACACTAAAAAATGTAGAACAATGCAACCCAAACTCAAAGAAAATATTACCTTTTTCTTTTTCTTTTTCAACCCCCTCTCACTTTGTGTGTATATAGAGAAATGTTCAAATTTGTGTAGATGCATGTGTTTGTAAGAGTGTATGTGCACAGGTGTGTGAGTGTGGAAGATGAGGTTTGATATAGGAAATAATTATTGATCATTCCTTTATCTTTTTCGTTGAGGAATAGTCTCCCAATCAAACTTATAACTAATCAATATGGCTACTATCCCTAGTCAGAAATTTCTGGAGATCCCAGCTCAAAACAAGAATTAAAGGTGGAATGCTACTTCTATGTAGCATACTTCACATTAGTTTTATATATATATAACAAAAGAAAACAAAATTCACAAAAACGCAATGCAGATCAGAGCATTCAAAGAATTACCTAAATATAAACTTAATCAAAGAAATTAAAAACCTTTACAATAGACACTTCAGGAAGGGAAGAAAGAAAATTTAGAATACAGTAAATGGTAGAAAGAATTTTCATGTTTGTCAGAAATTTCAGACTATTGTAGGAGCCATATTGTCTAAGTTTGATTGGGGGACTATTGCACAATAAAAAAGATATAAGAATGATCAAGAATTATTTCCTATATAAAACCTCATCTTCTACACTCATACACCTGTGCACGTACAATCTTACAAACACATGCATCTACACACATGTAAGCATCTCTATATACACACACAAAGTGAAAGGGGGTTGAAAAAGAAAAATAGAAAGTTAATATTTTTGGTACTGTGAATTTATGTTATTAAACTGGCATGGTATTAAACTGGCATATTGCCAAGAGCAATATACAAATTTAGTACAAACCCATTATATTCTTTATAGGAATAGAAATAGCAGTCTCAAAATTCATGTGGAAAATGAAATAATTTAAATAGCCAAAGCATCCCTAAGCAAAAGAAGCAACAATAGAGATGCCACAATGCCTGCTTTAAACTACCAGCATAATTTATAATGACAAAAACCTAGTGGACTGGATGAAAAGAAAAAATATACACCAATAAGGGAGAATTGAAGATTTATACAAAATTTTTACCTAGGATCAGAGAAAAAGAATATTATATTATCATAGGAAATGCATGGATCTAGAAATGTTTGTGTTGAGTGCAATAAGCTGGTTTTATAGATACAAACTCATGATGAATTTTAAAATACATACAATATAGAAAAAGAGCATATGACAATAGAGAACTAGTCATACATGAGGAAGAAGAAGAACGTAGGGAAACCAATAGAAATCATTATTTAACTAAAGTTGGAATGTCATTTTGAAATGTCTAATTCATAAGATAATATACTTTGATGAAGGAGGAGTTAGTACAGTTCCCAGTGGCCAATTCAACAAACTTCAAATACATTTTTCACTATAGATAGTTGGCACCAGGAAAATCATTAGTATCTCAATTAAGCACTGAGAAGTTTGAAAAATCATATGTTTTCTATATATTATTATAATTAGGAATTTATAGTTTCAGTATCTAACCATGTCATTTAATACATTAATTATTTTCATATTTAGGCGTTTCTAATATTAGCAGATAATAGTAATAAATATTTAACTATTTAAACCTGGCATTTAAATTTTCATTAGGAGGCTGATGGAAAATAAAATGAGATTAAAAGTTTATTGGAGTCTTCAGCACATAAGGTCATTACTAATTAAGTGAAATTACTGTCACTTTTCATAGTAATTATGGGCTAGAATACAACTGAAAGAAAGCTTTCATCGTTTAGTGATCAACAGCTTCGTGTTGACAAGTCACTTCTGAAAATTTCATGAAGAAGAGAAAGTAAAAACTGTCTTTTTGTACCTTAAGAATTTGATTTGGTAATATAATACCACCAACTGATTACTAAATTAATATTTTAGTAACTTTAGTAGGTGAATTAGTAAATTATTTTGTCACTTCCATACAATCTTAACTCTTTACGTGAATAGTCTCACCTGGTAGGAGATTTAGGCTATTATAAAATGTGTTTCACACCTGAAAGAGAAAAAGATACAAACAAATTTTTATTTTCTAATCTATATCCCAACATCCTGTTTTACTATGCCAGTTGGTTTTGATATTTGTAATGTTCTTTATAGATAATACCTTAATACAATTACCTGGAATTGTAAAATAACAGCACTAGTAGCCTAGGTTTTTTCATGAAAGACATTGACACCTGTATATTTCATTTAGCTGACATCATTCATGATTCTATATTAAAGCCATTTAAATTTAGAAACAAATCTTGATTTCTTATACAATTTTTTCTTATACAATAATTTACAATAATTTCTTATACAATTGAAAATGTGATGTGAAATAAATTACAATGGCCTGGGGAGATATCTCAGTAAGAGTTTTTCATGCAAGCAGAGTTAGGATCCAGATTCAGTACTCAGTATATGTGTTCAAAAATGCTGGATGTGATGGTGTGTACTTGTAATCTCAACAGTGGTGTAGTAGGAAATCACAGATCCCTGCTACTTTCTGGCCAGCCATACAAGGCTTTTTGTTGAACCCCAGGACAGTGAGACACCCTAGTTCATAAAGCAAGGTGCACAGCTTTTACAGAACATTAGAGGCTGCAGTTTTCTTCCACATGTGCATACACATAGTCTCTTCCTTTCTGTCTGTCCTACTGTCCGTCTGTGTGTGTGTGTGTGTGAGTGTGTGTGTGTGTGAGAGAGAGAGAGAGAGATCACAAACACACACACACATCTAACCACCCCACATACAAAGAATTTCACTTTGTTTAAAAAAAATTAATAATTTCAGTTTTCACATTCATAATTTACAATGTAAGATGTATTTAGCATTTTTATATTCACATTTAATTTGGTCAGCCACTGACTGTTCATAAAGCTTTCAAAGGGGTATTCAATATTACAAATTATCCTAGAGTTTACTATAATGGACTACAAGAGTGGTGATCCCTCTACTATTCTGTTGACATCTTAATATAATTTGTATTATACAAATGTTGTTCATATTGTATAAGCTTAGTTTTGACTTCACAAATGCAGGAATCATTCTTGGCCATTTTATTTCTCTTCATATTAATTTAGCAACTACACAGATGCCCCTGACTTGTGATTTACTCTGAAATATACCTATGTTCTGTAATTATATCATAACATCACATCTTCAGCATTGCATGCTCATATTCATTTAATTTTGCTTGTTATCTTATCTCTTTTGTATTTTCTGCTTTAAGTAACTTTCTATTGTATATCACTAGAAGATCTATTTTCTTACAAAATTTAGTCATTTTAATGATATGTAAACTGCATTCATCTTGGGATTTTTGAGCATCAGCTCATCTGTTTATCCTAGTATTTCTCAGTTATACTTAGCTGTAATTAAATGCTATTTAACTTAATTTAACTTATGAAATTTATTAGATATATACAGTCAAGGACCAAACACTCTAATTATTTTTTGTCTGACCCTAAAACCTATGAATGAAATCTCTGTCTCTGCCTCTCAATGCCTCTCCCACCCAAACAGCTACACCTACCAACCCATATGTATACTCTACCACAGAAACTTTGACTATTTACTAAAAACTTATTCCTATAATATATTTTATCAATTAAATAAAGATTACACTTTGTTCAAATATTCAGTATATGCCAAAACTCTACTGCCTCAATTATATACCAATTTAAGCTAAAGGTGCTGAGGAAAAAAAAAATCAAAGAAGGAACTAGTTGTTTATAAATACTAGTGAACAAAGTAATTCAAATTTTAGAGATCTCATGATGTAAAATACTGTATAACATTCATTTATATAATTGACAGAACTATCTATAGATATATCTACCTTTCCTAAGACCTCATGGCTTTTGAAAGAAAGTGTTACTTAATTTAAATTGTTTTTATATTTTCCACTGGAGTGTAATTATATAAGGATTCATTTAAATCTTTCAGATTATAGAGAAAATAAAAACTGTTGCCCACAGGTACATATTCAATCATAAATCTAACTTACTTTTATAGTTGGCACAAGTGCCATAGAACCTACACCAGGCAGCCAGTAGTAGAAAGTATCAACCATAGTTTGTGAGTATAGTACTGTATGCTTGCTAAATGTAGCCTCTAATATTTGAGGCATTGTTTTCAACCAGACCATTCATTTATCACTCTCACACGTATGTTGTCCCAGAAAGTTTCTTGGGAAAGTAGTCTCAGTGGAAATGTTTCTTATGTACAATTAGTACATACTAAAGAGAGGTTGGGAGATATCTTCGGTTTTCAGACATGCTTTATAGTAAACATAACAAAACTCATAAAACACTTTATATAAGTGTTACATTGAATGTAATTAAAGTAAGTAAATAAAGCAATATATGAGTAAATGAGTCCTTGGAATTTATATAAGAATTTAAGTACCTTCATTCATTCTTATAGTAATTCATATACTTTTGAAATAATTGAAGTCATAATTCAGGCTGTTACCAAGACTAAGAGAAATGTAAACACCAAATCTTTCATCTACAATATTATACTCTCAGCAAGATATGCGAGGGCAATGGTGTCACAAAGCTTGTGGGAATAACCAACCAATGACTGATTTGACATAAGGGTCACTTCATGAGATGTATTCCATAACCAACACTGCTTGTGCAAATAAGAAACTGAGACAAGATGACCCAGAGACTTTGGATAAAATCAAATAATAATAGTCTCAAAAAAATAAAAATTATAGTGAGAAAATTATTCCTAATGATATTTTTCTACACTCATAAATGAATGCTTTGCTCAATCATTATCAGAGAATCTTCTTCCTACAGTAGAAGGGAATAAATAAAGAGACTCACAGACAGAGACTATGTACAGAGTGAAAGACCTTGCAGGACTAAGCCCTAAATGTGAGGTCTTTATCAACATAATTACCTCAGAGGTCAGGAAATACCACAGAAGTTGAGGCAGAAAGAATTAAGAGCTAGAAGAGTGGAAGATACCAAGAAAACAAGGCCTTCTATATAAATATGAGCAAAGCTCAATATAACCTCACATATTTTGATGCAGCATTGAGAGATCCCTCATGTATCTGCTCCAGGGTCTCTGCTGATATATTACTGTGTCCAGTTTAGTGTTTTTATGATATTCCTCCATGTGTGGAAATTAGGTTCTTAATCATGCCTTCACTTGAAATCTTTTCTTTCTGCTTGTTTGACTTGCTCAACTTTAATGTGATAGTTTTTGTTTTAATCTTATACTTTATTTTGTAACATTAAAAATTCATGAGTAAATGAAAGAATGAAAACCTAGTCATGATCAGACTTTCTCATTTGGAAGCATATATTTCCCACATGTAAGCATTCCCTTGAACCCCTCCCCCACCTCAGTCCTCTGTGGCATGCCCAGCTGCCCTCTGTGGACAGCTCTCCCCAAGACCTTCACTGTCCAGACACCTCTCCACCGACCTTCATCATACCTGTTTATACAGAACCATAGAGGTTATATTTTTACCCTGTACCCATTTCCTTGTTCCCTGCTCATAGTCTGCTAGGGCATGCCTAGCTGTCCAGAGTAGTGTAATATCCTCTGGAGATCCATTGCTCCACCACCCCTCTGCTTGCCTTCTCTACCCCAATTTCCTTCCAATCATGTTCCCATTGGCATACCTAACTGCTGGAACACTTGAACTATCCCCTGACTTCCATTGTCCAACCCAAAGATATCCAACACAGCCTGATACACCACAATCATCAAGGTTTGGACCCCTCCCAATACCTCCTACAACAGGAACGTCTGATGACTTGTACATAGCTAATGGATCAGTACATAGTATGCAGCATAAAAACACAATCCACAAATTAAAGAACAATATGTCACCTTTAGAGCACAGCTATCCTACTACAGCAAGCCCTGAATATTCTAACAACCAAAGCACAAGAAAATATTCATAAATGCAACCTTATGAAGATGATAGAGGGTTTTAAGAAAGAAACTGATGAACTGTATAAAGAAATACAAGAAAGTACAATCAAACATGCAGTGACCTTTAAAGAGGATACAAATAAATCCCTGAAAGAAAGAAATACAATTAAACATGTGAAGGAAACAAATTAAACTCTACAACACCTAAAAATGAAAAGCGAGGCAATAAAAAACCTGAGAGAATCATGAAGATGGAAAACCTAGAAAAGAGAACAGGAACAACAGATACAAGCATCACCAACAGAATACAAGAGATAGAAGATGGAATTTCAGGTGTAGAAGATATAAGAAACTGAACACTAGCCAAGAATGTAAAATCAAAACTTTCTAGCAGAAAAGCCCTAACCTAAGAAAAATAGGAATAGAAGAGAGGGAAGAGTTCCAGCTCCATGAAACAGAGAAATATTCTCAACAAAATATTAGAAGAAACTTTCCCAACCTAAAGAAAGACATGTCTATAAACATACAAAAAGCATACAGAAAACTAATTTGATTGGACAAGAAAAGAAAACCAACCACCACATAGTAATCAAAACTGGAAATGTATAGAGCATAAAAAGAATATTACAAGCTACAAAGGAAAAAGTCCAGGTATCATACAAAGGCAGACCTATCAGAATTACAACCAACATGTCTCAATAGACACTACAATAGGTCGAAGGACCTGATGAGATTTCGTGCAGCCTCAACCCCCTCCCCGTGGTGCCAACCTAGATTAATAAATCCAGCAAAATTTTCAATCAGCATAGAGGGAGACACCAAGATATTTCAAGAGGAAACCAAATTTAAATAATATCTATCTACAACTCTACAAAAAAAAATACTAGAATGAAAACTGAAACTCAAGGAATATAATGATACAGTAAGGAAGAAAAAAAGAAAAGAGAGGAAATAAATAATTACATACCAGCAAAAACAAAACAAGAGAAGTATACACACATGCACGTACACACACATGCATGCACAAATGAAAGAACACTAACATCACAAAATTTAAAATAACAGGAATTAACAGTCACTGTCTATTAATATCTCTCAGCATGAATGGACTCAACTACACTATTAAAAGACAGAGGCTGACAGAATGGATGTGCAAATAGAAAGATGAATGAATCATTCTATTGCATACAAGAAACACACCTCAACAATAAAGACAGAAAAGTCCTCAGAGTAAAAACATGGAAAAAAAATTCCAGGAAAACTGACTCAAGAAGCAAGCTGGAGCAGTCATTATAATATCTAATGAAATTGACTTTCAACCAAAATTAAGCAAAAGTGACAGAGAAAGACACTTCATACTCATCTATGGAAGCAATCCACAAAGAGGACATCTCAATCCTGAATACCTATGCCACAAATACATGGGCACCCACATTTGTAAAAAGAAACATTATTAAAGCTTAAATTGCTCATTGAACCCAATGCATTAAAAGTGGGGGATTTCAATGCCACTCTCTCATCAATCAACAGGTCATCCAGACAAAGAAATAAATAAAAAATAATAAACGTACCTGATGTTTTAAATCAAATGGACCAAACAAATATGTACAGAACACTTCATCCAAAAACAAATGAATATACCTTCTTCTCAAAACCTCATGGACCTTCACTAAAATTGATGATAATGTTAGTCAGTAATCAATAATTCACAAATACAAGAAATTGGAAGTAATGTTTTCTATATTATCAGACCACCATGGATTAACACTGGATTTCAACAACCACAAAAACAACAGAAAGCCTACACAGTCATGGAACAACTCTCTAACTCAGTGATCTCTAGGTCACTGAGTAAAGAAATAAGAAACAAAGAAATTAAAGACTTTCCAGATTTCAGTCAAAATGAAGGCAGAACATACCCAAATTGATGGGAAACAATGAAAGCAGTGCTAAGAGGAAACATATATCATTAAATGCCTCCATAAAGAAATTATAGATTTCTCTTACCAACAATTGAAAAGTACATGTGAACACTCTGAGAAAATGCAAACACACAGAAGAAGATAAGATGGCAGGAAATAATCAAACTCTGGGCAGTAATCATACTAGTCTAAAAAAAAAGATAACAGTACAAACGATCAAAAAAACTAAGAACGGTTATTTGAGAAAATTGACAAGATGAACAAAGCCTTGAACAAAATAACTGAAAGACAGAATGACAGTATCCAAATAAACTAAATCAGAAGTGAAAATGGGGACATATCAGTCACTGAGGAAATTAAAAAAAAAAAATCATGAGGTCTTATTACAAAAGCCTATACTTCAAAATTGGAAAAACTTAACACAATGGATGATCTTATAGAAAGAACCTTCTAAACAAAATTAAATCAAGATCAGGCAAACTGTTTAAACAACCCTATTATCCCAAAGAAAATAGAAGAAGTAATTAGAAGTTTTCAAAACCCAAAAGGCCCAAGGCCAGATAGTTTTAGTGCAGAATCCTACCATACTTTCAAAGATGAGCTAATAGCAATACTCATTAAACTGTTCCACAAAGTACAAACAGAAGAAACACTGCTAAACTCATTCTATGAGGCCACAGTCAACCTGAAATCTAAAACCAACAAATACTCAACCAAAACAGGATTTTAGACCATTCTATCAGTTTAACATTGAAGAAAAATACAAACAAAATGTAGGAACACATCGAAGACATCATCTATCATGATCAAATGGCCTTCATCCCTGGGATGAAGGGATGGTTCAATAACACTCCTCCATTGCTGGTGGGATTGCAACCTTGTACAACTGCTCTGAAAGTCAGTCTGGAGGCTCCTCAGAAAAGTGGACATAATACTACCAGAAGATCCAGCAATACCTCTCCTGGGCATATACCCAGAAGTTCCAACTGTCAATAAGAACACATGCCCCACTATGTTCATAGCAGCCTTGTTTATAATAGCCAGAAGCTGGAAAGAGCCCAGATGTCTCTCAGGAGAAGAATGGATACAGAAAATGTGGTTCATTTACACAATGGAGTACTGCTCATCTATTAAAAACAATGAGTTTATGAAATTATTGGACAAATGGATGTATCTGGAGGATATCATCCTTAGTGAGGTAACCCAATCACAAAAGAAGTCATTAGATATGCAGTCACTGATAAGTGGATATTAGAAAAGAAACATAGAACATCCATGATACAATTTGCAAAACACAAGATAATCAAGAAGAGGAAATACCAATGGGTAGATACTTCATTCCTCTTTAGAATAGGGAACAAAACACCCATGAAAGGAGTTCTAGAGATAAAGTTTGGAGCTAAGACGAAAGGATGGACTATGCAGAGACTACCCCAGCCGGGGATCCATCCCATACTCAGCCACAAAACCCAGACATTATTGCATATGACAGCAAGTTTTTGAGGAAGGGAACCTCGTATAGAAGTCTCCTATAAGGCTATGCTAGTGCCTGGCAAATACAGAAGTGAATGCTCACAGTCATCTATAAGACGGAACAAAGGGCCCACAATGGAAAAGCTAGACAAAGCACCCAAGAATCTGAAGGGGTCTGTAACCCTATAGGTGGAACAACAATGTGAACTAAACAGTACCCCCAGAGCTCGTGTCTCTAGTTACATAAGTAGCAGATGATTGACTAGACGGCCATCACTGGGAAGAGCTGCCCCTTGGTATTGCAAACTTTATATGCCCCAGTCCAGGGGAATGCCAGGGACAAGAAGCAGGAGTGGGTGGGTAGGGGAGCTGGGCGAGGAGGGGAGAGTACAGGGAAATTTCAGGATGACATTTGAAATTTATATAAAGAATATATCTAATAAAAATTGTGAAAAAAAGAAATTCTTTCGATGTAATTCACCATGTAGAAAATTGAAAGAAAAAAAAATCACATTATCATCTCATTAGATGCTGAAAAAACTTTTGACCAAACCCAACATCCTTTCATGTTAAAAGTCCTGGAGAGATCAGGGATGCAGTGTGCACACCTGAACATAATAAAAACAATATAAAGCAAGCCAACATTCAACATCAAATTACATGAAGAAAAACTTAAAGCAATTCTAATAAAAACTCTCTCTCTCTCTCTCTCTCTCTCTCTCTCTCTCTCTCTCTCTCTCTCTCTCTCTCTCTCTCTCTCTCTCTCGTTTCCTACCTCCTTTTAATATAGTACTTGAAGTTCTAGCCTCAAGACACATATAAGACAAGAAAAAAGATCAAAGGGTTACAAATTGGAAAAGAAGTCAAAGTATCAGTGTTTGAAAATGATATGATCGTATACATAAGTGACCAAAAAAATATTCTACCAGAGACCTCCTACAACTGATAAACACCTTCAGCAAAGTTGCTAGATACACAATTAACTTTAAAAAAATCATTAGCTTTCCTTTATATAATTGATAAACAGACTAAGAAAGAAATCAGGAAAAGAACACGTTAGTAGTAGCAACAAATAATATAAAGTATCTTGCTGTTACTTTAACCAAGCTAGTGAAAGAACTTTGTGACAAGAACTCAAAGTCTATGAAGAAAAACACTGAGGAAGATATCAAACAATAGAAGGCGTTTTTATGGGGCTAGAGTGATGGCTCAGTGGTTAGAAGTACTGACTGCTCTTCCAAAGGTCCTGAATTAAAATCCCAGAAACCACTTGGTGGCTCAAAACCATCCATAATGAGATCTGATGCCCTATTCTGGAGTGTCTGAAGACAGCTACAGAGACTTACAATAAATAAATAAATAAATAAATAAATACATACATACATACATAAATTTTTTTTAAAGATCTTTCATGCTCATGGGTGGGCAGGCTTAACATAGTAAAGATGGTAATTTTACCAAAACTAAACCATGTATTGAATCGAATACTCATCCAGAGTCCAACAAAATTCTGTATAGATCTTGAGAGAGCAATTCTCAATTTCATATAGAAAAACAAAAAACCCAGAATAGGAAAAAAATTGAGTTATTTAAGATCTTTTAGAGCTATCACAATTCCTGTTCTCAATGTGTACTACAGTCAAAAACATCTGCACAGTATTGGTATAGGAACAGATAGACTGATCAGTGCAATTGAATTAAAGGCCCTGTAATAAGCCAACACACCTCTGGACTCTTAAATTTTGACTAAGGGAAAAACATACAATGGAATAAAGAAAGGTTCTTCATCAAATGATACTGGTCTAATTGGATATCTGCATGTAGAAGAATGCAAGGAAGTCCTTATTTATCACTCTATGCAAAACTCAAGTCCTAGTAGATCAAAGACCTCAATCTAAAACCAGATACAGTAAATCTAATACAAAAGAAATTAGGGACTAGCCTTGAACTCATTGTTACAGGCAACAACTTCATGAACAGAACACAAGTGGCTCAGACTCTAAGATCAACAATTGATAAATGGGACTGCATGAAACTGAAAAGCTTATGTAAGGTGAAAGACACTGTCAATAGGACAAAATGGCAGGCTACAGATTTGGAAAGGATCTTCACCAATCCTACACCCAAAAGAGGGCTTATATTCAAAATTTATAAAGAACTTAAGTTATAAACCAACAAACCAAATAACGCAATTAAGAAATGGGGTACACAGCTAAACAGAGATTTCTTAACAGAAAAATCTCAAAAGGCTGAGAAACACTTAAAGAAATGTTCCATGTCTTTAATCATCAGGAAAATGCAAATCAAATGACCCTGAGATTATATCTTTACATTGTCAGAATGACTAATATCAAAACTCAAGTATTATCACATTGTTGGCAAGGCTGTGGAAGGAAGAGAACATTCCTACATTCTGATGTGAGTAAAACCTGTACAACCACTTTGAAAATCAATTTTGCAGTCTGTCAAAAAAAAAAAAAAACCAAAAAAACTGAGAATAGTTCTACCTCAAGACCCAGCTATAACACTCGTGGGCATATACCAAATAAGTTGTCCCACTATATCACAGTGACACTTTCTCAACTACATTTATAGCAGTTTTATTTGTAATTGCCAGAACCTGAAAACAACCTAGATGTTCCTCAATATGATAATAAATAATAAAACGTGGTACATTTATATAATTGAATATTGCTCAGCTATTTAAAAATCAAATAGTGAAACTTGCTGGCAAATGAATGGAAATATAAAAAAAAAAAAAAGATCTTCTCTGAGGTAACCCATATCAAGGAAGACCAGTAAGAAGTGTACTCACTTATAAGGGGACATTAGCTGTAAAGTAAAGGATAAGCATGGTAAAATCCACAACCCAGAGACACTAAGCCACAAGGATTTTTTTTTTTTTTTGGAAGGGAAATTGATTAGATTTTTTGGGTAAACTGGGAGCAGTTGGGGATGGTGTGATGCTTTGAATAAGAATGGCTCCTATAGACTTATGTGTTTGAATGCGTGGCCCATAGGAAGTGGTGTTCCCTTCATGAACTAGGTGTAGCTTTGATAGAGGAAGTTTATCAGTGTGGAAGTGGGCTTTGAGGTCTTTTGTGCTCATGGTCGGCCTACTGTTGCAATTATGTGCTGCTCGTGGATCAAGATGTAGAACTCTCAGCTCCTTCAGCAACATGTCTCCTGCATAGTGCAATGCTTCCTGCCATGATGATAATGGACTAAACCTCTGAAACAGTTAGCCAGCTATAGTTAAATGTTTTTCTTTATAAGAGTTGAAATGGCCATGGTGACTCTTCACAGAAATAGAAATCCTATCTAAAAGACATGGGTATAGGAGGAATACAGTGCAGAGTAGAGTGGAGGAAGAGAATACAGGTAGAGACAACAGGAATTGGGGCATCTCAGGAGTAAGGTAGAAACCGAGTGCAATGAAAACTCAATGGAATTTACTAGAAGGACATTGGCAAAGACTCCTAGTAATGGGAAGATGGATATTGGATTGGCCATCCTCTTTAAAAAGGCATGGTGTCAAGTGGAAGTATTGAGACACCAACCTAGGGGCTAGGCCTGAGGCCTACAGCCAAATATTAGGTAGAACTTGAGAAGTCCTGCAGAGGAGGGAGAGAAAGTATTTGGTGAAGCTAGAGTGATCAAGAACACCACAAGATCATGGTGCAGAGAATAGACTGACCAGGACTCAAGTGGGCTCATAGAGGTGAGGGAGCTCTATATGGGTCTCACCTAGGTCCTCTGCATATTTGCTATGGTTGTGTTGCTCAGGATTCTTGGAGGACTCCTATCAGTGGGAATAGGAGCTGTCTCTGACTTTTTCTCTGGTTTTGGAACCCTTTTCCTCTTACTGGCTTGCCTTGTCTAGCCTTGATGTAAGAATGTGTGTCTGGTCCTAATGCAGCTTTTTATGACAGATCAGGTTGTTGTACTTGGAAAAATCTTCTCTTTTCTGGGGGAAAGTAAAGGGGTGGTGAATTTGGGGGAAAGAAAAGGATGAAGAGATGGAGTGAAAGCTGCAATCATGATGTAATATATGAGAGAAAAATAAACAAAAAGTATAAAACAAAACCAAAAATACCCTGCACACTCACATGAACACACACACACACACACACACCTTCCAAAAAACCAATTCTGGTCAATTTTGAGGTAATTTTAATAAATGAAGAGATAGTTAATCTTATTCAATTTCACTAACCTACATGTCTAGTTTTGTTCCAATTGCATTGTTTATTTTTTTTAATTTTATTTATTTATTTTTATTGGATCTTTTCTTTATCTACATTTCCAATGTTATTCACTCTCCTGGCTTTTCCCCCTCCCAGAAACACCCTATCCCATCCTCCCTCCCCCTGCTTATATGAGGGTGTTTCTCAACTCACTCACCCACTCTCACTTCACTGCCCTTGAATTCCCCTACACAGGGGCACCTATCAAGCCTTCATAAGACCAAGGACCTCTCTTCTCATTAATACCTGACAAGGCCATCCTCTGCTACACATGAAGCTTGAACCATGCATCTCTCCATGTGTATTTCTTGGTTGGTGGCTTAGTCCCTGGGAGCTCTGGGGGGGGGGGTTCTGGTTGGTTGATATTGTTGTTCTTCCTATGGGGTTGCAAATCACTTCAGCTCCTTCAGTCCTTTCTTTAACTCATCCACTGGGAACCCTGCTTTCATTCCAATGGTTGGCTATGAGCATCCACCTCTGTATTTGTAAGGCAGCGCCTCATAAGAGACAACTATACCAGGCTTCTTTCAGCAAGCACTTCTTTGCATCTACAATAGTGCCTGGCTTTGGTGACTGTATATGGGATGCATCTCCAGGTGGGGCAGTCTCTGGATGGCCTTTCCTTCAGTCTTTGCTCTTCACTTTGTCACCATATTTTTTCCTGTGAGTGTTTTGTTCCCTGCCATGGATGGAATCGGTCTGTCTCTCAACCCACAGGAGACTCAGTGTCATGGTACTCAGGTGGGCAAGGAGTCAGCACAATGACAAACAGACACTAACACAAGGGAGTGCTGGATCAGAGTGTAATTTCTCAAAGTGAGCATCAGACTTATATTACAGAAGAAAATAAGGAACTTAGGTGATACATTAAGGTCATCCAAGGTAGATTGAGGTTACCCGATGCAAAATGACTCTTTACACAAAAAAGAGAAATGCATATATAAAATGTAAAGGGAACCAGACAGTGTTTACAAGTGGGATAAAAATCACTGCTTACAGCTGGCATAAAAATCAGTGTTTACAACTGGGATAAAAATCAGTGTTTACAACTGGGATAAAAATCAGCCCTACCTAAGGTCAGCTTATTCTTAGAAGCCAGGGGCAAGGGCTTTATGCCCATGCCATAGTTCCATTTCTAGTCTATTATATAATCTACCTTCTACCTAGGCCACTCTAAATTCCCATATATGGGAGTAACTCAGCTGATATTCTAACCATTTACTCTAGTTCGTTCGTAGACCACAAACCACCTTTTTCCTAGTTCATTGTAAACCCTGTATATGGGAGTGACTTAGATGTTATTTTAAGTACCTGTAGGGAACCTCCATTTAACAGAGGAGCCTACCAACTTTCTTTTAATATGTAATGTAGTCTGCTATCCCTGACTGTAATGAAAATTCCAAGATTACTTTGTAGAACTTGCCCTTTGACTTCTACTCTAATCCAGTAACCTGCAATGCCTGATTTCTTTCACTATCTCATTGTCAACACTGGAGGCTTTTTGTCTGAATGAGTAGCATTTTTATGAAATTCAAAGCCCAAAGTCAGCTCAACGGTTGCCTAGGATAAAGGAACACTAGTGGAGGCCATTCTGACTTAGCTATTTGTCAAGTCATTCCTTGGAGGCACTTATAATAAACACATTACTGAAAGAAAGCACACAGAACCTTTCACCAGACTCGCAAAGACAAAACTGGAACATCTGTCCTATGGGATGCCAAACACTCTCCCAGATATCAGTTTCCATGAAACTTCCTGCCTCAGGACTGTGGCCAAGTTTATGGACTTGTAACAGACTCCACTGCAGTGGGTGTGGCAGTTACCCTTTGTAGGAAGGACTGAACTACCCACAAGTTGGTCTCCTTCTTCTTGAGCTTCATGTAATCTGTGAATGATATCTTGTGTATTCTGAGCTTCTGGGCTAATATCCACTAATCAGTGAGTGCATATAATGTGTGTTCTTTTGTGATTGGGTTACATCACTCAGGATGAAATATTCTAGTTCCATCGATTTGCCTAAATATTTCATAAATTCATTGTCTTTAATATCTGAGCAATCATTTTGTAAATGTACCATATTTTCTGTATCCATTCCTCTGCTGAAGGACATCTGCATTCTTTTCATCTTATGGCTATTATAAATAAGGATGCTATGAATGTAGAGGAGAATATACCCTTCTTAGATGTCGGAGAATCTTTTGGGAATATAGTCAGGAGTGGTATAGCTGAGTCCTCAGGTGATACTATGTCTAATTTTGCTGTGGAACTGGTAGACTGATTTCCAGAGTGGTTATACCAGCTTGAAATCCCACCGGGCGTGGTGGCGCACGCCTTTAATCCCAGCACTCGGGAGGCAGAGGCAGGCGGATTTCTGAGTTCGAGGCCAGCCTGGTCTACAAAGTGAGTGCCAGGACAGCCAGGGCTACACAGAGAAACCCTGTCTCGAAAAAAAACAAAACAAAACAAAAAAAAAGAAATCCCACCATCAATGGAGGAGTGTTCCTCTTTCTCCACATCCTTTCCAGCATCTGCTGTCACTTGAGTTTTTGATCTTAGCTATTCTGACTTGTGTAAGATGGAATCTCAGAGTTGTTTTGATTTGCATTTCCCTGATAACTAATGATGGTGAACATTTCTTTAAGTGATTCTCAGTCATTCAAAATTCCTCAATTGAGAATACTCTGTTTAGCTCTGAAATCTGTTTTTTATTATGTTTACTTGGTTTTCTGGAGTTTAACTTCTTTTGTTCTTTGCATATATTGGATAATAGCCTTCTATGAGATTTAGGATCAGTAAATATCTTTTCCCAATCTGTCTGTTGCCATTTTGTCTTCTTAACAGTATCCTTTGCCTGACAGAAGCTTTGAAATTTTATAAGACCCTATTTATTGTTTCTTAATCTTAGAGCAAAAACCATTGGTGTTTTGTTCAGGAAAATTTCCCTGTGGCCATGTGTTCAAGGCTCTTCCCCACTTTCTTCTCTGTAACTCTCAGTATATGCGGTTTTATGTGGAGGTCATTTGAACTGACACCATTTGTTGAAAATGCTGTATTTTCCCACTTTTGGCACCTTTGTCAAAAATCAAGTGACCATAGGTACGTGGGTTCATTTCTGGGTCTTCAACTCTATTCCATTGATCTTCCTGCCTGCCTGTGTATCAATACCATACAGTTTTTATGACTATTGCTATGTAATACAGCTTGAGGTCAGGAATTGTGATTTTCCCAGAAGTTCTTTTTACTGTTGAGAAAATTTTCTCTATCCTGTGTTTTTGTTATTCCAAATGAGTTTGCAAATTGTCCTTTCTAAATCTGAAGAATTGCATTGGAATTTTGATGGGGATTGCGTTGAATCTGTAAATTGCTTTCAGCAAGATGCCTAATTTTACTATATTAACCCTGCCAATCCATGAGCATGGGAGATCTTTCCATCTTCTGAGATCTTCCATTTCTTTCTTTAGAGACTTGAAGTTCTTGTCATATAGACCTTTCACTTGCTTGGTTAGAGTCACCCCAAGGTATTTTATATTAGTTGTGACTGTTGTGAAGGGTGTTGTTTTGCAAATTTATTTCTCAGTCTATTTATCCTTTGAGTAGAGAAAGGCTCCTAATTCGTTTGAGTTAATTTTATATAAAGCCATTTTGCTGAAGTAGTTTATCAGTTTTATAAGTTCTCTGGTGGAAATTTTAGGATCACTTAAGTATGCTATCATATCATCTCTAAATATTGATATTTTGACTTCTTCCTTTCCAATTTGTTTCCTTTTGAACTCTCTTTGTTGTCTAATTGCTCTAACTAGAACTTCATGTACTATATTGAATAGATAGGGAGAGAGTAGACAGCCTTGTCTAGTTCCTGATTTTAATGGGATTACATCAAGTTTCTCTCCATTTAGTTCATGTTGGCTACTGATTTGCTGTATATTGCTTTTACTATGTTTAGGTATGTTCTTTGAATTCCTGATCTTTACAAGAATTTTAACATGAAGTAGTGCTGAATTTTGTCAGTTCATTTTTCAGCCTTTAATGAAATGATTATGTGGCTTTTCCTTTGAATTTGCTTATGTGTTGGATTACATTAATGAATTCCTGTATATTGAACCATCCCTGGGATGAAACCTACTTGATCATGGTGAATGATCAATTTCATGTGTTTTGGATTCAGTTTGGGAGAATTTTATAGAGTATTTTTGCATCAAATCATAAAGGAAATTGGTCTGAAGTTCTCTTTCTTTGTTGGGTGTTTGTGTGGATTAGGTATAAGTGTAATTTTCTCATAGAACAAATTGGATAGTGCTCCTTCTGTTTCTATTTTGTTGAATAGTTTGAAGAGTATTGGTATTAGGTCTTCTTTGAAGGACTGATAGAATTCTGCACTAAAACCATCTGGTCCTGGGACTTTTTAAGTTGGGAGAATGTTAATGTCTGTTGCTATTTCTTTATGGATTATGGAACTGTTTAGATAGTTTATCTGATCCTTATTTAACTTTGGTACCTGGTATCTGTCTAGAAAACTATCCATTTTGTTGAGCATAGGCTTTTGTAATAGGATCTTATGATTTTTTATATTTCCTCAGTTTCCGTTGTTATGTCTCCCTTTTTATATCTGATTTTATTAATTTGGATACTGCCTTTGTGCCCTCTGGTTAGTCTGGCTAAGAGTTTATTTATCTTTTTTATATTCTCAAAGAATCAGCTCCTGCTTTGGTTGATTCATTTCCTTTTTTTTCTTTTTCTTTTTTTTTCTTTGTTATTAGGTATTTTCCTCATTTACATTTCCCATGCTATCCCAAAAGTCCCCCACACACTCCCGCCCCCACTCCTGTACCCACCCATTCCTACTTTTTGGCCCTGGCATTCCCCTGTAGTGGGGCATATGAAGTTTGCAAGTCCAATGGACCACTCTTTCCACTGATGGCCGACTAGGCCATCTTTTGATACATATGAAGCTAGAGTCAAGAGCTCCGGGGTACTGGTTAGTTCATAATGTTGTTCCACCTATAGGGTTGCAGTTCCCTTTAACTCCTTAGGTATTTTCTCTAGCTCCTCTATTGGAGGCCCTGTGATCCATCCAATAACTGACTATGAGCATTCACTTATGTGTTTGCTAGGTCCCGGTGTATTCTCGTTAGAGATAGCTATATCAGGGTCCTATCAGCAAAATCTTGCTAGTGTATGAAATGGTGTCAGGGCTTGGAAGCTAATTATGGGATGGATCTCTGGATATGGCAGTCACTAGATGGTCCATCCTTTTGTCTCAGCTCCAAAATTTGTCTCTGTAACTCCTTCCATAGCAGTTTTGTTCCCAATTCTAAGAAGGGGCAAAGTATCCACACTTGGGTCTTCCTTCTTGAGTTTTATGTGTTTTGCAAATTGTAACTTATGTCTTGGTTATTCTGTGATTCTGGGCTAATATCCACTTATCAGTGAGTACATATCATTTATGTTCTTTTGTGATTGGGATACATCACTCAGGATAATGCCATCCAGGTCCAACCATTTGCCTAGGAGTTTCATAAATTCATTATAGCTGAGTAGTACGCCATTGTGTAAATGTACCACATTTTTTGTATCCATTCCTCTGTTGAGGGGCATCTGGGTTCTTTCCAGCTTCTGGCTATTATAAATAAGGCTGCTATGCACATACTGGAGCATGTTTCTTACTTACTAGTTGGAACATCTTCTGGATATATACCCAGGAGAGTTATTGTAGGATCCTCCGGTAGTATCGTGTCCAATTTTCTGAGAAACTGCCAGAATGATTTCCAGAGTGGTTGTACAAGCTTGCAATCCCACCAACAATGGAGGAGTCTTCCTCTTTCTCCACATCCTCCCAGCATCTGCTGTCATCTGAATTTTTGATCTTAGCAATTCTGACTGGTGTGAGATGGAATCTCAGGATTGTTTTGATTTGCAGTTCCCTGATGATTAAGGATGCTGAGAATTTTTTCAGGTGTTTCTCAGCCATTCGCTA
This sequence comes from Mus caroli, assembly GCF_978045245.1. Taxonomy (NCBI): domain Eukaryota; kingdom Metazoa; phylum Chordata; class Mammalia; order Rodentia; family Muridae; genus Mus; species Mus caroli. The sequence continues at coordinate 55,541,227 of NW_028227273.1, forward strand.
TTCCTCAGGTGAGAATTATTTGTTTAGCTCTGAGCCCCATTTTTTAATGGGGTTATTTAATTTTCTGGAGTCCACCTTCTTGAGTTTTTTATATATATTTGATATTAGTCCTCTATCTGATTTAGGATAGGTAAAGATCCTTTCCCAATCTGTTGGTGGCCTATTTGTCTTATTGACCATGTCTTTTGCCTTACAGAAGCTTTGCAGTTTCATGAGGTCCCATTTGTCATTCTCGATCTTACAGCACAAGCCATTGCTGTTCTATTCAGGAATTTTTCCCCTGTGCCAATATCTTCGAGGCTTTTTCCCACTTTCTCCTCTATAAGTTTCAGTGTCTCTGGTTTTATGCGGAGCCCCTTGATCCATTTAGATTTGACCTTAATACAAGAGCATAGGAATGGATCAATTTGCAGTCTTCTACATGATAACCACCAGTTGTGCCAGCACCATTTGTTGAAAATGCTTTTCCAAGACTTTTATAAAGAATGGGTGTTGGATTTTGTCAAATGCTTTCTCCGCATCGAAGGAGATGATCATGTGTTTTTTGTCTTTGAGTTTTTTAATGTTCTGGATTATGTTGATGGATTTCCATATATTGAACCATCCCTGCATCCCTGGTATGAAACCCACCTGGTCAGGATGGATGATTGTTTTGATGTGTTCTTGGATTCGGTTACTGAGAATTTTATTGAGGATTTTTGCATCGATATTCATAAAGGGAAAATGGTCTGAAGTTCTCTATCTTTGTTGGGTCTTTTTGTGGTCTAGCTATCAGAATACTTGTGGCTTCGTAAAATGAATTGGGAAGAGTACTTTCGGTTTCTATTTTGTGGAATAATTTGTGAAGAACTGGGACTAGATCTTCTTTGAAGGTCTAATAGAAATCTGCACTAAACCCATATAGTCCTGGGCTTTACTTTTTTTGTTGGGAGACTATTAATTACTGCTTCTATTTCTTTAGGGGATATAGGACTGTTTAGATCATTAACCTGATCTTTATTTAACTTTGGTGCCTGGTATCTGTCTAGAAATTTTTCCATTTCGTCCAGGTTTTCCAGTTTTGTTGAGTATAGTCTTTTGTACAAGGATCTGATGTTGTTTTGGATTTCTTCATGATCTTTTGTTATGCTTCCCTTTTCATTTCTGATTTTGTTAATTAGGATGTTGTCCCTGTGCTCTCAAGTGAGTCTAGCTAAGGGTTTATCTATCTTGTTGATTTTCTCAAAGAGCCAGCTCCTCCTTTGGTTGAATCTTTGAATAGTTCTTCTTGTTTCCACTTGGTTGATTTCACCCCTGAGTTTGATTATTTTCTGCTGTGTACTCCTCACAGGTGAATTTGCTTCCTTTTGTTCTAGAGCTTTGAAGTGTGTTGTCAAGCTGCTAATGTGTGCTCTCTCTTGTTTCTTCTTGGAGGCACTCAGAGCTATGAGATTTCCTCTTAGAAATGCTTTCATTGTGTCCCATAAGTTTGGGTATGTTGTGGCTTCATTTTCATTAAACTGCAAAAAAAGTCCTTAATTTCTTTCTTTATTCCTTCCTTGACCAAGGTATCATTGAGAAGAATGTTGTTCAGTTTCCATGTGAATGTTGGCTTTCTATTATTTATTTTGTTTTTGAAGATCAGCCTTAGTCCATGGTGATCTGGTAGGATGCATGGGACAATTTCAATATTTTTATTTATGTAGAGGCTTGTTTTGTGACCAATTATGTGGTCAATTTTGGAGAAGGTACCATGAGGTGCTGAGAAAAAGTTATATCCTTTTGTTTTAGGATAAAATGTTCTGTAGATATCTGTTAGATCCATTTGTTTCATAACTTCTGTTAGTTTCATTGTGTCCCTGTTTAGTTTCTGTTTCCATGATCTGTCCATTGGTGAAAGTGGTGTGTTGAAGTCTCCCACTATTCTTGTGTGGGGTGCAATGTGTGCTTTGAGCTTTACTGACTTTTCTTTAAAGAATGTGGCTATCCTTTTATTTGGAGCATAGATATTCAGAATTCAGATTTCCTCTTGGAGGATTTTACCTTTGATGAGTATGAAGTGTCCCTCCTTGTCTTTTTTGATGACTTTGGGTTGAAAGTCAATTTTATTAGATATTAGAATGGCTACTTCACCTTGTTTCTTCATACCATTTGCTTGGAAAATTGTTTTCCAGCCTTTCATTCTGAGGTAGTTTCTATCTTTTTCTCTGAGATGAGTTTCCTGTAAGCAGCAAAATATTGTGTCCTGTTTGTGTAGCCAGTCTGTTAGTCTATGTCTTTTTATTGGGGAGTTGAGGCCATTGATATTAAGAGATATAAAGGAAAAGTAATTGTTACTTCCTATTATTTTTGTTGCTAAAGTTGGCATTCTGTTCTTGTGGCTGTCTTCTTTTAGGTTTGTTGAGAGATTAACTTCTTGCTTTTTCTAGGGCGTGGTTTCTGTCCTTGTATTGGTTTTTTTCTGTTATTATCCTTTGAAGGGCTGGATTCGTGGAAAGATAATGTGTGAATTTGGTTTTGTTGTGGAATACTTTGGTTTCTCCATCTATGGTAATTGAGAGTTTGGCTGGGTGTAGTAGCCTGGGCTGGCATTTGTGTTCTCTTAGTGTCTGTATCACATCTGTCCAGGCTTTTTTGGCTTTCATAGTCTCTGGTAAAAAATCTGGTGTAATTCTGATAGGCCTGCCTTTATACATTACTTGACCTTTTTCCCTTAATGCTTTTAATATTCTATCTTTATTTAGTGCATTTGTTGTTCTGATTATTATGTGTCGGGAGGAATTTCTTTTCTGGTCCATTCTATTTGGAGTTCTGTAGGCTTCTTGTATGTTCATGGGCATGTCTTTCTTTAGGTTTGGGAAGTTTTCTTCTATAATTTTGTTGAAGATATTTGCCAGTCCTTTGAGTTGAAAAATCTTCATTCTCATCTACTCCTGTTATCAGTTGGTTAGGTCTTCTCATTGTGTCCTGTATTTCTTGGATGTTTTGAGTTAGGATCTTTTTGCATTTTACATTTTCCTTGATTGTTGTGCCGATGTTCTCTATGGAATCTTCTGCACCTGAGATTCTCTCTTCCATCTCTTGTATTCTGTTGCTGATGCTCACATCTATGTTTCCAGATTTCTTTCCTAGGGTTTCTATCTCCAGCATTGCCTCACTTTATGTTTTCTTTATTTCGTCTACTTCCCTTTTTAGGTCTTGGGTGGTTTAATTCAATTCCATCATCTGTTTGGTTGTGTTTTCCTGTAATTCTTTAAGGGATTTTGTGGTTCCTATTTAATGTCTTCTACCTATTTAGCAGTGTTCTCCTGTGTTTCTTTATGTAAGTTATTAAAGCCCTTCTTGATGTCCTCTACCATCATCATGAGATATGCTTTTAAATCTGTGTCTAGCTTTTTAGGTGTGTTGGGTTGTCCTGGACTGGGCAAAAACACACATGGTATGCACTCACTGATAAGCGGATATTAGCCCAGAAGCTCAGAATACACAAGACACAGTTTGTAAAACACATGAAACTCAAGAAGAAGGAAGACCAAAGTGTGGATACTTTGATCCTTCTTAGAAGTGGGAACAAAATATCCATGAAAAAAGTTACAGAGACAAAGTAAGGAGCAAAGTCTGAAGGAACAACCATCCAGAGACTGTCCCACCTGGGGTTCCATCCCAAAAACAACCACCAAACCCCGTTACTATTGTGGATGCCAATAAGATTTTACTGACAGGAGCCTGATATAGCTGTCTCCTGAGAGGCTCTGCCAGTGCCTGGCAAATACAGAAGTGTATCCTCACAATCATCCATTGGATGGAGCACAGAGTCCCCAATGAAGGAGCTTGAGAAAGTACCCAAGGAGCTGAAGGGGTCTGCAACCCTATAGGAGGAACAAAAATATGAAATGACCAGTACCCCCCGCCCAAGGATCTCATGTCTCTCTCTGCATATGTAGCAGAAGATGGCCTAGTTAGCAATCATTAGAGGAGAGGTCCTTGGTTCTTGCAAAGATTATGTGCTGCAGTACAGGGGAATGCCAGGGCCAGGAAGCATGAGTAGGTGGTTTGGGGAGCTGGCTGGGGGCAGTGTATAGGGGACATTTGGGATAACATTTGAAATGTAAGTGAAGAAAGTATCTAATGAAAAATAAAAGATGGAAATCTCAAAAAAGTTTAAAAAACTGGCAATATTTGGACAAATTTTTGCATAACATACATTAAGTTTATAAGATACAGCATATACACAGCTATATAAAAACACAAGTACAAAGAGTGTAAACATAGACATAAGATAAACATTCTCTGATGTTAAATGGTCATTATGTTTTACTCATGATGGTATCAACTTTGGTATGTCATATATATATATATATATGTGTGTGTGTGTGTGTGTGTGTGTGTGCGCGCGCGCATGTATATATATATATATATGATTTTAAGTTTCATAATTTAAAATTATTTTTCACAAAATTTGTATAGAATTGTGTCCAATTGTTCTGAATAATTTATTGAAGTCATTATGTCCCTTACTTCTTGTATATGTTGTTAGTTTACTGTGTCTATGGGTTCCAGATCTGTGGATTCAACAAAGGATTGAAAGTATCTGGAAAATATCACATCTGAAATGACTCTGCATAGACTACTTCCATTTATTTTTCTCACTCAAGTAAATACAACAATTATTTACTTTTTGTTCTGTATTATAAGTTATCTGTAGGTTGTCTTCTTTTGGTTTTATTGATGTGAAGAGACACCATGGTCAAGGCAACTCTTATAAAGGAAAACATTTAATTGGGTTTGTCTTACAGTTTCAGAGGTTTAATCCATTATCATCATTGTGGGAAGCATGGCAGTAAGCAGGAATAGATAATGATGCAGAAGGAGCTGAGAGTTCTACATCTTGGTCCGAAGGCAGCAGAAGATTGTCACTGGGCATAGCTTAAGCTTACATGAGACTTCAGAGCCTGTCTCCACAGTGATACACTCCCTCCATCAAGGACATACCTCCTAATAGTGCCACTCTCATGGGACTAGCATGAATCTATGCAGATCCTTCCTTCCTTCCTTCCTTCCTTCCTTCCTTCCTTCCTTCCTTCCTTCCTCCCTCCCTCCCTCCCTCCCCCCCCCTCTCTCTCTCTCTCTCTCTCTCTCTCTCTCTCTCTCTCTCTCTCTCTCTCTCTCTCTTCTTTCTTCTTTGTATTAATCATTCCATTTGTTTACATCTCAAATGATATCTGACTTCCTGGTTACCCCTCCACAACTGCCCCCATCCCACATCCACCCTTTTTTTCCTCCCCTTTGCCTCCATTAGTGTGATCCTCCACTCACCCTCTTCCAACCCATTGCTTCAGCATCCCCCTACACTGGGACCTCAAACCTCTACAGGACCACTGGCTTCCCCTACGATTGATGTTAAGCAAGCCCATCCTCTGCTACATATATATCTGGAATCAAGGACCTATCCCTCTACACTCCTTGGTTGGTGGTCTGATCTCTGAGAGCACCAGATGATCTGGCCAACTGATGTTGTTCTTGCTATGGGGTTGCATTCCCCCTCAGCTCCTCCAGTTTCTCTGCCAGCTCCCCCATGCAGTCCCTGTCCTCAGTCTGATGGTTGGATGCAAGGATCTATATCTGCATTATTCAGTTGCTGGCCAGACCTTCTAAGTAGCAGCCACATCAGGTTCCTGTCCAAAAGCACTTCTTGACCACAGCAATAGTGTAAGATTTGGTGTCTGCAGATAAGATGGATCTCTAGGTAGGGCACTGCTATGGGGACCATTTCTACTCAAACTAACAGAGCAATTATTTAAAGAATCTAGGTGCCAACAAGAGTGGTGCAACTTTAATTTCATGACTAAGGAGACAGAAGCTGATGGATCTCTGTAAGTTGGAGGTCAAATTGATGTGCACATTGTGTTCCTAGTCAGATACTCTATACATGAAAACCTATCTCAATAAATAAATAAATACATAAATACATAAATAAATAAGCAGACAAACAAATAAATAAATAATTGAGGGTAATACATTCATGTTACATGTGATTAACATATACTGTTTATGCTAATAGTTGACATACATTAATAACACACATAATTAACATACACACATATTACATGTGTGTATGTTAATACTCTGGAGCTTGCTATAACAAACTTGAATAGTCACAGATTTATTACCTATGGGGTTTTTCATGGAGAACAAGTGTGCTAACTTCCAGTACTATACAGGTCTCTACAGACTATGTATTTATGTTTAAAATTTGAGTGACATGAAAACCAACTAAAATTAAAGGTAACTCAAGAGTTGTAAACAAAATGACAGTTCAAATAGTACTAGAATTTATGAAGTTGGAAGGCTTTTAAAACATTATGTTTGTGGTAGATGACTTCATATTTCCTTCAATTTCTTTCTTCAGAGACTTGAAATTCTTATCATACTGATCTTTCTTGCTTGGTTAGAGTCACTCCAAGATATTTTATATTATTTGTGACTATTGTGAAAGGTGTTGGTTCGCTAATTTTTTCTCATCCCATTTATCCTTTGAGTAGAGGATGGCTACTTATTTGTTTGAGTTAATTTTATATCTAGCCACTTTGCCGAAGTTGTTTACCAGCTGGTAGAATTTTTGGGGTAACTTAAGTATACTATTATATCATCCACAAATATTTGAGCAAAAATGATACTCCAGTTTAAGTTAAAGCTAGGGGTTCAGTGCTAGAGTGAAAATGAATGGTATGACCTTAAGGCCTCAGATGGACTGTGAAGCTCTGGACAGGAAATTTGACTTCACTAATTATATGTGGGGTATTGGATTCTGAATACGTCTAACAAGAGAATGAACATACGCCTTTGAGTAGTATCTACCACTCTGAGGATGCAGGAGAACTTAACTACATCTCCAAAAGTCTCCTTTTCAGTCCTATAAAAACATGAAGCATTCAATGCCATGTGCAAAGTTTCTACTTCATAGAGAGATAGTGGTCCTTCAGCTTTTCTAAATAAGTGATAGTTTTGTGTTTGGAAAGGCCTGTCTGCTTTCTATTCTTCCTAGTTGACTACATCAATCTATATCAAACAGCTGATCCTGAAATAGATTGGGGGTGGTATAAGGGGCTGAGAGATTGAGGGAGAGAGGGAAAGGGGGAGGTGAAAGAGAAGAATAGGTAGTGTGAGGGAGGAAAGAGGAGAAAGAGAGAAACAGAGAGAGAAGAGACAGAGAGTCATAGAGAGCAATCAGAAAATCATTGCTTACTCTCATGATATTTGAGCCTCTATTGAACAAGTGTGGACATATTGACAGGCAGGAGTTACTGCCTCCTCTTATTCCATGACTCAAGTATGTGATATCTTTAGCAATAGGGTTTATCATCAAGATCTCGAAATTAAACAAGAGTAATGGCAATAGTCTATAATATCTGGAAATTTATGGGAGCTCCCTTGACAACAACTCCAATGGAGGTAATCTATTCCTTACATTAGGTTTTTTTATTTGTTAGTTTGTGGTGTTTCACCAGGACATTATGGCCATCTTATATGATAACTACATTTAAAACACACACACACATGAACACGCACATGCACATGCACACATTCATATATAAAAATTATGTACATGTTTTGAAATAAATACATAAAAAATGGACTGGTCTTCTGCCAGCAATTATCAGTTGCCAATAGCTCCTTAACTAGTGTGGGACTTCAATGATTTCAAGAAATATTTTGATGTTTGATTTGTTCCTCAATGTGCATTTATACTATTTACATTAAACTACTTTGTCCTGTTTGCAATTGACTTTTATTGTAAAGTTTGATCAGAATTTACACTAGGTTCAAAAGCAACTTTCCTTGTTGTTGATCAATCCCCAGTATTTGGTGCTAAATATAGCAAGAATATTAAATTTAAAACCACCTTAATAACATCTTTGAATATCATGTACAATGAAAACCTTATGATTTGAGATATGTAATGCTGCACCACCTCTCGCCTTTTAAAATTTTCCACACTTATGGTAAAGTATACTCAACACAATTATATAAATTTTGGAGGATTATATTAATATATGTGTAGATCATAAAATAATTTATTCAAGGCAGTCATTATATCTGTTATTACATAACTTTTCAGTGAGAACATTCAAGATCTTAGATGTTTTCAAAATACTAATTTTAATAGTTATTTTGTACAATAGGACTTATGCACTTAACTTTTCCAAATAATTGAAATTTTGTAATATTTTAGAAAAATACTCTCATTTGCTTTTATGTCTCTACCCCTGAGTCATATCCTCACTGATTCTTCTGATTATTCTTTTGACAACATCTGTGTGGCTACCTAACATAAAAGTCACAATAAAAGAGTCTTAAAGAGATGGCTTAGCAGTTAAAAGCACTCGCCACTGTTCCAGAAGACCCAAGTTCAGCTACCAGCACTCGGTTCTTTATGGTGAAAAAGTTTGTTACACCAGGTCCAAGGAATCTGACGCTTCTTGCATTTTCACTAGTGTTTAGCCCTTTATTGTATACCTTGTTTAATTATCCATAAATTGATCTAATACAACATAATCATATAACCCATCAATTTATTATAATGAAGTGTAACTGATTTCATGATAAAAATTAAACTCTCAGTGTTAGTCCTAGAACTGTTTTAGATAAACTATTAGTTATGTAGATTTTGAACATCTTTACATGAAATTGTATATCTATTAAAAACTCATATTGTAGAAAAATTAAACAACTTCTATTTTAATCCAAAATCCAAATTACAAATTACTAACTCTTTTAGGGTCTTAAAACACATTCTATCTTGTTACAAGTGTATGCCTAGAAATGGCTCCTAGCAGTCATCACATATTACATTTTTTTTTTCTGTTTAACTCATTAGGATATTTAAAATAAATGTTTAAGAAAATAATGAATAGAACACAACCTCACTTTATTAATGATAGTATTCATTTCACAATAATTGGATAGAAAGCCTTAGATTTTATAAGAGAGGATAGCCCCTAAAACCTCAACAATACTGGATACGAAACAAAAATTAGTAATTATTTCATTAACACATTTGCCAAGTTTAGGCAGTATATTTGTTAAATTTCTAGACAATGTATCTATAGTTTCTATATTAAGATTGCAAAAAGAGACAAATCATTTCTCACCTACCCACATGATCTGAGAAAGTCTTGTCAATATATTTATCATGTATAAATTCTTTGAATTGTATCTATTCCTCTCCCTCCAGTTCAAATGCATGAATATGAAAAGACATGCATAAAATATTGTTATTGAATTTTATAAGCATCCACATGAAGGCTATGTCTTAGAAATAAAATAGTTTATTAAAAGCTGTTACTGTACCACGATCCTTCCCACAGTAATGACAAAAACTTAAACAGTAAAGATTTATGTCACAAATGACAAGTTAAAATGTCAGTGGTAAATGTTTACTATGTGGCTTTCATGCCAACTAGCTTAAAAACATGTAAGTGGTTTATAAATTAAATTATTGTTTTATCATTTAATAAAGTATTTATAAATGTACTAACACCAATACAAGTATTTTAACAAATTTTAAGCAACACATCGTATTTGTTAACCAAGATTAACCATTGTCTAATACAGTTAATCAAGTAACTAGACAGAATTTGCAAAAACATGTAAAAAAAAAATAAGAGTGAGGTTTTGTTTGTTTGTTTGTTTGTTTTATAACAGGGAATGAGTTATAGGGAAAGATGCTAATGTGTTAACTATTTTGTATAATGTCGATAAGGTTTCACTTTGGAATAAAAATCTTTCTGAATAGGTTACCTAATGCCCCCTTAACATCCTTATTTCTCAGAGTGTAGATGAAGGGGTTCAGTGTAGGAGTTACTACTCCATAGAAGAGAGCCATGAACTTAGGTTGGTCTTTTGTAATAGAGGAGGGAGGTTGAAGATACATACTAATACCTGGACCATAGAACAAGAGAACCACAATTAGATGAGAGGAACATGTCCCAAAGGCCTTTTTCCTTCCCTCTATTGATTTGATTTTAAAGACAGCATGTCCAATACTAGCATAGGAGGCAAGAATTAAACACAGAGGGACAGCTAAGAGAAAAATGCATATTACTGAGAGAGCAAGCTCATTAGTATCTTTTTCACCACAAGCAGTTTTTATCAGAATTGGAATTTCACACACCAAATGATCCATTTTATTGTGGCCACATAGAGGCAATTGCAGTGTTACAGTGGCCTCTGAGACAGCATAGTAAATCCCAGTCAGCCACACAGTGGATACTAACAGGATGCAGTTGCGCCGATTCATTATGAGAGTATAGTGCAGCGGTTTGCAGATGGCCACATATTGGTCAAAGGACATAAGAGCCAGGAGGACACACTCTGTACCTCCCATTGTGTGGAAGAAATAAAGCTGAACTACACACCTCATGTAGCTGATGGTCTTGGTAGAGCCCCAAAGGTTAATTAACATCTGAGGTACAATGCTTGTGGTGTAGCACATGTCCAGAAAGGAGAGGTTGGTGAGGAAGAAATACATGGGGCTATGTAGACAGGGGTCTAATATAGACACGAGAATGATGGCAATGTTTCCAATCATGGCTGTGGGGTATGTTACCAGAAGAATAATAAAGAGAGGAAGTTCTAGCCAAGGACGGTCTGCAAAACCAAGTAGAATAAACTCTTCTGGGTGACTTTTATTGATCAATATCATTCTCTGCAATCTGATTCTCCTATAGTAAAGATGTATCAAGAAAGTTAGTATGATAGTAAAGCCTCATGATTCATTGGCTATTACTATAGACACCAGGGTTGGTATTCTGCATTTGGAATATCATGGTGATGCTTAGTAGATAACTTAGTCCATATAGAGTTTTGTGCCAAAGCAAGAAGACCTGCGTATTTTCTTCAGTACTCAGGCAAAACCATTTCTATAATCCCAATTCTGGATAAGAAAAGTCTGGTTATTTTTATTTTATTTTATTTTATTTTATTTATTTATTTTATTTTATTTTATTTTATTTTATTTTATTTTATTTTATTTTATTTTATTTTTGGAGCTTGCTGACTTGTTAGTGTAGCTGAATTGATGAGTTACAAGTTTAGTAGGAGGCACAGTCTCAAAAAATAAAATAGAAATCAAATGTAGAAAAAATTGACACAGATGCTGGGTTTCATATGCACAATCTACCCACAGCACAGAAACATGTATGCATATCTAATAATATACATATACACTCTCAGAAGCACACAAAATAATCTGACAAGTGATGAATTAACACCTGTTTATGAAAATAAACTTAAAATGGGCTTTCTAATTATTTGACAGTATATGTGGCATAAAGGAGAGTAACTAATTTTAACAGCAGTGCTGAAGGGATTACTGAAACATCACAGAAACAGTTCCAGAAATCAGTCAGAGAAATTGGTAGAAAGATTTCTGAGTTCTGAATTCTCAGTCTAGAAGGTTGGTCTGTCAAGTTCTAGCTCCTGAGCTGAATCATTAAATCTTTTATATAAGTAATAAGTTCATTTGAGATCTATACACACCTCATCTATATACTTGATATTAAGCCATGTAGTTTAAACATCATTCTCCTTCATGCATATACAGTTATAAATAGCCCATATTTATAAACCAAATGAAGTAAGACTCAGGTAGAGTGTTGTTCTTTTTTTGGCATTTATGTACTTTGTTGTATATGTACTTCCTGTATTTAATGCATGTTTGCTGTTCAATAATTTATGATAAATTATAGTAAACTTGTTCATCAGATGTTCATAATCATAGAGGAATTTCTTTACCAATTCAGCTTAATTCTCTATTTAATACAAAAGTTTGCTGTACTATCAGGAACATATTGATTTTTGTTATTCGTATTGTTTTTGTGAATATATTTCTCAATGCCAACAATCCTTTTTTCAGCAGATGTCTTAATTTAGATGGAATCACATTCAAATACCAATTATTTTATATTTCCTATATGTATTATCTTACTTCATAGCTAAAGTAAATGCTGATACAACAAAATGATGGAACAGAATAAAACAATGTTTGAAAACTAAAATTTGCCTATATACACATTTTATTCACTGTTTCATAAAAAGTTATCTCTGGAAAAAATGAATATTCAGATTGGATGTTCAGATAACGATATACTCAACAAGTCTGAGTTACTCCTTTTGCTATTTAGCATCTTTGCAGCTGACTATTTTCTTATAATAGAAGCAGATCTCAGTCTTCCTTTACTGACAGTTCACAGCCACCTTGTGAGGGTCATAACCACCCACTCAGAATAAGGAATGAATCATGTTCTTTGACATTATACTAGGTCAGATTCATACATTATAAAAAGGGGGGAAGTCCTGTATGCTAAAGTAAAAATTCCAACAACTTCTAATTTTAACATAAATTTAATTTAATTTAAGAAATTAATTGTAGTTATGGTTGTTTTGCCGGCATATATGCCTGTGGATCACATATGTGTCTGGTGCACACAGAGGCCAGAAGAAGGCAAAGATCCCTGAACTGGAATTAATGTTGATTGCAAACCTTTACATGAAGGCTGGGAATAGAATTTGGTTCCTTTAGAAGGCAATCTTCTTAACTGCTGAGCCATCTGAACAACTTCTTAATGAGTTCTTTATGATAAGTACTCTAACAAGCTTCACCCACTCTGAAAATCGTTTAGCTCCTGTTGCCAAATAAGAGAATCTTATTTCTGTATTTTATGCTTTTTTTAAGTGTTTGCTTTGTTAGTTTCCTAATAGCTATGGATGATCTAAGCATCAAGAATTTATCAGTGCCTAAAATATAGAGACAAAACAGCCGATTATAAGTTAGCACTTCTGGAATCCACAGCCTGAAATTAATAGCATGATGCCAATGGAGGCAGCATAGCTTCTGAGATGACTACATTAAGATAAGCACTATTAATTTCTGATGATATATTAGGCTAAATTCTTATTTCAGGAGAATATGTTGTAGAAGAAATATGAGTAAGAGTATTGTATCTATTATTCTGATTATAAAATTATTATTTCCAAAAACATAATTTATGGAGCTTACTAAATACTGTTTACTTAGCATTACTACAATCAGTTTTCAAACACGAGTAATTCATTAGTTTTTTTTTTTGAAAGAGAAATTTTAGCCTTACCCTCTAAAATTCGTTCATAATTAATTTTATCTAACTCTTATATCAATTTGTACTCCATATTCCCATCTTCTGAGACAAATGTGAATTGCCTTCCTGTGTTTACCATTATTCTCTATCTTCATATATTTAGTTATTTTTATGATATATCATGGTACACTTATTGAATTTAATGACTTAATATTTTTTCTTTTTTTTTCCTCTCTCATTTATTCCTCTGTCATAAAATATATACTGACCATGCCCTCCCTTAATCCCCTCCTCCCAGTCCCACTCTACACCTCCTGCTCCTATATTTCCCTTCAGAAAACAGCAAGCCTCCAAGTGATATCAATTATCACAGCATAACAAGATGCAATAAAACTAGACACAGACCCCCATATCAAGTCTGGACAATGCAACCCAGTAGGAGGAAAAGGGTCCCACAAGCATGCAAAAGAGTTAGGAACACCCAACTCTCACTAAGAGGAGTCCACCAAAAATGGATGCAGCTAGAAAAAAAAAAAGTATCCTAAGCAAGGCAACCCAGATGCAGAAAGACAAACATGATATATGCTCACTTATAAGTGGATACTGGCCTTTAAGTAAAGAATAGTCACATTTGCAATTTACAAGTAGAGAGGTCTAAGTGAGGATGCATTATCTCCATGCAAAGAGGAAAATAGATTAGATTTTATGGGTGGACTGGAGGCAGGTGGGAATGGGAAAAAGGAGAGAGACTTGATTTTCTACTTAGTGATTTATCACAATTTCAACTCACAGAGATATATTCATCATGGAGTTTATTAAATCACTGTTGAATTTCAGACTGAGTTCCTATTCGCATGCTGTCCATATGTCTGCATTTTCATATCAGTATATTATATTAACATTCAACTTGAAAACGTACATTGCTTTATTAATATTTACAATACTTTTGGGTTCATCTATTGTAAGAATCATATTTATTTTGAAAACACCCTTCATTAAAGAATTTTTATCATAGACTAAATCATTGGATGAAACATTTGAGCAACATTAGTCATATTTTAAACATGTATTTATAAGATGAAATGAATAAGGCAATTATACTTCACTCTGCTAAGCAACGTCTGAGGAATATAGTGCTTCTAAGTGTGATTTCAGTGATAGACTGAGAAAGAAATGAGTTAAAAATTAAAATCTAGTTGTTCCTAAACCCACTGAAATAGATAGTCAGATCTTATGAATGGCTTTCTGAAATGAAGCTGCCTTTCCTGTATACTAATTAGATACTGAAGCTCACACTTTGCAACCTTCCTAGGAATGCATGTCTGTCAATAGAGTTGTCTTTTCACTTACCTTATTTTGAGAGACCCCTTTTATTTGGTTAAAGAGTAATTATAAATTAAGGTAGTTGAAGTTTTTCTTTTCAAGAATACAGAAAGATTCTAGTAAGAAGGTGGAGAGCTTAAGATTTTCTTCAGAACTCTAAGGTTTTTGTTCATACAAAGGAACCAAGTGGAGAAAAAGCTCAAGTTAGGAAGACAATAGAAAATACCAAGAAGACTTTTGAGTTATAGTTTTTCTTTGCTATTCCCTAGAGTCCTGTACATTGTTTTCACAGACAACTCATTTATTCTTCTCCAGAGTGATTAGAGAGAGAAAGTTCCCTGGGAAAGAGCTCTCCAAAGACATGCTTGTCGTGTGCAGATACCTGCTGTGTTGAGTTTCGAAGACAATTTCTGCTGCAGTGGGATGAATTTGAAAAAAAAAAAAAAAAAGAAAAGAAAACATTGATTCCATTCCCCAACACACTGAACACCCACTAAAATATTTATGATTAAAGATGACCTTGTCTGAATCAGTTATTCTGAGAAGTTTTAGAATCTTTCTTATATTTCTTTATTTATGGAAATCAAATAAAATTTAAAATTTTAGTTATCCCCAGTATACCAATAAAGAGTAATATGCAATGAATGCAGAACCCACTATAAATAATCTAGAAAACTAAGTAAACCTCTAATTATTTAGTATTTTATGACAATTAAAACACAATAATGAGGGTTAGGGTTAGGAGGAAGAAGAAATCAATCATGGAGTGGGGGTGGGTATAAAAGGGTGGGACCTGGGTGGGAGAGGAGACAAGGAGAACTGGGGAACGGGAACATGGTCAAGTATTGGGCTGTGGGGGTGTGGGGTGGGCAGGAGAGAACAGGACTGAAGCCCTAGGGCCAGCAGAAAGAAAGGAAATGGACAAATTCCAGATATCAGAGGTAGGGTACCAGAGAACTGAGAGGTGAAAGACTCTCAGGATCCAAAGGGAGGAACCTAAAATGAAATGCTCTACAGTGGGGAGAGAAGACTTGTAGAGTCTACCTCCAATAGAAAGACATGGCATCGAGTGGATTGATGAAGTTGACATACCGCAGTCAAAAACCCTGACCCAGAATTGATCCTGTCTGAAAGAACTGTAGGGACAAAAATGGAGGAGAGCCTGAGGAAAAGAAGGTCCAGTGACAGGCCCAAATTGTGATCCCGCTCAAGGGTAGGTCCAAAGGCCAGACACTATTATTGAGACTATGGTATGCTTAAAAACAGGAACCTAGCATGACTGTCCTTTGAAAGGCCCAACAAGCAGCTGAAAGAGTCAGACACAGATACTTACATCCAACAAATTGACAGAACCTGGCGACCCCTGTGGTTGAATTAGTGAAAAACTGGAAAAAGCTGAGTGGGAGGATGACCCTATAGGCAGACAAGCACTCCCCACTAACCTGGACCCCTGAGACTGCTCAGACACTGAGTCACCAACCAGGCAGCATACACCAGGTGATATAAGGCCCCCAACACATATACAGCAGAGGACTGGCAGGTCTTGACACAGTGAAAGATGCACTTAACGGTCAAGAGTCTTGAGTCCCCAGGAAAAGGGGAGTTCTGGTGAGGTGGTGACATTCTCTTGGAGACAGGGCTGGGGGAAGGGGAGGGGAAGGGGAAGGAGGTATGGGATCTGGAACAGTCAGAGGGTTGACAGGGAGGGGGATAATGTCTGGACTGTAAAAATAGAATAAAGAATAAATAAATAAAAGGAAGGAAGAAAAGAAAAGAAAAAAGAAAAGAAAGGGAAAGAAAAGAGAAAAGAAAAGGCAATGATGAAATAATAATCTGCTTTTTCTCTAATCCATTGATTTCAGCCCTGAGTTTGATGATTTCCTGTCATCAACTCCTCTTGGGTGTGTTTGCTTCTTTTTGTTCTAGAGCTTTCAGGTGTGCTGTTGCATTGCTAGCATAGTATCTCTCCAGTTTCCCCAAGAAAACACTTGATGCTATGAATTTTCCTCTGAACACTGCTTTCATTGTGTCTCATAAGTTTGGATATGTTGTGCCTTCATTTTCATTGAATACTACAAAGTACTTTACTTTGTAGTATTCAAAGTAATTTCTTTACAAAGAAATTTCTTTCTTTCTTTCTTCCCTGAAAAAATTATCCTTGAGTAGAGAGTTGTTCAAATTCTATGAGTATTTAAGGTTTCTGTTGTTTTTGTTGTTTTAAATGGCCAGCATTAGTCCAGGGTGATCTGATAGAATTCAGGGGATTATTTCAATCTTTTTCTATTTTTTTTTTTTTGAGGCCTGTGTCAATTATATGGTCAGTTTTGAGAAAGTCTCATTAAGTGCTGAGAAGAAGGCATATTCTTTTGTTTTGGGGTAAAATGTTCTGAGATATCTGTTAAAATCCATTTGGTTCATAACTTCTGTTAGTTTCATTGTATCTCTTTTCAGTTTCTGTTTAGATAATCTGTCCATTGGTGAGAGTGGAGTATTCAAGTCTCAAAGTATTATGGTCTGGAGGTCAATGTGTGTTTTGAGCTTTAGTAAAATTTCTTCTACAAATATGGGTACCCTTCATCTTGGTAGATTTTTCCTTTGATGAGTATGAAGTGTTCTTATCCACCTCTTTTGATTACTTTCAGTTGAAAGTCTATTTTATTTGATATAAGGATGGCTATTCTATTTTGTTTCTTGAAGCCATTTGCTATGAAATCCTTCTTCCAGCCTTTTACTTGAAGTATCCTCTATCTTTGTTTCTTGTATGCAGCAGTGCGACAGATTCTGTTTATGTATCCAGATTGTAAACTTCTGTCATTTTACTGGACAATTGATACCATTGATGTTAAGACATATTAATGATTGTTAGTTCCTGTTATTTTGTTGTTGGAGGTAGTGGGGTGTGTGTGTGTGTGTGTGTGTGAGAGAGAGAGAGAGAGAGAGAGAGAGAGAGAGAGAGAGAGAGAGAGAGATAGAGACAGAGACAGACAGAGACAGAGACAGAGACAGAGAGAGTTTACATTTCTTCTTTTATGCTTTTTTTGTGTGATCTGATTAATGTCCTGTGTTTTCTTGAGTGTAGCTACCCTCCTTGTGTTGGAATTTTCCTTCCAGTATTCTCTGCAGGGCTAGATTAGTAGAACAATATTCTTTAAAATTTGGTTTTGTCATAGAATATCTTGTTTTCTACATCTTGAGAGTTTTGCTGGGAATAGCAATCAGGGCTGGCATCTGTGGTCTCTTAGGCTTTGCAAGATCTGCAAGGATCTTTGGGATTTTCATGTCTCCTGAGTAGCCAGGTATAATTCACATAGGTCTGTCTTTATATTTTACTTGTCCTTACCCCATTACAGCTTTTAATATTCTTTCTTTGTTTTGTATATTTGTATTTTAATTATTATGTGGCAGGAGGATTTTCTTTTCTTGTCCAAACTATGTGGTGTCCTATAGGCTTCTTGTACATTTATAGACTTCTTTTTCTTTAGTTTAAGGAAGTTTTCTTAATGATTTTGTTAAAGATATTTTCTGACCATTTGAACTGAGAATCTTCACCCTTTTTATTCCTATTATTCTGAGGTTTGGTTTCTTTTCACTGTGTTTCAAATTTCTTGGATATTTTGGTTAGAAACTTTTTACATTTTGCATTTTCTTTTGACCGATGTATTGATATCTTCTGTGCGGTCTTGTATGCCTGACATCCTCTCTTCCATATCTTGTATTCTGCTGGTGATACTTGCATCTGTAGTTCCTGATCTCTTTCTGAGGTTTTCCATCCCCAGGTTTGCCTCCATTTGTGATTATTATGCCTATTTCCATTTTTAGGTATTGGACCATTTTGTTCAATTATTACACTTTGTTCGTTGTATTTACCTGTAATTCTTTTTTTTTTCAAAAGAAAATCATTTTGATATTAATTTTTCCTTTCAGCTATTAAAGCAATAATATGTGTGAACTAATTACATGTGACTATCAAGAATAGTGAAAAACTCAGTATGTTTCAAAGTAAAGTAAATGCACTTAAAGCATCTGATATTATCTCCTATAATTTTTTCCAATTTTTATTAGATATTTTCCTCATTTACATTTCAAATGCTATCCCAAAAGTACCCCATACCCTTCCCCCGCCCTGCTTCCCTATCCACCCACTCCCTCTTCTTGGCTCTGATATTCCCCTGTACTGGGGCATATAACGTTTGTAAGACCAAGGGGCCTCTCTTCCCAAAGATGGCCGACTAGGCCATCTTCTCTGATACATATGCAGCTAGAGATACAAGCTCTGGGGGGGGGGGGTACTAGTTAGTACATATTGTTGTTCCACCTATAGAGTTGCAGATCCCTTTAGCTCCTTGGGTACTTTCTCTAGCTCCTCCAATGGGGGCCCTGTGTTCCATCCTATAGATGACTGTGAGCATCCACGTCTGTATTTGTCAGGCATTGGCCTAGCCTCACAAGGGACAGTTATATCAGGGTCCTTTCAGCAAAATCATGCTGGCATATGCCATAGTGTCTGCGTTTGGTGGCTGATTATGGGATGGATAGGGTAGGGCAGTCTCTGGATGGTCCATCCTTTAATCTCAGCTCCAAACTTTGTCTCTGTAACTCCTTTCATGGGTATTTTGTTCCCTATTCTAAAGAGGAACAAATTATCCACACTTTGGTCTTCCTTCTTCTTGATTTTCTTGTGTTTTGCAAATTTTATCTTGGGTATTCTAAGTTTCTGGGCTATTACCCACTTATCAATGAGTGCATATTCAAGTGAGTCCAATAATTCTTTTTTTTTTTTTTTTTTTTTTAATATTTTTATTACATAATTTCCTCAATTACATTTCCAATACTATCCCAAAAGTCCCCCATAGCGCCCCCCACTTCCCTACCCACCCATTCCCATTCTTTTGGCCCTGGCATTCCCCTATATTGGGGCATATAAAGTTTGCAAGTCCAATGGGCCTCTCTTTCCATTGATGGCCGACTAGGCCATCTTTCGATACATATGCAGCTAGAGACAAGAGCTCCAGGGTTCCGGTTAGTACATCATGTTGTTCCAACAATAGGGTTGCAGGTCCCTTTAGCTCCTTGGGTACTTTCTCTAGCTTCTCCATTGGGAGCCCTGTGATACATCCAATAGCTGACTGTGAACATCCACTCCTGTGTTTGCTAGGCCCCGGCATCGTCTCACAAGAGACAGCTATATTTGGGTCCTTTCAGCAAGATCTTGCTAGTGTATGCAATGGTGTCAGCGTTTAGAAGCTGATTATGGGACGGATCCCTGGATACAGCAGTCTCTAAATGGTCCATCCTTTCATCACAGCTACGAACTTTGTCTCTGTAGCTCCTTCCCTGGGTGTTTTGTTCCCAATTCTAAGAAGGTGCACAGTGTCCACACTTTGGTCTTCATTCTTCTTGAGTTTCATGCGTTTAGCAAATTGTATCTTATATCTTGGGTATCCTAAGTTTTGGGCTAATATCCACTTATCAATGAATACATATTGTGTGAGTTCTTTTGTGATTGTGTTACTTCACTCAGGATGATGCCCTCCAGGTCCATCCATTTGGCTAGGAATTTCATAAATTCATTCTTTTTAATAGCTGAGTAGTACTCCATTGTGTAAATGTACCATAATTTCTGTATCCATTCCTCTGTTGAGGGACATCTGGGTTCTTTCCAGCTTCTGGCTATTATAAATAGGGCTGCTATGAACATAGTGGAGCATGTGTCCTTTTTACCGGTTGGGACATCTTCTGGATATATGCCCAGGAGAGGTATTGCTGGATCCTCCGGTAGTACTATGTCCAATTTTCTGAGGAACCGCCAGACTGATTTCCAGAGTGGTTGTACAAGCTTGCAATCCCACCAACAATGGGGGAGTGTTCCTCTTTCTCCACATCCTCGCCAGCATCTGCTGTCACCTGAATTTTTGATCTTAGCCATTCTGACTGGTGTGAGGTGGAATCTCAGGGTTGTTTTGATTTGCATTTCCCTGATGATTAAGGATGTTGAACATTTTTTCAGGTGCTTCTCTGCCATTCGGTATTCCTCAGGTGAGAATTCTTTGTTCAGTTCTGAGCCCCATTTTTTAATGGGGTTATTTGACTTTCTGGAGTCCACCTTCTTGAGTTCTTTATATATATTGGATATTAGTCCCTTATCTGATTTAGGATAGGTGAAGATCCTTTCCCAATCTGTTGGTGGTTTTTTTGTCTTATTGATGGTGTCTTTAGCCTTGCAGAAGCTTTGTAGTTTCATGAGGTCCCACTTGTCAATTCTCGATCTTACAGCACAAGCCATTACTGTTCTATTCAGGAATTTTTCCCCTGTGCCCATATCTTCAAGGCTTTTCCCCACTTTCTCCTCTATAAGTTTCAGTGTCTCTGGTTTTATGTGAAGTTCCTTGATCCACTTAGACTTGACCTTAGTACAAGGAGATAGGAATGGATCTATTCGCATTCTTCTACATGTTAACAACCAGTTGTGCCAGCACCATTTGTTGAAAATGCTGTCTTTCTTCCACTGGATGTTTTTAGCTCCCTTGTCGAAGATCAAGTGACCATAGGTGTGTGGGTTCATTTCTGGGTCTTCAATTCTATTCCATTGGTCTATTTGTCTGTCACTATACCAGTACCATGCAGTTTTTATCACAATTGCTCTGTAGTAGAGCTTTAGGTCCGGCATGGTGATTCCACCAGAGGTTCTTTTATCCTTGAGAAGAGTTTTTGCTATCCTAGGTTTTTTGTTATTCCAGATGAATTTGCAGATTGCACTTTCTAATTCGTTGAAGAATTGATTTGGAATTTTGATGGGGATTGCATTGAATCTGTAGATTGCTTTTGGCAAGATAGCCATTTTTACAATGTTGATCCTGCCAATCCATGAGCATGGGAGATCTTTCCATCTTCTGAGATCTTCTATAATTTCTTTCTTCAGAGACTTGAAGTTTTTATTATACAGATCTTTCACTTCCTTAGTTAGAGTCACGCCAAGATATTTTATATTATTTGTGACTATTGAGAAGGGTGTTGTTTCCCTAATTTCTTTCTCAGCCTGTTTATTCTTTGTGTAGAGAAAGGCCATTGATTTGTTTGAGTTAATTTTATATCCAGCTACTTCACCGAAGCTGTTTATCAGGCTTAGGAGTTCTCTGGTGGAATTTTTAGGGTCACTTATATATACTATCATATCATCTGCAAAAAGTGATATTTTGACTTCCTCTTTTCCAATTTGTATCCCTTTGATCTCTTTTTGTTGTCGAATTGCTCTGGCTAGGACTTCAAGTACAATGTTGAATAGGTATGGAGAAAGTGGACAGCCTTGTCTAGTCCCTGATTTTAGAGGGATTGCTTCAAGCTTCTCACCATTTACTTTGATGTTGGCTACTGGTTTGCTGTAGATTGCTTTTATCATGTTTAGGTATGGGCCTTGAATTCCTGATCTTTCCAAGACTTTTATCATGAATGGGTGTTGGATCTTGTCAAATGCTTTTTCCGCATCTAAGGAGATGACCATGTGGTTTTTATCTTTGAGTTTGTTTATATACTGGATTACGTTGATGGATTTCCGTATATTGAACCATCCCTGCATCCCTGGGATGAAACCTACTTGGTCAGGATGGATGATTGTTTTGATGTGTTCTTGGATTCGGTTAGCAAGAACTTTATTGAGGATTTTTGCATCAATATTCATAAGGGATATTGGTCTGAAGTTTTCTATCTTTGTTGGGTCTTTTTGTGGTTTAGGTATCAGAGTAATTGTGGCTTCATAGAATGAGTTGGGTAGAGTACCTTCTGTTTCTATTTTGTGGAATAGTTTGTGAAGAACTGGGATTAGATCTTCTTTGAAGGTCTGATAGAACTCTGCACTAAACCCATCTGGTCCTGGGCTTTTTTTAGTTGGGAGACTATTAATGACTGCTTCTATTTCTTTGGGGGATATAGGGCTGTTTAGATCATTAACCTGATCTTGATTCAACTTTGGTACCTGGTATCTGTCTAGGAACTTGTCCATTTCATCCAGGTTCTCCAGTTTTGTTGAGTATAGCCTTTGGTAGAAGGATCTGATGGTGTTTTGGATGTCTTCAGGATCTGTTGTTATGTCTCCTTTTTCATTTCTGATTTTGTTAATTAGGATGCTTTCCCTGTGCCCTCTAGTGAGTCTGGCTAAGGGTTTATCTATCTTGTTGATTTTCTCAAAGAACCAGCTCCTTGATTGGTTGATTCTTTGAATAGTTCTTCTTGTTTCCACTTGGTTGATTTTACCCCTGAGTTTGATTATTTCCTGCTGTTACTCCTTTGGGTGAATTTGCTTCCTTTCGTTCTAGAGCTTTTAGGTGTGTTGTCAAGCTGCTAATGTGTGCTCTCTCTAGTTTCTTTTTGGAGGCACTCAGAGCTATGAGTTTTCCTCTTAGAAATGCTTTCATTGCGTCCCATAAGTTTGGGTATGTTGTGGCTTCATTTTCATTGAACTCTAAAAAGTCCTTAATTTCTTTCTTTATTCCTTCCCTGACCAAGGTATCATTGAGAAGAGTGTTGTTCAGTTTCCATGTGAATGTTGGCTTTTCTATTATTTATTTTGTTATTGAAGATCAGCCTTAGTCCATGGTGATCTGATAGGATGCATGGGACAATTTCAATATTTTTGTATCTGTTGAGGCCTGTTTTGTGACCAATTATGTGGTCAATTTTGGAGAAGGTACCATGAGGTGCTGAGAAGAAGGTATATCCTTTTGTTTTAGGATAGAATGTTCTGTAGATATCTGCCAGATCCATTTGATTCATAATTTCTCTTAGTTTCACTGTGTCCCTGTTTAGTTTCTGTTTCCATGATCTGTCCATTGGTGAAAGTGGTGTGTTGAAGTCTCCCACTATTATTGTATGAGGTGCAATGTGTGCTTTGAGATTTACTAAAGTTTCTTTAATGAATGTGGCTGCCTTTGTATTTGGAGCATAGATATTCAGGATTGATAGTTCCTCTTGGAGGATTTTACCTTTGATGAGTATGAAGTGTCCCTCCCTGTCTTTTTTAATGACTTTGGGTTGGAAGTCAATCTTATCAGATATTAGAATGGCTACTCCAGCTTGTTTCTTCATGCCATTTGCTTGGAGAATTGTTTTCCAGCCTTTCATTCTGAGGTAGTGTCTATCCTTTTCTCTGAGATGAGTTTCCTGTAAGCAGCAAAATGTTGGGTCTTGTTTGTGTAGCCAGTTTGTTAGTCTATGTCTTTTTATCGGGGAGTTGAGTCCATTGGTATTAAGAGATATTAAGGAAAAGAAATTGGTGTTTCCTGTTATTTTTGATGTTAAAGTTGGCATTTTGTTCTTGTGGCTGTCTTCTTTTAGGTTTGTTGAGGGATTACCTTCTTGTTGTTTCTAGGGCGTGGTTCCTGTCCTTGTATTGGTTTTTTTCTGTTATTATCCTTTGAAGGGCTGGATTCGTGGAGAGATAATGTGTGAATTTGGTTTTGTCGTGGAATACTTTGGTTTCTCCATCTATGTTAATTGAGAGTTTGGCTGGGTATAGTAGCCTGGGCTGGAATTTGTGTTCTTTTAGTGTCTGTATAACATCTGTCCAGGATCTTCTGGCTTTCATAGTCTCTGGTGAAAAATCTGGTGTAATTCTGATAGGCTTGCCTTTATATGTTACTTGGCCTTTTTCTCTTACTGCTTTTAGTATTCTATCTTTATTTAGAGCATTTGTTGCTCTGATTATTATGTGTCGGGAGGTATTTCTTTTCTGATCCAGTCTATTTGGAGTTCTGTAGGCTTCTTGTATGTTCATGGGCATCTCTTTCTTTAGATTTGGGAAGTTTTCTTCTATAATTTTGTTGAAGATGTTCGCTGGTCCTTTGAGTTGAAAATCTTCATTCTCATCCACTCCTATTATCCGTAGGTTTGGTCTTCTCATTGCGTCCTGGATTTCTTGGATGTTTTGAGTTAGGATCTTTTTGCATTTTACATTTTCCTTGATTGTTGTGCCGATGTTCTCTATGGAATCTTCTGCACCTGAGATTCTCTCTTCCATCTCTTGTATTCTGTTGCTGATGCTTGCATCTATGGTTCCAGATTTCTTTCCTAGGGTTTCTATCTCCAGTGTTGCCTCATTTTGGGTTTTCTTTATTGTGTCTACTTCCCTTTTTAGGTCTAGTATGGTTTTGTTCATTTCCATCATCTGTTTGGATGTGTTTTCCTGTTTTTCTGTAAGGACTTCTACCTGTTTGATTATGTTATCATGTTTTTCTTTAAGGATTTGTAACTCTTTAGCAGTGTTCTCCTGCAATTCTTTAAGGGATTTTTGTGCTTCCTCTTTATTGTCTTCTTCCTTTTTAGCAGTGTTCTCCTGCATTTCTTTAAGTGTGTTATTAACGTCCTTCTTGAAGTCCTCTATCATCATCAGGAGATATGCTTTTAAATCCGTGTCTAGCTTTTCCGGTGTGTTGGGGTGCCCTGGACTGGGTGAAGTGGGGGTGCTGGGTTCTGATGATGGTGAGTGGTCTTGGTTTCTGTTAGTAAGATTATTACGTTTACCTTTCGCCATCTGGTAATCTCTGGGGTTAGTTGTTATCGTTGTCACTATTTAAAGATTGGAGCAGAAGCTGTGTTCCACTCACCAGCAGTCCCAAAATCCTGCGGCGGGGGTCGTGGGTAGCTGGCGGGTGTCAGGCAACCCTGCGCTCCCGCTACCCTGGCGCTGATCCGGCCGGGTGAGGCCTGTGGCCCTACTCAGGCTGGTTTCTGCTTCCCTAACTAATGCAGTCTCAGGTCCCGCGCAATTGGATTGGAGCAGAAGCTGTGCTCCCCTCACCAGAAGTCTTAAGATCCTGTGGCGGGTGTTGTGGGCAGTTGGCGAGTGTCAGCAGACCCTGCGCCCCAGCTGCTCAGGTGCTTTTCTGACCGGAAGAGGCTTGTGGCCCTGTGTGGGCCGGATTTCTCTCTCCCCAACCAGAGCAGTCTCAGGTCCCGCGTGATTGGACTGGAGCAGAAGCTGTGTTCCACTCACCAGCAGTCCCAAAATCCTGCGGCGGGGGTCGTGGGTAGCTGGCGGGTGTCAGGCAACCCTGCGCTCCCGCTACCCAGGCGCTGATCCAGCCGGATGAGGCCTGTGGCCCTACTCAGGCTGGTTTCTGCTTCCCTAACTAATGCAGTCTCAGGTCCCGCGCAATTGGATTGGAGCAGAAGCTGTGCTCCCCTCACCAGAAGTCTTAAGATCCTGTGGAGGGTGTTGTGGGTAGCTGGCGAGTGTCAGCAGACCCTGCGCCCCAGCTGCTCAGGTGCTTTTCTGAGTCCAATAATTCTTTAAGGGGTTTGTTTCCTCTTTATGTGCTTTTACCTGATTGCTTGTGGTTTCCTGTATTTCCTTAAGGGAATTAGTATATCCTTTTTTTTACAAAAATTCAAAATTTATTAAATAAAATATTTATGTTAAATTACAATATCATTTGCAAACACTGGGAAGTGTTTGCATAGACTCTTTATTATTAGATATTTTCTTCATTTACGTTTCAAATGCTATCCCCTTTCCTAGTTTTTAAAGGCATTTAATCATCTTCATGAGATAAGATTCAAGGTCACAATCTTGCTTTTCAGGTGTGTTTGGATATTGAGGACTTCCTGTGTTATAACTGGGTTTTGATGGTGCCAAATTGCATTGGCTTCCGTTGATTAAGTTCTTGTACTTGCTTTTGTCATCTCATTGTCTCTGGTGTTAACTGGTTTGGGTGGCGCTAATTGGATCAGGCCTCCTCAGAGTTAAGGAGAGCTTTGTGTCCCTGATTAGAAAAGGTCTGCCTCCTAAGAGAGAAACAATGATGTCTCTAGTTAGAGCAAGCCTCCTATGTCCCTGTATCCCTGGTTAGAGGAGACATCTTGGGTGACAGGCTGCACTGTGGGATCTGAGAGGAGGCATCTCATCTACCATGGATGAAGATAGTGTTGCAGACCAGAAGGGTGATAAGGCTCTGCCAGTGTAAGACAGACTAGAGGGATACAAATTGGAAAGGAAGAATTCAAGGTATCACTATTCACAGATAGAATATATAAATTTATACAACCAAATTTTACCAGAGAACTCCTACAGCTGATAGACAGCAGAGTGGCTGGATATAAAATTAATGCAAACAAATCAATAGCCTTTGTTTACACAAATGATTAATGGGCTAAGAAAGAAATTAGGGAAATAGGAACCTTCACAACAGCCACAAAAAAAATTAAACTATCTTGGTGTAACTGAAACCAAGCAAGTGAAATATCTGTATGACAAGAACTTTAAGTCCCTGAAGAAATGAATTGAAGAAGACTGTAGAAAATGGAAAGATCTTATATGCTCATGGATTGGTAAAATTAACATAGTGAAAATGGTCATTTTACCAAAAGAAACCCACACATTCAATGCAATCTCCACTGACCTTAAAACAATAATACTCAGCTTCATATGGAAAGACAATAAACCTTGATAGTCAAAGCAATTCTGAAAAATAAAGGAACTTCTGGAGGAATTACCATCTGTGACCTTAAGCTGAACTACAGAGCAATAGTGATAGAAAGCTATAGCATTTGTACATAGACAGGCAGGCAGATCAATGTAATAGAATAGAAATCCCAGAAATAAACCCCTATGGACATTTGATCTATGACAAAGAAGCCAAAATGATAGACTGGTTAAAAAATAAAAATAAAAAAAGCATCTTCAACAAATGGTGCTGGTCTAACTGAATGTCATCATGGAGAAGGATGAAAATTGACCCATATTTATTACCCTGCACAAATCACAAATCCAAGGAGATTAAAGACTGAAGCACAAAATCAGATAGACTGAATCTAATAGAAGATAAAATGGGAAGTAACCTTGAAATCATTGGTACAGGAAAAAATTTCCTGAACAGAACATTAATGGCTCAGGCTCTAAGATCAAGAGCAGATAAATAGGACCTCATGAAACTGCAAACCTTCTATAAGGCAAGGGACATTGTCAATAGGACAAAAAGGAAATATGCAGATTAGAAAAAGATCTTCAGTAACCCTACATCTGATAGAGGGCTAATAACCAACATATAAAAAGAACACAAGAAGTTAGACTCAAAAAAAAAAACCACAAAACAAAACAAAAAAACAAATAACCCAATTAAAAATTGGGTACAGTGCTAAACAGAGAATTCTCAACAGAAGAATCTTGAATGGCGAAGAAGCACTTAAAGAAAATTTTAATATCCTTAGTCATCAAGGAAATAAAAAATGAAAATTGCCCTGAGATTTTACCTTACAACAATCAGAATGGCTAAGATCAAAAATTTAGGAAACAGCACATTGATTGCAAGGATGTGGAGAAAGGGGAACACGCCAGCATTGTTGGTGGGATTGGAAACTGTTACAATGAGTCTTGAAATTATTCTGGCAGTTCCACAGGAAAGTGGAAATAGTTCTACCTGAAGACACAGCTATACAGCTCCTTGGCATATATCTAAAAGATGTTCCATAATATTACAATAACTCATGCTCTACTACATTCATAGCAGCTTTATTTTTATTAGCCAGAAATGGGCAGCAAACCAGATTTCCTGACCTGAGCATCGACAGGAAACATCTTGGTTCCAGGACTCCACCAAGAGTAGTCTGCAAAGGTGAGAGTGTGGACTACAGAAGCTAACAGCTTCTGGGACAGGCAGGAACCACAGAGTTTCTGAGGCACCCCCTTTTCAGGCTCCAGACATGCGGGCACCTTCCCTGCCAGAGGAGAGGTGTTGGCCCTGCCCTGGAGAGCTTTGCAGGAGCACCTGGGGGAGCCATCTTGGCTCCCGGACCCCTTTAAGACTAGACTGTACAGGTGATAGTATGGATTACAGAAGCTGTCAAAAGCAAAGCAAACACAGCTTCTGTAACAGGTCCTGTTTTGGGCCATCACCTTTGGCCAGGAGGGAGGTCCAAATGCCAGATATCTGTGTATCTTCCCTGTAAGAGGAGAGCATGCCTGCAGAGAGTGCTCTGACCACTGAAACTCAGAGGAGAGAGCTAGTCTCCCAGGTCTGCTAATACAGGCTAACAGAATCACGAGAGGAACAATCTCTAACCAGAGACAACTATAACAACTAACTTCAGAGATTACCAGATGGCAAAAAGGTAAACATAAGAATCTTACTAACAGAAACCAGGACCACTCACCATCATCAGAACCCAGCACTCCCACCTTGTCCAGTCCAGGGCACCCCAACACACCCAAAATGTTACACCCAGATTTAAAAGCATATCTCATGATGATGGCAGAGGACATCAAGAAGGACTTTAATAACTCACTTAAAGAAATACAGGAGAATACTGCTAAACAGGTAGAAGACCTTAAAGAGGAAGCACAAAAAATCCCTTAAAGAATGTCAGGAAAACACGACCAAACAGGTGATAGAATTGAATAAAACCATCCAAAACCTAAAAAGGGAAGTAAACACAATAAAGAAAACCCAAAGTGTGGCAATGCTGGAGAGAGAAACCCTAGGAAAGAAATCTGGAACCATAGATGCGAGCATCAGCAACAGAATACAAGAGATGGAAGAGAGACTCTCAGAAGCAGAAGAGTCCAAAGAAAACATCGGCACAACAATCAAAGAAAAAGGAAAATGAAAAAAGATCCTAACTCAAATCATCCAGGAAGTCCAGGACACAATGAGAAGACCAAAACTACGGATACTAGGAGAAGATGAGAATGAAGACTTTCAACTCAAAGGGCCAGCAAATATCTTCAAATTAATTATAGAAGAAAACTTCCCAAACCTAAAGAAAGACATGCCCATGAACATACAAGAAGCCTACAGAGCAGCCGGAGGACAGTGGTCCGCCCTGCACAGGAGCGCCATCTTGGATCCGGAACTCCGCCGAACTTAGGAACTTAGTCTGCACAGGTGAGAGTGTGCACCACAGAGGCAGACAGCTTCTGGGGCAGGAGGGAGCCACAGAGCCGCTGAGGCAGCACCCTTTTGGGGCCACAGACATCCGGCACCCTCCCAGCCTGAGGAGAGTGGTCCGCCCTGCACGGGAGCGCCATCTTGGATCCGGGACTCCGACGAACTTAGGAACTTAGTCTGCACAGGGGAGAGTGTGCACCACAGAAGCTGACAGCTTCTGTGACTTGCCAAAGCAACACAGCAACTGGGAAAGGCCCTGTTTTGGGCCTTCTTCTTCGGCCAGGAGGAGGTCCAAACACCAGATATCTGTACACCTTCCCTTTAAGAGGAGAGCTTGTCAGCAGAGAGTGCTCTAACCACTGAAACTCAGAGGAGAGAGCCTGTCTCCCAGGTCTGCTGATAGATGGTAATCAGAATCACCAGAAGAACAATCTCTAAACAGAGACAACTATAACAACTCCAGAGATTACCAGATGTTGAAAGGTAAACGTAAGAATCTTACTAACAGAAACCAAGACCACTCACCATCATCAGAACCCAGCACTCCCACTTCGCCCAGTCTAGGGCACCAAAACACACCTGAAAAGCTAGACCTGGATTTAAAAGCATATCTCATGATGATGGTAGAGGACATCAAGAAGGACTTTAAAAACTCACTTAAAGAATTACAGAAGAACATTGCTAAAGAGTTACAAGTCCTTAAAGAAAAACAAGATAACACAATCAAACAGGTAGAAGTCCTTAAAGAAAAACAGGAAAACACATCCAAACAGATGATGGAAATGAACAAAACCATACTAGAACTAAAAAGGGAAGTAGACACAATAAAGAAAACCCAAAATGAGGCAACACTGCAGATAGAAACCCTAGGAAAGAAATCTGGAACCATAGATGGGAGCATCAGCAACAGAATACAAGAGATGGAAGAGAGAATCTCAGGTGCAGAAGATTCCATAGAGAACATCGGCACAACAATCAAGGAAAATGGAAAATGCAAAAAGATCCTAACTCAAAACATCCAGGAAATCCAGGACACAATGAGAAGACCAAACCTACAGATAATAGGAGTGGATGAGAATGAAGATTTTCAACTCAAAGGACCAGCAAACATCTTCAACAAAATTATAGAAGAAAACTTCCCAAATCTAAAGAAAGAGATGCCCATGACATACAAGAAGCCTACAGAACTCCAAATAGACTGGACCAGAAAAGAAATACCTCCCGACACATAATAATCAGAACAACAAATGCACTAAATAATGATAGAATACTAAAAGCAGTAAGAGAAAAAGGCCAAGTAACATATAAAGGCAAGCCTATCAAAATTACACCAGATTTTTCACAAGAGACTATGAAAGACAGAAGATCCTGGACAGATGTTAAACAAACACTAAAAGAACACAAATTCCAGCCCAGGCTACTATACCCAGCCAAACTCTCAATTAACATAGATGGAGAAACCAAAGTATTCCACGACAAAACCAAATTCACACATTATCTCTCCACGAATCCAGCCCTTCAAAGGAAAATAACAGAAAAAAAAAATACAAGGACAGTAACCACGCCCTAGAAACAACAAGAAGGTAATACCTCAACAAACCTAAAAGAAGACAGCCACAAGAAAAGAATGCCAACTTTAACAACAAAAATAACAGGAAACAACAATTACTTTTCCTTAATATCTCTTAATATCAATGGACTCAACTCCCCGATAAAAAGACATAGACTAACAAACTGGCTACACAAACAAGACCCAACATTTTGCTGCTTACAGGAAACTCATCTCAGAGAAAAAGATAGACACTACCTCAGAATGAAAGGCTGGAAAACAATTTTCCAAGCAAATGGTATGAAGAAACAAGCTGGAGTAGCCATTCTAATATCTGATAAGATTGACTTCCAACCCAAAGTCATCAAAAAAGACAGGGAGGGGCACTTCATAATCATCAAAGGTAAAATCCTCCAAGAGGAATTATCAATTCTGAATATCTATGCTCCAAATTCAAAGGCAGCCACATTCATTAAAGAAACTTTAGTAAATCTCAAAGCACACATTGCACCTCATACAATAATAGTGGGAGACTTCAACACACCACTTTCACCAATGGACAGATCATGGAAACAGAAACTAAACAGGGACACAGTGAAACTAACAGAAGTTATGAATCAAATGTATCTGGCAGATATCTACAGAACATTCTATCCTAAAACAAAAGGATATACCTTCTTCTCAGCACCTCATGGTACCTTCTCCAAAATTGACCACATAATTGGTCACAAAACAGGCCTCAACAGATACAAAAATATTGAAATTGTCCCATGCATCCTATCAGATCACCATGGACTAAGGCTGATCTTCAATAACAAAATAAATAATAGAAAAGCCAACATTCACATGGAAACTGAACAACACTCTTCTCAATGATACCTTGGTCAGGGAAGGAATAAAGAAAGAAATTAAGGACTTTTTAGAGTTCAATGAAAATGAAGCCACAACATACCCAAACTTATGGGACGCAATGAAAGCATTTCTAAGAGGAAAACTCATAGCTCTGAGTGCCTCCAAAAAGAAACTAGAGAGAGCACACATTAGCAGCTTGACAACACACCTAAAAGCTCTAGAACGAAAGGAAGCAAATTCACCCAAAGGAGTAACAGCAGGAAATAATCAAACTCAGGGGTAAAATCAACCAAGTGGAAACAAGAAGAACTATTCAAAGAATCAACCAATCAAGGAGCTGGTACTTTGAGAAAATCAACAAGATAGATAAACCCTTAGCCAGACTCACTAGAGGGCACAAGGAATGCATTCTAATTAACAAAATCAGAAATGAAAAGGAGACATAACAATAGATCCTGAAGACATCCAAAACACCATCAGATCCTTCTACCAAAGGCTATACTCAACAAAACTGGAGAACCTCGATGAAATGGAGAAGTTCCTAGACAGATACCAGGTACCAAAGTTGAATCAAGATCAGGTTAATGATCTAAACAGTCCTATATCCCCCAAAGAAATAGAAGCAGTCATTAATAGTTTCCCAACTAAAAAAAGCCCAGGACCAGATGGGTTTAGTGCAGAGTTCTATCAGACCTACAAAGAAGATCTAATCCCAGTTCTTCACAAACTATTCCACAAAATAGAAACGGAACATACTCTACCCAACTCATTCTATGAAGCCACAATTACTCTTATACCTAAACCACAAAAAGACCCAACAAAGATAGAAAACTTCTGACCAATATCCCTTATGAATATTGATGCAAACATCTTCAATAAAGTTCTTGCTAACCAAATCCAAGAACACATCAAAACAATCATCCATCCTGACCAAATAGGTTTCATCCCAGGGATGCAAGGATGGTTCAATATACGGAAATCCATCAACGTAATCCAGTATATAAACAAACTCAAAGACAAAAACCACATGATCATCTCCTTAGATGCGGAAAAAGCAATTGACAAGATCCAACACCCATTCATGAAAAAGGTCTTGGATAGATCAGGAATTCAAGGCCCATACCTAAACATGATAAAAACAATCTACAGCAAACCAGTATCCGAAATCAAAGTAAATGGTGAGAAGCTTGAAGCAATCCCTCTAAAATCAGGGACTAGACATGACTGTCCACTTTCTCCATACCTATTCAACATTGTACTTGAAGTCCTAGCCAGAGCAATTCGAGAACAAAAGGAGAACAAAGGGATACAAATTGGAAAAGATGAAGTCAAAATATCACTTTTTGCAGATGATATGATAGTATATACAAGTGACCCGAAAAATTCCACCAGAGAACTCCTAAACCTGATAAACAGCTTCGGTGAAGTAGCTGGATATAAAATTAACTCAAACAAATCAATGGCCTTTCTCTACACAAAGAATAAATAGGCTGAGAAAGAAATTAGGGAAACAACACCCTTCTCAATAGTCACAAATAATATAAAATATCTTGGCGTGACTCTAACTAAGGAAGTGAAAGATCTGTATAATAAAAATTTCAAGTCTCTGAAGAAAGAAATTATAGAAGATCTCAGAAGATGGAAAGATCTCCCATGCTCATGGATTGGCAGGATCAACATTGTGAAAATGGCTATCTTGCCAAAAGCAATCTACAGATTCAATGCAATCCCCATCAAAATTCCAAATCAATTCTTCAACGAATTAGAAAGTGCAATCTGCAAATTCATCTGGAATAACAAAAATCCTAGGATAGCAAAAACTCTTCTCAAGGATAAAAGAACCTCTGGTGGAATCACCATGCCAGACCTAAAGCTTTACGAGAGAGCAATTGTAATAAAAACTGTGTGGTACTGGTATAGTGACAGACAAGTAGACCAGTGGAATAGAATTGAAGACCCAGAAATGAACCCACACACCTACGGTCACTTGATCTTCGACAAGGGAGCTAAAACCATCCAGTGGAAGAAAGACAGCATATTCAACAAATGGTGATGGCACAACTGGTTGTTAACATTTAGAAGAATGCAAATCGATCCATTCCTATCTCCTTCTACTAAGGTCAAGTCTAAGTGGATCAAGGAACTTCACATAAAACCAGAGACACTGAAACTTATAGAGGAGAATGTGGGGAAAAGCCTAGAAGATATGGGCACAGGGGAAAAATTCTTGAATAGAACAGCAATGGCTTGTGCTGTAAGATCGAGAATTGTCAAGTGGGACCTCATGAAACTGCAAAGCTTCTGCAAGGCAAAAGACACCTTCAATAAGACAAAAAAAAAAAAAAAAAAAAAAAAAAAAAAAAAAAAAAAAAAAAAAAAACACCAACAGATTGGGAAAGGATCTTTACCTATCCTAAATCAGATAAGGGACTAATATCCAATATATATAAAGAACTCAAGAAGGTGGACTCCAGAAAATTAAATAACCCCATGAAAAAATGGGGCTCAGAACTGAACAAAGAATTCTCACCTGAGAAATACCGAATGGCAGAGAAGCACCTGAAAAAATGTTCAACATCCTTAATCATCAGGGAAATGCAAATCAAAACAACCCTGAGATTCCACCTCACACCAGTCAGAATGGCTAAGATCAAAAATTCAGGTGACAGCAGATGCTGGCGAGGATGTGGAGAAAGAGGAACACTCCTCCACTGCTGGTGGGATTACAAGCTTCTACAACCACTCTGGAAATCAGTCTGGTGGTTCCTCAGAAAATTGGACATAGTACTACCGGAGGATCCAGCAATAACTCTCCTGGGCATATATCCAGAAGATGTCCCAACCAGTAAGTAGGACACATGCTCCACTATGTTCATAGCAGCCTTATTTATAATAGCCAGAAGCTGGAAAGAACCCAGATGCCCCTCAACAGAGGAATGGATACGGAAATTATGGTACATTTACACAATGGAGTACTATTCAGCTATTAAAAAGAATGAATTTATGAAATTCCTAGCCAAATGGATGGACCTGGAGGGAATCATCTTGAATGAGGTAACACAATCACAAAGGAACTCACACAATATGTATTCACTGATAAGTGGATATTAGCCCAAAACTTAGGATACCCAAGATATAAGATACAATTTGCTAAACGCATGAAACTCAAGAAGAATGAAGACCAAAGTGTGGACAATATGCCCCTTCTTAGAATTGGCAACACAACACCTATGGAAGGAGTTACAGAGACAAAGTTTCAAGCTGTGATGAAAGGATGGACCATCTAGAGACTGCCTTATCCAGGGATCCATCCCATAATCAGCTTCTAAACGCTGACACCATTGCATACACTAGCAAGATTTTGCTGAAAGGACCCAAATATAGCTGTCTCTTTTGAGACTATGCTGAGGCCTAGCAAACACAGGAGTGGATGCTCACAGTCAGCTATTGGATGTATCACAGGGCTCCCAATGGAGAAGCTAGAGAAAGTACCCAAGGAGCTGAAGGGATCTGCAACCCTATAGTTGGAACAACATGATGAACTAACCAGTACCCCGGAGCTCTTGTCTCTAGCTGCATATGTATTGAAAGATGGCCTAGTAGGCCATCACTGGAAAGAGAGGCCCTTTGGACTTGCAAACTTTATATGCCCCAATATAGGGGAATGCCAGGACCAAAATAATGGGAATGGGTGGGTAGGGAAGTAGGGGGGGTACTGGGGACTTTGGGGATAGCATTGGAAATGTAATTGAGGAAAATATGTAATAAAAAAAAAGAAAAAACAAAAAAAAATGTGTGATGACTTTTATTGGTTGTCAGCTTATATATACATCTGGAATTTCCTAAAACTCAAACAAATGGGCACATTTGTAAGGGATTTTCTTCTTTAATTGAATCATTTAATGTGGAGAAACCTATCTCAGTCTTTGAGGTTGGAAAGTCCAGATCTTTTTTTAATCCAGATCATTTTATATGAGAGGAGCCACATTTAATCTGGGCCACACCTTCTGGATGCCTATAAAATACATTGAAGAAGGAAGTTTGCTTTCTTTGCCTGTGTGTTCTGGCTTTTGGTAGCAAATCTCTTCCTTCCCTGGCATTTGAGTCTACTTCTTTGGGATACCATTCTAAAACCTCTGTTCCTCTGAAAGACTCTGACTAATATAGAAAGGCTCGTGTGTTTGAGCATTGGTTTCCAGCTTGTATTTTTTGGGGGTTGGATATTAAAATATTTTGGAGGTGGATACTAACTGGAAAAAATTGACCTCTGAGATGTGGGTCTTGAGATTTGTAGCTTATAGCCACTTTCTGCCTTGCTTCTGTTTCTTGATGTACAGGATATGAGCAATCAGACTCATGGTATCAGCTCTCATGGCTACTCTTTACTTTTGCTGCAGTGTTAAACTATAGTAAAATGAAATGTATTTTCCTCACTCATTTCTCCTAAACTATCTTTATCATATTAGTACAATGTGTTTTTGTTCCACTTGAATGTTCAGAGGATTTTTATGGATACTTGGAACAATTTATTATAATTTTCTGTTTTTGGAAGGATAGCTTGTGAATTATTTTGAATGTCAAATGCAGAACCACTCTATGTATCTGGAAATAAACTAATTATGAGGAAAAAAAAAAGAAGCCTACAGAACTCCAAATAGACTGGACCAGAAAAGAAATTTGTCCCAACACATAATAATCAGAACAACAAGTGCACTCAATAAAGATAGAATATTAAAAGCATTAAAGGAAAAGGGTCAAGTAACATATAAAAGCAAGCCTATCAGAATTATACCAGATTATTCACCAGAGACTATGAAAGCCAGAAGAGCGTGGACAGATGTTATACAGACACTAAGAGAACATAAATGCCAACCCAGGCTACTATATCCAGCCAAACTTTCAATTACCTTAGATGAAGAAACAAAAGTATTCCACAACAAAACCAAATTCACACATTATCTTTCCATGAATCTCGCCCTTCAAAGGATGATAACAGAAAAGAAAACAAAACAAAACAAAATACAAGGATGGAAGCCACGTCCTAGAAAAAGCAAGAAGGTAATCCATCAACAAACCTAAAAGAAGACAGCCACTAGAGCAAAGGGGTCCACCCAGTGGGAGCGCTTTGCCTGAGCATTGGCAGCAGGCATCTTGGTTCCGGGACCCTGCTGAGTGTATTCTGCACAGGCCCCAGACATCTGGACAATTTCCAGGCCAAGGGAGGGGGTCTGCCGGGCCCAAGAGTGCTTTGCCTGAGCATCAGCAGCAGACATCTTGGTTCTGAGACCCCACCTAGTGTATTCTGCACAGCTCCAGAGATTACCAGATGGCGAAAGGCAAACACAAAAATACTACTAACAGAAATCAAGACCACTCACCATCATCAGAACGCAGCACTCCCACCCCACCTAGTCCTGGGCACGCCAACACAACCGAAATGCTAGACCTGGATTGAAAAGCATATCTCATGATGATGGTAGAGGACATCAAGAAGGACTTTAATAACTCACTTAAAGAAATACATGAGAACACTGCTAAAGAGTTACAAGTCCTTAAAGAAAAACAGGAAAACACATCCAAACAGGTGATGGAAATGAACAAAACCATACTAGAGCTAAAAAAGGGAAGTAGACACAATACAGAAAACCCAAACTGAGGCAATGCTAGAGATAGAAACCCTAGGAAAGAAATCTGGAACCAGAGATGCGAGCATCAGCAACAGAATACAGGAGATGGAAGAGAGAATCTCAGGTGCAGAAGATTCCATAGAGAACATCAGCACAACAATCAAAGAAAATACTAAACGCAAAAGGATCCTAACTCAAAACATCCAGGAAATACAGGACACAATGAGAAGACCAAAACTACAGATAATAGGAGTAGATGAGAATGAAGATTTTCAACTTAAATGGCCAGCAAATATCTTCAACAAAATTATAGAAGAAAACTTCCCAAACCTAAAGAAAGAGATGCCCATGAACATATAAGAAGCCTACAGAACTCCAAATAGACTGGACCAGAAAAGAAATTCATCCCTACACATAATAATCAGAACACCAAATGTACTAAATAAAGATAGAATATTAAAAGCAATAAGGGAGAAAGGTCAAGTAACATATAAAGGCAGGCCTATCAGAATTACACCAGACTTTTCACCAGAGACTATGAAAGACAGAAGAGCCTGGACAGATGTTATACAGACACTAAGAGAACACAAATGCCAGCCCAGGCTACTATACCCAGCCAAACTATCAATTACCATAGATGGAGAAACCAACGTATTCCATGACAAAACCAAATTCACACATTATCTTTCCATGAACAGAGCCCTTCAAAGGATAATGACAGAAAAAAAGCAATACAAAGACAGAAATCACACCCTAGAAAAAGCAACAAAGTAATCCATCAACAAAACAAAAAGAAGACAGCAACAAGAACAGAATGCCAACTCTAACAACAAAAATAAAAGGAAGCAACAATTACTTTTCCTTAATATCTCTTAATATCAATGGACTCAATTGAACAATAAAAAGACACAGACTAACAGACTGGCTACACAAACAGGACCCAACATTTGGCTGCTTACAGGAAACCCATCTCAGGGGAAAAGAGAGACACTACCTCAGAGAGAAAGGCTGGAAAAGAATTTTCCAAGCAAATAGTCTGAGAAAGAAACTGGAGTAGCCATTCTAATATCGAATAAAATCGAATTCCAACCCAAAGTTATCAAAAAAGACAAGGAGGGACACTTCATACTAATCAAAGGTAAAGTCCTCCAAGAGGAACTCTCAATTCTGAATATGTATGCTCCAAATGCAATGGCAGCCACATTCATTAAAGACACATTAGTAAACCTCAAAGCACACATTGAACCTCACACAATAATAGTGGGAGACTTCAACACACCAATTTCATCAATGGACAGATTGTGGAAACAGAAACTAAACAGGGACACATTGAAACTAACAGAAGTCATGAAACATGGACGTAACAGATATCTACAGAACATTTTATCCTAAAACAAAAGGATATACGTTCTTCTCAGCACCTCACGGGGCCTTCTCCAAAATTGACCATATAATTGATCAAAAAACAGGCCTCAGCAGATACAAAAATATTGAAATTGTCCCATGCATCCTATCAGACTTCAATGGACTAGGGCTGATCTTCAATAACAACATAAATAATGGAAAGCCAACATTCACGTGGAAACTGAACAACACTCTCTCAATGATACCTTGATCAAGGAAGGAAAAGAAAGAAATTAATGACTTTTTAGAGTTTAATGAAAATGAAGCCACAACATACCCAAAACTATGTGCCAGAATGAAAGCATTTCTAAGAGGGAAACTCATAGCTCTGAGTGCCTACAAAAAGAAACTGGAGAGAGCACACACTAGCAGCTTGACAACACATCTAAAAGATCTGGAAAAATGAAGCAAATTCACCCAAGAGGAGTAGACGGTAGGAAATAATCAAACTCAGGGGTGAAATCAACCGAGTGGAAACAAGAAGAACTATTCAAAGAATTAACCAAACGAGGAGTTGGTTCTTTGAGAAAATCAAAAGATAGATAAACCCTTAGCTAGACTCACTAGAGGGCACAGGGAAAACATCCTAATTAACAAAATCAGAAATGAAAAGGGACACATAACAACAGATCCTGTAGAAATCCAAAACACCATCAGATCCTCCTACAAAAGGCTATACTCAACAAAACTGGAAAACCTGGACGAAATGGACCAATTTCTAGACAGATACCAGGTACCAAAGTTAAATCAGGATCAAGATAATGATTTAAACAGTCCCATATCTCCAAAAGAAATAGAAGCAGTCATTAATAGTCTCCCAGTCAAAAAAAGCCCAGGACCAGATGGGTTTAGTGCAGAGTTCTACCAGACCTTCAAAGAAGATCTAATTCCAGTTCAGCACAAATTATTCCACAAAATAGAAGTAGAAGGAACTCTACCCAACTCATTCTATGAAGCCACAATTACTCTGATACCTAAATCAGAAAAAGACCCAACAAAGATAGAGAACTTCAGACCAATTTCCCTTATGAATATAGATGCAAAAATCCTCAATAAAATTCCTGCTAACCGAATCCAAGAACACATTAAAGCAATCATATATCCTGACCAAGTAGGTTTTATTCCAGGGATGCAGGGATGGTTTAATATACGGGATCCATCAACGTAATCCATTATATAAATAAACTCAAAGACAAAAACCACATGATCATCTCGTTAGATGCAGAAAAATCATTCAACAAGATCCTACACCCATTCATGATAAAAGTCTTGGAAAGATCAGGCATTCAAGGCCCATACCAAAACATGATAAAAGCAATCTACAACCAACCAGTACCCAACATAAAAGTAAATGGTGAGAAGCTTGAAGCAATCCCACTAAAATCAGGGACTAGACAAGGCTGTCCACTCTCTCCCTACCTATTCAACATTGTACTTGAAGTCCTAGCCAGAGCAATTTGAAAACAAATGGAGATCTAGGGGATAAAATTGGAAAAGATGAAGTCAAAATATCACTTTTTGCAGATAAGATAGTATATATAAGTGACCCTAAAAATTCCACCAGAGAACTCCTAAACCTGATAAACAGCTTCAGTGAAGAAGCTGGATATAAAATTAACTCAAACAAGTTAATGGCCTTTCTCTACACAAAGATTAAACATGCTGAGAAAGAAATTAGGGAAACAACACCCTTCTTAAAGTCACAAATAATATAAAATATCTTGGCATTACTCCAACTAAGGAAGTGAAAAATCTGTATGATAAAAACTTCAAGTCTCTGAAGAAAGAAATTAAAGAAGATCTCAGAAGATGGAAAGATCTCCCATGCTCATGGATTGGCAGGATCAACAATGTAAAAATGGCTATCTTGCCAAAAGCAATCTTCAGATTCAATGCAATCCCCATCATCAAATTTCCAACTCAATTCTTCAATGAATTATAAAGAGCAATCTGCAAATTCATCTGGAATAACAAGAAACGTAAGATAGCAAAAACTCTTCTCAAGGATAAAAAAAACCTCTAGTGGAATCACCATTCCTGACCTAAAGCTTTACTACAGAGCAATTGTGGTAAAAACTGCATGGTACTGGTATAGTGACAGAAAAGTAGACCAATGGAATAGAATTGAAGACCCAGAAATGAAACCACACACCTATGGTCACTTTATCTTCTACAAGGGAGCAAACACTATCCAGTGGAAGAAACACAGCATTTTCAACAAATGGTGCTGGCACACCTGGTGTTTATCATGTAGAAGAATGCGAATTGATCCATCCCTATCTCATTGTACTAAGGTAAAATCTAAGTTGATTAAAGAACTCCACAGAAAACCAGAGACACTGAAATTTATAGAGGAGAAAGTAGGGAACAGCCTCGAAGATATGGGTACAGGGGGACAATTCCTGAATAGAACAGCAATGGCTTTTGCTGTAAGATCGAGAATTGACAAATGGGACCTCATAAATTTGCATAGCTTCTGTAAGGCAAAAGACACTATCAATGAGACAAAAAGGCCCCCAACAGATTGGGAAAGGATCTTTACCTATCCTAAATCAGATAGGGGACTAATATCCAACATATATAAAGAACTCAAGAATGT
Source organism: Mus caroli (assembly GCF_978045245.1). Lineage (NCBI taxonomy): Eukaryota > Metazoa > Chordata > Mammalia > Rodentia > Muridae > Mus > Mus caroli. The sequence continues at coordinate 55,582,551 of NW_028227273.1, forward strand.
GGACTCTAGAAAATCAAATAACCCCATTAAAAAATAGGGCTCAGAGCTAAACAAAGAATTCTCACCTGAGGAATACTGAATGGCTGAGAAGCACCTGAAAAAATATTCAGCATCCTTAATCATCAGACAAATGCAAATCAAAACAACCCTGTGATTCCCCCTCACACCAGTCAGAATGACTAAGTTCAAAAATTCAGTTGACAGCAGATGCTGGTGAGGATGTGGAGAAAGAGGAACACTCCTCCATTGTTGGTGGGATTGCAAGCTTGTACAACCTCTCTGGAAATCAGTCTGGAGGTTCCTCAGAAAATTGGGCATAGTAGAACCAGAGGATCCCGCAATACCTCTCCTGGGAATATATACAGAAGATGTTTCAACCGATAAGAAGGACACATGCTCCACTATGTTCATAGCAGCCTTATTTATAATAACCAGAAGCTGGATATAACCCAGATACCCCTCAACAGAGGAATGGATTTAGAAAATGTGGTATATTTACACCATGGAGTACTACTCAGCTATTAAAAAGAATGAATTTATGAAATTCCTAGGCAAATGGATGGACCTGGACGGCATCATCCTGAGTGAGATAACCCAATCACAAAAGAACTCGCACAATGTGTACTCACTGATAAGTGGATATTAGCCCAGAAACTTAGAATACCCAAGATATAAGATACAATTTTTTAAATGCATGAAACTCAAGAAGAAAGAAGACCAAATTTTGGACACTCTGCCCCTTCTTAGAATTGGGAACAAAACACCCATGGAAGGAGTTACAGTGACAAAGTTTGGAGCTGAGACGAAAGGATGGACCATCTAGAGATTGCCATATCCGGAGATCCATCCCATAATCAGCTTCCAAACGCTGACACCATTGCATATACTAGCAAGATTTTGCTGAAAGGACCCAGATATAGCTGTCTCTTGTGAGACTATGCAGGGGCGTAGCAAACACAGAAGTGGATGCTCACAGTCAGCTATTGGATGGATCACAGGGCCCCCAATGGAGGAGCTAGATAAAGTACCCAATGAGCTAAAGGGATCTGCAATCCTATAGATGGAACCACAATATGAACTAACCATTACCCCCACACCCTGGAACTCCTGTCTCCAGCTGCATATGAATCAGAAGATGGCCTAGTTGGCCATCAGTGGCAAGAGAGGCCCATTGGTCTTGCAAACTTTATATGCCTCATTTCAGGGGAATGACACAGCCAAGAATTGGGAGTGGGTGGGTGGGGGAGTGGGTGGGGGAGCGTCTGGGGGACTTTTTGGGATAGCATTGGGAATGTAAATGAAATAAATACCCAATTAAAAACAAAGAAAGAAAGAAAGAAAGAAAGAAAGAAAGAAAGAAAGAAAGAAAGAAAGAAAGAAAGAAAGAAAGGAAGGAAGGAAGGAAGGAAGGAAGGAAGGAAGGAAGGAAGGAAGGAAGGAAGAAAAAAAAAAAAAACAGATGTCCTGAACCAAAAAATGGATACAGAAAATGTGGCATGTCTACAGAGTTGAATATTGTTCTACTTTTAAAATAAGCAACCTTGAATTTTTCAAGTAAATGGATAGAACAAGAAAATGCTATTTCAAGTGTGGAATCCCAGATCCAAAGGCACATGCATGCTATGTACTAGGTAATAAGTGTAGGTATTAGCCAAAATGTACAGAATCCTTATAATATACCCCACAGGCCCTAAGAAGTTAAACACAAAGGAAGATCCAAGTAGGGATGCTTAGAATCCACTTAGAATGTAGAACATAATAATCATGTGAACAGAAGGAGGAGGAAAACTAGGTAGGAGAATGGAGGGGGAAAGAAAATGAGGGTCAGGATCAGGTTCAGGGAAATAGGAGAGAAGCCCAGAGGGTCAGGATAATGAATGAAAATATGCAATTGCCAGTAGTAGGAGGTGGAGGGAACCTCTAGAAAGTCCCACAGACTTGCTATAGGAGAGGCCCATCCTCAGTGTGGATAACCTTAGCCAAAGTGCTCATGTAGGGAGATGGAACCTGAAGAGATCACCTCCAGTAGATAGACGCCCCCTCTGAGGGGATGGGAACACCATACCACCTTCAAATTTTTTGACACAAATTTGTTTCTGTATAAAGAGGACAAAAATGGAGCAGAGTTTGAAGGAATGGCTGACTACTGACTGGTCCAACTTGGGATCAATCTCATTGGTGGGAAACAAACTCTGACACTATTACTAATGCTATGTTGTGCTTGCAGGTGGTAACCTTGTATTGCTGTCTTCTCAGAAGCAATAGCAGCAGCTGACTGAGACAGATAGAGATACAGCTAAGCACTGGACTAATGTTGGGAACCCCTATGAAAGAGTTAAGGAAGGACTGAAGGAAATGAAAGGGGTGGCAACCCCATAGGAAGACCACAGTGTCTACTAACCTGGACCCCTTAGAACTCCCAGAGACTAAGCTACCAACCAATGAGCATACCCATGTTATTCCAAGGCCCTGGGTACATATATGAAAAAGCAAAGCCTTGTCTGGCCTTAGTGGAAGAGGAGGCTTCTAAGTCTGTAGAGACTTACTGCTCCAGGGAGGGAGGATGCTCTGGGGAGCACCCTCTCAAAAGTGAAGAGGAGGTGGTATGGGGGAGAAGCTTTTGGATTGGAGACCTGGAGGAGGACAACATGTAGTGTGTAAATAAATAAATTAATTACTTATTATTAAAAGTATAATAAAATTGGAGAAATTAGACAAAGTTTAATTTATTACAAAGACTAAAGATAAAAAGCCACTTTTCTATATATTATGATTAGTACATTTAGACTGTGAGTTGTAATCTGGCCTACATTTAATTGTTAGATGTCGTTTATATTTTTACTCTAAATGTGGGGGCATATGTGTGTTCTTATGACTCCAATTATAAGGCACAGTCCTCTTCTTACAATAAATAATAATAACAATTTTGAAAATACTGGTAAAGTTATAAAATAAGTTATGAGCCCAGAACACTTTAATATAATTGCATACTAAGTTAATATTATACTGCTTAAATATGCCCAAATACTCAGAGCAATCCTGACACATGCTGCTTAAAAATGTGTTAGCTCAATATTTATAGCCATACTTTTTGATGCACAATATATAATGTAGGTTACATCTTAACATAAAATACAGTATTGTGTTCGTTATAAATATGTATCTAGTATACAAAATTTTCCAAGATTGTATCAAAATATCAACAGTGTTTTCATCTACAAGGATACCGAAAAGTTAAATTTTCTTGTTTTCTATTTTGTTAAATTACTTAGAACACTTGGTTCCTTCAAGAGTCTTCAGGGTGACCTTGAAATTATCATTATTTTACCTAAACATTTCTAGGACTGAATTACGTTCTGCCTGCCTTCTTCATTCTTTTAACCAAGGCTGTGTCTTCTGGGATATCAGAGAAGTTGCAGTAAAGTGATAGGTGTTCTGTTTGTACATGATCTTTCTTGAACTCAATTCAATATTCTGCCAAGATAATTAAAGCAAAAATACTATTTCATTCAATATAGATAGTATTATATCAGAATTTAAATAATATTTTTCTGAAGTATATTAAAACTGGATCCAGCATTGCTTCCCAGGAGTTTATTAGTAAGTCAGAAGAACATTTACATGACCATAAACTTTTCCATGTCCACATTTACTACTTGGTTCTCACTACAGAATCTGCTTCATGGTTAATTTTAGACATCTCCTGCTGAGTTAGAATGAAATGTTGTTATTGCTGTTGATGTTTTCTTATATAGAAACCATAATATATTTATTGCTGTAGGGTTTGTAATAAAATCAGGAGAAGTTTGAAGTCAGGGAAGACTATAGCATCTTGCAAGATATTTGCCTCAGCAAAGATCCTTGTCTGATTTATAGGAAAGTACAGCTTTAGCCAATTTAGAAGCAAGAAGTTTCAGTTGGGTGGGTGGTGGTAGTTGTTGTCAGAGTGTGGATGTCTTTGTGGAGGGTGTAGGTGTGCATCTATATTCACAGGTGAGTTCCTGTAGAGGTCAGAGGAGATTGTCAGATCTTCTAGAATTAGATTTATAGGCAGTTGTGAGCCTGATAGATATGGATCCTGGAATAAAACTCATATCCTCTCATAAAAAAGCAATCTCTTTGAACTGTTGAATTGTCTCTCTTGTTCTCAGGTCCAGTTTTTGAAGTGCAACAATGAAGATTACGACCATCTCATTTATACACTGAAGAATAAGGAGGTAAAAGGAGCAATGATAAGATTGTGGTAGAAGACTTAGAGTTCCCACAAATAAGGAAAGATGGTGGCAAACGAGTTTCTATTTCATTACTTGAAAATACACAAAAACCTTAGCCCAAAAGTCTTGAGGTAAGTCTCCCCAAAGTCAATAATAGCTTCATTTTTTGGGGGGGTATGATGTTAACTTCATTTGTCAGTTATTTATTAGACCCTTAATTTCTACAAGGAACTTAATGAGGTGCAATTTGGTAGCTAAATTGCCAGGAGCTGTCTAGAAGAAGGTAAAAGTTAGCAGGGGATCTTTCTGAGAAGGTTCCTCCATGGACTGTAAAGCTATGGCAGATTTGCTGCTTTAGATGGGGAGGAGATGACAGTTGAGGAAAGATTCCTGGTATTAATATTCTTTTCCTGTTATTATTAAATATACAATAATCACTAGGTATTCACCCACCATTTTGAACAGATTTCTGCAGACCTCTGAAGATATACTACCTTGTAGTAATGCTGTGTGGACAAATAGATAATGATTCTATAGAATTCCTAATTTGATTAAAATAATTTTATGAAGAAAGTTTGTGGAGATGATCTTAGTTACTAGAAAGATGGAATGAAGTTAGAATCAAGAATAAAATGGTTCCATTCCTCATAGTAGTAAGTAAACTCTGCATAATAAGAAATACAATGAGTTGAGAGGCAGAGGCAGGCAGACTTCTGAGTTTGAGGCCAGCCTGTTCTACAAAGTGAGTTCCAGGACTGCCAGGGCTGTACAGAGAAACCCTGTCTCAAAAAAAAAAATAAATAAAATTAAAAAAAAAAAGAAGAAGAAGAAGAAAAGAAAAGAAAAGAAAAGAAAAGAAAAGAAAAGAAAAGAAAAGAAAGAAAAAGAAATACAACAAGCTTTCATAATTACATGAAAAAGAAAAATAGACTTGGGTCAAATTTGTTTTGAAGGAAAATCATTTAAGTCCAAGGATTAAGTTATGAGTGTGTGCTTTGATATGGCAAGGCTATGAAAAGACTGTTACTCTGAACATACAACAAATAAAAAGAGTGAGACACTGCTTTGAACTTAAAATCAACATCCATCTGCAGCTCCCGTTCTATGTAACATTTGATCTCAAAGGTAATTTTCTAAAGAACTTTTTGTCAAAAAAGGTATAAAAAGACCAGAAAAAAAGTTGTTTGTTGATTGGTTTGATTTAGGCAATTCAGCCCTATCCATCCATCCATCCATCTGTCCATCTATCCACGCAAAAGTAGATGTCTGTTTGTCTATATGTATGTGTGTGTCAGGAGCCATAATGGGACAAGCTAATAAGTAGCAGGTGATCATTCTGAAGTGGCCTGCCTCGGATTATTATGTAATCTGCAATAGGTGAGTTCTCATTAAGCAAGGCTGTGAGGGACTAAATTTAGGAAAGATTCCTGCTATTAATATGCTTTTCCTGTTATTATTAAACATATATAACAATCACTAAGTAGGAGTACCCCCTTTGAAGAAGATCTCTGAAGATCCACGAAGATGTATTATCTTGTAGTGATGCTATATTGACAAATAGATGACTTAAGTCTTAATGATGATCCTATAAGAATTCCTAAAATTATATGTGTGATTATTAAGCTCTTTTATTAATGGGACTGCTATTAGGTCATTTTCTGAATAGTCAAAGCTGCAATGAGAACTCTGTCATTCTCCCAAGAGTCTCCAGTTAATTGCTTTTAGATGGTAACCAGACTTTCCCCTACCCACAGTACATTCCAATAGGTTGTAAAACAATTAACCAAAGGTCAATAAAAGGGAACTAAAGATTTATTATTAGGTGTTAGGAGAGAAGATAAAATATTGACTGCTTTATCTATACAAAACTTCACTAATAGCTTAGTTATGGTTTTAAACCTTCAGTGAACCTGTGGAGCTCAGACAGGTGATGGATGTTTAGCCAGATAATTATTCCTAAGTTACACATGTAAACAGTTGCCATTATAAACTTCTATTTCAATTTATGATTTGATTTTTTGTGTGAACTTGTAATGAACTTTGTAACGTATGATCATGTATTCTGAAAAATGTGTAAGTACTGAGGACAAAGAGAAGCACAATAATTATCAATAGAGAATCATCAATAGAGGAGACCTTTTTGCCTTTCCACACTTACACTAGAATCTTTTCCCTTTCCCCACTTACAGAATATTTCTTTTTCCCCACTTAGGATCTTTCAGTTTTTCCCCTTCGATAGATTTCATAGGAAAATTTTTACAACTTAGTAATAAACTTTATAATCACTTCTCTAAGTGTCTTCTCTTCTTGCAACTTCTGACTAGCAGGCTGAAAGTTAGAGCCCAGCAGTTCCTGCTGAGATAGACAAGGCTATTTACTTAACACCCTGTGGCTTGAAGAAGAGGTGCTTGACCTCGGACATCACAGAGGCAGGTCAGCTACAACAATATAGTAACTTAGTCTTAGATAAGTAAACCTTTTGTTTTACAGCAACCCTAAATATCTCAACAAAGTCCTACCCTCCACCTAAGCTCATGTACCACATTTTCTGCATCCATTCCTCTGTTGAGGGACATCTAGGTTCTTTCCAGCTTCTGGCTATTATAAATGAGGCTGATATGAACATAGTGGAGCATGTGCCCTTATTACAAACTGGAACATCTTCTGGGTATATGCCCAGGAGTGGTATTGCTGGATCTTCCAGAAGTCTACTTCCAATTATCTGAGGAACCACAAACTAATATCCAGAGTGGTTTTCCCAGCTTATAATCCCACTAACAATAGAGGAGTGTTCCTCTTTCTCCACATCCTCGCCAGCATCTGCTGTCATCTGAATTTTTAATCTTAGCCATTCTGACGGGTGTGAGGTGGAATCTCAGGGTTGTTTTGATTTGCATTTCCCTGATGATTAAGGATGTTGAGCATCTTTCTAGGTGCTTCTCAGCCATTCAGTATTTCTTAGTTGAGAATTCTTTGTTTAGCTCTGTGCCACATTTTGAATAGGGTTATTTGGTTTTCTGGAGTCCAACATCTTGAGTTCTTTATCTCTATTGGATATTAGTCTTCTGTCAGATTTAGAATTGGTAAAGATCTTTTCCCAATCTGTTGGTTGTCTTTTTGTCTTATTGACAGTGCCCTTTGCCTTACAGAAGCTTTGCAATTTTATGAGGTCCTATTTGTCAATTCTTGATATTACAGCATTAGGCGACTGGTGTTCTGTTCAGGAATTTTTCCCCTGTGCTCATATCTTTGAGGCTCTTCTCCACTTTCTCCTCTATAAGTTTCAGTGTCTCTGGTTTTATGGGAAGTTCCTTGATCAACTTAGTCTTATGTGTAGGTCTTTGATCCACTTAGCCTTGAGCTTTGTACGAGGAGATAAGAATGGGTCAATTAGCATTCTTCTACAGGATAACTGCCAGTTGAGCCAGAACCATTTGCTGTCTTTTTCCCAGTCGATGGTTTTAGCTCCTTTGTCAAAGATCAAGTGACCATAGGTATGTGGGTTCATTTCTGGGTCTTCAATTCTATTCCATTGATCTACCTGTCTGTCGCTGTACCAGTACCATGAAGTTTTTTATCACAATTGTTCTGTAGTACAGCTTGAGATCAGGCATGGTGATTCCACTACAGGTTCTTTTAATCTTGAGGGTAGCTTTTGCTATCCTAAGTTTTAACAGATGAGTTTGCAAATTGCAATTTCTAAATTTGTGAAGAATTGAGTTGGAATTTTGATGGGGATTGCATTGAATCTGTAGATTTCTTTCAGCAAGATGGCAATTTTTACTGTATTAATCCTGCCAATCCATGAGCATGGGAGATCTTTCCATCTTCTTTGATTTCTTTCTTAAGACACTTGAAGTTCTTATCATAACAATCTTTCACTTCCTTTAGTTAGACTCACACCAAGGTATTTTATATTATTTGTGACTATTGTCAAAGGTGATATTTCTCTAATTTCTTTCTCAGCCTGATTATCCTTCGTGTAGAGAAAGGCCACTGATTTGGTTGAGTTAATTTTATATCCAGCTACTGAAGTGAAGTTGTTTATCAGATTTAGGAGTTCTCTGGAGGAATTTTTAGGGTCACTTATATATACTATCATATAATCTGCAAATAGTGATATTTTGACTTCTTCCTTTCCAATTTGTATCCCCTTGTTCTCCTTTTGATGTCTAATTGCTAGGCTAAGACTTTGAATACTATATTGAATAGGTAGAGAGAAAGTGGGCAGCCTTGTCTTCTCCCTGATTTTAGTGGGATTAATTCAAGTTACTCTCCATTTAGTTTGATGTTGGCTACAGGTTTGCTGTATATTGCTTTTCTTATGCTTAGGTGTGGGCCTTGAATTGTTGATCTTTCAAGACTTTTATCATGAATGGGTATTGGATATGGTCAAATGATTTCTCAGCATCTAATGAGATGATCATATGGTTTTTGTCTTAAAGTCTTTATATAGAGGATTTCACTGATGGATTTCTGTATATTAAACCATCCCTGGATCCCTGGGATGAAGCCTATTTGTTCATGATGGATGATCATCTTGATGTGTTCTTGGATTAGGTTTGCAAGGATTCTATTGAGTATTTTAACATCAATATTCATAAGGGAAATTGGTCTGAAGTTCTCATACTTTGTTGGGTCTTTATGTGGTTTAGGTATCAGATTAATTGTGGCTTCACAGAATGAATTGGGTAGAGTACCTTCTGTTCCTACTTTTGTGAAATAGTTTTAGGAGAATTGGAATTAGGTCTTCTTTGAAGGTCTGATAGAACTCTGCACTAAACCCAGCTGGCCCTGGGCTTTTTGTTGTTGTTTTTGTTGGGAGACTATCAATGACTGCTTCTATTTCTTTAGGGGATATGGGACTGTTTAGATCGTTAATCTGATCCTGATTTACCTTTGGTACATGTTGTCTATCTAGGAAATTGTCCATTTCATCCAGGTTTTGCAGTTTTGTTGGTATAGGCTTTTGTACTAGAATCTGATGATTTTTTTGGATTTCCTCTCTTTCTGTTGTTATGTCTCCCTTTCATTTCTGATTTTGTTATTTAGATACTGTCCCTGTGCCCTCTAGTTAGTAAAGTTTATCTATCTTTTTTAATTTCTCAAAGAAACAGCTCCTAATTTGGCTGATTCTTTGCATAGTTCTTTTTGTTTCCACTTGGTTGATTTCAACCCTGAGATTTATTTCCTAAGATCTACTCCTCTTGGGTGAATTTTAAGTTGCTAGTGTATGGTCTCTCCACTTTCTTTTTGGCGGCACTCAGAGCTATGAGCCTCTTAGGACTGCTTTCATTGTGTCCCATACATTTGGGTACGTTGTGGTTTCATTTTCATTAAATTCTAAAAAGTCATTAATTTCAATATTTCTTCCTTGACCTAATTATCATTGAGTAGAGTGACGTTTAACTTGCACATGCATGTTGACTTTCTATTATTTATGTTGTTATTGAAGATCATCGTTAGTCCATGGTGATCTGACAGGATACATGAGATTATGTCAAAATTTTTGTATCTGTTGAGGCCTGTTTTGTGACCAATTATATGATCAGTTTTGAATAAGGTATCATGAGGTGCTGAGAAGAAGGTAGATCTTTTTTTTTTTTTTAGGATAAAATATTCTGTAGATAACTCTTAAATCCACTTGTTTCATAACTTCCATTAGTTTCAGTGTGTCTCTGTTTAATTTCTGTTTTCAAAATCTCTCCATTGATGAGAGTGGGGTGTTAAAGTCTCCCACTATTATTGTGTGTGGAATGTGTGCTTTGAGCTTTACTAAAGTTTCTTTAATGAATGTGGATGCCCTTGCATTTGGAGCATAGATATTCAGAATTAAGAGTTCATCTTGGAAAATTTTACCTTTGATGGGTATGAAGTGCCCCTCCTTGTCTTTTTTTTTTTTTTTCCAACTTTTTGGGTTGGAAGTCGATTTTAATCAATATTGGAATGGCTACTACAGCTTGTTTCTCGGGACTATTTGTTTGGAATTTTGTTTTCCAGTCTTTTACTCTGATGTAGTGTCTGTCTTTTTCCCTGAAGTGGATTGCCTATTTGCTGCAAAATGTTGGGTCCTGTTTATTTAGCCAGTCTGTTAGTCTATGTCCTTTTATTGGGGAATTGCATCCATTGATATTAATAGATACTAAGGGAAAGTAATTGTTGCTTTCTGTTATTTTTGTTCTTAGAGTTGGGATTCTGTTCTTGTGGCTATCTTCTTTTTGGTTTGCTGAAGGATTACTTTATTGCTTTATCTAGGGCTTAGTTTCCCTTCTTGTTTTTTTGTTTTTTTGTTTTTTTGTTTTCCTATTATTATCCTTTGAAGGACTGGATTTGTGGAAATATATTGTGTGACTTTGGGTTTTTTTTGTTTTTTTTTTTTTTTCATGGAATATCTTGGTTTCTCCAACTATGGCAATTGAGAGTTGCTGGGTACAGTAGGCTGGGTAGGCATTTGTGTTCTCTTAGAATCTGTATAACAACTTTCCAGTATCTTCTGGCTTTCATAGTCTCTGGTGAGAAATCTGATGTAATTATAATAGGTCTGCCTTTATATATTACTTGACCTTTGACCCTTACTGCTTTTAATATTCTGCCTTTATTTAGTGCATTTGTTTTTCTGATTATTCTGTGTCAGGAGGAATTTCTTCTCTGGTCCAGTCTATTTGGAGTTCTGTAGACTTCCTGTATGCTCATGGACATCACTTTCTTTATGTTAGGGAAGTTTTCTTCTATAGTTTTGTTGAAGGTATTTATTGGCCTTTTAAGTTAAAAATCTTCATTCTCATCTATACCTATTATCCTTAGAATTGGTCTTCTCACTGTGTCCTGGATTTCTTTGATGCTTTGAGTTAAGATCTTTTTGCATTTTGCATTTTCTTTAATAGTTGTTTCCATGTTTTCTATGGAATCTTCTACATCTGAGATTCTCTCTTCCATCTCTTGTATTCTGTTGCTGATGCTCACGTTTATGGCTCCTGTTTTCTTTCCTAGGGTGTCTATCGCCACAAGTGTTTCCCTTTGTGGTTTCTTTATTGTTTCTACTTCCCTTTTCAGATCATGGATGGTTTTGTTCAATTCCTTCACCTGTTTGGTTGTGTTTTCCTGTAATTCTTTAAGGGATTTTTGTGTTTCCACTTTAAGGACTTTTACTTATTTAGCTGTGTTCTCCTGTATTTCTTTAAGGGAGTTATTGATGTCCTTCTTAAAAATCCTCTACCATCATCATAAGATATGATTTTAAATCTGAATCTTGCTGTTTCAGTGTGTTTGTGTATCTAGGACTCACTGTGGTGGGAGTACTTGGTTCTGATGATGCTGAGTGGTCTTGGTTTCTTTTAGTAAGATTCTTACGTTTCCCTATTGCCATATGGTTATGTCTGGTGTTAGATGTTCTAGATGTCTCTGGCTGGAGTTAGTTCCTACTATGAGTCTGTTAGCCTCTGTCAGCACTCCTGGGAGACCAGCTCTCTCCTGTGTCCTGGAGGTCAGATCACTCCCTGGAGGCCAACTCTCCTCTGGTGGGGAAGGTGCACAGAGGAATGAGGGTCAGCTCTGCCTCCTGGCTGAGGATGAAGACCAGAAGGGACCCTGTTCAAGAATTTCTATTGCTCCTAAACTAGATAAACAGCTTCAGTGCAGTAGCTAGATATGAAATTAACTCAAATAAATAAATGGCCTTTCTCTACACAAAGGATAAACAGACTGAGAAAGAAATTAGGGAAACAACACCCTTAAGAATAGTCACAAATAATATAAAATACCTTGGTGTGACTCTAACTAATGAAGTGAAAGATCTGTATGATAAGAACTTCAAGTCTGAAGAAAGAAATTAAAGAAGATCTCAGAATATGGAAAGATCGCCCATGCTTATGGATTGGCAGGATTAATATACTAAAAAGGGCTATCCTGCCAAAAGCAATCTACAGATTCAATGAAATCCCCATCAAAATTCCAACCCAAGTCTTCACTGAGATAGAAAGGCCAATTTGAAAATTCATCTGGAAAAATAAAAAACCTAGGATAGCAAAGACTATTCTCAACAATAAAAGAACCTCTGGTAGAATCACCATGCCTGACATTAAGCTGTACTACAGAGCAATTGTGATAAAACTGCATGGTACTGGTACAATGACAGTCAGGTAAATCAATGGAAAAGAATTGAAGACCCAGAAATGAATCCACACACCTATGGCCACTTGATCTTTGACAAGGGAGCTAAAACATCCAGTAGAAAAAAGAGAGCATAACTGGTGGTTATCATGTAGAGAAATGTGAATTGATCCATTCTCATCTCCTTGTACAAAGCTCAAGTCTAAGTGGATCAAAGACCTACACAAAGGACCAGAGACACTGAAAGTAATAGAGGATAAAGTGGGGGAAAGCCTTGAAGATATGGGCACAGGGGAAAAATTCCTAAACAAAACAGAAATGGCTTGTGCTATAAGATCAAGAATTGACAAATAGGACCTCATAAAATTGCAAAGCTTCTGTAAGGCAAAGACACTATCAATAAGACAAAAAGGCCACCAAGAGATTGGGAAAGGATCTTTACCAATCCTAAATCTGTTAGGGGACTAATATCCAGTATATACAAAGAGCTCAAGAAGCTGGACTCCAGAAATTCAAATAACTCCATTAAAAAAATGGGGTTCAGAGTTAAACAAAGAATTCTCAACTGAGGAATACCGTGTGGCTTAAAAGCACCTGAAAAAATGTTCAACATCCGTAATCATCAGGGAAATGCAAATAAAAACAACCTTGAGATTCCACCTCAAACCAGTCAGAATGTCTAAGATCAAACATTCAGGTGACAGCAGATGCTGGCAAGGATGTGGAGAAAGAGGAACAGTCTTCCACTGCTGGTGGGATTGCAAGTTTGTAAAACCACTCTGGTAGTCAGTCTGGAGGCTCCTCAGAAAATTGGACATAATACTACCTTAAGATCCAGCAATACCTCTCCTGGGCATATACCCAGAAGTAGTTCCAACTGGTAATAAGAACACATGCTCCACTATGCTCATAGCAGCCTTATTTATAATAGCCTGAAGCTGGAAAGGAAAAAGATGTCCCTCAACACAATAATGGATCTGTATCCATATGGTACATTTACACAATGGGTTACTAATCAGCTATTAAAAATAATGGATTTATGAAATTCTTGGACAAATGGATGTAGCTGGAGGATATCATCCTTAGTGAGGTAATCTAATCACAAAACAAGTCATTAGATATGCACTCACTGATAAGTGAATATTAGCCCAGAAACATAGAACACCCAAGATACAATTTGCAAAACACAGAAAAATCAAGAAGAGGGAAGACCATAGCTGTGCGTGGTGGCGCACGCCTTTAATCCCAGCACTTGGGAGGCAGAGGCAGGTGGATTTCTGAGTTTGAGGCCAGCCTGGTCTATAGAGTGAGTTCCAGGAGAGCCAGGGCTATACAGAGAAACCCTGTCTCGAAAAACCAAAAAAAAAAAAAAAAAAAAAAAAAAAGAAGAAGAGGGAAGACCAATGGGTGGATACTTTATTCCTCCTTAGAATAGGGAACAAAATACCCATGAAAGAAGTTACAGAGACAAAGTTTGGAGCTAAGATGAAAGGATGGACTATCCAGAGGCTACCACACCTGGGGATCCATCCCATAATCAGCCACCAAACTCAGACACTATTGAATATGCCAGAAAGATTTTGCTGAGGGGACCCTGTTAGAGCTGTCTCGTATGAGGCTATGCCAATGCCTGGCAAATACAGAAGTGGATTCTCACCGTCATCCGTAAGATGGAACACAGGGTCCCCAGTGGAGAAGCTAGAGACAGCACCCAAGGATATGAAGGGGTCTGCAACCCTATAGGTGGAACAACAATATGAACTAACCAGTACCCCTTGAGCTGGTATCTCTAGCTGCATATGTAGCAGAAGATGGCCTAGTCGGCCATCACTGGGAAGAGCGGCTCCTTGGTATTGCAAACTTTATACACCCCAGTACAGGGGAATGCCAGGGCCAAGAAGTGGGAGTGGGTATGTAGGGGAGCAGGAGGAATGGAGGGTATAGGGAACTTTCGGGATAGCATTTGAAATTTGAAATGTATATAAAGAAAATATCTCATAAAAATCAATAATAAAAAAAGAAGCTCTGTTGCTTCTGTTTGCTTATCTTCTGTTTGCTTTCCATCATCTGGTTATCTCTTGTGTTAGCTCTTCTTGCTGTATCTGACTGTGGCTTATCTATCCTGCAATTCTGGGCCTCAGTACTCCTAGAAGTCTGGAGTTCTCTCTGGGAGAAATTACATATGGAGCGCTGTGGTCAGCTGTGGTATGCAGACAGAAGCCAGAAAGATCCTGTCCCCATCTGATCCTTGGGTCCTGTGTTCTGCTGGCTCTGGGAGGGTTCCTCTTGGGCCAGGAATTTGGAAAGAAGTGGTGTTCTTACTGGTCTGTGTTCGCAGGTGTGTAGGCACTCCTGGGAGTTCAGCCTTTTTCTGTTGGAATTTCTGTATGTAGCTATGTTGTACAGGATCAGCTCTGGGAGCAGACAGAAACTGGAAGACTCCTGTCCCAGGCAACTCCTCAGTTTCTGTGTCCTGAGGGTTCTGGGCAGGTTCCTCTGAGCAGCAATGGTAGTCCTACATGCACTCATAGGCCCATATGACCTGAATGCCTTTCTAATAAAGAAACCATAGATGTTTTTCGGCTAAGGGGCAGAGGAGATAAGAACTCATCATCAGTGGCTTCTCCATCTGACAGTGGATTAGGGGAAGCTAAGACCCTGTCCAGTTATGGGGATACTCATTCTGGCATCAGCCAAGTTTTTCAGAAACCTCAAGGGCTGCCTGGTATATATGAGCTCTCTGAATTGCTAAAGGAAAAGGATAACCTTTGTTGGAGTCCCTGAAACTGCTATGAGACTCCCATCTCCTGGGAAATAAACCCTCAGCACAATGCTGTTGAAATTTTGGCTTGGGATCTTAGTTCTGACCTATCACATCTGAGCTTAACTCTGCAATGTCTCTCTCTACCTTCCTGGGATAAAGACAAGTTCCCCCTAAGGTCTGATCACACTTGGGATATGCTTCCACCTCCCCACAGCCTCATCTTCCAGGTTGCTCTCATCCTTTGTCCTTCTGCAATCCTGACATACCCATGACTCCAAACTAATGATTTGTTCCTTCTGCATGGTGTGCCTTTTCTTCCTCTGTATGTCCACTCAGAACCCCCTTTATACTTCAAACTCCAGATTCCTAATCTGTCCTATAGTGGGACTTTAAGACTCACCAGCAGTATAAATTATGACTCAGAAACTTTTTAATATTTTAAGCTTGAGCCTTTTTGTAAGGCAGTCTCCCAGCCAGCCATCTAGCTTTTACCTGACCAACCCTGGGACTACATCCTGCCCCATGGCTAGGTCTACCTCTCTGCTCTGCTCTGCTCTGCTCTACTCCGGTCAATCCTTAACCTCTGTATCATCTAACGAATCTCCTACCACTTCTTTCTTCTCCCAGATGCCCCTGACCCTCTCTTTTGAAAGATCTGCCTTCTACTTCTTGCCAGGCTATTTGACCATCAGATCTTTATTATAATCATTCAGATACAAGTCTAGATTGCCTCTAGCTAGTAAGGAAGAAACAATACCAAGATCCTGGCAGCATTTAGCTCTCTGTGGGTTCAGAATTAACAATTGAGTATACAGAGACATGCCTTCCCACAATGTATCCCAAAATTGTCCTTTATGATCTTCCTTCACCCCCTTAAATAAAACAGACAAAAAGGTCATAAGTATAAAAACAAACCTTGTTTGTTTCATATGTAAGGAAGTAGAGAGAATGAGCAGTTGATCCCAAGGCATTAAACTCGGTAGTAAACCCACTCTACACAGTGCAATCTCTTTATAGTTAGTGCATAGACATAGACGTGCTGTGATTCGAATTTGTCTCTGTGTCTATCTATACACCATGGTAGCTGCTAGACTAGCATATGGGATCTAAAGTGCCTTTGTCTTTCTGTCTCTGCCCATTATATTATGTTTCTTCATAGCTGCTGGGCTTCATATTCTCCATTCTGTGAAATAGAAATAATGATAAAATAAAATGCAAAGTGAGGCTAGCGATGAAGCAGTTGACAGACTGATTACCTAGCAAGTGTTAGGTCCCCGGCTGGAGCTCAGCACTGCAGAAACTTTGAGGTGAAACCTATGATTTTAGACCCTGAAAGGAAGGGACAGTAGGGTCAGGTGTTCCAGGTAGTCCTCAGCTAAACAGTGAGTTCAAAGCCAGCCTGAGTTACATGAGATCTTGCATCTACAAACACTAATAGTGATGATAAGGCACAATCAAATTGTAGCTGGGGACAGAGTGAAAATGTGTGGGAAACAAACTGCAGTGTCTAGCACACAGCATGAAGTCAGAAAAAAGGTAGCTGCTGCTGAGGAATGTAAAAGACAATGGTAATGATGCTCACTGAATTGTGAATAAATTGTGTTGAAAATTTGTAGTGACAATTTTGGAATTTTGGTTTGTTAAAAAAAAAACACATAAATATTATCAGAACATATTTTTGTTAATCCCAGTCATAGGAATCTCTGGGTGCTTCAGACTGACCATCAGACTAGTTTGCCTCGTACCTTGGCCAAGGCATGGTTTTGACATCTGCAGATAGTTTCTGTGATTGTGTGGTGTTTAGAATTTTCTGAAAATTTCAGAGTGTATATAAATACTAGGGCCCCAAAATGTAGGTGTGGGTGATTATTGGTCATTTAGAGAGCGTGATTTTGGTTTGTTAGTAGCTGTGGTCAATGAAGAAACAAATGAAAGAAAATTAGAATTGGTGGAATTCCTAATAACTCTCTCCCCTCAATCTTAGTTTCTCTCCTTTCTAGGGTTAGGTATAAAAATGGGGAATAAAGGGTAGGGATAAGAAGAACCCACAAAATTGAAAGAGCAGATACAACTGGTGCATGAATGTTAAGGATAAAAATGGAAAATTTGATTTAAAGTGCCATAGAGAAATTGGCAGGGGTCGAAAGAATGGATTTTTTTTCATGATGACATTAAAAAATGTATTGTGGCTGTAACCACTGGGATATTCTTAGTTCTGCTCAAAGAGGGGATTTTCTGGGGTTTTGTTGTTGTTGTTGTTGTTTGTTTGTTTTTTGTTTTGTTTTTTTTCTTTCTTATTCTTTCTTTTTTGTTTTGTTTCAAAAAAAATTTTGGGAAATGGATGAGCACTTGGAAAAATTGCAGGTAGAAATGTAAGTGCTTAGAAACAAACAAACAAAATGGCTGAAATAGGAAAACAAAAGTGGTCACCCTACTCTCTTCTGAAAGGGTTGCAGAATTGGCTGGGCAACTGGATAGTTTACAGGTGAAGATGGAAGCACTTGAGAGGCAAGGGACACTAGAAAAGATGGAACAAAACATCCCTGCACCAGCATTTCAGCAAGATAATGGGAGTTTCCTACAGGAGAAAAGAAGAAAAGAAACTGGTCAGGAGGGAGGTTGAGTCAAAGAAAATCAGAAATATTAGGAGGACAGTATGATTAAACAGCCTGTTTCAAAAAAGGGTTAGAACCAGTTGTGCCACCAGAATTAGAAGAAGGGAGGCTTGGTGTTGTGGGATCATCATCAACTTTGCCAGTCATACAGCACATGCCTGCTAATGATGTGGAACAAAGTTATGACAAACTAAAGTAGTCTCCAATAGAAATTGTAGATTTAAGGCAGTTTACAAAGGCCATGATTTCATGTGGGATGCACTTGCCTTATCTGAAACAAATTCTAAGTAACTGAGCTACTCAAAATAGAATTATTCCACCAAACTGGAAGAGATAGGTAAGATATACTCAAGACTGGTCACCAACTGCAATGGGTAATATGGTGGGGGGAATAAGCCACAAATATTTAACAGTGAAGTAGATTGAAGGGAATGAATATAAGAAAATACCAGTTGCTAGGTGAATGGTGGTAGTCTGATATATAATAGATTCAATTTTTAGATGCTACTATAGAATAATGCCACTTAGTGTCTTTAAGAGCTTGAGGCAAAGTTAGAGGCCAGGAAAGCATTCCACCTCATTTACAAATATATAAGGCTCTGGCAAAGCCTTTACTGAATTTTTACAAAGGTTAGTCTCAGCTGTGAACAAAGTCAAACAAGATCTCACACAAGCCAAGTGTTGTTAGGGAACTGGGTGTTTGAAAATCCAAATACTGAATGTAAAAAGTTACTAGATCATTAAAACAACTGGTAGCAAATATGAATGAGTTAATAAGGGATATGACAAATATTGGTTCTAAAATGCACCCTTTTAATATAATAGGCTAAGCTATGTGGGTTTATCTGCTCTTGGAGTTTGGGGTCTGATATACTCCATGAGGGCACTGGGAGCAGAGATATTGAACAGGAGGTTCAGAAGCCCTGTAAGTACATACAGTGCATGACCACACAGAGATAACTTGTCAGTAGATATATCAATTTTATTTAGGGTCATTAAAAGCTTATAAAATTTTGAGGTACTTTCAGGATAGGCAAAGGTCAATGGCTGGGGCTTTAGGGTACATGGCATACCTGATTATCATGGGGAAACATTTCAGGAATCTAAGGAGCTGGTTGAATAGGATTTTAGAGGAGGAAGGAAATTTATCCTATAAATTAGTTGAGGCTACATAACATTCCTCGGGTAGAAGCGGGTGTGGGGAATTAGAATACACCAGATAAGGTTAAAGAAGGAGACACACTTAATGAAAGGAGTTCTTCATTATGTGAAGAGCCCCAGAAAGCCATTCAGGCAATGATAGGCTTTAACCTTAATTAGCAGAGTTTTCCCACAAAGCTATAGTTAAAGGTTCCTGACATCAAAATGTCCAAGCTACCAAAGGTATCAGATCTCAAAATTCCTGGTGCTTTACTTGTGGCAAATGTGATTATTGGCAACAAAATTGTGAACAAGGCATTGTAAGGGCAATGGTTTTTCTAAATAAAAACCAGAAAGAAGGCCTGGGCTTCTAGGTTTGTATAGGTGATCTGTCAGGGTTGCCACTGGGCAAATGAATATAGGTTTAAAAGAAGACATTCAAGATAAACTCTTCCTGTGAGAAAATGGCCTTGGGGGCCTAGCTCAGGGCAATGCAGCAAAAAAAATTATGAGCTATTACTGCCAAGGAGTAACATGCAGACCAAAAATCTTCCATTCATCACTAGAGATTTAATGTACACTACTGAGGCAGCAGAGCTCTTGACTTGTTTACCACAGGTAAACACCTCTCTCATTCAATTGCCAAAAATTTAATATTATAAAATAACTCCTGTCCTCAGGTACTGTAAGGATGATATTGGAAGGAGTGGATTGACTTTGCAAGGATGCATTCTGTACCTGGGAGTTAAAGATGAAGATTTCAAATGAGAAATTTAAATTATAGCCTATGTAAAAAAGAGAGCTGCAATTTAATACAGATGACATGTTTTTTCGGTTGTTACTGTTTCTTTATATCAAGTGTAAAACCACTCAAGTAGAAAGAATAAGGGTCCTGGAAGTACTGGAAAATGTGTGTTCTGACAAACTGTTGTTAGTGACCTAAGCCACAATTAAAATGGCAAGTAAATGGTACTGAGATAGAAGATATATATGGTGGATATGGGAGCTGATGTACCTATCATATCACAAGAAGGATGGAATTCAGAATGGCTAGTTTAAAATGTTTGTATATAGATTCTAGGTATTTGAAAGTTATCTTAGATAAACACATCATGTGGGTTAAATGTTTGAGAATAGACGGTCAAGTAGGAACATTAATGCCTTTTGTGGCTGACATAGCCATACATTTATGAGGAAGTGATCTTTTAAAACAGTGCATTACTCAATCTAAGACACAGCACATGATGGAATGAAGGGTGAAATATTAGATGTTTCTTAGGGAAGGAATTGATATAAGTCATTAAAAACTATTCCAGGATGTTCACATTGTCCAAACACAGGATATAAAGAACACTGTGTTTCTAAATTTTATGTGGAAGAGTACTGGTTAAATACCAGTGTTTCTACCCTTAAAATGGTTTACTAACAAGCCTGTGTAGACTGATCAATGGTCTATAACTAAGAAAAACTTACAGGTACTTGGGCAGCTGATATAAGGACAGGTGAGGGCTCAATATACATAAGAGCCTAGTAGCCTATGAAATTCTTCTGTATTTGTTATTAAAAAAAAAGACATCAAGAAAATGGAGAATGTCAGCAGATTTATGAGCAGTGAATAGAGTAATCCAACCAGTGGTGCTGTTAGAGACTAGAATTTTTTTTTTTAACTTCTTCATTATTTAAGGCATGACCTAGGATTATAATATTGTTACTGTCCACTTGCATGAACAAGATAGGGAAAGGTTTGCTTTCACAGCACCTACTCATAATAATGTTCAATCCATAAAAACATATCAGTGGAACATTCTGCCACAGGAAATGTTAAACAGTCTAAATTTGTGTCAATATTTTGTGCAACAACCACTACAAATAATTCATAGGATAGTTCCTCAACCCATTACTTGTCATTACATGGATGATATTTTGTGTACTGATTCTGACACAGATACTTTGGAGAAAATGTTTAAGGAAACACAAAGAATTCTGCCATGCTGGGGATTACATATTGCTCCAGAAAAATGAGAGGGAAGAGGTTCTATTAACTTTTGGGTTTTTAAATAACTCAACAAAATTTCAACCACAAAAGGAACAGATCAGAAGAGATCAGTTACAAAGTCTTCATGATTTAAAAAAATTAGTGGTAGATACTAATTGCTGATGGTCCATCATTGGACTAACTCAATAGTTAAGTAATTTGTTTCAAATACTGCAAGGAGATTCAGACTTAGGAAATCTAGGACAGCTAACTATTAGTGGCTTTTTAATTGATGTCTTACTCAGCTAGCTCCAAAATAATTGAGATTGGATCACTGTATATACTTAACATGTTTTAAAGTGGCAACAACTGAGCAGTAATTCTCAATGTTAATCCTCTAAAATAAGATGGCTACCTCTCAGGCCAAATTGCTTTTAATGGATTTCTTTTCTCAAGCTGTTTTCTCAGGGTCTCTTTTGGACTCTCTCTCTCTCTCTCTCTCCATGGCTAAATCCCCATTTCCTCTCTCCTTCATCTCCTCTCCTGGCTGACAAGATATTTAAAATAAATGTTTAATAAAATAATATTTTTGGCCAGGTGTGGTGATGCATGGCTTTAATCCCAGCACTCGGGAGGCAGATTTCTGAGTTTGAGGCCACCTTGGTCTACAGAGTGAGTTCTAGGACAGCCAGGGCTACACAGAGAAACCCTGTCTCTAAAAACCAAAAATAAAATAAAATAAATAATATTTTCATCTTTATAATAATCGTTTTGGTATTTAATGAAAATCCCTCAATTTCTCATATATAATACATGAGTGCATATTTATATTAAAGAAAAATTAATAAGGATTAAATAAATCCACACATATAAAGTTTATAAATTTATATAATAGTTTATTAAAAGCAGTTCCTGCTTGACAGAGTATAGTCAACATTCCCACAAGACTTAGAAAAATTTGAAGAGTTATTTCAAATGTAATAAATTAAAAAGCCATTGATTAATGTTTACTATATGGTGTTCATGGCAATTGCCTTGGAACAATGTAGTTGTATTATAAACTAAATGACTGTTTTAGCACTTAATAATGTAAGCATTTCTGCATGTACAAGTACAAAGCATTTTAATATATTTTCTAAGAAGAATATCCATATTCATTACAACTATCCGAGATTAACCATTGCCTAGCATGATTAGAAGAAACAAAAGGAACAAGACAAGTTTTATAATATTATGACAAAAAAAGATGAGGTTGGTACAGGGAATGAGTTATCAGAACATTCTCTAATTTGTTAACGCTTTTATGTAACATCTACAAGCCTTTATTTTGACATAAAAATGTTCTTGAGCAGGTTACCTAATGCCCCCTTTACATCCTTATTTCTCAGAGTATAGATGAAAGGGTTCAGTGTAGGAGTTACTACTCCATAGAAGAGAGCCATGAACTTAGGTTGGTCTTTTGTAATAGAGGAGGGAGGCTGAAGATACATACTAATGGCTGGACCATAGAACAAGAGAACCACAATGAGATGAGAGGAACATGTCCCAAAGGCCTTTTTCCTTCCTTCTATTGATTTGATTTTAAAGACAGCATGTCCAATACTAGCATAGGAGGCAAGAATTAAACACAGAGGAATAGCTAAAAGAAAAATGCAAACCACAGAGAGAGCAAGCTCATTAGTCTCTTTTTCACCACAAGCAGTTTTTATCAGAACTGGAATCTCACACACCAAGTGATCCAGTTTATTGTGGCCACATAGAGGCAATTGCAGTGTCACAGTGGCCTCTGAGACAGCATAGGAAATTCCAGTCAGCCACACAGTGGATACTAACAGAATGCAGTTGCGCTGATTCATTATGAGGGTATAGTGCAGTGGTTTGCAGATGGCCACATATCTGTCAAAGGACATAAGAGCCAGGAGGACACACTCTGTACCCCCCATTATGTGGAAGAAATAAAGTTGAACTACACACCTCATGTAGCTGATGGTCTTTGTGGAGCCTCCAAGGTTGGTTAGCATCTGAGGTACAATGCTTGTGGTGTAGCACATGTCCAGAAAGGAGAGGTTGGTGAGGAAGAAATACATGGGGCTGTGGAGACAGGGGTCTAATATAGACACGAGAATGATGGCAATGTTTCCAATCATGGCTGTGGGGTATGTTACCAGAAGAATAATAAAGAGAGGAAGTTCTAGCCAAGGACGGTCTGCAAAACCCAGCAGAATAAACTCTTCTGGGTGACTTTTATTGATCAATGCCATTCCTTGCAGTCTAATTCACCTATAGTAAGGAAGTATCAAGAAAGTTAGTGTTATAAGAATAGCAAAGCCTCATGATGCATTGGCTATAAATATAGAATCCAGGGTTGAATTCCACATTTGAAATGTCATGAGATATGGTTAGGAGACACATCAGTCCATATAGAGCTTTGTGCCAAAGAAAGAGGACCTGGATTTTACTATCAGTAATTAGGTAAAAATATTGGCAAGGGAAGCAATAATTTGTAATCTGTAATTCTATAATCTCAGTTCTAATTAAGAGAAAACTGTTTTTTTTTTTTTTCTGGAGATTGCTGATGAGTTATTGTAGCTGAGTTGTTGAGCTCCATTTTTAAAGGGCGTCACAGTCTCTGAACATAAAGTAGAAATCAAATATTGAAAAAACTTGGCATGGACTCTGGATTTTATATGTATAACACACCCACACAATAGAAACATGTATGCATACCTATTCTTATATATTCCTCCATGCTCACAAAATAATGTGATAAATGAGGATTTAGCTTCTACTTCTGATACAAACCTGAAAGTAATTTTGAGTTATCTGACTGTACATGTGGCATAACATTTAGGAAATACTTTTACAAGCAGTGATAAAGGCATTACTGAAATATCATAGAAATATTTCCAGGAATCAGTTAGAGAAGTTGGAAGAAACAGCTCTGAGATCTTAATATTGTAAGTTGGCTGGTCCATTTCTACATTCTGGGACTAATTATCAAATCTTCTCCATTTGCAATGAATACATTTGAGATATACACAATCCTCCTTTATGTACTTGAGATTGAACAAGTAATAAAAACACTGTTGACAAATTTCTTCATATTTGTACAGTTATAAAAAAATCCCCTATTATAAGGCAAATGAGTTTAGCCTCAATTACAGTGTTATTCTTTTCTGTCATATATGTTCTTTATTGTATTTCTATTTAGTGGAATTTTTGATGTTCAATAATTTGTGATAAATTATTATTAAATTATTCATCTTCTAGATGTATTTATTTGTCAACTAAGTTCAATGCTTTTTTTAATGTAAAAATTGGGCCAACACACAGAGACATATTGATTTTTTTGTCATTCACATTGATATTATAAGTATATTTTATGTCCAATTATTTTTTTTGTCAACATATATCGAAATTCAGACAGTGTAACCTTCAAATCCCAGTAATTTTGTACTTACTGGATGTATGCCAGTACTTCATAGCTACAATAAATGCCAAAACAATAAGATCAAGAAGAATAATAAAACAGTGCTTTGAAGGTTATAAAGGGTTATGTACACATTTTATTTATGAGTGTTTCATACAAACTCATCTCTGAAATAAAATGAATATTTAAATGTTATGTTAAGATAACATTCCATTGTCCAAATCTTAGTTACTTCTCTACGCAATCAGCGTCTTCATTGCATATTATTTTCTTGCAGTTAGAAGCAGATCTCAGTCTTTGGTTTATTGAAAACCCAGGGCCATTTTGTGAGCTTTCATGAGACCCACTCAGACTAAGATATGAATCATGTCCTCTGATTACACATTATCCTACATAAGATGCATAAATAAAAAAACAGAAATCAAAAAAATCCTATATGCTAGAAAAGTAATAATTCAACAACTTATTTTTAGCTTAATTTTTAAACCTTATTTTTCTGATTTGGATGTTTGGTTCCATTATATGGCTGTGTACCACATGTGTGTCTGGTCTGATACACACAGAGGCCAAAAAATGGCAAAGGATACATAGAACTAGATTAATGATGATTGTGAGCCCCCATGTGAATGCTGGGAATAGAATCCAGTTCCTCTAGAAAGCAGTCAATATTATTTACTGCTGATCCACCTATCCAATAACTCAAGAACTTAATGGTTTTTTTGTTATAAACATGCTAACAAGATTTTCTCACCTTTGAAATATTTGAGCACTTGTTCCCAAATAATAACAGAATCTCATTTCTGCTTTTTAAGATATATAAATTCCTTTTCCTCCCATCCTCCCATTTATGCACGCATGTGCACACACACACACAAACACTTCCCATTTTCCCCATATCCACTGCTGCTATGTTCCCCTTCAGAAAAGAGCAATGATAGCTGCATAAAAAGGTGCAATAAGATTTGGCAAAAACCTTCACATCAAGGCTGGATAAGGCAACTCCAAAGGGAATAAAGTGTCCCACAGGGAGGCAAAGAGTCAGAGACACCCCACTCCCACTCTTAGGACTCTGACCAAAAATGTATGAAGGTAGAAAAAAGAAAATCATCCAAGAAAAGCAACCCAGACTCAGAAAGGCAAACATGATATCCCTACTCAACAATAACTGGATAATAACTGTTAAGTAAAGAATAATAACACTTATAATCCACAGGTCCAGAGAAGTTAGATAAAGAGGAATGGTTTAAGGGAGATGCATAATATTCCCTGGGAATGGGAAATGGAATAGATTTTTAGGTGGACTGGAATGGGAGAATGAAGAGAAGCTTTAATTTTCTTATTCAGTGATGTAACACAATTTCAACTCACAGGGATATATCCATCCAGGAGTGTTTAAAATCACTGATCAAAATCAGGCTGTATTTCTGTTGAATGCTGTCCATATGTCAACTTGCATTTTCATACCAACATATTACATTCATATTCTGTTGGATAAGACACACACCATTTTGCTTATATTTACAGTATTTTGGCCTTTGTAGGTTGTAAAAAGCTGTCTTAGTTTTAAACACCCTTAATTAAAAAATAATTTTACCATAAACTAAAGCGTTAGATGAAACAAATATACAATATCAATCTTATTTTGAACATGTTTTTTATATGATCAAATGACTAAACATTAATACTTCTCTCAGGTAATCAACATATGAAAAATATATTGCTTATAGAAACTTAAATAATTCTTTTGGTTTCAGTGATAGAATGAGAAAGAAATGTGTTAAAACTAAAAGTCTAGTTGTTCCTAAAGTCAATGCAATAGGTATACCCAAAGTTTATGAAAGGCTTTTTGAAATGAAGCTGTCTTTCCTGTGTACTAATTAGATACTGCAGCACACATTTTTCCAACTTTTCTAGGACTGCATGTCCTAGGACTGCATGTCCTAGGAAATACAGGTGTCTCACTTACCTTATTTTGATAAACTCCCTTTATTTGTTTAAAAAAAATAGTTATAAGGGTAGATATTTCAGTTTTTCGTTTTCACAGGACAGAGATATTCTAGTATGAAGGTGATAGTTTAAGATTTGCTTCAGAACTCTCAGGTTTTTAGTTCATACAAAGAAGCCAAAAGGAGGGAAAGCTCACGTTAGGAAAACAATAATAGAGAACACCAAGAAGGCTTTTATGTCATCATGTTTCTTTGCTATTCCCAAGAGTCCTGTGCATTGTTTTCACAGACAACTCATTTACCCTTGTCCTCATTGACTAGACAAAATTCCCTGGGAAAGAATTCTCTGAGGACTTGCATTTCATGCATAGTTAGTTACCTGCTATTCTGAGGATAGAAGACAATCTTTGCTGTAGTGGGAAGCATTTAAAATAAATTGATTACATTTCCTAACATACTGAACATCCACTAAAGAGAACACAGTTAAAGATAAGTTTGTTTGAATCACTTATCCCAAGAAATTTAAATGAGAATTGTTTTGTATGTTATTTTATTCAAGAATATCATATAATATTTTAAGATTTCAATTTTCTCTAGTATAAGAAAGTTGACTAATTAAAACCATGAGAATAATAAAAATCATATGCAATGAATTGATACCCACTGTAAATAATCTAACAAAAAAAACAAAAATTCTAATTATTTAGTATTTTATCACAATTAAAAGGCAATGATAAGAAAATAATCTGCTCAATACTTACTGAATAATACCTACAATGTATTCTTCCATTGTCTTGTTGCAACTTTCTCACATAGACCATGCAACAGTTTTAGGATTCTGCCTCCATGAGTTTACCATACTCAATGTATTTAATAACAATGACTTTACTCTGTCCTCACCACAACATTCTGAGTCCTGTGTCATTTGGAATATTTCAATATGCATGGCAAGCTTTTAATAATCCAATTGTTCATTAATTTGAAAAATAAACACTTGGAATAATAGGTATAAGAAGAAGTCCAACTTCTACTTTGCCATCTATTTCATGGTCCTTCCTCTGAGAAATTCAGTATATCTTCGTGATCCCTTTTTCACTGCACATGGGTTGGGTGTTCTATGCTGCTTTCCTCTAGAACTCAACCCACTGTTTTGTTTCGTTTTGTTTTAACCATATCTGTACCCCTCAGTGCTGATTCCAGAAGAAGCATGATCTGCTTTCTTATTTAGCATAGATAGTGGAAACCCTCAGAGAAAGAGTAGACAGTGAAATGACAGCTGGTTTTGAGTGCTACCCAAGCAGAAACTCTGGTGGCACGAGTTCACAGATCCTGCAGTAGTGGTTACTACATGCATTACTTTCTACAAGCTTCTGTAGTTATTCTCATTTCCCCAGCTATATATTGGATAGCACAAACTTCCCTTTGTTACTTCATTCTGAGTCTTAGTGTCCTCTCTCTCCTTTATTCCCTCCCTTGAGCCTTCCCTTTTGCCCTTCTCCCCTTCCCTCTGTATATGTTGCACATGTGTACATATAAACGTGCAGGTATAAGCATGAGTCTGTAAACATAATTATGAATATCAGTAGTGTGCATTAGTGTCTCTTTATCTGTAATTTTACCTTGATAACTTCTTACCATGGTCTTTCTGATGAACTTGGTTTCATCACCACCCAGCACCCTGCCATACACACTTGTACACACAAAGGCTTTAAGGCCAGCAATCTCCCCTCACTCTGATCATCTTGTTGTCAACTGACCTCTGGCATTGAAATTTCAAGCCTATGAAACCACATCCAATTTTTATACAGATGATACAGATTCAATGCAGGTACTTAATGCTTTTACAGCAAGTACTCTTCCCCAACAAGTCACGATCCCAGGACCAAATTAAAGTTTATCATGAAAGAAGTATACCATTGAGTAAAGATGATCTCTTAAAATATACTAAAATTGAAAAAGAAGACCAACATTAATTTATTGAAAAGGCTAAATAGAAAAGACCACATATCCACACATTATACATAGTCCAATGTGAGTTTTAGTCCAGCCTTCAATTAATTGTTACATGTTACTTGACCAAATTATTTTCACTCTATATGTGTGGGCATATATGTGTTCTTACTAATCAAATTCTGAGGCATGGTCCACTCCTTGCTAAAAAAGAATAATAAAGCATTTGAATATACTGGCACAGCTTTAAAATAAGTTTTGAAATCAGAACATTTGCATACAATTGGATACTGTATTAGTCAGGATTTTACTGCTGTGAACAGACACCATGACCAAGGCAAGTCTTATTAAAAAACAACATTTAATTGGGGCTGGCTTACAGGTTCAGAGGTTCAGTCCATTATCATCAAGGCATGGCAGTATCCAGGCAGGCATGGTGCAGGAGGAGCTGAGAGTTCTATGTCTTCATCCAAAGGCTGCTAGTGGAATACTGACTACCAGGCAACTTGGGTGAGGATCTTATACCCACACCCACAGTGACACACCCATTCAAACCAGGTCACACCTATTCCAACAAAGCTACATTTTCAGATGATGCTACTCCCTGGTCCAAGGATATACAAACCATCACATTCCACTTCTTGGTCCCCATAGACTTGTTGAAAAACATGAGTCTATGCACGCCATACTTAAACATAGCATAATGCCAAATGCATTTAGTCCAACTTTCAAAGTCCTCATAGTCTATAGTAGTCGAAACAATGTTAAGAGTCCAAAGTTCAAGGTCTCTTCTGAGATTCATTCAACTTAATTAACTGTAATCCCCAAAGCAAGGCAGGAAACCATCTGGGCAAACTCCAAACTCTGTATCTCCATGGCTGATGTCAAAGCAGTCTTCAGATCTCCACTCCTTTTTCATCTTTGTTGACTGCAACAAACTGCTTTCTCCTGGGCTGGTTCCACTCCCTGTTAGCAGATTTCCTCAGCATGTATCCCATGGCTCTGGCATCTTTAACATCTTTGAGTCACCAAGGCAATTTCAATGTTATAGCTTCTTGTTTCAGTGTCTGGGATTCCACTTGATCTTTTGGACTCCTCCTAAGGGCTGGCATCACTTTTCCAGCTCTGCCCTCTCTAGCACTCTAAGCTCAGTTTGATCCACTCCACTACGGCTGCTGTTCTTGGTGATCATCCCATGGTAGTGACATCTCCAATACACTGGGGTGTTCCACTCCAACTAGGCTTCACCAATGGCCTCTCATAGGCTCGCTTCAGGGTGACAAGCCTCAAATCCTTTGCATGACCCCTTCAGTCCTGGGCCATCAACTACAACTGAGGCTTCACCTTCTCCAATGGCCTTTCCTGGCCTCTCACAGTGATAAGCCTCAGCTTCTCTCCATGATCCCTTCATTCCTTCACAATCAGAACCACCTGAGTGACTCTTACACATTACCAAGTCCAGCCACAGCATGAGGTACAACCTTGGGTATCTCTGGAACACAGCTTCTTTGTGCTCCCAGAAAACAATTTCCAGAAGATTTCACCTCAGTGATGCTGGTCTCTTCTTAATCACTGCTAATTCCTTAGCTCCAGCTAACCAGCATCAATTTTCCCAGTAGTTCCTTCCATTCTTAACTATAGAGCCAGAGCCACATGGCTGAAGCTGCCGAGTTCTGCTACGTACAGGAACTAGAACATGATCCCCTTGTACTATTACATTATCACTAGCTTTATGTTTTCTAAATCCTTCACTGCCTAAGCTTGGCTATCCCGGTTCCTGCTCTGTAGATTGACCTTAAATGCAGAGATCAGCATGTCTGTCTCATGGGATTAAAGGTGTGTTACCACCATGCCTGGTTCTAAATTCATCTGGGTAGGGTCTTGCCCATAGTTCCCACTCCCTTAATCTGTTATTTCCTAAAACACAGGATTTGCTCCATTTCACTTCCTGGTATGCCTTTAATACTTGAACCATATATTTTATATTTTGCCTTTCTAAGCTTGCTATGCTTGTTCAAACTTCTCTTTGTGAGACTTAACCAGAGAACAAAGTCTCTGCTGGGCTTTTTTGAAACTTCCTTTGTCAATGCAATTGACCTTAGCCTCAGGCAGACTCTTCAGACAAGGGTAAAAAGTAGAGGCATTTTTCACCAAAATACCACAAAAACAGTCTTAATGCCACAAACTGAAAGTCTTCTCCTTTGAAATTTCTTGGGCCAGGTCAACACAGTTCAAATTACTCCCAGCAACTAAGTCTTCCATATTCCTACTAGGATGACCCATTAAGCCCCATTTAAAGCATTTCATTGCTTTCCAAATAAAAAGTCCCCAAATCCACATTCTTTCAAATAAAAGCATGGTCAGGCCTATCACAGAAATACCCCACTCTGAGTACCAACTTCTGTATTAGTCAGAGTTTTACTGCTGTGAACAGACACCATGACCAAAGCAAGTATTATCAAAAAAAAAAAAAAAAAAAAAAAAACAACATTTAATTGGGGCTGGCTTACAGGTTCAGAGGTTCAGTCCATTATCTTCAAGGTGGGAGCATGGCAGTATCCAGGAAGGCATGGTGCAGGAGGAGCTGAGAGTTCTATGTCTTCATCCAAAGACTGCTAGTGGAAGACTTACTTCCAGGCAACTTGGGTGAGGATCTTATACCCACACCCACAGTGACACACCCATTCCAACCAGGTCACACCTAGTCCAGCAAGGCTACACCTTCAGATGGTGCTACTCTCTGATCCAAGGATATACAAACCATATTTTACTAATATTAATTAGCTAATATTTTACTGCTTAAACATAACAAAATAATTAGAGCTATCCTCACACATATTGTTTAGAAGGTTTATTAGCTTAAGATCTATAAACATTCTTTCTTATACACAATGTCTAATATGGGTCACATCTTAACACAAATAAAATAGTGTGTTGGTTATAAATATTTTATAAACATGTATATGGTTGTTGTAGATTTGGTTTAATGCTCATACTATGTTAGTTGTGTTCCCAAAATTACACAAGAGCCCAACATGTAAGATGCTGAGGGTCCCTGCCCCAAGTTGGTTAAGATTGGTAAATAAAGTTGCTGGAAGACAATGGCTGCTCAGAGAGACAGAGGTGGGACTTTAGGATTTGCTGGCAAGAGAACCAAGAGAAGAAGCAGAATCACCATACTGTGAAAGGAATAAGATGCAGGCTTGAGATCTGCAGAAGACAGATTACCAATCATGTAAGAGTTGGAGAAGAGCATTCCCAGGTGACCCCCAGTTGGATCTGTAGTAGCAAAGATGGAATATAGATTTTAGTAAATAATAATTTAGGAGTATCAGAGGGAAGCCATTAGCAATGTGAAAGTTTGCAAGTGGCCCAGTCATTGAGCTGTTTAAGGAACATTTAAATATAAGGCTCTCCCTCTCCCTCTCCCTCTCCCTCTCCCTCTCCCTCTCCCTCTCCCTCTCCCTCTCCCTCTCCCTCTCCCTCTCCCTCTCCCTCTCCCTCTCCCTCTCCCTCTCCCTCTCCCTCTCCCTCTCCCTCTCCCTCTCCCTCTCCCTCTCCCTCTCCCTCTCCCTCTCCCTCTCCCTCTCCCTCTCCCTCTCCCTCTCCCTCTCCCTCCCTCTCTCTCTCTCTCTCTCTGTGTCTTTCATTTAGGAATCTAGCAAATTGGGGCAAGTAGCAAGGAACTTGAACCTCATTTGATGCTGGGAGATTACAGCAGATTAATCATCTACAACAACATCTGGTAAAGAAAATTTCTCCAGATTGTATCCAAGTCTCAACGGTGTTTTCATCCACAAGGAATCAGAAGAATTAAATTTTCTTGCTTTCTATTTTCTTAAATTACTTATTGGCTATTCAAAGGTCTTCAGGATGACATTGGTTTTATCTTTATTTTACCTCAGTGTCTCTAAGACTGAATTATATTGAGGTACCACCAGGGCTTCCTACTTAATTGTTTTTTTATATAAAAAAATTGACATTACATTCTTTTTGAAAGAAAGGGTTTCAGTCAATTTTTTCTTGATTATTAATTTATTTTGAGTACACTTAATATTTCCTTTTCCATATTTTAATGGTTATTACACTTATTTACATTTTAAATGTATCCCATTTCCCAGTTTCTCCTCCACAAACCTTCTATTCCCCTCCCAAATCCTCTGCCTCTATGAATGTGCCCTCCCACATTCCCACCAACTCCCACCTTAGTGACAAAGCCTTCCCTACACTAGGTCATCGAGTCTCCCCAGGGCCAAGGGGCTCCACTTCCATTAATACCATATAAGGCATTTGTCTGTTACCAGCTGGAGCCATAGGTACCCCAAGTATACTCTTCTTCATTCTTTTAACAAAGGCTGTGTCTTCTGGGATATCACAAGGTTGCAGGAAAATGATAGGTGCTCTATTTGTAAATGATCTTTCTGACATTCAATTTAATATTCTTCCAAGACAAAGCAATAAATACTGTTTTATTCAATGTATACTTTATGGTATCACAACATTAATAACATTTTCTGAAGTATATTAAAATAAATATAGCATTGTTTTGCAGCAGTTTAATTATTAAATCATAGGAGTGTTTACACCTGCCTTGAAAAAAATTACTTTAAACTTTCCTTTGCCCAGATATATAATCTGGTTTCCACTACAGAATCTATTTCATGGTTAATTTGAAATATATCCTGCTGACTTAAAATAAGATGTTGATGATGTTGCTCTTTTCTTATGTACAAACTACAATATAGTTATTGCTCTAGAGTTCAAAATAAAACCAGGAGTGATATTGAAGACTATATAATCTTTCTGGAAATTTGCCTCAGATAAAAGCTGTGCCTGATTTATAGGAAAGTACAGATTTAATCACTCTAAAATCTTGTAAGATACAGCTTTAGCCACGTTAGAAGCAGGAAGTTCAAGTTGGGTGGGAAGTTGATTGTAGTTGTCAGTGTGTGCAGGCGTGTGTGGAGGGTGGGGTCTAGGTCTATAGTCACACATCAGTTCTTATAGAGGCCAGAGGAGGGTTTCAACTCTTCTGGAATTAGATTTATAGGCAGTTGCATGTATAAGTTTACTTCCTAGAATCCACTTATGGTTGAAAAACAGCAAGCTCTGAAGTACTGGATTGTCTTTCTTGCTCCCACGTCCAGTTTTTGAAGTAGAACAATTAAGATGGCCACCATACAACATTTCAGTGTCTTGTTTCTCTTCCAGAGCCAAGGCTTCGTCAAAAAAATGTCTATTGAGACTCTGAGAAGTTTTGCTGGTTGGCATCATGATCACCACCTTAAACTTGTTACAAATTATAATTCTTGAACTTCAGTCATATGAAATCAGAAACTCTGGATCTGATTTGCCAACATATGTTGTTGTTGTTGTTGTTGTTGTTGTTGTTGTTGTTTTTGTTTACAAGCAATCTGAGAACTTCAGATGGGTTGCTTAATTGATAATACGATTTACTTTTTCTTAAAGACTTCTAGAACAATTGATAAATGCCATCCGACTTTATGCCCATACTTCTGTGCTTTAAAAAGGTTGAATGTACAACAGAAACCCATGTTTCCTGTGATGCCTTTTCTTCTGAAAAGAAAGTCAGCTGCCTTGAATTGTTACAAGACATTCCCAGATACCAAGTTCTCAGCACATATGGAATACTACGGAGGGGAGGGGCAAGTGTGTGTAGAAGAGCTGTAAAACTAGCAGCAATGGCAAGTGAGTAAAGCAAGGATAGAAGAGAAGCAAAAATGTACTTTTTTTTTTTTTTTTCAGGAGTGGGTTTTTAAGCACAGAGCAGGATAGATTTTCCTATGGTGAGTTGGTAAATCCTGAGTGGACATATTAGTCAAAAAATAAATTTTGATGATTGGACCTTGGTATTTGTCTCAAAAATGATTCACTGACCATATAAGGGGATAGACATTGTGAGCTAGTTTGGGAAATGCAATGAATTTCGTAAGGGAGAGGACAAGAGCTAAAAGGGCAAAACCTGTCTTCTATGTTTGCCATGATTGCATCTACATTTGCCATGCATTTGCTGTGAAAGCTCCTACAAATTCCTCATCTAATGCCATGAATAAGATAAAATATGATGGACAGTAATGTTCGTGCAAGACAGGAGTTATTTTGATTATTCAACAGTTCAGAGTACTTGGTAATCTTGCTAACATATAATTTATTTTCAGACTATTCTTCTAAGGTACTTACTTTTAAGACAAATTCCAGCAATCGTGTTTTATTTAGGTTACCCTAAAAGCAGGAATTTAGATAAAAATGTAGGTGAATTCAATGAACTTTGGCAGTGATACCATTGTCAACTGTAAGAAGAAAATAGCAATGAGACAGGTATGAAAGAATACAATATCGATTTTTTATTAGATAATTTTTTATTTACATGTCAAATGTTATCCGATTTCCATGTATCCCCTCTAAAAACACCCTCATCCTATACCCTCCCCCTCCCCCTCCTCATCAACCCACTCATTCCCGCTTCCTCGCCCTAGCATTCGTTTCTGTAGATAGACTCACACCAAGGTGTTTTATATTATTTGTGACTATTGTGAAGGGCAATGTTCCCCTAACTTCTCTCTCAGCTTGTTTATCCTTTGTGTAGAGGAAGGCCACTGATTTGTTTGAGTTAATTTTATATCCATCCACTTTGCTGAAGTTGTTTATCAGATTGAGGAGTTATCTGATGGAATTTTTAGGGTCACTTATATATACTCTCATATCATCTGCAAATAGTGACAATTTGACTTGCTCCTTTCCAGTTTGTATCCCTTTGATATCCTTTTGTGGTCTAATTGCTCTGGCTACGACTTCAAGAACTACATTGAATAGGTAGCGAGAGAGTGGGCAGCCTTGTCTAGTCCCTAATTTTAGTGGGATTGCTTCAAGTTTCTCTCCATTTAGTTTGATGTTGGCTGCTGGTTTGCTGTATATTGCTTTTACTATATTGAGACATGGGCCTTGAATTCATGATTTTTCCAAGACTTTTATCATGAAGGAATTTTGGACTTTGGCAAATGTTTTCTCAGTGTCTAATGAGATGATCGTGTGGTTTTTGTCTCTCAGTTTGCTTATAAAGTGGATTACATTAATGGATTTCCAAATGTTGAGTGAGCCCTTCACCCTGGGATGAAGCCTACTTGTTCATGATGGATGATTGTTTAGATGTGTTCTTGGATTCAGTTGACAAGAATATTATTGAGTATTTTTGCATCATTATTCATGAGGAAAATTGCTCTGAAGTTCTCTTTCTTTGTTGGATCTTTGTGTAGTTTAGTTATCAGAGTAATTATGGCTTCAGAGAACAAATTGGATAGAGTACCTTCTGTTTTGTGGAATAGTTTGAGGAGTATGGTATTAGATCTTCTTTGAAGATCTGATAGAAGTCCTCACTAAAGCCATCAGGACCTGGGTTTGTTTTGGTTGGAAGACTATTAATGACTGCTTCTATTTCTTTAGGGATTGTAGGACTGTTTATGTCATTAATCAAATCCTGATTTAATTTTGTACCTATTATTTGTCTAGAAAATTGTTCATTTCATCCAGGTTATCCAGTTTTGTTGAGTATAGGCTTTTGTAGTAGGATCTGTGGATTTTTTTTTTTTTTTGATTTCTGTTTCTTTTGTTATTTCTCCCTTTTCATTTCCGATTTTGTTAATTAGGATATTGTCCCTGTGCCCTTTAGTTAGTCTGGCTAAGGGTTTATCTATTTTGTTGATCTTTTTCACAGAACCAGCTCCTGGTTTTGTTGATTTTATAGTTTTATTTTGTTTCCACTTGGTTGATTTCAGCCCTGAGTTTGATTATTTACGCCTTTTGGTTGAATTTGCTTCTTTTTGTTCTAAAGCTTTCAGGTGTTCTGACAAGCTGTTAGTTTATGGTCGCTCCAATTTATTTTTGGAGTCACTCAGAGCTATGAGTTTTCCTCTTAGGACTGCTTTTATTGTGCCCCATAAGTTTGAGTATGTTATTGTTTCATTTTCATTAAACTCTAAAAATTCTTTAATTTCTTTCTTTATTGCTCCCTTACCAAGTTATCATTAAGTAGAGCATTGTTTGCCTTCTATATGGATATGGACTTTCCATTATTTTTGCTGGTATTGAAGATTAGCCTTAGACCATGGTGATCTAATAGGATGCAAGAGATTATATCAGTTTTCTTATATGTGTTGAGGCCTGTTTGTTGACCAAGTATATGGTCAATTTTGAGAAGGTACCATGAGGTGCTGAGAAGAAGGTATATCCTTTTGTTTTAGGATAAAATGTTATGTAGATATCTGTTAAATCCATTTGCTTTATAACTTCTATTAGTTTCATTGTGTCCCTGTTTAGTTTTTGTTTCCAGGATATGTCCATTGCTAAGGGTGATGTGTTGAAGTCTCCCACTATTATTGCATGCTGTGCAATGTGTGCTTTGAGCTTCACTAAAGCTTCTTTTATGAATATCGATGCCCTTGCATTTGGAGTATAGGTGTTCAGAACTGAGAGTTCATCATGGTAGATTTTATGTTTGATGAGTATGAAGTGCCCATCCTTATCTTTTTTGATAACTTTAGGTTGACTGTCGATTATTTCTTGGGAATATTTGCTTAGAAAATTGTTTTCCAGCCTTTTACTCTGAGGTAGTGTCTGTCTTTGTCACTGAGGTGGATTTCCTGTATGCAGCAAAATGTTGGGTCCTGATTATGTAGCCAGTCTGTTCGTCTATGTCTTTGTATTCGGGAACTGAGTTTATTGGTATTAAGAGATAGTAAGGAAAAGTCATTGTTGATTCCTGTTTTTTTGTTGTTAGAGTTGGAATTCTGTTATGTGGCTATCTTCTTTTAGGTTTGTTGAAAGATTACTTTCTTGCCTTTTCTAGGGCATAGTTTCCCTCCTGTGTTGACATTTTCCCTTTATTATCCTTTGGAGGGCTAGGTTAAGGGAAATATATTGTGTAAATCTGGCTACGTCATGGACTATCTTGGCTTTTTCATCTATGGTAATTGAGAGTTTTGCTGGGTATACTCCTATGGGCTGGCATTTGTGTTCTTTTAGGTTCTGTCTGACATCTGTCCAGGATCTTCTGGCTTTCATAGTCTCTGGTGAGAAATATGACGTAATTGTAGTAGGTCTGCCTTTATATATTACTTGACTTTTGTCTCTTACTGATTTTAATATTTTATATTTATTAAGTGAATTTATTGTTCTGATTATTATATGTTGGAAGTAATTTCTTTTCTGGTCCAGTCAACGTGGAGTTCTGTAGGCTTCTTGTATGTTCATGGGCATCTCTTTCTTTAGGTCAGGGAGGTTTTCTTCTATAATTTTAATATATATTACTATATAATATATAGTAATTAATATATAATATTTAAAAATTAAATATATAATGTATAATATATTAATTAATATATAATATTTAATGTATTAATATATTATTATAATCTAAACAGTCTTATATCTCCCAAAGAAATAGAAGCAGTCATTAATAGTCTACCAACCAAAAAAAGCACAAGACCAGATGGGTTTAGTGAAGAGTTCTATCAGACCTTCAAAGATGTAATCCCGGTTCTTCACAAACTATTCCACAAAATAGAAGTAGATGGTACTCTCCCCAACTCATTCTATGAAGCCACAATTACTCTGATACCTAAACCACAAAAAGACCCAACGAAGATAGAGAACTTCAGACCAATTTTCCTTATGAATATCGAGGCAAAAAACTTCAATAAAGTTCTCACTAACCGAATCCAAGAACACATCAAAACAATCATCCATCCTGACCGAGTAGGTTTCATCCCAGGCATGCAGGGATGGTTCAATATAAGGAAATCCATCAACCTAATCCAGTATATAAACAAGCTCAAAGACAAAAAACACATGATCATCTCATTAGATAAAGAAAAAGCATTTGCCAAAATCCAACACCCATTCATGATAAAAGTCTTGGAAAGATCAGGAATTCAACACCCATACATAACCATGATAAAAGCAATCTACAGCAAATCAGTAGCCAAGATCAAACGAAATGGTGAGAAGCTGGAAGCAATCCCACTAAAATCAGGGACTAGACAAGGCTGCCCACTTTCTCCCTAATTATTCAACATAGTACTTGAAGTCCTAGCCAGAGCAATTAGACAACAAAAGGAGATCAAGGGGATACAAATTGGAAAAGATGAAGTCAAAATATCACTTTTTGCAGATGATATGTTAGTATATATAAGTGACCCTAAAAATTCCATCAGAGAACTCCTAAACCTGATAAACAGCTTCGGTGAAGTAGCTGGATATAAAATTAACTCAAACAAATCAATGGCTTTCTCTACACATAGGATAAACAGGCTGAGAAAGAACTTAGGGAAACAACACCCTTCTCAATAGTCGCAAATAATATAAAATACCTTGGCGTGACTCTAACTAAGGAAGTGAAAGATCTGTATTATAAGAACTGCAAGTCTCTGGAGAAAGATATTAAAGAAGATCTAAGAAGATGGAAAGATCTCCCATGCTCATGGATTGGCAGGATCAACATTGTAAAAATGGCTATCTTGCCAAAAGCAATCTACAGATTCAATGCAATCCCCATCAAAATTCCAACTCAATTCTTCAACGAATTAGAAAGTGCAATCAGCAAATTCATCCAGAATAACAAAAAACCTAGGATAGCAAAAACTCTTCTCAAGGATAAAAGAACTTCTGGTGGAATCACCATGACTGACCTAAATTTGTACTGCAGAGCAATTGTGATTAAAAACTGCATGGTACTGGTATATCAACAGACAAATAGACCAATGGAATAGAATGGAAGACCCAGAAATGAACCCACACACCTATGGTCACTTGACCTTTGGCAAGGGAGCAAAAACCATCCAGTGGAAAAAAGACAGCATTTTCAACAAATGGTGGTGGCACAACTGGCGGTTTTCATGTAGAAGAATGGGAATTGATCCATTCCTATCTCCTTGTACTAAGATCAAATCTAATTGGATTAAGGAACTCCACATAAAACCAGAGACACTGAAACTTATTGAGGAGAGGGTAGGGACAACCCTTGAAGATATGGGCACAGGGGAAAAATTCCTCAATAGAACAGCAATGGCTTGTGCTGTAAGATCGAGAATTGACAAATGGGACCTCATGAAACTGCAAAGCTTCTGCGAGGTAAAAGACACCATCAATAAGACAAAAAAGCCACCAACAGATTGGGAAAGGATCTTTACCTATCCTAAATCAGATAGGGGACTAATATCCAATATATATAAAGAACTCAAGAAGGTGGACTCCAGAAAATCAAATAACCCCATTAAAAATGGGGCTCAGAGTTAAAAAAAGAATTCTCACCTGAGGAATACCGAATGGCTCAGAAGCACCTGAAAAAAAATGTTCAACATCCGTAATCATCAGAGAAATGCAAATCAAAGCAATCCTGATATTCCACCTCACACCAGTCAGAATGGCTAAGATCAAAAATTCAGGTGACAGCAGATGCTGGCAAGGATGTGGAGAAAGAGGAACACTCCTCCATTGTTGGTGGGATTCCAAGCTTTTACAACCACTCTGGAAATCAGTCTGGCAGTTCCTCAGAAAACTAGATATAGTACTACCAGAAGATCCTGCAATACCTCTCCTGGGTATATATCCAGAAGAAGTTCCAACCAGTAAGAAGAACACATGTTCCACTATGTTCATAGCAGCCTTATTCATAATAGCCAGAAGCTGGAACGAACCCAGATACCCCTCAACAGAGGAATGGATACAGAAAATGTGGTACATTTACACAATGTAGTACTACTCCGCTATTAAAAAGAATGAATTTATGAAATTCTTAGGCAAATGGATGAACCTGGAGGGTATCATCCTGAGTAAGGTAACCCAATCACAAAGGAACTCACCCAATATGTACTCACTGATAAGTGGATATTAGCCCAAAACTTAGGATACCCAAGATATAAGATACAATTTGCTAAACGCATGAAACTCAAGGAGAACGAAAACCAAAGTGTGGACACTTTGTCCCTTCTTAGAATTTGGAACAAAACACCCATGGAAGGAGTTACAGAGGCAAAGTTTGAAGTTGTGTCAAAAGGATGGACCATCTAGAGCCTGCCATATCCAGGGTTCCATCCCATAAGCAGCTTCCAAACGCTGACACCATTGCATATACTAGCAAGACTTTGCTGAAAGGACCCAGATATAGCTGTCTCTTGTGAGACTATGCCAGGGCCTAGCAAACACAGAAGTGGATGCTCACAGTCAGCTATTGGATGGATCACAGGGCCCCCAGTGGAGGAGCTAGAGAAAGTACCCAAGGAGCTAAAGGGATCTGCAAAGCTATAGGTAGAACAACATTATGAACTAACGAGTACCCCAGAGCTCTTGACTCTAGCTGCATATATATCAAAAGATTGCCCATTGGACTTGCAAACTTTATATGCCCCAGTACAGGGGAACGCCAGGGCCAAAAAGCGGAGTGGGTGTGTAGGGGAGTGGGTGGGGGAGTATGGGGGAATTTTGGGATAGCATTGGAAATGTAAATGAGGAAAATACCTAATAAAAATTACATATAAAAAAATAAGAGTGTTCAGGAACATGTAGTGAGAAGGATAATTTTAAGACTATATTACCATTATTAGTATTTGATAAATATTAAGCCAGGACTATTTCTTAATTTTTTGTTCATTTCTAATTTTTGAGAGGTTGAAAAAAACTATATTAGAGGCCTGAAGCTACAACTCTTTTTTCCCTTTTCTTTTTAATGACAGAGTCTTATTATTTATCCCTAAGCTGGCTTGGAATTCACAGAGATCCACCTGCCTCTGCCTCCCTTTTGCAGAGACTTAAAGCAACCACATTTGGAATAATATGTACATATTATAATGTGATAAACAAATCTCTTGGCTCAATCTCTAATATTACAAAAAAATTAAAACCACATGAGAAACTAAAAAAATAAATAAATCTTATTCTCATCTATACTTATTATCCTTATGTTTGGTCTTCTTATTATGTCCTGGATTTCGTGGATGTTTTGAGTTATGATCTTTTTGCATTTTGCATTTTATTTGATTGTTGTGTCCATGTTTTCTATTGAATATTCTGCATCTGAGATTTTCTCTTCCATTTCTTCTATTCTGTTGCTGATGCTCCCGTCTATGGTTCCTGATTTCTTTCCTAGGATTTCTATCTCCAGAGTTGACTCCCTTTGGGTTTTCTTTATTGTTTCTACTTCCATTTTTAGCTCTTCTATGGTTTTGTTCAATTCACTCACCTGTTTGGTTGTGTTTTCCTGAAATTCCTTAAGGGATTTTTGTGTTTCCTTTTTAAGGACTTTTACTTGTTTAGCTGTGTTCTCCTGTATTTCTTTAAGGGAGTTGTTATGTACTTCTTAAAATCCTCTACCAGCATCATGAGATATGATTTAAAACAAATCTTTCTTTTCCATTGTGTATCCAGGGCTGGCTGTGTTGGGAGTACTGGGTTCTGATGATGCCAAATAGTCTTGGTTTCTGTTGGTAAGATTCTGGTGGTTGCCTTTGCCATCTGGTAATCTCTGGTGTTAGTTGTTCTTGCTGTCTCTGGCTGAATCTTGTTCCTCCGGTGAGTCTCTATGACCATGTCAGCACTCCTGGGAGACTAGCTCTCTCCTGTTGCGACCAGTGCACAGAAAGCTGTGGAACTGTCCACCCCCTGGGTGCAGATGTATGCCTGGAGGAGCCTGTCCCAGCTGCTCTGCCACTTCTATGCACTCTTGACTGGTTCTCCTTTAGAGAGTCACCTGAGAGAAAATGGAGATCACCCCTGAGTACTTGGGTAATAGCAATTCCAGGAGGCAAGCTCTCCTCTGGCAGGGAAGGTGCACTGAGGGCTGAGGATCAGCCTCATCTGATTGCAGATGTAGGCCAGTAGAACCCTTTCCCAACTGTTGTCCTGCTTCTGTGGTCTGTTCCCTATGTTTTCTTTCTTTTTTCTCCCTATATTTTGTTTTGAAATATGTTGGAAGAATGTCTGAGTAGTTGGGAAAATTGCAGGAAAAAAATGGAGGTACTTAAGAAACAAACAATTAAACGGCTGAAATAGAAAAACAAAAGTGGTCACTCTCCTTTCTGAAAGGGTTGCAGAGTTGGATGTGCAACTGGATAGTTTTCAGGTGACGATAGAAGTACTTAAGAGGCAAGTTGCAGACACTGACAAAGATAAAATAAAACGTTTCAGCAGTAGCAACTGAGCAAGAGCATGGTAGTTTCCAACAGAAAGAAAAAGGGAAAGAAGGAATGAAACTGGTCAGGAGGGTGGTCAGATCAGAGAAAAGTAAAAAAACTGGGATAACGCTGTGATAAACAGCCTATTCCAAGAAAGGGGATTAATTTTGAACCAGTTGTCCCACCAGAATTCAGGGAGGTGTGGTCTGGCTTAGTAAGATCATCATCAGCTTTTCTAGTAATCATACAGCATATGCTTGGTAATGGTGTGGGAAAAAGTTATTACAAGATAAAGGAGTGTCCTATAAAAATGATAGATCTAAGGCAGTTTAAAAAGGTCATGATGTCATGTAGGCTGCACTAGCCTTATCTGAAATAAATTCTAAGTTACTGGGCTACTCAAAATAGAATTATTCCCCAAGACTGGAATGGATTGATTCTATAGCCTGATCCCCAGTTGCAATGAGTAATATGATGTGGGAAACAAGCCACAAATATTGAGCAGTAAAGTAGATTGAAGGGAATGAATAAAAAAAAAAACCACCAGTTGCTATGTGAATGGTAGTACTCTGATATATAAGAACAGATTCAATTTGTAAATGGTACTATAATAACATTTAGTGTCGTTAAGAGCTTGGGGCCAAGATGAGGAAACCAAGGAAACAGTCCACCTCATTTACAAGGATTATATAAGGCTCTAGGGAAACCTTTACTGAAATTTTACAAAGATTAGTCTCAGCTGTGAATGAAGCCAAATCATATTTTTACACAAAGCAAGTGTTGATAGAGATCATGGTGTTTGAAAATACTGAATATAAAAAGTTATTAGATCATTAAAGCTGCAGGTAGCCCCAATGGCTGAATGAGTAAGAGATGAGGCCAATATTGGTTCTAAAATGTACCATGCTAATATAATAGGTTAAACGTTGTGGGTTTCCCAGCTCTTGGAGTTTTAAGTGATATACTCTATGAGGGCAATGGTAGCAGACATGTAGAACAGGAGGTTCAGAAGTCCTGTAAGTAAATACACTGAACGACCACACAGAAATGCCTTGTCAGTAGGTAGATAGAAGTTTTACTTAGGGTGATTAAAAGCTTATAAAGTTTGGGGGAACTGAAGACAGGGACACCCAGGACGGAGAAAAGTCATTACTTTGGGGTTTCAGCTATGTGGCATACCTCATTCACATTGGGAAGCTAATTTCTTGAATCTCAGGTGCTGGCTGAATTGGTTTTTACACAAGGAAGAAATTTGATCCTATAAATTACTTGAGGCTATATGACATTCTTAAGGTAGAGATGAGTGAAGGGACTTAGAATACCCCAGACTAGGTCAGTGAAGGAGAAACTATGTTAATGAAGAGAGTTTTCCATTATGAGAAGAACCCCAGAAAGCCATCCAGGCAATAGTAGACTTTAACCTTTATTAGCAGAGTTTCCCCTCAAAGCTATAGTTAAGGGTCCTGATATCAAAATGTCCAGTGCTTTAATTGCAAGAAATGTGGTCACTTGCAAAAGGACTTTGACCAAGCCACCAAAGGTCTCAGATCTCAAAATGGCCGGTGCTTTAATTCTAGAAACTGTGATTATTGGCAACAAAATTGTGAACAAGGCATTTGTAAGGACAATGTTTTTTCTAAATAAAAACCTGCAAGAAGACCTAGGCTTCTACGGTTGTACAGGTGATCTGTCAGGTTTGCCACTGGGTGAGTTAATAAAGGTCCAAAGTAAGACAACCAAGGAAAACTCTTCTTGTCAGGAAATGGCCTTGGGGGCCTAGCTCAGGCCAATGAAGCAAATATTATGAGCTATTGCTGCCAAAGGGAGTAACATGCAGACCAAAAAGCCTCCACTTGGCATTGGATATTTAATGCACATTACTGCAAGCAGCAGAGCTCTTGACTTAGTCACAGGTAAACATCTCTCTCATTCAATTGCTGAAAATTTAATATCATAAAATAACTCCTGTTCTCAGGTCTTAAGGATGATCTTGGAAGGAGGGGATTGAATTTGCAAAGATGTATTCTGCACCCAGAAGTTATAAGTGAAGATTTCAAAAAAGAAAGTAAAATTATAACCTACATAAAAAGATAGCTGCAATTTAATGTGGATTATATGTTTTCTGAGTTGTTACTGTTTCCTTACATCAAGAGTAAAACCACTCATGAAGAGAGTGTAGGGGGCTTGGAAGTACTTAGTAAATTCTATGGATATATAAGATTTGGTGGATATGGCAGTTGATGTACCTATCATATCACAAAAAGGATGGAATTCAGAATGGCCAGTTTTAAATGTTTGTATACAGATTCTAGGTATTTAAAAGTTATCTTAGAAAAAAACAAACCATGAGATGTGATAAATATGTGAGAATGGAAAGTCAAATAGGACTGTTAATGCCTTAAGTTGCTGATATACCCTTAAATTTATGAGGAAGTAATCTTTTAAAACAGTGTGCTACCTAGATTAATATTCCTGTAATCCCAGCCACAGCCCCTAATGAAATGAAAAGTCAAATGATAGATGCTTATTGCGAAAGGTATTGATATATGTCATCAAAACAATCCCAGGCTGTTCACCTTGTTCAAATATAGG
Source organism: Mus caroli (assembly GCF_978045245.1). NCBI lineage: Eukaryota > Metazoa > Chordata > Mammalia > Rodentia > Muridae > Mus > Mus caroli. The sequence goes on from NW_028227273.1 coordinate 55,627,469, forward strand.
ATATAAAGGCCATTGGTCTTCTAAATTTTATGTGGAGGAGCACTGGTTAAATAACGATGTTTTTACCATTAAAATGCTTTACTGGCAAGTCTATAGCCAGATCAATGGCCCATAAATAAGGAAAAATTACAGGTACTTGAGCAGCTGGTACAATAGGGGTTGAAGGCTCAACATATATAAAAGCCTAGTAGCCCATGCAATTCTTCTGAATTTGTTATATAAAAAGGACACAAAGGAAATGAAAAATGTCAGAAGATTTAAGAGCACTGAGTAGAGTAAACCAATCAGTGGGTCTGTTAGAGCCAAGAATTTCTTTACCTTCTTCATTACTTAATTGCCTATGATTATAATTTTGTTACTGTCCACTTGCATGAGAAGATGAGGAAAGATTTGCTTTCATAGCATCTACTGAAAATAATGCTCAATCCATAAAAAGACATCAGTGGAACATTCTGCCATGGGGAATGTTAAACAGTCTAAATTTTGTCAATATTTTGTACAACAATCACTACATTTTATTCATGGGATATTTCCTCAGTCCATTGTTTGTCATTACATAGTTAATATTTTCTGGAATGATTCTGACACAGTTACATTGGAGAAAATATTTACGGAAACACAAAAAAAAATCTGCCATGTTGGGGGCTACATATTGCTCCTAAATAATGACACAGAGCTGGTTCTATTAACTCTTTGGGTTTTAAAATAACTCAACAAAAATTCAACCACAAAAGGAGAGATCAATTACAAAGCTTTCATTTTTTTCCAAAATTAATGGGAGATATTAATTCCCAATTGCCCATCATTGGATTAACTACTCAAGAGATAAGTGATTTGTTTCAAGTGCTGCAAAAAAGATTCAGACTTAGGTAATCTAGGACAGCTGTTAGTGGATTTTTATTTTGTGTCTTACTTAGCTAGCTCACAAATAATTGAGATTGGATCATTACATTTCATTAACATGCTTTAAAAAGGATAACGGTTGAGCAGTATGTCTCGATTTTAATCCTCTACAATAAAGTGACTCCCTCCTAGGCAAATTTCCCAAGACACTGTTTATGGCTTTCTCTCCTCTAGCTGTTTTCTCTGGGTGTCTCCTAGACTCTCTCCTCATGGCTAAATTCAGGTTTTCTCTCTACACCTCCTCTCCTGGCTGACAGGAAGTCCAGCCTTATTCTCTCCCCCTTCTCAGTACTAGCTATTAAACTTTTTTTATTCCCCCTACCCAATACATAGTAATGTTCCCCTCTTCCCTTCCCTGACCCTTTGACACTCAGGTACCTCCCACAGCCCCCTTGTGATTGCTTTCTTCTCCCTCCCTTGTGGGATTGAGGCAACCTTACTTGGGCCCTGTGACTTGCTAAACCTTTTGAGTTCTGTGAATTGTATCTTGGGTATTGTGTACTTTGGGGGGCTAATATTCACTTATATCTGAAGACCTGAGGGCCCAGAATGAAGGAAAATAGGCAACCTTGGGAGATGGGATGTGGGGGACCCTCTAGAAGGTATCAGATACCTGGGAGGTGAAAGACTTTCAGACTTCAAAGGGAGAGAACTTAGATGAAATGCCCTCAGTGAGAAGAAGGAACTTGAAGAACCCACCTCCATTAGAAAGACAGAACATCAAGTGAGGGATGGGATTGTCATTCCACAGTCAAAGACTCTGACCCAGAATTGTCCCTGTCTGAAAGAACTGCTGGGACAAAAATGGAGAAGAATCTGAGGAAAAGGAGGTCCAGCACAGGCCCAAATTGGGATCTAGCTCAAGGGGAGGCCCCAAGGTCTGATGGTATTACTGATGCTATGGTGTGCTCACAAAAAAATGGCCTATCATAACTGTCCTCAAAAAGACTCAACAAGCAGTTGAAGGGGTCAGAAACAGATATTCACACCCAACCAATGGACAGAAGCTACTGACTGCTGTGGTTGAATTATGGAAAAGCTGGAAGAAGCTGAGAAGGAGTGCAACCCTGTAGGAGGACCAGAAGTCTCAACTAACCTGAATCTCTGAGATCTCTCAAACACTGAGCCACCAACCAGGCAGCATATACCAGCTAATATAAATCCCAAAACACATATACAGCAGATGACTGCTGAGTTTGATCCCATTCAGAGAAGATGCACCTAACCCTTAAGAGACTAGAGGCCCCAGGGATTGAGAAGGTCTAGTGGGGTCTCAAGTGGGGGTGTTGAGATATCCTCCTGGAGATGGGGAGAGGAGGTATGGGATGTGGATCGGGAGAGGGACAAAATATTGACTGTAAAAAAGACTAAATAATTTTTAAAAGTTATTTATTTTAAAAACAAATTTTTTGACACATCAAGGAACAATTAATAGCTGGAGTTTACAAAAGATTGATAGAGGAGAATCTGTGTATAAGTACTGTAACCAGAAATAGGTCAGAAGGATATCAACATTTGAATTGTCACACAGTGCACAATAACATTATGACTTCAACTACAGAAATGTAGCAGATAAATGTAAACTTTAATAGAAAAGAGACTGCAAGATGCTTATGTGGATCACATAGCTTCCAAACTTGATTATATTTTGGTTATTTTGCTTTAAAGTCATTCTCTTATTGACAAGAAATATAGTATTATGGAATGGTTTTTCTTAGCACACAAAGTAAAAAAATTAAAGATTTACATAGTAAAAATTCTGATGTCATCATAAAAGTTAGAAGAAAACTATATAAATTGTTAGAAACAGACATGGCAGAAAGATCCATTATCCTTATAGAATGCCATATGGGTAATCAATGACAATTGGCAACGAATTTTAGCATCCAAGGCAAGAAAAGTGACACATCTTACATTTTCATTCATATTTAACTCTTTATTGTAACCTTATTTAATTACTCATAAATTAATCCAATACAACATAATATTATATGTGATCAATATATTATAATGAAGTATAGCTGATTTCAGGATAAAAGATAAATTCTCATTGTTGGTCCCAGAACTGTCTTAGATATTTCAACAGATGTTGATGTATATTTTGAATATCCTTATGTGAAATTTACATATTTATAACAAATCATATTGCATATAAATAAGCAAGTTCTCCTTCAATCCAAATTACAAATTACTAACTCTCTCATGCTTTAAAAAGACATTCTATCATGGGGAACAAAATACCCATGGACAGAGTTTAGAGAGACAAAGTTTGGAGCTGAGACAGAAGAAAGGACCATCCATAGATTGCCCGACCTGGGGATGCATTCCATAGGCAACCATGAAACCCAGACACTATTTCATATGCCAGCAAGATTTTGCTGACAGGATCCTAATATAGCTGTCTCTTGAGAGGGTATGCCAGTGCCTGCCAAATACAGAAGTGGATGCTCACAGTCATCTATTGGATGGAACACAGGACTCCTAATAAGGAGTTAGAGAAAGTACCCAACGAGCTAAAGGGGTCTGCAATCCTATAGGAGGAACAACAATATGAACTAAGCAGTACCCCCCCCCAGAGCTTATATCTCTAGTTGCATATGTAGCAGAGAATGCCCTAGGCGGCCATCAGTAGGAGGAGAGGCCCTTGGGCTTGTGAAAACTATATGTCCCAGTACAGGGGAATTACAGGGTCAGGAAACAGGAGTGGGTGGGTTGGGGGCAGGGCGTAGGTAGGGTATAGGGGATTTTCAGAGAAGAAACTAGGAAAGGGGATAGCATTTGAAATGTAAATGGAGAAAATATCTAATAAAAAAAAAAAGACATCCTATCTAGCTACAAGTACATGCACATACATGTTTCCAGGATGTCATTATATATTATGGTTTTTTTTGCTATTTAACTGATCAAAGTATTTAAAAATAATGCTTAATAAAATAATATGTTTTCATCTTTTCTCATACTCTTTTTGGTATTTAATGATAAGTTCCTCAATTTCTCATATAGAATAATGCATGTTTATGTTTAAGAAAAATTAAGAGGGCAGTTAAAAAAAATCCACATAAATAAATCTATAAACCAACAGAAGAGTTTACAAAAAGCAGTTCCTACTTAACAGTGTATAATCACCCTTCTCACAAGAATTGGAAAAACATAAGGATATTTTTTATTTTTATTTTTTTAAATGTAAGGATTTATTTCACAAGTCACATTTTTTTAAAAAAAATGGATGAACGTTTACTATGTAATTTTCATGACAATTAGCTTGAAACAACATAATTGTATTATAAACTAAACGATTGTTATAGCACTTAATAAAGTAAGTATTGGTAAATGTACTAACATCATGGAGTATTACATTTTTTTCTAAGCAGAGCATCCATATTTTTTAATACTATCCAAGATCAACCATTGCCTAGCATAATTAGGAAAAACACAAATAACAACATATTTTTATAAGAACATATATTAAAAAAAGAAAAGTGAGTTTTGTACAGGTAATGAATTACAGGAAAAGCCTATAATTTGTTAACTATTTTAAATAATGTCTACTTGAATTTACTTTGATATAAAAATGTTCCTGAATAGGTTACCTAATGCCCCCTTTACATCCTTATTTCTCAGGGTATAGATGAAAGGGTTCAGTGTAGGAGTTACTACTCCATAGAAGAGAGCCATGAACTTGGGTTGGTCTTTTGTAATAGAGGAGGGAGGCTGAAGATACATACTAATGGCTGGACCATAGAACAAGAGAACTACAATGAGATGAGAGGAACATGTCCCAAAGGCCTTTTTTCTTCCTTCTATTGATTTGATTTTAAAGACAGCATGTCCAATACTAGCATAGGAGGCAAGAATTAAACACAGAGGAACAGCTAAAAGAAAACTGCATACGATTGAGAGAGCAAGCTCATTAGTCTCTTTTTCACCACAAGCAATTTTTATTAGAATTGGAATCTCACACATTAAGTGATCCATTTTATTGTGGCCACAAAGAGGCAATTGCAGTGTGACAGTGACCTCTGAGACAGCATAGAAAATTCCAGTCAGCCACACAGAGGACACTAACAGGACACAGTTGCGCTGATTCATTATGAGGGTGTAGTGCAGTGGTTTGCAGATGGCCACATATCGGTCAAAGGACATAAGAGCCAGGAGGACAGACTCTGTACACCCCATTGTGTGGAAGAAATAAAGCTGGACTACACACTTCATGTAGCTGATGGTCTTTGTAGCGCCCCAAAGATTAATTAACATCTGAGGTACAATGCTTGTGGTGTAGCACATGTCCAGAAAGGAGAGGTTGGTGAGGAAGAAATACATGGGGCTATGTAGACAGGGGTCTAATATAGACACGAGAATAATGGCAATGTTTCCAGTCATGGCTGTGGGGTATGTTACCAGAAGAATAATAAAGAGAGGAAGTTCTAGCCAAGGACGGTCTGCAAAACCCAGCAGAATAAACTCTTCTGGGTGACTTTTATTGATCAATGCCATTCCTTGCAGTCTAATTCACCTATAGTAAAGAAGTATCAAGAAAGTTGGTGTTATAAGTATAGCAAAGCCTCATGATTCATTGTCTATAGCTATAGAAACCAGGGTTGCATTCCAATTTCGAAATGTCATGAAGAGATGGTTAGGAGACACATAAATCCATATAGAGCTTTGTGCCAAAGACAGAGGACCTGGATTTTACTATCAGTAATTAGGTAAAAATATTGGCAAGGGAAGCTATAGTTTGTAATCTGTAATTCTATAATCTCAGTTCTAATTAAGAGAAAACTGTTTTTTTGTTTTGTTTTGTTTTGTTTTGTTTTGTTTTTGTTCTGTTTTGTTTTTCTGGAGACTGCTGATGAGTTAGTGTAGCTGAGTTGATGAGCTACATTTTTAGAGAGTGTCACAGTCTCCAAACATAAAGTAGAAATCAAATATTGAAAAAACTTGGCATGGACTCTGGATTTTATATGTACAACACACCCACACAATAGAAACATGTATGCATACCTATTCTTATACATATATATTCCTCCATGCTCACAAAATAATGTGATAAATGAGGATTTAGTTTCTACTTCTGATTCAAACTTGAAAGTAATTTCGAGTTATCTGACTGTACATGTGGCATAACATTTAGGAAATACTTTAAAAGCAGTGATGAAGGCATTACTGAAATATCATAGAAATATTTCCAGGAATCAGTCAGAGAAGTTGGAAGAAAGAGCTCTGAGATCTTAATATTGTAAGTTGGCTGGTCCATTTCTACATTCTGGGACTAATTATCAAATCTTCTCCATTTGCAATGGATACATTTGAGATATACACAATCCTCCTTTATATACTTGAAATTAAACAAGTAGTAAAAACACTGTTGACAGATTTCTTCATATTTGTACAGTTATTAAAAAATCCCCTATTATAAGGCAAATGAGTTTAGCCTCAATTATAGTGTTGTTCTTTTGTGTCATATATGTGCTTTATTGTATTTCTATTTAGGGGAAGCTTTGACATTCAATAATTTGTGATAAATTATTATTAACTTATTCATCTTCTAGATGTATTTATTTGTCAACTAAGTTCAATGCTTTCTTTTACTATAAAAATTGGGCCAACACACAGAGACATATTGTTTTTTTGTCATTCACACTGATATTATAAGTATATTTTATGTCCAAGTATTTTTTGTCAACATATATCGTAATTCAGACATTGTGACCTTCAAATCCCAGTAATTTTGTACTTACTGGATGTATGCCAGTACTTTATAGCTGCAGTAAATGCCAAAACAATAAGATCAAGAAGAAGAATAAAACAGTACTTTGAAGGTTATAAAGGTTTATGTACACATTTTATTTATGAGTGTTTCATACAAACTCATCTCTGAAATAAAATGAATATTTAAATGTTATGTTAAGATAACATTCCATTGCCCAAATCTGAGTTACTTCTCAACACAATCAGCGTCTTCATTGCATATTATTTTCTTGCAGTTAGAAGCAGATCTCAGTCTTTGGTTTATTGAAAACCCAGGGCCATTTTGTGAGCTTTCATGAGACCCACTCAGACTAAGATATGAATCATGTCCTCTGATTACACATTATCCTACATAAGATGCATAAATAAAAAACAGAAAACAAAGAATTCTATATGCTAGAAAAGTAATAATTCAACAACTTATTTTTAGCTTAATTTTTAAACCTTATCTTTCTGATTTGGATGTTTGGTTCCAATATATGCCTGTGTACCACATGTGTGTCTGATACTCACAGAGGCCAAAAATGGCAAAGGATACATAGAACTGAGATTAATGATGATTGTGTGCCCCCATGTGAATGCTGGGAATAGAATCCAGTTCCTCTATAGGAGCAGTCAATATTATTAACTGCTGATCCACCTGTCCAATCCCTCAAGAAATTAATGGTTTTTTATGAAAGGCATGCTAACAAGGTTTTCTCACCTTTGAAATATTTTCGCACTTTTTCCCAAATAATAAGAGAATCTTATTTCTGCTTTTTAAGATATATAAATTCCTTTTCCTCCAATCCTCCCATTTACGCATGCGCACGCGCGCGCGCACACACACACACACATACACACACACACACACACTTCCCATTTTCCCCATATCCACTGCTGCTATGTTCCCCTTCAGAAAAGAGCAATGATAGCTGCATAACAAGGTGCAATAAGATTTGGCACAAACCTTCACATCAAGGCTAGATAAGGCAACTCCAAAGGGAATAATGAGTCCAACAGGGAGGCAAAGAGTCAGAGACACCCCACTCCCACTCTTAGGATTCCAACCAAAAATGGATGAAGATAGAAAAAAGAAAATCATCCAAGAAAAGCAACCCAGACTCAGAAAGGCAAACATGATATCCCTACTCAACAATAACTGGATAATAACTGTTAAGTAAAGAATAATAACACTTATAATCCACAGGTCCAGAGAAGTTAGATAAAGAGGAATGGTTTAAGGGAGATGCATAATATTCCCTGGGAATGGGAAATGGAATAGATTTTGTAGGTGGACTGGAATGGGAGAAAAAAAGAAGCTTTAGTTTTCTTATTCAGTGATGTAACACAATTTCAAATCACAAGGATATATCCATCAAGAGTGTTTAAAATCACTGATCAAAACCAGACTGTATTTCTGTTGAATGCTGTCCATATGTCAACTTGCATTTTCATACCAACATATTACATTCATATTCTGTTCGATAAGACACATACCATTTTGCTTATATTTGCAGTATTTTGGCCTTTGTAGGTTGTAAAAAGCTGTCTTTAGTTTTAAACTCCCTTAATTAAAAATAATTTTACCATACCCAAAAGCGTTAGATGAAACAAATATACAAAATCAATCTTATTTTAAACATGTTTTTTATATGATCAAATGGCTAAACATTAATACTTCTCTCAGGTAATCAATATATGAGAAATACATTTCTTATAGAAACTTAGATGATTCTTTTGGTTTCAGTGATAGAATGAGAAAGAAATGTGTTAAAACTTAAAGTCTAGTTGTTCCTAAAGCCACTCAAATAGGTATAGCCAAAATTTATGAAAGGCTTTTTGAGATAAAGCTGTCTTTCCTGTGTACTAATCATATACTGCAGCCCACACTTTCCACCTTTCCTAGGACTGCATCTACTAGGAGTGCATGTCCTAGGAAATACAGGTGTCGGTGTCCCACTTACCTTATTTTGATAAACTCCCTTTATTTGTTTAAAAAAATAGTTTTAAGGAAAGATATTTCAGTTTTTTTTTTCACAGGACAGAGATATTCTAGTATGAAGATGATAGTTTAAGATTTGCTTCAGAACTCTCAGGTTTTTAGATCATACAAAGAAGCAAAAAGGAGGGAAAGCTCACGTTAGGAAAATAATAATAGAGAATACCAAGAAGGCTTTTATGTCATCATGTTTCTTTGCTATTCCCAAGAGTCCTGTGCATTGTTTTCACAGACAACTCATTTACCCTTGTCCTCATTGACTAGACAAAATTCCCTGGGAAAGAATTCTCTGAGGACTTGCATTTCATGCATAGTTAGTTACCTGCTGTGCTGAAGATAGAAGACAATCTTTGCTGCAATGGGAAGCATTTAAAATAAATTGATTCCATTTCCTAACACACTGAACATCCACTAAAAAAGAAGACAGTTAAAGAAACGTTTGTTTGAATCAGTTATCCCAAGAAATTTAAATGAGAATTGTTTTGTATGTTACTTTATTCACGAATATCATATAATATTTTAAGATTTCAATTGTCTCTAGTATGAGAAAGTTGATTAATTAAAACCATGACAATAATAAAAATCATATGCAATGAATTGATACCCACTGTAAATAATCTAACAAAACAAACAAAAATTCTAATTATTTAGTATTTTATCACAATTAAAAGGCAATGATAATAAGATCAAAAATTTAGGTGACAGCAGATGCTGGCGAGTATGTGGAGAAAGAGGAACACTCCTCCATTGTTGGTGGGATTGCAAGCTTGTACAACCACTCTGGAAATCAGTCTGGCGGTTCCTCAGAAAATTGAACATAGTACTACTGGAGGATCCCACAATACCTCTCCTGGGCATATATCCAGATGATGTCCCAACCGGTAAGAAGGACACATGCTCCACTGAGTTCATAGCAGCCTTATTTATAATAGCCAGACTCGGGAAAGAACCCAGATGCCCCTCAACAGAGGAATGGATACAAAAAAATGTGGTACATTTACACAATGGAAAACTACTCAGCTATTAAAAGGAATGAATTTATGAAATTTCTAGGGAAATGGTTGGACCTGTAGGGCATCATCCTGAGTGAGGTAACACAATCACAAAAGAACTCAAATGATATGTACTCACTGATACGTGAATATTAGCCCAGAAACTTAGTATACCCGAGATATAAGATACAATTTGCAAAACACATGAAACTGAAGAAGAACGAAGAACAAAGTGTAGACACTGTGCCCCTTCTTAGAATTGGGAACAATCACCCATGGAAGGACTTACAGAGACAAAGTTTGGAGCTGAGACAAAAGGAGGGACCATCTAGAGACTGCCATATCCAGGGATCCATCCTATAATTAGCCTCCAAAAGATGACACCATTGCATACACTAGCAAGCGTTTGTTGAAAGGATCCTGATATAGCTGTCTCTTGTAAGTCTAGGCCGGGGCCTAGCAAACACAGAAGTGGACACTCACAGTCAGCTATTGGATGGATCACAGGGCCCCCAATGGAGGAGCAAGAGAAAGTATCCAGGAGCTAAAGAGATCTGCAACTCTGTAGGTGCAACAACATTATGAACTAACCAGTACCCTGGAGCTTTGACTCTAGCTGCATATGTATCAAAAGATGGACTAGTCGGCCATCACTGGAAAGAGAGGCCCATTGGACATGCAAACTTTATATGCCCCAGTACAGGGGAACGACAGGGCCAAAAAGTGGGAATGGGTGGGTAGGGGAGTCGGGGGGAGGGTATAGGGGATTTTTGGGATAGCATTGGAAATGCAATTGAGGAAAATACGTAATAAAAACATATTTAAAAAAAAGGCAATGATAAGAAAATAATTTGCTTGATACTTACTGAATAATACCTACAATGTATTCTTCCATTGTCTTGTTGCAACTTGGTCACATAGCCCATGAAACAGTTTTAGGATTCTGCCTCCATGAGTTTACCATACTCAATGTATCTAATAACAATGACTTTACTCTGTCCTCACCACAACGTTCTTAGTCCTGTGTCATTTGGAATATTTCAATATGCATGGCAAGCTTTTAATAATCCAACTGTTCATTAATTTGAAAAATAAACACTTGGAATAATAGGTACAAGGAGAAGTCCAACTTCTACTTTGCCAACTATTTCATGGCCCTTCCTCTGAGAAATTCAGTATATCTTCGTGATCCCTTTTTCACTGCACATGGGTTGGGTGTTCTATGCTGCTTTCCTCTAGAACTCAACCCACTGTTTTGTTTTGTTTTGTTTCGTTTTGTTTTAACCATATCTGTACCCCTCAGTGCTGATTCCAGAAGAAGCATGATCTGCTTTCTTATTTAGCATAGATAGTGGAAACCCTCAGAGAAAGAGTAGACAGTGAAATGACAGCTGGTTTTGAGTGCTACCCAAGCAGAAACTCTGGTGGCACGAGTTCACAGATCCTGCAGTAGTGGTTACTACATGCATTACTTTCTACAAGCTTCTGTAGTTATTCTCATTTCCCCAGCTATATATTGGATAGCACAAACTTCCCTTTGTTACTTCATTCTGAGTCTTAGTGTCCTCTCTCTCCTTTACTCCCTCCCTCGAGCCTTCCCTTTTGCCCTTCTCCCCTTCCCTCTGTATATGTTGCACATGTGTACATATAAACGTGCAGGTATAAGCATGAGTCTGTAAACATAATTATGAATATCAGTAGTGTGCATTAGTGTCTCTTTATCTGTCTTTTTACCTTGATAACTTCTTACCATGGTCTTTCTGATGAACTTGGGGTTCATCACCACCCAGCACCCTGCCATACATACTTGTACACACAAAGGCTTTAAGGCCAGCAATCTCCCCTTACCCTGATCATCTTGTTGTCAACTGACCCCTGGCACTGAAATTTCAAGCCTATGAAACCACATTCAATTTTTATTCGGATGATACAGATTCAACGCAGGTACTTAATGCTTTTACAGCAAGTACTCTTCCCCAACAAGTCACGATACCAGGACAAAATTAAAGTTAATCATGAAAAGAAGTATACCATTGAGTAAACATGATCTCTTAAAATATACTAAAATTGAGAAAAAGACCAACATTAATTTATTGGAAAGGCTAAGGAGAAAAGACCACAAATCCACATATTATACATAGTCCAATGTGAGTTGTAATCCAACCTTCAATTAATTGTTACATGTTACTTGACCAAATTATTTTCACTCTATATGTGTAGGCATATGCGTGTTCTTATTAATCAAATTCTGAGGCATGGTCTACTTCTTGCTATAAAGAATAATAAAACATTTGAATATACTGGCACAGTTTTAAAATAAGTGATGAAATCAGAATATTTGCATACAATTGGATACTAAGCTAATATTGTACTGCTTAAACATAACAAAATAATCAGAGCTATCCTTACACATATTGTTTAAAAGGTTTATTAGCTTAATATGTATAACCATTCTTTCTTATGCACAACGTCCAATATGAGTTACATCTTAACACAAAATAAAATAGTGTGTTGGTTATAAATATTTTATAAACATGTATATGGTTGTTGTAGATTTGGTTTAATGCTCATACTATGTTAGTTGTGTTCCCAAAATTACACAAGAGCCCAACATGTAAGATGCTGAGGGTCCCTGCCCCAAGTTGGTTAAGATTGGTAAATAAAGTTGCTGGAAGACAATGGCTGCTCAGAGAGACAGAGGCGGGACTTTAGGATTTGCTGGCAAGAGAACCAAGAGAAGAAGCAGAATCACCATACTGTGAAAGGAATAAGATGCAGGCTTGAGAGCTGCAGAAGACAGATTACCAATCATGTAAGAGTTGGAGAAGAGCAGTCCCAGGTGACCCCCCAATTGAGTCTGTGGTAGCAAAGATGAAAAATAGATTTTAGTAAGTAACAATTAAGGAACATCAGAGGGAAGTCATTAGCAATGTGAAAGTTTGCAAGTGACCCAGTCATTGAGCTGTTTAAGGAATATTTAAATATGAGGCTCGCTCTCTCTCTCTCTCTCTCTCTTGCTCTCTCTCTCTCTCTCTCTCTCTCTCTCTCTCTCTCTCTCTCTCTGTGTGTGTATGTGTGTGTGTGTGTGTGTGTGTGTGTGTGTGTGTGTGTGTGTGTGTGTGTCTTTCATTTGGGAATCTAGCACATTGGGGCAAGTAGCAAGGAATTTGAACCTCAGCTGATGCTGGGAAGATTAGAACAGATTAATCATCTGCAGCAACATCAGGTAAAGAAAATTTCTCCAGATTGTATCCAAGTCTCAACGGTGTTTTCATCTACAAGGAATCAGAAGAATTAAATTTTCTTGTGTTCTATTTTGTTAAATTACTTATTGCCTATTCAAAGGTTTTCAGGATGATGTTGGATTTATCATTATTTTACCTTAGTGTCTCTAAGCCTGAATTACATTGATGTACCACCAGGCCTTCCTACTTAATTAGGTTTTTATATAAAAATAATATTTGACATAACATTATTTTTGAAAGAAAGGGTTTCAGTCAATTTTGTCTTGATTAAATTTATTTTAAGTACACTTGATAATTCTTTTTCCATATTTTAATGGTTATTTTATTTACTTACATTTTAAATGTAACCCCTTTCCTAGTTTCTCCTCCACAAACCTTCTATTCCCCTCCCAAATCCTCTGCCTCTATGAATGTGCCCTCTGACCTTCACACCAACTCCTGCCTTAGTGACACAGCATTCCCTACACTGTGTCATCGAGTCTCCCCAGGGCCAAGGGGCTCCACTCCCATTGATGCCAGATAAGGCATTTGTCTGTTACTTACCCAGCTGGAACCATAGGTGCCCCAAGTATACTCTTCTTCATTCTTTTAACAAAGGCTGTATCATCTGGGATATCACAGAGGTTGCAGGAAAAAGATAGGTGCTCTGTTTGTAAATGATCTTTCTGACATTCAATTAAATATTCTTCCAAGACAATTAAAGCAACAAATACTGTTAATAACATTTTATGAAGTATATTAAAATTGAATATAGCATTGTTTTGCAGGAGTTTAATTATTAAATCATAGGAGTGTTTACACCTGTCTGGAAAAAAAAGACTTTAAACTTTCCTTTGTCCAGATTTATAATCTGGTTTCCACTACAGAATCTATTTCATGATTAATTTGAAATATATCCTGCTGACTTAAAATAAGATGTTGATGATGTTGTTCTTTTCTTATATACAAACTACAATATAGTTATTGCTCTAGACTTCATAATAAAACCAGGAGAGATTTTGAAGATTATATAATCTTTCTGGAAATTTGCCTCAGATAAAAGCTTTGCCTGATTTATAGAAAAGTACAGATTTAATCACTCTAAAATCTTGTAAGATACAGCTTTAGCCACGTTAGAAGCAGGAAGTTCAAGTTGTAGGAGGTTGATTGTAGTTGTCAGTGTGTGCAGGTGTGTGGGGAGGGTGTGGTATAGATCTATAGTCACACATGAGTTCTTATAGAGGCCAGAGGAGGGTTTCAACTCTTCTGGAATTAGATTTATAGGCAGTTGTGTGTATACCATATGTGGATTCTAGGAAATAAACTTATATCCTCTGAAAAACAGCAAGCTCTGAAGTACTGGATTGTCTTTCTTGCTCCCAGGTCCAGTTTTTGAAGTAGAACAATTAAGATGGCCACCATACAACATTTCAGTGTCTTCTTTCTCTTCCAGAATCAAGGCTTCATCAAAAAATGTATATTGAGACTCTGAGAAGTTGTGCTGGTTGGCATCATAATCACCACCTTAACCTTGTTACAAATTATAATTCTTGAACTTTAGTCATATGAAATCAGAAACTCTGGATCTGATTTGCCAACATATGTTGTTATTGTTGTTGTTGTTGTTGTTGTTGATTACAAGCAATCTGAAAACTGCAGATGGGTTGCTTAATTGATAATACCATTTAATTTTTCTTAAAGACTTCTAGAACAATTGATAAATGTCAGCCAACTTTATGCCCATACTTCTGTGCTTTACAAAGTTTGAATGTACAACAGAAACCCATTTTTCTTGTTACACCTTTACTTCTGAAAAGAAAGTCAGCTCCCTGGAATTGGGACAAGACATGCCCAGAAACCAAATTCTCAGGACATATTGAATACTATGAAGGGGCAAGTGTGTGTAGAAGGGCTGTAAAACTAGCAGCAGCGGGAAGTAAGAAAAGCAAGTATACAAGAGAAGAAAGAATGTGTATTTTTTGCAGGAGTGGGGTTTTAAGGGCAGAACAGGACAGATTTTCCTATGGTGAGCTGGTAAATCCCGATTGGACATATTAGTCAAAAAATAAATTTTGATGTTTGGATCTTGGTGTTTGTCTCAGAAATGATTCACTGACCAAATAAGGGGATAGACATTGTGAGCTAGTTTGGGAAATGCAATGAAATTCGTAAGGGAGAGGACAAGAGCTAAAAGGGCAAAACCTGTCTTCTATGTTTGCCATGATTGCATCTGCATTTGCCATGTTCAGGCCTGTGAAAGCTCCTTCAACTTCCTCATCTAATGCCATGAATAAGATAGACTATGATGGACAATAATGTTGGTGCAAGACAGGAGTTATGTTAATTATTCAACAGTTCAGAGTACTTGGTAATCTTCCTAAAATGTAATTTATTTTCATACTATCTTCTAGGACAATTACTTCTAAGACAAATTCCAGCAATTGTGTTTTATTTAGGTTATCCTAAAAGCAAGAATTTAGATAAAAATGTAGGTGAATTCAACTACCTTTGGCAGTGATACCATTGTCAACTATAAGAAGAAATTAACAAAGAGATAGGTATGAAAGAATACAATATCGATTTTTTATTAGATAATTTTTTATTTACATGTCAAATGTTATCCGATTTCTGGGTATCCCCTCTGAAAACACCCTCACCCTATCCCCTGCCCCTCCCCCTGCTCATCAATCCACTCATTCCTGCTTCCTAGCCCTGGCATTCACTTCTGTAGATAGACTCACACTAAGGTATTTTATATTATTTGTGACTATTGTGAAGGATGATGTTCCCCTAACTTCTTTCTCAGCCTGCTTATACATTGTGTAGAGGAAGGCCATTGATTTGTTTGAGTTAATTTTATATCCATCCACTTTGCTGAAGTTGTTTATCAGGTTAAGGAGTTATCTGATGGATTTTTTAGGGTCACTTATATATACTCTCATATCATCTGCAAATAGTGAAAATTTGACTTCCTCCTTTCCAATTTGTATCCTTTTGATATCCTTTTGTTGTCTAATTGCTCTGGCTAGTACTTCAAGCACTACATTGAATAGATAGGGAGACAGTGGGCAGCCTTCTCTAGTCCCTAATTTTAGTGGGATTGCTTCAAGTTTCTCTCCATTTAGTTTGATGTTGGCTACTGGTTTGCTGTATATTGCTTTTACTATGTTTAGACATGGGCCTTGAATTCATGATTTTTCCAAGACTTTTATCATGAAAGGTTTTTGGACTTTGGCAAATGCTTTCTCAGTGTCTAATGAGATATTCGTGTGGTTTTTGTCTTTGAGTTTGCTTATAAAGTAGATTACATTAATGGATTTCCAAATGTTAAGCAAGCCCTTCATCCCTGGGATGAAGCCTACTTGTTCATGATGGATGATTGTTTTGATGTGTTCTTGGATTCAGTTGACAAGAATATTATTGAGTATTTTTGCATTATTATTCATGAGGAAAATTGCTCTGAAGTTCTCTTTCTTTGTTGGATCTTTGTGTAGTTTAGGTATCAGAGTAATTATGGCTTCAGAGAACGAATGGGATAGAGTACCTTATGTATTGTGGAATAGTTTGAGGAGTATTGGTATTAGATCTTCTTTGAAGATCTGATAGAACTCCCCACTAAACCCATCTGGTCCTGGGTTTGTTTTGGTTGGGAGACTATTAATGACTGCTTCTATTTCCTTAGGGATTGTGACTATTTATGTCACTAATCAAATCCTGATTTAATTATGTACCTGTTATCTGCCTAGAAAATTGTTCATTTCATCCAGGTTATCCAGTTTTGTTAAGTATAGGCTTTTGTAGTAGGATTTGATGATTTTTTTTTTTTTTGGATTTCTGTTTCTGTTGTTATGTCTCCCTTTTCATTTCTGGTTTTGTTAATAAGGATATTGTCCCTGTGCCCTTTAGTTAATCTGGCTAAGGGTTTATATATTTTGTTGATCTATTTCACAAAACCAGCTCCTGGTTCTGTGGATTGTATAGTTTTATTTTGTTTCCACTTGGTTGATTTCAGCCCTGAGTTTGATTATTTCCTCCTCTTCATTGAATTTGCTTCTTACTGTTCTAAAGCTTTCAGGTGGTCTGACAAGCTGTTAGTGTATGCTCTCTCCAGTTTATTTTTGGAGTCACTCAGAGCTATGAGTTTTCCTCTTAGGACTGCTTTTATTGTGCCCCATAAGTTTGAGTATGTTATTGTTTCATTTTCATTAAACTCTAAAAAGTCTTTTTTTTATATGGCACCTTAAGGACATATATTTGGTTCAAACTGCAAGGTGAACACTGACAGCTTTTTTTCTTTTAAATATTTTTTATTACGTATTTTCCTCAATTACATTTCCAATGCTATCCCAAAAGTCCTCCATACACTACCCCCCACTTCCCTACCCATCCATTCCCATTTTTTTTTTTTTTGGCCCTGGCGTTCCCCTGTACTGGGGCATATAAAGTTTGCATGTCCAATGGGCCTCTCTTTCCAGTGATGGCCGACTAGGCCATCTTTTGATACATATGCAGCTAAAGTCAAGAGCTCTGGGGTATTGGTTAGTTCATAATGTTGTTCCACCTATTGGGTATTTATTACATTTACGTTTCCAATGCTATCCCAAAAGTCCCCCACACGCTCCCTCACCCACTCTCCCACCTACCCACTCCCACTTCTTGGCCCTGGCATTCCCCTGAGCTGAGGTATATAAAGTTTGCACTACCAATGCACCTCTCTTTCCACTGATGGCCAACTAGGCCATCTTCTGATTCATATGCAGCTAGAGACCTGAACTCCAGGAGGTACTGGTTAGTTCATATTGTTTTTCCACCTATAGGATCCCTTTACATCCTTGGGTACTTTCTCTAGCTCCTCCATTGGGAGCCCTGTGATCCATCCAATAGCTGACTGTGAGCATCCACTTCTGTGTTTGCTAGGCCCCAGCATAGTCTCACAAGAGACAGCTATATCTGGGTCTTTTCAGCAAAATCTTGCTAGTGTATGCAATGGTGTCAGCTTTGGAAGCTGATTATGTGATGGATCCCTGGATATGGCAGTCTCTAGATGGTCCATCCTTTCGTCACAGCTCCAAACTTTGTCTCTGTAACTCCTTCCATGGGTGTTTTGTTCCCAATTCTAAGAAGGGGCACAGTGTACACACTTTGGTCTTCATTCTTCTTGAGTTTCATGCGTTTAGCAAATTGTATCTTATATCTTGGGTATCCTAAGTTTTGGGCTCATATCCACTTATCAGTGAGTACATATTTTGTGAGTTCCTTTGTGATTGTGTTACATCACTCAGGATGATGCCCTCCAGGTCCATCCATTTGCCTAGGAATTTCATAAATTCATTCTTTTTAATAGCTGAGTAGTACTCCATTGTGTAAATGTACCACATTTTCTGTATCTATTCCTCTGTTGAGGGACATCTGGGTTCTTTACAGCTTCTGGCTATTATAAATAAGGCTCCTATCAACATAGTGGAGCATATGTCCTTCTTAACCGGTTGGGGCATCTTCTGGATATATGCCCAGGAGAGGTATTGCTGAATCCTACGTTAGTACTATGTCCAATTTTCTAAGGAACCGCCAGACTGATTTCCAGATTGGTTGTACAAGCTTGCACTCCCACCAACAATGGAGGAGTGTTCCTCTTTCTCCACATTCTTGCCAGCATCTACTATCACCTGAATTTTTGATCTAGGCCATTCTGACTGGTGTGAGGTAGAATCTCAGGGTTGTTTTGAGTTGCATTTCCCTGATGATTAAGGATGTTGAACCTTTTTGCAGGTGCTTCTCTGTCATTAGGTATTCCTCAGGTGAGAATTCTTTGTTCAGTTCTGAGCCCCATTTTTTAATGGGGTTATTTGGTTTTCTGGAGTCCACCATCTTGAGTTAATTATATATATTGGATATTAATCCTCTATCTGATTTAGGATAGGTAAAGATCCTTTCCCAATATGTTGGTGGTCTTTTTGTCTTATTGACAGTGTCTTTTGCCTTGCAGAAGCTTTGCAGTTTCATGAGGTCCCATTTGTCAATTCTCGATCATACAGCACAAGCCATTGCTGTTCTATTCAGGAATTTTTCCCTTGTGCCCATATCTTCAATGGTTTTCCAATCTTTCTCCTCTATATGTTTCAGTGTCTATGGTTTTATGTGAGGTTCCTTGATCCACTTAGATTTGACCTTACTACAAGGAGATAGGAATGGATGGATTTGCATTCTTCTACATTATAACAACCTGTTGTGCCAGCATCATTTGTTGAAAATGCTGTCTTTCTTCCACTGGATGGTTTTAGCTCCCTTGAAGAAGATCAAGTGACCATAGGTGTGTGGGTTCATTTCTGGGTCTTCAATTCTATTCCATTGGACTACTTGTCTGTCACTATACCAGTACCATGTAGTTTTTATCACAATTGGTCTGTAGTAAAGCTTTAGGTCAGGCATGGTGATTCCACCAGAGGTTCTTTTTTCCTTGAGAAGAGTTTTGCTATCCTACGTTTTTTTGTTATTCCAAATGAAATTGCAGATTGCTCTTTCTAATTCGTTGAAGAATTGAGTTGGAATTTTGATGGGGATTGCATTGAATCTGTAGACTGCTTTTGGCAAGATAGCCACTTTTACAATGTTGATCCTGCCAATCCATGAGCATGGGAGATCTTTCCATCTTCTGAGATCTTCTTTAATTTCTTTCTTCAGAGACTTGAAGTTTTTCTCATACAGATCTTTCACTTCCTTAGTTATTGTCACGCCAATATATTTTATATTATTTGTGACTATTGAGAAAGGTGTTGTTTCCCTAATTTCTTTCCCAATTGTTTATTCTTTGTGTAGATAAAGGTCATTGACTTGTTTCAGTTAATTTTATATCCAGCTACTTCACCTAAGCTGTTTATCAGGTTTAGGAGTTCTGTGGTGGAATTTTTAGGGTCACATATATATACTATCATATCATCTGCAAAAAGTGATATTTTGACTTCATCTTTTCCAATTTGTATCCCCTTGATTTCCTTTTGTTGTCCAATTGCTCTGGCTAGGACTTCAAGTACAATGTTGAATAGGTATGGAGAGAGTGGACAGCATTGTCTAGTCCCTGATTTTAGTGGGATTGCTTCAAGCTTCTCACCATTTACTTTGATTTTGGCTACTGGTTGGCTGTAGATTGCTTTTATCATGTTTAGGTATGGGCCTTGAATTCCTGATCTTTCCAAGACTTTTATCATGAATGGGTGTTGGATCTTGTCAAATGCTTTTTCCTCATATAATGAGATGATCATGTGGTTTTTGTCTTTGAGTTTGTTTATATAATGGATTATGTTGATGGATTTCCATATAATAAACCATCCCTGGAATAAAACCTACTAGGTCAGGATGGATGATTGCTTTAATGTGTTCTTGGATTCGGTTAGCAAGAATTTTATTGAGGATTATTGCATCGATATTAATAAGGGAAATTGGTCTGAAGTTATCTTTGTTGGATCTTTCTGTGTTTTAGGAATCAGAGTAATTGTGGCTTCATAGAATGAGATGGGTAGAGTACCTTCTATTTCTATTTTGTGGAATAGTTTGTGAAGAACTGGGATTAAATCTTCTTTGACGGTCTGATAGAACTCTGCACTAAACCCATCTGGTCCTGGGCTTTTTTTGGTTGGGAAACTATTAATGACTGCTTCTATTTCTTTTGGGGATATGGGACTGTTTAGATCGTTAACTTGATCCTGATTTAAATTTGGTACCTGGTATCTGTCTAGAAATTTGTCCATTTTGTCCAGGTTTTCCAGCTTTGTTGAGAATAGCCTTTTGTAGAAGGATCTTACGGTTTATTAGATTTCTTCAGGATCTGTTGTTATGTCTCCCTTATCTTTTCTGATTTTGTTAATAAGGATATTGTCCCTGTGCCCTCTAGTGAGTCTAGCTAAGGGTTTATCTATCTTGTTGATTTTCTCAAAGAACCAACTCCTCGTTTGGTTAATTCTTTGAATAGTTCTTCTTGTTTCCACTTGGTTGATTTCACCCCTGAGTTTGATTATTTCCTGCCATCTACTCCTCTTGGGTGAATTTTCTTCCTTTTTGCTAGAGCTTTTAGATGTGTTGTCAAGCTGCTAGTGTGTGTTCTCTCCAGTTTCTTTTTGGAGGCACTCAGAGCTATGAGTTTCCCTCTTAGAAATGCTTTCATTGTGTCCCATAGTTTTGGGTATGTTGTGGCTTCATTTTCATTAAACTCTAAAAAGACTTTAATTTCTTTCTGTATTCCTTCCTTGACCAAGGTATCATTGAGAAGAGTGTTGTTCAGTTTCCAGTGAATGTTGGCTTTCCATTATTTATGTTGTTATTCAAGATCACCCTTAGTCCATGGTAGTCTGATAGAATGCATGGGACAATTTCAATATTTTTGTATCTGTTGAGGCCTATTTTGTAACCTATTTTGTAATTATATGATCAATTTTGGAGAAAGTTCTGTGAGGTGCTGACAAGAAGGTATATCCTTTGGTTTTAGGATAAAATGTTCTGTACATATCAGTTAAGTCCATTTGTTTCATAACTTCTGTTAGTTTCACAATGTCCCTGTTTAGTTTCTGTTTCCACGATCTGTCCTTTGATGAAAGTGGTGTGTTGAAGTCTCCCACTGTTCTTGTGTGAGGTGCAATGTTTGCTTTGATGTTTACTAAAGTGTCTTTAATGAATGTGGCTGCCCTTGCATTTGGAGCATACATATTCAGAATTGATAGTTCCTCTTGGAGGCTTTTAACTTTGATGAGTATGAAGTGTCCCTCCTTGTCTTTTTTGATAACTTTGGGTTGGAAGTCGATTTTATTCGATATTAGAATGGCTACTCCAGCTTTTTTCTTCAGACCATTTACTTGGAAAATTGTTTTCCAGCCTTTCATTCTGAGGTAGTGTCTGTCTTTTAGCAGCAAGATATTTGGTCCTGTTCGTTTAGCCAGTCTGTTAGTCTGTGTCTTTTTATTGGGGTGTTGAGTCCATTGATATTAAGAGATATTAAGGAAAAGAAATTGTTGCTTCCTTTTTTTGTTGTTGTTAAAGTTGGCATTCTGTTCTTGTGGCTGTCTTCTTTTTGGTTTGTTGAGGGATTACTTTCTTGCTTTTTCTAGGACATGATTTCTGTCCTTGTATTGGTTTTTTGAATCCTTTGAAAGGCTGGATTTGTGGAAAGATAATGTGTGAATTTGGTTTTGTTGTGGAATACTTTGGTTTCTCCATCTATGGTAATTGAGAGTTTGGCCGGGTATAGTAGCCTGGGTTGGCATTTGTGTTCTCTTAGTGTCTGTACAACATCTGTCCAGGCTCTTCTGGCTTTCATAGTCTCTGGTGAAAAGTCTGGTGTAATTCTGATAGGCCTGCCTTTATATGTTACTTGACCTTTCTCCCTTACTGTTTTTAATATTCTATCTTTATTTAGTGCATTTGTTGTTCTGATTATTATGTGTAGGGAGGAATTTCTTTTCTGGTCCAGTCTATTTGGAGTTCTGTAGGCTTCTTGTATGTTCATGGGCATCTCTTTCTTTAGGTTTGTGAAGTTTTCTTCTATAATTTTGTTGAAGATATTTGCTGGCCCTTTAAGTTGAAAATCTTCATTCTCATCCACTCCTATTATCCGTAGGTTTGGTCTTCTCATTGTGTTCTGGATTTCGTGGATGTTTTGAGTTATCTTTTTGCATTTTGCATTTTATTTGATTGTTGTGTCCATGTTTTCTATTGAATATTCTGCATCTGAGATTTTCTCTTCCATCTCTTGTATTCTGTTGCTGATGCTCGAATCTATGGATCCTGATTTCTTTCCTAGGATTTTTATCTCCGGAGTTGACTCCCTTTGGGTTTTCTTTATTGTTTCTACTTCCTTTTTTAGCTCTTGGATGATTTTGTTAAATTCCTTCACCTGTTTGGTTGTGTTTTCATGAAATTCTTTAAGGGATTTTTGTGTTTCCTATTTAAGGACTTTTACTTGTTACCTGTGTTCTCCTGTATTTCTTTAAGGGAGTTGTTATGTACTTCTTAAAATCCTCTACCAGCATCATGAGATATGATTTAAATCCAAATCTTGCTTTTCCATTGTGTATCCAGGCTGGCTGTGTTGGGAGTACTGGGTTCTGATGATGCCAAATAGTCTTGATTTCTGCTTGTAAGATTTTGGTGGTTGCCTTTTGCCATCTGGTAATCTCTGGTGTTAGTTGTTCTTGCTGTTTCTGGCTGGAGCTTGTTCCTCCAGTGAGTCTCTATGCCTATGTCAGCATTCCTGGGAGACTAGCTCTCTCCTGTTGCGACCAGTGCACAGAAAGCTGTGAAACTGCCCACCTCCTGGGTGCAGATGTAGGCCTGGAGGACCCTTTCCCAGCTGCTCTGCCACTTCTATGCACTTATGACTAGTTCTGCATTAGTGAGTCACCTGAGAGAAAATGGAGATCACCCCTGAGTCCTTGGGTCACAGCAATTTCTGGAGGCAAGCTCTCCTCTGGCAGGTAAGATGAGGGCTGAGGATCAGCCTCATCTGATTGCATATGTAGTCCACTTAGACCCTTTCCCAATTGCTGTCCTGCTTCTGTGGTCTGTGCCCTATTTTTTCTTTCTTTTTTTCTCACTGTATTTTGTTTTGAAATATGTTGGAAGAATGTCTGAGTTGTTGGGAAAATTGCAGGAAAAAAATGGAGGTGCTTAAGAAACAAACAACCAAATGGCTGAAATAGGAAAACAAAAGTGGTCACTCTACTCCTTTCTGCAAGGGTTGCAGAGTTGGCTTTGCAACTGGATAATTTTCAGGTGACGATAGAAGCACTTAAGAGGCAAGAGACACTGGCAAAGATAGAATAAAATGTCTCAGCAAGAGCAACTGAGCAAGAGCATGGGAGTTTCCAACAGAAAGAAAAAGGGAAAGAAGGAATGAAACTGGTCAGGAGGGTGGTCAGATCGGAGAAAAGTGGAAAAACTGGGATAACGCTGTGATAAACAGCCTATTCCATGAAAGGGGATTAATTTTGAACCAGTTTTCCCACCAGAATTCAAGGAGGTGTGGTCTGGCTTAGTAAGATCATCATCAGCTTTTCTAGTAGTCATACAACATATGCTTGGTAATGGTGTGGGAAAAAGTTATTACAAGATAAGGGAGTGTCCTATAAAAATGATAGATCTAAGGCAGTTTAAAAAGGTCATGATGTCATGTAGGCTGCACTAGCCTTATCTGAAGTAAATTCTAAGTTACTGGGCTACTCAAAATATACTTATTCCCTAAGACTGTAAGGGATTGATTCTATAGGCTGATCCCCAGTTGCAATGGGTAATATGATGTAGGAAACAAGCCACAAATATTGAGCAGTAGATTGAAGGGAATGAATAAATAAAACACCAGTTGCTATGTGAATGGTAGTACTCTGATATATAAGAACAGATTCAATTTGTAAATGGTACTATAATATCATTTAGTGTCGTTAAGAGCTTGGGGCCAAAATGAGGAACCCAAGTAAACAGTCCACCTCATTTACAAGGATTATATAAGGCTCTAGGGAAACCTTTACTAAAATTTTACAAAGATTAGTCTCAGCTGTGAATGAAGCCAAATCATATTTTTACACAAAGCAAGTGTTGATAGAGATCTTTGTGTTTGAAAATACTGAATATAAAAAGTTATTAGATCATTAAAGCTGCAGGTAATTCCAATGGCTGAATGAGTGAGGGATAAGACCAATATTGGTTCTAAAATGTACCATGCTGATATAATAGGTTAAAATTTGTGGGTTTCCCAGGTCTTGCAGTTTCATAAGTCATATACTCCATGAGGGCAGTGGTAGCAGACATGTAGAACAGGAGGTTCAGAAGTCCTGTAAGTAAATACATTGAATGACCACAAAGAAATAACTTGTCAGTAGGTAGATAAATTATTACATAGGGTGATTAAAAGCTTATAAAGTTTGGGGGAACTGAAGACAGAGACACCCAGGATGGGGAAAAGTCATTAATTTGGGGTTTCAGCTATGTGGCATACCTCATTCACATTGGGAAGCTAATTTCTTGAATCTCAGGTGCTGGCTAAATTCATTTTTACAGGAGGAAGAAAATTGATCCTAAAAACTACTTGAGGCTATATGACATTCTTCAGGTAGAGATGAGTGAAGGGACTTAGAATACCCCAGACTAGGTCAGTGAAGGAGAAACTATGTTAATGAAGAGAGTTTTCCATTATGAGAAGAACCCAAGAAAGCCATCCAGGCAATAGTAGACTTTAACCTTTATTAGCAGAGTTTCCTCTCAAAGCTATAGTTAAAGGTCCTGATATCAAAATGTCCAGTGCTTTAATTGCAGGAAATATGGTCAC
Source organism: Mus caroli (assembly GCF_978045245.1). Lineage (NCBI taxonomy): Eukaryota > Metazoa > Chordata > Mammalia > Rodentia > Muridae > Mus > Mus caroli. Next base: position 55,652,624 of record NW_028227273.1, read on the forward strand.
TTGCAAAGGGACTGTGACCAAGCCACCAAAGGCCTCAGATCTCAAAATGACTGGTGCTTTAACTGTAGAAAATGTGATTATTGGCAACAAAATTGTGAACAAGGCATTTGTAAGCACAATGTTTTTTTCTAAATAAAAACCAGAAAGAAAGCCTAGACTTCTAGGGTTGTACAGGTGATCTGTCAGACTTGCCACTGGGTGAGTTAATATAGGTCCAAAAGAAGACATCCAAGGAAAACTCTTCTTGTCAGGAAATGGCCTTGGGGCCCTAGCTCAGGCCAATGAAGCAAATATTATGAGCTATTGCTGCCAAAGAGTAACATGCAGACCAAAAACCCTCCATTTGGCATTGGAGATTTAATGCACATTACTGCAAGCAGCAGAGCTCTTGACTTAGTCACAGGTAAATATCTCTCTCATTCAATTGCTGAAAATTTAATATCATAAATAACTCCTGTTCTCATGTCTTAAGGATGATCTTGGAAGGAGGGGATTGAATTTGCAAGGATGCATTCTGCACCCAGAATTTATAAGTGAAGATTTCAAAGGATAAAGTAAAATTATAACCTACATAAAAAGATAGCTGCAATTTAATGTGGATTATATGTTTTCTCAGTTGTTACTGTTTCCTTACATCATGAGTAAAACCACTCATGAAAAGAGAGTAAGGGGCTTGGAAGTACTAAAAACTGTGTGTTCTGACAAACTATTGATAGTGATCAGAGGCCAAATCTAAAAATGCAAGTAAATGGTGTTGAAATAGAAGATTTGGTGGATATGGCAGTTGATGTACCTATCATATCACAAAAAGGATGAAATTGAGAATAGCCAGTTTGTATACAGATTCTAGGTATTTAAAAGTTATCTTAGAAAAAAAAAACCAAATCATGAGATGGGATAAATATGTGAGAATGGAAAGTCAAATAGGAGTGTTAATGCCTTAAGTTGCTGATATACCCTTAAATTTATGAGGAAGTGATCTTTTAAAACAGTGTGCTACCTAGATTAATATTCCTGTAATCTCAGACACAGCCCCTAATGAAATGAAAAGTCAAATGATAGATGCTTATTGGGGAGGGGATTGATATATGTCATCAAAACAATCTCAGGCTGTTCACCTTGTTCAAATATAGGATATAAAGGCCATTGGGCTATTAAATTTTATGTGGAGGGGAACTGGTTGAATAACAATGTTTTTACCATTAAAATGGTTTACTGACAAGTCTGTAGACAGATCAATGGCCCATAACTAAGGAAAAATTACAGGCACTTGAGCAGCTGGTACAATAGGAGTTGAAGACTCAACATATATAAAAGCCTAGTAGCCCAGGCAATTCTTCTGAATTTGTTATATAAAAAGGACACCAAGGAAATGAAAAATGTCAGAAGATTTAAGAGCAGTGAATAGAGTAATCCAATCAGTGGGTCTGTTACAGCCCAGAATTTCTTTACTTTCTTCATTACTTAATGGCCTATGATTATAATTTTGTTACTGTCCACTTGCATGAGCAAGATAAGGAAAGGTTTGCTTTCACAGAATCTACTTAAAATAATGCACAATTCATAAAAAGACATCAGTGGATTCTGCCATGGGGAATGTTAAAGAGTCTAAATTTTGTCAATATTTTGTGCAACAATCACTACATTTTATTCATGGGATAGTTCCTCAGTCCATTGTTTGTCATTACATAGATAATATTTTCTGGACTTATTCTGACACAGATACTTTACAGAAAATGTTTAAGGAAACACAAAGAATTCTCCCATGTTGGGGATTAAATATTGCTCCTGAATAATGATGCAGAGCAGGTTCTATTAACTGTTTGGATTTAAAATAACTCAACAAAAATTCAACCACAAAAAGAAAGATCAATTACAAAGTTTTCATAATTTTCCAAAATTAATGGGAGATATTAATTCCCAATGGCCCATCATTGGATTAACTACTCAAGAGATAAGTAATTTGTTTCAAGTGTTGCAAAGAGATTCAGACTTAGGTAATCTAGGACAGCTCTTAGTGGATTTTTATTTAGTGTCTTACTTAGCTAACTCACAAAAAGTTGAGATTGGATCATTACATTTCTTTAACATGCTTTAAAGGGGGCAACAGTTGAGAAGTATGTCTCGATTTTAATCCTCTACAATAAAGTGACTACCTCCTAGGCAAATTTCCCAAGACACTTTTTATGGCTTTCTCTTCTCTAGCTGTTTTCTCTGGGTATCTCATAGACTCTCTCCCCATGGCTAAATTCAGGTTTTCTCTCTCCACCTCCTCTCCTGGCTGGCAGGAAATCCAGCCTTATTCTCTCCCCCTTCTCAGTACTAGCTATTAAACTTTCTTTATTCCCCCTACCCAATACATGGTCATTTTCCCCCTTTCCCTTCCCTGTCCCTTTGACACCCAGGTACCTCCTCCCACCCCCCTTGTGATTGCTTTCCTCGCCCTCCCTGGTGGGATTGAGGCAAACTTACTTGGGCCCTGTGACTTGCTAACCCTTTTGAGTTCTGTGGATTGTATCCTGGGTATTGTGTACTTTGGGGGGATAATAGTCATTTCTTTCTGAAGACCTGAGGGCTCGGAATGAAGGAAAACAGGCAACCTTGGGAGATAGGATGTGGGTAGACCCTCTAGAATGTATCAGATACCTGGGTGGTGAAAGACTTTCAGGCTTCAAAGGGAGAGAACTTAGATGAAATGCCCTACAGTGAGAAGAAGGAACTTGAAGAACCCACCTCCATTAGAAAGACAGAGCATCAAGTGAGGGATGGGATTGCCATCCCGCAGTCAAAGACTCTGACCTAGAATTGTCCCTGTCTGAAAGAACTGCAGAGACAAAAATGGAGAAGAGTCTGAGGAAAAGGGGGTCCAGCACAGGCCCAAATTGGGATCTAGCTCAAAGGGAGGCCCCAAGGTCTGATGCTATTACTGAGGCTATGGTGTGCTCACAAAAAAATTGGCCTATCATAACTGTCCTCCAAAAGACTCAACAAGCAGTTGAAAGGGTCAGAAACAGATATTCACACCCAACCAATGGACAGAAGCTACTGACTGCTGTGGTTGAATTATGGAAAAGCTGGAAGAAGCTGAGAAGGAGGGCAACCCTGTAGGAGGACCAGCAGTCTCAACTAACCTGAACCCCTGAGATCTCTCAAACACTGAGCCACCAACCAGGCAGCATACACCAGCTTATATAAATCCCAAAACACATATACAGCAGATGACTGCTGGGTTTGATCCCATTCAGAGAAGATGCACCTAACCCTTAAGAGACTAGAGGCCCCAGGGAGTGGGGAGGTCTGGTGGGGTCTGGAGTGGGGGTGTGGAGATATCCTCCTGGAGATAGGGAGAGGAGGTATGGGATGTGGAACATTCAGAGAGTGGATCAAGAGGGGGACATAATATGGACTGTAAAAAAGATTAAATAATTTTTTAAAGTTATTTATTTAAAAAACTTTTTTTGACACATCAGGGAACAATAGCTGGTCTTTACACAAGATTGAGAGAGGAGAATCTGTGTATAAGTACTGTAACCAGAAATAGGTCAGAAGGATATCAACATTTGAATCGTCACACAGTGCACAATTAAATTATGCCTTCAACTACAGAAATGTAGCAGATAAACATAAACTTTAATAGACAAGAGACTGCAAGATGCTTATGTGGATTACATAGATTCCAAACATGATTATATTTTGGTTATTTTGCTTTAAAGTCATTCTCTTATTGATAAGAAATATAGTATTATGGAATGGTTTTTCTTAGCAAACAAAGTAAAATTAAAGACTTACATAGAAAAAATTCTGATGTCATCATAAAAGTTAGAACTATATAAATTGTTAGAAACAGACCTGGCAGAAAGATACATTATCCTTATAGAATGCCATATGGGTAACCAATGACAATTGGTAACAAATTTTAGCATCCAAGGCAAGAAAAATGACACAGCTTACATTTTCATTCATATTTAACTCTTTATTGTACACCTTATTTAATTACTCATAAATTAATCCAATACAACATAATTTTATACGTGATCAATGTATTATAATGAAGTGTAGCTGATTTCAGGATAAAAGATAAATTCTCATTGTTGGTCCCAGAACTGTCTTAGATATTTCAACAGATGTTGATGTATATTTTGAATGTCCATATATGAAATTTACATATTTATAAAAAATCATATTGCAGATAAATAAGCAAGTTCTCCTTCAATCCAAATTACAAATTACTAACTCTCTCATGTTTTAAAAAGACATTCTATCATGGGGAACAAAATACCCATGGACAGAGTTTAGAGAGACAAAGTTTAGAGCTGAGACTGAAGAAAGGACCATCCATAGACTGCCCCACCTGGGGATCCATTCCATAGGCAACCACGAAACCCAGACACTTTTGCATATGTCAGCAAGATTTTGCTGACAGGATCCTAATATAGCTATCTCTTGAAAGGGTATGCCAGTGCCTGGCAATTACAGAAGTGGATGCTCACAGTCATCTATTGGATGGAACACAGGGCCCCTAAAAAGGAACTAGAGAAAGTACCCAAGGAGCTAAAGGGGTCTGCAACCCTATAGGAGGAACAACAATATGAACTAAGCAGTACTCCCAGAGCTTGTATTTCTAGTTGCATATATAGCAGAGAATGGCCTAGTTGGCCATTAATGGGAGGAGAGGCCCTTGGGCTTGTGAAAACTATATGCCCCAGTACAGAGGAATTCCAGGGCCAGGAAACAGGAGTGGGTGGGTTGGGGAGCATAGTTAGGGTATAGGGGATTTTCAGAGAGGAAACTAGGAAAGGGGATAGCATTTGAAATGTAAATGGAGAAAATATATATATATATATAAACATTTTACCTAGTACAAGTACATGCACATAAATGATTCCAGGCTGTCTTATATATGACATTTTTTGCTATTTAACTGATCAAAGTATTTAAAAATAATGTTTAATAAAATACTATGTTTTCATCTGTTATCATACTCTTTTTGGTATTTAATGATAAGTTCCTCAATTTTTCATATAGGATACATGCATAGTTATGTTTAAGAAAAATTAAGAGGGCATTTAAAAAAATCCACATAAATAAATCTACAAACCAACAGAATAGTTTATTAAAGCAGATCCTACTTAACAGTGTATAATCAGACTTCTCACAAGAATTGGAAAAACATAAGGATATTTTTTAATTTGAATTTTTTTTAATGTAAGGCTTTATTTCACAAGTCACAATTTTTTAAAAATGGATGAATGTTTACTATGTAATTTTCATGACAATTAGCTTGAAACAACATAATTGTATTATAAACTAAACAATTGTTATAGCACGTAATAAAGTAAGTATTGGTAAATGTACTAACATCATGGAGTAATTACATTTTTTTCTAAGCAGACCATCAATATTTTTTAATACTATCCAAGATCAACCATTGCCTGGCATAATTAGGAAAAACACAAATAACAAGATATTTTTTATAAGAACATATATTAAAAAAAGAAAGATGAGTTTTGTACAGGGAATGAATTACAGAAAAAGCCTCTAATTTGTTAACTATTTTATATAATGTCTACTAGCATTTATTTGATATAAAAATGTTCCTGTATAGGTTACCTAATGCCCCCTTTACATCCTTATTCCTCAGGGTATAGATGAAAGGGTTCAGTGTAGGAGTTACTACTCCATAGAAGAGAGCCATGAACTTGGGTTGGTCTTTTGTAATAGAGGAGGGAGGCTGAAGATACATACTAATGGCTGGACCATAAAACAAGAGAACCACAATTAGATGAGAGGAACATGTCCCAAAGGCCTTTTTTCTTCCCTCTGAAGATTTGATTTTAAGGACAGCATGTCCAATACTAGCATAGGAGGCAAGAATTAAACACAGAGGAATAGCTAAGAGAAAAATGCATACGACTGAGAGAGCAAGCTCATTAGTCTCTTTTTCACCACAAGCAGTTTTTATCAGAATTGGAATCTCACACACTAAGTGATCCATTTTATTGTGGCCACAAAGAGGCAATTGCAGTGTCACAGTGGCCTCTGAGACAGCATAGAAAATTCCAGTCAGCCACACAGAGGACACTAACAGGACACAGTTGCGCTGATTCATTATGAGGGTGTAGTGCAGTGGTTTGCAGATGGCCACATATCGGTCAAAGGACATAAGAGCCAGGAGGACACACTCTGTACCCCCCATTGTGTGGAAGAAATAAAGTTGAACTACACACCTCGTGTAGCTGATGGTCTTTGAAGATCCCCAAAGGTTAATTAACATCTGAGGTACAATGCTTGTGGTGTAGCACATGTCCAGAAAGGAGAGGTTGGTGAGGAAGAAATACATGGGGCTATGTAGACAGGGGTCTAATATAGACACGAGAATGATGGCAATGTTTCCAGCCATGGCTGTGGGGTATGTTACCAGAAGAATAATAAAGAGAGGAAGTTCCAGCCAAGGACAGTCTGCAAAACCAAGTAGAATAAACTCTTCTGGGTGACTTTTATTGATCAATGCCATTCTCTGCAATCTGACTCTCCTATAGTAAAGAAGTATCAAGAAAGTTAGTGTTATAGAAATAGCAAAGCCTCATGATTCATTGCTTGTGGCTATGGAAACCACGATTAGCATTCCACATTTGAAATGCCATGGGTGATGATTAGGAGACATCTCACTCCATATAGAGCTTTGAGCCAAAGCAAGAGGACCTGGGCTTTATCTTCAGTACTTAGGTAAAAATGATGGCAAGGGATACACATATCTATACTCCCATCTATATTTAAAAAAAATAAACTGCTCATTTTTCAGGAGCTTGCTGACCAGCTAATGTATCTGTATTGATGAACTCCAAGATTAGCAGGAGGCACAGTCTCCAAACATAAAGTAGAAATCAAGTATAGAAATATTTGACATAGACTCTAGATTTTATATGCAGGATACATCCATAGAATAGAAACATGGACTCATACACATTCACACACAATTATAATCTTACATGCACAAAATATTATAGCAACTGTTGATTTAACTTTTATTTCTGATACAAATTTAAAAGGGAGTTTTAAATTATCTGACTATACATGTAACATAAAGGTGAGGAACTAATTTTAAGAGCAGTGATGAAGGCATTACTGAAACACCTTAGAAATACTTCCAGGAATCAGTCAGAGAAGTTGGAAGAAAGAGCTCTGAGATTTTAGTATGGAAAATTGGCTGGTCCAATTCTATATTCTGGGCTGAACTATCAAACCTTCTACATGTGTAATGAATACATTTGAGATATCTACAAACCTCCTCTATGTACTTGAGATTGAGCAAGTAGTTAAAACTTGACGTTTTTCTTCATATTTGTACAGTTATCAACAATCCTCTATTTATAAACCAAATGAGTTAAGCCTCAATTACAGTGTTGTTCTTTTGTGTCATATATGTGCTTAATTTTGTAACTATTTAGTGGATGGTTTGACATTTAATAATTTGTGATAAATTATTATTAACTCATTCATCTTCTAGATGTATTTATTTATCAACTGATTTTAATTCTCTTTTTCATTATAAAAATTGGGTCAACACTCAGAGACTTTTTTTTTATTTACATTGATATTATAAGTATATTTTACGTCCAAGTATCCTTTGTCAACTGATATCTGAATTCAGACTGTGTGACATTCAAATACTACTAATTTTGTATTTCCTGGATATATTCCAGTACTTCATAGTTACAGTAAATGCTATTATAATAAGATCAAGAAACAAAGTAAAAAAATGTTTTGAGAAGTATAAAGGTTTATGTACTCATTTTATATGAGTGTTTTATACAAACTCATCTCTGTCATAAAATGAATATTCAAATGTGATATTAAGTGTATCAAAAGATGGCCTAGTCGGCCATCACTGGAAAGAGAGGCCCATTGGACACGCAAACTTTAAATGCCCCAGTACAGGGGAACGCCAGGGCCAAAAAAATGGGAATGGGTGGGTAGGGAAGTGGGGGGAGGGTGTGGGGGACTTTTGGGATAGCATTGGAAATGTAATTGAGGAAAATATGTAATAAAAATATTTAAAAAAAAGAAAATTAAAAAAATATATCCTTCCATTGCCCAAATTTACTTTTCTAGCCAATCAGCAGCTTCATAGTAAACTGTATTTTTGCAGTTAGAAGCACAAAACAGTCTATGCTTCATTGGAACCTCAGGGCCACCTTGTGAGCTTCCAAAAGAGTCTCTCAGACCAAGATATGACTCTTGTTCTATGACTACACATCAGGTAAGATGCATAAATTAAAGAAAATAGAAAAGAAAAAATCTTGTATGTTACAAAATTAATAATTCCCACAAGTTATTTTTAATACAATTTTTAAATCATATCTTACTGCTCCAGGTGTTTTGCTTCCATATATGCCTGTGTACCACATGTGTCTCTGGTGCCCACAGAGGCCAGAAAATAGCAAAGAATACCTAGAAGTGAAATTAATGATGGTTGTGAGCCTCCATGTGAACGCTGGGGATAGAAACCAGTTCCTCTAGAGGAGCAGTCAATATGATTAACAGCTGAGCCATCTATCCAATCCCTCAACAACTTCCTATTGAGTTTTTTTGTGTATGTGATAAGCATTCTAACAAGTTTTTCTACTCTTAAAATCCTTTAGCATTTGTTCCCAAATAAGAAAATCTTATTTTTGTATTTTAAGATATATTCCCTCCTCCAAATTCCTCACACACATACTTCCCCTTTCCCCTATATCCACTCCTTCTTTTTCCTTTCAGGAAAGAGCAAGTCTTCCAGTGATATCAATGACCACTGCGAACAAGATGCAGTAAGACTAGGCACAAACCCTTACATCTGGACGAGGCCACCCAGTAAGAGAAAAAGGGTCCCACAGGCAGCTAAAGAGTCAGAGACACTCCACCCTTACTATTAGGAGTCAAACAATGTGGATGGAGGTGGAAAAAAAATCATTCCAAGTAAGGCAACTCAGAACCCAAAACACAAACATGATATGTACTCACTTATACATGGATATTAACCATTAAATAAAGAATAATCACACAATCCACAGATCCAAAGAAGTTAGATAAAGAGGAGTGGTCTAAGGTGGGTGCATGGATCTCCCTAGGAAGGGGAAATATAATTGATTTTGTGGGTTGACTGGAATGTTCTTATTCAGTGATGTGACACAATTTCAACTATACGGAATCAGCATGTAAAATCACTGATCAAATGCAGGCTGTTTGTCTGAGAATGCTGTCCATATGTCTGCTTGCATTTTCATACCACCATATTACATTCAAATTCAGTTTGATAAGATACACATTTGTGGTTATATTACAGTACTGTGGTTTTGTAGGTTGGAAAATGTTGTCTTTATTTTTAAACACCCTTCATATATAATATTTTTATGATAGAGTAAAGCTTTAGATGAAATACATGAACAAGATTAATCTTGTTTTAAATGTGTTTTTATAAGATCAAATGACTAAACATTAATACTTCACTCAGGTAACCAACAGTTGAGAAATAGTGTTTGCAGAAACTTAAGTGCTTATAAGTTTGGTTTCAGTGATAGACTGATAAAGAAATGAGTTAAAAGTTAAAGTCTAGTTGTTCCTAAAGCCATTGAAATAGATACATCCAAAACTTATGAATGGCTTATTGAAATGAAGTTGTCTTTCCTGTGCACTAATTAGATATTATAGCCTACATTTTCCACCTTTCCTAGGAATGTATGCCTACCAAACAGATGTATCTTCACTTACCTTATTTTGATAAACCCCCTTTATTTGATTTAAAAATAATTATGTAGAAAGATTTTTTTTTCCTTTTCAGAGGACAAAGAAATTCTGGTATAAAAGTGAGACTTTAAAATTTGCTTTAGAACACTCAGGATTTTAGTTCATACAAAGAACCCAAAAGGAGGGAAAGCTCTAGTTAAGAAGACAGTAATAGAAAATATCAAGAAGGCTTTTATGTCATCATGCTTCTTTGCTATTCCCGAGAGTCCGGGGCATTGTTTTCACAGACAACTCATTTACCCTTGTCCTCAGTGACTAGACAGAGAAAGTTCCCTGGGAAAGAGTTCTCTGAGGACATGCTTCTTATACAGTTAGTCACCTGCTGTGCTGAGGAGAGAAGACAATCTTTGATGCAGTGGGAAGCGTTTTAAATAAATTTATTCCATTTCCCAACACACTGAACACCCACTAAAAAGTACACAGTTAAAGATGAGCATGTTTGAATCAGTTATCCTAAGGAATTTAAATGAGAATTGTTTTGTATGTTACCTTGTTCAAAGAGATCATATAAGATTTTTATTATCTCTAGTATAAGAAAGAAGTAATTAAAACCATGAGAATAATAAAAATAATATGCAATGAAGTCATACCCACTGTAAGTAATCTACAAATACCAAGAAAAAAATCTAAGTATTTAGTATTTTATAACAATTAAAAGGCAATGATAAGAAAGCAATCTTCTTGCTACTTACTGAATAATGTATACAGTGTATTCTTCCATTTTCTTGATACAAATTGCTCACATAGGCCATGCAACAGTTTTAAGATTCTGCCTCCATGAATTCATACATAGGCAATGTATCTAATAACAATGACTGTACTAACTCTGTCCTCACCACAACATTATGAGTCCTGTGGGACTTAGAATATTTCAATACACATGACAAGCTTTTAATAATCCAAATGTACATTAATTTGAGAAGTAAATTAAACAATTCGAATAATAAGTACAAGGAGAAGTCCACTTCTACTTTGTCCACCTATATCTTTGTGACCCCCCCGTTTTTAGATATATTCTTTATTTACATTTAAAATGTTATCCCCTTTCCTATTTTCTCATCCGAAAATCCCCTGTCCTTCTCCACCTCCCCCTGATCCCCAACCCACCACTCCCATTCCTGTTCCTGGCATTCCCATATACTGGGGCATAGAGCCTTCACAGGACCAAGGGCCTCTCCTCCCATTGATGACAGACTAGATCATCCTCTGCTACATATATAGCTAGAGCCACAAGTTCCACCATGTGATTTCTTTGATTAGTGGTATACTTCCAAGGAGCTCTGTGGGTACTGATTAGTTCATATTGGTGTTCCTCCTATGGGGCTTCAGACCCCTTCAGCTCCCTGGGCACTTTCTCTGGCTCCTTCATTGGGGACCCTGTGCTCTGTCCAATGGATGACTATGAGCATCCACTTCTGTTGGCATAGCCTCACAGGAGACCCCCTTTTCACTGCACATATGTTTGGTGTTCTATGCTCCTTTCCTCTAGCACTCAATGCACTGGTACTTGTAATATATCTGTACCCCTCAGTGCTAATTCCAGAACAAACATGATCTTGTTGAACATAGATGGTGGAAACCTTCAGAGAAAGGATAGCCAGTAAAATGAAACAATAGGTAGCTAACTTGGAGTGCCACCCAAGCAGAAACTCTGGTGGCATATGTTCACAGATCCTGTAGCAGCAGTTATGCCCAGGCATTAATTTGTACAAACTTTGATATGAATTCCTGTTTCTATAGAGTACATTTGGAATGCCCACACTTGCCTTTGTTATTTCAGACTTTGTGTTGTAAATAGGCTTACAGTTAGTTCTAGCCTTATGGAAATTAACATATAACACACATATAAATTCATTGTTGCTATTTATTAATTTATTTACACTGCATATTTTATTCCCCCCACCCTCCAATTGTTCTACATCCCATAACTCTGCCCTACCCCCTGTCTCCACCTAGATGTCCCCACTCTCCACCCCACCTGATCTCTAAACTCCCTGTGGCCTCCAGTTTCTTGAGGGTTAGGTGCATCATCTCTGAATGAATATAGCCTCAGAAGTCCTCTAGTGTATGTGTGTTGGGGCCCTCAAATCAACTGGTGTATGCTGCCTATTTGGTGGTCCAGTGTTTGAGATATCTCAGGGGTCCAGATTGAGACTACTGGTCCTCCTACAGGGTTGCCCTTCTCTTCAGTTTCTTTCACCCTGCCATAATTAATCAACAGGGGTCAGCTGCTTCTGTCCATTGTTTAGGCGCAAATATCTGCATCTGGCTCTTACAGCTGCTTGTTGAGTCTTCTGGGGTGTGGTCATAAAAGCCCCTTTTTGTGAGTGTTCCATAGCCTCAGTAATAGGGTCAGGCTTTGGGACCTCCCTTGAGCTGGATACCATTTTGGGCCAGTAGCTAGAACTTCTTTTCCTCAGGCTCCTCTCCATTTCCATCCCTGCGATTCTTTCAGACACGAACAATTATGGGTCGGAGTTGTGACTGTGGGATGGCTCCTCTCTCCCACATTTGATGCCCTGTCTTCCTGCTGGAGGTGGGCTCTATAAGTTCCCTCTCCCTACTGTCAGGCATTTCAATTAAGGTCCTTCCCTTTAAATCCTTAGAGTCTCTCATCTCCCAGGTCTCTGGTGCATTCTGGAGATTCCCCACAACCTCCTATCTCCTGAGGTTGTCTGTTTCCATTCTTTCTGCTAGCCTCCATGTTTCAGTCCTTTTCCCCTCACCCAATAAAAGATCAGGTCCCTCTCTCCTCCCCACTCCTCCCTGCCATCCACTTTCCCTCCCAGGTCCTTCCCTCCCTCCCCACTTGTAAATTTTCCCCACCTCTTTTAAAATATTTCCTTTACTAAATTTCCTCCCTTGTCCCATTTGCAATACCCCATCTATGCCCAATGGATCATATGAAAATCCATTAAAAAGAGCCCAAGACAAATTAAAGAGGTATATCTTACTATCATGTATTATGTGCCACTATTTCTCCCTCAGGTTTATCATGCCATACTGGTTGCTGTTATGATTCATAAACATCACAGGGGGCTCTGCAAATGGTTGTTTCCCTCTTCTGGAAGATAGCATGGAACCTTCTGGTACCATGAAAGCTGGCCCTCAGGGAAATGACTTTTAGATCCTCCAGGTTCCGTGACTATATTGCATGGTGTCTTAACCTTCTACCTTTGGGGTGTAATCAAGGGCAATTGCAGCAGCCTATAATATTTTGGGAGTCTATTGGAAAACCCCAATCAACCACTCAAGAGGAAGCTTCTCATTCTTGATGTGGAGTTCTTCTTTTATAGTATGTGGCTCTTATGGGGACAATTGTCAGTCCAGATAAGATTTCACACCAGGGCCAAGAAGTGGGGGTGGGTGGGGAGGGGAGCAGGGCAGGGGGGGTATAGGAGACTTTTGGGATAGCATTTGAAACGTAAATGAAGAAACTAATAAAAAATGGGAAAAAAAGATTTCATTTAACTTATATGTGTCTGCATTCATGTGTGTGCAAACACACACACCAAAAACAAAACCAAATAAATAAATAAATAAATAAAATGACAACAACAAAAATAACTTTAGGAATACAGGGAAACTATTCCTGGTACTAGAACGACCAGGGGCTAAGGTCATTAATTTTGGAGGAGAACCTACAACTGCCAATTTACTAAACCACTATCATCCTTCATTGTGTTCTTAGGGTTTTACTGCTGTGAACAGACACCACGACCAAGGTAACTGTTATAAAAGACAGCATTTAATTGGGTCTGGCTCACAGGTTCAGAGGTTCAGTCGTTTATCATCAAGGCAGAAGCATTGTAGTGTCCAGGCAGGTATGACACTGGAAGGGCTGAGAGTTCCAGGAGAAAACTCTCAGCAGGCTAGTAGGAGGTCTCAAACCCTACCCTCACAGTGACATACTTCCTCCAACAAGTCAACACTCATTCCTACAAGGGAAGTGCCACTCCTTGGGTCAATATACTCAAGCCACCCCAAATGCATTCTAAATATTTATCATTTATGCATATGTTGCCTAGTTTTATGCCAACTTGACATGAGCTAGAGTTATAGAAGACAGAACCTCAATTGAGAAAATGGCTCAGTTAGATCTGGCTATGTCATTTTATAAATTAATGACTGATTGTGGGAGGGCCTATTTCAAGGTGGGCAGTGCTGATTCTATAAGAAAGCAGATTGGCCAGGCCATGATAAGCAAGCCAGTAAAGAGCACTCCTCTATGGCCTCTGCATCAGTTGCTGCTCCAGATTTCTGTTTTATTTGGGTTCCTGTAATGACTTCCTTCAGTGATGTAATACAGTGAGGAAGTTCAAGCCAAATAAACTCTTTCTTTTCCAACTTGTTTTTAGTGGTGGTGTTTCATCATAGCAATAGTACCCTTTACTAAGACAATGCACATATAAAAATAGTTTTTACCCTTTGTCCAAGAACGTTGTTTTTGCAACCAGAGCCATTATACAAAATCACAATGTATCAAAATTCAGAGAAATTATATCTATGGCACACAGTTCCAATTGTACCTCTCCAATAAGATTCATGGATTTAGGTAACATTACAGAACAGATGAGAGTAAAATTACAAAAGCCAAAAGAACAGGACTTTTCCCATGGGAGTGTATCTCCTAAAAATTTCAATGAGACTACACCACAGTAGTCTCATCAGATAGATGCCTAAAACAACACCTGAATTAAGGTAACACCAAAGGGCATGCTAACAGGAGAGGAACAGAGTTCACAAGGCCTAGAGCCTGCACAAAGAACTACAGGCAATAGGGGAATGCAAGAGTCATAAACAATTCTCCTCTAAGGCAGAGAATCCCCCGACTGTTCAACCAATACTAAGTAATCAGTCCTGAGATCATATACATAGAAGGGCCATCATATGGAGTTGTGTTTTTAGGTACATATAGTAACAGTAACTAAGCAAAAAGGCTATTAATTTGAAAAGGTGCAAGGAGAATGCATGCCAGGTTGGAGAGGTGAAAGGGAAAGAAGAAAATGGTGTAATTATCTTAAATTTCAAAATTAAAACATTATTATAAAAAATAAAATTAAAGGAGATCAGGCTCATTTCTGAAGCAAGGAATATCAAAATTTGAAGTTTTTCAAACTTCAGTAGCATGAATTTTTGTCAAATAATCATAAGGCAATTAAAAGTCAGTCAATCTTACTAGGGTAACATGGTAAATGAATAGTTAATGATATGAGGCTATGCCCAATTTCTTACCATATGTGTATACTCTTTCCATCCATAAACATCTAGCCATTTTTTTAGGCTCTGTACTTGTAGCTTATTTCACTTGGGTAAAGAACATACAGCTCCATGTTGTTCAGTATGATTTGCACAGAAATAGCACATACTTCATTTTCTTTATTCTGACCTTTAAGTCTGAGGCTGACTTTTACTCTGTTAATGTCATCTTTCTCTCCTTTATTCCCTCCTTCCATTCCTCCCTTGTTCTGTTCTTTCCTTCCTTCTGTGTATGTTGCACATGTGTACATATATGTGTGCAGGTATGAGCCTGAGCCTGGAAACATGCTTGTGAATATCAGTAGTGGGGATTTGTGTCTTTTTCTCTTTTTTCCTTGATACAAGGTCTTTCTTATGAACCTGGGGTTCATCACCACACAGCATTCCACCATGTACATCAGCACAGACAAAGGTTGTAAGGTGAGCAATGCCCCTGATCCTCCTATTGCCAACTTACCCTTGGCACTGAAATTTCAAGCTTATGAATCCACATCCAATTTTTATATGGATGATGCAGATTCAACACAGGCCCTTATACTTTCACAGGAAGTACCCTTCCCTAACAAGCCATCTCCCCAAGACAAAATTAAAGTTGATTTTGAAAAGAAGTGTACCATTGAGTAAATGTGATCTCTTAAAATATAGTAAAATTTGAGAAAAGAGAGAGAGATTAATTTATTGCAAAGGCTAAATAGAAAAAGTCACATATCCACACATTATAGTCAGTACATTTGGACTATGAGTTGTAATCCAGCCTACAAGTTTTTTTTTTAATTAGGTATTTTCTTCATTTACATTTCCAGTGCTATCCCAAAAGTCCCCCATATCCTCCCCCACCCACTCCCCTACCCACCCACTCCCACTTCTTGGCCCTGGCGTTCCCCTGTACTGAGGCATATAAAGTTTGCAAGACCAATGGGCCTCTCTTTCCACTGATGGCCAACTAGGCCATCTTCTGATATATATGCAGCTAGAGACACGAGCTCCGAGGGGTACTGGTGAGTTCATATTGTTGATCCACCTATTGGGTTGGAGACCCCTTTAGCTCCTTGGGTACTCTCTCTAGCTCCTCCATTGGGGACCCTGTGATCCATCCAATAGCTAACTGTGAATATCCACTTCTGTGTTTGCTAGGCCCCAGCATAGTCTCACAAGAGACAGCTATATCAGCCAGGCATGGTGGCACAAGACTTTAATCCCAGCACTCAGGAGGCAGAGGCAGGCAGATTTCTGAGTTCGAGGACAGCCTGGTCTACAAAGTAAGTTCCAGGACAGCCAGGGCTATACAGAGAAACCCTGTCTTGAAAAACCAAAAAAAAAAAAAAAAAAAAAAGACAGCTATATCAGGGTCCTTTCAGCAAAATCATGCTAGTTTATGCAATGGTGTCAGCCTTTGGAGGCTGATTATGGGATGGATCCCCAGATATGGCAGTCTCTAGATGGTCCATTCTTTTGTCTCAGCTCCAAACTTTGTCTCTGTCACTAATTCCAAGGGTGTTTTGTTCTTAGTTCTAAGAAGGGGCAAAGTGTCCACACTTTGGTCTTCATTCTTCTTTAGTTTCATGAGTTTCACAAATTGTATCTTATATCTTGGGTATTCTAAGTATCTGGGCTAATATCCACTTATCAGTGAGTACATATCATGTGAGTTCTTTTGTGATTGGGTTACCTCACTCAGGATGATGCCCTCCAGGTCCATGATTTACCTAGGATTTTCATAAATTCATTCTTTTTAATAGCTGAGTAGTACTCCATTGTGTAAATGCACCACATTTTCTGTATCCATTCCTCTGTTGAGGGGCATCTGGGTTCTTTCCAGCTTCTGGCTATTATAAATAAGGCTGCTATGAAAATAGTGGAGCATGTGTCCTTCTTACCAGTTGGAACATCTTCTGGATATATGCCCAGGAGAGGTATTGTGGGATCCTCCGGTAGTACTATGTCAAATTTTCTTAGGAACCACCAGACTGATTTCCAGAGTGGTTGTACAAGCTTGCAATCCCACCAACAATGGAGGAGTGTTCCTCTTTCTCCACATCCTCGCCAGCATCTGCTGTAACCTGAGTTTTTGATCTTAGCCATTCTGACTGGTGTGAGATGGAATCTCAGGGTTGTTTTGATTTGCATTTCCCTGATGATTAATGATGCTGAACATTTTTTCAGGTGCTTCTCTGCCATGGGTATTCCTCAGGTAAGAATTCTTTGTCAAGCTCTGCACCCCATCTTTAATGGGGTTATTTGATTTTTTGGAGTCCACCTTCTTGAGTTCTTTATATATATCGAATATTAGTCCCCTATCTGATTTAGGATAGATAAAGATCCTTTCCCAATCTGTTGGTGACCTTTTTGTCTTATTGAAGGTGTTTTTTGCCTTACAAAAGCTTTGCAATTTTATGAGGTCCCATTTGTCAATTCTCGATCTTACAGCACAAACCATTGCTGTTCTTTTCAGGAATTTTTCCCCCTGTGCCCATATCTTTGAGGCTTTTCCCCACTTTCTCTTCTACAATTAATTGTTAAATGTTATTTAATTTATTTATTTTTACTCTAAATGTGTGAACAAATTGTGTTCTTATGAATCAAGTTATGAGGCATAGTCCACTTCTTGCTACAAAGCATAATAAAAAAATTCAAAATCTGGTACAGTTTTAAAATGTTATGAAACCAGAACATTTTAATACAATTGGGTACTAAGCTATTATTATACTGCTTAGACAGGTACACATACTCAGAGCAATATTGCTTAGAAAATGTGTTAGCCTAATATTTATAACCATACTTTTTTACAAACAATGTCTAATGTTAGATCTTAACACAAACTACAATATTATGTTGGTTTAAAATATGAATATGGTAAACAAAATTTCTTCAGATTGTATCGAAGTATCAACATTGTTTTCATCTACAAGTAATCAGATGAATTAAATTTTCTTGCTTTGTATTTTGTTAAAGTATTTAAATCATTTGGCTATTCCTTCAAAGGTCTTCGGGATGCTTTATCTCAGTATTTCTAGGTCTGATTTATACTGATGCACTGCCATGCCTTCCTTCTTCATTTTTTAAACAAAGTCTTTGTCTTCTGGGATATCACAGAGGTTGCAGTAAAATGATAGGTGTTCTGTTGTACATGATCTTTCTGGCATTCAATTTAATATTCTGCCAAGACAATTAAAGCAACAAATACTATTTCATTCAGTGTAGATATTATGGTATCACAATTTTAATAGTATTTTTTTCTGAAGTATATTAATATTGGATCCAGCATTGCTTTGCAAGAATTTACTGACTAAATCATTGGAGTGTTTACATGACTTTAAACTTTTCCATATCGAGATTTATAATCTGGTTCCAACTACAGAATCTATTTCATAGTTAATTTTAAACATATCCTGCTGACTTAGAATACAATGTTGTTAATAATGCTACTGTTTTCTTGGGTACAAACTATAACATAGTTATTGCTCTAGAATTTGTAATAAAATCAGGGGATATTTTGAAGACTATACCATCTTGCACTAAATTTGCCTCAGATAAGAGCTTTGCTTGATTTAGAGGTAAGTACATACTAATTACTTTAAAATCTCATAAGAGACAGCTTTAGCCATTTTAGAAGCAGGAAGTTTCAGTTGGGTGGGTAGTTGTTGTCAGTGTGTGTGGAGGGTATGGGTCTGGTTCTACATTCACAGGTGAGTTCTGTTAGAGGACAGAGGAGGTTGTCATATCTTTTGTAATTAGATTTCCAGGTAGTTGGCAGTTGTGAGTTTTCCAGGTGTGGATTCTTGGAATTTAACACATATCCTCTGACAAACAGCAAGCTCTGAACTGCTGAATTGTCTCTCTTGCCACCAGGTCCAGTTCTTGAAGTGAAGCAATGAAAATGGCCACCATATTATGTTTCAGTGTTTTGAATCACTTCCAGAGTCTTGAACTTACCATTAAACGTCTTTTGAGACTCTGTGAAGTTTTGCTGGATTGTTAGTTGAACTTCCGTTCAGTTACTTGACTGTAACAATTAAGTCCCTATGTCTAAAAAAATTGATAGGCTCTCCAAATGTTGTGTAAAAACTCTTCTTTTCATAGCATCCTTTAAGTAGATGCTTTTCAGAGTATGGCTTCTATGCTATCACTATTATCATGATTATTATCACCACCACTTTAACCTTGTTACAAATTGTATTTCTTCAACTTCATTAATATGGAATCAGAAACTCTGGAACTGATTCTCCAACATATGTTTTAACAAGAAATCTGAGAACCAGTGATAGTTGACTTATTGTATCCTATTATTTATTTCTTCTTAAAGACTTCTAGAACAATGAAAAAATGTCAGCCAACTTCATTACCACACTCCTGTGCTTTTAAAAGGTTGAATGTACAATAGAACTCCATGTTTCTTGTTGAACTTTTACTTTTGAAAGGGAAGTTTGCTCCCTGTAATTGGTAGAAGACATACCCAGACACCAAATTCTCATCACAGGGTATATTTATTAGTATGGAGAGGCAAGTGTGAATGGAAAGGCTATAAAGGTGTCAGCAGCAGTGAACAAGAGAAGCAAAAAGTGGGCTTTTAAGGAGAAAAAGGGAAAGTCTGTGCTAAGGTGAGTTGGTAAATACTGATAATGCATATTAGTCAAATAATAAATTTTAAGTGTTGGTGCTTGGTGTGAAGTAGAAACTTAAGGGTTCTTTGTAAAGTCAGTTGTGTTAACAGATGCCATTTTGCTGGGGCAAATACATACAGGAGTATTTTACTGAAGCAGGCACAAGTGAAAGAATGCTTGCTAAAGTAGACATGTGGAGGAATGTTTTCCTGAAGCAGACACAAATGAAAGGATGTTTTACTAAAGCAAGCATATGAAAAGGTACTTGAGGAAGGATTCTTTGGTAATGAAAGCATGTATTGATTCACCTTACATGCATTGTTGAGCTTCATTTGTCATGACTCCATAGAGAGAAACACATTAAAAAAAAAAAAAGTCCTTCAGGTGATGTGCTGGCAGCATCTTGCCACTTCCTCTGACCTAGACCTATTAACAGAGTGGGGTCAACTGACACAGACTCAATTGCTCATGTGGAAATTTGCTAATACAAACATGCTGAGTCAAAACACATGGTGAAGCAAGACCTGTGGATACCACATGATGCTTGAAGGGAGTTATAAATAGGTCTCAATGAACAATGAGAGGGGTTTGCTTGTAGAGCTAGCTTTGCAACACCTCTTGGTCTCATGTCTTTGCTGATCTTCACTTTGTTGAGAGAGGCACATATGAGACCTTCTTCTGGCATCCCTTGTGGTCTTGGTCCCTTCTGTTGACTTGGCTAAGGTCTGAATGTTCCTGCTTGGTTGTGCCAGCTCTGCTGCTACCCTTACACAACTGAATTGGACTGCTGGTGTATCTGGGAAGTGATTGTGAGTGGACTGAGCTGCTGCTGCTGACCTGTAAACTAAACTGCAGATTTCCTGACAACTCAGATGGGGTTTGCTCCAAAGAACCATTTCTAAACAGGTCCACATCCCCCTTGTCTTTTTTTGTTGTTGTTTTTTTGTTTTTTTTTTTTTTTTTTTTTTTTTTTTTTTGGTTTTTCGAGACAGGGTTTCTCTGTGTAGCCCTGGCTGTCCTGGCACTCACTTTGTAGACCAGGCTGGCCTCGAACTCAGAAATCCGCCTACCTCTACCTCCCGAGTGCTGGGATTAAAGGCGTGTGCCACCACGCCCGGCTCCCCTTGTCTTAAAAACCTTTATTTTCTACTACCTCTGATGGGTGACAGGCTGGGAGGAAAATTAAAACATTTAGAAACCAATATTAAAAGTAGACTTGAAAAAACAAAACAAACAAACAAAAAGGAGAGTTGAGAAAAAAAACAACAACATGTCTACATTTGGTGTTTGGTATCAGAAATTAATCAGTGGCCAAATAAGGGGGCTAGTTTTAAATATATAACATTTTTGGTAAGGTAGAGGAAAAGGGCAATACCTATTTGCTATGTTTGCAATGCTTGGGTCTATATTTGCTATGATCAGGCCTGGTAGATCCCCTTCAACTTCCTCATCTAACACTACAAATAAGACAGATGGTGAATGATGGTTATATTGGTGCATGCTAAGGGTTTCCATGATTATTCAACAGTGCAGGGTACTTTGTAATCTGATGAATGCATAATTTATTTCCAGACTATTTTTCAAAGGCACTTACTTCTAAGTGGATTTTCAGAAATCACTTTTTTATTTAGGTTCTCCTTAAAGCACAAATTTACATGGAGAAATAGGTATAGCTAACCAACGTAGGCAGTGATACCAAGGGCAAACATAATAGGGAAAAAGAGAATGAGATAGTAAGTAGGAAATACAATATAGAGTTTTGATAGTCAGGCTTTATGGAATGAGTATATATAATCTTGGGTTCATCCTGGAAAAAAAAGCATGCATACCTGAAGGAAGACTGGATAAAACATTAATCTACTTGCTACCATCTTCACTTGAAGATTTATTTTGGGTCATTATGTCTCTGTGCTTCTGGGAAACTTACTGATACACAAAGTGGTTTCCCAGGCTTTGAGATCTCAGTGTACAGAGAAGAGTATACACACTATGTTCTTAAGGCAGAGTGATGTTAGTGTATCTGCTATACATCTGAGGTCACAGAGGGCTGTGCATTGTAGTTCTTCTGAAATAAGAACTGGTCTTAAGAATGAGATATTTCTGAACCAGAGACAACAGCTTTAAGAGAAAAATACAAATGCTGCCTTTTGCTTTTGTGACCATAGGGTCAAAAGGGCACCATGTGTCTTCATGAATCCTTTGAAGATTGCTTATAAGAGTAAAATGGTGAGTTGAAACAACAATGAAAAGATAATTGATATTTTCTAGAAAATGAAAATCTGAACAAGAATTCTTGAATTTTGCATAATGAAAACCAGTTAGACTAGGACTACCCCTCATGAAAAACAGTGTATAAACACTTGATTCAGGGAAAGTATATCTCTTGAAATGATTAGTAGTTAATTAAGAAGTGGAAGATGGTCAGTAGATAAGCTGATATATAGAACCTGAGCAGAAATACAGACACTGCTACTCAACAGAGGAAACAAAGACAGAGTGTGGGAAAACAGAGACTAGTAGAGAGGGACCATAAGAAATGACAGAACCCATAAAATAGAATGAGGTTTAGATTTTGACACAGGAAAGAAAGTTACTCAAAACATCAATTAGCCCTCTGTGAGTACATTATACTCATATTCACAACAAAGGTATGAAAATGACTACAGTTCAAAATTTTAGAAAATATAAAGGATGACTAGGACTGAAAAATCATAGTCACAAAGACAATTTATAAACTTTCTAGAACGCATGGTACAGTAAAAAATAGGAATAAGTAAAGATTGTAAATTTTGAATTATTCATCTAAGTGCTCTGAAAAAAAAACTTGTCCTGCAATTAGCTTGTACTTTAATAAATTCCTTAATTATAATAAATACTAATGGTAAAACCCTCAGCTAAATCTGCTTCTATTATATAAGTAAATTAAAAGTATGAAAATAATACACTTTAAGTATTAATGCATACAATTGTTCCCTGAATCAAGACTAAAGTTTTATATATGACCCTTAACTATTTGTGCTCTTTTGTTTTTACTGATTTGAAATATTTTAGTACTAATTCTAAGTATTTTGTTTATTCAGTTCTCTTTTGTAAGCATGCTTCATCATCTCTTCTTAAAAATATATGAATATCTTACTATATAAAATTTAGGTATTATAATTTCAGTGTCAAACTTGTCCCCAAATTGAGAATGTGGAATACTTATATGAATGATAAAGTGTTATTCTTCACTGGAAGAAAAACACATTAAATACAGGTGTGTCAGTTTATAATAAACACTTAGAATTTACTTGGGGTGGGAGTGAGTTCATTTATTTTAAGGTTTATTTTTGCCCTAAGTCAATTTTAAACATAAGAAGCAGAAGATTAAATCCACTCACAAGATTGCACAGCATAAAAATGCTAAGTGATGATTCAAGATCAGAAATAATTGAAAGATAAAATAAAAAGGAGGAATGTAAAAAGATGAAAGAGATGTGAAGAGAAGAAGCCTAAAGAAGAAAAAAAATGAAAAAGTACAGAGCAAATATAGAAACCAGAAGATAATCGTCAGATGAATGGAGATGCATGGAAATAAAAAGAGCAAGAGAAAGTATAAAAAGATGATAAGCATTTCACAATCTGTGCATTCAGTTAGTGTAGTAAATGCTAAATCTTAACAAATATGCAGCATATTCAATATTTTGTAGTTTTATTAAAAAGTCAGTGTATTTTACACAGTTTACCTTGCAGAGCTATAATTAGATATAAAGCATCAGAGAAAAAAAGAAAAAGAAAAGAATGAATGACAGATCTTAACTGTTAAACTACTTCACTCATTCATTTAATTTTCCCCATAAATATTACAGGTTAACATCATACGCTTAAGTAAAAAAGAATCAAACAAGTTGCACAGCCTTGGTCCCTGCCAGCTAGGATCTTCACAGATTTAAGAACAACCACTTTTATGTCATCTCCTGAAGGAACAATTCTCCCAGAGAGCATGGGCACAGTTTGCAATGACACCCATGGTGATTTCATCCTCCGTGGCTTCTCTGACAAGCCGTATTTAGAGAAAATACTTTTTGGGGTAATTTTGGTCTTTTATTGTTTGACTCTCGCTGGAAATACAATCATAATATTTGTTTCCTTGAAGGAACCAAAACTGCAGATCCCTATGTATTTCTTCCTTTCCAATCTTTCCTTATTAGATATTTGTTTCACCAGCAGCTGTGTTCCTCAGATGTTGGTTAATTTGAGAAGTCCAAAGAAAACAATCACCTATAGTGGCTGTGCCACTCAGCTCTACATCTTCCTGTGGCTTGGTGCCACTGAATGTGTGCTTCTTGTTGTCATGGCTGTGGACCGCTATGTGGCAGTGTGCCATCCTCTGAGATATGTAACTGTCATGCACCCTAAAGTATGTCTGCAGCTGGCAGTCCTTGCTTGGGGTTCCGGCTTGATTCAGTCTCTGATCCAATCTACTGCTACCCTCAGGTTGCCCTTTTGCTCTCAGCGGGTAGTAGACAACATTGTGTGTGAAGTTCCAGCCCTGATTCAGCTCTCCAGTGCAGATACTACCTACAATGAAGTGCAGATGTCCATAGCCAGTGTTATCCTCCTAGTGTTACCCTTGGCCATCATCCTTTCCTCCTATGGTGCTATTGTGAAATCTGTACTGAAGATAAAGTCACCTGCAGGGCAGAAAAAAGCATTTGGCACCTGCACTTCTCACCTTCTTGTTGTTTCCCTGTTCTATGGTACAGTAACAGGTGTCTATCTTCAACCTAAGACTCACTATGCTCATGAACAGGGTAAGTTTCTCACACTTTTCTACACTGTAATAACTCCAACTCTTAACCCTCTCATTTATACACTGAAGAACAAGGAAGTAAAAGAAGCAGTGATAAGACTGTGGTGGAAGACTTGGATTTCACAAAGATAACTAAGGATGCTGACATATGAGCTTCTATTCCTTTATTTGAAAAGGCAGAACATTCTTAACTCAAAAACACTGAGATTGGCCTCCACAAAATCAAGAATAGCTTCAGTTTGATTGGGGTGTGATCTTAGCTTCATTCATCAGGTATTGATTAGACCATGTATTTCCTCAAAGTGGTGACCAAAGTACAATATGGTAGTTAAGTTATTTTAGTAGTCATTTTCTTAAGAAATATGACATAGTTGATTTGTGATAAAGAAACACTATACTTGCAAATTAAACACCAAGTAATGCTTCATAACTTTGTACTGTTTGTATTTACTTCAGTATGTACTGGGAGTTTAAAAATCAGAGCAACCTACAAATTAAACAAACACCTTTTGAACTACAACACAAGCCTGGTTTTATTTCCTTTAAAACATAAAATATTTATTGTATTTGTGTGAATACACCTACGTGACTGTATGTCACAAAAGTACAGGTTCCTGAAGGTGTCAAAAATTTTTTTTGGATTCCCTGAGCCTGAAATTACAGAATAATATGAGTGCTAAAATGTTACCTTAGGTCCTTAGAAAAATAGGAAGCACACTTAAACACTGAGCCATCTTTCCCTTTTTCTTTTTATTTTAACATACCCCAAACTGGCAAAAGTCCTAACAAAAACTCATATAGACTCATGCAGTTTCCATGATTGCCACTTCAGTCTCTATGAACCTGTATGAGCCCTGCTTAGGTCATTTGTGGGCTGTTATCTTGTGTCCTTAACCCCTCTGAAAGTTACAATCCTTCCTTTCCCTACTCTGGAGGGTTTTCTGTGTTCTGCCTAATGTTTGGCTGTGGGTCCCTGCAATGAATCCCATCAGCTGACAGAGGAAGCCTTTCTGAACTGGCTTATGCCTCAATCTATGAGTATAGCAGAATATCATTAAGAATTATGTTTTGTCAGTTGCATTTGGTTCTTCCATAAGTCTATGGCCCTCACCTACTTGATATATCCTATTCCCAACCCCAACCACTGCAAGTCTACCCACAAAAACAATTCTATTTCCCCTTCCCAGTGAGACCCTTATGCTCCTGCAAGCCAGTCTTTTTATAGAATATCTGTGTCTGTGTATTCTAGCTTGATTATCTTATGTTTAACAGCTAATATCAACTTTTTAAGTGAGTATATAGCTTGTCTCTCTGGGTCTGTGTTCTGTCACTTAGGGTAGTTTTCTTATAATTCAAACTTGCCTGCAAATTTTTGATATCTTTTTCTAATACCTAAATAATACTCCATTTTATAAATATACAAGATTCATTTTTGAAGGCCTTGTTTTATATATATATATATATATATATATATATATATATATATATACCTTGACAACATGTCTTGTGCAGATGTTGGAATATATATATATATATACCAACAACATTCAGTTTTTATTATTATATCTCTGTAGGATAGCATGAAATCAGTGATAGTGATACCTCTGGAAGTTCTATTCTTCAGGTTTCTTTTAGTTATCTTGAAGGGTTTTTGTTGTTGTTGTTTGTTTTTGTTGTTGTTGTTGTTTTTCCTATGGAAATGAGTGTTGTCCTTTTAAAGTTTGTAAAGAATTGTGTTGAAATTTTGTAGTGACAATTTTGAAATTTTGGATTTTTAAAAAAAATAGACAAATATAAAAATGAAGTTTTGTTTTAATCCCAGGTGTAGAGCTATAGGGCTCCTTTGGACTGACCACAGCAGCGATTATGATTTTTCTTGTGCTCTATCCAAGTTATAGTTTTGCCAGCTGCAGACAGTTCCTCTGATTGTGCGACAATTGAAATTCTAAGAAACTCTCAGAGAGGATGTAAATGGTAGGACCCCAAACGGTGGGCCTGGTGATTAGTGCTCACTTAGGGAGGTTGTTTGCAGTCTGTTACCAGCTATGCTCAAAGAAGAAACACAAGGAAAAAAATAGATTCAGGAATTTTCCTAATTCCCCTCCCCTTCTCCTCCTATTTATCTCCTCTCTAGTTTTAGGAGTGAAATAGAGGGAAAGAAAAAAACTCACAAAATAGCAAGACCAGATATAAATGGTGCATAAAATTAAGGATAAATGGGGAAGCTTGGTACCAAAAGTCATACGCAAATGGCATTTGATGAAAGAATGGATTGTATTTCAAGATGCCAGCAAAAAATTTATTGTGGCTGCAACCACTGGGATATCCCCAGCTTTGAACCAAAGAAATTTTCTGTTTTATTGTGTTTGTTTTTTGTTTAATTTTTTTCTTTGTTTTTCTTCTTCCTATACTCTGTTTCAAAAAAATATTGGAAGAATGGCTGCACAGTTGAAAAATTGCAGGTGGAAGTGGAGGTGCTTGAGAAATGATAAGTTGCTGAAATGGGGGAAAGGGTGGTCACTCTACTATCTTTTCTGAAAGAGTTGCAGAGTTGTCTGTGCAACTAAAAAGGTTGCAGGTAGAGATGGGAGCACTTGGGAGACAAGAAGCATTGTAAAGAGAGAACAAAAAGGCTCAGCCCTAGTGACTGAGCAAGAGAATGGGAGCTTGCTGCAGAAGAAAAGAGGAAATGAAATTGGGCAGAAGGGAGGTCAGTTCAGAGAAAAGCTGAACATCTGGGAGGACAGTGTGATGAATTAGCAGTTTTGAGAGAAAAGCTCAAGCTTAAACCAACTTTACCATCAGAGTTAGAGCAGGGAATTCCTGAGGTTGTCATCAGCTTTTCCAGTAGTTAAAGAGGATATGTCTGCTAATGGTGTGGAACAAGCTTATTAAAAAATAGGATGACATCCTTGAGAAATGATAGATCTAAGGCTATTTAAAGAGGCTATGATTTCATGGAGGGTGCACTTGCCTAATCTGAAACAAATTTTAAATAAACTGGCTACTCAAAATAGAATTATTCCCCAATACTGTAAGGGATTGGTAAATTGTACTAGAGGCCGTTCCCCAATTGCAGTGGATAACATGGTAGAGGAAAGGAGCCACAGTTGAACACTGAAGTAGATTGAGGGGAATGAATATAGGGAAAGACCAGTTACTGGATGAAGGGCAGTACTCTGATGTAGCCTCCCATAAACCTGAAGCAGGCTAAACCAGAACTTGACCTTGCTGCCAAGAAAGGAGATTATCTAGGGTGGAGCCTTCCTCCCTAGATCACTCTATTGTTGGGCCACTGCCTCTGTTCCTCTTCAAGATACTGCTACCTGCTGAGAGCCCCACCACCCCCACCCCCACCCCCACCCCCACCCCCACCCCCACCCCCACCCCCACCAAGGAGCTATTCTGGAGACTACGCCCTATTCTGCAGTCATCACCTGCAGTGGGTTCCAGGCTCCAAGGATGAATTGCGGGGGGAATGGACTCCCCCTCCTTTTATAAAGTGTGTCTGCCATTAAAAACTTGAACCTTGATCAGAACCCTGTCTTGGTTCCATCTTCCTCTAGTCGCCTAGTTTCCCTCTCTTTCAGCACCGGCCTGCTCTTCAGGTGTACCGGTCCTTGTGAGCCACTGGATGGCTCACAACACTCTGATATACAAGGACAGAATTAATTTGATGATGCTACTACAGAACAATACCATTTAATAGTTTTAAGAGTTTGGGACAGTTCTGAGCCCCATTTTTTAATGGGGTTATTTGATTTTCTGGAGTCCACCTTCTTGAGTTCTTTATATATATTGGATATTAGTCCCCTATCTGATTTAGGATAAGTAAAGATCTTTTCCCAATCTGTTGATGGTCTTTTTGTCTTGTTGACTGTGTCTTTTGCCTTGCAGAAGCTTTGCAGTTTCATGCATACACTAGCAAGAATTTGCTGAAAGGACCCAGATATAGCTGTCTCTTGTGAGACTATGCCGGGGCCTAGCAAACACAGAAGTGGATGCTCACAGTCAGCTAGTGGATGGATCACAGGGCTCCCAATGGAGGAGCTAGAGAAAGTACCCAAGGAGCTAAAGGGATCTGCAACCCTATAGGTGGAACAACATTATGAACTAACCAGTACCCCGGAGCTCTTGACTCTAGCTGCATATGTATCAAAAGATGGCCTTTCGGCCATCACTGGAAAGACAGGCCCATTGGACTTGCAAACTTTATATGCCCCAGTACAGGGGAACGCCAGGGCCAAAAAAAAATGGTAATGGGTGGGTAGGGAAGTCGGGGGGAGGGTATGGGGGGCTTTTGGGATAGCATTGGAAATGTAATTGAGGAAAATATGTAATAAAAAATATTACAAAAAAAAAGAGTTTGGGACAAAGTTGAGAACCCCAGGAAAAAGGTACCACATTTATAGCGATTATACAATGCTATGGATAGCCCTTATCTGATTTTTTAAAAGATTATTTTCAGCTGTGAACAAAGCCAAATCTGGTCCTGATACAAGGCAAATGTTATTAGATGTGTGGTGTGTGAAAATTCTAATACCGAATGTAAAATTTTATTAGACCATTAAAGCAGCTGGTACTGTCTATGGATGATTAGATAAGGGATAAAACCATGTTTTTTCTATAGTGTATCATGCTAATAGATCAAGCTATAGCTAGAGTTCTCAGATCTCAAGATGACTGTTGCTTTAATTGCGAAAAATGTGGTAATTTGCAACAAAAAATGCAAACAAAACATCTCTACAAGAAATGGTTTTTCTAAATATAAACCACAAAGAAGGCCTAGGTTTCCAGTGGTATGCAGGTGATATGGCAGTGTTGTTATTGGGGCAATGAGTATAGGTCCAAAAGAGGTATTTAAGGTAATTTCTTACTGTCAGGAAATGTCCTTAGGGGCATGGCTCGAGGCCCCACAGCAAAAAGCATAACCAATTTCAGTCAAGGAAAACAAGCAGACCCTCCCATCCCCCACTCCACCCCCACCCCCCCACCCCCTCCACCCCCGCCCACTCAACGTTGGAGATATAGTTCAGGCTACCACAGGCAGCAGAGCTCTGGACTTGACCACAGCTAAACATCCCCCAACATTCAATGTTATAAAATAGCTCCTGGAGTTATGATCTTAGGAAGGAGTGGTTGACTTCCTCAAGGACTCATTGTGTGTCCAAGAATCATAGGTGAAGATTTCAGAGGAGAAATTAAAAGTATAGCCTTTGTAAAAAAAAAAAAAAGAAAGATGCAATTTAATGCAGGTGATATTTTTTTGCAACAAATAAAGCCATTCATGTTGAAGTGATAGGAGGGATTGGATGTACTGAAAAATGTGTGATCTGGCAAACAGTTATTGATGATCAGAAGCCAAAAGTAAAAATTATAAGTACATAGTATTAAAATAGAGTGGATATGGGAACTGATATAACTATCATTTCCCAAAATTATTGGAATTCAGAATGGCCACTTCAATGATTTATACCTAGATTTCGGAACTGAAAAGTTATCTTAGATAAACAAAGTCTGAGATGTGTTAAATGTGTGCAACTGCATGGTCAAATAGGAAAGTTAGTGCCTGTGAGGCACCAGTCCTGGGGAAATTAAAGGGGTGAGAGAAATGACCTTAATCCCATCAGAGCTCTGGGGCAGGCAGATGTGGGAGACTGCCCCGGGGACCCCAGAGAACTGCCGTGGGATAGGGGTTGGGCCATGTTAGGCCGCTGGACCCAGGGGGTGGGGAATGTGCAGTCTCAGCTCCAACTCTCCACAGATCACTGGTTACCTTTGGGTACCGCAGAAGAGTAAGCTCTGGGGTCTCTGGCCCTCAGAGGCCAGAGACAAGTGGTTCTCAGTCTTGGACAGCCCAGATGACTCTGTATGTCACAGGAGAGCTGAAATGAAGTGGGGGTCCCTCAGGGAGCCCTGGCAGCTCTGGGGCAGAAGGAAGTAGGGTCAGGGGGAGAAGGCACTTGCCCATGTGGCCAAGAGTCTGGCTAGCTCAGGCTGCTAGCTCAGTGGGTGGCTTCTGTTGGCTAGCTGCCAAGGTTGGAGCACAGGAAGGCCTCCGGTGGGAGGTTAGGTGTGTGGCTCTTAGAGGGAAACCTGCTCCATTGCTCTAGCCCAGCAGATGAGAAGAGATGGTCCATGTTTTCAAGGTGTTTATTGTAGAAAGGCAGAGAGGGGGAGAAAAGTAAAGAAGTGAGAGCAGCCATGGCCACATGGAGAGAGGGGAGAAGAGGAGGGAAAAAGGAGGGCGAAAGGTGAGAGTAAGAGCAAGAACTTAAGAGAGAGAGAAGAGACAAGAAAGAGAGGAGGGGGCAAGCAGCCCCTGTTATACTGGGCTGGGCTACCTTGTTGTTGCCAGGTAACTGTGGAGAGGAGCATACCTGGCTATTGCCAGGTAACTGTGGGGGCAAAGTCCAGACAGCCAATGTAACTGATGGCCACAGAATTATGGAGCTGGGTCCTCCTCTCAGGAGCCTAAGTCTGGGAGCATGGCAAACAAGCCTTTCGTGCCTTGCAGATTAATCTGTTGGGTCTCCGGGGTTTGAACCTAACTCGACCTGAAAACAGGCTGCCTTTTATGGTCCCACAAATGCCTTATGTGAATGATATATCACTAAATCTTTTGGGGAAAGATTTTCTATAACTTGGATTAATATTAATATTCCTGCCATTTCAGAGACAGTCCATGATAAAATAAAGGGTGAAGTGATACAGGAGGTACTGGGTGGGAAGGACTTGGGAGAAAGAGAGGAGGGTGTAAAGGTGGAGCAGGATCGGGTATAAGAGGAGACTGGGTATAGCCACCAACAAGTCCCAGATGCCAGGAAAGCAAGAGGATCCCAGGACCCAACAGGGATGAGATTACCTGAAATGACCAACAAAGGGGAGAGAGAACCTGTAGAGACCATATCTAGATGCTAGGCGAGGCAAGGTTGGGGGAGGGGACCACCCACTCATCTCCAAATACTTAAACAAGAAGGGCTTCCATCTAAAGGAAATTCGGGGACAAAGTGTGGGGCAGAGACTAAAGGAAAGGCCATCCAGAGACTGCCCCATCTGGGGATCCATCTCATATATAGACACCAAACCCAGAAACTATTGTGGATGCCAAAAAGTGCTTGCTGACAGAAGCCTATATAGCTGTCTCCCGAAAGGCTCTGCCAGAGCCTGACAAATACAGAGGAGGATGATTGCAACCCGCCATTAGACTTAGCAGAGGGTCTCCCATGGAGGAGTTAGAGAAAGGAATGAAGGAACTGAAGGGGTTTGCAACCCTATAGGAATGACAACAATATCAACCAACCAGAACCCCAAGAGATCCCAGGTACTAAAACAACAACCAAAGAGTGCACATGGAGGGAACCAGGGCTCCAGCTGCATATGGAACAGAGGATGGCATTGTCTGGCATCAATAGGAGAAGAACACCTTGGTCCTCTGAAGGCACAATTCCCCAGTGTTGGGGAATTGGGGAATGCCAGGGTGGTGAGGTGGGAGTGGGTGGGTGGGATGGGGACCATACTCATAATCACAGGGGGAGGGCTGAGGGGAGAAGGGGGTTCCAAATGGGAAACTGGGAAAGGGGATAACATTTGAAATGTAAATACATAAAATATCCAATTTAAAAAAAGAACAAAAGGAAAAAGAAAAAGAAAAAAAGGTGAAATGGTAAATGTTCCTGGTGAAGATATTGATATATGTCATCAAAAGCAAACACAGGCAGTCCCAATTATCCCAACACAGGACATAACTGACATTGAGTTTCCAAACTTATAAGGGAGATGGGCACTGTTGAAATACCAATGTCGCTTCCCTTAAAATGGTTTACTGACAAGCCTATGTGGGTAGATCTATCATCCATAACTAAGGAAAAATTCCAAGCACTTGAGCAGGTGGTACAAGACCAGCTGGAGACTCACCATATAGAAGAGTCTACCAGCCCATGGAATTCCCCTGTATTTGTTATAAAAAATAAATCAGAAACATATAGAATGTCAATAGATTTAAGAGCAGTACGTAGAGTAATCCAAGAGTAGGTCCATTATAGCCTGGATTTTTTGTACCTTATTACCTAAGACTTAGTCTGTGATAATAATCGATTGAAAGGATTGTTTTTTTTTTGTTTGTTTGTTTTTTTTTGTTTTTTTTTTTTTGTTTTTTGTTTTTTGTTTTTTTTTTTACTATCCACTTGCATGAGCAAGCTAGGGAAAGGTTTGCTTTCATAGTGCCTACTCATAATAGTGCTGAATCTGTAAAATGATACCAGTGGAACTTTCTGCCACAGGGAATGTTGACCAGCCCAACTTCGTGCCAATATTTTGTGCAAAAACCACTAGAAATAATTCATAGGCCATTTCCTCAATTCATTCTGTATCACTGTTTGGGTGATATCTTTGTTGGCTGGTTATGACACATATACTTCAGAGAAAATGTTTAAGGACACGCAAAGAATTCTGTCATGCCCAGAGTTACAGATTGCTCCTGAAAAAAATGACAGTGAAGAGGCTTTATTAACTATTTGGATTATAAAATAAGTCTACAAAATTGGACTACAAAAGGTACAGATCAGAAGACATTAGATGCAAACCCTTGGTGATTTTTAAAAATTAATGGGAGGTATTAATTTGCTATGGTCCGTCACTGAATTAACGACTCGAAAGCTAAGTAATTTGTTTCAAACATTACAGGGAGATTAAGATTTAGACAGTCCAAGACATCTGTTAGTGGATTTTTAATCAGTGTCTTACCCAGTTATCTCTCATGTAATTGATATTGGACAATTATATTTCTTTAACATGCTTTAACCTTAGCACTATTATTTTAATATTAAGATAATCTGGCTACTTACCACAAAAATTCACATGATAGCTGTATTCTGTGACTTTTTCTACTCAAGCTGTATTCTCATGGTCTCTCCTGGACTCCCTCCCCGTAGGTAAACCCCAATTTCCTCTTTACCTCAACTACTCTCTTGGCTGGCAGGAAGTTCAACCCTATTCTCTGCCCTGCTCTGGCACTGACTGTTAAGATTTCTTATTGACACTTCAGGGAACAATTGGATAACTGCTGTTTACACAAGATTGAGACATTAGAGTTTCTGAATACAGATTATAACCATATAGAAGAGAGACAGAAATCAACATTTCAATCTTCATACAGTGCACAATAATATTATGCCTACAATTAACAAAGGAATCAAATAAAGTCAACTTAAGTAGAAAGGAGAAGATGCATATGTGGATCACATAGATCCCAAACTTGCTTGTATTTTGGTTATTTTGCTTTAAATTCATTCTCTTATTGGGCTCATTAAGCAAAGAAAATGGTATAACAGAATGAATTTTCTTAGCACACAAAGTAAAATATTAAAGATTTACATTGAAAAAAATTTGACGTAATCATAGAATAAGATAGTATATGACTATATCAATTGATAGGAACAGACCTGGCAGAAATCATAGTACCTTATACTAATGCTGAGATCATGTCGTTATGGATAATCAGTGAAGACTGGCAAAGAGTATTAAGCGACTATTTGGAGATATTAACAACAAATATCCTAAAAGCAAGCACCTTCAGTTTATGGAAAGAAAAAAAAAAGAAAAACTTAATTGGATTCTCCCATGTATTGTAAAAGAAATGCCAGTTCCTAATGTGCCTTTGATCTACACTGATGAAAATGAGTTGGGAATGGCAGGCAATAATTCAGACAAAATGAGCAAAGTAATTCAAAGTCTCATACTTCAGTTCAAAAAATCAGAGCCATACACAATTCTTATGGTATTATTAGATTTTCTTGAAACTCTTAATATAGTTACTTAATCTCAATGTGCAGAAAGAGTTGTTTCGTATGTAAAAATTGTTCAACTTATTCTAGATAATTCAGGGATGAATTTTGTTATTTATACAGCTGCAATAGGCAATCAAAAATAGAAACTGTTCCATTATAAATCACCTATATTCAGCTTACCAGGTCGACTAGCACATGGAAATGTGACCAATTATTAATAGGAAATGATTTAGAAGCCCTAAAATGTCCTGAGAAATACAATGTTAACAGTAAAGGTTTAAAGAAAAAAAATTCTATCACATGGTAACAAGCCAAGGAAATTATAAGAAAATGTCACAATTTGTCTTTATGGAACCAAACTCTATTCAAATGACTAGAATTAACCCTAGGTGTACCAAAAGTAAGGAAATTTGACAGATGGATACATTTTATTTTGCAGAATTTAGAAAATAAATGTTTGTACACCATACCATTGATGAGTTTCAATGAGCAACTGCTTTGAGTTCTGAATAGGCAGATTCTGTAATTATGCACTTACTGGAAGTAATGGCTCTTATGGGGATTGTTGCTTTCTGGGAATGACCACACAAACCACTCAGACATAGATCTCAGTCAACTAGGAATGGTTTACTAAATATCACACCCCAAGATTGGTAGACCTGAGACAGGATTCAGGCTTCAGAGCTGAACTGTGACTCTGAGTTAAGATCTACAGGGCTTTTAAGCTTAAGATCTACAAACATCTGTCCCAAGTTGTTCCACCAATCAAAGTCTAGGGATTGGGAGATTTCCTTAGGAATATGTCTTTGTTGTACACTTATCCTGCTTCCATTTGTTGAGGGATTCAACTGTGTCTTAACTTGCCAACTGGGATGTCAGTTGTCAATGTATATGTCTCCTTCTGCTCAGTATGATGTCAGTTTCCAGGGAGGTTTTGGAAACTTAAACTTTACTTAACCACTACTGAAATCAAAAAGTCTTTCCAAGTAATTTCTTACATTGATGCAGGTGTCTCTATTATGTTAGGGTCCATTCATATAACAGTTTATAAAAGCAAATGCCAGAAATGCATATACGCAGGAGGGGCAATTACTGTTAGGTGATTGGTTCAGTTCTAAGCTTATTGAGGGTAACTATGCAAAGCAATGTTACTGACTACTATTGTGATTGGTTCCCAAGGACACAACACATAACAGAATATGTAATCAACTTAGGCACAAGAAAGTTTCCTAGTAACAACAGAAATAACATATGAGAAAGTTTTCTTATAATGTTACTAACAGTACAAAATAGCAGGCTAGCCAAGTAACAATTACTAGGCCTTAACATTTTACCTAGGCCTAAACACTCCATTAATTCCTTAATATTTTACTTAGACCTTAACAGGGATATTTGTACACATAGGCACTGACAACGCCCCTTCTTATGTCTCTAGTAAGAAGTAGAAATTCTTTGTATATTAAAATATGAAGCATATTGTAGGTACACCACACAGTCATAAAGGACAAACAGTTGTAGAAAGTTCTAATTTCATCTTCAAAGTAATGATTATAAAACAAAAAGGAAAAATCAAGATCCCCAGTGATGAACTAAATAGTGCTCTATTAACTTTAAATTGTCTGAATGTTAATGAGAAAGGAACAACAACAGCTTAGAGACACTGGGTTATCAAAAAAAAAAAAGTGAAATTAAATCAGCCTATACACTATAAAGATGATTTAAAATCAGAGTGGAATCCAGTTAATGTTTTGTATTGGAATGCAGATTTGTTTATATATCCACAGGAAATAAAAAGCTGTGGATGCCACCAAAACTGATAAAGAATAGAATTTGAGCAGGAGAATTCTTCTGAAAACCTTGGCTATTGAGCCGAAAAGCACTTATCTCATTGTAAATACCTCTGTTCCTAATTTTCTGCTATACGTGGCACAATTAATGGCTTAAAAGAGAAGTCGGCAAATGTAGTGAGAACATATGTACAATTGTAGAATTTTGATTTTTTTTAAAAAAACATGGAATAATAAAAATTATTATTATTATTACCATTATTATTATTACTATTAGAGTGGGGTTTTTGTTTTAATCCCAGGTGTAGGGATATAAGGCAGCTTTAGACTTACTGCAGCAGCTGACTATAGTTTGCCTTGTATTCAAGCCAAGCCATAGTTTTCCCAGATTTATACAGTTTCTGTGATTGTGTGATATTTGAAATTCTGAGAAATTTTCAAAGAGATTATAAATACTAAGGCCCCAAGAGGTGGGGCTTGGTGATTGTTGGTCATTTAAAGAGGCTAATTGTAGTCTGTTACTGTCCATGGTCAGAGAAAAAACAATCAGGGATTTTCCTAATTTGTTTTTTTCCTATCCTTGTTTCTCTCTACTCTATTGTTAGGGGGTGATACCAGGGGTATAAAGGGTGGGAAAAAGAAGAACCCGTGAAATAGCATGATCAACTACAGAATGTGGTGGGGTTGTGTTGAATCTGTACATTGATTTTTTGCAAGAGGGCCATTTTTACTCTGTTAATTCTATTGATCTTTTCATTTTCTGATATGTTAAATTTCTTTCATCAAAGACGTCACATTTTATCATACAAGTCTTTCACTTGGGATGTTAGAGCTACCTCAAGATATTTTATACTGTTTCTGGCTATTGTGTTGTTTCCCTGATTTCTTTCTTTGTTCTTTTGTCATTTGTATATAGAAGAGATACTGATTTTTTGAGTTAACCTTGTAACCAACCACATTGCTGAAGATGTTTATCAGCTGTAGGAGATCCCTGGTAGAATATTTGTGTGTTACTTATAAACTGCAAATGTAATATTTGACTTCTTTTTTTCCAATCTGTATCCTCTTGTTTTCTCTTTGTTTTCTTATTGCTATAGTTAAAACTTAAGTACTACATTGAATAATTATGGGGAGAGTAGACAGCCTTGTCTTGTTCTTGATTTTAGTGTAATTCTTTCAAATTTCTCTCCATTTATTTTGATGATGGCATTCAACTTGCTGTGTATTGCCTTTATTGTATTTATGTATGTATCTTGAATCACTAATTTCTCCAAAAATTTTATCATGAAGGGATGTTTGGTTTTATCAAAGGCATTTTTAGCATCTGCTGAGAGGATCTTTTGTTTGTCTGTTGTTTTCTAGTTTGCTTATATGGTGGATTACATCAACTGGTTTTTGTTTGTTAAACCATCCCTGTATCTCTGGGATGAAGCCTTCTTAATCATCATGGATGATCTTATGATGTGTTCTTGGATTTGGTTTGTAAGTATTTCATTAAGTATTTTTGCATGTATGAACATAACAGAAATTGTTCTGTAATTTTCTTTGTTGAATCTTTGTATGGTTTGGGTATCAGGTTGACACTGGCTTCATCAAATTAATTTGGCAATATTCCTTCAGTTACTTATTTCATTATTTATTTATTTATTTATTTCACTTTACATTCAGATCTCAGCCCCCTCCTCTTTTCCTCCAATTCCAATCTCTCAAACCACTCTGTCATATCCTTTCCCCTTCTCCTCAGGAATTCTCATCAAAATTCCAACAAAATTCTTCACAGACCTTGAAAGAAAAATTCTCAATGTCATATGGAAAAACAAACAAACAAAAAAACAGGAAAGCAAATAAAACCCTGTACAATAAAAGAACTTCTGGTTATATCACTATCCCTGATTTCAAGCTGTACTATAGAGCAAGAGTAGTCAAAAGGTCATGGTGTTGGCATAAAAACAGATAGGTTGATCAATGTAATGGAAAAAAAAAACAGAACTAAACCAACACACCTAACTACACTTGATTTTTGACCAAGAATGCAAAGCCATGCACTGGAAAAAAGAAAGAATCTTTAACAAATGGTGCTGATGTAATTGCATGTCTGCATGGAGAAGAATGTAAATAGATCAATATTTACCATCCTGTACAAAACTCAAGTCCAAGTGGATCAAAGACCACAACATAAAACTGGATACACTAAATATAACAGAAGAAAAAATGGCCAATTGCTTTTAAAATATTGGCACAGGAGATAATTTCCTGAATACCAATAGTTCAAGTACCAAGATCAACAATTAACAAATGAGACTTCATGAAACTTTAAAGCCTCTGTAAGGGAAAGGACACCATCAATAATGCCTTCTGTTTCTACTTTGTGAAATAATTTGAGAAGTGTTGGAGTTAACTCTTCTTCAAAATTCTGGTATAGTGTTGGAGAGATGGCTCAGTGGTTAAGAGCACTGACTATTTTTCTAGAGGTCCTCATGTTTGAGTCCCAGCAACCACATGGTGCCTCACAGCAAGTGGATATTAAGGAAAAAAGCTTGGAATATCCACAATACAACTCACAGACCATATGAAGCTCAAGAAGAAGAAAGACCAAAGTGTGGATGCTCTTGTCCTATTTAGTAGGGGGAACAAAATAATCATGTGAGGCAGAGGGTAGGAAGGACTTGGGAGGAGGAGGGGAAAAGGGTAGCAGGATCAGTTGTGGGAGGCAATAGAAGAGATGTACAAAGGTTAGGAAATTGAACAGAAGTATGTAGCAAGAATGGGGAACTGGGGATAGCCACCCAAAAGTCCTAGATGCCAGGAAAGCAAGAGGCTCCCAGGACCCAGCAGGGATGGCATTAGCTGAAATACCCAGTAAAGGAGAGAGAGAACCTGTAGAGACCATATCCAGAGGTTAGGCACAGCTCCCTGTTGAGGAATGGGGCCAACCACCCATCTCAAAAATTTTAACCCAGAATTGTTCCTGTCTAAAGGAAGTATGGGGACAAAGAGTAGAGCAGAGACTGAAGGAAGGGCTGTCCAGAGAGTGCCCCACCTAGGAATCCATCCAATATGCAGACAACAAACCCAGACACTATTGCTGATGTCAAGAAGTGATTGCTGACAGGAGTCTGATACAGCTGTCTCCTGATAGGCTCTGCCAGAGCCTGATCAATACAGATGCGGATGTTTGCAGGCAACTATTGGACTGAGCACGGGGTCCCCAATGGAGGATTTAGGGGAAGGACTGAAGGAACTGAAGGGGTTTGCAATCCCATAGGAAGAACAATATCAACCAACCAGACCCCACAGAGCTCCCAGAGAGTAAACCACCAACCAAAGTATATACATGGAGAGACCAATGGCTCCAGCTGCATATGTAGCAGAGGATGGCCTTGTTGGGCATCAATGGGAGGAGAGGCTCTTGGTCTTGTTAAGATTCAATGCTCCATTATAGGGGAATTCCAGGGCAGGGAGGCAGGAGTGGATGGATGGGTGGGGAAACTCCCTCATAGAAGCAGGGGGAGGAGGGATGGCATAGAGGGTTTTCGGGGGAGGGGGACTGGGAAAGAGGATAACATTTGAAATTTAAATAAAGAAAATATCCAATAAAAAGTTAAAAACAAACAAACAAATAAATGGAATTATAAATTACAGACTACTGTGGAAAAAGGAAACAGGTACTGACCACATTTCAAATAAATCTGAAATTAGTCTTAAAGGGATAAGAGCTTGTTGTTCATAGATGCATTACTGCTTCTTACATTTTTCTGATAATATTCTCCTAGAGAAAGCAGTTTTTCATTTTACTGTAGAACTCCTTTAGGCATTGTCTTCCTTAGAACTGATAATCTGCTAAAATATGATGAGCAGTTTAGGTTTAAGATACATTATGCCTTTCAGTCATAACCACTTTCAATTACTCTCCAACAATGTTAATTAGGAACATCAGAAGTCAATATTATTATAATCCATAATCCTAATATTTGTGGGTCCAGAGGCTGCCACAAGCATGTATCATAGATACCTGACCTTTTCTTATGTGGGGACACCACATAGACAATGTGCCCATATCAGATTTCTGACTTCTGTTCTACTCTATGTGATTAGAATTCAGAAAATATGACTGGCTTCTATTTAACATTGCCTTAAGGTAAATTTTATATGTGTCTTTCTTTACAATATTTCATAGAAGATAAACTCTCCTGTTACATGCAATACCCATCCCTGTATCAGAATCAGATGAAAGAGTCCCAAACTCTATTCCTATACCAATGAATCTTTAAACCTTCCCCCAAATGCTTTCATGGTTTAAATTCTGAACTATGGACTCCCAATTTCTCTGAACTTTGAAACACAAAGAAACATCAATCCTGCTGTAATCTTTCAATTGGGTAATAATGGAAGCTCCTTTGTCTACTCCATCTTTGACAGTGGTCACTCATCTTAGTCACACCATTATCTGTTTATAAATCTTGACAAATAAAAATATGTTTAGGATATATAAACCAAGATAAACATACCAGTTACAGTAAACATCACTATTTATAATGAAACACCTAAAACAATCTCTTGCAGTTTTTAGGAAGTAATCATGACAGCTATCAATTTCTATTTAATCTATTCAATTTGTTAATAACGAATTCCACCCTGCTTAGATGAGTATTATAACTCTCTTCTTTATTATTCTGTGTCAACCTTGTCAATCTTATTTTCATTCATTCAGAGTATTTCATAATTATGTACACATTTCTGTTTTCCTGTAGAGTCCCTTGGATCTCTCCTATTACTTATTCTCATTCTCTTTCTAATTGAATTTCATTGGATGCTTTTATTAACTTCTGTAAGACATATCCCTAGAGGAAAACTAAGACAGCAAATTCAATAAAGTTTCTTCCTAATACTGTTGCTCAGTTTTCATTAGGATGATCATATGTAGTATTCATGGAAAATGAGGAGCCCTTAAACACAGCATTGGCATTCATAATACTATTTCATGGACACTTATCCTAAACTCAGTTCTACATGATCTGCACACACATATCTGGTGCTTCATCTGGAGTACTCAAGACAGCATGTGCAGCAAGGGAAAGTCAGATGCTTTCATAGGGAAGTGGATTTTAGAGCAGTTATATCTTGTCTATCAGGATGGCTGCTCCCAGATGAATGAATCATCTGTTTTGTGTCTAGAACATATTTAACCATCTAATTGCTCAACAGTTTTACCTTTGAGTACTATAACATTCAAATATTTGCCTCCAGTCCATGTTATTTAAAAACATGCAATGTCCCTAAGTTAGTTACTGTTAAAACAAATGTTAATAATTCTGGGATTAATAATTAAGAATCAAGTATTCACACACTGGAGATACTTGTCTACAGAATAGAGTAACTCTTACACATAACTCTAGGCTATATGTTGCTTCATCTTACTTCATTTCTGTTGACAGCCTTCTTGGGAAATATAACAGCTGGGTCTTTTAGGATTCCAGCTAGGGACAGAGAGTAAGGAAGGAGGTGGGAGATCTGCCATGCTGGAAGAAGAAGAGGAAAGATGCCACACCTGAGAAAGTGTGGGACAGCAAGCATAATCACCATGTAGGAGCCAGGGAAAAACAGCCACAAGAGGGCTACCTGACTGGGCTCAGGGCAGCAAAGATGGCATATAGATTTTAGTAAGTAATAACTTGGGAATATCGGAAGAAGGTGAATTAGACATGTGGATGTTAGGAAATGGCCCAACCATTGAGCTGTTTTAGCCATATCAAAATATAAATTCTCTGTGAGTGTCTTTTATTCAGGATCCCAGAACACTGGAGTGGGTAGTGAGAAAAGCACTGCTGCCAGGATCAACTTGAGGATTTAATCAGGAACTGTATGAGCTAGATTTCTTTTGGTAATGAACATGTTCTAGATAAAATTAATTTTGGAGAGTAACTTAGATCTTAATATTGAAGTCAAGGCTCAAGTAAACTTGAATTTAGTTCAGAATCAAGGTCATATAGTCACTTCCCCATCAGTTTCTCAAACAAAACCACTCGAGAACCACATAGAAAAGGAGATAACAATTCTAACACATAGTAATATATAAAGATAGCAAGAGATGTAAAATCCTGCTATCAAAACTCACCGTGACCCAAGAAGCTAGTTCTAGCCTCTACTCCTTAATGCAGTGTACAACAGCTTTTGTGTTTTCTGTTTTGACTAGGAAACATGAAATAGAGTTGCCAACTATGGAGCCAACATTGCATTATTACAAATCCTTGATATTCAAACATATTTAAATTTCCTCCAATTCTTCAATAATTATTCCATTTGATATTTAAGGAAAAATATAATATGAATGAGATCCTCTACTCTATTACCCCACACTTTGAGATATGACTAAATTCAAGAAGGGAAAGCTTCTACTGGTAAAGAATTAGACTCCTCTGAAATATAAAACATTTTGGGAGCAAAAGGAATGTTCATTCCAAGAGAATCTTAATCATGACTGAGAGCAAGTAAATTCGATTAAAGCATGTAAAGAAAAAGAGAAGTTTCTGTTTCTCCCTGCTTTGTGCCTTAGCATCTTCTCCCTCCTTTCTTCCCTTCTCCTTTTCTCCACTTCTCTCTTTCTTTCCTCTTTTCCTTTCTTCCTTCCTCCTCCCTTTCCCCTCTTCTTTCCCCTCCATTTATTTCTCCCTCCCTCCCTTCTTTTCTTTCCCTCTTTCCTTCTAAGCTATATTTTTCACCTCTAGCCTTACTCTCTCCCTGTCTCCTTTTCATACCTTTCTTTATCCATCCCCCCTCCCTCTTATCTTCCCTGTCTCCTTAATTCTCTTCCTCCTTCCTTTCCAGTTATATATCCTTCTCTCACATATATATCCTCATTATCTACCAACTCCTGGCATATAAGTAGAATATAATATCATTCCAAATAGTATATATGTGTACACACACATGAGTGTTATCTGTGAGCTATCTTCATAAATTATATAAATAATCAAACTCAAAGCCAGTCATTTATGCATGATTTTTTAAAACAAATACATCCTTACTATATAAAAGCTCAGACACAAAACAAAGAATTTTAATGTGTAAATCTCTAATGTGTTTGGCTTCTGGAGGGCAAAAGTTGAGAAAAATTTGAAAAGTCATAGAACCAAAATGTGTCCCCGCGAATCATGTACTTTTTGGTTCATAAAGGAACAAACAATTTTCATAGTAGTTAAGGTCCATATCAACTTAAACTACATTCTTCTTCCAGTTTCCAGATATCTGGTCCTAGCCATCTCTCACAAATGCTTCTTTGCCTTTCATTCTCTCTTGTTTCTAATTCTCTTATCTATAGGATGGCCATCCTAATACAGGTTGTTTCCAGTACCTAGTTTGTTATAGTCTATGTTCATAGATCACATTTATTCATTATCTGTTTCTGGACATCTGGGCTGATTACACATCATAGCTATGGCAAACAGTGCACCAATAAATGTAGCATTCAAGAATCTCTTTGATATACTGATTTAACTTCTTTGGGGTATATATAGAGAGAAGTGAGATTGAAGGATCATCTGAAAAACTTATTATCAGTCTTTCCTGGAACTTCCACACTACTTTCCAACTTATTACTTATTAATATACTTATCTACCAACTGTGTATGAAAGTTCTGTTTTTCTTTTTCTGTACCCTCACCAACATTTGTACTTTGGGGTTCATATTTATTAGTTCCTATAATCATATTATCAGAGATGATACCTGTTCAATTTGTACTTCCTTGAATGCTACTGAGATTAAAATAGTTTTCATACATTTATTAGCTTTATGTATTTCCTCCATATCTTAGTAAGGGTTTTATTGCTG
Source organism: Mus caroli (assembly GCF_978045245.1). Taxonomy (NCBI): domain Eukaryota; kingdom Metazoa; phylum Chordata; class Mammalia; order Rodentia; family Muridae; genus Mus; species Mus caroli. Next base: position 55,696,465 of record NW_028227273.1, read on the forward strand.
TGAACAGACACCATGAGCAAGGCAACTCTTGTTAGAACAATATTTAATTGGGGCTGTCTTACAGATTCAAGAGGTTCAGTCCACTATTCTCATGGTGGAGGCATGGCAGCAACCAGGAAGACATATTTCAGGAGTATCTGAGAGTTTTATATCTTCATCTGAAGACCACTAGGAGAAGACTGGCTTCCAGGCAGCTAGGATTAAGGTCTTTTTTTTTTTTTTTTTTTTTTATTATATGTAGGTACACTGTAGCTGTCTTCAGACACTCCAGAAGAGGGCGCCAGATCTCGTTACGGATGGTTGTGAGCCACCATGTGGTTGCTGGGATTTGAACTCTGGACCTTCGGAAGAGCAGTCGGGTGCTCTTACCCACTGAGCCATCTCACCAGCCCCGGATTAAGGTCTTAAAGCCCATAACCACATTGATACATTTCCTCCAAAATGGCCAAACCTACTCCAGCAAGGCCACACCACCAAATAGTGACACTTCCTGGGCCAAGCATATTCAAACCAAGACATTTTGTTAATGCTTCCTCATATCATCTTATCATTGCTGAAGTAAATTACACTTTAAAAGAATAGTCTCATTGTATATTATATGACTTTCTAAAAATTTTGTACCATAATATTTTATTGTGAAAAATTAGAGATAATAGAAGTAACAACTAAGAAGAAACTAGTTAACTAAATATGCCATATGCTTAACATAATCGACAAATATGAACTTATGCAGAGAAACAATGAAAAGACATATTATTACTTGAATCATATGTAGACCTATGCTGTACATATTGTATGGTAAGTCATATTTGAATCAATAGTGATACATTTTGCATAACAATGAACTATATTGGTGTGTTTAGGGGAAATATGATTTATGTTAGGAGAGTTTCTATGGAGTTTTTTTTTTTCTTTATGATCATAAAATACACCATCTATACAAAAATAGAATTTGTATTACTTGAAATAATTAAAAGCTTGAAAATAATTAAGCTCAATATATTTTTACTCCCTTACTTAGTCTTGAACATGAAATATGTTTTCTTAAAAAATATAATTCAGTAAACATTTAAATTGTTCAGGTAATATATAGAAAGTCTTTCATGGGTTCTACATTTGGCTAAGAATCTGTGCATTGCAAAGCTGCTAGTGCCCAAGTTTCTGATCACAAAATATCACAATTGCCAAATTTAAATGATTGCTTTACTATTCTTTCATACTATCTCAGAAAATTTGGCAAAGTAAAGATAGATTTACTTTTAAAAACAGAATAACCAGAAATATAGTTGACAAATGCTTATTTTATTTTTAAAACTATGTCTCAAAAAAAGAAAAAAAATAAGAGAAAACCTGGAGGATATCTCCTCAAATTATATTGTTTGTAGTATGATTTCAAATTTTGTAAGCTCAACTAGTTTTTTGCCTTATTTAACTAACTTTCTCATTAATAGTAGTTCCAAGGTTGTTTTTTCATAAATTAGATCTTTAAGATATGCACATTATTAATATTCTTTTCTAAAATGTTTTTGTAATTCTGAAAAATCAAAAAAATTATTGGCGTTATTCATGACAGGTGTGGTAAAGAGATAAAATATGGTGGTGGTAACATAATTAGAATTCTTTATGTATATGAATAAATTGTCTAAGAAAATTTTAATTAATAAATTTAGAGGCCACAAATTATCAACAAAGGCATTTAAGGTTTATATGGTTTCCTTCTCTTTCAGTACAGTCACATTTAATTTCCAAGTAAAAAGTAGGACACAATTTGATTTAACCTTTATGCCATTGAATAATAGTTTCCTTTACCTGATGAAATTTATAACTTTACATTACACAAAACAAAAATTTTCCACTGTGAATGTTGATATTCCAGAATGTGCTTCTGTTTATTGACATCTGTCTTTTGGTTTTATTCTTATTTTCTTAGAAACAATAAACTGTGTTTGTTTTCATGTTTGTATGTATTACTGGGGAAATACTCAAGAACTCTCAAGGAATGGACTCTTTTTTATGTTTAAAGTTAAAGTAATATCAAGAGAGATTTTTTACTAAAGCAATTATTAACATGAAGGAAGCATATGACCCTAGGGAACTCATTATAAAGTTGGAGTTATTGATGTTTATGACCTCATATCCCAAAAGATTTTTCCAATTTATATTTTTCTGATGATATGTGTAGTTATTAAAAACTTATACTGAGTAGAGCAAATATTACCTTAAAAGGCTTTTAAAAATTCACTGCACGTTAACCTATTGTCATTATCTATGCTTTAGTAGCTAATTCTATCTCTATTCATATTCCAGCTGCATTAAGTGGATTGAGTTGGCTTTATAAAATGGTGCTAGTATTTTCATTAGGATTACATTGAATCTATAAGTTGCTTTTAGTAAGATTGTAATTTTCAAAATTTTAAATCAACCAATCCTAAGCAGAAGATATATTTCCATTTTCTCGTGTCTTTCTCAACCTCTTTCTTTAGAAATTTAAGTTTCATTGTAAAGTTTTTTCACCTCCCTGATTAGGTTTTATTACAAGGTATTTTATTGTCTTTTATGCTACTGTTAATGCTAGTGTGCCCATGATCTCTTTCCAGGTCTTTGAAAGGCTACTGAATTATACCATGCCACTTAGATGAAATTGTTGGTTGTTTCTACAATTTTTCTGATAGAATTTTTGGAGTGTCTTATAAAGTAAAATCATCTGCAAATAGACATGATTAGACTTCTTCTTTTCCTATTTGCATATCACTAATTTCCTTCCTTTACCTCATTGCTCTATCTAGTTCATTCAGAACTATATTGAAAATGAGTGGGAATACTGAGCAACTCTATCTTCCTCTTGATTTTAATAAAATTGCTTCCAAGCTTTTCTCCTTTTCTAATAATGTTGGCTCTGGGTCATCATACATAGCCTTTATTATGTTGAGTTATGTCCCCTCTGGTCTTATTCTCACTAGAATGTTTATCGTGAAGGAATATTGTTTAATTTTATCAAATGCTTTTTTATTTTGATGCCTATTGAGATATTCATGTGATTTTTGCCTTTAAGTCCATTTATATGATTTAATAATGTGAATATGTTGAAACAATCCTTAATTTTAAGAAAAAAACAAATTTGATCAGGGTGGATGATCCTCTTGGTACATGCTTATATTCCAGTTTAGAGCCATTTGGGACTGACAATATGCCTTGGGAAAAATCATAGTCTAACAAAAACTCCAATATGTAGCATGAGAAATCTCTGTTCAGTATGTTGGTCAGAGTAGTCCTGCTGGGTCTCATAATATATATTATTGTAATCCTTGGTTCCCTATTACAGATTGAGGATAGGCCCTTATTGCTAAACACATTACACTTAGAACTCATGACTGATTCCAGCTGGATCAAACTTGAAAGCCTCTTTTCCATGGTTCCAGAAAGTACTATGGAAGCTGCTGAGGGAAGAAATTAACAGTCAGTTCTACCCAGACACAACACCTCTGAATGTCAACAACTATCTACATAGTGAAATAGGCAAGAGGTGTATTAAGTAACATGAACATGTTGGTAGCATCCAGTAACTCTTATTAAAATTAAACCCAACCACAAGGATGGAAATCATGCCTAGTACTGGAAACCTAGCCAGCTTCCTGTGCTAGTGAAATCCTAATCCTTAAAAAATAACCTACTATGGCCACTTGCTAGATCAGAATAATTAATTTCTTACTGCTTTCTAAATCTTAGTCTAATATCCTCAGATAAGTGTGACTAGCACCCATGAATAGAGAATATTCTCTTTAAAGAAAAAAGAGATCATTGCAGAAAACCACAATTGGACGTGATGTAGAGAACAACAGATCATGGGGCACCTAGTCCTAACATATCCATCTGCATCATAGCTCTTGTATCTATGTCTCAGAGAACACATTAGTGGAGAGAACAGAAAAATTATAAGAGTTAGAATATCAGGAATTCTTCTGTGAAATAGTCTGTCCTACAAAGTACTGCTTAAACAAAACCAATATAATGATAATATCAATAGAGATGGCAATGTGGAAGCGGGGAAAATTTCACAGGGTCACACCCCTAAACAAAGACCTTCAAGCAGCTAACTACTGTTTGGAGAAGATTTAGTGTCTCTCACAGATAAGCCGCTTTACTGGTTGTAAAATATGGAGTTGTCAACCTTTAAAACATATGCATGTCACCAACAAAAGCAGACATAGCAGAATATATTTTTAGATATTTGTGTGTGTCTATGTATATGTATCTAACAATAATAGTCAAATACAAAATGGCTATTAGCTTGAGAGTGGGGTACAAGAGGGGTTTGAGAGAAAGGAGCTGAGACAGAATAGGCCAGAGGGAGAAAAGGAAGGAAAATGATGTAATTGTATTTTAATAAAAATATTAGATTTAAAAATAACATTATATATTTTGGGTTGTGAGCCTAGCCTTTTAATGGCTGAGCCATCTCTCCAGCCGATGTGTGGTGAGGGTGGAGGAGTGGGCACATCCTTGTGGAGATACAGTGAGGGGAAGAGGTATGAGATGTGGAACAGTCGGAGGGTGAACCTGGAGGAGAATAAAATCGGGAGTGTAAAAAAAAAAACGATTAAATAAAAAGAAGAAATGTTAAAAATTAGAATAAAATCATTTTATAAATGCAGTAAATAATATTATATACATACAATATATTTTCAATCAATAAAAAATTTTAGACTTTTTCCTTTTCTTTTTGGTGAGCCTCATTGGATGATTACCATTTTGAAGCTTACAGACTGAGTTTCTCCTGATATATTATCAAACATGTGTCAAATGTGAAAATTCAGCTTTCACTATTACTAGCTCATGTATAAGAACACAAATAGTTATTTTTTTTTACAAAGCAAACTGAAAAATACTAAAAACACGTGTTATACTTTAAAAGATGTCAAATTTATGAAAGTTGTTATTCTCTTCCTTCATGCACAAGATATAATTCAATAATTGAGTTTTTAAAATTAAAATATAGTCATGTCAGCTATAAATCCTTTATTTCCATTTCTCTGGAAGTCATAGACCAGTTTATAAAGGTCTAGACACCAAGAGCTGGCAGATTTTCAGGGCCACTACTAATAATAATCCCTTTCTTCACATATGACCCCCTAATAAAGTAATTAAAAATGCTTCTAGGGAAATTTTAAGGAAAAATCCTAAATAATTTTCAAAGGCATTATTTGCTTCTCAATTGATAGAATCTGGGTCTGTGAACTGCTCAGTTTGGAAATGTGTTTAGAAGTCATGAAATAATATTTCTTTCTAAAGACATAGTTTTCCTGCAGCAACTAACAAACATAATCAAATTGGGCTGTTATGACAAAGCACAAGCTGAGAGGCTTATAAAGTGTGGAAGTTCTAGCTACTGAGAAGTTCAATATCAAGGTTCTTTATGCATCTAACTACCAACTCATGTAGCACATGAGTAAAGCTTCTGAATAGATTTTAAATGTTCAATTCAAGGATGATTTAACAACATGAAATGTTATGGGCTTCCATATCCAATTTATTTTTACATTTTGTTTCAATGTCACAATTTTGAGAAAGTCCTGACTCATACAGAAAAAATTTGCAGATACCACATCAACTGGTGCTTACTTTTAGTCTATTTCATTAAATATCATATTCCTGATTCTTGTAAAGAACATCTACACCATAGCAAGATATTCAGATACTTCTCACAAATTTGAAAACCTGAGAATTTTGATGGTGATTATTTGACCAAATTGCAAAACACTCCACAATTAAGTTTATTACTTAAACGTAATTGAAGTATTTTCCTGAAGACTACAATACTATGCTTCCTAGAAATTTCCATTCCACACATACATACTACTTCTCTTAGTGATTGTTAATGACATTAAAGTGTATTTAAAATTTTTTATTAGTATGCTAAAAAGAAATTACTTTTCTATTTAAGAAATCAAGACACACAAAGAATAATAAAATAGATATTCAAATTTCACTTTAAAAGCTGGTCCCTAAAATGGATCTTAATACAGAACAAAAAGAATTTCAATTAATGAAAGTCAAATAGATATAGAATAATAGACTAAGTGGGTATTCATCTGGATGTGGTAGTGCATGTCTTTAGTCCCAGCACTTAGGAGGTAGACATAAGTGGGTTTGAGGACAACCTAGACTGGGGAGCAAGTTCCAGGCAAGCTAGAACCTACAGAGTAAGGACTTTTCTCAAAATAAATGTGAGTGAGAGAGAGAGAGAGACAGAGAGACAGAGAGACAGAGAGACAGAGAGACAGACAGAGACAGAAATATACAGACACAGAGAGACACAGAGAGACAGACAGACAGAGAGAGATCATTGCTGTAAATACCCTCTGTTTTGCTCTCTGAATATAACCTAGGAGTTATGTAAATGGATATCTTTAAAGCAACAGCAATAGGGATGAATCATATTAACAGTGGAGTTCTTACATCTGATTTTGTGTTTGTTTCTTTGTTTGTTTGTTTAAGTGAACAAGAAACCACAGAAAGGATCTTTGTTTGAAAAAGTAATCTATAGTTGGATCATTGCAAATGTATAAGACTACATTGCAAATAGGCCTGCCATATAAACTCACAGTTGACTGCATAAGAACCTAAGGAGAAAAGATATCATTTGTAAAACTAATCTAGGGTATGAAGAAAGATCAATGCATAATTTGTTCTAGGCAAGTGCTCTACCATTGAGCTACATCTATTGTGTTAATTATATTATTTTTATTTTTGAGACAGTATCTCACTAAATTGTCATGGCTAAACTAAAATCTACTTTTTTGGCAAGCTGACTTCTACATTTCAATCCTTGTGCATCAGCCTTCTGAACATATTGGATTATAGGTGTGCTGCACACCCAGTCAGAAGGCTGATGTTTATTATTAGTAATAGTATTTGGAGAACCATTTCCTAGAAAAAAATATTTCATTTAAATGTAATGTTAAAAATATGTCATTTCTATACATTCAATGATAGTAATAACTAAATAAGGAAGGGTAATGTTATAAGAAAAAAGAAAACAAGTGACACTTGTCATTGAATTAAAATATTAAGGAAGAGACAAGGGCCATGTGTCATTATAAAAGATAAAATATAAGGAAGAAACTATTATATAAACTCATCACATATAAATATTAAATTCATAGAATATGTGATAAAAAATTAAGATTAAAGTACTACAATTTAGGAGTGAAAATTAATGAAGAAAAGAAAACAAATGCAATGCTTCTTCTTTAAATAAATACATGGGAAGACAAAAACAATGGAGTAAATGTTAAAGAAAGGATTTGTAAACCATCGTAGCCTCCTGCGGCCACAGTAACTGGGTTCCTGAGTAGGAGGCTGGAGCTGTATGGGAGAGAATGACGAGAGAAATAATGGAGGCCAAGACATGTTTCTGTTCAAGGCCCCCAAAGTTTACTGAGAGTCTGTGCTTATAAAGAGGGTAGGCCTATCCCCTGCCAGCCTATTCTTGGTGCCTGGAGCCAGCCCATAGGTGATCTACAGGGTGTGTCTCCAGAACATCTCAAGGACCTTTCAGCAGGAAGCAGAGTCTTGGAGAAGAGCAAATAGAGCCATAAAGGTCAGAAGGCTCTACCCTAGGCAATCTCCTTCTTAGTGGCAGCAAGATCAAAGTCTGGATCAGCCTGCTTCAAGGCTGAGGAAGGCTATAAGGATCAACATGCTGAATTAAAATGATATAAATGAATTACTAGGACTATGAAAAGCTTAAGCCCAGGCTTCAATCCCAGGAGACAAAGGCAAGGCAGATCTCTGAATTCATGGCCAGCCTGGAACAGAACAAGTTCTAGATGAAAAAAAAAAAAAAAAAAAAAAAAACCTTGAATCCAGGCATGATGATACTTGCCTTTAATCCCAGAATTGAGGAGTAGATCCATGCAGATCTCTGAGTTCAAGGTCTATAGACCAAGTTCTTAGACAGCCAAGCTTAGATAGAATTCTGAAGCTTTTGCCATGTGGTTCTGGCTTTAGAGTTAAGAACAGAAGGGACTACTGGGACAATTGATTCTGGTTAGCTGGAGCTAAGACATTAGCAAGGATTAAGAAGAAACCAAATCACTGGCATAAAATCTACTGGAACGTGTTTTCTGATATCATAAAGAAGCTGTGGTCTGTATATAGCCAAGGTTGTAGCTCATAATGCTGCTGTAGACTTGGCAATATGAAAGAATCACCCAGATGGTACTGGCTTTGAAGACATGAAGGGGGTCATGGAGAGCAGCTGAGGCTTGATACTATGAGAGGCCAGAGAAGGACAAGGGTGAATGTGCAGCCTCATTTGCAGTTGATGGCCCAGGACACAAGGGGTTATGCAAAGAAGTTGAGTCTTGGTACCATGAAGGAAACCATAATAAGCTACTGGTGAAGCATAGTTGCAGTGGAAGAATCCAATGAATTGGAGATGCCAGTAGCATGGGATGATCACCAAGAACAGCTGCTGTGGAGTAGATTCAACCAGAGCCTAGAGTAGTGCTGAAGAAGAGACCCAAACCCTGTCGAGGAGCCCAGAAGATCCATGTGTAAATTCCAAACACTAAAAAGTTGAAGTTGCCTAGAGATGTCTGAGCAATGGGACACCTGCTGAGGAAATCTGCTAATGGAATGGAACCAGCCAAAGAGAAATAATTGTGTTGCAATCAACAAAGCAGAAAGGGGTTGGACATCAGACATGGAGATGCAGAATTTGGAGTTTGCCCAGCTGGCTTTTGGTCTTGCTTTTTTCCCAGGATTTCCTCACAATGTTATTTTGGAATGGTAATGTAGATCTTGTGATTTTGGAGGTATGTATTCTGCTTTTCTATTTTATTGGGGATTACAGTTAAGAGATTGCATGAATCTCGGAAGAGACTTTGAACTTTGGACTTTTAGCATTACTGAGACTGGTACAGACTGTGGGAATTATGAATTTAGAATAAATGTATTTTTTTATTGTCCTATAGCTAGCTATGGCCCCCATAGACCCATGTGTTTGAAAAAGCCTATAGAGGCCAAGGAGTAGAATGTGGTGGTTTAAATATGCTTGACATAGGGAATGGCACTATTAGGAAGTGTGGCCTTGTTGGAGGATGTGTATCACTGTTGGGGGTGGAGGTTGAGACCTATACCCTAGTTGCTTGAAAGACTGTCTTCTCCTGTTGGCCTTCAGGTCAAGATGTAGAACTCTGCTCCCCCAGTGCCATGCCTGCCTGGATACTGTCCTACTTCCTGCCATGATGATTATGGACTGAACCATAAAACCTGTAAGCCAACCCCAATTAAATGTTATTCTTGATAAAAATAAAATAAAATAAATAAATGAAGTACTAAAGGTAAAATATATATTTACAGTTTAGCAAGGATTTTTTGATAAATGTTTAGTTAGATTTCACATACACATATAATTCAAACAATAGAATATAAACTGTAAGAAAGTATCTACAAAATGAAAATAATTTTTTAAATTAGAACATTTTAATGAACTAGTAACCATACAAAATCATCATAAAAAGGAATACTACGGTATGTAAAAAGGAAATATACACCATAAAGTAATGTTTATTAATCAAAGCAAGAGGGTCCTTGACACTTATGTAAAATGGTCTAATCTATGAAATAAATAAACAATTCTATAAGCTCTGTATAGAGGGATATGAATTACTTGATAAAACTCAGGAATTTATTTAAAAAATATTGAACATACATTGTTTATTTGTTTGCTTTTACAAATCTTCAACAGATCATCAAACTCAAAGGCAAATATTGGACATTTTTCTCTGAGTGTGTGAAAAAATGGATAAATGCTTTCATCTTCATCTAGTTTTCCCTAGAGAACATAGTCAATGATGTGAGAAAAGAGAGTGAAACTAAGATGAAAAGTTTTTGAAAGGAAAAAATGCAAACAAATTTTAAAAAATAATCTCCAGATAAATCAGTGGAATTAATGAACATATTTAGCAAGATCATTAATATCATAGCAATATTCCAAAATAGTTGATTTATTAGTAAAATCTAATTAAAAGGAAAAATTAAGAAGATCAATATAATTTAGAATAGTGCTAGAAGCACTATTTTATTTTTAATATTTATTTTAAATTGTAAATATAGAGGAACTTTTTTGAGAAAGTTCAAACATTATGAAAATGCAAATATAAAAATGAAGGGTCATAGCATATGTATGACTCAGAAAATTAAATGTTGAAGTGGTAGCTTTGGTAATCTTAAATTCTTTTAGATTATAGAGAATGAAATTCACTAAACTTATAAACTCAAATAATCTATGTTCTAAAACCTAAAGATATTGTAGGAATGACAAACTATAGTTTTAATATTATTAATGAGTTTAGGTGAGAATATAGACAAATCAAAAAATGCATAAATAAAATGAAATAATTCACAGTCAAGCCAACCTATGAAATGAAGGCATAGTTTGTATAATCTTAATGATAAATTTCAACATAAGAAAGTGAAATGTAAAAAAGTTATGTAGTTTTCTCCGTAGTTAAAGAAATATATTTGGGACAAGTTTAATTCTTGATGAAAAATAATAATTTCAAGGAGTTGTATTGAAACAGTGCAGTGAAAACCTCCAGAACCAATGAGGTTGACCCTAGCAAGGACTCTTAGTAATGGACATTATGGAGCCTGAATCAGCCATTATCTGTAAACAGGATAGGCTCCAAATGGTGAGACTTGGACACTAACCCAGCCACAGAAATCTGTGACCCACAACCTCTCCTGCTTGCAAGATGAGCTTGAGCAATGATGGCTCAAAGTTTGTGGGAATATCTCACCAATGACTGATCTAACCTGAGCCCCACATCATGAAAAGGAGCTTGTTGGAAGATTCTGCCATTTAAAGCTCATAGTCTACCCAATCTGGACAGCTCCCCTGAGCTTTGTGCAAAATAGAGGATGCCTTTCCTATCAGGATTTCCTCTTCTCTACCATATCTGGTGAGCCCAAACTCAACTCACTTCCTGAGGAATGTCAAGTAATTCTTGGTAAATTACTGGTTCAACTTTCAGGAATGACTCTGTATCTGAATGAGGTATTCCCAGAACCTTTAAAAAAAAATTAGATATTTTCTTTATTTACATTTCAAATGTTATCCCCTTTCCTGGATTCCTCTCTGAAAACACCCTATTCCTTCCCCCATCCCCCTGCTCCCCAACCCATCCACTCTTGCTTCCTGGCCCTAGCATTCCGCTATACTGGGGCATAAAACCTTCACAGGACCAAGGGTCTCTCCTCCCATTGATGACCAACAAGGCCATCCTCTGCTACATATGCAGCTGGAGTCATGCATCCCGCCATGTGTATTCTTTGGTTGGTGGTTTTGTCCCAGGGAGCTCTGGGGGTACTTGTAAGTTCATATTGTTGTTCTTCCTATGGGGCTGCAAACCCCTTCAGCTCCTTGGGTACTTTCTCTAGCTCCTTCATTGGGGACCCTGTGCTCAAGACTGAGCCAATGAAACTTTCACTAGGAAGATTTCTTTTCCAGTCTCTAAGGTTTATTTAGGCATTGTTAACCCTGAATAAAAAGAACAAGCTGTTTCACCAAATATCATTTAAAAGAGCTGTTTCATTGAATATTATCTAAAAGAGCTGTAACACTAAAATCTTCAGAGAAGACCTTCTTCCTGTGTTATTCACTGCTAGACCAGGATTCTGCTGACACACCCATTATGGACTCTGATTCATTCTTTACCCCACCTGTGTGCAGTGATGCCAAAACATCCCAAGGGAGGAAACAGAAAACTGAACCCAGCTCCACTGCTCCCTACTTCTGTGCATACCCTGGACACACACACACACACACACACACACACACACACAGAAAAGAAGGTGAAAAAAGAACCATAGAAGCCCATTCCTGACACTACCTAGAATGCCAGTATCCAGAAGCTGAATGTCTCAGACACCTATGATACAACCAAACTGGTTGGGAAAGTCAATGAAATGATTTGTAATGATATTTTTTCTATACTCATAGGATCAGTGCATAGCCCAATCATAAACCTATTTGATTATGATTCCACAGACAAATATTAAACAGCGCTCTGGAAACTATGAAGAAGAGAGCTTGGAGGAAAGATTGTAGGAACCACAGGGGTTACAAACACCAGAAAAACATAGCATATAGAATCAACTAATCGGGGCTCATAGGGACTCTCAGAGACTGAAGTAGCAACGAGAGTCTGAACCAGACTCTGCATAGAGGATGTGTTTCTTTTCTATTTTTTTTTTTTGGTGGGGGGGGGGTTGAGACACGGTTTCTCTGTATAGCCCTGGCTGTCCTGGAACTCACCTTGTAGACCAGCATGGCCTCGAACTCAGAAATCCGCCTGCCTCTGCCTCTGCCTCCCAAGTGCTGGGGTTAAAGGTGTGCGCCACCACCGCCCGGCATAGGATATGCTTCTTTAGCTTGAGGTTTTGTTGAATTCCTAGCAATGGGAGTGGAGGTATGACTCTGACTTTTATCTACTCTTAGGACCCTTTGTCTCCTTCTGGGTTCCTGGACCAGCCTTGATATGAGTCTTTGAGTCTAGTCTTATTGCACATTCTTATACTGAGTTTAGTTTATATTGCTGGGAGGCCTGAATTTTGAAGAGAAATAGATGAACAGTGGATCTGGAGGGAAGAGGAGGTGGTAGGGTTGGAATGGGTGGTGGTTGGGATGTATTTTATGAGAGAAGAATATTTAAATAAGATAAAAATAATTTTGAAATATAAGAATCACAAAGAATGCATATCTGGTAAAACATGCCAACATAAAACCTATCTTATTTGTTATTCAAATAAGTAAAATGATAGAAATTCTTCTTTTATATTAGAAGTAAGAAAAAAAGGACAATAGATTCAGGGAGAAGTGGCAGATACCATGCAGAAGAAGCTGCAGTGGGCAAATGAGTTTCCTAGAGACAGCCATCTTTTTGCATGACTGCAATGGGTGTATCCTGGAGAGGCATGACCTCAGGGACTTCCTCCCAGGATTGCTTCTTGCTGCTGATTTGCCTTCTCACATTTCTCATTGCTGTATTCTTCATTTTTCTGACATAGTGTGATTGTGCCAAAAAGACACTTTCTGCCTACAATCTGTTTATGATGGATTCCTGAGTATTAGCCTGCTCTGTTTGGCAAATTTTCTACCAATCAACATGAAAGTGAGCTCTTATGAAATAAATTGTTTAGATAAACGAGTTATTTTATGAAATTCCTGATTCAATATAAATGGTTTAGTAAGTTAGTTTGATTTAAATAATTTTGGAAAGTTTGGGGAACTGATAGAATTGATAAGTAGTTGTTGGGATTAAGAATACAATGTGCCCCTTCCTTACAGAATAGCAAGAGCTGAATAGGTGAGAAAAGAAGTACAGTGGCTTTCATGTGTTACAGACATGTAAATTGCACTAGAAAAAAATAGGCTTGGAGCAAATTAATGATTAGCTAGATATCAAAAATAAGACATAAGATAGATGACCTATTTCTTCATTAAAATGTTGTTAACCTAAGAACTATTGCATTAAACTTATAATGAAATTGTGAAGTACAAGATAGTATTGCTTTGAACTTTTATTGACTTATGGAATAAAAGATAGATAAAATGTTTGGTTATATAAGTTTTAATAAAAAAATGTAATTAATAATACTGCTATAACATGGTCATTCTTCAGATATTAATAAGATATTTTTTCTTATGTAGAGAACTTTGTATTAGGGGGTATAAAAAGGCTAAGAGAAAAAATAAAATTGTTAGAGCATGCTTTACAGATCATTGCTCTACCAACCAATTGTGTGTGTGTGTGTGTGTGTTGGTGTGTGTTTGTGTTTGTGTGTGTGTTTATATACATAAAATGGTTGGAACCAGCTCGTTGGTGCTTTGCTGCATCCACCCAATGTTTAAATGCCTGTCTGTCTGTCTGTCTGTCTGTCTGGATGGATGGATGGATGGATGGATATTTATGAATTCATGTGCATGTGTGAAGTTATTGGAGCTTGCTTGTTTGAGCTTCCTTATTTTTTTTATTAATCATTTTATCCATTTACATTTCAAATGATATTCCCCTTCCAGGTTTCTCCTCCATAAACCACTCATCCCATCACCCCTTCCCTTTGCTTCTATGAGTGTGCTTCTCCACCAACTCCCACCTCACCCCTCTAGCATGCCCTTCGCTGGGCCATCAAGCCTCCAGAGGACCAGGAGCCTTCTTTCCCATGAATGTCAGATAAGGCCACTCTCTGTTACATGTGGAGCTGGAGCCATGAATCCCTCCATGTACAGTCTTTTGTTGTTGGTTTAGTCCCTGGGAGCTCTAGGTGGTCCAGTTAGTTGATATTGTTCTTCCTATGGAGTTGTATTGGAGCTTTATCTAGTAAGATTGTGTGTGAATGTATGAATTTTCTCTCTTTCTCTCTTTCCCACTGGCCTCCAATGAGTTTAAAGAGTTCAGAGTTTCTTGCTGATCACAGAAATTATTGGTCCCAGATAGTTAAGTTTTGCTCCTATCAGCACTACTAGTGCTGTCCTATCAGCAGCAGGGTTACGGGGTCATCAGTTGCTATTCTCACTGACCCAAATCACTGAATCCACACTTGGCTCTCCACTGTTTACCCTGTGGTGTCAGAGCTGGCTTGCAATAAATAGAGGAAATCATTGCCTTCATTTGTGTACTCACTGAAGATCCCACTGGGTTCCAGTGATCCCTTTAAAAGCCAATAGTCACACAGTCTGTTTTGATTGAACTCCCTTGTCTACAAATCAAAATGAAAATTGATGAACCAGGTGGAAAACATCTGTTATGGATGGAGGGGAGTTGTTGATAGGGATGGAAGAATTATTAAAAAAGAATTGAGTGTAATCAATCTATGTAATAATATTATATATACATATGAAATTGTAAAAAAACAACATTATTCAATAAAAATATTTTTCAAATCCTTAAAAATACACTAAAAATATCAACAGTAAACTAAAATGATCATTCACTGTGACCAAGCTGGATTCTTCCCAGAGATGCCAGGACGATTCAGCCCAGATGACTTATTACAATTGTCTAATTGGCTTAGCATATTATAAGGGAAAACTGTATTATCAAAATAATAGTGAATAAAAATTATGTGGTAATATTTTTCATGCTAAAAACTACAAACATATTTAGAAGGAATGTGCCAACATAGTAAAGGCTATATGATACCCAGAATTATCACCATAATAAAAAAATGATATTTTCAGATATTTTACTTTAGTATGTGGACAAACAAAAAGATGTTCCCTTCCACCATACATATCAATATAAAATTACATGTTTTATCCAGAACAATTAGGCAAGAGGAAGAAATAAATGTTGTAAGTTGGAAAGAATTCCAATAAATTATTCCTGACTACAAATGATCTTATTGAGAAACCTGCAAATACCATGAAAGTTATTATTAAATCTAATCATTGAATACAGTTGAATTGCAGACTACAAAATCAATATAAAAATAGTTTATTTTATATACAGTAATAACAAAATACTCAAAATGAAATTAAGAAAATAATCCATAATAGTGTTTAAAAATTTTTGGTTTTTATAACAAATTTAACTAAAATGATAAAATATCTTCACATTGGAAAATTGTAAAATATAATAGAAGAAATCAATGAAGTCACCAGTAAATGTAAATATAGCCTATGGTCACAAATTATCAATATTCAGTATTATTAAAATATACAATCTATCCAAAGCATATATTAAATGTAATTTTTACAGAAATTCAGTCATATTCACAGAAATATAAAAATCTCCCCCAAACTCACAATTAACCACAAAATTCTTAAATAATCACAGAAAACGTTGAGCAAGGAAAAGACAAACAGAAACAAAAGCAAAAAGAAAACAATACAAATAAAAAACATACTACCTTAATTCAAAGTATATTGCACAACTTTAGCTATTAAAACAACATGGTGTCAACATAAAAATAGGCACTTAGAATAATGCAAAAATAAGTTCTTGTAGATTTTTGAAATTATTAGATTGATATTAAAAGTTTATGCAAATACAAAGAACCAAAAGTATTCCAGACAAACTCTGAATGATATTGTGGCTGGAGAACTACTAATATGTCTCTGAGGTAGAACTAATTGAGATTATATTCTATTCGTTGTGCTTATGCCAGGATAGGAAAAAAATGCAAAGCAAAAACAAATAGCACCTTCAGATACTGAATCATAATTAAACAATTAAATTCATTTTACTTATCACAAGGAGGCACAGCATTAAAATATGGCAGGGATAATATTTTTGATGCTGTAATCACTAAATAGAATATGCACTTAGAAAAAAGAGGGAGGGGAAACCCTGCCACACAAAGGCACAAAAGTCAAATTACTAACAAATTTTATTTACATGTAAGTGAAAAATAGAGGAAAAAGCTTTAATAGTCTTAAGATGATAAAACTGTGCATAAATGAGGCAAATATATTATCACTCAAAAAGAAAAGTTTTAATAAATTAGGCACTGTATTATGAACTTTTCATAAGAATAAAACAAACATGAACACTTGAGTTGTTTAATAAAAAATTATTGCCTTTTTTCATCAAAAATGTTTTTAAATTATTTAATTTATTTTTAGATGTATGTCTGTGTGTGTGTGTATATATGTGTGTGTGTTATCCTTATGTGCACCATGTTTATGTAGTGACAGAAGAGAGAGTGAGGAATCCCTTGAAACCGCATCCCAGGCAGATGTAAACTGCCTGACATGCATATTGGAAACCAAACCCAGGTTCTCTATAGGAGTACCAAGTGGTCTTAAATTCATTCTTAAAACTTGACTTTTCTTAATTAATAATGAAATATACACATATGAAATAAATGATCTTGAAACATTAAAGTAATTATTATGGATATTGTGGGACAGAAATAGATTAGGCTACCTGGTCTATGGATTGATTGTTGCTTGAAACGATGTGAGGAGCCATCAGGGTCAGTATAAGACACTCTATTGACTTGTATATTTTCAATTACATTAAAATTTATAGGGCATTATTTAAAAAGCAAACAAAAGAGTAATTTAGTGGAATGTAGTGATAGTGCATAATATCTCAAAAGTATATTTGCATCAAAAACATGTAAAGAACTCTTAGACATCAATAAAGGACAAAATCAGATACAAAAACAGATGGATAAACATTAGAAGGATGACATAATATCCACTTATCAGTGAGTACATATTGTGTGAGTTCTTTTGTGATTGGGTTACCTCACTCAGGATGATGCCCTCCAGGTCCATCCATTTGCCTAGAAACTTCATAAGTTCATTCTTTTTAATAGCTAAGTAGTACTCCATTGTGTAAATGTACCACATTTTCTGTATCCATTCCTCTGTTGAGGGGCATCTGGGTTTTTTCCAGCTTCTGGCTATTTTAAATAAGGCTGCTTTGAACATATTGGAGCATGTGTCCTTCTTTCCG
Source organism: Mus caroli (assembly GCF_978045245.1). Classification (NCBI taxonomy): domain Eukaryota; kingdom Metazoa; phylum Chordata; class Mammalia; order Rodentia; family Muridae; genus Mus; species Mus caroli. Next base: position 55,713,942 of record NW_028227273.1, read on the forward strand.
GTTGGAACATCTTCTGGATATATGCCCAGGAGAGGTATTGCGGGATCCTCCAGTAGTACTATGTCCAATTTTCTGAGGAACTGCCAGACTGCTCTCCGGAGTGGTTGTACAAGCTTGCAATCCCACCAACACTGGAGGAGTGTTCCTCTTTGTCCACATCCTCGCCAGCATCTGCTGTCACCTGAATTTTTTATCTTAGCCATTCTGACTGGTGTGAGGTGGAATCTCAGAGTTGTTTTGATTTGCATTTCCCTGATGATTAAGGATGTTGAACATTTTTTCAGGTGCTTCTCAGTCATTCCGTATTCTTCAGGTGAAAATTCTTTGTTTAGCTCTGAGCCCCATTTTTTAATGGGATTATTTGATTTTCTGGAGTCCACCTTCTTGAGTTCTTTATATATATTGGATATTAGTCCCCTATCTGATTTAAGATAGATAAAGATCCTTTCCCAATCTTTTGGTGGCCTTTTTGTTATATTGACAGTGTCTTTTGCCTTGCAGAAGCTTTGCAATTTTATGAGGTCCCATTTGTCGATTCTTGATCTTATAGCACAAGCCATTGCAGTTCTATTCAGAAATTTTTCCCCTGTACCCATATCTTCAAGGCTTTTCCCTACTTTCTCCTCTATAAGTTTCAGTGTCTCTGGTTTTATGTGGAGTTCCTTAATCCACTTAGGTTTGACCTTAGTACAAGGAGACAGGAATGGATCAATTTGCATTCTTCTACATGATAACCTCCAGTTGTGCCAGCACCATTTGTTGAAAATGCTGTCTTTTTTCCACTGGATGGTTTTTGCTCCCTTGTCAAAAATCAAGTGACCATAGGTGTGTAGAACTCACACAATATGTACTCACCAATAAGTGGATATTAGCCCAGAAACTTAGAATACCCAAGATATAAGATACAATTTGCTAAACGCATGAAACTCAAGAACGAAGACCAAAGTGTGGACACTTTGCCCCTTCTTAGAATTGGGAACAAAACACCCATGGAAGGAGTTACAAAGACAAAGTTTGGAATTGAGACGAAAGAATGGACCATCTAGAGACTACCATATCTTGGGATCCATCCCATAATCAGCTTCCATAAGCTGACACCATTGCATACACTAGCAAGATTTTGCTGAAAGGACCCAGATATAGCTGTCTCATGTGAGACTATGCCGGGGCCTAGCAAACACAGAAGTGGATGCTCACAGTCAGATATTGGATGGATCACAGGGCTCCCAATGGAGGAGCTAGAGAAAGTACCCAAGGAGCTAATGGGATCCTATAGGTGGCAAAACAATATGAACTAACCAGTACCTCCCAGAGCTCATTTCTCTAGCTGCATATGAATCAGAAGATGGCCTAGTTGGCCATCAGTGGAAAGAGAGGCCCATTGGTCGTGCAAACTTTATATGCCTCAGCTCAGGAGAACACCAGGGCTAAGAAGTGGGAGTGGGTGGGTAGGGGAGTGGGTGAGGGAGCGTGTGGGGGACTTTTGGGATAGCATTGGAAACATAAATGTAATAAATACCCAATAAAAATCAATCATCAAAAAAAGAGAAGGATGACACAAAGGTCAATTTTGAAAAAATTTCACACTCACAGTATAATGCAAATTAAATTGGTGATTTTTTCTTATACACAAAACAAAATAGATAAATAACTAGTTTTACAAAACATGACATTACAAGGAAGCTTTTGAGGAAATGAAGATTGATAATGATTGAATCATAAATTATTTTAACATTTTGTAACCTGGTTAAAAATCTTTATTAAACCTAGATATGCTTTAACATTTAAATAAGAAATTTCATTCCTAGATTTAACGGAAATATAAAAATTGTGCAGTTGTTCAGTTCTTTCAACATCATGTAACCGGAAGTAACAATTGTACATCTTCTGATCATAGGTGGAGCAAATAAATTATACATGCAAATGAACAAACCAGTCACAAATCATATGAGTTACATGCTGCTGATACCCAAATTTCAAAATCTGTAAGCTGTAGTGCACAGTTTCCATAGTGTTTGAGGGCATCACGGCTGGGAAATTTCTCAGAGTGTACTGAGAGGGTCAGACACAGGAGTTGGGAAGCATCTTCAGATTTGAAATTGTCTTTGGAATTGAATTTGGAATTGGCTTCAGTGTGTATTACAGAAAAAGATTAGGGACATAAAAAATAAGTTAGATAATAGGATGCACTACATATGGATGAAAGTTCAGTGGAAGAATCACATAGAATTTAAGCTTTGTAAATAATTCATGCTGCTATTTTTCATATTTTCCCCTAAATTCTTATTTCCATGAACTGTGCTTAATTGCAACAGAGGGACTCTCTCCCCGAGGTCAAAATTCTAGCACACTTGGCCCTGATGTCACTAATCTACAAGGGCCAAAAAAAAAAAAAAAAAAAAAAAAAAAAAAAAAAGATTATAGGCAAACATGACTTATAAGATGAGTAAAGGCAATTCTATAGTGAGGGTTTGTTACAACTATGGTTCAGATGCAAGGAACAACAGAAAAGATCACTGACTTAAAGGTGAAAAAATGGAGCCAGACTAAGAAGCAAGGGCCCAAAGAGCCTTAGGCACATCTTCCACTAAGATGAAGGGCCAACATTCTAAAAGAGGTGACATTATTTTTATGTTTTATGGTTTTCAAAGTATTACTTAACGAGAAATAATGAAATAAAAGAATTTCTCCTTGAGATAGTAGCTACAGGCAACAAGGGAGAGAGGCACAACAAGGACTGGGAATTAAAATTCATTTTATAAATAAATAGTGAAGAAAAACAAAATAATTTTAAGTTTGAACATCATGAATACAATATTTAGGTTAAATTATTTACTAATTCCTTTATCAGAAATAGCCAAGAGAACAACAAAAAAAGTTATTCTGGGTAATTGTCCTAAAACATAAACTCACCTTTTCCCCAAAACCAAGGTAGATTTCACATAAAACCAACTTATAGATTTGGAAAATGTTTTAAATAAACAAAGAAAATGGATCCATGTTTATCAAACTATATATATATTCACTTTAATTTGGAAAGAATGGTCACTTGGCTTTAGGGATTCTACATGTTTTATTAGTATCCATTACCCACTATGTGCCTTGCAAATGCTTCTGTGGATTTATTACCACATTAGTTAGCAAAAAGGAAAAAATAAAATAAAAAAGAGGACAAAAACAAGTTATCCTGGAGCTTCTTACCCAGACCAATCTGGCCATGCACTTCACATACAACTAAGCCTTTAAAAGTGTTTAAAAGTCTTTAAATCTTTCAGTACTTAAAAGTAAAGACAACAAAAAAAGGGTATATTTTGAAGAATGAAAGTATGATGAAAAACTTTTTTGAATTATTGAAGTCAACTATTTGTTTAAGGTAATGAAAATATATTATTTTCTAAGTAAACCTTCATATATGCTGAGTGGTAGTCTGTTCTATAAGCTGCTTCTGAATAGTAAAAGCCAGTTGGGAAAACTTCTCAGAAAATGCTACCAAACTAAGCCTTCATTTTTACTTGTTTTGACTGTGTTTTTCTTAAAGTTAGTAATTTTAAAAGGTAGAAGTTGTCCTAAGTGAAATCTGGTTTTATGATTTGCTCCACTTCCCAGAGCTATTTCCAGATGTGCTGCATTGCATATGTATGGAGACCATGTATGGAGACCATGAGTCTTACACCTCCCTTTTCATGAAATATTAGATCACAAGTTGATCTCAGCCAAATGAAAGAGGAATGTTAATTTGTATTTGCAAGAGAAAGATCTACTTTATCAGTATAATCTGGTAACTAAAGTGATACTTAGGTTGTTCATCTTCTCAATTTGTCAAGTGGTTCTGCTTGCATCTACTATGAAAGTGTTGAGTTACAAGGATGCTAGAGGCTAAAACATTCTTTGCCAGTGTGGGACATTGATTGCTTTGAAATTTTCATATTGGAAATTTTGTTTTGTTGTATTTCTACCTTCTTAAATCATGTCATTGAATTTGGACAATAACCTCCCTAGTCAGTTATTCAGTTGTGAGGGATATAGAGTTGCTAAGATGCAATACATTGGTGTTTTTTCTAGTCTAAGAAACAGCCCCTGATGACTTCATCATAGATCCTAACAGGAAAAATTAAACCAAAATATCAAGTATGACAAACATCAGTAATAAGGACTATAACGTTCCTTAGAGGTAACTATGTATTGGGGTTTTATCCCTTGAGTTAAGGTGAATGACTTTGGTAATTTTTGTAAATTATAAATGTTTTTGTTTTAAGAAATAATTTAAAAATAATTATAATTTTAGACAGAAAGAAAGTAAATAAAGAAATTTCTTTCTTTCCTTTCATCTTCTCTATCCTCCTTTCTTTCTTAGATAAAGAGAAGTGGGTTAAAAAGAAAAAGGAGGTATATAGTAATTATTTTAGAAATTAGTCAAATAGAAGTGTATTATTAAATGTGCTCCTAAAGAAAAAAACACTTTATAGCCACAGTCTTACATTGGTAGAGATCTTCTTATTTTGATGCAGAATTGAAGTTATATGTTTTTTAATTTGATACAAAATTTTAGTTATTGGTACAGGTTTAAGGTTTTCATTGCTATAAATCTTTGTATATTGATATTAAATTTAAAATTAATTGTGTTACTCTTAGGTAGGCATTGTACCTATGCAACTCATTTAAAGAATGTCAGACATTCTGGGCTAGAAAGCTAAAGATAGATGCTCCAACATTATAAGGAATATTGGGGACTGTCCAGGCTGTCAGCTGTCTCTGCCAGTTGTTTAAATTTTAGAAGTTATGTTTTCTTTCATACTCAAATATCTTCTTAAATCTATGATGGGGTTGAAGATTTGTTATAGTCTCACAATTAACATTAAAATTAAATTATTTAACATTTAAAAATATGTCCTAGATCTAAAAGATGGCTTTAGGATGGTATACAAGTTAAAATCAAAGATGACTGAGATACAAAATTATAAACTCATTAAGGTATGTTAAATGATAAAATATTTTATTTAAATTTCTAAACATAATTGACTAGACATTATAAACATGTATCATACCTTATAATTTTCATAATTATAATTATATTCAATATATCTTAGAGGAAATGAGACTTTTTTTGGACTAACAAGGGCAATTATTGAGGTTTGATCTTGCTGTCTATTGTAATACTAAGTATGGTCTGCCAACACCTAGATTCTACACTGACCCCCTCCTGTTCACCCCCTCCCACAATCCTTCCCTCCCTCCCCTTCTCCTCTGAATGGGTGCTCTCCCCCCCCCCATATACTCTCATCCTAGCATTGAAAGTCTCTGTGAGGCTAGGTGCTTCCTCTCCCATGGAGGCCAGACATGACAGTCCAGCTAGAACATATCCCACATAGAGGCAAAAGCTTTTGGGACAGTCCACATTACAGTTTTTCAGGATCCACATGAAGACCAAGCTGCTCATCTGCTCCATATGTGCAGGGAGGTCTAGGGCTAGCCCATGAATGTTCTTTGGCTGGTGGTTCAGACTATGAGAGCTCAAAGTGTCCATGTTGCTTGACTCTGTTGGTCTTCCTGTGGAGTTCCTATCCCCTTTGGTCCAGCAGTTCTTCCCCCTATTCTTCCATAGAGTTCCCAAAACATCAATCCACTGTTTGCTGTGGACGACTATATCTGCCTTAGTCAGCTGCTAGGTGGAGCCTCTCAGTGGACAACTTGCTTCTGTCTACAAGCCTACCAGAATATCATTAATAGTGTAAAGGATTGGTGCTTACCCATATGGGTCTCAAGTTGGCCTGGTTTTGGTTGGCCATTCGCTAAGTCTCTGCCCCATCCCCTGTGTCTGCATTTCTTGTAGACAGGATAAATTTTGGGTTTAAAAGGTTTGTGGATAAGTTAGTGTTTCTAACGCTCCACTGAGTTTTCTGCCTGGCTACATGAGGTACCCTCCTCAGGTTCCATATCCCCAGTGCTGTGAGTCACAGGTAAGATCACATGCATCTTGTCTTTTATCCAGGAACCAAATGGTTTAAGGTGGGATAAAAACCCTTCGGCAGGATTAAATATTTCTACAACTGTTTAACCACATTTTTTGTACTTGATTAGGTAAAGAAAATGCATAACCACTAAGTGAATTGTGGAGAAGAGGAACCCAAATTTAAAATAAAATTGATAATAATATGAAAGGCAAAGAAACCATCAACATTTTTGTCTTTGTTTTTCTCATGAATGTATCTCAAAAATGTGAAAAATATTCCATATTTTATATTACGCCTGTGTCATGTAATAACATATTGTAAAATAATTACTGTTGTTTTTTGTACAATAACAGCATGTAAGACCTGACAGAACTGAAGCACAACAAAGGTTACTGGAGTGCCAAAGAGGTGGAAAAGGAATTGAGGAGATGATGAGCAAAGGGTGAGAAATTTCAGTGAAAGAACGCAGATATGTACATGTGATAGATCATACAAAGAGGTAACTAGAGATGATAAAATGCCTTCTATTATTGCAACCCCACAGGAAAAAAATTAGCAACCCCAAGAGCTCCCAGGGACTAAACCACCAACCAAAGAATACCCATGGAGGGACCCATGTCCCCAGCTACACATGTAGCAGAGGATGGCCTTATCTGGCATCAATGGGAGAAGAGACCCTTGGTCCTGTGAAGGCTTGATGGCCCAGCATAGAGGAATGCTAGAGCAGTAAGGCAGGAGTAGGGGAGTGGGGGAGCACCCTCATAGAAGCAGGGGGTAGAGGGTTTGTGGAGGGGAAACCGGGGATGGGGATAACATTTGAAATGTAAATAAATAAAATAACCAAGAAAAAAGAAAGAAAAATGCTAACAGATGTAAAGTGTTTTCAACAAAAATTATAGGGATTTAATGTTATGTGAAAGTTTATTCCCTGTATTTAGTCATAGCACAACACATTTTTAGTCATCTTATAGACAATATGTAGAACGTCATCTGTAAAAATATAATAATAATAAGATACAAATCCACTTAAAACTGTCCAAAATTCTATAGTAACTGAAGGAATAGGATTATACATGCATTTATTTTAGAATAAAAATTATTCCTAAACTGCATTAAATATTACCTGTAAAGTAGTTATATTTTTTTACCAAGAGTCACTTTGCACATGATTAATAAATTCAACCGTGTGTGAGTGAAATTTTCTCATATGAATCATGTGTTTCTTTTGCACAAAGGAGAATGGACTGCACAAAGTACACATATATGCAGTCAATTGCATATGTGCACCTAGTCTCACGTTTGATGATTTTTGCAACACAGACAAGCACCAGAATTAAAAAAAAAATATCTTAATAGCCATTTCCACTTTGTTGCATAAAACTTAATATATAATACATTCTGCCACTGATAAAATTACATGAAGGTAAAGCATAATTGTAAGAAAGCTTGTGAGATTTTTTTCCATATGTGGAAATATAATTAAATGAGAAACAATGAGTCCAACTCCGGAAACCATTATTTTTGTAGTTGTGTTACTTGGATCCTGGGAGTTTTTTCTCATTGACTTAACTATAAAGAGTAGAAAGGAGGTCCTACAATAAAAAGACAGACAATGGTCTCACCACCAACTGATACCACCTTTCACAGGTAGCAATTTCTAGACTCCACTATACAAAATTATTGAGAACCTGCAGGGAAATAAGATCAATTACAAACTTAATGAAGCTTCAGTGAGGTTTCTATATTCTTCTGTCTTAGCAGATACAACATATGATAACAGTATCTTATAATATACATTTTACTCTATTTACATTTTTATTTGTTTATTTTTATTTTGCTTGGGGGGACTGAGAGAGCAATTGGGAGAGACAGAGCCTTACTCTGCAGACTGTGCTGCTGATACTCTCACAGGATTTCTCTTGCTTCAGCCTTCCAGCTGTTATGTTTATATGTGTGAGTCACTATGTGTGTGCTATTTTTGAATTTCTAAAACTCTTCACTTGTGAAAGTTTTGAATAAAAGAATAGTAGACAGATTATACAAACACAGATGTTAATGCTATTTTGCTTACTGAGGAAATCAAATGAAATATATTAATGATTTTATTTGTTTCAGCACCCCTATCCAGTTTCTTTATTGCATGAGATATTTAGTTGTAAAAACACAATAACCAGGACCTCAAAATTCTAGTATTGACCTTTCCAGCAAGCAGAATTTCAACAATGAGAAGGCTCAATACCACTCCCCATCACACCAATGGCTTTATTCTGGTAGGCTTCTCTGAGTGGCCAAGACTGGAAATGGCTCTTCTTGTTGTCATCTCCATCTTCTATATTTTGACCCTTTTTGGGAATTCAGCTATTATCATTTTGTCTCGCCTTGATCCTAAACTCCACACTCCTATGTATTTCTTTCTGGCCAATCTTTCCTTTTTGGATCTCTGCTATACCACTTCTACTGTCCCCCAGATGCTAAAAAATATACAGAGCCATGAGAGAAGCATCACCTATGTGGGCTGCATAGCACAACTGTTCATCTTCCTTAGCTTGGGATCTACAGAGTGTGTGCTTCTCTCCGTCATGGCCTTTGATCGCTATGTGGCCATCTGCCAGCCTCTGCGTTACACAGTTATCATGCATTCCCAGCTGTGCCAACAGCTGGCAGCAGTAGCCTGGATAACTGGTTTCAGCAATTCCTTGGTGCAGACAGTGTTGACTTCTTTGTTACCTCGTTGTGGCCAATACCAGATAGAGAATTTCTTCTGTGAGGTACCTGCCATGCTTCAGTTATCATGTGTTGACACCTGGGTCAATGAAGTAGAGATGTATGCTGCTGTGGTTGTCATAAAAGTAATCCCCCTTGGGCTAATTCTTTTCTCTTACATAAACATTGTCAGGGCAGTCATAAAGATACAATCTTCTGAAGGTAGAAAGAAGGCCTTTAACACATGTGGGTCTCATCTTCTGGTGGTCATCATGTTCTATGGCTCTGCCATCAGTGGATATGCATACATGGCACCCAAGAGCAGCTCAGCCAAACTGAAGGGCAAGCTTTTGGCACTGTTCTATGGACTCATAACGCCAATGCTGAACCCTCTTATCTATACCTTGAGGAACAAGGATGTCAAGGCGGCAGTGAAGAAAGTACTTGGAAGAGAACAAGAGTAAGGGTGGAACTTGGATTAGGCAAAAGCAGATCCTATAGCAATCCAGTCCTTGATTCCATAGCAGAATTACCCACAGCCCTCATTCCTCCAGAGCCTGATTGTGACCACTTGTTATTGATTATATGTAATCAATGTAATAGTCAATGGTTACTGGAATGGTCCGAGAGTTCAACAAGTACAAAAGAAATTAATAGATACAGATTTGCATAAATGCTAAATTTGGTTAATAAATGTTGTCCTGGCTTAAGAATTTTTAAAAATATTCTTTCTTCTCTAATACATGAAAAGTAATGGAAGGGGTATGTTAGGAACTTAAATAAAAAGCACAAAGACATCTGCTTGAAATTTAGTCATTTTGAGCCATAAACGACCAAGATGAAAATGTGATTTCCTCCTTTCAAATATTTTGCATATTATAAAGATACATTTTTTACATTTAATTGTAATGTTGATGAATGAGTGGTTGTGGTAATAATCTGCGTTGCTATGGAAGACACTAATGCAAAGAGAGCCCCATGTAAGCAATTCAAAGTAACAAACTGAAGAACAAAATTACGCATATGTTAAAATGATTTTTGTCCCATTGCTTGATAATAGATGCAAATTATCACTCTAGGAAATAACCATTACAATATTTGCTATTCAATAATATTATAGTTATTATTAGGCTTAAGTTATAATCCTGTTTCCAATTTCTTTGGGGAAATATTCATTTATTTTATTTACGGGGAAGTTTTAAATTTTGTTATTAATTTCTTTTTCATATAATATATTTTGAATATATTTTGATCATATTTTTCCCTGCCCCAAATGTTTCCTTATCATCTCTACTTCTCTACACACCCAATGTCATGTTCTTCCTTCCTGAAAATAAAAATCAAAGCAAAGAAAAGCAACAAAAAATAACCCCAAACAAAAAAATGAAAACAGGTAAACTAAAAAAGCAAATTCAGTAAGACTGACAAACAAAGCAAAATGACAAGCATGCACACACATGCACATTAACACACACACATACACACACAAACATACAAACAAACAAATGCACAAACACACACCAACAGGGAGGCTCTTTTGTGTTAGGTCTGCCCTGGAGTATGATTGATATACCTAGTGGTAGCTTCAAGAGGGAATTTTTTTTCCCCTTTCCCATCTGTCCCTGTGTCAGCTGCAGCTCTGCCGATCATGCCACAAGAATGAGTGATGTCAGCAGTTAGGCCAAACATAAGAGATCTGTCCTTTATCCTTCTTCGAGGCTCTTAGTTAAGGCCTTCTTTCTAAGAACACACTTGGGGCACAGCATGTTGTCCTCCAGGTATGGAGGTGAAAATGTGCAGGCTGGAAGCAGGAAGAGGGCAGTTGGTTTCCCTTTCTTATCAGGTACCCAGGCCTGTCCAGCGTGGAACTAGAGCCGAATCCAACCACTTGTGTTCCCAGGAAGGCTTGTCCCATGAACCACACACCACATTTCTAGATAGGTCTCTGATGGCACTGTTTCAATCTGGCTGCACTGGCTGCAATTCTTGCCCAAGATGCCAACTGCCTCTGCGGCAGATGTAGTCACAACAGTGGTGATAGGATCAATGAGGGATCCTCTGGTACAGTGATGATTTCAAGGGGAACTGTCACCTGAGACTCTTCCTCTGGTGTGGTCTTCATTTTCTTTGTGAGATGTCTTCAACCTGGCCTCTTTGGCTAAGTCAGGAACATTTTTCAACTCGGGCATTTGATTGAAAGCCCTTACAAGGTGATTTTTATAAGCATCTACTTTCTGGTCTTTGCTGCTCAGCTTCATCTTCTGGCACCATGTCTGCAAACCATCTCAGTGAATCAGGTTCACTGGGAGCAGAAGCTGTGGAAATGGAGGAACTGGTACCTTCCTACGAGTGTGTTCTGGTGTCTCAGTGTCTTGTGCTCAGTTCTCCTTTGGTTTACAATCGTTATCTTTCTCTGACTTTTTTTGTCCCCTCCTTCTCCCCACCCCCATTGCTTTAGTCTTTGCAGAAGATGTGTTCAGTTGACTAGACATCTGTCATTCCACATCTTCGAAGACCTCCGCTCTTCTGTGCTCCACTGTAACTGGTGTGCTGGAGAGGTGAAGAAAATGGATCTCAAGTTAGAGGCTAGCCTGTACTACACAAAGTAAGAGGGTCTGAAGTAAACAGAGGATATCACACAGTTGTAGAGTACTTGACTAGCATACTGGATGAACTGGGTTTAAACCCCAGGTAAGTTATATCCCCCCACTCCCCACCCCAGCAATCTTATCTCTCTTTAATCTTTTTTGGCAGTTCAGACTTTATCCCCCTCCCAGCTCATCCTCCGACTGTTCCACTTAATTACTACCTCTAGTACAATAGGGGTTATAGGTCTTTTAAAATTGTTTACTTCACCTTGATTTAACTTGGTAGATCAGATATATCAAAAAAAAAAAAAATCCCACCCATTTATTTTAGGGTATCAAGTTTGGTGGAATGCAGATTTTTAAGTATATTTTTATGATTCTCTGAATTTCCTTGATGTCTGATGCAATGTTTCAATTTGTCATGGTTTGTATATACTTGGCCCAGGGAGTGGCACTATTAAGATGTGTGGCCTTATTGGGTGCATCATTGTGGGCATCAGCTGTAAGCCCCTCATTCTGATATCTCTTTACAGCAAAGCAAACCCTAATGAAGTGTGTTTCTAACTGTATGAATTTGGAACTTCTCTCTACATTTCTGATTAATTTAACTAAAAGTTACACAGTCTTGTTGGTTTTCTCAAAGAACTCATTTTTGTTTCATCGAATCCGTTTATTTATTTATTTATTTATTTATTTATTTATTTATTTATTGTTTTTTGTTTTTGTTTTTGTTTTTGTTTTTCGAGACAGGATTTCTCTGTATAGCTCTGGCTGTCCTGAAACTCATTTTGTAGACAAGGCTGGCCTTGAACTCAGAAATCTGACTGCCTCTGCCTCCCAAGTGCTGGGATTAAAGGCGTGTGCCACCACGCCCAGCTTCTTATATTTATTTCTATTTATTTTTATTTCATTGATTCCAGACTTGTGTTTGCTTGTTTCTTAATGTAAACTCTGACTGGGTACTATTGTTTGCTTGCTTTCCTAGAAATATCAAGTATATCATAAATTTATTAACATACACTTTATCCAGGTTGTTTGTTTTGTTTATTTGTTTGTCTGCTTTATGCAGACATTTAGTGCTATGAACTGGCCTCTTAGAATTTCCTTTCTCATGTCTCATACATTTGGCTATGTTGTGTTTTCATTTTACAAAGGCTTTTAATTTCCTTGCTGATTTCAGTCTTGACCCAATTTTTATTCAGTGATAAGTTGTTCAGCTTCCATGAGTTTGTATACTTTCTGTCATTTCTATCATTTTGATATGCAGCTTTAATCCACCATGGCCAGATCGGATGCAGGGTATTACTTCAATTTTTCTTATATCTCTTGAGACTTGATTTGTGCCCTAATACATAGGAAAATTTGGAGAAAATTCCATGGGCTTCTGAGGAGAAAGGATATCTAGGGTCTGGATAGAAAGTTCTGTAGATATCTAGTGAATCGGTTTAACTAAGGACTTTACCAATTTCAGCATTTCTGTCTTTCATTTTTTGTTAGGATGACCTGTCTACGGTGAGAATGGGGAAGCAAAGTCATACAGTATCACTGTGTGAGGATGACTATGCAATTTTACTATAGTGTTCCTTTTATGGACTTGGACATCATTGTGTTTGGTACATAGATATTAAGAAATGAAATATCCGAACTGTGGATTTTCATTTGATACGTATGTAATATCCTTTCTTAATATGTTTAGGTTCATTTTTATTTCAAGACCATCTTGTCAGATATTAAAATGACAATGCCTGCTTACTTCCTGGGTCCATTTTCTTGGGATATATTTTTAGATTATTTTACCATGAGATGATATCTATTCTTTATGGTAAGGTGGATTTTATGGATGCAGATGAAGGATGAATCCTATTTTCTAATCCAATCTGTTAGCTCCCCTGTCTTTTTATTTAAGACAATGTTGAAAGTTACCAATTTATTGATTCTTGTTATTTTGTTGTTGTGGTGTTTGTTTTTGCCCTCTCATTTAATTTATGTTCTAGGAATATTTATTGCTTGTATATTCTTGGGTGTAGTTAACCTGCTTCGATTGAAGTTTTCCTTCTAGAACCTTCTGTAGAGATAGATTTGTAGATGGAAACTGCTTAGATTTTTATCTTATCATGATTTTTTTATCACTGTAATTGATAGTTTTTCTGAACGGAGTAGTCTGAGCTGCCATCTGTTGTGTCCTCAAGTTTGTAGAATATCTGTTCAGATAGGAGGTTGGGGGGTGGACCCTCCAGAATGTACCTCACCTGGGAGGTGAGAGACTCTCAGGACTCAAAAGTGAGGGATCTTATATGAAATGCTTGACAGTAGGGAAAGGGAACTTATAGAGCCCACCTCCAGCCAGAAGACAGGAGACGGGGATGAGGGAGATGGGGGCCATCCCACAGTCACAACTCTGACCCAAAATTGTTCCTGTCTGAAAGAATTACAGGGATGGAAATAGAGAGGAACCTGAGAAAAAGGAGGGCCAGCTACAGGGCCAAAGTAAGATCCAGCTCAAGGGGAGGTCTCAAGGCCTGACACTATTACTGTAACTATAGAGCTCTTACAAAAAGGGACCTTGCATGACCGAATTTCAGAAGACCCAACAAGCAGCTGAAAGAGTCAGATGCAGATATTTGCACCCAACCAATGGACAGAGCACCTGAGCCCTGTTGTTGAAGTAGGGCAGGCTGAAAGAAGCTGATGAGAAGGACGATTCTGTAGGAGGACCAGCAGTCTCATTTAATCTGGACCCCCGAGATCTCTCAAACACTGGACCACCAAACAGGCAGCATACACCAGCTGATATGAGGCCCCCAGCACACATACAGTTGATGACTGCCGGGTCTGTGGTCATTCAGAGATGACGCACTTAACCTTCAAGAGACTGTAGGCCCCAGGAAATATAGAGGTCAGGTGGGGGGGGGATCCATGTGAAGATAGGAGAGTGGGGAGGAGTTATTGGATATGGAACAGTCAGAGGGTGGATGGGGGGCATAAAATATGGAACGTAAAAAAATTAATTAATTGATAAAAGAAAAGAAAAGTTAGGTGTTATTCTAACAGGTCTGCCTGCATGTTACTTAGTCTTTTCCCCTTGAACAACTTGTGTCTTCCTTAGTCAACCCTTCCTGAATCTTGAGGACAACCTGGACAGGTCCTCGATTAGGCCCTCCCTCTCTTCTTCACCCATGGGAACAATGTCATCCTTACTTTCTGGCTCTCCCTTTGGATGCCTCTTGGAAAGCCTCCAGTTTCTTCACCTGGCACCCAACCTGAAGGGTTCCAAATTCATTTGCCCTGTGATCACACCTCTCCTCAATATCATTTAGATAATCCATCCAAATGTGGCTGACTAGTAGCACCCTAGATACCAATATAATTTTGGATCTTCACAAATACTGCTGTGGGAAACGGAAGGAGGTTCTCCATTTCCAATTTCTCTTTACTCCAATCCCTGTTATTTTTATTTTATTTTATTTTATTTTATTTTATTTTATTTTATTGTCTCTGACACTCACATTTTGTCTAAAAGTTCTGTCTTTAAGCTAAAGTTTATGGATTTGTAAGTATATTGCAAAATGAGAGCTAGGAGTCAGATCTAGAATGAGGTGGAGAAAGCACAGGAGTAGGTCAGCAATAGCCTGCACACCCCCAGCACACCCTTCACTGACTTGTATGTTTCTCTGCTCTCCACTGTAGCAAACTCTCCTAAGGCATATACAAATTATTTCGTTTTGCTGGCTTCTGCCACCCACAAGATATGATTCCAGATTCTAGAGCCCGATTTAACAGCTACCTCTTTACTCTACCTTCTTTCTAACTATTTGTCTCTAATATCTCTGCAGTTTGGCCTTCTATTGCTACCATGTGGGAATGTAGAGTTGCCAAAAGACTAGGGAGTCTTTGGAGCTGCAGGAGCATCAGATGAAACACACTAAGCCACCTCACAGAACAATTTTTTTTTTGGTTCATGATATTTCTTTTATATATCTTTTTATATATATGGTCATTTGAAACGGAATTGTAGGCAAGGTTTCCTAGAGACTTCTCTGGAAGATCTCAGGCTTCCCGGACTTGTAGTTGTGCTAAGGTTAGGAATTGGACTAATGAATGCAGATCATCAAGAGGAATGTGAGTCAATCCCTTATTGATGGAAATGCCCTATAAGATAATCTTTTAAAAAGTCCCTAAAGGGGTTCACCCATATCCCAACAACAAACAACAGGAGCCAGGTATTTACTGTCAGCAATCCACAGAACAACTAGAAAAAACTAAACTATGTCTTGGAGATCTCATGCATGCAACAGAAGGAAGTTCTGCCTTATAGTTAGCCATAAGTAAAAATCTCGCACTATCACCAGAAGCTCAATGCTGTAAAATATTCACAGGAGTTCATGGACCTCTGTCCCTAAAGACAGTAGGAATAGTTATGGGAAGAAGTACCCTAACATCTCAAGGATTCATTGTGCATCCAGGAATTAGATGAAGATTTCAAGGGAGAAACTGAGATTATGGTTTATGTAAAGAAAAACATGTAGTTTAAGTGAGAGACAAGATTGCTCAGCTTTATAAGTCAAAAGCAAAACAGTCCCAAAACAAAGAACAGAAGGATTTGAAAATACTGAAAGATAGTGTTTTATGTTGTTGTTGTTTTGTTTTGTTTTGTTTTTGTTTTTGTTTTTTGTAAACTCTTATCAATAATAAGAGACCAAAATTAAAATAAAATGAGGTTGAAATTGAAGGTTTGGTGGACAATGATAGGAGCTGATGCACCTATAATTTCACAAAAATCTTGAAATCCACATTGGCCCCTTCAGAAAGTATCTACACATTTGGGGGGGGGATTGGAACCTTATTCTAAGTAAAACAAAGCATAAGACAAGTTAAATGTGTGGAGCCAGAATGTCGAATAGAAAGATTATACCCTTATGTGTTAGATATAGCCATAAACTCATGAGGAGGAGAAATACTGCAATAATGGAAGCTCAGGTTAAGTGTATTTTAACTGACTTATGGCTTGATTATTTCTGTATTTATAAAGATAAGAAATCTAGCTTGAGATATATAGAGATAGACATAGAATGTGAGTGCCTGTCTATTTTAAAAGATAAAAAAAAAAATGCTAGCTCTTGATATGTGTGGATTCATAAGGATCGAATTGTACCTTAAAGGGCATGCTTGATAAACAGAAAATGGGAATAAATACTCTCAGGAACAGATTGAATAATGCTTTATTAATTTTTAATTAACTTTTTTTTAATTAAGTTTTAAATTCCGGTGAGGTAGGAACTACTGCCTTATAAGAGGCTGCTGAAAGACGGTGTGTTATAAAAGAAAATACTGAATTAGATCAATCTGTGTACTTTAAAGATGTTTTATCCTCAAAATGGAAGTCAGGAAATGTGTACCACTGGGGAAGAGGTTTTGTCTATATTTCCACAGGTGATGAAAAACTATGGGTTCCATCAAAATTCATAAAGATCCAATCTGAATAAGAGAAATTTCTTATGATAGCACAACTAAAGGAAGGAAGAGACACAGAAAGAGAGCAATGCAGGTAATCACAATCACACACACCCCAATTCCATCAACTAAGCGTGGAGATAGCTCAACAAACTCTCTGAAAACAGACAGATTGTTCATCAGACTGGTAGACTGGAAAACCTCGATGCTGAAATAGGCATTTGATGAATGAAAGATGAGCTGGATTACACTTATCTGAATTATCTCATGTACTGATCTTCATGACATTAGATGTGTTAAGTTTGTGGGATTGATAGAAAGAGAGAAGAGGTAGAGGGATTTTATCTCAGCAACATGGCTGCTTTGGCAAAGGAAAACGTCCAAAGAAATTTTAGGTCCACGTGACCCAGGTGGAATGTAGACATGCCTTGGATTACAGTGTTATCTTGCTGATATATGGATGTCCTCTGAATAAACACCTTTTACCCCTAAGAATGAAAGTAAGATCATTTTATAGAAGGAAGCAGCCATGTTTGAAAGTGACATCTAAGTTTAACTGAGGGGCAGACAAAGTGAAAATTTTGACAGAATGAGTCATAGATAGGATCCACCAAACTCTCACGTGAACAGACAGGAAAGAAAGGCTACATAAGAGCAGCAAGAGACTGGGGTGAAGGGAGCAAGGGACGAAGGAGGGAGAGGGTGCATATGAGAGGGACAGTGGGAGGAGGCAGGGGCTGTATCAGGATGTAAAGTATATAAATAAATTAATTAATGGGAAAAAAAGCAGTGAAAGAGAAAGGTAGTGGTGGTATGGTAGGCTGTGTGTGTGTGTGTGTGTGTGTGTGTGTGTGTGTGTGTGTGTGTGTGTCAAGAATTTTAACAGGACAGTTGCACAAAAACGGGTTGCAGAAAGAAGCAGCTAGACAAAGGAGAAGACAGAGTGAACCAGAGAATGAGAATGGGACAGAATATTAGAACATATGGCTAAAATTAATATGAGGTCAAGCAGAGCAATTCAGTCAGAAGTTGAGAGAAGGTGTAATTATGGTTGCTAGAAGCTTTCAGGCCTAGGCCTGGGACAGTTATGACAGAAAAGGAAATGGTCTGGGCTCAGCCCAAGCAGTGCATTCACACAGCTTGTTTACTGCTCTTATCTTATCTCATCATCTGAGGAAATAAAAGTAACATTTACATCTTTTATTTCATCTTACTCTTCCAGCTAGCAGTCAGTCAATCACCAAGGGAAGCCATAGCAGGAACTCAGAGCTGGAACAGATAGACAGGGACTAAAACAAACCACAGAAGCATGTTGCTTGTTGGCTTCCTTCTAGGCCCATATTCAGGTATATTTCTTATAAAACACAGGCTCATCTGCCTAGAATGGTACTACCCATGTGGTCTTGCTCCTCTTCCATAAATTAAAATCAAAAAAATTCCCAAGAAATGTGCCCATGGGCCAGTATGATGGAGACAACTTCTCTACTGAGGTTCCTTCTTCCCAGGTGTTTCTAGTTTGCTTAAAGACTGACTAGCACAAATATTCTCCAGAGTAAATAAAATTTAGGACAGGAACTATGTCTTGACTAATAAAAAACTGTGTTAAAATTATTTAAATATCTTCTCTGATCACCGTGGCATAGCATTCTAATCTTTCTAATATTAACTAACACATGTAATTTAAGCTGCAACTTCCTCCAACTACCCATTGGCCAATGAAAATTATAATGAAAATTACAATGAATGAGAGAAGTTAATGTGCACTAATATATATGCAAAATGGTCTACAACAAATTTAATCATAAAAACAATTCTTGTTATCCAAAATGGCAACAATAAGGAGGAAAGCATAATATAGCAAAACCTTAGGGGTTTATCAAAAACATTTCTAAAAGGGAAATTGATAATACCAAATGCCTCAGCATTTAAGACAGTATACTGCTCTCACACAGGACCTGAATTTTGTTCACATTGTTCTCAGTGCACACAATGGGCAATTCCACTTCTAGTGAGACCAATCTGGCATCTGTATACATGTGCATTTAGACACACATCTGCATCAATAAAATTTATTTCATATTTTAAGTGGATACATCAAAAACTAAAGAAGCAATGACAAAGATGCTATGAATGTCAAGTATTCATGGCTGACTCTCTATTTTGAACCACTGATCTATCCTGCTTTCTTAATACTGAATACTTCACACTGTCTCAATTCCTAGATCTTTGTAATAATATTAAATCAGAAGTGAAAATGCTTTAATTTTATTTGAAATGTGTTTATCTATAAGGATCTTACTACCATATATATCTTCCTTTGATTTCAGTTAATAGTGTTGACTATGTAACAATATCTGGAATCTTAGAATCAGATAACAGCACTAAATATTGGGTAGATGAAAGTGAAAATATCAGCACTTTAGCAATCTCATTATAAGCATGACAGTGCTATAAAAGCTATTCAGTCAATTTTAATATTCAAGCTTACTTTTTAGTGATATTAATAGATTATTTAATTTAATATTTGAATGTTAATGAGACAAAAATAAAGATAATTTGTGTGATTTTTAGATCTAAGTTTGTGTGACTTTAAGAGCCACATTTTCTCCTTAAATTGCCCAACTTATAATTCTATAAGATTTTTTCATCTCCTTCACTTAGCCTAACTGTAGAAATAGTAAGGATCATGAATTTCACATTATTTAGTCACTTAAAGAATTTTATAATCTAACTAGAAGAGGCTGAATCTGAGAACCTCAGATTTCATAAACCTTTTAAAGTTCCTCCTGAGTACATATTTTATAAAAACAAAAAATATCTATATGAAATAATGGTGTAGTAGATTGCCTTTGAAACACCAATTTCTTTTCTCAAATATTGACAAATATTGGGCCTACAACAGATATTTATTTTTCAAAAATCAGAATAATGTGGTAGAGTGACAATCTTCATCATCAATGAGATTAGTCATAGTACAAACACAAAAGCATGGAGAAGATTCCATTAAAAACCATAAGGACAAATAACTTAGAATCCTACATCTTCCATAGGAAAAATATATTGACTACAGACATTAGAATGTTCAAAGGGACATCTCCCTCTCCCTCTCCCTCTCCCTCTCCCTCTCCCTCTCCCTCTCCCTCTCCCTCTCCCTCTCCCTCTCCCTCTCTCTCTCCCCCTCTCCCACTTTCCCCCCTTCCTCTCATCCTCCCTCTATCTATCTCTACAAAGAGATTAGGCTCAAATTTAAAATTTCATCTCTGGTTTTGCCTGGAATGAATTGGATTTCTAAGATCACATGATAGAAATCACCTAATATTCTGAATACAGAAATCAAAGCTACAGTAATCACAATCCAATATAAATACTTAGATAGAGAAAAAATGAATTTTTAGTGAAAAATCTCACTTAGTAAAAGGACCAGATGTAAAAATTAAAAAGATCTCCACTTATAGATCCACTGGAGTAGATCAGTGGAAACCCAGGTGTCTATTTTAGACTGGGACATTAGCAAGGGACATTGGTCCAAGGATATAGGAGTCCATATTTCACTGGGTTCATAAAAATACCCTAGTAAAGAATGTCTCAAAGACTTCTAGCTAGCTGTGAATATATTTCATCTTTATATGAAAGAGATAAACTAGTAGACATACTTAATCTAATAAGAACCAAGATTCTTAATAAAAGGGTGACCATTAAGAAAGTAAAAGAAAAGAATTGCAGGAGTTTTGACAACAGCCAATGCTGTTTTCAATTTACTAGTTAATCTAATTGTCAGGCCTAGATGGGACATCTCTGAGTATGATACTTAAGGGAGTAATTTCCTGGCTTGTAGCACTCTAGAGAGGCCGGTGAGTTTAGTGTTGGAGTATCTATCTCATGGTGACCCGGGGTAATGCATCTCAATCAGCACCTTCAGGTTTGTGAGTACAGAGAGAACTATATCTCTATCTTGAAAGAATTTTCTTTCCAGTGTTGTTATTTTTTCTTACCAGCCTCTTCAAAGCTCCTTTTACATCTTTGTTTCTTAAAGTGTAAATGAGGGGGTTTAGAGTAGGAATAAGCACAGTATACAAAAGGGTGATAAACTTTCCCTGACTGTGTGCATAGGAGCTGTTAGGCTGGATATAGATAGCGGTGATTGTGCCATAAAATAGTACTACTACCAGCATGTGGGACCCACAGGTTCCAAGAGCTTTACCCCAGGTTAGAGCTGACCTTAACCTCATCAGTGCTTGGGCAATGTACCCATAAGATACCAAGATGAGTGTCAGGGGAAGGAGGAGCAGCACCAAGGAAGCCATGAATAGCTGCACTTCATTGGCATGAATGTCTACACATGCTAACTTGATCATGGCAGGAACTTCACAGATGAAGTGATAAATTTTGTGGTTCCCACAGCGAGGCAAGCGAAGGGTAATGGTGCCCTGAATCAGAGTGTTGCCCACTCCACTCAGCCACGCCACTCCTGCAAGAGATTGGCATAGCCGTGGGTGCATAACTGTAGCATAGTGAAGTGGTCGGCAAACAGCAGCATAGCGATCAAATGCCATAACTGCGAGGAGAACACATTCAGTGGACCCCAGGGCCAGAGACACATAAAGCTGAATAGCACAGCCTGTGGCAGTAATTGTCTTGGCTGGACCATGGAGGTTCCACAGCAGCTGAGGAACAATGCTGGTGGAAAAGCAGATATCAACGAAAGAGAGGTTGGTAAGGAAATAGTACATGGGCGTTTGGAGTGCAGAATCCAAACAGGAAACGAGGATGATTGCTGTGTTGCCTACCAGTGTCAGGAGGTAGGAGATCAGCACCACCACAAAAAGGATCTTCTCAAGTTGTGGCTGATCAGAGAAGCCCACCAGGATGAAATCACCACCTGAGCTCTTGTTAATTGTCATCAGTCTACTCACAAAAAGGAGGGTGACAAGTGCAGAAATACATGTTAGATAAGAAGGAATGCAATGGAATCAGAAATCCTCTTGACAGACTTGGACCCTAAACGTGGAAGATATGTTAAGGGATATGTTCTATACAGAAGAGAGGTGGGGGGGGGGCTGTCAGTGCGGGTGTGGGGGAGGAAGGAAGAGATTGATTTCCAGGAGGAAACTCAGAGAATACAGACTTCACTGAGAACTATTTAAGGTACAGAGCTACACACAGAACTACAAACAAGAAAGGAGGAGAGTGTGAGAAATAGTCTTACCTAGGGAATATCATTCCATTGGGTTAATCAATTCCAAATGACCAGTCCTAAAAACACATAGGAGTAACATTATCAGGACTGAGCAGGACGAACACACACACACACACACACACACACACACATTCTTAAATTTATGTATACATGTAACAATGGGAAAAGGCCATGGATTGGAAAGGGAGAAAGAGGGCGTATATTGGAGGATATGAGGAGGGAAAAGGAATGGTTAAATGATGTAATTATATTACAATCTCAAAAAGAAAAGAAAAAAATGTTTTAGAATGTTTCAGAAATGCAAAACAGATCATGTGAAAACTACTCAACAGTCAATGATTGCTCAGTTCATCCAAGTTGATTCAATTGTTCTGTCAGGAAATTTACTCTTTTCTTCCTAAATAGCCCTTGTAAGGTTATCAGCAAAAGGTAGAAAGAGATATTTTAAATGTATAGATAAACTCTTGGTAGGTATCTAACAGTGTCATTAGGAAAAGAAATAAAGATGTATTTACAGAAGAAAACATAATAGGACAGAATACGCTATTTCTCTATTTTAAATGTTTATTTATAAACACCATGCTAAGAACAAAGTATACAACCATAATGACTTACTCAACTGGTCAATATCATGCATGGAATTTTTTTTGTCAGAATTTTTCTTATAATATGGGAACAGGCAGTATGGGGTGTTTTAACAGTCAATGTAGAGTATTCTTGTTAATTCTGAATAATTTTAGAGCCTTGTAAGATGATTTTAGAGTTGTGCATTTTGTTTCAATGATACAGTACCTATGACACAATTTTCCATTTTTAATAGCTCTCCCTTTGAACTTGTGTTTTATAAACTATTTTCCTTATTATTTTAGCGTTATAGTATACAAGCAATAGGGAATATAAGCCTAACAGATTTCTTACTGGACTTAGATCCTTTAAATGTTTGCATATATACATTGTACATGATACTGTGCTACAGGATGCCATTTTCATAGAAGTGTACATTGTGTCTGGAGTAACACCCCTTAATTTCCTATTTCATTTGATTTTAATCAAGACTTTCTATGACTATCCTAGATAGAAAGCCATATAGGCGATCACTTATCTTTTGGCTATAACTCTTCATTACTTGACCTCTTATAGCCATAAGAATTATACAAAAATAGGTCATTCATCAATTTAAAATTATTTCCAAAAATAATCAACTTCACACATTATCAATTAATTCAAGGTTCTGCACAATTTTTATCCTCCTTTGCTTTCAGAGTG
The DNA here is from genome assembly GCF_978045245.1 of Mus caroli. Lineage (NCBI taxonomy): Eukaryota > Metazoa > Chordata > Mammalia > Rodentia > Muridae > Mus > Mus caroli. The sequence continues at coordinate 55,737,098 of NW_028227273.1, forward strand.
ATATTCCACTTGTGTTACTTCTTACCAAGTCAAGTTTTAACTTCTTCACTCATCTTGTATCTCTTCCTAACACTATCACAGTTATATCTACCAACTTCTATTCACATGTCAGTGCCTATTTCCAGTTGAACAACTTCTAAGAAGCTCTGTCCTGAGCATTCCTCCTGAAACCCTCAGTTGCTTTGTTTGTAACCATGTAAATTTACTCATGAGCAGACCACATGTTTTAAAAGAGGAGGGAAACATTTAAGTATACATATTGTTTTTAATCTTTTTCTTATTATCTAAAATGAATGATTACTTTAAAACAACAGAATAGACATATATGTACCTTTAATAAGCTGATATCTTTACTATTTTATTAAGTTCTTACCCTCCCTACTTTCCTCTCTTAACTAGCAAATGTTGTTAAAAGCATCTATTAAATATATGGTGTGACAACATAATGTTCCTTAAATTATCTAATTCAAAGCTAACATTTATATGGTAATATATTCACATTTATTGAAAAGTAAACTTAAAAACTTGAAATTTTCAATTCAATTATAAAAATTGAAGAACGTGGCTAAAGTAGCGACACTAATTTCTCTCCAACAGAATCTACATATGAAAATTCATCCCTGGACAATGGTTTGCACGTCATACACTCACTGTATTAATGTTAGGGGAACCTTAACTCATTCATTCATACATATTTAGTGAAAAAGATATGTGTTTCATCCCTACCTTTGTGCTCTCCACATTCTTCAGTCAGTGTACTTGAATGTCCTCAAAATTGTGTGAAACCATATTTTAATATTATAATGATGTAAAAATAAAATTTCACAGATATGTTAGAGTTTTTGTTTGAGTAACTACTACTATATATATCATATTTTTAAGTTTTTCCTCTGATATGGTCATAATATCCAAATGTATTTATTTAACTCAACCTTGTTGAGAAACTAGAGGACATGAACATCTTAATTTACTCACATTTTAAATGTAAGTATTTAATATGAATGCAATGTTTTTAATTCTTTATATTTTTCAAAAATACAATGATTCAAAGTCAAGGGAACATACCTACTGTACATACACATGAACAAAGAGCCATAGACTGTCTCTTCAGTAGTCCATGTACATCCAACATTATTGCTGTATCAGAAAGAACTTCACATTTTTTGTTCTTCAGAAAAACTGTAAAATTGAAAAGAATTTAGAAGTCTAAGTCATAAAGAAACCTTTCCAAATATAGAAGTGATTGTTTTGCTTGAATATCTGCTTTTATTATTGCTGAATGTATGTTTTTCAGATTACAAGTAACTGTAGAATATGAATTATTTCAAATCCAATTTTATAGTGAAATTTAATTTACTATATTATTCAGAAACACTTTAAATGCTTAGTATAATAAAAGACATGTAAAGAAAGCTGACTTGGAAGTTGATGAAAATAATATTGTTTTCTTAGCTAGAGAGTTTCTAGTACAGAGAGATGAGCAAAAGAAAAATGTATGGTTATTATTTCCTCACCTTTTGTCCCCTCATCCTTTCAATTGCTTTCCCAGGCTGAGAAGATGATGCTTTCCAGAAACTAGATTCTTAAAATGAATCTTAGAATTCAAGGTCAAATATCATATGTTAGTGCCTTGACCAGAACACTGAGATACTGAAGTGTGCCACTGCAGCAGGAAATGATATCAGTCTAAACTGGGACCTAGGGAACCCTATATTCCTAATAGGGCAATTATCATCAGGCATGAGAGTGACCAAGAGCAAAATCTTCTGGGAACCTGCATTGTAATGACTGCTTCTGTACAGGTAGGTCTTTAATATGAGATAATTTCAGGCTGTCGAGTCACATTCTGAACTAGGATTGAGAAGCAAATGAAAATAAATTTCTCACTCTGAGCAGGATTAAAGACATGGTTCTCATCAGTAGTTGCCTTTATTGACATAATTTGTAGTCTGTATATAATCAGAACATAATTTAAAGGTCCTCTAACCTGAATATAGGTGAAAGTATGACATATCAACCATTGTCACAAGGATGTATTTTCATATATGGAGTCTGTTGGAGAGAAATAAGAGTACCTATTCTAACAGTGTTATCCACATTCTTCAAAAATTTTATAAAAATTTTATAAAAAAATTTTATAAAAATTTTATAAAAATAAAAGGGTCTGTGGTCAATAAGTTGGAGAGGCCTCACATATAAAGCTCTTAAAACCCCATGAAGTTCATTGGTACTTCTTTCAAACTCACAAAACAAAGCACAGATGTTTTGAGAATTGCTTGAGACTACTTTCTTCCAATTCATTTGCCTAAGTTCCCTTTTCTGGGTAATATTTCTTAATAACTTATATAAACAAGATATTAAGACAAATGCAGAAAGATATTACAGATGCGTTAAGGAATAGAGAGGGCAAAGACTTGTTGGCATTAGTCATAAATTACAGCTAGTAAACATATAAACAGCATGAATTTTATGAAGAACATGGACATGAACACAGATAATTTCTCAGTGATATCTTTCAGAAGACCTGAAAAAGAAGGGACAGTTAATTTAACATCATATCTAAAAATAAACAGAAAACAGGCATATGCCTTGGGGACGAGATGACAATTTCACAATAAAAAACTTTCATGTTGAGTCATTTAAGGAATGTGCCTGTCTTTATGCCTCTAGAGCAGGGTTGAAACATCATTAGATCAGTGTTAGATAGGGTCCAAATTAGTAGTGAGGCTTTAATGCAAAAATGCTTTTAAATAAGCTATTAGGCACTAAGAAATTTTGACTCATTAAATCATAGCTGTTAGATATGCTCCTGTTGCCTTGTGTTCCTTGAGTGAAAAACTATACTGGCAAGTTTTATGTCAACTTGACGCAAGCTATAGTTATTTATAAGGAAAAGGGATCCTCTATTAAGAAAATGGGTCTACCAGATTAACTGTGAGCAAACTTGTTGTTTATTTTCTTGATTAATCAATGTGGAAGAACCCATTACCTCATGGGTGGTATCACCCCTTGACTGGTGTTCCTGGATACAGACTGAGCAAACCATGATTGAGTAAGCAGGTAAACAGCAGTCCTCTATGGACCCTGCATCAATTCTTACTTCCAGATTCTTGTTTTGAGTTCCTTCCCTGACTTGCCTGGATGATGTACTGACTAAAAATTGTAAGATGAAGTAAACCTCCTCTTTCCCAAGTTGTTAATAATCATAGTGTTTGATTTTATCACTAGGAACCTAATTATGGCAAAGAATATAAGCCAGGCAACCAACTGGATAGTAGCCATCATGTCAAAATCAGATGCTGCAAACACTAGTGTCTTTAAGAAACCACAAAGAAAGAAAGAAAGAAAGAAAGAAAGAAAGAAAGAAAGAAAGAAAGAGAGAGAGAGAGAGAGAGAGAGAGAGAGAGGGAGGGAGGGAGGGAGGGAGGGAGGGAGGGAGGGAGGGAGGGAGGGAGGGAGGGAGGGAGGGAGGGAGGGAGGAAGGAAGGAAGGAAGGAAGGAAGGAAGGAAGGAAGGAAGGAAGGAAGGAAGGAAGGAAGGAAGGAAGGAAGGAAGGGAAAAAAGAAAGAAAAAGAAAATGAAAAAGAATAAGAACCCCTCCCAAAACAAACAAACAAACAAATAAACAAAAAACTATTTACTGTTAAAGTACAATATCAACTCCAGAAGGTACTCTCTGAGTCTTGGCTTCCTCAAACTATTTGAGCCAGCCTTTCCTATCACAAGGCTTGATGAACTTCAGATACTACTCATTCTTAGATATTCTTAACTCAAGCTGTTGTGGGGAGTATCACCCTGTCAGCCTAATCCCATGATTGATGTAAAATCAGTCATTCCTATGCAAGATCCATTGCAGAATTTCTCAGAAGGGCATTTATGTGTTTGTGAAAGCTAAATGTTGAATTTAATTCTAGGAACTTTCAAATTACTTCCTGATCCTTTCAATGATTGGTAGTGTCCCAAATGTGTCTTGTTCCAAGTGGTTTTGTACTTTCTGTACTCTCCTACTGATTTCTAGATTTATTATACTATAATATGACATGATAAATTAATTTCATTCTTTTGTGGTAATATTTTGCTTATGTCATTGCATGCACAAAGTACTTGAAGCAAAAGCTACCAAAACTGATTGATGTAGAAACAGAAGATCTGCATTTATCTAAAATTGTGCTCATGATGTAAAATCTTTAAACAGCTGAGGTTTTTTTTTTTTTGGGGGGGGGGTCCTTACCCAGGATCAGCTGTTGCACAACAGTGGTCTCTGGGTGCTTAGAGGAGCTGGGGATCAGGCTCTTGGTGATGGTGGGTATGGTTGGTATAAAAATTCCAGGAGACTGCATCAGAGGACAGCTTCTGAACTGAAATGGTAGGGCTAGTTAATAGAGCTGGAGACAGGGGAAAGGGGAGAAAAAAAGGACAGGGAAGAAAATGCACCTACTTTACATATGCAGACCTGATTGGAGATGTAAATGTAAATGCACACCAATTCAAATACCAAAGCATTCTGGAGGAGGCAGGAATTTTCCAAGCCTATCAGTTAGACAGACTGCTATCACATGATTTCTGAGAATCAACTTCTCAGATGGGGAAACAGAAGCCTAACTGGTGCTATCATGACCTGGCTTTAGTCTCTATGTGGTTGAGTAAACCCAAGGTTTATTTGGGTAGATAGTGGCTCCATTCTTGCCATGTTATCAGGAGAGTGTCCAGGATATGGTCAGCACTTTATATTCCCTCATCTGACTTGCATCCCAATTTTTTTGATGTATTCTGTCAACCACTTAATACAGGATAAATAATAACCCTCAAACTCTTCCAAAATATAGTAGAACATGGAACAACCTCTCTATTTCTGCTGCCCAAATCAGGTCAATAATACCTCCTTTCAGGAATAAAACTCAAACCAACCTCACTGTAACAAAGATAAAGCAGTAAGAACAACAATCACCTATCACACAATAGTAGGGACTGAGTATAGCAGTATAGTAGAACAATTTACAAACTATGTGATTTTTCTTAGAAATAAATAGGTGTATGATATCAGTGACACATAATTATTGTAGATAGTGAAAATTTCACTACATAAAATCTGAAATACTTTTATGATTTTTTTAAAAGCAAGTGATAATTGGTAACAAAAAGAAGTAACTAGCATCCATAGCATACCGACAGTATGACGAAACATACTATGATGTGAATGAAAACTTTACTCAGTTATCACTAACAAGATAATAATATAATATTCATCACAAATCTGCAAAACCCAGAGTGTCTAGGCATGAACAAGAGCTTTGGTTTTTATGACTTTTTTTTTCTCCAGGAGACCGTATATTGGACCTTTAGCACCAGTGTGGCAATTTTGATTCAGTAGAAAGATGATTAGCTTATTGTGATACTTCCTTGTAAGTGGAATGTTTCAGATCTTCTGTGATAGAACTATTTCTCAGGGGAAAAGGCTGTTGCAGAATTCAGCTCCTCTGCACAGAGCTATTGTCCTATCCATAAGGTCTCTTAGGAGGCCAATGAGAAGCCTCCTGAAACTCACCAGTGAGAAGAGATTGTGAGTCTCCTGGGGAGAGAAAAGGAAAAGGACTCAGAAGACGGAATTTTTGTATAATATGTTTATAGCTCATTGTTTTCCAGGAAAGAAGAAAATGCATATAATGGGAATAGTAAAGTAAGTGTGTGGTGTGGTGTGGTGTGTGTGTGTGTGTGTGTGTGTGTGTGTGTGTGCGTGCGCGCATGGGTGTGTGGGTGTGTGGGTATGAGTGTGTAATATTGGACATTGTCTTGAAGGGCATAGTGTTCTCTCCTGCGAGAGGTAATCTTCTTGACATCAAGCATGGTTTCTGACTGTAGCAAAAGCTTTTCAATACAATATAGAGATGAAGATGGGAATGGTGTGTGTTCCATATATGTTGTAAGGAGAAGATGAACAGAAACCCGGGAGTGGATAATCAGAAGTAGAAACGACCTTATTATCTCTTCATATACTGTGATTTGAGGTAGGTGTAATAGTTAATTTTTCTAGATCAGACTTGAGGAGAGTGAATTAAAGTATATAAAAGAATATCTGATACTTAAAACATTTTCCATTCTTGTTATTCTAAGCAATTATTGCCTCTTCCTTTGAAGGTTATTAAAATTTAGGCAGACTCCAGTATCCCTCTCCAAAAACAGCCGTGTGGTGCATTAATCACTGATATCTTCATAATTAGAACTCACTTATTTCAGTAATACTCTAGTTATACCATACATTGTAAACTAGTCAAGTGATCCTACAGTCTCTATTGTGTTGTACTAAAGTGCCATTCAGCTGCATAAATGGTCCTAGGTGAGTAAATAGGAGGAACCTGGGAAATCATGGGTGAGCCTCTTAATGTTTTCCTAAGCAATCTACACAAGTTGTGTGTGCTGTTATAGAATTTAGAAATAGTTACTATATAGTAGTGAAGATGAACAATTCCTGAGAATTTTGGCATACAGACACTGCAGTGTTTCAGAAAATTTCCTAACAGTGTGTGGTGGACTTAAAAGATCATATAAGGAATTGAACCCACCAGTGAACATTTCTAACCTTGTGACAACATGGAAAACAATAATTTTTTTATTTCATCTGCACCATTCGCAAAGCAAAGCTATGTAGCGTGTGCTTGACTTTCATCTTCAGGCTATGTGCATATATACAGTTGCCAATAAAAACACAATATGAACCTTCAAAGTCTTACCAGTGCTTAGTGCACACCTAATTTTTATAACACTGAAAGTCTATGTATAAAATGGAGCTGATTACAGTTAGAAAACCAATTCAAACAACTCAACTAGAAAGATGGGGAGGATTACATCATGTGGTGCTTACAAGTAAATAATGAACCCACAATTTAGGTCAGGAAAATGTAAGAAATGAGAGGCAGATGGGATATCTACATCAGAGTGCTATGGCACTTGTTTCTCAAGAATCTTCACATTATTCCCAAGCAAATCATTCTTATGACACAAATTTAAATGAAAATATAGCATTCTGAGTCTTGAACTGAGTTTCTTGGAAATTTAATTGAGAGAGGCAAGGCGTTCCTCTCTAACTAGAGAGCTACCTATACAGAATACAGAAACTATTAATGAAAGGCGAGATGCTTGAAAAATATTTCCGGTTAAAAAATAGCCATTTTCTGTGTTGGCTTTGGCAGGATTATTTATTTGGGTTTTTGTTTTGTTTTAATTTACTAGAGAGAAATGTTTACAGTATATTAAAATACGTGTTAAATACATCACAATAGGATCCTTCTCATTTCAGCAAATTTTTACAGGAGCAAAGTCCACTGAGACACCAGGTAAGTATAACAGACCTCCTGCTTCATAACTGTCAGAGCTTTAAGTCAGTACTGTATTCTCTATACTTAGATTTTTAGAACTTTTATATGAATGGATGCATATCTAATCTAATAGATCTATCCAATAACCTAGTATACACGACTATATCCCCCCAGGATAAGAAAACTATGTATTGTTTTGAGTGTTTTGTTTTGTTTTGTTTGGGGGAGAGTGGTTTTCATAATCCTCTATAGAAAAATAATCTTATGATCAGTTAGTTAATAGGAACAAAAATTATATATTATGGTGAGAAATTCCCCAAAATAGAGTGTACACAAAGGTAAATCTAAAGTTGTTATGGGTAGACATACACACATGTTCATTTCCTATGTAGCTGAGAAGCTTTCAGCACCTGATCAACTTTCGTGATTTAGGAAATTAACTTAATTCTCACTTTTTCCCCCTCATCCCCTTTTATAAGTGACCAAATGGAGAAGCAGAGTGTGAACAAATGCTGTTACCCTGCATTGTTGTTTATACTAACATTTTAACTCATACACAATCTCCCCTTGCTCTACTCATGTGCGTCTCTCTGTTTCTGCATGAATATACAGGCATACACATATATGTGGCATGTCTCATATGTGTTTATGGACATGAGTAACATGTTTATTTGTAATTTGGAAATACTGAAGTCCACCTTTGATTTGTGGATCAACCATGAGCGGATCTATTCACTTACAATATAGCATAACCTGTGACAGTATATCAAGGGAATAGAGGGAGGTCCTAATAGGCTGGTGATATCTCCTATTCTATCTTGTCAGAAAAAATATGGTGTATTTGATTTTTGGCAAGAAAACCCAAACTTCAGCAAAGATACATACACCCTACAAAACAGTAAAGGTCATCTCATTTGAAATAAAAAGTTATCAGATTGAGAAAAAATAAGTTCACTGCATTTCCAATATTTGAGGGACATGAGACTGAACTTCAGATGATATAATGGGCAGGGACAGGCAGAATACCTAAGGAGCCAGAGTAAGCTAAACACTGGGACTTCTCATTATGTGAGAACTCAAGGATTGTTAAAGATGGTAAACATAATGATAAGAACATTGACATCCATACTCGGGTCCATACTCAGTCTCTGTATAAATGAGAAGTTCCCACCAGAGTACTAAAGGCTAGTTTAGCAATTATAATGTAAAAAAAAAAAAAAAAAAAAAAAAACAGAATGTAACTGTAGGCAGAAGAGATGAATTATATCTGGAAAATAGACAAGGCTGTTCTGGGAATGACCAGTTTTTCATGTAAGCAACCAAGCAAGCACACAACAGCTACCCTATGCAAAAATGAGCAGAGAGGAATGAACTGCATAGATAATATGTATAGAGAAATACAGGTAGTGTGATAGACTTGTAATGTAAGGTCTGTTGAGATGGAAGGTTAGGAAGAAATTTCTATCAAGCCAGGCACCATGTCTTGCTCTTAGAATTCTAGCATTCAAGAGACTGAGGCAGAGGAATTAATTTGAGGTCAACCTGGACTACATACCAAGGCACCACCTCTTTTGCTCTTTTTTTTTCTTTATTTAACTCAATAGTCTGATTCATAGAATATCATGAACAATATTAAGAAATCAGAAACTTAATGCACAGCCAGTGATACCCGAACTAAGAAAACATGTCCTATAAAGAGATAGGAACTATTAAGGTACAGAAATCACCTGCCATGCTGAGGCTTGTGGCATGGAGTGCTATTGTGTGGTTTAATTGATCCTTCTCTTTCATGTCTCAGCTTATGCATCTTAAGAAGCTTCTCTGACCACCTCATTACTGCCCAGACATCAGTACGTGCTCTGCCTTTAATTCTATACATTAAAAAGAGGAATCATTTATTTATTGAGTTATTACTTAATTTTACTTTTACTTCTAAAAATATGAGTCTCATGGAAACAATACTTTTAATGTGTGGATCCAAATACTAGCAATAGCAATCACAGAATAATCTGGGCCCAAGACACACAGAGAATGGTTGAAGAGACTGTATATGAGGCAACAGGAAAGCATAGAGATGAGTGTGGGTTGATCAATTTTTCTGTGTAACATTGATAACTAGTTAATGAGAAGAATGTGTAAAGAATTGAGATACAATTAATGCTTTTCCTTTTCTTTTATTTGAATGATAGCTAACGGAATATGTGAAGCTGAACTTAGACCCATGGTAAGTCTTCTGCCTGAGCTTCATTAGTGCCAGGACTTCAAGTTTCCACCATCTTCTGTAAATCCTTGTATACTTTGCTCAATGTTCAGTACACTTTGGAAAATCCCCTAATGTTAACAGAGAAAGTATTAGATATTAAAATCTGTGGGAATGTATTGTTTCTAAGCTTTGATATTATGACTGCAGAGAAAGATTCTGTCTCTGATGTAACTGAGGCTCTAAAAGTATTAAAAGAATAAATTTCCTTTCATCTGCAAGAACCCTTCTAATGATTTACTGTTCTGTCTTCCAGGAGATGAGTGTCAACTGCTCTCTGTGGCAGGAGAACAGCTTGTTTGTCAAACACTTTGCATTTTCCAAGTTCTCTGAGGTCCCTGGAGAATGCTTCCTCCTGTTTACCCTCATCCTCCTCATGTTCTTAGTATCACTGACCGGAAATGCACTCATAACCCTTGCCATCTGCACCAGTCCAGCCCTACACACCCCCATGTACTTCTTTCTGGCCAACTTGTCTCTCCTGGAGATTGGCTACACTTGTACTGTCATACCGAAGATGTTGCAGAGCCTTGTGAGTGAGGCCCGAGGGATCTCTCGGGAAGGATGTGCCACACAGATGTTTTTCTTCACACTTTTTGGTATAACTGAGTGCTGCCTACTGGCAGCTATGGCCTTTGACCGCTGCATTGCCATATGTTCCCCACTCCACTATACAACACGAATGAGTCGTGGGGTATGTGCCCATTTGGCAATGGTTTCATGGGGAACAGGTTGCATTGTAGGGTTGGGACAAACCAATTTTATTTTCTCCTTAAATTTCTGTGGACCCTGTGAGATAGACCACTTCTTCTGTGACCTTCCACCTGTCCTGGCACTTGCCTGTGGAGATACATCCCAAAATGAGGCTGCTATCTTTGTGGTCGCAATCCTCTGTATATCTAGTCCATTTTTACTCATTATCTATTCCTATGTCAGAATTCTGGTTGCAGTGCTGGTAATGCCTTCACCTGAGGGGCGCCATAAAGCTTTCTCTACCTGTTCCTCGCATCTACTTGTAGTCACACTGTTCTATGGATCAGGATCAATTAACTACTTGAGGCCCAAGTCTAGCCACTCACCAGGAATAGATAAACTCTTGGCCCTCTTCTATACAGCAGTGACATCCATGCTGAACCCCATCATCTATAGCTTAAGGAACAAGGAAGTAAAGGGAGCACTGAGAAGAACTCTGGGCCTGAAGAAAATTCTGATAATGAATAGGTAACTGAGGATCCTGAAATGCTCCTGAAAGGGTGCACAGTCTGTCAAAGTAAACAAAGACGACCACTGCGCTATTCTTGGCTGTCTTAAAACAATCTTTAAGAAACATAACTTTGTTTTAGAGTATTCTCTTTACTTGGCACTATTTTTAATTACAAATAATGGGAATGTATGCTAGCTACTAGATATCTTTAGTAGGTTAGTCTAATACTTAAATATTTTCATCTGGGCAAAGTTTAAAATCACATGCTAATATCTCAGGATCCTTGAAAATGGATATTCTCTTTATCCATTCATAGCCATTGTCCAACCCCTGATATGCCTGTTACCTCTGCACTCTACACAGGTTCTCAAAACATGGCACTTAACGCCTTAATAACTCTATGAGGCAGGGTATGTCTTCTTCATGAAAGTCACTAAATTCTTCAGATGTAATTATATAAACATGTAATGCTGAATTAAATAGTTCTTTTGTGGATTCTGTTTAGAGACCATGAAAACATTCCAATAATGCAAACTGTCAACTTTTGAAACTATATGCTACAAACCATTAAAGAAAAGGTATGAGAAGTAATTGTCAGCATTTTCTAAGATGTAAATTATTTAAAGGAAATATTAGTGATATTACAGGAGAAGAAATAAAGGTAAAAATTTTATTGATATATTTGCAAGATTTTTCTAAAATTTATAAATTTTTGTATGCACAGATGAATCAACATAAATTTGGAGATCTTCCAACAAATTACTTCTAAGTGATCTCAAGTTATTATGTTACAATTACATATTCCTCAACACATGTAAACACATTGCATTGGACTGGAACAGCTATCTAGTTCTCAGGGCAGTGAATTGTTAGCCTCTGCTCTGTGTACTGTTAAGTCAGTCCATTCTCCAGGCTTTGAGCACCCAGGGCCTAAAATTGTGGGCACAGGTGTAGTTCCTCCCCCGACCCTATATGATTTCTACCAGGGTAACAGAAAAGAACTCCAGCCAGTTGATTCTCAACAACATAGTTTCAGATACACACACACACGCACACACACGCACTCACACCATACACAGGAATTGAAATGGGTTTACAAGTTATGGATGACTAATATAAAAGGTCAGCTAGCATCAGATAATTGGATTCTAGTTGTCATTCCATATTAAAAGAAACCAGAGTTCCTTGGAGAAGTAGTAGGGTCATTTCAAAAATAAGGCAACAAACAATTAAAGTTATGAAGTACATGCAATATGCTGAAAACACACAGAAGCCACCATGGAAGAGCTTCCAATGAACAAAGTTGAAGCAATTTGAGCACAATTAATGATAGAAGTTATTCTAATACACAAAATAAAATTATAATCTTGGATCTTTATGTGTATAATAAAAGATAAAATTCCAATTAAATGTACAGAAAGTTTTAAAGAAATAAAAAAATTACCATTACACTAAAACTGCACTACTGTTGTAGGCATGACTCACCAAAACAGAAGGACTATAATTATCTACTCCTCAGAATCATTGTTCTGAGCCTAATTACATGCAGTAAAGACTTTTAAGGCCAAAGTGTTGGCGAAAATTCACTGAGATGCTGAAAACAGTGCCTAATGTTTTGAAGAGACAAAAAATATTTCCATAGTCTCTATGTACTTTTCCTATGACTTCTATTTTTTGTTAGATATTTTCTTTATATACATTTCAAATTTCAAATGCTAACCTGAAAGTTCCCTATACCCTCCCCCTGCCCTGCTTCCCTACCCACCCACTCCCACTTCTTGTCCCTGGCATTCCCCTGTACTGGGGCATATAAAGTTTGCAATACCATGGGGCCTCTCTTCCCAGTGATGGCGGACTAGGCCATCTTCTGCTACATATTCAGCTAGAGACACAAGCTCTGGGGGTACTGGTTAGTTCATATTGTTGTTCCACCTATAGGGTTGCAGACCCCTTCAGCTCCTTAGGTGCTTTCTCTAGCTCCTTCATTGGGGGCCCTTTGTTCTGTCTTATAGATGACTGTAAGCATCCACTTCTGTATTTGCCAGTCCCTGGCATAGCCTCATATGAGACAGCTATACCAGGGTCCCTTCATCAAAATCTTGCTGGCATATGCAAAAGGGTCCTATGACTTCTATTACTTTAAAAAGGAAATACAAAAGAAAAATTCCTTATACTATTTTTAATTACGAAAGGAAAATAATTTAAAATAATTTCATTGCTCCTTAACCAGGTGATTAAGATGCAGTGCATCCCCCTAATTTTGAACTGAGAAAAACAAAGCAAGAAACATTCTTTTGTATTTGTGTTAGATATGTACAACCTCAATCTAAAAGACAAATCACTTGACAAATCCAAATTCAGACACAGTCTAGCAAAATAAGTGATTATTTCTCTTCAAAGGTGTGGTCACAGAAGGTAAAAATGCCAATGAAGTATCACAGACTAGAATAAATTAGGATATAAAATAACTAAATATCAACTGGATTTCTGGATTTAATACGGGAATACAGGATTACAGTACTAGAAACACTGTTGTCATAATTAGGCCAACATATCATGGGACTTGTAATATTGTACTTATTCCAATCTCCTGATTCTGATAATTAGTCATTAGATTATAGAATATAAAATTTAGAAATTGGGGAAGATGTAAAACATTAGTATTGTTTCCTATAAATTAAATCTGACTTTCCTGTATAGTTTGATTTCTGCTTATTTTTATATTTATGTATTTATTTACTTATTTATTTTATTAATTTATTCATGTCCCAAATGCTGTCCCCCTCTCTATCTCTCCATACAGAGCCCCTCTTCCCCCATCTCCTTCTCCTGATTTCTTCTTTCAAAAAGGACCAAACAACATAGTGAAATGGCATCCTCAAGTAATTATAAGGCATGCTTAGTCCCCCAATAGCTTCTGTTCATTTGGCCAATTGCAAGTCTACAACAGTGATAGTTCTGACACCAGAAAATAGCTTCAAGAATGATCTTCAAAAATGAAATATCCTACAGCTACCAGCTTGGCAAAATTAGAAGAATCCCTTCTTACCCAACATACCATTGCATGTTCTAAACAAGAAAGTTAAGGCTTTCCTCCCAAGAGAACTGATGTGCATATGGAAAGTATAAAGCATTGTGAGAGCAAAACTATCCTTGTAACATACACAGAGAAAAATGACCAAACAAGAACAAAACCAAATAGGAACCTGCCTGGATTCAACTGAAGAGAGACAATAGAACAAAACTTGAGCTCCTGGCGTGTATTCTGCATGCATTTATGGGGTAATATCTGCAAAAGGACATGTGCAAAAAACAACAACAAACTAAACCCAAGCTACTATATTTATAAAATCTTAAGTGTGTGGAAAGTATTATTTTTCAGCTATATGTGAGTATACTAATGTTTATTAATTTGTATATTTATTGCATTTTTAGATTTTAGGTGATTCAGGTGATCACATCACTTTTCAGGTATTTGATTTCATTATAGGACAATAAAATGTTTATTTGACCATGATTATCATTATAAATATTAATGTAAATCAAATTATGTGGACAAAGAATTGCCATTCTGTTTTTATAGGTTTCTTTTGTTTATTATGTATGAGCTTTTTAGCTGCATGCCTAGTACCCAGGAGGCAAAAGAGGGTGTCAGATCTCCTGAGACTTAAATTACAACCAGTTGTGACCTGTCACATGGGAGCTGAGAATTGGTCCCAGGTTCTCTGGAAGAACAGAAGGTGCTTTAATCACTGAGCCATTTCTTCATCTCCAGGAAATGCCAGTTTTATAAATATAGTTCTTAAGCTGACCTGTCTTCTGCATAGACCACTTTTTTTTTAATAAGCTTAATTCGGTTGCTCTACATTTACTTTCTATATTTATCTCTTCTTTGACTCAATGGTCCTTGAGTAGAGAGTTTCTCAGTTTCCTTGAGTTGGTAGGCTTTCTATTGTTTCTGTTGCTGCAGAAATCAGCATTCATCCATGGTAATCTAATTTAATGTAATTAAAAGGATACTTCAATCGTCTCAAATCTGTTGAGGTTTTCTTTGTGACCAGGGAATGTGTGTTCCATGTCCTTTGCATATGTGAGAATTTGTGACAACTTTCAGCAGAGAATTTGACTCAGCATTTACAGAAGTAGGAAAAGCTCTAAGAAAACATACCCAGACTCCCTCGGAAAAATTGCAGTGTGTCCTTTCTTGAAGGAAATCATTGGTTGGAAAATGACTGCCATGATTTCCTTGCCTGCCACAGGGAAGAAGTGCCAGTAAAAATGAATGCTCCATATTGTTTGTCATCATTTCCTGCTTTTTCTCAGGCTTATCTCATACCTACCAGGTGTGCAGTAGCTGTAGTTTCCCTGAACCCAAAGAGATTCAGCCACAAAAACAACAACATCAAAAAATATTTTTAAAAATACACCTCTAGTTTCCTAAATTTCTCTTTAAATTGTTTACATTTTGAGCACTCTTCCACTTGTAGGACAGATTAATAACTTCACTGCAATTTGCTAATGGGCTATCCATACTATCTACCTTGATTCCAGGAGGAAGAGAGGGAAGTACCTTCACCCTTCTGTAGAGGAGCTCAGGAAATCTTTGAAGTCACAACCTGGTGAGCACAGGCTCAATGCCCAGAAAGAGGAGGAGTTGGCTGTTGAGCAGTGCAAACTAGAGTTCTGGGTCATCTCTGGCCCTGCGTGGGAAGACAGATGTGTAAGCTATTGGAGGCAAAAGTGCTACTGAAATGCGAATCCCTGAAAATTCGGAAAAGATCTGCCTCTTGTTTGGAAGTCTGGGCCAGAAGGCACTCAGCTGTGGACCTCCCGCAAACTCAAACCCTAGGAGATGTGCTCATGTCACTCAAGACATACTGGCCAATCAGAACCTTCAGACACACCCGCCAGTCAAATAGGAGGGAGGTTCTTCTGGGAGTCTGGAGTTGCTGAGACTGGTTGGGGTCCTATTCTCTGATCCCCGCTGCTGGGTGCTGTGAGGTTCAATCAGGCGACCTCCAAAGTTTCAACGTGGTGAGCACAGGGCCATTGCTAACAGTGTGGAGGAGCAGGGGGCAGAGTTTGGGAGCTGGTTTGGTGAGTTTTTCCCTCAGGATAGGTGGGAACCTGCTGCCATCTGTAGAGTCCCTTGTGGTTCTAACCTCTATGAGGACCCAGTGGTAGCTTCTGAGTAACTTCACTGTGAGGTCTGCATCTGCACTGTGTCTTGTGTGTAGAAACATCCTTAGCAGGATGCCAAACTCGGAGAACCCTAGTTTCTACCTATTATACCCTTAGCATTTCATTAAAGTGTAAAATACAGTTGAAGTTAATTTTGTCAAGGTTGCATCTCATGTCTTAGGTAGCAATCCAGTGTTAAACTCTGGTGTAAAAGAGTAGAATTGAAAATGTAAAGGATTCGCTAATGCTTAGGAAACACTAAGTCATACCAAGTAGAGTTTAGCTGAAGGAGGACTGCCTGTAAAACATCCACAGATAAGTAGTATGCTATCCAGGTCTGTTAGATATTAGATTCCCAGGATACACATGTTTGTTCACCTGGATTGGCCAGATATATGTCTTTAAACCATAAAAAAGGAAAACAACCTTGATTTACAACCAGCCACTAGGACCATTCCCATATCAGAGACCTCTAACAAGCTGCTCAATGTAGCATTACAGGATCACAATAAACATTATGGCCTTTTTTTTTTTTCTAGAGAAAAGCATAGTTCTGCTACATGGGCAAGATGACAACTGGTGACAATTATTTGAAATAGTAGAAAAAATTCTGTTGTGTTGACTGCAGGCCTGACCAAGCTAGCCTTTCGCAGAGGTCTGCTTGTATGGAGAATGACATAGCTGCTCTGAAACTCTGGAACATTCTTGACAGAGGCAGTCCCAGTCTAGTGGTCTTTCCCTAAGGCCATGAGGCAGAGAGAGAGAAAACAGAGCTCCTTCTCTAAAACCAGGAATATGTGTAGGAAAGTTGGTAATGGTCTAGGGTCATTGCGTTTCGAAGGGGTTACTTCTGATTCGGAGAACACAACTCTTCTACCACAAGGAGCTGTGGTTATCAGTCCTAAGGCTACTATGGATTTGGTCAGGAGTGTTCTTGAGATACCCTGAGTTTCCTTTGGCAGCACTGTTTGATTTGAATCCTCCTGAGTGTGCCCCATTAGATGAGAATTTCTGCTGACCTCTTAGAGTTCTTCCATTTCCCCCAGGTAAGTAGTGTAGAAGATGGTATTCTTCTTAAGAAGCTTATGTAGCTAACACATAGCTTGTGCAAGACTGCCCCATCCCGGTGTTTATATTCTTTGTCTCAC